>NC_133327.1:152084232-153362122 GCF_042186555.1 Aquarana catesbeiana | reverse complement strand
AAGTCGCGGTACAAAGTCGCGCTAAAGTCGTGTTGCCCATGTGTGAACCGACCCTTAGTGCTTGAGGTTGTGTGGAATTATCTGCAGATTTTCCAAGGAATTGGAATAGGAACTGAAAAAATGTAGTCTTGTATATCAAGCTTTCTGAATATTTGCAATCTGCATAATTTACCAGAGTTTATTGCCTATAATTGCTAGCACTTGACAATCCTGCAGCATCAGTAAATGATTGATTCAGCTTTTATAGCTAATGTACAAATCTTTGACATCTGCTGTCTGAGATCTCCCTGTTCTCAGAAGAGATTATCCTCTGTATATTTGACAGACTGGAATAATTAAAGCATGGTGTCCTGCCTTTGGTTTGCTAGCTAACTTTTGTAATGCTCTATACAGCTGTCATTTAATCCATAGCACATATTTCATTAACTCCAGTCTTTAGCAATAACATTATTTGTAGAAGAAGCGGATTCCTCAAGATATTGTCTGTGTAAAAGTGACATGCAGAGGAGGAGATTGCTTAACCCAACTGTGATGGGGGAGTGATCCCCATTCCAAGCTGCTACATGGTAACAAAAGGGAATGTATGCATCACATTGCCATTAGAAGTTAAACTAGAAGACTGCATATTTAATTTTCCTGTTCAGTGCATTTATTAACATAGAACAAAAAAAGTTTAAAATTAAAATTGATAAATTCCAACCAACCTAATATTCACCAGTCACAACACAAAGACATTCTTCTAAAAAATTACTGGTAATCGTATGCACATTGAATAATGTCCCTAATCATTTAGGTACTCTGCTAAAACAATCCAGAGCTGCACGATTCCCTGTTAGCCAGATTGCCATGTTGACTGAAAAATATCCCATTCCACACTCGGTAGCCTGGCTTTTGCAAAGGGGCAGTGGGGCCAGGGGCTGGATTGCTGGCCTTGTAGTTCACAGGCACTTTTCTCAGGGAAAAGTTGAACAAAAAGAAACTACCGTAGCAGAATGGAGCACAGCTAACTTTAGATCACACATCCTGAGGAAAGTGATGAAGCCATGGGTACCCAAATGCTTCCCAGGCCCCAGTCACGGTGGAAGAAAACAAGTGAAGGGTAGCCTGGGGCCTGGACTTGAAAATTGGGGGGGGTACCATACACTGAGGAAGGAGAAATCCATGACTAGGAAAGGAAAGAAGGCGGAATCCATGAATAGGAAAGGAAGGATTGAAGAGTCCAGGCATAGAAGAACTGAAGGATTGGGGGGTAAAGGGATAAGAATTGAAAGATGGTGAAAGCCATGGATAGAGAATGGAAGAGTCTGGGGATTGGGAAGGAGGAACGCATGAATAAGAAAAAGGATGGAAGAACCAGATGAATAGGAATGGAAGGCTGGAACAGTGCAGGAATATTATTCAATAGAGGAGTCTGGGGGGGGGAGTGGTGATAGGAACTGAAGGATGGAGGGGTCCAGATATAAGAATGGATGGGACCATCAGATTGTTCAGGGTTGCATGGGGTGGTGGTTGGAGACTGAATGGAGGTGGGGTGGGTGGTGTCCATGCGGTGGCTATTTGTTTGAATAGGGAGGTGGAGGAGGAATGGGCCGGAGCCATGTCCGTCTGATGTGGAGCTTCTGGGATCTGGGGTTAGTGACCGGGAGCATTTTAAGACATAGGGGGGTTGGGCGAGAGACAGTGGGAATTGAGGGCAGAGGAACGGGTTGTGGAGGACATCAGTACAGCCAGCTGGGGAACATGCTGTCAAATCTGCATTAAAGACCAAAATAAAGTGGGTATTAGTTGGCAGCTAGCACACAGTGAATATACAACCAACTAGCCAAGGGCCTTCTCTGTCTCCCCAGCCACCCAGGGTCCTTCTTCTCCCCCAGCCACCCAGGGGACCCTTCACCCACTTTCCTCAGTAGACACCACAAATATGTGACCAGGCTGCAGAGTGAACAATCAGGGGCGTGGTTACCTGCATGTTCCTGGGCCAGGGCTTAGATCTCCTCTCGGGAGAAGGTGTACTGTGCAGTGTTCTCTCAGGCATTGTCCCTGGATCAGAGCCAGCAGGAGCCCGATCAGCTCCACCAGCGCGGCGGCCCTCACAGCCCAGGACTCCCAACAGCCAATCACGGCAGAGTGAGCTGACAGACCGGGCAGCCACTTCCTACTGATGCAGGGACACGCCCACCACCGACTCCTCCACATCCTCAGTGTCCTCCCTGCGGCACCCTCACTTGGCTCTGCCGCTCTACCCGGCTCTCCTCCGGCCATCCTCCATATCCACACCTCTGGCTGGGAAAGCCGCAGCCGCCCTGAACACTTTGGGACCAATGGCTCTGCTCTCCTCCCCGGAGCTCCATGCTCCACAAGCCCGGCCACCACAACTTGTCAGCTGCAGCACCAGCCCTCCATGTTCCCACCAACATGTGCGCACAGCATGGCTTCTCACGACCATTACAATGAATATGACAAGGGAGAGGAGCCGCGATGACATCAGCTGCTCTCTGCATGGATGCAAAAAAAAAAAAAAAAACGCACAAAGGCTGAATTGCAGTGCATCGATGCGCCGATTATATTCAGCACCCCTATTACTGATACTATATAATTGGTTTGGCTGGCAGAGGGGCGGGGGCTGTAGCACATACAAGAGCAGATTCTCCTTAGATATTCAATTGTTAAAACGTCTAACACTATTTTTCCTGACAAAAATGGCCAACAAGTGAAGGTAGAAAAAAAAAAAAAAAAGGTTTTGACTGAATAATAATTAAATCTTAGGCATTTGGCTGCCAGTCTCGTCATACAGCTTTGCGGTTTGAACATTTAAACAGGATGACACATGTTACTGTTGTACACAAGTGGGTGTAAAGTATATTCATATGGCAGATCTTACCTTTATTAGACCTACATTATTTGTAGTAAGCTTTATGGAAATACCTTTGTTTTAATTAAAATGGCATACTGATTGTATAGTCACATAAAAGTAGCATGGCCCTTGTGCCAAGAAACCCCCAACATAGCAGGTCCCAAACCCTTCCCTCCTCTATGAAAAATTTGAGAGGATATTTGCTGGTCTGCAAATTTACCAATTTAACATACAGAATAAAAAAAAAATAAAATAAGACAGTTTATGGTCTGGGTTCCCACTGCAGCGATGTCCAATATGGGATGCAATTCGCACCGCACTGCAAATCACATGCGATGTCTGTGCTATGCGAACTCAGCCATACAGATTGTACGGGATCTTTTTGGTGCACAGCAGAATCGGACACACATGCAATCTGATTCCTGTCCGAATTTGCAGTTTGCAATACGATATGCAAACTGATTTGGGGGTGTCATTAACTTTTAATTGACACTCCCAGCGGTTCGCATAGTGTAAACTGCTGCCAGGAGAGACATGTGATGTGGTAACCAGCAGTGGATTTGCAGAGTTCCCGCATCCCTGCAGTGTGAACCAAGCCTAACACAGTCTTGTACAGTGTTAATATTTCGTCGACTAAAATATTTTAGTTGACTAACGGAATACCATTTTAGTCGACTAAAACAATTGAGATGACTAAAATACAACCAAAACTAAAATGGGATTTTTGTCAAAAGACTAAGACGTCAAAATTAACACTGGTCTGTAGTGCATGTTCACACATCAATACTATATTAGATTTTCCACTCCAGCAGTATATAATGAGTTTGGAAATTGTAGAAAAATGCTTAAATAACGCATTATAAATTTAACTACACCCATTAGATTTTAGAAAACTAAAATTAGTTTGTCGACTAAAATGTCCTGGAGATAATAAGCCTGTTCTCTGCCAGCAGTTGCAAAGTTGGACCCCTGCTCTCTATGGAAGCAGTGGTCTCCCTACAGAGGTTCAAAACTCTCCATGCTGCATTCGGCGCAAGACCTCTACAGAAGAATCACTGCTTCTCCACAGAAAAAAGGTCACACTATGCAGAAAGCTGAAAGGGTACTAGCTATATATGGATCAACATTTGGATGGTTCAGCAAGGACCTGCCAAATGTTGATCCATCTATGGGCAGGCCAGTTCTATCAACAACCAGCCTGTTGGAAATTTCTCTCAAACAGCACCGGCAGTGCCAATGAGTGTATTCTGACAGTGGCGAACCTCCCCTCAGAATACAAATCCCTCAGTGGGACAGATTACCCCATCCACATCACACGTATAGATGGGGGAAATTCGAGTTTTTTTCTTTTGTTCAGCCTACTGGGTGAACAAAAAAAAAAAAAAAAAAAAAAAAAACACACACACACACGACTTGTGTACGGCCACTAGCCTTAAACTTTAACTTATTAAAAAAGGAAAAACACATTTTAACACCTTTGCTTTGATGTACCTGGAATATACCGTATTTATCGGCGTATAACACGCGCCGGTGTATAACACGCACCCCAAGTTTAGGAGGGAATTTTAGGAAAAAAAAAAAAACTTACATTTAAATGCCCATCAATGCAGCGTTATCGTGTCCATCTGCAGCCTTGTCAGTGCAGCCTTGTCCCCAGTGTCCAGTGCAGCCTTGTCCCCAGTGTCCAGTGCAGCCTTGTCCCCAGTGTCCAGTGCAGCCTTGTCCCCAGTGTCCAGTGCAGCCTTGTCCCCAGTGTCCAGTGCAGCCTTGTCCCCAGTGTCCAGTGCAGCCTTGTCCCCAGTGTCCAGTGCAGCCTTGTCCCCAGTGTCCAGTGCAGCCTTGTCCCCAGTGTCCAGTGCAGCCTTGTCCCCAGTGGTCAGTGCAGCCTTGTCCCCAGTGGTCAGTGCAGCCTTGTCCCCAGTGGTCAGTGCAGCCTTGTCCCCAGTGTACATTTTATGATCGCCGCCGACATACACAAGTTTAGTTTGTATTTTTAAATATGGTGCCGGAGTTCGGAGGGACTCGGCGGCGCTCGTTCAGCTGAACGAGCGTCGCCAAGAACACAGTGACTGGGCGGAGCCGAGATACACATAGCCGAGGGTTCTCGGCTCTTGGCGCCGTTCACAGTCACGCCCAGTCCCTATGATGGACATAACACAGGTCCAATGGCGGGACTGTGAACGGCGCCGAGAAGAGCCGAGTACCCTCGGCTATGTGTATCTCGGCTCCACCCAGTCACTGTGTTCTCGGCGGCGCTCGTTCAGCTGAACGAGCGCCGCCGAGTCCCTCCGAACTCCGCGGGCGCCGTATTTAAAAATACACGCTATGTGAATGTCGGTGGCGATCGCTCCGATAGAGCACAAAATAGCGGGGATCGGCGTATAACACGCACCCACGATTTTCCCCTGATTTTAAGGGGGAAAAAGTGCGTGTTATACGCCAATACGGTATTTGCCTAAATTGAATTGAGTGTTTAATTCACTGCCCTGCAGCTCTTGCTACTACTCACCTGACAGTGACAGAAGACTGGATCCAAAACCCCTGGCTAATTAAAGAAAAAAAATGCAATATACAGTATAATCATCTGAATTTACAACATGCACGAATTACTTTAGTGTCCTAAGGTCATCAATGATTTAGGTAAGGTGAGGGTTGCACTGCTCATGCTAATATACAGTATCTCACAAAAGTGAGTACACCCCTCGCATTTTTTGTAAATATTTTATTATATCTTTTCATGTGACAACACTGAAGAAATGACACGTTGCTACAATGTAAAGTAGTGAGTGTATAGCTTGTATAACAGTGTAAATTTGCTGTCCCCTCAAAATAACTCACACAGCCATTAATGTCTAAACCGCTGGCAACAAAAGTGAGTACACCCCTAAGTGAAACGTCCAAACTGGGCCCAAAGTGTCAATATTTTGTGTGATCACCATTATTTTCCAGCACTGCCTTAACCCTCTTGGGCATGGAGTTCACCAGAGCTTCAGAGGTTGTCACTGGAGTTCTCTTCCACTCCTCCATGACGACATCACGGAGCTGGTGGATGTTAGAGACCTTGCGCTCCTCCACCTTCCATTTGAGGATGCCCCACAGATGCTCAATAGGGTTTAGGTCTGAAGACATGCTTGGTCAGTCCATCTCCTTTACCCTCAGCTTCTTTAGCAAAGGCGGTGGTCATCTTGGAGGTGTGTTTGGGGGTCGTTATGTTGGAATACTGCCCTGCGGCCCAGTTTTCGAAGAGGGGGGGGGGGGGATCTGCTTCAGTATGTCACAGTACATTGTAGCATTCATGGTTCCCTCAATGAACTATAGCTCCCCAGTGCCAGCAGTACTCATGCAGCCCCAGACCATGACACTCCCACCACCATGCATGACTGTATGCAAGACACACTTGTCTTTGTACTCCTCACCTGGTTGCCGCCACACACGCTTGACACCATCTGAACCAAATAAGTTTATCTTGGTCTCATCAGACCACAGGACATGGTTCCAGTAATCCATGTCCTTAGTGTGCTTGTCTTCAGCAAACTGCGGGCTTTCTTGTGCATCATCTTTAGAAGAGGCTTCCTTCTGGGATGACAGCCATGCAGACCAATTTGATGCAGTGTGCAGCGAGTGGTCTGAGCACTGACAGGCTGACCCCCCCTTCAACCTCTGCAGCAATGCTGGCAGCACTCATAAGTCTATTTCCCAAAGATAACCTCTGGATATGAAGCTGAGCATGTGCACTCAACTTCTTTGGTCGACCATGGCGGGGCCTGTTCTGAGTGGAACCTGTTCTGTTAAACCACTGTATGGTCTTGGCCGCCATGCTGCAGCTCAGTTTCAGGGTCTTGGCAATCTTCTAATAGCCTAGGCCTTCTTTATATAGAGCAACAATTCTTTTTTTCCAGATCCTCAGAGTTCTTTGCCATGAGGTGCCATGTTGAACTTCCAGCGACCAGTATGAGAAAGTGAGAGCAATAACACCAAATTTAACACACCTGCTCCCCATTCACACCTGAGACCTTGTAACACTAATGAGTCACATGACACCGGGGAGGGAAAATGGCTAATTGGGCCCAATTTGGACATTTTCACTTGGGGTGTACTCACTTTTTGGTTTAGACATTAATGGCTGTGTTCAGTTATTTTGAAGGGACAGCAAATATACTCTGTTATACAAGATGTACACTCACTACTTTACATTGTAGCAAAGTGTCATTTCTTCAGTGTTGTCACATGAAAAGATATAATAAAATATTTACAAAAATATCAGGGGTGTACTCACTTTTGTGAGATACTGTATGTTGGCAGAATGGCACTCCTGCACAAACGGACGAACCCATGCGTCAGTCCACAGAAGGAGGATAGCAGGCATGTGCACGCCCGCCACACAAAGTGTGCCCGCGGGTCCCACGGACTATGTCTGCCGGTGGCCCGCAATCGCAGCGAGGAAGAACGGGAAACTGCCTATGTAAACAAGGCATTTCCCTGATCAATGTAATAATGTCGCTGGTCCCCAAAAAGTGTCATTTGGGGTCAGATTTGTACGCCGCAAAAAAAAAAAAAAAAAAAAAAAAAAAAAAAAAAAAAAAAAAAAAAAAAAAAAAAAAAAAAAATCGCAGATCGCCGCCATTACCAGTAAAGATAAAATTAATTATATAATAAGTCTCCAAATCTATCCAGTTTGGATATCCGATCTAGTATGGTTTCCGCAAAAGTTATCACGTCTACAATCAATATACACCCATTGCGATTTTTTTTACCAAAAATATGTGGCAGAATATATACAGTGGCTTGCGAAAGTATTCGGCCCCCTTGCGTTAATACTTTGTAGAGCCACCTTTTGCTGCGATTACAGCTGCAAGTCACTTGGGGTATGTCTATCAGTTTTGCACATCGAGAGACTGAAATTCTTGCCCATTCTTCCTTGCAAAACAGCTCGAGCTCAGTGAGGTTGGATGGAGAGCGTTTGTGAACAGCAGTTTTCAGCTCTTTCCACAGATTCTCGATTGGATTCAGGTCTGGACTTTGACTTGGCCATTCTAACACCTGGATACGTTTATTTGTGAACCATTCCTTTGTAGATTTTGCTGTATGTTTGGGATCATTGTCTTGTTGGAAGATAAATCTCCGTCCCAGTTTCAGGTCTTTTGCAGACTCCAACAGGTTTTCATCCAGAATGGTCCTGTATTTGGCTGCATCCATCTTCCCCTCAATTTTAACCATCTTCCCTGTCCCTGCTGAAGAAAAGCAGGCCCAAACCATGATGCTGCCACCACCATGTTTGACAGTGGGGATGGTGTGTGGAGTGTGATGAGCTGTGTTGCTTTTACGCCAAACATATCGTTTTGCATTGTGGCCAAAAAGTTCGATTTTTGTTTCATCGGACCAGAGCACCTTCTTCCACATGTTTGGTGTGTCTCCCAGGAGGCTTGTGGCAAACTTTAGACGAGACTTTTTATGGATATCTTTGAGAAATGGCTTTCTTCTTGCCACTCTTCCATAAAGGCCAGATTTGTGCAGTGTAAGACTGATTGTTGTCCTATGGACAGACTCTCCCACCTCAGCTGTAGTTCTCTGCAGTTCATCCAGAGTGATCATGGGCCTCTTGGCTGCATCTCTGATCAGTCTTCTCCTTGTCTGAGCTGAAAGTTTAGAGAGACAGCCAGGTCTTGGTAGATTTGCAGTGGTCTGATACTCCTTCCATTTCAAAATGATCACTTGCACAGTGCTCCTTGGGATGTTTAACCACTTGCCGACCGCCTAACGTAGATATACGTCGGCAGAGTGGCACGGGCAGGCAGAATCACGTATATATACGTGATCTGCCTCCCGCGGGCGGGGGGTCCAATCGGACCCCCCCCGGTGCCAGCGGCGGTCGGCATCTGACTGGGAGCGTCGGGAGGCGAGGGGGAGACCATCCGATCGTGGCCCCCCCCTCGCGATCGCTCCCAGCCAATGGGAATCCTCCTCTGCCTGTGTGTAGTTTCACACAGGCAGAGGATGTGATGTCATCTCTCCTCGGTCTGGCAGTTTCCGTCCAGCGCCGAGGAGAGAAGACATGTAAGTGCACACAACACAAACACACACAGTAGAACATGCCAGGCATACCTTACACCCCCGATCCCCCCCCGATCGCCCCCCGATCCCCCCCCAATCACCCCCCCCCCCCTGTCACAAACTGACATTAGCAGTATTTTTTTTTTTTTCTGATTACTGCATAGTGTCAGTTTGTGACAGTTACAGTGTTAGGGCAGTGAGTGTTAGGCCCCCTTTAGGTCTAGGATACCCCCCTAACCCCCCCTAATAAAGTTTTAACCCCTTGATCACCCCCTGTCACCAGTGTCACTAAGCGATCATTTTTCTGATCGCTGTATTAGTGTCGCTGGTGACGCTAGTTAGTGAGGTAAATATTTAGGTTTGCCGTCAGCGTTTTATAGCGACAGGGACCCCCATATACTACCTAATAAATGTTTTAACCCCTTGATTGCCCCCTAGTTAACCCTTTCACCACTGATCACCGTATAACTGTTACGGGTGACGCTGGTTAGTTCGTTTATTTTTTATAGTGTCAGGGCACCCGCCGTTTATTACCGAATAAAAGTTTAGCCCCCTGATCGCCCGGCGGTGATATGCGTCGCCCCAGGCAGCGTCAGATTAGCGCCAGTACCGCTAACACCCACGCACGCAGCATACGCCTCCCTTAGTGGTATAGTATCTGTACAGATCAATATCTGATCCGATCAGATCTATACTAGTGTCCCCAGCAGTTTAGGGTTCCCAAAAACGCAGTGTTAGCGGGATCAGCCCAGATACCCGCTAGCACCTGCGTTTTGCCCCTCTGCCCGGCCCACCCAAGTGCAGTATCGATCGATCACTGTCACTTACAAAACACTAAACGCATAACTGCAGCGTTCGCAGAGTCAGGCCTGATCCCTGCGATCGCTAACAGTTTTTTTGGTAGCGTTTTGGTGAACTGGCAAGCACCAGCCCCAAGCAGTGTCAGGTTAGCGCCAGTACCGCTAACACCCACGCACGCAGCATACGCCTCCCTTAGTGGTATAGTATCTGATCGGATCAATATCTGATCCGATCAGATCTATACTAGCGTCCCCAGCAGTTTAGGGTTCCCACAAACGCAGTGTTAGCGGGATCAGCCCAGATACCTGCTAGCACCTGCGTTTTGCCCCTCCGCCCGGCCCAGCCCAGCCCACCCAAGTGCAGTATCGATCGATCACTGACACTTACAAAACACTAAACGCATAACTGCAGCGTTCGCAGAGTCAGGCCTGATCCTTGCGATCGCTAACAGTTTTTTTGGTAGCGTTTTGGTGAACTGGCAAGCACCAGCGGCCTAGTACACCCCGGTCGTAGTCAAACCAGCACTGCAGTAACACTTGGTGACGTGGCGAGTCCCATAAGTGCAGTTCAAGCTGGTGAGGTGGCAAGCACAAGTAGTGTCCCGCTGCCACCAAGAAGACAAACACAGGCCCGTCGTGCCCATAGTGCCCTTCCTGCTGCATTCGCCAATCCTAATTGGGAACCCACCGCTTCTGCAGCGCCCGTACTTCCCCCATTCACATCCCCAACCAAATGCAGTCGGCTGCATGAGAGGCATTTTCTTTATGTCCTCCCGAGTACCCCTACCCAACGAACCCCCAAAAAAGATGTCGTGTCTGCAGCAAGCGCGGATATAGGCGTGACACCCGCTATTATTGTCCCTCCTGTCCTGACAATCCTGGTCTTTGCATTGGTGAATGTTTTGAACGCTACCATTCACTAGTTGAGTATTAGCGTAGGGTACAGCATTGCACAGACTAGGCACACTTTCACAGGGTCTCCCAAGATGCCATCGCATTTTGAGAGACCCGAACCTGGAACCGGTTACAGTTATAAAAGTTAGTTACAAAAAAAAGTGTAAAAAAAAAAAAAAAAAAAAAAAAAAAAAAAAAAAAAAAACACATACAAAAATATAAAATAAAAAAAAATAGTTGTCGTTTTATTGTTCTCTCTCTCTCTATTCTCTCTCTATTGTTCTGCTCTTTTTTACTGTATTCTATTCTGCAATGTTTTATTGTTATTATGTTTTATCATGTTTGCTTTTCAGGTATGCAATTTTTTATACCTTACCGTTTACTGTGCTTTATTGTTAACCATTTTTTTGTCTTCAGGTACGCCATTCACGACTTTGAGTGGTTATACCAGAATGATGCCTGCAGGTTTAGGTATCATCTTGGTATCATTCTTTTCAGCCAGCGGTCGGCTTTCATGTAAAAGCAATCCTAGCGGCTAATTAGCCTCTAGACTGCTTTTACAAGCAGTGGGAGGGAATGCCCCTCCCCCCCAACGTCTTCCGTGTTTTTCTCTGGCTCTCCTGTCTCAACAGGGAACCTGAAAATGCAGCCGGTGATTCAGCCAGCTGACCATAGAGCTGATCAGAGACCAGAGTGGCTCCAAACATCTCTATGGCCTAAGAAACCGGAAGCTACGAGCATTTTATGACTTAGATTTCGCCGGATGTAAACAGCGCCATTGGGAAATTGGGAAAGCATTTTATCACACCGATCTTGGTGTGGTCAGATGCTTTGAGGGCAGAGGAGAAATCTAGGGTCTAATAGACCCCAATTTTTGCAAAAAAGAGTACCTGTCACTACCTATTGCTATGATAGGGGATATTTACATTCCCTGAGATAACAATAAAAATGATTTAAAAAAAAAAAAAATGAAAGGAACAGTTTAAAAATAAGATAAAAAAATAATAATAATAAAGAAAAAAAAAAAAAAAAAAAAAAAAAGCACCCCTGTCCCCCCTGCTCTCGCGCTAAGGCGAACGCAAGCATCGGTCTGGCGTCAAATGTAAACAGCAATTGCACCATGCATGTGAGGTATCGCCGCGAAGGTCAGATCGAGGGCAGTAAGTTTAGCAGTAGACCTCCTCTGTAAATCTAAAGTGGTAACCTGTAAAGGCTTTTAAAGGCTTTTAAAAATGTATTTAGTTTGTCGCCACTGCACGTTTGTGCGCAATTTTAAAGCATGTCATGTTTGGTATCCATGTACTCGGCCTAAGATCATCTTTTTTATTTCATCAAACATTTGGGCAATATAGTGTGTTTTAGTGCATTAAAATGTAAAAAAGTGTGTTTTTTCCCCAAAAAATGCGTTTGAAAAATCGCTGCGCAAATACTGTGTGAAAAAAAAAAATGAAACACCCACCATTTTAATCTGTAGGGCATTTGCTTTAAAAAAAATATATAATGTTTGGGGGTTCAAAGTAATTTTCTTGCAAAAAAAAATTATTTTTTTATGTAAACAATAAGTGTCAGAAAGGGCTTTGTCTTCAAGTGGTTAGAAGTGTGGGTGATGTGTGACATAAGCTTCTAGATGTTGTGCATAAAATGCCAGGACAGTTCAAAACCCCCCCAAATGACCCCATTTTGGAAAGTAGACACCCCAAGCTATTTGCTGAGAGTCATGTTGAGTCCATGGAATAATTTATATTGTGACACAAGTTGCGGGAAAGAGACAATTTTTTATTTTTTTTATTTTTTTTTGCGCAAAGTTGTCACTAAATGATATATTGCTCAAACATGCCATGGGAATATGTGAAATTACACCCCAAAATACATTCTGCTGCTTCTCCTGAGTATGGGGATACCACATGTGTGAGACTTTTTGGGAGCCTAGCCGCGTACGGGACCCCGAAAACCAAGCACCGCCTTCAGGCTTTCTAAGGCCGTAAATTTTTGATTTCACTCTTCACTGCCTATCACAGTTTCGGAGGCCATGGAATGCCCAGGTGGCAAAAAAACCCCCCAAATGACCCCATTTTGGAAAGTAGACACCCCAAGCTATTTGATGAGAGGTATAGTGAGTATTTTGCAGACCTCACTTTTTGTCACAAAGTTTTGAAAATTGAAAAAAAAAAAATTTTTTTTCTCGTCTTTCTTTATTTTCAAAAACAAATGAGAGCTGCAAAATACTCACCATGCCTCTCAGCAAATAGCTTGGGGTGTCTACTTTCCAAAATGGGGTCATTTGGGGGGGTTTTATGTCATCTGGGCATTTTATGGCCTTCAAAACTGTGATAGGTAGTGAGGAGTAAAATCAAAAATGTACGCCCTTAGAAATCCTGAAGGCAGTGATTGGTTTTCGGGGCCCCGTACGCGGCTAGGCTCCCAAAAAGTCCCACACATGTGGTATCCCCATACTCAGGAGAAGCAGCTAAATGTATTTTGGGGTGCAATTCCACATATGCCCATGGCCTGTGTGAGCAATATATCATTTAGTGACAACTTTTTGTAATTTTTTTTTTTTTTTTTTTGTCATTGTTCAATCACTTGGGACAAAAAAAATGAATATTCAATGGGCTCAACATGCCTCTCAGCAAATTCCTTGGGGTGTCTACTTTCCAAAATGGGGTCATTTGTGGGGGTTTTGTACTGCCCTGCCATTTTAGCACCTCAAGAAACGACATAGGCAGTCATAAATTAAAGGCTGTGTAAATTCCAGAAAATGTACCCTAGTTTGTAGACGCTATGACTTTTGCGCAAACCAATAAATATACACTTATTGACATTTTTTTTACCAAAGACATGTGGCCGAATACATTTTGGCCTAAATGTATGACTAAAATTGAGTTTATTGGATTTTTTTTAGAACAAAAAGTAGAAAATATCATTTTTTTTCAAAATTTTCGGTCTTTTTCCGTGTATAGCGCAAAAAATAAAAACGGCAGAGGTGATCAAATACTATCAAAAGAAAGCTCTATTTGTGGGAAGAAAAGGACGCAAATTTCGTTTGGGTACAGCATTGCATGACCGCGCAATTAGCAGTTAAAGCGACGCAGTGCCGAATTGTAAAAAGTGCTCTGGTCAGGAAGGGGGTAAAACCTTCCGGGGCTGAAGTGGTTAAAGCTTGGGAAATCTTTTTGTATCCAAATCCGGCTTTAAACTTCTCCACAACAGTATTACGGACCTGCCTGGTGTGTTCCTTGGTCTTCATGATGCTCTCTGCGCTTTCAACAGAACCCTGAGACTATCACAGAGCAGGTGCATTTATACAGAGACTTGATTACACACAGGTGGATTCTATTTATCACCATCAGTCATTTAGGACAACATTGGATCATTCAGAGATCCTCGCTGAACTTCTGGAGTGAGTTTGCTGCACTGAAAGTAAAGGGGCCGAATAATTTTGCACGCACCACTTTTCAGTTTTTTAATTGCTAAAAAAGTTTAAAATATCCAATAGATTTCGTTCCACTTCACAATTGTGTCCCACTTGTTGGTGATTATTCACAAAAAATTAAAATTTTATATCTTTATGTTTGAAGCCTGAAATGTGTCAAAAGGTTGAAAATTATATGTATTATAGGAAAATTTTTGCTTTTGTTAAGAACCGCAGAGGTGATCAAATACCACCAAAAGAAAGCTCTATTTGTGGGTAAAAAAGGATGTCAATTTTGTTACAGCGTCGCACGACCACGCAATTGTCAGTTAAAGCGACGCCGTGCTGCATTTAAAAAAATGCTCTGGTCATTAAGGTGGTAAAATTTTCCAGGGCTCAAGTGGTTAAGCTGGCCATACACCAAGTTCCTTCTGGAATATACTAAGCGAATGATGTAGAGGTACATTTTTAAATTCTGCCCCTGTAGAGAATTTGAAATATGTCAGTTAACAATGTACACCAGCAACAGCATCAAAATTTAGGTCAGTTTCCTAGTTAGATCACTCCATTTAAAAAACGTCACACAAAGCCACAAGTAGCCAAAAGAGCTCAATAGGAGTACTAATCATTTCCAACTCTATCCAAAAAGAGAAAAACATTTTAGGTTTGATATAAATTTGAACCTCTTCCCAACCGCGCTATAGCTAAAAGCACGGACACAGCTATTTACAGATGCAGTAAAGGGCCAATCACTTGTAAACATATTTGTGGTTTTCTGCATTCCTTTCCTCACGTGCTGTCACAGGAGAGAAGAGTTGATAACCAGCAATTGTGACAGGGGACATTTACACTTATCAGGGCACTGATCATTGGTGCTAATCATCAGTGCAGTCCCATTAGTGAAGGAGAAAAAATATTTACATTTTATAACAGTCACTAAGAAAAACTTTTTTTTAACCTTCAAAAATTCTGTCTTTTTTTTTTGTTAGAATTTTTGTAAGAATAAAAAAACCCAGTGGAGATTAAATATTACCAAAAGAAAGCTCTATTAATAAAAAAAAAAAAAAAAAAAAAAATTCATATGGGTGCAATGTCGCATGACTGCGCAATTGTCAAAGTGTGAGAGAGCACTGAAAATTGGCCTGGGCAGGAAGGGGGTGAGAGTGCCCGGTATTGAAGTGATTAAGCTAAACTACATTAGATGAATTGTGCTAATTACATATGGGCCTTAGAGCTCATGTACACAGCGCAGTTGAAAACCTTTTTTCTGAACGTTGGAAACGGACAGCTGGAAACCCACGGTGAAAAAACATCAGTTTTACATACTGAATTTGGCAGCAGTTATGAGCATTTGAGGTTAGAAGCGTTTTTTTAAAAGATAACCACAGGAGACCCTCCCACCCAAATGCCAACAATGCATATAAAACAAGTCTATTATTAACCATTTAAGCCATTGTGCGAGAGAAGAGAGAGCAGTGTTCTTGTAGATAGCCCCTCTTATTATTTGTGTTTTCACTATAGATCTTATCATTAGCAAGTGTAAGGAAATGCTCCCAATGTTGCAGAGGCTCTGAAGACATAGAGACCAGGAGGACCAGAGTTTGTTACTACTGGACTCCTCTATTAATGCAGGCAACAGCATGTGGTGAAATTTGTGTTAACATTTTTATATGTTCATAAAGTATCAAATGTTTTCCCCTTTAAACAAATCAGTTTTACCACCTAAATGACCAGGTCATTTTTTGCGATAAGGCACTGCGCTGTTAACCACTTCAGCGCTGGAAGGTTTTACCCCCTTCCCAGGCCATTTTTTTCTGATACAGCACTGCGTTGCTTTAACTGACAATTGCACGGTCGTGCAACGCTGTGCCCAAATAAAATTGATGTCTTTTTCCACATATAGAGCTTTCTTTTGGTATTTAATCACCCCTGCGGTTTTAATTTTTTTGCACTATAAAACAAAAAGACTGACAATTTTGAAAAAAAAAAAAAAAAAAAAAAAGAGGTTTAATTTCTGCTATAAAACATTCAATAAAAAAAAATCTAATTTACTCATCAGTTTAGGCCAATATGTACTCTGCTACATATTTTTGGAAAAAAATTAAAAATCCTAATTAGCATATATGGATAGTTTTGCGCAAAAGTTAGTCTACAAACTATGGGATATTTTTATGGCATTTTTATTAGCAAGTGGCGGCGATCAGCGATTTTTCGCAGGACTGCGACATTGCGGTGGACAAATCGGACACCTGGCACTTTTTGGGTACCAGTGACACCAATACAGTGATCAGTGCTAAAAAAAAAAAAAAAAAAAAAAATACATGGTCACTGTATAAAACTGAAACTGTCAGGGAAGGGGTTAACATCAGGGGCGATCAAAGGGTTAAGTGTGCTCCTAGGGAATGCTTTCTGTGTGGGAGGATGGACTGACTGGAGGAAGACAAGATCTCTTTTCCTCTGCGACAGAAAGATGGGTCTCCCATGTTTACACTTTTTGCAGCCGCAGGAGTCGCTAAATGGCTCCCGCTGTGTCCAATCACAGCGGGAGAAGGTCTCCGGCGGCGTGCGCACCCCAGACCTGGAAGACAAGACATACAGGTACATTGTTTCACGCAGCCGGACCTCCCTGCACGCAGTATATGTGCGGTGGGCGGTCCGGAAGTAGTTAAAAACGCATAAACGAAAAACGCACATGAACACATTTTACCACGGTTACAAGCATTTGGCATTTACAATGCCAGTAAACTACAGTCCTTAATGCTATTTTTCTGCTTTCAAAAAAAATGCCTGCAAACTCAACTGCCTCTAAACCATTATAAATGACTGAGTGTACATGCACACATAAAATAACAGGAGAGTTCAGGGGCTGCTAAAGAAAAAATGCCCAATTGCTACTAAACTTCAGTTTAGCAGCTGTAGTGTACATGAGGCCTTGCCTGTACAAAAATACCCGACAATGTTACAAGTGAGAATAGTATGTCTGTCTACTTTCAATTGCAGCTAATACATTGTTAACTTTTGCTACAATTTAATTCTGTGGAATGCTGCCAACACAAAGCGTAAAGATTTTCTGCTATAGTAGAAACATTTTTGAATCATTTTGTTCAGTCTAGAAAAAATAGGGAACAATTTGAATATTAGTCTGACATGCCTGTTAGAGATTTCCCTTCAATTCCTGTCCTAGCGACCAGGTGGTAGGTGCAGTCATTAGAAAAACAAGCAAAGTATATCAGCAGCAGATCATCGTTAATTCACTGACTCCTGAAAATGCATCAGGCTAATACACAAAAGCATCATAACATAATATCCATCAACAGACAAGGTAATCTGAAGGGAATATAACCTGTTGATTATGTTTCAAATCAAAAAATTCAGTTTGTTAATTTAGTTTGGGCAAATGTAAAAAAAGATATTCATATGTAAAACACTCACAGACAGCAGGTTCTGCCCCATTTGTGAATCAGTAGTATGACAAATAAATGACATTAATTTACTGCAGAGGTAGGTTTTACAAATGTGCACTGTACTTCACTTGCTTCAGGAAGCCATGCAAGTGGTGCAGAATTGTTAGCAATACCATTCCCTCTTCAAAAGCTCCATATAAAGTTTGTTAGACAGTAAGAAACTGAGCAAGGAAGAAAATACTGAGCTTTTCAAATAGACTGTTAACAGTATATTCCCCATGCACTTTTCTGAATATATAAAAATGATCAGTTTATAGTACTGTATATAAAAAGAAATGAACTTTTAGAATTTTCCCTTGAGGTATTAAATAATCCCCTCACCTCTGACCTAATCACCTGAAGAGATTAAATCTGACAAACATCAGTGATTGGGACTATTTTGTAAGCACTGCTACTGTACTATAATCCGTATTACAAATAGATGACTAAAACTTCAAAGCTACCAAGAACATTAATCCTACACCAAAAGACTCACAAGATTTATAGCCAATGGGCATCTGAACAAAGTCCAATGCTGTCCAAGCACATAAATATTCATGAAAACCCTAAAGCAAAAGGCATACGTTTATTGCATAAACCAGGTTAGTAAACAGATAAAAATTCTAACAAAGGCCTAGAGCTGATGTTTTCTAAAGGACTAGTAAAGCTTGAACTCCAGCCTTAAAGAGGAACTGCAGTCTGCTCACGTAATTTGTAATAAACACCATCTTTGTCATTCTGAAGCTTCCATCCAACCACTCTGCTATATGTCACAAGGGGCGACTCTAGGCGATGTCATTGGATGGCCACACCCCATGCCTATATAAGAAGTGCCGCACAGCAGGGACATCACGACAGAGAAAAAGACAAGACTGTTTTTTTTTTTTTAACGGGTAACCGGCAGCGAGGAAAAAAAAAACAGCGACGACTCAGAGGGAGAAGACGGCTCCGAGCTCCTTATTTAACCACCTCAATATCGGGCCTATTCTGACACTTCTCTTCTACATGTAAAAATCATCATTTTTTTGCTAGAAAGTTACTCAGAACCCCCAAACATTATATATGTTTTTTTAGCAGACACCATAGGGAATAAAATGGCGCTCATTGAAACTTTTTATCTCACACAGTATTTGTGCAATAGTTTTTCAAACGCCTTTTTTTTTGGAAAAAAAAAAAAAAAAAACGGTTTCATGAATTAAAAAAACAAAACAATAGTTAGCCCAATTTTTTTTGTATAATATGAAAGATGATGTTACGCCGAGTAAATAGATACCTAACTAACATGTCACGCTTTAAAATTGTGCACAATAATGGAATGGCGCCAAACTTCTTAACTTAAAAATCTCCATAGGCGACACTTTAAATTTTTTTTACAGGTTACCAGTTTAGCGTTACAGAGGAGGTCTAGTGCTGGAATTGTTCTAACACACGCAGCAATACCTCACATGTGTGGTTTGAGCAGCGTTTACATATGTGGGCGGGACTTACATGTGCGTTCGATTCTGAGCGCGAGCTACCGGGGACAGGGGCATTTTAAATTTTTTTTTATTTTATATTTTACTTAATTTTTTTTATTTTTACACTTTTTTTTTTACATTTTTTTATCACTTTTATTCCTATTACAAGGAATGTAAACATCCCTTGTAATAGGAATCTATGTGACAGGTCGTCTTTATGGAGAGATGCGGGGTCAATAAGACCTCACATCTCTCCTCCAGGCTGGAAAGCATGAGGTTGTGAAAATTTTTTTTACCGATCTCATGCTGACAGCCGCGACCGCGGCTTCGCTTATTTCCGGGTACCTGGGGCATGACATCATAATGTCGCGCCCGGACCTCCAACGGTTATAGAGATGACTGGTGACCATGTGGTCACCAGTCATCTCTAGCGTCCTCATCCTGCACCGGCCGATTCATTCTCCGGGCTCCTGATGGCACGGGAGAGCCCGGAGAAGCACTGGATGGCGTCCCCTCCCGTCGCCTATAAGAACGATCAAGCGGTGGAACTGCCGATATGATCGTTCTTATAGTGCACAGAATCGCCAGCTGAAAAGAATGATATCTGAATGATGTCTGTAGCTACAGGCATCATTCAGATATCACCCCACAAACACAGGGACGTTTATATACAGTGGCCAGTTTTGAAGTGGTTAATAAAGGACTTGTCAAAAACTGGCTCTTGTAGTTTAACACGCCATTGTTTTTTGGTGAATGAGTAGGGGTACGATGTACCCAATATCCATTCACATGGGGGGGGGGGGGCCGGGATCTATAAATGGGGGCTTCCATATTCCAATAAGCCCCCTGCCCGCAGACCCAGACAACCACCGGCCAGGGTTGTAGGTTAGGTCATCAACATGGGGGCAAGGTACTTTGGGGTGGGGGCACAGAGCCCCCCTGTCCCAAAGCTCCTACCCCCCATGTTAAGGGCATGTGGCCTGGTTCAGGAGGAGGGGTGCTCGCTCGTCCCCTCCCTTTACTGACCTACTGGGTGGCAAGCTCAGATAAGGGTCTGGTATGGATTTGGGGGGGTGGGGGGGGGGGGGAGAACCACACTTTTTTTTTAAAAAATTGGGGGGTCCCCTCTGAATCCATACTAGACTCGAAGGGCCTGGTAGGGACCTGGGGGGAGGAACCCCACAATGTTTTTTTTCATGAATTGTTTTGCCGGCAACTTATTTTTTTTACATTCAGCGGCGAAGACGGCTGATGACTTATCGGTTGTTAAGGGCACGGCAGCCGGCTTCCCGACCACTGCTTAGCAACCAGCTATAAACAGTGTTAAAATAAAACCGTAAAACACATCAAAAATCAAATCACAAACACATGCGTTTCTGGTGCGGTTCCATTGAAGTCTATTACCCGCAAGTTGCGGAGAAAAAAGTCCTTGAACCTCTCCAAAAATGCACCGGCCGCAAAACGCATAGATGTGAACTTGTACCATAGGAAACTATGTTAAATGGACTGTACTGCATTTCTGCAAAATGCACAAAAAATGCATAGGTGTGAACCTAGGGTCAGAACATAAGAGCTCATTATTGGCATCTAATCTAGACGTGCCCAACCCTTTTTTTGTTGTAGTACCAATCATTAGTATATAAGCCCCCATTTTTTTGATGCCTCAGTCAGTGCACAGGATGCAGTCTGTCTTCTTTGTAAAGTTTGGTGTTTTGCCATTTGTGTAAGTCCCAGTTCTTATGAGGTGCAATGCATGACTTCCAGCGGATACAATGAAAGTATTTAGGGTTTTATGGACTAACTGGTGAGCACCCAACCAGTCTCTGATTCTTTGGACTGTAAGACTCATTCATACTGTACAAAATTTTTTTTTGAGAAACCCAAAAAATATATATATTTTTTTTATTTAAAAGCTGTGATTAAACTCCCTTTATCCTAACCACCCCCCATCATGTGAACCAAAAAATGGATCAGCTGAAATAAATGTGTCTACACAGCATCTCATAAGTCAAAAGGTGTGTAAAAATCCAAAATAGAATACATTGCAGCTTACCCATTAGATATGGTGGCTACATCAATTTTCTTTTCTTAGACTACTTTCCCTCTGTTTTCACTTGGTGATCTGGCCACTAACACACACCTCTGTATATGAGTGCCCCACTCATCGTCAGTATGGGAGGAGAGGAGTGTTAAATGTACTAGCACAGGGCTTAAAAAAAAAAAAAAAAAAACACAACAACCCTTGGCGACCAGTTTTCCCAGAAGGGAGCCTGAATGCTCTCTACACCCAGCGCTCCCCTCCCACTAGGTATCCCAAGCTCCACTTGCCCATCTGTGGGCCAGAGACCGGCATAGCGGGTGCCACCGGGCAGAGGGGGCACATGTAAGGACATGCCCCCTTCTAGTTGGTGACCAGCAGCTTAAATCCTGCTCGTCTTGCAAGGCAAAGCAAGTCAGGTTTTTTTTTTTTTTTTTTTTAACAACAGCTCGTCTTGCTAAACGCTAGTAAGACCGCATTACTCGCAATCCGAGGTTCCACTGCATTTGTTTTGGGGTTTAATACTGCTTCAACTTCTATGAAAACTAAAAGCTCTAACTAGCTCTTCTTTGCTAAGGGGCAAATCAGAATCAGACAGTACCACTGGAAGATTTGTGGGAAATCTTTCCAAGAAGTTGGTTATGGCACATGACTTAATAGAATGCAGCAACATAAAATTTAACAAGGGTAGGAATTTCCTAAACATAATGTAGGGTTTTGCAAAAGAAAGTGAAAAAGTATTAAGGAAAAAAAAAAAAAAAAAAAAGTTTCCTTATGTAAAAATGTATTTTATTTAAAAATGTATTTTATCTTAGGTCTTTTTATAGCAAATTAAATGATTACCATCCAATCAAGCCATTAATGTACAGTGCACAATACTATATACACACACACACACACACACACACACACGATGACCATCTACTGCCATCTACTGCACTCACTTCTTCCTGTCAATCCTGATATTCCAGAAAATTTGACTGCTAGCAAGATCACATTGCAAATATTTAGGCAAGAAACAGCAATGTACACAAACCAGGTTATATATAGTTTATATATTTTTCAAAAAGGTAACTTTTCACTATACATTTAATACAAAAAATAAAGAATGTTTATACTATGACCTGTATATAAAAACTATAGTATTACAGAGGTTTCCTACAGCCAACACCACAAAAGGTAAAGTGTGTCTTACATTGTACGCATCAACCAAAATAAGCTAAGCTTTGCTCTCTCAAATTAAATTCCCTCTCCCTTTAAGATAAAGCTACTACAATAGCAAACTGGAATATACACAAATCCAAGACACCAGAAGACAGTAGAAGATCGCAGGACATTGTACTCTAGAAGGCAGTACAAAGTACTTATGGAATACATTCTTGAACATATACAGTTCAAAAGTTACATTTCTTAGGTGCACTACTTGTTTTTAGAGTTTGTCCAATCATTTAGAAAAATAAAACGTATCATATGCATAAGTGATCTATTTAGAGATCTGAAGAAAAAAAAAAATTATACTGTAAATGCTTACTGCTCATAAAAGCTACCACTACAAACCAACTTCAAAAGCCTCCGACAACACAAGTAATTACAGTCAACTATACCTGCCTGGCAGCAAACAGGGTTCACTGCGACTGGATCAGATCATTTATGGATCACTTGTCAATATACCAAACCTAACTACAGAAAGAAAACAAACTGCAGTGTTTCTTAGTAGGAGAGCAGAGAAACACTCAACTGCAAATCATTTCTTAAAAAACATAGAAACTACAGTGAAATAAGCAAGCAGTGCATTTGAAAAATAAAAAAACACGTCAGAAGCAGCTTTCTAGCAGAATATATATATATATATATATATATATATATATATATATATATATATATATATATATATATATATATATATATATATATATATATCGCGCAACAAAAACCAGCATACATCTTTTCTAATGTCATTTGCAGAATACATCTGGTCATTAATCAAAATGTATTTCTATGAAGTAAGCTTTAAGTGTTGCTGAAACAGAAATGGAATACTGTACATATAAGCAGAGATTTCACCTCGAGGAAACAAAACACACGCTGGTCAGATGTTCTTCTGAACATGAATGAGGTGACACAACACACCCACCACTGATATCAGAATAACAGTGACATGAAAACAAAGACTGCAAGGCTACAGTCAATCTGATCCCTGTGTTTATTTCAGGAGAAATTATCTAAGTATAAAACAAACTTTATGCTTCCCAGATCAATTTCATCTGTTTTAATGAACATGTGTTTACATGCATTTAGCTGTGTTGACAGTATCTAATCTGACCCGGACACAGCTTAATTTTCTCTAAACTCAGCTAAACTGAATACACCTAAATGTGGGTAAACACACAGTGTGAATGAATTACAACATTCATATAAACTGTGTATATATGTATGTGTATGTGTTTGTATTTAGAAATACATGTATGTCACTGCCTGAGTGAGGCCTAATCTAATTGCAGAAAAATGTGACTAAATCATTTGTAAATACTGTAAACAAACCACAGTGCAAAAATGGAAGCCTCCAGTAATTGTTTCTCTTAATGACCCCGACATTAACAAAAACTGTAAAATGGGGAAAGAACACAAGTAGTCCAACAGGAAAAGAAAACCTTAGGTTGGTCCTAAACAGAAGAAACCAAGACCTGCTAGTAAGTTCTGCCGATATGCGACTACAGCCGCTATCATTCGGGTGCAGACAGAACATGCTGGGACCTGAAGTTTCACAAAACTCGGGAAGCTGTGTACAGAAACCTTTCCTGGGAGAGACACAGGCAGACACTGCTAATTCAGATTCTGTATACATAAAATCCTGGCTGTCATTTTTGAACTCTTGCTCCAATACACTGTGTCTCTTACCTGGAACAAACATGAAATACTGATGTCTGGCTGCACATATTTGTATACTTAGTCTATATAGCCATAGTACAAGGCAGACAATGTATCTTCAGAAGGGGACCACCACTAACAGCCCACCCATATATGTATAGTAATGATTGTCTTAATAATTTTCATTCTGGCATAACTCCCAGGTAGGTATTAAACATGGCTATTTCTATAATATCCAACTCTCAAAGACCCCTTGCAGGCAGGAAGAAAAAAAAATGCATAACCTTTTAATGGCCCCCCGTACTGCAAGAGCAAAATGCCGATTAGGTCTAGATAATAAATTTCCCTTCTCCTTGGTGCTCTCGCACTGACATCAAGTACAAAGTAGGGGCAATAGTCCTGCATTGTATGTGAGGTGCTGGAGAAAAGAACAGACTGCCACAGGCAGGAGAAGGTAAAGTTTACAACTTATTCTTCTAACCCCTGCACTTCATAAACCTTTAATCCTTGCCCTACTGTAAGGACAGATTTTTCTACAATCCCAGTGTTCTGCTTTCAAGTATAACTAAAGGCAAATTTTTCTTCATTTTTCATGCATACAATTTTCTGCTGCGTTCATACGGCATTTAAAAAAGCGCTTGACTGCATCTGGTGTGAATGAGTATTAAAGAGGTACTTTAACCTTTTTCTTTTCCTCTAAACCCTTTTAACTTGTGCAGGGTTACCTTCAAAAGGCCTCAGGACCCCCCCCCCCCCGCCCCGTGAATCCTGCTAACATCACTGGGAGCCGGCTGTCTACTTGGGGTTCTTCCAGCCTGCCCCACTAATGATGGACCACCAAGTCTGTTATGTGGCCATAGTGTGTCCCTACACTCTCCTGAGAGATGTGACAGGAGGCTGCAAGAGCAGGAAATCACCATTGACACCTAAGTGAAAAAGGAGGCAGAGAGGTGGGGTGGAGCTAAGAGAAAAGTAAACAGGAGAGTATGAGGAGTTTTGTTTTTAATAGTGGGAAAACGTTGTTTTAGCAGTGAGGGCTCACTTAGGCTAGCCATACATTATACATTAGATTTACCTTTTAATATGAAGAGCAAGGGCCTGCCTGATTGCATACAGGTTAAAAGTGTTTAGGTTTGATATTATATGATTTTAGAAAATATAAGAGAAAACTATAAAATGTACAGTTAGCCTTACACCACAATTTCTGTGTTCACGGTCTCTGCATGCATTTTTATCTTAACAATTTTCTCATTTATTCTTTAAGTTGCACTTACATGTGTTTGGGCATGTTGGCAGTGTGTTTGCTCACGTTTATGTTGCATAAAAAAAAAAAAAAAAAAAAAAAAAAAAAGCAGCATGCTGAGCTTTCTTCAAAACGCACATAAAATTGCTGCAATGGTGTAAACTAAGCACCTTCATTTTTCTGGCATGCGTGTTTGTACAGAGTTTAAAAAAAAAATGCACCTGACTATATCTAGTGTATATGAGCCCTGCGGGTCAGTTCACGTCAGAACACGGTGCAGGAAAGATGCAATCTCCATGCTACAGGTGAACACAGATGCATGTGGGTGCCAATGAACTGTTAATGGCACAAAAACACAGCACATTTGCATCCAACAAATCCCATGTTCCATGTGGTTTCAGTGTGGTGAATTCTGAAAAAAAATATTCCTGCACTACTTTTTCAGCTTTACATTGCGTCGTTTAGTCTATTCAAATACATGGGCTGTTGGGAACACAAGGGAAATACACACATGCCAGCCCTTAAAGAGGTAATTAAAACCCTAATGGGTTTTACTTCCTCTTTTGCTCCCTGCAAATTAAACGCATAATGGGCTAGTATGCAATGCATACTAGCCCATTATGTGACACTTACCTGCAAACACAGCCCACGCTGTCCCCTGTGCAGTCAGCGTTCATCTTCACCCCTCTTCCTTCCGGGGCCGCGGACTCCGGCTCTGTGACTGGCTGGACCCGCATGACGTCACTCCCGCGCATGCACGCAGGAGCCATCAGTCACAGCACATGCTGTGGATAAAACGGCACGGAGGTCCGTTTTTTTCACAGCGCCGATGACAATTGGCGCACGTTTAGGAGATATATTTCGACTACCTATGGGTAAGCCTTATTGTAGGCAAACAAAACAGTTAACAATCACTTTAAAAAGGAGAATTACCGCCACAACTCATTTGGCTTTAATTCTGTGGATCACAGGAGTGCAGTTTGTTTTTTTCACTCCTGTGACCCGTTTTCAGCAGACAGTGGGCTGAAATCCACTGTCTGCTGACATCACGGAGCTGGTCCAGGCTCGGGCAGGATCGTGACACTTGAGTCGGGGCCAGCGCCTGGCTCAGAGAGACATAGAGAGCCTGAGCCGGCTGCCCCCTCCACAGGCCAATGAGTGTGAGGTGGAGGGCAGAGCAGAGAGGTGCTGACAGACACCAGCTATCTGCTCACGGAGCTGTGAGAACCGAGCGATGTTAGATCGCTTGGTTCTCAGTTTTAGAGCTGGCAGGGGACCGATGCTGCATCCACCTAGGCAAGTATAAATCTACAAAAAACCCCATACGTCTCATTTAAAAAGGAATGCACTTAGTTATGCATTCCTGGGACCCATATTTAGCAGACAGTAGGCTAAAGCCCACTGTCAGCGGACATTGCAGAGCTGATCCCAACTTTAGAATGTTGGGATCCAACCAGAAGCAGCTGGCTCAGCCTCTCAGTGATCAGGTAGAAGCCTGAGATAACTGCTCCCTCCACAGAGGGGCAGAGCTGATGGCTGTCACTACTCTATGCTCAGATTGAACTGAGTGATCAGCGGTGTTTGATCGGTCAGTTCTTGGCGTAAAGCCGACAGGAAACAGACATAGCACAGGATTGACGCGGCAGCCATCTAGGTAAGATTTAGAATACAATAAAGTGTGTTTATTATTTTGGTGTCCCCACACTCCAATAAAAAGTTTGTATGAGAAGGCTGTAGGTAGTGAATTTGGGGGGTCTCACCTGTAGTACCAGGGGCTCTGGGTTGAAGGACAGGGTGAGCAGTAGCTGCATCCTTTCGGCGTCCTTGAGGTTCTTGAGCAGGAAGCTGCCGGAGTCCTTGGTCTCAGCATAGCGGCGGACCACTCTGTCTAGCAGTCTCTGCGAGGGGCAGTGCACGAGATCGGACCATCCCTCCACCACGTCTGGGGTAAGTAGGCGGACGTCTCCATTGAGGCGGGCGAAGTCGGTCTTATACATGGCCTGGAGCAGATCACATCGGGGCCGTCCGGTGGCTCTCTTACAGATCCTCTGGTCTAGGTCGGCGAGCTCTTGGTTGGAGCCGAGTCGTTTGAGGACGACCCTGCGGCTTCCCTCGCGGGGCTCCCCGTACTGGGCGAAGTGGACGTTCTTGACGTTGAAGAAGTCGAGGAGGCGGAGCCGGCTCCAGCCCTCGAAGCTCAGCTGGCCGTTCATGAACTTGCGGCACCAGCTGGTCCCGAAGCACGCCGGGCACTTATTGAGGCTGAGGAAGCGGCGCTCGGTCAGCTCGTTCCGCTGGAAGGAGGCGAGGAGGGAGTGAGTGTTCATCAGCATGACGACCAGCAGGCTGGCGGCGAACAGCAGCTTCACGTAGCGGTACAGGCGGCCGAACTTGAGCGAAACAAGGCGCCACATGATGGTCCTCCCGCTCTCTCTCCCACCACCACCACCCCCCTTCTTCTTCTTCTCCTTCCTCAGCGGCGGCGGCTTCGCCTCCCCGCGGCGGCCGCTGTCTCCCCACCGGCGGGGCCAGTTCGTAGCCGAGGCCGGTAGCGTTTGGAGGGCTCTCAGGTAACGTCTCCTCGGTGGCGCCTCTCCCTCCTCCTCGTCTTCGCTCCCCGCGCTCGGCCAGCTCTGAACTTACTGACAGAGGCGGCTCGAAACATCCGGAGCCAACAATCGAGGGGAGGGGGCGTGGCTGTGTGCTGGGAGGAGGGACGGCCTGTGTTGTGTCACGTGATCTGCCTTGGGAGGCGACGCGCGGCTCGCTGCCGCCATCTTGGGATGGGCAAAGTTTGGGCGAGGAGCAGACACTCCCATGTATTTGTTTTCACCACATCCATAGGGGATCGCTTTGTTCCAGGCACACACAAAACACTGTATGAATGCGGTTCCATAATAATATACACTGTTATACATGGATTTTCCTAAAAAGCAGTATTAACCACTTCAGCCCTAGAAGGATTTACCCATAGCTCCCAACTGATTTCGAGGGACTGTCCCTGATTTGGAGCAATGTCCCTCTTTCCCCTCATTTTGGTCTGATCTGTATATTTGTATATAAAATGCACTTTTTATCTTTCAAAAAGTGTTTCCCAGCGCTAAACCTTTCATCTGATTTCTAAATTGCTGCATTTGTACATTTTTAAAGCCAATATAAAGGAAAAGTAGTGGTAAAAAAAAGCTCTTGTGGATTTAATTAACCTTTTTTGGGGGGGTTAATTCTCCTTTAAGGGGGCGTGGCAATGGGTGTGTCCTAGGCCTGCATACTTTTGTTGATAGGTGTCCCTCATTCCCATCTCAAAAAGTTGGGAGGTACGATATACTATTATACATGGATTTTCCTAAAAAGCAGTATTAACCACTTCAGCTCCAGAAGGATTTACCCCCCTTAATGACCAAGCCATTTTTTGGTACTGCATCGCTTTAACTGACAATTGTGCAGTCGTGCGATGCTGTACCCAAATAAAAAAAAATTTCCCCACAGATAGAGCTTTCTTTTGGTGGTATTTGATCACCTCTGCGTTTTTTATTTTTTGCGCTATAAACAAAAAAAGAGCAACAATTTTGAAAAAAAAAAAAAAAAACAATATTTTTTACTTTTTGCTATAATACATACGTAGCTCCCAGCTGGCCCTGATTTTGATGGACTGTCCCTGATTCTGAAACAAAGTGTGTCCCTGATTTTGAAACAAACTTTGAACAAAGCCCCTCTGTCCATCTCTCCTCCTCATTTGTCCCTCATTTTGGTCCTATCTACATATAATCTGTATATAAAATGCACTTTTTATCTTTCAAAAAAGTGTTTCCCAGTGCTAAACCTTTCCTCCAATTTCTAAATTGCTACATTTGTAAATGTCAAAAGCCACTATTAAGGAATAGTAGTGGTAAAAAAAAGCACCTGTGAGTTTTTGTATATTTCTCCTTTAAGGAGGCGTGGCAGGGGGGTGTCCTATGCCTTCATGCTTTTGCTAATAGGTGTCCCTCGTCCCCATCTCAAAACGTTGGAAGATATGTATATATCCAATTTAAAAAAATGTAAAAAAAAAACAATTTTTTTCATCAGTTTATGCCAATTTGTATTCTACATATTTTTTGGTAAAAAAAATTCCAATAAGCGTATATTGATTGGTTTGCGCAAAAGTTATAGCATCTACAAAATAGGGGAAAGATTTAGGGACTTTTTTTTTTATTGTTTTTACTAGTAATGACGGGATCAGTGATTTATAGCGGGACTGCGACATTGCTGCGGACAAATCTGACCCTAAGTGACACTTTTTGGTGACCAGTGACACCAATATAGTGATCAGTGCTATAAAAATGCACTGATCACTGTTTAAATTACACTGGCAGGGAAGGGGTTAACGCTAGGGGTGATTAAAGGGTTAAATGTTCATTAGGGAGGTGCTTTCTAACTGTCAGGGGGAGGGACTGACTGGGAGTAGAGAGAGATCACTGTTCCTGATCACTAGGGACAGCCGATCTCTCTCGCTTCTCCCCTGTCAGAACGGGGATCCGCCTTGTTTACACTGGCAGATCCCCATTCTGCCTCTGTGAGTAGCGATCGCCGAGCACGTGCATCGGCTCCCACACGCGCCCAATCAAGGTAATTACCACTTCAGGTGGTATCGCTTGTGTTCACACTGTCCTAGTAGTAGGAGATGAAGGGTGCCGGCTCAGCAAAGTCAAATGGCAGAAAATGGAAAAAGGACGGCCGCACTCCAAAATAATACCTTAATTGAATAAAGCTTAATCCATACATCAATCAGAGACACAGGTCCAGATGATTACTGACGCATTTTGCACCATTGTGCCTCCTGTATCTATTACACGAAACGACGTACAGGTACATCGTAGAGCCGCCCTGCCACAGTATATGTGCCGTCGGCGGTCTTTAAGTGGTTAAAGAATATGTCAACCCAGCATTTCATATTCCTGATCTGTGCCTGCTGTACCATGTACAGTAAAACCTTGATTTGAGAGCGTTTTACAAGACAAGCAACATTTTTTAATACATTTTGACTTGATATACAAGCGATGTCTTGATATACAAGTAGCGTCATGTCACAACTGAGTTTAAAAGAGAAGAGAGGCGCCTCTAAGTGTAGCAATATGGTTACATTTAGAGCCCTTGCACACTGGGGCGGTTTGCAGGCGCTATTGCGCTAATAATAGCGCCTGCAAACCGCCCCGAAAGTGCCGCTGCATGTATTCCTGTGTGAAAGCCCCGAGGGCTTGCACACTGGAGCGATGCGCTGGCAGGACGGTAATAAAAGTCCTGCTAGCAGCATCTTCGGAGCGGTGAAGGAGCGGTGTGTATACCGCTCCTTTACCGCTCCTGCCCATTGAAATCAATGGGACGGCGCGGCTATACCGCCGGCAATGCGCCTCTGCAGAGGCGCTTTGCGGTGGTTTTTAACCCTTTCTCGGCCGCTAGCGGGGGGTAAAACCGCCCCGCTAGCGGCCGCATACCGACGGTAAAACGCCGCTATTAATAGCGGCGTTTTACCGCCGACGCCGCCCCCGCCCCAGTGTGCAAGGGCTTTTAATGAAGGTACAACATTTAGCAACATATTTGCTTAGAGGTGCCTCTCTTGTATACTCTGTAGCTCCTGCTGGATTTTTCTTCTAATCCCCTTGTGGAGGTTGCCATTTGTGGATGGACATGTTATGGTTGCACAACCTATGACATTGCTATAATCTTTTTATATGGACTATAAACTGAAGGACCTATGAATAAATGGTTGGGGAACGAATCATCCAAGTTTCCATTATTTCCTATGGGGAAATTTGTTTTGATATACAAGTGCTTTGAATTACAAGCATGTTTCTGGAACAAATTATGCTTGCAATCCAAGGTTTTACTGTACTTGTACAAGAAAGTATCCTGTTCTCTTTGTATTGCTTCCTTTGTGTGAAATACCTGGTGATCCTGCCAGTCACTCTGCTTTCCTGTTAAAAACTGACCACACTAGGCATAAGATTACATCTTGGTCAGTTCTCTAGATATTCTGGGAACCCAGCCTGCTCTCCTATAATGATCTGACTTGTCCTGATTCCCCAACCACACACACACACGTGCACTGTTGCTTGAGAACAGAGGAAATGTGATCACTTGTAAAAAGGAGAAAAAAGGTGTGTATGTATATATATATATATATATGTGTATATATATATATATGTATATATATATATATGTATATATATATATATATATATATGTATGTGTATATATATATATATATATATATATATATATATATATATATATATACACACACTCAAATGTTTTGCCTTTCATTTCTGTTTTAAAATGAATGGGTTGTCTCACAAGGTGAGGGTTCACATATACTTTATAATTTGCAGCTTACCAACTTGTAGATGTGTTGGCAGCATTCGTTTTCTTTTTTAAAGCGGAGTTCCAGTCGTTTTTGTGTTTAGTAAAAGTCAGCAGCTACAAAAAGTGTAACTGCTGTCTTTTAATAAACACACACTCATCTGTCCCAGGATCCAGCGGTGTGGTCACCTGAAAAATCGATTCTCTTCCTCTCCTCTGCCTAGCGCTGACATTTCAACTGTGGGCACCCGGCTGTGACAGCTTGCAGCTTCACAGCTGGGTGCGCACTGCGCATGCACGAGTTGCTCTGCGCCTGCTGAATGGTTGGGTGAGCTTCTGGGACCAGTGATGTGTCCCAAAAGACTGCAGGGAGGGAGGGGGAGAGGAGCACTTCCACTTGAGTCGCCTTGGCAATCCAAGCAACTTTAGGAACTTAAAGGTTAAGTCCACCTTAACACTAAAATCCCTGCATCTACAGACATCCACGATCTAACACTAACCTATCCAGCCCTGTAAAGAAGAGATCAGTATACATACCTTTTTTGAAGCTGATCCCACGCTGAACTGTCAGCTGTGGCTTCACTGTGGAGACGGGTGCAGAGGAAACAGCCGACAACAGAAGCCCCATAGTAACTCTATGGGTGATGTCACTCCCCATTCATTTCACACCCGTTGTCGGTTGTGTCTTCTGCAGAGCTTCCGCTGCTGGAGACCCAGAAAGCTGTGCAGCTTGTCTGTCATAGGACCACTGTGATTGGCTCTCACCATTGTTACATGATCGGGGCCCATCCCTCTGACTTCCAATCAGTAGCCATGACTGAGAGCTGTCAGTGACGGCTCGGTTCGTGTGCTGGGAGGAAGCCCACCTTCCTTGCTGTTGGATTACCTTACATTGTCTGAGGTTCTAACCTTCATGCTGCTTTTATTGTCCCTGCTAGAAATATTTCCAATCAGTTCTTGTAGGTGGATTAGAAAATCTGTTAGCTTTTTATTGCAATCTCTGTGTGCATTTGAGTGATATCATATCACTGACAGGTGTCAGAGAGAATAGTAAGTGAGGATAATCCCATTTCCTGTGCATTTGACAGGTGATAGACATAACACAAAGTGAGAGGAAATCCTACAAGGGTGACAAAGGTGGCAACAAAAACACATTTACTTGTAGGGAAGGTTTATAGGTATTGCTGTCCCCACTGCAGTATGTTACCTTAACTTCCTGTACAGGTGACAGCTGTCAGACAGAACAGGAAGAGGGCTGGCATTAGCTCCATGGAGACACAGATAGCATATAAAATCTCAATTTATTTATACAAAACCTGCCAGAAGTTTAACCACCAGGCCATAGCCGAATGATGGCTACAGCGCGGCTCGATAACTCTGAGAGGGCGTACATTGACGTCCTCCCAGAATCGCGCTCCCATGCTCCCCCTGGGGCGCGCACATGGGAGTATCCGTGACCGCCAGGTCCAGAGGACCCAGCGCACCACGGTTCACGGTAAATGGCCGTTGACAGTGACCATTTACCACGTGATCGCTCCGTCAAAGGAGGAAGCGATCACTTGTAAACAAACTGCATCATGTCTGGTTGCTCTCTCCCCTCTCTGTACCGATTGGTACACTGTGAGCGGAGAGGGGAGAGATCTGGTGCAGCAGCGCTGTGGGCTGGATCTGTAGTGCCCAGAGCGCTGCTCTGTGCTCATTGCAGCCTCATCCTTCCATCCATGAGATCCATCCATATAATACTCATCCATCCATCCATGCTCAGCCATCCACACTCAGCAATAATCATCCATCCATGTTCAGCCATCCCTCTGTCATACTCATCCATCCATCTATGCTCAACCATCCACACTCAGCAATACTCATCTGTCCATCTCATCTGTCCATGCTCAGCCATCCCATCCACCCCCAGCCATACTCAGCGATACCCAGCCATACCCAGCAATACCCAGCCATACTCAGCCATACCCAGCAATACCCAGCCATACCCAGCAATACCCAGCCATACTTAGCAATACCCAGCCATATTCAGCGATACCAAGCCATACTCAGCAATACCCAGCCATACTCAGCCGTACCCAGCCATACTCAGCTATCCCATCCATACTCAGCCATCCACATTTATGGCTCAACCATGCTCAGCCACCCCCATCCATGGCTCATCCATCCCCAAGTCTCCCATATGCGGTATCACCATACTCAGGAGGAGTAGGAGAATCTATTTTGGGGTTTAATTTTTGGTATGTACATGCTATGTGTTAGAAATATTGTATAAATGGACAACTTTGTGTAAAAAAAAAAAATGTTTTTTCATTTTCTTTCCATATTTTTTCAAAAACTTGTAGAAAAAAATGACATGTTCATAAGACTCATTATGCCTTATAAACTATATGTTGGGGTGTTTTCTTTCCAAAATGGGGTCATTTTGGGGGCGTTTCCATTGTCCTGGTGCTCCAGGGCCTTCAAAAGTGCAAGAGGTAGTCATAAAATTAGATGTGTAATTTATGCTCCAAGAACGCCTGAAGGTGCTCCCTGCATGTTGGACCTCTGTATGTGGCCAGGCTGTGTAAAAATCTCACACATGTGGTATCACAATACATAGGAGGAGTAGCAGAATGTGTTTTGGGGTGTAATTTGTAGTGTGCATATGCTGTGTGTATTAAATAACCTGCTAATATGACAATTTTGTGGAAAAAAAAGTCTTTATTTTGCAAAGAATTGTGGGAAAAAGTACAACTTCAAAAAACTCACCATGCCTCTTACTAAATACATTGGAATGTCTACTTTCCAAAAAGGGGTCATTTGTACTTTCCTGGCTTGTTAGGGTCTCAAGAAATGAGAGGCTGTCAGTACTTAAGATGTGATTAATTTTCAGAGATTGGCACCATAGCTTGTAGACTCTATAACTTTCACAAAGACCAAATAATATACACTAATTTGGGTTATTTTTACCAAAGATATGTAGCAGTATAAATTTTGGCCAACATTTATGAAGAAAAATGACTAATTTGCAAAATTTTATAACAGAAATGAAGAAAAATGCATTTTTTTAGAGAATTTTCAGTCTTTTTTCTTTTATAACGCAAAAAAATAAAAAACCCAGCGGTGGTGAAATACCACCAAAAGAAAGCTCTATTTGTGTGAAAAAAAGGACAAAAATTTCATATGGGTACAGTATTGCATGACTGAGCAATTGTCATTCAAAATGTGAGGGCAGCAAAAGCTGAAAATTGGTCTGGTTAGGAAGGGAGTTTAAGTGCCCAGTGGTCAAGTGGTTAAATCCCCCCTGCCCAGTGCATAGGGTTGGCACCTTTTTTTCAGAAAACATACCATTCTTATGGATCCTTTCTTACTCATAACATTGGCAACAAGTCCTGCATTTTATGGCCATTTCTGTCTTTAGATTTAATTTTAGTTACATCTTGTTTTGCATCCCAGCAATTGAAAAATTAAAAAGGGAAAGTGATAGCCTGAAAAGGATTCATACAAATAGTTTAAACTCTGGATTTTTTTTCTAGGAAATTTTTGAAAATAAGAAATGTAAAGTAGAGCTACAGGCAAAACGTTTTTTATTTTATTTTGGATAGAGTAAGGAAGGGGTTTTGGACACCTGTGTACCATTGGGGAGATTTACTTTCACTTCCTGTCCCATAGCCAAAACAGGAAGTGAGAAGATATCACTCCAAAGTGAAGCAATCCCTGGCTGTCACGAGGGTCACCAGAACTCGTGTCCCCATTGGGAAATTTTGCCTCTATTACTTTTCTGGTGACAACCAACAATTTGTTTTTTTTTTTACCATCTTCACTCTCTGTGATAATGGTAAACAGAACAAAAAAAATGACAGGTGTTCCAATCCCTCTCCACTCTATCCAAAAATAAGCAAAACAAGTTTTCCTTTAGTTATATTTTAAGTCACAGGTTAGTGTGTGCCATAGCTTCTCAACAAGCAGTATGTGTACAGCACAGTGGGGTGGATTTACTAAAACTGGAGAGTGCAATATCTGGTGCAGCTCTGCATATAAACCAATCAGCTTCCAGGTTTATTTGTCACAGTTTAATTGAACAAGCTGAAGTTAGAAGCTGATTAGTTACCATGCAGAGCTGCACCAAATCTTGTTCTCTCCAGTTTTAGTAAATCAATTGTGGTGTCCTACTAACAGGTTTAGGGGTTATATCTGCCATCTAAAGTGGTTAGAAAGGCTTAAGGATTTTTTTTATCTTCATGAATTCTATGCATGAAGGTAAAAAACCTCCTTTGTGCAGCAGCTCCCCAGCCCCCCTAATGTACAAACAACAATTGAAATTGTGGTGCAAACAAATGCTAATGCACCATCCACATGAGTCCCTACACCCCCCCCCCCCCCCCCCCGATAAATGTAAAGAAATGCTTGTGTAGCATAGTTCATAAGAAGTTCATAAAAAGTTCATAAAAATCCCATAGGAAGGGTGTTGTAGTTCAGTGGGTAACTCCAGCTTGCCAGGAACAAATCTCTGAAATGACAAAAAAAAGAACAAAAGAGGGCGCCATCTAAGTGCATCAATGGGTTTATTATGATTAAAACAGCCAAATGTAAACTCACAGAAATATAAAATCAAAGAACTTATTTGCAGCCTGGCCGCATTGGATGAAAGCCGTCCACCAGAAGAGCCGCTTGTGACAGCAAACAGCGTGTAGTCAGTCAGGAAACCAAGCCCAATGTTCCAGGAGGTGAGGAGAACCACCGTGGGACACAAGGTAGGATGTGATGTCACTCCTGGGGCGGGCGGGCTGGTTGCTATGGTGACTCCTTTCGGAACTCCTATTGGTTCCTTTCTCAAACCAGCCCTCCTAATACTTACCTGAGCCCCATCTCGATCCAGAGATGTGCATGAGAACCTCGGCTCCTCGGGGACTCTCCCTCCTCATTGGCCATTGGCTGAGACAGCAGTGGGAGCCTTTGGCTCCCGCTGCTTTCAATGACAGCCACTGAGTCAATGAGGAGAGAGAGGATGTTTGTGAATGGACATGCAGAGCCGCAGCTCGGGAACGGTCCTGCTTGGGTGCCCCCATTGCAAATTGATTGCTCTGGGGGCACTCGACAGGAGGAAGAGGCCAAAAACGCCACTGAGGGACCTGAGAGCAACAGGATCAGGGCTGCTCTGTGTAAAACCATTACACAGAGCAAGTAAGTATAATATGTTTGTTATTTAAAAAAGAAAGCCTTTAGAATTACTTTAAAGTACAATGATGAAATGAGTTAGATTTTAATACGTGAATTATGATTTAATTAAACAGGATTATTATTTTTAATATTTATTTTTTTAACAACACAAAGGGTTGTTTGGAGACGGACAATCAACAGCCATTAGCAACCAGCATACATATGTTGAGCAATACTTGAGATAGATTAACTCTGTCAGGGGGTTCTTGATAAGCACTACCTTTTAGGAAGCAGTATTAATAAACTAAATTTAATAAGCACTGATAGACCCTCTGCATAATCAATAGGTGGCTGGTCTCCTCTCAGATATTGGGTAGCATTTGGTCTTTACCATGAACCTCTCGAAGAGATATATGTTTGGCTACATGACATTTCTAGGTCATGGCCCTCGGGATTGCCTGACTGGCAAACAGGTTGCATTTAAAATTTGTATGCAAGTGGGGGTCAGGACAAACAGTAGTAACATTGGCAATTTGGCACAGGTCAAGGTAGGCAGCATTCACTCATATAGAAGAGCAGTAAAACCCAGAAGACATTTCTGGATTGCAGCTAGAGCAGCAGCAATTGCAGATCAGCATACTGAAGCACTACATAGACCTTTCTAAAACACAGTCCCAGCTCATTGAGTAGACTTTTATGACTGATGCCTGTAATGCTAGAAGAGGGCTGCAACATGCCTGAGCTGCAGCAATCTACAAGGGCTGTTAAACGTCCAGTGAAAATGCTTAGGAGGATATCTTTAGCTGAGAAGAAGACACTAGGGAGTAAAATAGTGCATTCATTTCTGTTTACCTGTTGCTCCAACCTTTGCTTGTGTTAAGTTTGCATGTGAACTTACTTGCCTGAACCTCAGATTGAGGATTTTACCTGGGCCTGTCAATTTGGTATATCACGTGGATCTCCAATCTGCATATCAGATGTTGCCAGTGGGGTAAGCCTGAGGCCCGGGACCTTGAGGCAGCCCATACCAACATCCATACCTCATGTGAGGACTCCTGGTGGAGAGGGATGTTTGTTAAACTCCATGATTCAGGTGAACAAATGCCAATTCTCATTACCACTGAGGGTCCACTCTAACCCTTTATAGCGGGGGGGGGGTCCAACTTTTTGACCTTCCTGAGCCACATTGAAAGAAGAGGATTTGTCTTGGGCCATACATAAAATGCGCCAACAATAAGGATAGCCGATGAGCAGAAAAATTCTGGCAGATCACAAGTTAACAATCACTGATATAGATAATGTACCTATCGGAGTGATAAAACCTAATTTTTTTTGTAATATTTTTTATTATAAAAGTAATACTGGGCAACATAAAACTAGTGCGATATTTTACATTGTTTTTGATAAACGAATGCATCAATATCTGGTATGTAGTAGCAATTCTCAATGATTTGTTAAGGTGCTCATCAGATACTTTGGTTCTAATTTTGCCCTTGGTGTGCTTCATCCTTGAAAATACCGTATTTATCGGCGTATAACACGCACTTTTTTCCCCTTAAAATCAGGGGAAAGTCGCAGGTGCGTGTTATACGCCGATACCCTGCGATCCCGAGCTGTCAAAATTTCAAAATCGCCGACCGCGATTTGAAAATGGCGCCGCCGGCGCCGAAATACACAGAGCCGGTCCTCGGCTCTTTCCGGCGGCTCTCGTTTACTTTCAGGTCCACTCGTAGTCCCGAGCGGAGCTATCCGAACCTACTCGGATAGCTCCGCTCGGGACTACGAATGGAGCCGAAAGTAAACGAGAGCCGCCGGAAAGAGCCGAGGACCGGCTCTGTGTATTTCGGCGCCGGCGGCGCCATTTTCAAATCGCGGTCGGCGATTTTGAAGCCCAGGAAGCAGGGACCGTTGATCGAAGGCTGCACTGGGGCAAGGCTGCACTGGGGAAGGCTGCACTGGGGAAGGCTGCACTGACAAGGCTGCACTGACAAGGCTGCACTGACATGGCTGCACTGACATGGCTGCACTGGGGCAAGGCTGCACTGAGAAGGCTGCAATGATGGGCATTTAAATGTAAGTTTTTTTCCCTTCAACTTCCCTCCTAAAAGTTTTTTTTCCTTAAAATTCCCTCCTAAATTGGGGTACGTGTTATACGCCGGTGCGTGTTATACGCCGATAAATACGGTAGTTTCTTACAACAAATATAGGTGCTGCTGAAAACTCCCCTGCTTTATAGCAAATCAACCCATCAGTAATGAATAATATCTTTTCTCCTTAAGTAGATATGGGGGATAGCGTTGATTTGCTTCTGAAGTGTAAGTGCTGTTCCATTTAGTAGTACACTAATGCCTAGTACACACGGGCCAGATATCGGGCGAAAACCAGCATCTGACCGGCTCCCGATCAGCACTTTCAGCCAATGGCGGAGAGTGCTGATCAGACTGATCGGAGGGTTTGGTGGTGTCCCGGCATCCCCCTGTCAGAACACAACAGCTCAGCAGGGGAGATCGCTGTACTAACTTTGGACTGTTAGTACAACGGCTCTGACTGGAGCTGTCAGGTTTTTTTCGTTCAACCCAGCAGGTTGAATGAAAAAACACTATTATGCCCCGTACACACGGTCGGACTTTGTTCGGACATTCCGACAACAAAATCCTAGGATTTTTTCCGACGGATGTTGGCTCAAACTTGTCTTGCATACACACGGTCACACAAAGTTAGGGGAAAACACGTACGTTGGGACTATAAACGGGGCAGTGGCCAATAGCTTTCATCTCTTTATTTATTCTGAGCATGTGTGGCACTTTGTCCGTCGGATTTGTGTACACACGATAGGAATTTCCGACAACGGATTTTGTTGTCGGAAAATTTTATCTCCTGCTCTCCAACTTTGTGTGTCGGAAAATGTCCGATGGAGCCCACACACGGTCGGAATTTCCGACAACACGCTCCGATCGGACATTTTCCATTGGAAAATCCGACCGTGTGTACGGGGCATTAGTGTGTACCAGGCTTTAGCCCAGGATGCAAGATCACACCACCCCAGGGGGCAGGTCCATAACAGCCTGGTATCCAAGGAACCCACAAGACTGGTGACATCTAGTGACAGAGAATAACTACAGCAGGGGTCAGTTCTGAATTGAAGCTGAGTATTCCAGCAAAAGTTGCTTTTATATGTTTTATTTTAATGAGCTATTCATATTTTATTTTTGGCTGGAGTTTGCCTTCAGGAGTGAGTTGGAGTGTTCAGCATTCAACATGTCTGTAATTTCAGATCTATTTGATATACACTTATTTTGCTCTCACCATAATTACATTTACCCATTAAATACATTTTCCAACCCAACTAGAAAATAAATTTTCATGTTTTGATTCCATGTACTGTAGCAATATAGAAAATAGCGTCTAACTGGATAAAGCCTTTGTTACCAATTTATATTTAGGTTAACATTGTGATGAAATGTGAAAAGAAATAGCATACTCTTGAAGGTATAGTACCTGATTAAGGAAGGGGTAATACTGTACTTGCAAAAGCAAGCTTTTCATGGATTGTTTTATTTTACTGAAGTCCGTTTCTTATGGTACTAGCCTTTAAAGTTTACATTTTCTGTTTGCGCTATGTAATGATAATTTCCAAATATTTAACTAATCTAGACTAGCGAATTGCTTCTTGATTAGTTGTGTTGCATTGCCAAAAATCTTTATTCTCATAAAACATTTAAAATTGATGGATAAAATAAATGATCTACAGTTGAATTACGATTGTTGTTTGTGTTTATTGGGGTTTTTTTGGGGGTTTTTTTGTTAAGTTTACTTTTTATTTTGCATATTTTGTTATTAATTATTATTTATTATATTTTATTATGGTTCCATATGTGTCTCTTCCAAAAGCCAAAACTCTGACGCAACGCTGCAAGAGAGAACATTGGCTATATGCTGTGTAGAAAAAAAATATGCTTCTGGTCAAAGATGGTATTAAAATAGTTAAAAAACAAGACCTGTGCCACATTACTGTGTTTGTAATAAAGCATGGACTGCTTTCCAAGACCTTGTAATGTTTCTATGGCAATACAAGCACTGATAAAAAAGTAGATCTGACACTACTGTTTTGAGTACCAAACTAGCACAATATGTTAGGCTTAATTACCCTTAACCATTGTATCTTTTGCTATCATTCATCTCCTGCATGAAATTGTGTATTATTTATAATCATATACTTGGAATTGATGTAAACCATTTGTAGCAAGAAATCTGTTGTTTGCTAGGTAAGTGGAGGCTGGATAATATTGAGATTTATAGATAATGTGTCCTTGTTGAGGCTCAGTTATTATTTTCAGCCAATACTATTTTCTATTGCAATTATTGTTATTTTGCCTTTAGGTTTATTATTCTCCTTTTCCTTAGAAACAGGAAACGTTAAGTACAAAAGAGAAAAGAAGGAAAGAAAAGTGTAAGGACAGACTGTGGAGGAGAATTTTCTTGCTGAGCATTACACCTAACCAGCCTCAACTGTGACTTCTTTAGCCCAGTGTTAAATATGAACCAGGGAATTTGGGCAGTATAGATAATAAGTTTTTTTTTGTTGAGGGCACTCTTTTCATATACAGGTGCATCTCCAAAAATTTGAATATCGTCAAAAAGTTCATTTATTTCAGTAATTCAATTCAAAAAGTGAAACTCATATATTTTATATATACGTGTTACACACAGAGTGATATATTTCAAGCATTTCTTTTTTTTAATTTTGATAATTATGGCTTACAGCTAGTGAAAACCCAAAATTCAGTATCTCAGAAAATTAGAACATAAGACCAATAAAAAAAAAAGGATTTTTAATACAGAAATGTTGGCTTACTGAAAAGTATGTCCATGTACAGTATAGTATGCACTATACCAGTGATGGCGAACCTTGGCACCCCAGATGTTTTGGAACTACGTTTCCTATGATGCTCATGCACTCTGCAGTGTAGTTAAGCATCATGGGAAATGTAGTTCCAAAACAACTGGAGTGCCAAGGTTCGCCATCACTGCACTATACCAATGCTTGGTCTGGGCTCCTTTTGCATGAATTACTGCATCAATGCAGCGAGGCATGGAGGCGATCAGCCTGTGGCACTGCTAAGGTGTTATGGAAGCCCAGGTTGCTTTGATAGCGACCTTCAGCTCGTCTGCATTGTTTGGTCTGGTGTTTTTCATCTTCCTCTTGACAATTCCCTCACAGATTCTCTATGGGGTTTAGGTCAGGCGAGTTTGCTGGCAAATCAAACACAGTGATACCATGATCATTAAACTAGGTATTGGTACTTTTGGCAGCGTGGGCAGGTGCCAAGTCCTGCTGGAAAATAAAATCAGCATCTCCATAAAGCTGGTCAACAGAAGGATGCATGAAGTGCTCTAGGATTTCCTGGTAGAGGGCTGCGCTGACTTTGGACTTGATAAAACACAGTGGACCAACACCAGCAGATAACCTCATGCAACTTGAATTCTGTGCCTCTCCACTCTTCCTTCAGACTCTGGGACCATGATTTCCAAATTGAATGCAAACTTTTCCACAGTTCATATTCATTTGGGGAGCCATGTCATCTGCTGGTGTTGGACCACTGTGTTTTATCAAGTCCAAAGTGCGTGCATCCATCTACCAGGAATTTCTAGAGCACTTCATGCTTCCCTTTGCTGACCAGCTTTATGTAGATGCTGATTTAATTTTCCAGCAGGATTTGGCACCTGCCCACACTGCCAAAAGTCACAATACCTTGGTTAATGATCATGGTATCACTGTGCTTGATTGGCCAGCAAACTCACCTGACCTAAACCCCATAGAGAATCTGTTGGGTATTGTCAAGAGGAATAAGTGAGACACCAGACCCAACAATGCAGACAAGCTTAAGGCCGCTATCAAAGAAACCTGGGCTGCCATAACACCTCAGAAGTGCTGATTGCCTCCATGCCATGCTGCATTGATGCAGTAATTCATGCAAAAGGAGCCCTGACCAATTATTGGTATAGTGCATGCTATACCGTACATAGACCTATTTTTCAGTAAGCCAACATAAAAAAAAGAAATGCTTGAAATATATCACTCTGTGTGTAATTAATCTATATAATATATGAGTTTTGAACTGAATTACCAAAATAAATTAACTATTTGATGATATTCTGATTTTTTGAGATGCACCTGTATAAGCCCCTCCCTGTCTTGATGACACAGTAAGTAATGAAAATCTTTCCAACAGGAACATGAACCTGACAGAGGTAGCAGGTCATTGCCTTCTCCATACATAACTTAAAAAAATGGCTAGATATAGACGTTATGTGTATTCATCTGACTTTGCTAATGTAAGATGGATGTCTCTGCAACATTTAAGTAGACTTGAATTGATAAAAGTATTTTTTTTAAACAGTTAGCAAATGTTAAAGGGGTTGTAAATTGTTTTTTTTCTTTTTTAATCAACAAACATATCATACTTACCTCCACTGTGCAGTTCGTTTTGCACAGAGTGGCCCCGATCATCTTCTTCTGGGGTCCCAGAATGGCGCTCACGGCTCTTACCTGCATTGGTAAACCCCGTAGGAGAAGCGCTCTCCCTGGGGGTTACCGTGCGGGCATGCTCCCGAGTACCACATTTGCATCCATAGACACAGAATGCCGGAGCTTAGTGAATGAGGTGAAGCTCTGCTGACTTCCATCATCCAATCATGTGCAAGCAAAATACTGTTTTTTTATTTACTTTGCACCTGATTGAGTATTATTTACAAAGTCGAAAATCACCACATTCACTAACCCCTGGGGCAAATTTAATTGCAAAGTGAACAGCCTGTTTGCCTTTAGTAAATCAGTCCCAATGTAAAGGTTTACATGGACCAAATATTTTAAATTTTTACTAGAACTATACATATGTAATAAAGTGTAACTACAGCCCAAACATTTTTTCCTGTTTGTGTCCTCTTTGGAAGATTTTGCTTTGTTTCCCTTCTTAGGGACACAACAGGAAACAGGTGGACATCTCTCCAAGGTGGGAAGAGTTCTCCTCATATATAGGTACCACAAGAACATTTGTCCCAGTTGAGAATTCCCCCTCACTTTTACAGTGACAACCATACAATTTTGTATTTCCTATTTTTATGATAAGGTGATAACGATCACTGGAGCATTTAGAACCTATAGGGTGGTGGTGGAGCTTATAGGGTGAATCTCCCCAGCAGGGACAGAGACAGCAAAAAAAAATGCTTCCTTACATAATCCAGAATTGTAAATGTTTTAGTCATAAAAACACTGGGGTTGATTTACTAAAACTGGGGAGTGCAAAATCTGGTGCAACTGTGCATGGTGGCCAATCAGCTGCTAATTTCAGCTTGTTCAATTAGGCTTTGATCAAAAAGCCTGGAAGCTGATTGGTTTCTATGCAGAGCTGCACTAGATTTTGCACTTTCCAGTTTTAGTAAATCAACGCCACTGTTAATAATTGTGGAACCGTATGATCTCTTGAACTCTTTTACACCCTCAGTCTTAGGTGTCCGTTTATGAAGCAGTGAAATCTATTCACTGCTTCATTCTCCGGCATTCACAGTGAAGATTTTTCTCCTCTGTGTGCCTGTTTATGAAGCTTTGTAGATCGCTTCACCTTCGGAGGAGTGAAGAGATCTACAAATGCTTTCAACAGTGGAGAAAGGCTCCTGATACTGGAATCTCGTGAGACTTTACGAGATTACAGCACCAGAAATACAGAGATGTCAGTTTATTAAGCAGTGATAAATTATCACCGCTCAATACATGGACAGACGGCGTGAATTACTGTTAATAAAATAATAAGTCCCCCTACATTATATACATATGTATACACACACACACATTATATATACATGTATATACACATACATTATATATATATACATATACACATTATATGTATATATGTATATATATGTATACACATAAATATGACAGGGGGACATGCTTACAGTGTTGGGGGGTCTGAACGAGGCATAAGGAAGTTAAAAATCTTCCTCCTTCCCCCTCAGATCCCCCCAGATTTCCTCTTCACTCCCCGATTCACCACCTCTGAGCTGGTGAACCTGGGAGTGTGAATTCTGACTCAGATCACCAGTGAAGCGGTGAGATCACCGCTTCATAAACTGGCCCTTTCTGTGTCATTCAATGAGGATTCTCCGTGTGTAGAGATAATCGGAGGGAGAACAAGTTCAAACATGTTCTCCCCGATTATCACTGTTTCATAAACTGTTTATGGACTGTGATCAGCGGTGATCCTCGGGATCACCGCTGATCACTGCTTCATAAACGGACACCTTAGTACATACTATTCCAACTTCAGCTGCAATCTGGCTCATTTTGCATAGACCTCCACAGTCTAATGAGCATGCAGTGACATGAAAAGATTACTGCTCCACCGGGCTGAACATCCTTAGATCACACATGTAAATGAAGGTGAGCGTGATTTCATTGCAGCTTTTTTGTAGTCATTTGATTTGGGGTCTTGAAAGAATTATGTTTTTAGAGTCACAGCTGTAAACAGTAGAAGACTAATAACCTTTTTTTTCTAAGCCCTCTGCATAATAACCAAAACATGTGTATTTTAAATAAGACCAATTTAAATTGATTAACTTTGGGGCACCAATTGTCCTGATAGCAGAAATGTTCAAAGGTATATTTTCAATGCTCTGCACTTCTTTTGATCTGTTAATATAAAAAGCAGTGCTTGCTATTTAATCTTTCCAAGCTCGATCTTACTTTTACAGCAAACAATTACATTACAGAGCATTATAAATTATATTAATTTAGTGCTACTACTGAACGGAGTAATTGTTACACAGGTTTAATTTCACTAACACTGCTAATTAATTGATAGGTCATTTATAGTAACACAAGAGCATCATTGGTTGTCTCTTAACAACAACAATGCATAACAAGCAAAAAGTTGCAGCCAAGAAAGTGCTATGTTTTTTTTTGCAAATTATCTATAAAGCAATTCAAGCATTTTCTTTTAATTATATATAGCATATAACACACAAGATTGCCTTTCCTGTATGCCCAGAGGATTTATTCATTTATTTAGTACAGCGATAGCGCAGCAATAAATCCATTCCCAAGCCTTTTGTTCCTTGAGTCTGTTCATGAACCTTGTTAAACATGAATGACCCAAGCTTCACTGAGCAGACACAATACAAACATGTGGAAAACCTTACCAATGAGACCTACAATGGAAGGAGTACACAAAAAGCAGTAACTCAGCCTTCACTTTTGCTGATTGGCCCGATGAAACAGAAGATTAAAGATCATTTGTACTCCATAGTATGTAAACCATCTTTATGTTTTATTTGCATGCTGTCATGAGTGGGATTTTGCACCTGGCATTAATACCAACGGCATATTCATTTTACTTGTAAAAACAACAACATTCCATATTTCCCATGATGTTGAAGGACAGGAACGACAGCCTTTGTTAATGTTTGTTTTGTAGGGGTTTCCTTTGTGGTGTAATGCTCCAAGCTACAGGAGATCATTTTGTTGATGTTTTCAAAAAATATGTTTGTGCCATTTTAGTATGTAGCATGCAGTAACTTTATGTTTGTTTAATTAGGGGGATGCAAATTGTTCCCAAAGCAGTCAGACTGAAAGAAATGGAAAAAAAAGCAACCCTCTGGATTAAAAGGCCTGACAGAGTTGTTAATTCATTCAATGGATTTTATGGGTAATCTGCCATAAATATTATGAAGAATTCATTGTAGGGAGATTTACAAAAACTGGTGCGCACAGAATCTGATGCATTTGTGCATAGTAACGAATCAGCTTTTAACTTCAACTTGTTTAAATAAGCTTGGATAATAACACCTAGAAGCTGATTGGTTACTATGCACAGCTGCACCAGACTCTGTGTGCACCAGTTTTAGTAAATATCCCCCCACTGCGTGGGATGTGGGGTAGAATTTACAGGTATCCTGTAGTTCAGTGCCATAAATCAAGGTATACTTTGCTATGTATGTACACATACTGCTTTATCTGATTCGGCATCACACACCCCCTGGAATTCGTTAAGACTGATGCAAACAGATTTAGCGAAAGTGTCTCTTGTGTTCTAAAATTGGCAGAGCATGCGCCAAATTCATATACCTGTCTAGAACTTTGACTTGAATTTGGCGCATGCTGCTCCACTTTTAGAATGGATGTGAGAGAGTTTTGGAAAGAACTGTCTGCGTTAGTTTCTCTCTCTGTACACCAAAAGGGAGTTGGTCTTATTAAGCTCCACTTTCATAAGCTTTGAACCGTCTGTATTTTATTTTGACTTTGCCGCATTCATTTCGCCACAATGTAAAAGTGGCACATGTAAGAACTACCTAAATTTGGTGCACAAGTCTCTGTCAGAGCTGAAAGTGTCGCAAATTTCTTCATGAATTTGGTGCCATACTTTAACAAGAGGGATTTGTGCCAAAAAAGTGCCACAGCAGCTTTATTGAATCCCCCCCCCCCCCCCCACTGCGTCTTAGATTTTTACGTATGTAAAGAAAATAGCAATGGAGGTAAGTAAATGTTATAGCACATGTTAGCCCTAACAATGAGCCTATTTTATTTGTTCTTTTGTTCTGTTAAATATACAGTTCTAAGCGTTTTGTTAAATCTCTTTTGTAAGTGGAATAAAAATACCTGTTGATTGTGCCAGAAATCTAGTGAGTTGATAAATTCCTGTGCTTTCTACCTCTTATCCATTGTTATCACTTATTATTGTTTCCAGCTACCTCTGTGGACTATGGAACTACCCCCTCCCCGTGTTATGGAAAAGAAGAGAGAGAATGTTCTGTAATCCACCATAGCATTTGCATTGGCAAGGCAGTGTAGCACTGGCCAGAAGAGGGATTACTTTGACGCAGTTGGTCAGCTTAAACATGTGTTGCAATATATGTGAACTAAATATCCCTGTTTTTCATTGCATAGTTTTCTGGAAAAGGTGTATAGCAGTGTGCAGAGGGTCCATCCAGAATTTTTAGTTTTCATATGTGGTTACACCCCTTTAGCACCTATTAGTTTAAATGCATGTACAAGCTATTGGGATTTTAGCACAGGTATATCTTTTCTCTGTTGTAAGGCAGGTCAGTGACCAGATCTGAACCTAGTTACTCTCCCCCACTGGTCTTTATGCCCCATCTTCGCAGGGCTGGTGCTACCACTAGGCAAACTAGGCAGCTGCTTAGGGCGCCCTGCTGCCTATGGCGCCCGGCCACTGGTGTGCCTACTCTCTTTTCGCTGCAGCAAGCAAGCAAGTCTCAGCATCAGCAGGCAGCCACCGTTCCATTCACACACAGTATCAGAGGTGCAGCGGTGGCGGAGAACTGTGTCTGTGTCCCGACTCCCGAATGAATGGAAGCAAGCAAACATTCATTGATGGGCGCTTTAAGGCTGCATTTGATAGCCGCTGGGGAGGCTGCATTTGATGGCCGCTGGTGAGGCTGCATTTGATGGGAGCTGGTGAAGCTGCATTTGATGGGTGCTGGTAGGCTGCATTGATGGGCACTGGTAGGCTGCATTGATGGGCGCTTGTGAGGCTCCATTTATGGGCACTGGTAGGCTGCATTGATGGGCGCTTGTGAGGCTCCATTGATGGGCACTGGTGAGGCTGCATTTGATGGGTGCTGGTGAGGCTGCATTTGATGGGCGCTGGTGGGCTGCATTTGATGGGCGTTTCGTTTGTGCAGGGCAAAGAGGGTGGAGCCAAGGGGGGTGGCAAAATTAGGTTTTTCCTAGGGTGTCAAATATCCTTGCACCAGCCCTGCATGTTGGCATGGTGTCTACCGTAGCGTTTGCAGTGGCAAGGCAATGTAGGACTGGCCAGAAGAGGGATTATTTTGACGCAGTTGGTCAACTTAAACATGTATTGCAATATATGTGAACTAAATATCCCTGTTTGTCATTGCATAGTTTACTGGAAAGGGTGTAGCAGTGTGCAGAGGGTCCATCCAGAATTTGTAGTGTTCTATAGTCCTAACACATTTCCTGTCCTAGGGTAACAATGCGGCTCCTCCACATATACTGTATGGTGAGTGAGAGTTGTCACCCTAGGCAGGGCAAGAAGTGTGTGATCTGTGTGTAGTGTGCCTATATCACTGGATTTACTGATTGTATAATGACATGCAGTAATTGCACTGGTTCGTGACAGATTTAATTTAGGCGCTAGTAACAATCAACGCTGTATTGTCCAGGAAGTTGGCCAATATCCACCATGAATTAAATGGGATAGTATAAATTCAGAATACTTCTGTTAGGTTCCTTCTGTTGGGGTTGTGCAGCCAAGCATGTTCCCCAGATATAGTGAAAAATTGAGCACAGGACCCCAGGTTACAAACTGTGCTTCATTTTAGAATGCAGGTGTTAGAACATCATTAGTTAGGAAAATATATGTGAGCATATACACGGTTTCCTAAAGTCCTAATGATATCTCATTTCTATGGACAGCATTTGAGAAGGTCATAGATTTAATCAGAGCACATGTTTCCTTTGTAATTATATTTATCAGTGGCAGATTATTTACTTGCAAAATAAATGGCTCCATCTCTAGTAAAGACTTTGGAATCAGGATTTTTTATAATTTGTTTAAGTATCGTACTTCTACACTAGCTGTACGTCCTTGTACTGTGCCTAATAACAGACTGCTCTTGAGCAACCAATAGACGTAGTTAACCTCTCTGAAAATGAAGTGGAATGTACTATAAGCTTTAGAAATAATGAACTGCACAAACACTCTGAAAGCACGCAGGCAATTTGTAGACTATACATTTATCTAATCTTGTGAATATATCAGTTTGCTATGTTTTAGTAACAGCAAAATGCATCAAAGGTGGATGTTGCAAACACCCACTCTGAAATTTGTAGCAATGAGGATTCTAAATGAAAAATGTATTGATTACATCTAAATGTTTCCAGTATATTTAACTGTAACATATCCAAATAATTTTTACTTGCCTTTTTTGAGCGTGTGAACTTAGATCCATTTCCTAACTTAGATTATCTCCCATCCTCCCTCTACTCATTAACCCAATAAGAAGAAATCACCTTGTACACACACACTTACCCGACAGAAGTTTAAGGCTCACTGGGCTCTGGTACTGATGTTACTTTCGACACTTAACCACAGTAGCAGGGAAGGACCTGTGTGGCAGCCCTACTGATCATCTCGCTCTGCCCGAGCATTAAATCAATAGCACTCCCTGCACAGCAATACAGTACCAGGACAAGAATTGGAGTGAGCCCTGAACTGCTAAAAGAACCCATTTGCAGTGTTGGCAGGTGTAGTTCTCCCCACATTCAGTAGGTGGTGTCTTGCCGTGTGTGGATGGAGTGGAGACTCAGAGGAACGATGTTTCTGTGCAACCTTCTTAGGCATCACAGGGAGAGCAACTGTCCAACTGGACGCTGCAATCCCCAGTGGCTTTATGTGGCCATCTTGGATAAATAGGGGACCCTGTCAGGATTTGCATTTACGAGTAGATAGAATAGGGACAGGAACCTGCTCATTAGGCACAGAGATTTAGTGTCAGGGAAAGGTTCCAATACAAGGAGGGCAAGTGTACGGATACTGCCTGACACCCCTCAAGCTGCTTAGACCCTTCTGAAATTCCAGCTGACTCCGCCATCCTGCCAGTCAGCCAACCCACATGCAGATGCTGTGCCAGTCAAGTAGGCCTTGCTGATAATGAGCCTAAGACCCCTTTCACACTGAGGTGCTCGAAAACTGCCCATAAAACGTCGGGCGATTTTGTGGCGCTTTAGCGCTGTTTTTATGGCGCTTTTGCGGCATTAGCGGTGCGCTTTTTTTAAGGTCACATGACAACGGGACCTTAACCAAAAAAGTCATTTTGCAGCGCTTTGGAATCGCTTTCCATTCATTTCAATGGACAGGGGCGTTTTTGAGGTGGTTTTTAAAGTGCTCCAAACATACCCCAAAGATGCTGCTTACAGGAATTTTTTCACCTACCCGCCAGCGCAACACCCCAGTGTGAAAGCATCCATTGAAATTAATGGGAAGCAGTTTTTAGGCGCTATTTTTTTAGCACAAAAGAGCCTGAAAAGCGCTTCAGTGTGAAAGGTGTCTTACAGTGTCTGGAATACGACTCCTTAACCTCTTCCAGCCCGTCGGCCGTCAAATGACGGCTGGGCGGCGCGGCTCTCGTTCTGGGTGGACGTCATATGACGGCCCTCCAGAATGACTGCTCTCGCACGCCCCCAGGGGCGCACAGTACGGCGATCGCGGCCTCGCTGTGCCCTAGCAACACGGCACGGCCGCGATCTGTGTAAAGAGCTGCAGCTCTTTAACCATGTGATCGGCTGTGTCCAATCACAGCCGGCCACATGTAAACCCGGAGATGCCAGTAATCAGTGCTCCTCGGCTCACACTGACAGAGTGTGAGGAGAGGAGAGCCGATCAGCGGCATCTCCTCACAGAGGACATCTAGGAATGTAATCAGGGCACTGATCATCAGTGCCCTGATTACAATCAAATGCCAAACAGTGCCAGCAATGCCACTGCCAGCAATCAGTGCCCACAATTGGCACCAATCTGTGCCCACAAGTACCAACAATCAGTGCCCATCAATGCCACCCATCAGTGCCACTCATCAGTGCCACCTATCCGGGCCGCCTATCTGTGCCCACCAGTGCCGCCTATCCGTGCCCATCAGTGCCGCCTATCAGTGCTCATCCGTGCCACATATCAGTGCCCATAAGTGCGGCGTATTCATGCATCCTCATCAGTGCCACCTAATCAGAGCCCATAAGTGCCGCCTCATCAGTGCCCATAAGTGGCGCCTCATCAGTGCCCATCAGTGCTGCCTCATCAGCGCCCATCAGTGCTGCCTCATCAGCGCCCATCAGTGCTGCCTCATCAGTGCCTATCAGTGAAGGAGAAAAATTACTTATTTACAAAATTTACTGACAGAAAGTAAGAAAAATGTTTTTTTTTTCACAATTTTTTGTCTTTAATCTATTTGTGTAAAGAAAATGCTAAAAATTTCACATGGTTACAGTGTAGTATGATCGCGCAATTGTCATTCAAAGTGTGACAGCGCTGAAAGCTGAAAAATGGCCTGGGCAGGAAGGGGGTGTAAGTGCTCTGTTTTGAGGTGGTTATGTATGTGTTGATACTGTGTGACCTGTTGGAATTGCCAGTAAGACCACTACTGTGCATACAACCTCAAGACTATTAGTGGCTACACCCGCACACTGTTACTACAAGTGTTACTGCCTCTCTTGCTACAAGTACTACTGCACCTGTTACCACTAGTGCTAAAGTCAACTGTGTTCCACCCCCAACACCTAGGGTTGCCACCTGTCCGGGATTCACCCGGACAGTTCGGGTTCGGAATCGCGCGTCCGGGTTTCAGACTGCCTGAAACCCGGACACATTATTCAGACCGGGCTATGGCTTCCAGATACACCTGGATTAGAGGTGCTGACTGCCAAAGGGTGAGTGAGCTCACCATTCATCCCTGTCTGTGACTGAAGTCTCCCTTCTTCTCTTTCCTGCCTCTGAGTGAGCAAACTAAGGTAATTCAGGGTTGTCAGAGCACCCCTTACATCAGAGTTCCCCTTTACACCAGAGGTTGCAGTGTTCCCCCTTACATCAGAGTCCTCTCCGTACATCAGAGTTCTCAGTGTTCCCCCTTAAATCAGGGTTCCCAGAGGATCCCTTATGTCAGAGTCCCCAGAGTTCTCCCTTACATCAGAGTCTACAGAGTCTCCCCTTACAGTGAAAGGGAAATTTGCAAATTCAGATGTAAAAGGGGAACTCTGTGGACCCTGATGCAAATGGGGACTTTTGTTATTAACTTCATATAATGTTCAGTAATGTTATTTAATAGCAAAATATATGTATAGTTTATACTATAAAAAAAAATTGCTGTGTGCCTTAATAAGTGTTCGGGTTTGACTTGAAGAAAAGGTGGCAACCCTACCAACACCACATGTGCTCAAAACAGTCCCAAAGCATAGATAAGATAATTTGCCTTATATCCTATTAGTTCAGATCAGACCAACACAGTGGAGAGGGGTGAGAGGGGAGGTGGGGGTGGTTTGGGTAGTTATTAAAACTGGAGCATGCAAAATTGCAGCTGTGCATGGAAACCAGCTTCCAAGTTTCTAATTTTCAAAGCTTAATTGAATAGGCTGAAGTTAGAAGCTGATTGGCTACCATGCACAGCTGCACCAGATTCTGAGTACTCCAGTTTTAGTTAATCTCCCGTGGTGTGTTGGTGTGGGCTGGAAAAACGTAGTGTTGCAATGCACTACATTACATCATAATGTGCTTTGGTGTAAATAAATGAATTAACTGTAATTCTGTGACATTTAAATAAAGTAAACACAGAGCATACCGTGCAGCCACTACAGTGGAGCCGGAGTGATTTTTGAATACTAGGTAACTGAGGAGCACGAGTGGAAAATTGGCTAGGTTAGCAAAGGAGTTTAGGTGCTCTTTAAAGTGTATATCAGGGAATAAATAGTTAAAAAACACATATGTAGTACATTGCTGCAGTATTTGCACATTCCCCCATGTGTTACCCCTTTAAAGACCCTCCCAGTAAAGAAGCACAGATTGTTGATCTATCAGAAATGCACTCAGTTCCTGATTTTCTACTGTTGGCTTCCAACGCAAAGCCTTTTCTGGACTGAAATTGCAACAAATGGTATCAGCTCTGCATTGTTGAATTTTGTGAAACTACAGAATACCTTCCTTCTCATCATTTCCACAAGATAGGAAGGAAGTGTTCGGTAGTCCAAGATAAAAGCTAGGAAGGCTGATTAGATTTTTCGGGATAACACAGGTTTCAAGACAGTTCTGTGTCCTCAGGTATTTTTTTTCACATATTGAACAGATTTAAAACAGGTTTTTAACTGCATATCCCAAAAGAGAGCAAATAAAAAAACTTCATTGTCAGGGATTGCATATATTTTAAAGTGGAGCTGTAGAAGAAACAACACTAAACACTATGCTGAATATTGTTAATTATGATATTTTCCATAATGTTTTTGTAATGTTCAAAATGAAAAGCTTGCTTTAAGTAACATCTTACTTGGGATTCCTGTATCAAAAAGAATAATCCATATGTGAGGCTGCAAATGAAAATGTTTCTGTGATATTTTAGTGATGCAGAGGCTCTGATGTATAGATTTTTCCGGACATACTGATTTTTCATTTATATTGGATGTTTACACCTGGCAGTATTGCAATACCACAACAGGACATGAATTCGGGCACTGATTACCCACAAGGTTAACTTGGCAAATGGAAAGATTTTATTTCCAAGGGCAGGCAGAAGTGCAAGATAATGCTTTGTGGCTGATCCTCCAAAGATTCATTATGCAAATGTGTGAAATTGTCTTATTCTGTAGGCTGGACTGCATTCAGTGATTATAAAATGGCCTTAGCCACCTCTGACATGAGCAGCAGAGATCAGATCTTCTACCTAAAACAGATGAAAGTGAGACTGACTACCCCAGTCTTCAATGTAAAGCAAATAACAGAAAAAGTACATTTAGAAAAATGAAAATTAAACAATAAGAAATATCTTTATTTTTTATCAATTCACTCAAAGCTGATATTTGATGTTTTCCGTAGCTGTTGGCATATTTAGGCACATGCAGATCTCTTAGATCTTTCAGGGGAAAATTTCCACGTGAATTCTCAGTTCTATTCAACTGTCACAGTCATTCCAAATGCTGACTGCATGGTGCAGAGTGAAGAATTACTGGAGGACCCCATTGCAGAGAGTCATACTTTTGTTGTGGCCTTGTGGGAGAGATCAGAGAGACAAACTACTGCAAGGAAACATTTTCACCGGAGTCTCAATATATAAGATATATGCAATGCTGGCAGGTGATCAAAACCAACTGTATATAACATCTAACTGAACAGTGACAGACTTAAAGGGGACACAAAGGCAGAAGGTTTTTTATCTTAATGTATTCTATGCATTAAAATAAAAAGCCTTCTGTGTGTAGCAGCCCCCCCCTAATACTTACCTGAGGTCCCTCTGTCCACGAGTGTCTCAACCAAGATTCTCCCTAATGATTGGCTGAGACACAGCAGCAGCGCCATTGGCTCCTGCTGCTGTTAAAGTCAGCTAGCTAATCAGGGGAGAGAGAGACCAGGTCAGGGCTCCGTGTCTGGACACAGGGAGCTGTTACTCAGCTCGGGTGCCCCCATAGCAAGTTGCTTGCTGTGGGGGCATTTGATAGGAGGGAGGGGCCAGGAGCAGCAAAGAGGGACCCGAGAAGAGGAGGATCCGGGCTGCTCTGTGCAAATCCACTGCAACAGAGCAGGTAAGTATAACATGTTTGTTATTTTTATAGGAAAAAAAAACAAGCCTTTACAATCACTTTAAAAGATTTTAGGTTTAACCACTAGAGATCCGCGCTATAGCCGAATGACGGCTACAGCGCGGACCTGCTTTACTGGGACTACGTCCATTGACGTCGTCCCGTGCACGAGCAGCCTGCGCGCCCCCTACAGGGCGCACGCGGCACGCTCTGTGATCAACGAGTCTATGACAGCTGATCATGTGACATCAACAGAGCCGGTAATCGGCTATTTCTTCTCCTCGTGCTGACAACGTGAGGAGAAAAAAAAAAGACGATCACCGGCGGCCGTGTGAGGGACATCAGTCCCGATCACTGTGAGCGCCACCAGATCCTCAGTGCCCACCTTTGCCTTCTGCCAGTGCCACCTAGCAATAGGCAGCAGTGCCGCCTACCAGTGCCCACCAGCACCACCCTATCAGTGCCCACAATCAGTGCCTCAACAACAGTGCTGCACATCAGTGCCACCTATCAGTGCCCATCAGTGTCACCTACCAGTGCCCATCAGTGCCGCCCATCAGTGCCCATCAATGCTGTCCATCAGTGCCACCTATCAGTGGTACCTATCAGTGCCACCCATCCGTGCCACCCATCAGTGCCACCCACCAGGGCCCATCAGTGGCCATCAGTGCCGCCTTATCTGTGCCCATCAGTGCCGCCTTAACTGTGCCTATCAGTGCCCATCAGTGCAGCCTATCGGTGCCCACCAGTGCCGCCTCATCAGCGCATATCAATGAAGGAGAAAAATTATGTTCGCAAAATTTTATAACAAACTATGAAACATGATTTTTTTTTTTCAAAATTTTCCATCTTTTTTTGTTTGTTTAACAAAAAATAAAAATCCCAGCTGTGATTAAATACCACCAAAAGAAAGCTCTATTTGTTGGGAAAAAATTATACAAATTTCATTTGGGTACAGTGTTTTATGACCGCGCAATTGTCATTCAATGTGCGTCAGCGCTGAAAGCTGAAAATTGGTCTGGGCAGGAGGGGGGTTTAAGTGCCCAGTAAGCAAGTGGTTAACCACTTGAGTACTAGCCTGTAATACCACTTTATTTCCACACTAGTTTTCCGTTTGACTGACAATTACTCCATTACTGTATGTAACACTCTACCCAAATGAGTTTTATATCATTTTTTGAGACAGATAGAACTTTCTTGTAGTGGTATTTAATAAACTGCCTGTTTTGTTTTATTTTTTACTAACATTTTGAAAAATAAAAGTTTCCCTCACTTTCTTTTAAAATAAAAATGCCAGAATAGTATGAAAACCCCCACAATGACCCGTTCTTGGAAATGTGGAAACATGCTGGTACTAAGGGGGTTTAACAGAGAACTTTTGTCACATTAAAGTTCAAGCACGGATGGGGGTTGATTTACCAAAGCTGGAGCATGCAAATCTGGTGCAGCTCTGCAAAGAAACCAATCAGGTTCCAGATTGTTTTTTTTTTTTTTTTTGCCAAAGCCTTATTAAACAAGCTGAAGTTAGAAGCTGATTGGCTACCACGCACAGCTGTACCAGATTTTGCATTCTCCAGTTTTAGTAAATCAACTCCATGAAGTTAAAAAATAGTGGTGGGCTGCCCCACTTTGACACATCTAGGCAGAAAACTGCTCTCCTGTAGATAAAAGGCTGGTATATACGGCATAGGTTTTTGCAAATACACATCCAGCTTTCTCTATCAGTTAACAAGATAGCTAAACCAAGTTTTTTCACTTATAGTGTTAAGCCTAGTACACACAGGCTGAATGTCAGCCGGCATAAGCCAGTTCAATAGAAACCGGCCGACATTTGGTGAGTGTGTGGGGCCACCTGTTGAAAGCATATATGTACACAATAATTCTGTGCTACCAAAAAGAGGAATAAAACAGCAGCTAACACAACCAGCAAGTGTAAACAATGTCAAAAAACAAAATAAGTGTAGCGCTAAGAAGAGGGGTCTGAAAATGGAGTCTATGGACTGACAGTTCCAAGTTCGTGTGCTAAAAAGAACATCCTTGGAGAAAAGATGAAAAGTCCTCTGGAACGGATCTCAACAAGGGTGTAAACCATCTGTGGAGGAAGCCCACACACCACCAATAAAAGTGAAAAGGCTTACCGGACTCGGTGGACCCAACAAGGCATACGCCAGGTGGAGTCAATCAGGCTTAGGTGGTGCTGGACTGCAGTTGGCCCGGAAGGGCAGAGTTGGTGGAGTGGCTTCAACGTGGCTGTATTCCTCAAACGTGATCGGGCCCAAAGATATGGGGTGCAGCTCCCATAGATCGTATCCCTCAGATCAGCGTTGGAACCTGCGGGACGTCATGTCAGCTCTCCGCTCCGCCTATGTACTCTGCTCACAAAGCGGACCGGTCCTGTTCTTCCTCCTCCAGCACTGATGATCGGCTCTGGGTCCCGGTAAGCCTTTTCACTTTTATTGGTGGTGTGTGGGCTTCCTCCACAGATGGTTTACACCCTTGTTGAGATCCGTTCCAGAGGACTTTTCATCTTTTCTCCAAGGATGTTCTTTTTAGCACACGAACTTGGAACTGTCAGTCCATAGACTCCATTTTCAGACCCCTCTTCTTAGCGCTACACTTATTTTGTTTTTTGACACCTGTTGAAAGCACCATGACCAAAAAAGGTCTGCTGACCGGCTCCCAATCCCCACTCTCAGCCAATGGCTGAGAGCACTGACCGGAGTGTTCTGGCAAGGGGCTGTCCCTGTCAGAACACAATAGCTCAGCAGGGGAGATTGCTGTACCAACATTGGATTGTTAGTACAGTGGTTCCGACCTGAGCTGTCAGGTTTTTGTTTTTTTTTCATTCAGCCTGCTGAATTGAACAAAAAAAACTAGTAATGTGTACTAGGCTTAAAGCTGGGTATACATGTACGTTTTTTTTTTCATTCAACCAGCAGGTTGAATGAAAAACACAAATGATGTTGGTGCAGGGATCTCTCCCTCTGTTCTGTTATAGTCTGGTAGGGGGGACTCGGCTGCAAACATTGACTGAATGCTGGTTTTTAAGCATGACCAGTTGACAGAAGCCGGTCTTTGGACAAGCTTCTGTTGAACAGACAGTGGTACATGTACCAAAATTCAGTCTGTTCCTGCTGAACTGGCCAAATTTCAGTACATGTGTACCGAGCCTCAGTGCAGATACATGATATTGCAAGCTCACTCAGTCTTTCTGGATTTGTGGATACATAAGATCAACAGAAGATATTTAAATAAAATACAATTAGGTCATCAGAGTGGCTTAATGGTTAGCGCTCCTGCCTGACAGAACTAGCATTATCTGTAAAAAAATCCCAACCAGAACACTGCCTGCATGGAGTTTGTATGTTTTATATGTGCTTGCATGGGTTTTCTCCCACACTCCAAAGACATGCTCGTAGGTTGATTGGCTCCTGTTTAAACTTGTCCTAGTAAGTGTATGTCTGCATGTGAGGTAGGGACCTTAGATTGTAAGCTCCTTGGGGGCAGGGACTAACATGAACGTACATTATACAATTTGCTGGCTAAAACAGTTAGAGCTACATAAATATTTGAATATTATTTTCCAAAAGCAATGCATATACCCAATATTTACAAAAGTCCATACAAAAGATATATAAAATGAAAGGGAATAAAAAATACAGATGTAGTCCCCTGAGTCAGGGGTAGAAAATGTGGAACCAAACCTCCAATCAGTGACTGGATCCCAAGAATATGAACGAGTGTTGAATTTTAGACAGCAGACTTGAAGCGGAGATCCAGCCACAAACATTTTTTTTTTAAAGTCAGCAGCTACAAACACTGTAGCTACTGACTTTTAATAAGGACACTTACCTGTCCAAAAAACCCGCTTTGTTGCCCCCCCCAGGCCAATTTGTCCATCGGATCGGGTGCAGGTGCCGCCATTCTAACTGAGGGAAACCAGCTTTGGAGCCTTGTGGTTTCCTATTGCGCAAGTGCAAGTTGCGTGGCGCTTTGCGAATGGCGAGCTTGTCTTCTGGGACACACACAGGTCCCAGAAGACGGGGGGGCTTGCCACACAAGAGGACGTGACGTCCTGTGCCGCAGCCCGGCTGGAACGGAAGTACACTTAGTACTAAAGAAAAGGTGAGTTTGAAAAAAAATAGCCAAAAACGAGTGGTGGAGGGGTCATCTTTTCTTTAAGACAAAGTTCTAAAAGTGGGTGGAACTCCGCTTTAATAGTTTGAATCAAAATACAGTTGTTGGCTGCTGCCTGATCCCTAATCAGATATGAGGGGCCATCAGTTGCATGTCAAGTTAACTGAGCAGATTTATAATATACAAGTATATTAGGGCACTCATTTATCTGTCTTAAGAGACCAAATATCGATTTTGAAACCGTTATGGTCCTGAAAAAAAAAATCGCACTTACTGATGACACTTTCATATCCTATTTGGGCATGTTTACACTCTTTTTAAATGTATCTATGTAACCAATCATTTGCACTCATTGTAACTGTGTAGTAAAAGGCATCAGAGTTAAAGCTATAAAAAAAAAATTTGAAATTGCAATATGAGATTGTGATAAGAAACAATTATCAATTTATAAGATGAAAGTCCTTCTAAATAACTCAGAGACATTGGAGTTGATTTAATAAAGGAAATAGGCTGTTTACTTTTTTTTAACCACTTAACCCCCTGGAAGGATTTGCCCTCTTCATGACCAGGCCATTTTTGCGATGCGGCACTGCGTCGCTTTGACTGACAATTGCGCAGTCATGCAGGACTGTACCCAAACAAAATGTGTGTCCTGTTTTCCCCACAAATGGAGCTTTCTTTTGGTGGTATTTGATCACCTATGCGTTTTTTATTTTTTGCGATATAAACAAAAAAGAGTGACATATTTGAAAAAAAAAAAAAACACAATATTTTGTACATTTTGCTATAATAAATATCCACTTTAAAAAAAAAAACACACATTTTTTTCCTCGGTTTAGGCCGATATGTATTCTTTTACATATTTTTGGTGAAAAAAAAAAATCGCAATAATATAAGCATATATTGATTGGTTTGCGCAAAAGTTATAGCGTCTACAAAATAGGGGATAGATTAATGGCGGCGGCGATCTGCGATTTTTATCAGGACTGCAACATTGCGGTGGACAAATCGGACACTTTTGACACTATTTTGGGACCGTTGACATTTATACAGCGATCAGAGCTAAAAATAGCCATTGATTACTGTATAAATGTCACTGGCAGGGAAGGGGTTAACACAAGGGGGCGATAAAGGGGTTAACTGTGTTCCCTAGGTGTGTTCTAACTGTAGGAGGGATGGGACTGACTAGGGGAGGAGACCGATCGATGTTCATACTTAGTATGAACACACGATCGGTCTCCTCTCCCCTGAGAGAACTCGGGATCTGTGTGTTTACAACACACAGATCCTGGTGCTCGCTCTGTCACGAGTGATCGCGGGTGCCTGGCAGTGCGCGTGCCTGCTGTGACGTCTTAAAAGAGCGACGTACAGCTACAGCAATTTGCGCAGCCATGCCAACCTGCCGCAGTAAAACTGCGGCGGCTGGTCGGCTAGTGGTTAAAGAAATTTGCATTTCAGGAATTATCCCCAGAACTTAATGAATGTCGTAAAATGATACTAAAGTCTCAGTTTTGTTCTTTAAAAATAACAAACATGTTTTACTTACCTGCTCTGTGCAGTGGTTTTGCACAGAGCAGCCCAGATCCTCCTCTTCTCAGGTCCCCCCTGGTGCTCCTGGCTCCTCCCTCCTGTCGAGTGCCCCCACAGCAAGCAGCTTGCTAGGGGGGCACCCGAGCCAAGCCGCAGCTCTGTATGTCCATTCAGACATAGAGCCACGGTTCGGCCCCACCCCCTCTCTCTCCAGATTAGCTAACTGACTTTGATTGACAGCAGTGGGAGCCAGTGGCACCACTGCTGTGTCTCAGCCAATCGAGAGGGAGAGTCCCGGATGTCCAAGGCACTCATGCACATCGATCGAGATGGGGCTCAGGATAAGCATGAGGGGGGCTGCTGCACACTTGAGTTTTTTTTTTTATTTTAATGCATAGAATGCATTAGGATAAAAAAACCTTCTGCCTTTAGAATCACTTTAAGCTCTGCTGACTTCCATTATCCAATCATGTGCCAGCAATGCTGTTTTTTTTTTAATTTTCCTTGCACCTGATTGGGTGTTCTTTGCAAAGTTGAACTTTACCACAATCACTAAATTCTGAGACAAATTTCCTTGCAAAGCGCAACTTCCCTTGCAAAGTGAGCAGCCTATTTGCCCTGAATAAACCAGGGGTGACCTGTCCGTTAAGGGCGCAATGGGCGCCACCCCCTCTATTCACGCCACCCCCAATATGAATAATGAATAGATTCCTGCATAGCAGGAATCTATCCACGGCCACCCCCTATTCTTTCTTTCAGGACAACGGGCGCATGAATTACAGCAGCGGGGGGTGTTTTTTTTTTTGAAGCACCTGATTAGAGCCATAGGCTCTAATAGGCTTCAAAATAGGGTGGACTTGCCGCCGTCCCACAGCTCGCCACTGTCACCCGCTGCCTGACCCGCCACCAAGATGGGGTAAGTAGCAGGCAGACATTCCGCCGGGGGGGGTTTAAGGTTGTGCTGTTGTGCTGGTTAAGTGCCATGGGGCGAGGATGGGGGTTGTGCAGGTTGCTTGCTGGTTACGTGCCGCTGGGGGTCACAGTGGCTGCAATTGATGGACACAATGAGGTTGCAATTGATGTGCACAGTGGTTGCAATTGATAGGCACAGTGGTTGCAATTGATGGGCACAGTGAGGCTGCAATTGATGGGCACAGTGAGGCTGCAATTGATTTTTTTTTTTCAGTATTTTTCAGTTTGTTTGCATCTATTGGAATGTTTTAAGCAAGCTTTGGCTGATCGTCTCCTACTTTGCATACCTCTTCATCAAATGTACATTGACTTTGTTTAGCACATTTGTACTATATGGCTATTTGCATGATATGATTACAGCCTTGTTGATGTTTGTTAACCCAATGCTGGAGCATCACAATGTGCTTTATCACTCACTGCCAACATTTTTGCAATAACTGGTCATAGTTTATATACAGAATTTCAAATTACTCCACAGAAGGGAGAATTACCTTGTGGACTTTGTCATTGTCTCATTATTCTAGTGCTAAAAATGCTATTGGTGAACCTGTTGTTGCTTTAATTTACCATGAAAATGATTAAATCCAGCAGAGCAGCAAAGTAATTTAACACAATTTTCACAGACTTTGATAAATGAAGTACAAGCCTTAAACAAATACAATTCACCTTTTTATGTTTCTCATAGCTAATGTAAATATTGGTTACAACTGTGCCAGACTGTAATAAAAATGAGATGCGTTACAGAAGAATTCCGTATGAACTGTTAGACGTAATTTAGTGTTGTGTCACATTTTATGGTCTTGCGTTACAAGAAAAGAGCAGATTCTACTTGTAATCTGAATTCACATGGACATGTCATCTTTGAAGATTAAACGAGTGCCAGTTTTATAAGAACTGTCAGAGAATGGGAATGCAAGTCCATTACTTAATTTATTGTCAAATGTAGTTAAAACAGACCTAAAGCCAAAAACTGACTTGACATCCGCCTGCCTCCCATACTGCCCATCCTGGTATGAGCAGCCAAATAATTACCTGTCACCCGGCCTGGTTTGCTTCTGGGTACAGCTGATTCCTCACTACAGTCCTGACAATCAATGTTTCTTCTTCACACAGAACTAATGTTCAGCTGCTCATTTTAGTTTTTAGGTAGCAGGCATCATGAGGACAGGAAGACCTAGAGTTAATTGACTTTAGTCTACTGTATAAGTCCATCTCCGCCCCAGACTTTTTTAGGATTGCACACAGAAGGTAAGGACTGGAACATCTATCAGATTTTATATGCTGTCCACGTGCCCTCTGGGGAAATTTCCCCTCACTTCCTGTTGTGTTTGTCACCCTTAACCACTTGCCGACTGGCTCACGCCAATATACGTCGGCAAAGTGGCACGGGTGCGCAAAACAACGTACCCGTACGTCACTCCATCATCGGTAGCTAGCGCACGCACGTCGCCAGAGGCTCGCGCCACAGGAGCGTGTCCGTGGGTCCCACGGACTCGATGTCTGCTGGTGGCCCGTGATCGTGGCACAGAGAGGCAGAATGGGGAGATGCCTATGTAAACAAGGCATTTCCCTGTTCTGCCTAGCAACATGACAGGGATCTACTGCTCCCAGTGATCGGGAGCAGTGATCTCTGTCATGTTGCTAGGCAGTTAGAACACTCTACAGTTAGAATATGCTGAGGGAACACATTTAACCCCTTGATCACCCCCCCTAATGTATAACCCTGTCCCTGCCAGTGACATTTACACAGTAATCAGTGCATTTTTACAGCACTGATCACTGTATACATGTCAATGGTCCCAAAATAGTGTCAAAAGTGTCCGATCTGTCCGCTGCAATGTCGCAGTCATGATAAAAATCGCAGATCCCTGCCATTACTAATTTAAAAAAAATAATAACAAAAATGCTATAAATCTATCCCCTATTTTGTAGATGCGATAACTTTTGTGCAAACCAATCAATATACACTTATTGCGATTTTTTTACCAAAAATATGTAGACGAATACATATTGACCTAAACTGAGGAAGAAATTTGTTTTTTTATATATTTTTAGGGGATTTTTTTTTTTTGGGTTTATAGAGCAAAAAAAAACCAAAAAAAAAACCGCAGAGGTGATCAAATACCACCAAAAGAAAGCTCTATTTGTGGGTAAAAACATGTGCCATTTCCCAGGAGGTTGCAGGAGGGTGGGGGTGGAGGGAGGTTTAATCCCAAACTTAAACAATACTCACCTAGAAGGTTAGGTCAGAAGGTACCCTTTTCGAAAACATTTAAATTTGGGGATCATGGAAGGGGGGGGGGTTGTTGGAGGGGTATGTGTTGGGTTTTGTGTTGGAGGGGTATGTGTTGGGTTTTGTGTTGAAGTATGTGTTGAGTTTTGTGTTGGAGGGGTATGTGTTTGGTTTTGTGTTGGAGGGGTATGTGTTGGGTTTTGTGTTGGAGGGGTATGTGTTGGGTTTTGTGTTGAAGTATGTGTTGAGTTTTGTGTTGGAGGGGTATGTGTTTGGTTTTGTGTTGGAGGGGTATGTGTTGGGTTTTTAGTTGGAGGGGTATGTGTTGGATAATTTCCTTTCCAGGGAGCACTTGATGTTTACATATTTGTTATATGTTTTGGGGTTGATTTACCAAGGCAATAAATGTACACAAAGTGCACTTTGCAAGGGAATTTTCCCCAGAGCTTAGTAGATGAGGTGAAGCTCTGCTGACTTCCAGCATCCAAACATGTGGAACCAAAATGCATTTTTTTCCTTGAAATTGATTTGGTATTCTTTGCAAAATGAAATTTCATCACATTACCTAAGCTTTTTGACTGAGTCAACAAAAAACCTCATATGATATATCAACATACATTATATAAAAATAAGTAAATAAAATAATACCTTCATTAGTTAAAAATTCCCCAGAAAAATTACAAAACCCTACAATCATAGAAAAAAAACAATTTATAAAGCAAAAAAATAAAAAGTGGGCTATTGCTGTTGTTTTTTAATTGCTTTTATGTGTCTTTGTTGGGAAGGGAGGTTGCCATTACTCATAGTTTTTTTTTTTTTTTTTTTTTACTGACACCTAAAGTTTTCATTTTTGTATAGTTTATAGTTTTTATCTGGTAAAAATAAAAAAACAGACGGTTTAATGGGCAGCTTTCTAAATATTTTTTACAAGTTACCACTGACTCAGGTTTCATTGATAGCTTTCATATACTCAAATCTTGCTGCTGCCGCAATGTCTTTTTTTTCTGTGTATTTATTTTTCTTATGTTATGCGGACTGTGGCAAGTTCAAACATAATTCATCAATTGCATTTCTTTCTCTGCTACCCATTACATTGTTAGCTGTAAATTCAGCCATATACTGTAATTTAGAGATATATACTATGAATACAAATTCCTCCTATTCATGCATGTACAAATTGCATATTGGAAATGAGAGGTGTTATTTACCTAATGATAGCTCAACCAGTGCAGCACTATCATCCCTCTGGCAGCTAATCAAGACTGGAGATGTGCTATATTTAATTTATGAGTATAACGTATGCTTGGCCATGTTCTGCAACATAGCTATATTTATTTGATCAGTCATTAATGAAATTACTTTAAACAATTAGCTCTTCTGTATTCGATTCTGTCAGTGTAAAGTGGTTACATAATGTGATTACCCATGATAGGTTTATTTAAAGGAAAAAAACAAAACAAGTCAATGACCCCTCACCATACATACAGGTGTTGCAATCAGCATTCCTCTTAGAATAGGCGGCACTGATAACAGATCTGTGACATACAGCTGCAGATCTCGCTTTCATTCATTGAAAGGCTTTTATCTGATCTTGACACACATGAACACCTGCAGGGGCACCTACCACGCTACTGCAAAATGTGACAGAAAACACAATCATATCTAGGATGGCTGCTTGGCACATACAATATGATTTGACAGTCCTCAGATTAGACCATCCACCATGTGCTCTTTTTTTCTCACAGAACCATTAAAAAGTATTGCTTGTTCTAACACTTCTTAAATCACATAATGGGGCAAGCAGTAATATGGCCTTATCATGATCTTTCTGCTGCTTTAAGAAGAGACTCAGAAGCAAGAGAAGTCCCATATATTACAATGAATGGGAAAAAGATACCAGGAGGAGGAGAGCCTGGACACATGCCCTGTCAAAGTGATTTGTTTCTTCTCAATCAATCTGCGCTATACAGAGAACAGAAAACATAAATGAGTATTTTTTTTTGTCCAACCAGTGGGTCCTCCTGACTGAGCTATTGTATTCTGACAGCAGGGACACTTCCCTGTTGTCAGAATACACTGATCAGTGCAGCCGGTTATAGTCTGCGATGCTGATCAAGCAGGGAAATCCCAGCAGGGTAGTTGTACAGAATTCTATAGTTAGGTTGACTTCTGTACAACCAAAGTGCCCATACATTGTTCGAAGTTCCGCCAGTTCCCGTCGCACCAGACGAATTTCAATTTATGTATGGGCAGCGTAAGAACTGCCATATCCTGTGGATAACAGTATCCACACCTTGCTATTAATAGGCTCATAAGTGAATACATTCGTTTTAGAATGGTTTTAAGCCATTTGAAAGGTGACTTAGAAAGCTTTTAGAATGACTTGCTAAACGTTTAATGTTACAAACTTTCCAGATGGTAAAACCAGCCATTTAAATGTTCGTAAAGCCGAAGGCGTTACATGGGCTTCCTTGGTCAAGTAATCACTGCGACTGGCTGACACTGTGATTATGTGATCAGCAGCTGTCCCCACCACTATGCTTGCTGCATTCAAGGGTTCTTCAAAAAGTTTCTGCACTTTTTTAAACTCTTAAGAAAAAGTGCAAAAACTTTTTGAAGACCCCTCGTATGTGCATACACTTGTCGTGCTTTATTTGTGAACATGTGATCAAGAGCCCATTCCACCAGCTCCGCATTGTATATAGTGACCAGAGCTTGGTCGGTGACAGCACGGTTGCTATACCTGGGGCACTCAGTGAGCGCATTCCCAGTACAAACAAGGGACGTTGGATGTTTGTATTTGGTAGGTTGGCAATAAGGCCCACTGCCATGCTATCACATTTATGCATATGGTTTATCCCATTATGCAGTAATTCACCTGCCATCCTCTCAGGCCTCATTTTCTTAAACATACAGTATTACAGTAGTTGGTGAAAGATAGGGCAGAACATATACCTCTGTATGCTGGTCAGATCAACAGCATGGATGAGTGTAGCCATTGTTTCCTCTATTATCCCCTGGTAAACTCACTAGAATATCCCTTACAGAGACTGGGATAAGCACTGAGGTTTACATAAACCTTACAGGAGTCTTAGCAGTGATTGCGGTGCACTGACTTTTATTTTTTAGAAACCTGTGAAACGTTGCTGGAAACAAAATAACAGAAATAAAATCAAGACAGATGCATGGAGATTTTTATATGTGTACCAGATCATTTGATTTTATGTTACAGAACAGGTATTAACTTTAGAAAGTCATTGGAAAACTTAAATAACACAAAACAGATACTTCCTCTTCATGCCAGTGTAAACGAGGGCTAAGGGAGTCTTTCCATAATCTGTACTAGTGTACATGTTGAGCTGGGTTTGCTTAATTTAAGCTTCAGCTATTGAGCTTGGCAAACTAAAGGATTTGTATCTTGCAACTGTGAGAAGGCACGTAGGGCTGTGCTGGCTATCTAAAAATATGAATATGAAATTTTAATGAGCAATTTTTCATATTAACCGAACATAAATATATATATAACAATACATATTGTTTTTGCAATAAACCCTGAAGCCCTAAAAATATATGCAAATACACTATATATATTTTTTTAAAGCTTTCACCTACAAACATCAAGAGTGAGTTCCTATATTCACCCTCCTTAACAGCTCATGTAAATGGTCTTGCTCTTCATGCCAGAGTGAGTCAGGGCATGCAGAGAAGAGCCATAAGCACCCAAGAACTAGGACAAGTAAGGACTGATTCATTCAATCTCCCGGCTTACTGCATGCCCATTCTACTTCTGAAAGGCAATGCCATTCCTGTATATATTATCCAGTATACATTGCAATTGGGTCTAAACAGCGACTTCAAATTTAGTATGGTATGCTTCATTTCCAGAGATTGATGCTTATTTCTCAAAGGGAAAATTTTACAGTTGACATTTCTAATGAAAAGTAAATGTTACACCTACAATTCAGCTTATAGTCTTGCTGCACTGTTAATAGAAGATTTATGGTATTGTCCTAAAAAGGGTTTGGGGACCCGGGTCCTGCCCCAGGGGACATGTATCAATGCAAAAAAACTTTTAAAAACGGCCGTTTTTTCGGGAGCAGTGATTTTAATGATGCTTAAAGTAAAAAAAAAGTGAAAAATATTCCTTTAAATATTGTACCTGGGGGGTGTCTATAGTATGCCTGTAAAGTGACGCGTGTTTCCCATGAACAGTCCCTGCACAAATCAAAGTCATTTTTAAAGGAAAAAAAGTCATTTAAAACTGCTTGCGGCTTTAATGTAATGTCGGGTCCTGGCAATATGGATGAAAATCAGTGAGACAAACGGCATGGGTACCCCCCAGTCCATTACCAGGCCCTTTGGGTCTTGTATGGATCGTAAGGGGAACCCCGCACCCAAATTAAAAAAGGAAACAGCAGTATACAGGCGCTGTACTCTGAACAGCAGGTTTGTTGTTAAGTAGAATCTGTTTGTAATTTTGAACTGGTACATTTTTAACGTGTTTAGCTCCAGCCAAAAAATCTATTTTAAGCTTTTTGGAAAACATAGGGAAGGTTTATCACCCCTGTGACATTTGTTTTGCTGTCTGTGCTCCTCTTCAGAAGATTTCACCTCACTTTTTGTCCCAATGACAAATGTTTTTTGAAAATTTGGGTTTTGTTGTGAAACAAGGATTGGTGATAAAGTATCAGTGGAAAGGAGAAATGTTTTTCCCGTATTAACTCTTACAGGAGAGAATTTCCCTTCCTAGGGGTAGATTTCATCTCACTTCCTGTTGTCTCCTTCCGTTTGCAAGTAGGAGTCGTTTGTAAGTTGGATGTTTGAAAGTAGGGGCCTGCCCTATATACTCAGCAGAAATTTGGGCCTTAGGTGTTGTTGTGGCCACAACACTGTAAGCCCTCACAGGGCCCTGCTGTGAAATATTAGATCAAGAATTGTAATTACATGCCCAACAGGAGCAGAAAAATTGGGCCTTTGGTGGTGGTGGTGGTGCTGGTGCCACAACACTGTAAGTCCTCACTCGCTCTTGGTGGGCGCAGAAACGGGCCTTGCTGTGAAATATTAGATCGAGAATTGTAATTTCATGCCCCTGTTGAACAGGGGCTGAAAAATTGGGCCTTAGGCACTGGTGCTGGTGCCACAACACTGCAACCCCTCACAGATAATCTAGTTGAAACGCAGGAACGAGCCATGCTGCAAAGTATTGCATCAAAAATTGTAATTACACGCACCTGTTAGACAGGGGCTGAAAAATTGGGCCTTAAGCACTGGTGCCACAACACTGCAACCCCTCACAGATACTCTAGTTGGAACGCAGGAACGAGCCCTGCTGCAAAGTATTGCATCAAAAATTGTAATTACACGCCCCTGTTAGACAGGGGCAGAAAAATTGGGCCTTAGGCACTGGTGCTGGTGCCACAACACTGCAACCCCTCACAGATACTCTAGTTGGAATGCAGGAACAAGCCCTGCTGCAAAGTATTGCATCAAAATTTGTAATTACATGCCCCTGTTAGACAGGGGCAGAAAAATTGGGCCTTAGGCACTGGTGCCACAACACTGCGACCCCTCACAGATACTCTAGTTGGAACGCAGGAACGAGCCCTGCTGCAAAGTATTGCATTAAAAATTGTAATTACACGCCCCTGTTAGACAGGGGCAGAAAAATTGGGCCTTAGGCACTGGTGCTGGTGCCACAACACTGCAACCCCTCACAGATACTCTAGTTGGAATGCAGGAACAAGCCCTACTGCAAAGTATTGCATCAACATTTGTAATTACACGCCCCTGTTAAACAGGGGCTAAAAAATTGGGCCTTAGGCACTGGTGGCGGCGCCCAGAACCAAAAATGTTCTTACAAGCTATCAGCGTGATCATTGAGGAGGAAGAGGATAATTACTCAGGATAGTCACTCAGCATCAGCATAGGCAGTCTTTGAAGGGATCTGAGATTTCAAAAAAAATTATTCGGTTACATCAGCATCAGGTGCTTGGTAGCTGGTGGTGATCCAAGACTGATTCATTTTTATGAAGGTCAGTCGATCGGCCGAGTCGGTGGACAGACGTACCCTGTGATCGGTTACAAAGCCTCCAGCAGCACTGAATGTGCGTTCCGAAAGAACGCTGGACGCAGGACAGGCCAGTAGCTCAATTGCATACTGTGCAAGCTCTGGCCAGTGATCCATCCTCAAGAACCAGTAACCCAGAGGATTTTCGGTAGGAAAGGTGTCCAAGTCAGATCTTGCCCCTAGGTATTCCTGCACCATGTAAAACAGATGCTGGCGATGGTTGCTGGAACCAATCATACCTTGGGGCTGCGTACTAAAAAATTGTCTGAACGCATCGGTCAGACGGCCACCTTCTCCACCGCTCCTTCTTTGACTGACCGAAGCCTCAGCAACACGTTGTCCAGAAACAGGAGTCTGTAACCTCCCAGTCTCTGGGAACGCGTTGCACAGACCTTTCTGCAAGGCCTCCCGAAGATGTTTCATCCTCTGCTTCCTCTGCGATGGCAAGATAAGGTCCGCAACCTTACCCTTGTAACGTGGATCAAGGAGGGTTGCCAGCCAGTATTGGTCCTTCTCCTTGATACCACGAATACGAGGATCCTTACGCAGGCTTTGCAGGATCAGGGAGGCCATGCAGCGTGGGTTTGCTGAGGCATTCGGTCCGGAGTCCTCTGGGTCACTAAGGACGACATGGTCCGCAGCCACCTCCTCCCAGCCACGTACAAGTCCATGTGTTTCTTGGGACTGATCCCTTAAAGACTGGTGCTGATGCTGAGTGCCAGGCCACCTCCATACTGACACAATCCTCCTCCTCCTCATCCTCTTCCTGTGTGATCGGCGGGCACGCAGGAACACTGTCTGGATAAAGGGGGCCTTGAGAGCTAAGGAAGTCCTCCTCTTTCTGCCTCTGTTCTGCCTCAAGTGCCCTGTCCATTATTCCATGCAGCGTGTGCTCCAACAGGTGGACAAGGGGGACAGTGTCACTGATGCATGCACTGTCCCTGCTCACCATCCTCGTGGCCTCCTCAAATGGTGACAGGACAGTGCATGCATCCCTGATAATGGCCCACTGGCGTGGGGAAAACAAAACAAGCTCCCCTGACCCTGTCCTGGTGCCATAGTCGCACAGGTACTCATTGATGGCCCTCTGCTGCGTGTGCAGCCGCTGCAGCATGGCCAACGTTGAGTTCCACCTGGTGGGCATGTCACAAATTAGGCGGTTCTTGGGCCATTGTCGCAAACCACCATTCCTGCCTTAAGTTGGCGTGGCGTCAACCACCTCTGAACCTGCCCCCACAGAGCTGACAGAACCTCTGCCCCAGTGTGGCTCCTGTCCCCCAAGCACACCAGCTCAAGCACCGCATGGCATCTTTTGGCCTGCATACTTGCGTAGCCCCTTGAACGGCTACTGAGCACCACTGGTTCCGAGGACAAAGCACAGGAAGAGGCCATGGAAGAAGAAGAAGAGGAGGTGGAGGAGAGAGGTGTGTCAGAATCATTAGTAGTGGCATTTTGGAGGCGTGGTGGTGGAACAACCTCCAACACTACTGCACCTTATCCTGCATCCTTCCCAGCTGCCAGCAGAGTCACCCAATGCGCGGTGAAACTTAGGTAACGTCCCTGTCCATGCCTGCTGGACCATGAGTCAGCGGTAATATGCACCTGACCGCCCTGTCCAGCGAGGCATGGACATTGCCTTCCACATGCCGGTAGAGAGCAGGAATCGCCTTCCGTGAGAAAAAGTGGCGTTTGGGTAACTGCCACTGAGGAACCGCACATTCCACAAACTCACAGAAGGGGGCATAGTCTACCAACTGAAAAGGCAGCAGATGAAGTGCTAGCAATTTTGCCAAGCTAGCATTCAACCGCTGGGCATGTGGATGGCTGGGAGTGAACTTCTTTTGGCGGTGCAGCAGCTGGGGCAGGGAAATTTGCCTGGTACAATCTGATGTCGGTGTACCGAAAGAAGATTGCCCACAAGTACTTGGCTGTGACACACCTAATTCTACACCTTCATTTCTCTCAGTGCAGGTCTCAGAGAGGACTGAAGGTATAGTGGGGTTGGAGATCTCAGCTGATGAGGAGCAAGGAGAGGTCCTCTTTGTTCTTTGGTGTGGATCTTTTAGATAAGCTTGCCAACATACTGCATGGCAGGTCAACATATGTCTGGTCAAGCATGTGGTGCCCAAGCGGGAGATGTTTTGGCCACGCGAGATACGCTTGAGACATATGTTGCAAATAGCAGCAGTGCAATCTGATGCACTTGTCTCAAAAAAGGCCCACACCAAAGAACTTTTGGAATAATGCGCAGAGACAGCAGCGCCCTGCACATGCGGAGCTTTGGGGTGTGATGCAGTCAGTGTGCTGCCCTTAGGCTGGCCCCTGGAGGGCATCCTGCCTTGTTGGTGATGTGCCTCTTTCTCCTCCTCCTCTCTCCTATCAGGCACCCACGTTGAGTCAGTGACCTCATCATCCCCTCCCTCCTCATCACTGGAGCAAACCTGGCAGTATGCTGCAGCAGGGGGAGCATGACTGCCAGATTGCTGTCCTTCTTGGGCACCCCCTCTGTCCGTGCTCACATTACTGCCTTCATCTAGCTCAGTATCATCATCAGAGCCTTCTAAACGCTGGGCATCCTCCTGGAGCATATACCCAACACTGTGGTCAAACAGTTCGAGGGACTCCTCAGGAGGACATGGTGGGGCTAGGGAAGGAGTCACTGATGCCATTGAGCTGAGGGAAGAGGCCGCGTTGGCAGCTGCTTTGCCAAAGTACCCTGAGCATGGGTGAGAGAGGATGAGGAGGATGAGGACGGCTTGGTCATCCACTTGACCAAGTCTTCCGCATGTTACGGCTCAACACGGCCAGCTGCCGAAAAAAAGGCCAAGCGTGTCCCACGGCCACGTGCTAATGAGGATGCACCGTTTCCACGACCAGCACTGTTGCCTCTAGACTCAGAGCCTGCTTGCCCTCTTTTATTGGCTTGTGACTGTCTGCCTCTCCTTGTTGGCCTTCCAGACATACTAATGGCCTGTAGCTGCACTAAGCTGGGATATATATATATATATATATATATATATATATATATATATATATATATATACTGATACTGCAGCTAGCAAAATCAACTGCCTGCCTGTAGTATGAGAACACCACCAACCTTCTAAAGGTAGCTTTAGCTGAACACTGTGCAGAGCTCGCAAAAAACTAACTTGTAGCTTATTTAGCTGCCTGCAGTAGTGATAGGATCAGGAAAACACCACCAACCTTCTACAGGTAGCTTTAGGGGAACACTGTGCAGAGCTCGCAAAAAAATAACTTGTAGCTTATTTACCTGCCTGCGGTAGTGATAGGATCAGGAAAACACCACCAACCTTCTACAGGTAGCTTTAGCTGAACACTGTGCAGAGCTCGCAAAAAACTAACTTGTAGTTTTAGCTGAACACTGTGAGGAGGACGCACTACACTAACTTGTAGCTTTAGCTGAACACTGTGCAGAGGTCGCACTACCCTAACTTGTAGCTTTAGCTGAACACTGTGCAGAGGTCACACTAAACTAACTTGTAGCTTTAGCTGAACACTGTTCAGAGGATGCACTACACTAACTTGTAGCTTTAGCTGAACACTGTGCAGAGGTCACACTACACTAACTTGTAGTTTTAGCTGAACACTGTGAGGAGGACGCACTACACTAACTTGTAGCTTTAGCTGAACCCTGTGAGGAGGACGCACTACCCTAACTTGTAGCTTTAGCTGAACACTGTGTAGAGGTCGCACTACACTAACTTGTAGCTTTAGCTGAACACTGTGCAGAGGTCGCACTACACTAACTTGTAGTTTTAGCTGAACACTGTGAGGAGGACGCACTACACTAACTTGTAGCTTTATCTGAACACTGTAAGGAGGATGCACTACCCTAACTTGTAGCTTTAGCTGAACACTGTGCAGAGGTCACACTAAACTAACATGTAGCTTTAGCTGAACACTGTGAGAGGACACACTACACTAACTTGTAGTTTTAGCTGAACACTGTGCAGAGGTCGCACTACACTAACTTGTAGTTTTAGCTGAACACTGTGAGGAGGACGCACTACACTAACTTGTAGATTTAGCTGAACACTGTGCAGAGGACACACTACACTAACTTGTAGATTTAGCTGAACACTGTACAGAGCTCACAAAAAACTAACTTGTAGTTTTAGCTGAACACTGTGAGGAGGACGCTCTACACTAACTTGTAGCTTTAGCTGAACACTGGTCAGAGGACGCACTACACTAACTTGTAGCTTTAGCTGAACACTGTGCAGAGGTCGCACTACACTAACTTGTAGTTTTAGCTGAACACTGTGAGGAGGACGCACTACACTAACTTGTAGCTTTAGCTGAACCCTGTGAGGAGGACACACTACCCTAACTTGTAGCTTTAGCTGAACACTGTGTAGAGGTCGCACTACACTAACTTGTAGCTTTAGCTGAACACTGTTCAGAGGACGCACTATACTAACTTGTAGCTTTAGCTGAACACTGTGCAGAGGTCACACTAAACTAACTTGTAGCTTTAGCTGAACACTGTTCAGAGGACGCACTACACTAACTTGTAGCTTTAGCTGAACACTGTGCAGAGGTCGCACTACACTAACTTGTAGTTTTAGCTGAACACTGTGAGGAGGACGCACTACACTAACTTGTAGCTTTAGCTGAACACTGTGAGGAGGACACACTACCCTAACTTGTAGCTTTAGCTGAACACTGTGCAGAGGTCACACTAAACTAACTTGTAGCTTTAGCTGAACACTGTGCAGAGGTCGCACTACACTAACTTGTAGTTTTAGCTGAACACTGTTCAGAGGACGCACTACAATAACTTGTAGCTTTACCTAAACACTGTGCAGAGGTCGCACTACACTAACTTGTAGTTTTAGCTGAACACTGTGAGGAAGACGCACTACACTAACTTGTAGCTTTAGCTGAACACTGTGCAGAGCTCGCACTACACTAACTTGTAGTTTTAGCTGCCTGCGGTAATGATAGGATCAGGAAAACACCACCAACCTTCTACAGGTAGCTTTAGAGGAACACTGTGCAGAGCTCGCAAAAAAATAACCTGTAGCTTATTTAGCTGCCTGCGGTAGTGATAGGATCAGGAAAACACCACCAACCTTCTACAGGTAGCTTTAGCTGAACACTGTGCAGAGCTTGCAAAAAACTAACTTATAGTTTTAGCTGAACACTGTGAGGAGGACGCACTACCCTAACTTGTAGCTTTAGCTGAACACTGTTCAGAGGACGCACTACACTAACTTGTAGCTTTAGCTGAACACTGTGCAGAGGTCGCACTACCCTAACTTGTAGTTTTAGCTGAACACTGTGCAGAGGTCGCACTAGCCTAACTTGTAGCTTTAGCTGAACACTGTGCAGAGGTCACACTAAACTAACTTGTAGCTTTAGCTGAACACTGTTCAGAGGACGCACTACACTAACTTGTAGCTTTAGCTGAACACTGTGCAGAGGTCGCACTACACTAACTTGTAGTTTTAGCTGAACACTGTGAGGAGGACGCACTACACTAACTTGTAGGTTTAGCTGAACACTGTGAGGAGGACGCACTACCCTAACTTGTAGTTTTAGCTGAACACTGTTCAGAGGATGCGCTACACTAACTTGTAGCTTTAGCTGAACACTGTGCAGAGGTCGCAATACACTAACTTGTAGTTTTAGCTGAACACTGTTCAGAGAACGCACTACACTAACTTGTAGCTTTAGCTGAACACTGTGCAGAGGTTGCACTACACTAACATGTAGTTTTAGCTGAACACTGTGAGGAGGACGCACTACACTAACTTGTAGCTTTAGCTGAACACTGTGCAGAGGTTGCACTACACTAACTTGTAGTTTTAGCTGAACACTGTGCAGAGGACACACTACACTAACTTGTAGATTTAGCTGAACACTGTACAGAGCTCACAAAAAACTAACTTGTAGTTTTAGCTGAACACTGTGAGGAGGACGCACTACACTAACTTGTAGCTTTAGCTGAACACTGGTCAGAGGACACACTACACTAACTTGTAGCTTTAGCTGAACACTGTGCAGAGGTCGCACTACACTAACTTGTAGTTTTAGCTGAACACTGTGAGGAGGACGCACTACACTAACTTGTAGCTTTAGCTGAACCCTGTGAGGAGGACACACTACCCTAACTTGTAGCTTTAGCTGAACACTGTGTAGAGGTCGCACTACACTAACTTGTAGCTTTAGCTGAACACTGTTCAGAGGACGCACTATACTAACTTGCAGCTTTAGCTGAACACTGTGCAGAGGTCGCACTACACTAACTTGTAGTTTTAGCTGAACACTGTGAGGAGGACGCACTACACTAACTTGTAGCTTTAGCTGAACACTGTGCAGAGGTTGCACTACACTAACTTGTAGTTTTAGCTGAACACTGTTCAGAGGACACACTACACTAACTTGTAGATTTAGCTGAACACTGTACAGAGCTCACAAAAAACTAACTTGTAGTTTTAGCTGAACACTGTGAGGAGGACACACTACACTAACTTGTAGCTTTAGCTGAACACTGGTCAGAGGATGCACTACACTAACTTGTAGCTTTAGCTGAACACTGTGCAGAGGTCGCACTACACTAACTTGTAGTTTTAGCTGAACACTGTGAGGAGGACGCACTACACTAACTTGTAGCTTTAGCTGAACCCTGTGAGGAGGACGCACTACCCTAACTTGTAGCTTTAGCTGAACACTGTGTAGAGGTCGCACTACACTAACTTGTAGCTTTAGCTGAACACTGTTCAGAGGACGCACTATACTAACTTGCAGCTTTAGCTGAACACTGTGCAGAGGTCGCACTACACTAACTTGTAGTTTTAGCTGAACACTGTGAGGAGGACGCACTACACTAACTTGTAGCTTTATCTGAACACTGTAAGGAGGATGCACTACCCTAACTTGTAGCTTTAGCTGAACACTGTGCAGAGGTCACACTAAACTAACATGTAGCTTTAGCTGAACACTGTGAGGAGGACACACTACACTAACTTGTAGTTTTAGCTGAACACTGTTCAGAGGACGCACTACACTGACTTGTAGTTTTAGCTGAACACTGTGAGGAGGACGCACTACAGTAACTTGTAGCTTTAGCTGAACACTGTGCAGAGGTCGCACTACACTAACTTGTAGTTTTAGCTGAACACTGTTCAGAGGACACACTACACTAACTTGTAGCTTTAGCTGAACACTGTGCAGAGCTTGCAAAAAACTAACTTGTAGTTTTAGCTGAACACTGTGAGGAGGACGCATTACACTAACTTGTAGCTTTAGCTGAACACTGTGCAGAGGACGCACTACACTAACTTGTAGCTTTAGCTGAACACTGTGCAGAGGTAGCACTACACTAACTTGTAGTTTTAGCTGAACACTGTGAGGAGGACGCACTACACTAACTTGTAGCTTTAGCTGAACACTGTGAGGAGGACGCACTACCCTAACTTGTAGCTTTAGCTGAACACTGTGCAGAGGTCACACTAAACTAACTTGTAGCTTTAGCTGAACACTGTTCAGAGGACGCACTACACTAACTTGTAGCTTTAGCTGAACACTGTGCAGAGGTTGCACTACCCTAACTTGTAGTTTTAGCTGAACACTGTGAGGGGGACACACTACACTAACTTGTAGCTTTAGCTGAACACTGTGCAGAGGTGGCACTACACTAACTTGTAGTTTTAGCTGAACGCTGTTCAGAGGATGCACTACACTAACTTGTAGCTTTAGCTGAACACTGTGCAGAGGTCGCACTACACTAACTTGTAGTTTTAGCTGAACACTGTTCAGAGAACGCACTACAATAACTTGTAGCTTTAGCTGAACACTGTGCAGAGGTCGCACTACACTAACTTGTAGTTTTAGCTGAACACTGTTCAGAGAACGCACTACACTAACTTGTTGTTTTAGCTGAACACTGTGAGGAGGACGCACTACACTAACTTGTAGCTTTAGCTGAACACTGTGCAGAGGTCGCACTACACTAACTTGTAGTTTTAGCTGAACACTGTTCAGAGGACGCACTACACTAACTTGTAGCTTTAGCTGAACACTGTGCAGAGGTCACACTAAACTAACTTGTAGCTTTAGCTGAACACTGTAAGGAGGATGCACTACACTAACTTGTAGTTTTAGCTGAACACTGTGCAGAGGTCACACTAAACTAACTTGTAGCTTTAACTGAACACTGTGAGGAGGACGCACTACACTAACTGTAAATAGTCTAGCTGCCTGACTGTGGTACTAATAGGATCAAAAGAACACCAGCCATTTTCTTCAGGTAGCCGTAAATACTGTAACAAGACAAGCCTGCCTGTCAGTAGGAAGATAACAGGAACGGATCTAGCTAAACTGAATACAGTGTATATATATATATATATATATATATATATATATATATATATATACACACACAACACCTGGGATGTATATATATACACAATACACTGTAAGTGCAGCTAACTCACTGACTGTCCTGCCTAATCTAGCTAACTCAAGTGAAATGACACTGTCTCTCTCTCTCTCTAAGCACGCCGGAACACACTACACAGGGCCGCCATGCAGGCGGCCTTAGATAGTGTGGGGCGTGTTCTAAACCCCCTGAGCCATAATTAGCCAAAGCCACCCTGGCTTTGGCCAATTACAGCTCTCTCTACTGACGGCGCTGTGATTGGCCAAGCATGCGGGTCATAGTGCATGCTTGGCCAATCATCAGCCAGCAATGCACTGCGATGCCGCAGTGAATTATGGGCCGTGACGCGCCACATGAATTTGGCGCGAACAGCCCATATCGTTCGCAATTCGGCGAACGATCGAACAGACGATGTTCTAGTCGAACATGGGTTTGACACGAACGCGAAGCTCATCCCTAATGACAAGTACTCTTTATTGCATGTTGCCATTGTTTGATTTATACACCTAAAGTTTGGGCAACATATAATACTCTTTATTATGAGCCTTTACAGTTTTGTTTGAACTCCAAAACGAACTCAAAGTGATCAAGTTCTTTAATCACTAAGAAATCAGAGGAGATATATGAACAGTGACTGTTAAAAAAAAATCCCCATCCTTATATGTGTGTGTTTTCAAATTTCACTAGTACTTATTGCGCGCTTATTTTATAATAGGTTGTGGGTTTATCTTATAACAGTATTTCTTCTGGCTTTTGACCTTTGTATCTGCTTTTAAACTATTATTTATAGTACCTCCTGTCTAGCTTTTAGGCATTATGTTCCCTGCCTTGCATGTCCTGATTTTTGTACACCCTGATGGTTACTGCCATGATCTTGAAATATATAACTCTAAAATCTAACTATTATGCCCTGTACACACGGTCGGACTTTGTTCGGACATTCCGACAACAAAATCCATGGATTTTTTCCGATGGATGTTGGCTCAAACTTGTCTTGCATACACACGGTCACACAAAGTTGTCGGAAAATCCGATCGTTTTAAACGCGGTGACGTAAAACATGTACGTCGGGACTATAAACGGGGCAGTGGCCAATAGCTTTCATCTCTTTATTTATTCTGAGCATGCGTGGCACTTTGTCCGTCGGATTTGTGTACACACGATCGGAATTTCCGACAACGGATTTTGTTGTCGGAAAATTTTATCTCCTGCTCTCCAACTTTGTGTGTCAGAAAATCAGATGGAAAATGTCCGATGGAGCCCACACACGGTCGGAATATCCGACAACACGCTCTGATCGGACATTTTCCATCAGAAAATCCGACCGTGTGTACGGGGCATAATAGGTAACTCCTGTTCGTATCTGGTGTGTTCAAATGAGAAAGCCTAATTTGCATATCATTTTGCTGATATCTTGATTGGGTTGCATTTGCAGTTTTTGTATTTTGCCTCATTCATTGTACATGAAAAATCATACCATAGGAGGTTATCAAGGTGAAGGAGTATATTTAAAATGTAGTGTGCATCATTTCAAATCCTATTTTCAACACACATTTTCTGGGAAGAGACCCCTGCACATTCAGCAGATCATGCTGCATTGGCATTCATTCATGGACACAATGGGGTTGCTTTATTAAAGTTGGAGAGTGCAACATCTGGTGCAGTTCTGCATAGAAACCAATCAGCTTCCAGATTTTTTTTTTTTTGTTTGTCAAAGCTTAATTTAACAAGTTGAAGTTAGAAGCTGATTGGTTACCTTGCACAGCTGCACCAGATTTTGCACTGTCCGGTTTTAGCAAATCAACCCCATTGAAATAATTGTTTAGTGAGTGATGGTGCCGACTCCGCTGTTTACCCTATTTACAGTATAATATGGAAATGTCACTTGCCACACATTTGCCAAAAATCTTTACTTAGCTCATACTATAGTCTACCTTGTGGATATGTTTTAAAAGACATTTGGTTGTGAAGGGGACCTGGCCAATAGGACTCAGAGTTATTGTTAGGTTACTCATTTGCGAAGGAGCAAAGTATGATTTTGGAGTAAAGGAGCCATTTTACTCCTAAGTTAAATTACCATCTGCCGTGCTGCCCCTGGATGAGCTCCTGTAATTTAACTGTTTTTTTTCCCAAGAATAGCACAGAGGCAACCAGGCACACACTAACAGCTCACTCACTTTAGCTCAATAATCAGTCTAGGGGATGTCTTTTTTTTATTTATCGCTAAAAACTTGTAACTGGAGAGGATAATTGGGTATGGGATACTCCAAAATGTCAAAGCACAGATGTTGCAGAGGATATCAACACAGTCGTTCACTCCTAGCTGTGGAACAGGAGAATATAAAGCACAGAATTAGTAGAGGCACCTCTCCACTAGGTAGTAGCCATATTTTTTTACTTGTGGAAAAAAATGGGGCCAAAAAGGATTTTATAAATGAGTGATGCCCCTTTTAAAAGTGGATATCCACTCAGATAGATAGAAAGTGTAAAAAAGTGTGCCGCTACCTCAGAAAACAACCAATTGCTTAATAAGTGACCTAGTACACTCAACACTCGAATCTAATACCTCTAATGATAGAACAAAAAATACACAGCAATAAAAATAGTGAATGAAGAAAATTATAGTTTTTTACTCCCATCTGTAGACCAGGAGAATGTAAGAGCATGAGTAGGACATGGAGGAAGACTGGAACAGTCTAAGTTTCCTGCAGCTGACGACCACAAGATAGGTTTGGGCAGTTTAGGAAGTTATGGGGCAGTCTGGATTCTTGCAGCTGAAGACAAGATACAAAAAGCACAGTAGGCACACTGCAGCAGTTTTTAATATCCACAGCCTGGGGACCATAGATAAGGGATTTAGCTCTACTCACAAATCTTAGTAGAAGCAAGGCCATGGACTTGATCCAGGGGAGGGAGTAGCCCAACAGCCAGTCAGGGTGGCGCCTGGGCTTAGCAGTCCCCTGAAGCATATGGCCCCCCTTCTTCCAGAGGAAGAACACATCTCTGGCTCATGGCTTTTTACTTTTTACCTTCCTCCCACCCACCATCTAGGCACACCTCCCCAGGGATCAGCTAGGGAAAGATAAGAGCCTGGGCATTTGAATTTCCTCACTCTGAGCTCTGGAAAGTTCTTAACATGCGCAGAGGGAATCAATCAAGTGACCAGACTGTACGGAGCCAGAACATACCAAAACAGCAGATGACAGCTGCTCTGGACACAGAGCGAGCCACACATAATGTACCTAGCATTTGTAGCCTAGGAGGATGCTACACATCTATTAAATTAGCACTCGAAACCCTGAATCCTGGTAGATTGTTTTCTGTGAATTTGATGATGATGAAATAAATATTCCTATACTCCAAATCATGGGTGTGATGCTCTCGTTTTTGCTACATCCTCCAGCTCATTTAATCTGAGGCATCGGTGAGACTATGTTAGTTTCAGAAGGATTAAATACATGGCTGTGCCCAAAAATATGCACATGGACCAGTGCATAGAATCAGGACTGTGCACGCATCAGCGTATGTTTGCTAATGTGCATGCACCTCCGATACTGGCTTTTTGACTCAGCTTCAGTAACTTGTGCATCCAGATTATCCTGTGTGATTGTCCGTCTTACCTCCTGCCTGATCTGCTGGTGCTGACCTTGGCTTGTGTTCTGACTCTGTTCTCTGCCTGTTGTTTTTGTACATCTTTTTCCCATCTATCATTGACCCTGACCTGACTTCCGACTTTGCTTCTGCCTTCCAAATTGGTGCAAAACACTGCAATGCAGCATACCAAGTTATGTCAATGCAGCATATATTTACCTGCACCCATGGCCTACTTTGCAGTGTGAATAGACCCTAAAGAGGAACTGAGCTAGAAGGTGTGCCCAAAAAAAAAAAAAAAGGAAGGCAAAGTTCTAGTCAGTAGTATTGCCTGTGGTCTCCCTGCAGCTGATCATTTACCCCTTACAGATTTGCCATTAATGACTTTCCCTATTACTGTTCTGTATCGTGTCTCTTTGTGGGGGTGACCATCTTAGTATAGACAGGGTTTGGCTTCTCGTTGTCACAACCTCCAGCAAGAAGAACAATGAGCAGCACAGTAGTAACATTACCAAATCTCAATTTAAATTTGCAATATGCAGCAGTGCCCTAGATCTCACATTGCAGATATACAGCAATGTGGCCACAGTAATGCCAAGGGCACCCTCAAATACTAGGAAGGTCACTGCTACTTTTCAGAAGGAGTCCCAGATAAGAGGTAAACATTTCTAGATACTCCCATAAGACAGAAAATATTCATTTTTCTATTCAGGCCTATTTTAAAATAAAATGTAATGCCAAAGAAATGGACATTAATATATAAATTATATCTGCCAAAGGATTTGTTATGTTGTCCAGCCACTACTGTAATTTACACATTTCTGCCACGGTGCACTGCCAAGAAGATCACTTTACTGCTTCCCGATTTAGCTTTACTAATTCCCTGTTCAGGTTTACTGCCTACTGGATCAGCCCCCTGCCAATTGGCAGTGGTGACAAGATACCAATTTATTGTCCAATGAACAGGCAGGAGGCAGAGAGGTGATAGAAAATAAGTGTGTCACCTGCCGGCAGTGTGGCAGATTCATGTAAATTACAAGATTTGCTGTACAGAATTGCATATCCTTCAGTAGATAAAACAGTACCCACATACAGTATGTGTGCAATATGTATGTAGCTTTTTTTGGATTCACATTCTAAAGCAATGCCAGCCAGCCAAGCTATATAAAATGCATTATTTATGCTGGATGCCTTTTGATTTCTTTCAGCTTTTTTTTCCTTATTTATGTGCATGCACATTTCTCAGTGCCCATAAGAAAGTTCTAACATAATAGATTTCAGTAATGCATCTTGCATTCTAATTTCTATAAATGGATGTGAGATGCCTTTATTCTGTTATTTTCTGTGAAATAGCTGTCATTGTCTGGAGAAAGCAGAGTGAGCAGGATCGTGATGTAAGTTGCTGAGGTTGAATCGTACAGCTTTATTCAGTAATTTATTGAAAACTAAGGTGATTCCTGCGTGTTCCCGTGGGGTGCCATTTTGCAGCCCATTCATTTGAATAAGCTAAAATCTCACCGGAACCGTGAAGAAAATAGTGCATGCGCTATTTCTTTTTAAAAACGCACCACACCTAATCACAAGGTACTGTGGTACCATGCAATTTGGTGCCTGCAAATGCACTGTGTTTGCAATCTGCATTTGGGGTGCAGTTAACATTACTTTGGCACCCACAGCAGATCGCAAATGCAACATGTTTGAGCGTAGTGCAGGAAAAATACATGGAACTCGCCCTTCTCGCACTACATTCTGGTGTGAACTGGCCCTTAATGATGTATGCAGATTGGTAACATTTTGTTTTGAATGGTAGCATAGAAGCACATGGTGGGTTTTTCCATCACGTAAGTATATTGCAGTTAGTATGTCTTGCTATGCAATAGTGAGACCAATTAGCCATTGCAAAACAAAACCAAAAAAAATTCCCAGCTCAACTCACCAACTGGTCTGCTACCAACCAAATTATCCTATCTAATAGTTTGCGTTCAAAACAGGAGTTTAGTTAGCATGCATTTGCAAACACATGCGTAAGCTGCAGAGCCGCTTTAAGGCACCCCGATATATCTGCAGTCCTAACTTTTTGTGTACATTTATGAGAGCCTCCATAGAGGAAGCACCTGTTAGATAGGATATCTAGGTTGGTAGCAGACTGGTTGGTGAGTTGAGCTGGGAATTTTCTTTGGTTTTGTTTTGCATGTGTAGCACTAACTCACGGTGGAGCTGCTGATTTTTAGCGGGCTGTTACAGCCACCTTTTCCCCTGTAATTTCACCAGTACAGAGCCTAGGGTCCTGTTGAGCTTACTGTCAGACAATGTAGGCAATAGTCACTTTTTTTCACAAATATTTTTCCAATGCTTTAATGGAAGATAACTGGAAGAAGTAGTGGTAAAGAGGTAGAAGAAGAGTTGCGGGGAAGTTCAAATACCTTTCTCTTGGGGTAGCATCAAGGAATTTAAATCTTTAGGATGGATGTATCCTCTGCTTAGGATTAAATCTTTGCCCGCTCGGATAGGTTTCTCTCACTAACCTAGCAGCCGGTACGCAGCACGAACAAAAAGAAAAGTCTCTGCCACAGACTTGGGTGAAGCAAAACTGTACAATCCTCTGCCACAGAATGTAGTAGTTTTTGATGAATAGCAAACACAGTACCAGAACCTTTAAGCCGACTCAGCAGTACTTGTGTGGTAGTGTAGTTTAGGATATGTCCTCCATACCTCTAGGCCAGGAGGGCCACGAGGCAAGAAGACTCCTCGGAACATGGCATCTGTCCCATAAATACCCTCTCCCAGAATGCAACTCGGAGGACCACCTCTGCCGAGTTGTCTCCGGGACAGAAGAGCACTCATACACTTCAGCCTGCTGCTTTTTCAACACCGGCCCATGATAACAACGTCACCCACAGACACAACGTGGAACTGCACACAACACAGACAAGCTGGAACCGAGGCCAGTCTAACACTAAATTGAATCTGAACTATGTACAGAACAGATGACCCACTAATTTTACCTATAAGCGGTAGATTGCAAAATCTATCAGCGCTACATACTCCCCCCACTATAATAGACGTTGTCCTCAACGTCTGTCAAAATACAACTCTCAAGCCTGAGAGTAGGTATTTGAACTTACATAGTTACATAGTAGGTGAGGTTGAAAAAAGACACAAGTCCATCAAGTCCAACTTAGAACTTGGATGAGAAGGAAGAAAGACAGTACAGAAAATATTACAGTTTCAACATTTATACAATAACATATACACATCAGCAAAATAAATCACATTAGACATGTCACAAAACCCCACTATCTATCTAGTTGAAAAGCCTAACAGCTTGATAGGAGATCTGATTGTTCCTGAAAGAAACAAAATTAGACACACACAAACATGTACAGTATCATCACTAAACAATTTAGGAGCAAAGCCTCATTCCAACAAAAGAATGACACTCTCTTCCCACATATTTTCCTTTTAATGGAAATGAACTGAAATAACTTGAATAGTTCATCCCTATCTCTGGGTAAATTACATATTTTCGATAAAGGAAATATAGTTAGCAAAAAGTCTTTGGGTTTGAAAGCTCTGAGATGAATATAACCTCTTGACCACGGAGATCTCTAAACACTATCTGACTATATACCCCAAAGTTCTTTTCTTTTTTAAAGAAAATAGAAGACAACAGTCCCTTTGGATAATCACCAATAAAACCGTTGATCTGGCAATGTCAGTTTCTTCCCCTGCTTATCCACGGTGGCGATAAAATAAACAATGTCATCTTTTCCGGGTCTGCAAATGACCACTTTGTCAGCATAGATGTGCCGACCATAGTTCCAGTGCAGCAAACACCCATTAAAACGTTCATCCATGGCAGCAGAATAACCAGCTCTCTGGAAAGGTTTCGGCACAGACAAATAGTCCCAAACAGCTTCACGGTACCACTGTTCCCGGTTGGTCTCAATTTCCTGCATAATTTCCTGTGTAATGTAGGGAAATTCCAGACCATATTCTGTGGCAACTCATTTGGTGAGCACTCTCTGTAAACGAGAAAGTCTAGGCAAGGTTCTCTTTTTCCCTAAACCAGGAGGCACACAAGAGTTCGGTGATTTGCGCACCATAGATCCGATGCGCGTCGGCTCAAACTTAAGCAAACTAGCAACTTTAGACAATGTCTCTTTGGTAGCACTGTGCGACTCCACACAAGGCGATGTCTTCCCAGAATTCAGGGCTGTCCATTCTGAGAAAGTTAAGGCAGAAGCAACATCTTCTCCCTGAGTCCACAACAATTCCTGTGACATTGTCTCAAACAAATCATCATCACCGGAGAGATCCGACATAGAATCTATCTCCGATTCTCTCAACTCTTCTGCTGGCAAATATTTACAAAGAGTCCCAGATATGTGCCCCTTTGATCTCTCACCCGTTCCTGACGTGGACTTCTCCGGATCCATATATTCCTCCGACTCCAGTTCAGGTAGTCTCTGGGGTAGACCTCGACTACGGCCAGCGGGAAGCCTTCACATATCCCACCTTTCTCTGGACAGGTGCAACGGGGATAGGTGTGCTAGAAGTAGAAATGAAGGTGATGTCCGCTGATGAAGCGGTAATAGCAACATCTCCCTCTGAAACACTCTCGGTAGCAGATGAGGTCACAGCCTGTTGCTCTCCAACAGCAATGGTAGCAGCTTCCACTGTGGCGATACCTGTAGCCCAGTCCACACGATAAGCATGGGGCGACATTGTAGGTTGCTCCACTGTGAACAAATATTCTCCGCACTGCAAACATCGGACAAATGGATGGAGATGTATGGCCAGTCCCTCACACTTTTGGCAAAGCATGCCTAGCCCTTCGATATCTCCAACTGTGTATAGTATGAACCGCCCCTGCGGCTTCAAACAAATGCCGGTATCTGTTAGCAGGGTTCCGGTCAGCATAGCACCCGCAGCGGTACTCGCAGGGAACATTTTGGACCCCATAGTTGACGGTACCAATGGAAAAGAAGACATGACTGCACTTTCTGATCCTCTCAATACGATCACGAGGCTTCTCTCTCTCTTGGCGCCAAACACACACAACAAACAAACAAAGTAGATTAGGCTCCTCCCGCTTGTTCCTCTGATCATGTACCTCCTGGGCTTTTACTTCTCACCTGCAGCCTACGCAGTCAGAAATAAAGTCCTGCAACTTAACCCCTTCTTTTCCTGGAAAAAGTGACAAAGTCCAGAAACCTCCTTCAACATAAACTCCGGGTGAAATTCTTTTCAGGGCTGCTAGAGTAACGGCAAACAATCCCGGACGAGCCCCCACATGTAGCACTAAATCACAGTGGAGCTGCTGATTTTTAGCGAGCTGTTACCACCACCTTTGCCCCTGTAATTTCACCAGTACCGGGTCTAGGGTCCCGTTGAGCTTACTGTCAGACAATGTAGGCAACAGTCACTTGAATATTTTTCCAATGCTTTAATGGGACATAACTGGAAGAAGTAGCGGTAAAGAAGTAGAAGATGAGTTGCAGGGAAGTTCAAATACCTTTCTCTTGGGGTAGCATCAAGGAATTTAAATCTTTAGGATGGATGTATCCTCTGCTTAGGATTAAATCTTTGCCCGCCCGGATAGGTTTTCTCTCACTAACCTAGCAGCCGGTATGCAGCACGAACAAAAAGAAAAGTCTCTGCCACAGACTTGGGTGAAGCAAAACTGTACGATCCTCTGCCACAGGATGTAGTCGTTTTTGATGAATAGCAAACACAGTACCAGAACCTTTAGGCCGACCCGGCAGTACTTGTGCGGTAGTGTAGTTTAGGATATGTCCTCCAACCGAGTCACCAGGCCCTTCTTAAGACCAGCCTTACATGGTCTCCTCCAAGATGGGTCCTCCCCTGGATCTTCCCGATTGTCTGGCTTCTTCCCGCAGGACAGACAGCACAGGACCATCCCAGCTATAGCAGGCCCCAGACAGGCTTCTGGGCCCATCTGCACGGCTGCCGCAACGCAACCCTCCAAGCCGGAGGGCTACGAGGTAGAACTTACTGACACATACCTCTAGGCCAGGAGGGCCACGAGGCAAGAAGACTCCTCGGAACATGGCGTCAGTCCCATAAATACCCTCTCCCAGAATGCAACTCGGAGGACCACCTCCGCTGAGTTGTCTCCGGGACAGAAGAGCACTCATACACTTCAGCCTGCTGCTTTTCCAACACCGGCCCATGATAACAACGACACCCACAGGCACAACGTGGAACTGCACGCAACACAGCCAAGCTGGAACAGAGGCCAATCTAACACTAAATTGAATCTGAACTATGTACAGAACAGATGACCCACTAAATTTACCTATAAGCGGTAGAGTGCAAAATCTACCAGCCCTACACATGCGTTGTCCTTCCATGTGCTCCTTTCTGTGAAGGCCAGTTATATATGGGGCAGAGGCCATTTGTTTGTTACTGATTTTATACTGGGGAGAGGACACACTGGATACCTTTTCTGCCATTTTGCTATGGCTGGGTGTCCAGTGTACCCCTGTGCCCCTGTGTCTTTGAGGAGAGGTGGGCTACTTTCAGGTTCTCCTGCTCTCTATCTATACATTTAAATGAATGTGCTTCCACTGTGGAGGCTCTCATAATTTTACAAAAGTTAGGACTGCAGAAATATTGGGGTGCCTTGGAGCTGCTCTGTTTTTAAGGCAAACTGTTAGATAGGATAATTCGGTTGGTAGCAGACTGGTTCATGAGTTGAGCTGGGAATTTTCTTTGGTTTTGTTTTGCTTGCGTTGCCCTTCCATGTGCCCCTTGCTGTGAAGGCCAGTTATGGGTGGGGGCAGAGGCCATTTGTTTGTTACCATTAGCCATTGTGCCAAAGTTCTTAAAAGCATAAACTTTTCGCTAGCGCTTCTTATACTTCCTATAAGGTGGCAAGTTAGCTAAATGAATTTGGGATTCATTATTTACTCTGCAATCCCACAGTTAGTCCATTACATAACCTAACTCTTGGGATACGTTTTCAATGCAAACGGTTATTTAGAGCTGGGGAGGAGAACAGAGAAAGAACATACACTTTCCAGTTGGAATATTGGATTACAGTGAAGAAGTTTGCTAAAAGATGTGAAACTCACAGAATTTAATAGACCCCTCTAACCTCACTTTTACAGTTGTAGCACAATGAGTGCCATGTAGATAAAAGCAATATAAACTCTAAATCTTTCTTAACGGTAAGGCATAGATTTCGCCAGTCTGAGATAATGTACAACCCGACAAAATACTTTCGAAAATTCTCAAGAATAAAAAAACTTTTGAAGACAAAAGAAACACGCTTGAGCTGAATCTATAATTTGATTCAGAATATGAAGCAGGATTTGTTTCCAAGAAATGTAGTTCACATATCTTGATATTCTACTTTTCTGTATGAGTCATGGCTTTTTTTCACATCTCGATACAGGTTTCCACACGCACAAACATTTAATATCAGGCAAAAGCAAGACAAAAGCATAAGATTATGTAAAGTGATTGCCATAACTCATTTTAAGATGTGTACGGAGGAGCACCTGTCACAAAAGTTCACCTCACTTAACCTCCCTGGCGGTATGATTATGTCTTTTTTTTGCCATGGACAATCTTAAGTTTTCAGGCAGAAAGAACAGTATATATCATATAAAAGTGCAAGCGGGGCATTGGACAAAGCACTAGGGACAAAAGGTAGGTGAAATGGGAATGAAGCCCGAAACACAGAGCATCGGGCGGATGATTCAGCAGGGGAAACAGCGGGGGTGGGGGGGGCATCGCAGAATCCTGGAGATAAGGTAAGTAACCTGGACAAGGATTCTGCAATGCATTCCCAGGGATTGCGGGGTTACCGCTAATGGTACTGAAATTTAACCCAGAGCCACACTCGGGATTACCACCAGGAAGGTTAAAGGACTTTTTGAATCATTTGATGGTAAAGAGCATCAGATACAGCCAACGCGTTTTGGGGAACCCCCCCTTCTTCAGGGCTGGAGCCGTGGATTTTAATAAAATAATGACAGAATGCACTAAGGGACCTTTGTTGAGGCTTACTGAAGACTAACATTTCCTAACGGCAATAAAGTCAGTCAGCTGCTTTTAGTGTCAATAGTAGACACTAGTCTTCATCAATCTTTAACATAGATTTTTTTTCCCCCCAAAACACATTGACTGTATCTGATGCTCTTAACCATTAACTCCTATAAGTGAGATGAAAGTGTTACTAAACCCAGGAGCCTGCCTTCACTATATCTGGTCTCCCACAGTACACAGAACATGGAAATGCATCTATTTTAGTAAAACTTTCTTTTTAATTATCATGATATAAAATAATGTATGTTGAGGCCTTTTGGTGGGCTTGATTTTTTTTTTTGGGGGGGGGGCAGCATTTCATTCTTGGACCCAGGCAGCACAATGTCTTGGGCCAGCCCTGACATCAGTCATAACTGGTTTACATTTCACTATATGTATTACCTACATCAATGGCAATCTTCGGCAGTTGAGTGGTGTCTACAAGCGGGGCTGGTGCAAGGATTTTTGACACCCTAGGCAAAACCTAATTTTGCCGCCCCCCTTGGCTCCACCTCTGACCCCACCCCCTTTGCCCCACTCATGTATACCCCAACTTTATAATGAAGCGCCCATCAATGCAGCCTACCAGTGCCCATCAATACAGCCTCATCAGCGCCCATCAATGCAGCCTCACCAGCGCCCATCAATTCAGCCTCACCAGCGTCCATCAATTCAGCCTCAACAGCTCCCATCAATGCAGCCTCACCAGCGCCCATCAATGCTCTTGATTTCCATTCATTCGGGAGTCGGGACACAGACACAGTCCACCGCCGCTGCGCCTCTGACACTATGTGAACGGAGCGGCAGCTGCCTGCTGATGCTGAGACTTAGTTGCTTGCTGCAGAGAGAAGATAGTAGGAACACCAGTGATTGGGCGTCCCCAGGCAGCAGTGTGCCCTAGGCGGCTGCCTAGTTTGCCTAGTGATAGCACCGGCCCTGTCTGCAAGTCAGGCACTGATCACTCATCAGCTGCTTTTTAGGTAGTGTCAGTCGTGTGCTCTTTCATTAAATAATACTTCATATTCCCATTGCACACATTTCTGGTATAAGCTCTCAAGGTCTGGGTGCTGCAGCAACAACCAGCTGGATACTGGTTCAAGTCACAACGTAGATATTTGCCAGCACACCAAGGATCGGCACAAAGTGGCATCCAAACGGGTAGTTTATTGCATGATCACAACACAAGAAAGGTGCAACGTTTCGGAGTCACGCAGGACCCCTTCGTCAGGCATCACGCCTGATGAAGGTTTCATGTATGACTCCGAAACATTGCACCTTTCTTGTGTTGTGATCAAGCAATAAACTACCCGTTTGGATGCTACTTTTTGACGATCCTTGGTGTGCTGGCAAATATCTACGTTGCTCTTTCATTAACTGCCGCTTGGAGCGACCAGTGTCTACTAATAATAGCTGCTGTTTAGACAAAATGGAGCTCTTCAGTAAGTTAAAAAATATTGCTGGATATGCTCTATTCATGATTGGTTATGCTGGCAACATAGGGATGGGAGAACAACAGGTAAATGGCATTATGTGGCAGTATGGAGAAGTGACATAAGAGATATCACCTCCAGCAGAAGGGTGGTTGCTTGTGACTTTAGAAACATAGTCATAGTTTTACAGCTCCTGGTTACACAACACTCTACAGTAGTGTCCGTAATGTAACAGGAATATGGGAAGAATAGCATCAAATTATAACTGTTCAGGATGATCTTTATTATCCTGCAGGATAGTCATTTAAAAATGGTAATATAATGTGTGAAATCACTATGACCTGATATCCACTAAGGTACTGATGATGTTGTCACCATTTTCCCTCTTGTCAACCTCCCTTGGTCAACACTGCTGACAAATCCCTCTATACTGTATTAGCAGAATCTAGTGCAACTCTTAGCCCCGTACACACGGTCGGATTTTCCGACGGAAAATGTTCGATGGGAGCTTGTTGTCGGAAATTACGACTGGAATTGGAATTTCCGTCACACAAAATTTGAAATCTGGATCTCAAATTTTCCGACAACAAAAATCCGTTGTCGTAAATTCTGATCATGTGTACACAATTCCGACGCACAAAGTTCCACGCATGCTCGGAATCAAGCAGAAGAGCCGCACTGGCTATTGAACATATTTCTCGGCTCGTCGTATGTGTTGTACGTCACCGCGTTCTTGATGTTCGGAATTTCCGACAAGATTTGTGTGACCGTGTGCATGCAAGACAAGTTTGAGCCAACATCCATCGGAAAAAATCCATGGATTTTGTTGTCAGAATGTTTGATCACGTGTACGGGGCATTAAGCTGGCCATACACCATACACTTTTCTTTAACAATTTTCTTTAGATTTACCTTCAGCTTTGTAGTGCAGGGGCCTGCCTGATTGCATACAAACAGAAAGTGTTTAGGTTTGACCTTCTATTATATGGTTTTAGTAAATCTAAAGGAAAGTTGTACAAGAAAATTGTATAATGTATGGCCAGCCTTAAAATTCCCAGGTGCTTTTTTTTTTTTTATACTAGGAATCCATAGTGATATTCACTCTGTGGAGCCCAATGTTTTTATGGTCATACACATGCCTTTTATTTTAATTCAGCTCCTGCTGTTGATCTGCTATTATGGTTAAATATAAATTCAATCTTTACATTACTGAGAACTCTAATAGTTTCTAAGCCTGAAGCCACTGATAATGATAAACATAACTGAATTGGCACCTTGGAACAATAAAAATGTATATGATGGCAAACAGCCAGGTAATAAGGGGTTTATGAGCGTCATTGGGGTTGAATGCAATCACGTACCAGGAGTATTATCTGCATTTCCTGCCAATGTCTTAAAATATTCCTTGTACAGAGTAGGTGTACTGGTCTTGAAACCCTGCGGCTTTTTCCTCTGATTTCCTTGCAGCTTTTTTTTTTCTTTTTTTAGGTAATCTATTGTGAGCGCTGCCATATTAATATAAATTTGACAGTTTTGTTACACCAAACATGTAGGAACATGAAATTATTGTATCTTTATTAAAGTGACTGTAAAGTACATTTTTGTTTAAACAAACATGTTATACTTACCTCCTCTGTTGGATTTGCACAGAGCAGCCCAAATCCTTCTCTTCTCGGATACCTCTTCACTGCTCCTGGCCCCTCCCTCTTGCTATGGGGGCACCCAAGCTAAACCCCTGACACAGAGCTGCCATTTGGCCCCGTCCCTTCTCTTTTCCGATCGGCTAAATGACTGATTGGCAGTTGTGGGAGCCAATGGCAGCGCTGCTGTGTCTCAGCCAATTAGGAGGGAGAGTCAGGGACGGCCGAGGGACTCGTGGACATCGCTGGACAAAGATGGGGCTCAGGTAAGTATTAGGGGGGGGCTGGGGAGGCTGCTGCACACAGAAGGTTTTTTATTGCATAGAATACATTAAAGGGGTTGTAAACCCTCAAGGTTTTTCATCTCAATGCATCCTATGCATTAAGGTGAAAAACCTCCTGTAATGCTACAGCCCCCAGAGCCCCCATTTTACTTACCTGCACCCTCTTATTCTTGCGCCAGGGACGTGCACACTAGCAAAAGGCGGTGTCTCGGGTCCTGATTGGATGGATTGATAGCAGCGCAGCCATTGGCTCCTGCTGCTGTCAATCACATCCAATGACGCAGGCCCGGGGGGGGGGGGGGCGGGGCAGAGTCCTGCTATCTTTGTTAATAGACACAGAAGCGAGCCTCTGGAGTGCGCCCACACGGGTGTCCCAAAGGAGAACGCTTCCTCAACGGAATTACTAGTGCCGCTGAGGGACCCCTGAAGAGGAGGATCAGGGCCACTCTGTGCAAAACCAACTGCACAGAGGAGGTAAGTATAAAATGTTTGTTATTTAAAAAAAAAACTGAAGCTTTACAACCCCTTTAAGATAAAAAAAACAAAAACCTTCTGCCTTTACAACCCCTTTAAAATGAAAATCTTAAAAAGCCTCTCAGGGGTCCACTTATAACAGAAAGTGGATATCGCTATGCTTATCAGTTAGAATTTCACAGTACTACCATGTACCATTGCCTATATTTTACAATCCATTCATCAAATGCAGGCTATAGTATGGAGCTTTCAATATCCTTGGAAGGTCTTACTTCTTAAGGCAATAGAGAGAATCTGTAACTGGATAAGATCCGATCATGTGACTTTGACAGATCATATGTAGGTAAATTGGGTACCCAGCACTCTAGGAAGCAATGCCCTTAATTTGTAATAATGTACATATGATTAGTCAGTCTTTAGGTAAAAACAAAGTTAAACCACGGTAAGGGGGTGATTTAAAAAGGGGCACCTATCCTCAGAGTGTGTCCAGCAACTCTGCAAAACATTTAAAAGAAACAAGGGGGGGGGGGGCACCTCTCTAAGTGTAGTATTAAATCAGTATCATTTATTGCACAAGATTAAAAACACTTACAAGATATAAGTGGGAGTCATGCTTGTCATAAGTATGTAGTCCTGGCAGTCCTACTGCGTCCCACAGGCTCCTCGCACGATCCGGGTAGATGGGAGAGGTTCTGGTGTGATGTTGTGCTGAATAGCTGTACATTCAGGAAAACCAGGAAGTAGTCAGCTCCATGCTGTCCAACTTGAAACAGAAGAGGAAATGATGTTACCAGGGGGCAGAAGGAAGCGGTCAGGACTGTCTGTGTGGAATGAAAGGCTATGTGCTCGGAGCTCACAGCTCCTTCTACTGGCCTGTTGTTCTCTGGAGGAGAGCATCATTAAATACACTCTCCTGGGCATGACGTCTGCAGCCGTAGAACTACAACGGTCAGGGGACCAAAGGCAATGGAATGAAGGAATTTCAGAAAAAAGATTATAAATAGTTGGGCTTACAAAGGTTGATAGCTGATGCAAAACAGAGCACATATTGAGCTAAAAAAGGCCAATAATCCAGCTAAGGCTCGGATTCCACTAGCGCGACTTATCATGCGACTTGGTTCATGACAAGTCGTTCCCCATAATTTCCAATGAGTACCGTTCATATCTGTGCAACTTCAAGTCACATCGACTTCAAAACAGTCCCTGCACTACTTTGGTCCCACTTTGATGCGACTTGAGGTCCATAGACCTCAAGAATACACAGGCATTGTTTCCAGTCACATCAAAATCGCAGCAAAAATTGTGGCAAAATCGTGCGACTTTCAGGGCACAATAGTGGAAACCCAGCCCAAGGGCGCACGATCTGAATATCAATATTAAAAAAATTATATATTTTTTTAATCATATATTTAAAAGGGAGGACTATATTAAAAATATATACATACATACATATATATACACACATATTAAAAACATGTGTGAAAATGAATATGTAAGAAAGACATTATGTGTGTATATATACCGTATATATATATGTATGTATGTATATATTTTTAATATATTCCTCCCCTTTGTATATATGAAAAAATGTTAATTGATTTTTTAATATTGATATTTTGATCATGCACCCTTGGGTTAGGTTTCCACTATTGCGACCTGGAAGTCGCGCAATTTTGATGCGACTGGATTATTTATTTATTTATTTATTTATTTTGGGTTAGGGTGTTTAGCTATTTATTATTATTATTTTATTTTATTTTTTTAAGGGTTACAGGGTAAGGTTAGGGGTTAATTATTTATTTACTATTACTTAGTATTCATTTATTTATTATTTATGATTATTTTTATCTTTTTGTGCATTTATTTTACATTTATTTATTCATTTATTATTATTATTATTAACCTACCTGGCGGTATGATTATTTCGGATTTTAGGTGCTGAAAGCGGTACAATTATTTTGCATGGAAATTTGGCGTTTTATATTGTAGGTCTGTAAATCTTAACAATAACACACTTAAATCTGTCCAAACCAGAGTCTAGTAGATATCCCGGGTATGATAAAGTTTCAAACACAAAAACATAAATTATAATATAATAAATAAAAATAAATAATTAAAAAAAAAAAAAAAAAATAGTAATAAAATAAATTTCCCCACAATTCACTATCGCTCAATTCTGCAAGTGTTCTAATTTACTATCGCTGTTTTCTAGCTGGTCTAAAGCCACTTTTGACGTAAAGGGACACTTTTTGGTTGCTACGGACAATCTCCAGTTTCCAGGCAGAAAGAACAGTATATATCATATAAAACTGCATGCAGGGCATGGGCCAAAGCACTGGGGACAAAAGGGATGTGAAATCATTTCATACAGTACTGTAATCTGTAAGATTACAGTACTGTATGTGTTATGATTTTTACTTTTTTTTTAATTTGCCGCCAGGCTCCGCCCCCGTGCGTCGCGCTGCTCGCAGGGAACGGAGCCTGGCACGGAGAGGCTTCGGAGGAGGACGGAGTCCTCGGACACTGCGGGTGACATCGCAGGATCCCGGGGACAAGGTAAGTAAAGCCGCCCCAGGATCCTGCAATGCGATCCCGAGTGTGGCTCGGGGTTACCGCTAATGGTACTGAATTTTAACCCCGAGCCACACTCGGGAATACTGCCAGGGAGGTTAACAAAATTATTACATAAATAAATAACTTTATGTCAGGAAGCTAGTTCAGCTAATACTAATTCTCATACAGCTAATGCAAATTGTTCTGCAGCTAATGCTCGTGCACGTGTACTAGTACACAGACAAGCTCAGGCTAATATCCAGTGTACACTGACACGTAGGCGCCTCCTGACCACCCTGTTGTCTTACCATGTATGACTGTGGCAGTCACCTGCTATCAAGCTACTGGCACCAGTGCTTCTTTCAGCCTTGTACCTCTGGTCACCACATTCAGGGGGGCTTGAACCAGAGCCACAAGAGAAGCCCTCTCGTCAACTTGGCCTACAACCAAGGTACGTGACACCCTAACCCCTAATTCTAACTTTAACCCCAGTTCCTAATCATAACCCTAACCTAACCTTAACTCTAACCCCTTACCCTAATGAAAAAAAAAATAGTAAATGAATAATAATAGATAAAAAAGAAATAAAAGCTAAGGGAAAAGCTAAAAAAGGTGAAATACCAGGGGACAGGAGGCGGAGCCTAGCGGAGCAGACATGCATTGTTAGAGCTCCACACCGCTGAGGAGAGAAGAGAAGGACAAAGCGGAGCCTGCAGGCTCAAAAGGTATCCATTTGAACCTTTTTGCCCCAGGGAACAAACTGTGAAAGTTTGGGCAGGAAATATGGTACTGGGAGGAAGCCGTGGCAGAAATAAAAATCACCTCACAAAGAGCTCACAGGCACTCACTGCAACTAAAGCAGCTCCAGTCACCTCACAATATACAGCACCAGGGCGCTCTCACAGACAGAAAATGTCACAGCAAGACTCTCCATTTGAGTCAGATACAGAACAAATCCTCTCACAAACTTCTCCACAAGCCTCCTCAGCATCCCCAGTAATATTATTACAATTTGAAAAGATGCTTCATAAGGCTTTAAAACAAACCTCAGACCAAATAACAAACAGCCTAACCAAAGAAATAAGAGAGCTGGGAAACCGCACCGCAGCCTTAGAAATAAAAATTGATGAAATTGAAATTACAACCCAAGAAAATATAACAGAATTGGAACAATTAAAAGAAGAGAATTTAATACTTCAAACTAAGCTCGAAGATTACGAAAATAGAGCCAGACGTTCAAACTTGCGCATAAGGGGAATACCTGAAACTGTGACAGACCTGCAATCTACTATTACTGCTCTATTACAAGAACTAAAGCCAGATATCCCTATTGAACGTTTAGAACTGGACAGAGTACACAGAGCCCTCACAGCCAAAAAGAAAGACGGACCCCCACGTGATATAATCACAAAATTTCATTATTACAGAACGAAAGAACAAATACTAATTGCTGCAAGAGAAAAAAAGAAACTTAATTTTCAAGGACACAATTATCAAATTTTTGCTGACCTATCCCAACTTACTATTATTAAAAGACGATCCATGAAACCCCAACTAATGGAACTGCAACGCCACAACATTATGTATCAATGGGGCTTCCCCTTTTCAGTCAGATTTAACTACCAAGGTACAATTTACAGAAGCAGATCAGCAGATGAACTACAACAAATCCTTTTAAAATTAAATCTGACAGAACCCACAAGCAGCAACACCCCCACACGCAGAAGAATAGCATCATCTTCACCTTCAGGCAGCACCCAGAAATTTTCAGAACAAAATGGGAATCATCATTCTCACAAAAGAGGCCGTTATGCCACATCATCCATGGACCAAGAAGATTCAATGGACTGACATCCTAATTCCTGATATCTCTATATTTATTATACTAAGAGATGGTTCTCTATAAAAAAAACCTGTATTTATAACTGAATGTAACTGCATTCTGATAGTCACACACTGTATGGGATCAAGTTACATTCCAGTTATATTTCTTATTACTTCTGATTCATATAGCCTTAGAATATATAGGTGAAATAAGGAAATTCTTGTTCAGTTATATATTTTCAGGTAATAACAATAGATTTATTACTTTTTAGGACAAATATGTTCAATAATCCAGAAGTAATGGAAGCTTTTTCTTTCTTTTCTTAAAACAAATATATTAGTACCTAACTAGTTCCTAGAACTATGTTTTTGTTTATTCTAATCTGAAGCAATACAACCTCAATTTTATGAGTTAACATATCTAAACAGTTACATATGAATAAAATATGTAATTGTTTACTCTAAAAGGGTTAAAATCCCAAAATAATTCAAACTATCTTCATCAATACCAAAGTTATTAACAGTACCTTTCTAACTGAATTATTTAGCCTAGGGCAAGACTAACCATATACAACCACCCTGGAATAAATAATTTCAACAAAAACTATATTCTGCACTCCAATTAATGAATCATCATTTTGATGTCTTTTGACATAGCACTTCTTTCCTGTAAGCGGAAGATCCGTGTACCCCCATTAGCCCTCCTCATTCTCCCAACCATATTATGTGGGAGTGTGATGAAGGCACTTATTCCCCTGAGAGAGATATTTATTCTCTTTCACGGGTAAATTGTGATTACTTGCAAAAAATAATTTATACAATGTATCATCTAATCTCATATGTTTTTTGTTTACTCTTTACTCCAGAATTCACTGGTTTCTTTTCTTTTCTTTTTTTTAAATTTTAAAGCTTTATTAAAGAGCAGTGCAGTACATTAATGAACATAAGATACATAGGAATATTGGAAGAATCCCTTGTAAGTATGGGATAGTAATTATGCAAGTATAACGCAAGCAAACATAGGTTCAAAACCGATTACAGTAGCCGTTGATACAGTAGGTAAAACTAATGTTGATATCCCCTGTATGGGTTGACAATCCCAACACCCCTAACGGGAACACACTGTGTTAGGATTCCACCCACCACAGGGAAAGCATTGAGGCTGACCCAGAAAACCTACTGTCCCCACCCCCGGGGACCTGCCACCGCCCTAGATGTGGGGATAAAAGACCCCTAATGAGGCCAGAAGACCCTTCCATCAGATACCCTTCAACAAGCAGAAATCCGTTCTGAGTCTAAAGCTAGAACTCGTTAAAGACAATCTGATGGTGACAAGAGAGATTCTGCCATTATGTAAACAGAAAGTAAAACATAACTGTTACACTGCTAACTTGGAATCATTTCGTTGTACATAACAAAAAGATATGGTGAGACAGAAGAGAAGAAGAGAAGGAGAAGAGAAGAAGAAGAAGAAGAAGAAGAAGAAGAAGAAGAAAGAGTTCGCTGTCATGGGAGATACGATTGTATCCAGTCCAAGGTTTTTTTTTTTTATTTTTTCTTATTATTTTTTTTTATTATTTTTTTATTATGCCCCTTTTTTTTTAAAGTAAAAGACTCGACTAGGCTGAGACATTTGAATACCTGGGATAAGGAAAATGCCTAGGTGACTAGCCCAGGGCTCCCAAGTCGCCTCAAATGACTTAGAGGTGTCCGTCATAGAGCTGACTATTTTTTCAAGGGACATGATCCACGATATCTTTCTTTTGGCAGCCTGGAAAGACACTGTGGGTTGCTTCCAGGCTTTGGCTAAAGTAGTCTTAGCTCCTAGTAGCATAAAGGAAATTAATTTTTGAGAGTGTTTTGTTGTTTTTAGGGGATGGAGCATTGAGTAAGGTCACTTGGGCTGATTTAGTGATGGGAAGATCCATTACTTTTCGTATTAATGTGAATATTTTGTTCCAGAAACCTCTTATTTTCAGACACTCCCACCAGATATGGATCATAGAGCCCTGGACTTGACACCCTCTAAAGCATAACGGGGAGGCAGAAGAAAACATAGTTGCAAGTCTGGTGGGTACTAAGTACCATCGCATAAGCACTTTTATATTAGTTTCTATCAATGCTATATTTAGAATACCTTTAAAGGCTGTGGATCCTCTCTGATGCCATTCCTCCAGGCTCCAGGACTCCTGCAGATCCTTTTCCCACGAGTGCATGTATGAGAATTTTGTGGTGGGTTCCACAAGGGACGCATAAATGAGAGATATTCCCCCCCTTGTGTCAAGTGCTTGACCGCACCAACGCTCATAAGATGTAAATTCCAGAGGGAGTTCCTGTCCCTTCGTTAGGGAGGCAAGAAAATGGGATATCTGAGCAAATCTAAACCTCTCTGAACCTGGGAGTTTGAGTTTAGTTAGGCATTGCTTTAGCGTAATTGGGCCAGATGGGGAGAGAAAGTGGCCTATACGGTACATCCCCTTGTCTAACCACCATTTGAAGGACTTGATGTCCAGACCCGGAACAAAGCGGGGGTTGTGAAAGATGTGCTCCAGAGGGCGTGAAGGTGAGGTCAAAGCTGGAGAGCATTTCATTGAGTCCCATAATTTAAAGGATTGAGACAATGTTGGAGCTAAAATGGTAGGCCTTAATTTCATGGGGCACCAGAGCAGGTAGTCCAGGGTATACGTCGGAGCAGCTTGTCTCTCTATTTCTATCCAATCGGGTTTCTCGACTTTGAAATATACCAAAGATAGTTGGGCCAACCTTGCCGCTTGGAAGTATCTGAACAGGTCTGGAAGACCCAGACCCCCTTTGGTTTTGGGGCTAAAAAGCACATTCCGGGCTATTCTATATCCTTTTTTACCCCAAACGAATTTTATTATCTTCCCTTGTAGGGGTTTAAGATGGTGTTTTCTAATATCTATCGGGAGAGACCTAAACAAGTAAAGGAGCTTGGGCAATAGTGTCATTTTGATAGAATTAATTCTGCCCAGCCAAGATACATTAAAGTTGGACCATGTTTGGATGTCAGATTCTAGTGTGCGGAACATGGGAGGGAAATTAGCCTGGAAAAGTTGCTCAAACTTAGGGGTAAGGTTTATCCCTAGATATCGGATCGAGGATTCGCTCCATTTAAATTTGAAAGCAGGCTTGAGCCTATTCACATCTGCGTCTGGGAGAGAAATATTTAATGCCTGTGACTTATCCATATTGACCTTTAAGCCCGACAAGGATCCAAATGCCCTCAAGAGATTACAAATATTGGGAAGAGAGGTAGTAGGGGAAGTGACAAATAAAAGGATATCATCCGCAAATAGGGCGCATTTGTGGGATTGCGCTCCGCACTTAACCCCTTTGATGTTTTGGTCAGACCTGATCGCAATTGCCAGGATCTCTATGGCTAAGGCAAAGATCACTGGAGAAAGGGGACACCCCTGTCTGGTTCCCCTGGTTATTTGAATGGGATCCGAGTAGAAGCCGTGCATTTTTACCTTGGCGCTCGGAGTGGAATACAGTGCTTTCAGGGTATTTATAAAGTTGTCCCCAAATCCCCATCTCCCCAGGACTGCAAATAGAAAGGACCAAGATAAAGAATCGAAGGCTTTTTGGAGGTCCAAAGACAGCAATAAACCTTCCTGCCTTGGGCCTCCATCCCATCCCGATTGTAATAAAGATACTATATCAACCGCCCTTCTGACCTGGTCCGGGCCTTGTCTTCCCGGCATAAAGCCTACTTGATCTTTATGAATATATTGATTGATGAAGGAGTTGATTCTATTAGCCAGGATTTTAGTGAGTATTTTCAGGTCGTTGTTAATCAACGAGATCGGTCTGTAATTCTCGACTAGAGATGGATCCTTGTCGGGCTTGGGGATGACCGAGATAAAAGCTAAATTTAATTGTGACTCAAGGGGTGACCCTTCTCTTTTGGAATTGAAGAATTTTGTAATAAAGGGTGCCAAAGTTTTCTTGAATGTTTTATAGTATTGATTGGAGAAACCATCGGGGCCAGGAGCTGAGCTCCCTTTTAAGTTTTTAATGACCTCTAATGTTTCTTCCATGGTGAAGGGGGCTTCCATGATATCCTTATGATCTTTAGTCAGGGTTGGAATGTTAATGCTATCTAGGAAAGCTTTTAAGGAGGAGTCGGACATTGTGTCATTTTGCTGATACAATTTAGAGTAGAAGGAATGAAAGGCTTGCAGGATTTTTGGGGGGTTAAGGGTTGAGGTGCCATCCTGAAGTCTAATATTGGGGATGGTGAAGTTGGTGATTTTGGGAGATAGCTTTCTTGCTAGAAGGGTACTCATCTTATCTCGCTGAATATAGAATTTTGCACTATTCCATTTCAAGTGTGTCTCTGCCCTCACTGTGTGGGCCAGATTTAATGCTGTTCTGGCTGCGTCTAGTTGGGCTATTTTGACCGAAGAAGGGTCCCGTTTATGTTGCTTGCATAGAGCCTTGAATTCCCTCTCTAGTTTCTCTATCTCCGCCTTCTGCTCTTTCTTTTTTCTGGAAGATATTTGAATGAGTTTTCCCCTTATGGTCGCTTTATGAGCGGCCCATAGAGTCTCGGCTATTATTCCCTCCACATTGTTCCGCAGAAAATAATCTTTTATGTCCTTCTCAAGCTCTATGACTGAAATATGGTCATTAAGAATAGTGTCGTTGATTCTCCAATGGGTATTGGGCAGTTTGTGAGAACCGCCCCTTAGTGTTACGATTACCATGGCGTGATCTGAAAGGGCCGTGTCCTTTATATAGGCCTTAATCGCATAGGGTATATGTACTACCGACAGGAGTATGTGGTCAATCCTGGAGTATGTTTTGTGAGAGTTTGAAAAATGTGTATAATCCCTCTTAGTGGGATTGAGTTCTCTCCAAATATCGGCTAGGCCTTGTCAATATATTATTTTCGCAATCTTGGAGCTTGTTTTTGTGGGGCGGATTGATTGAGCTTTTAATGGTTTGGATTTGTCTAGACCTGGGTCAAAGGCCATGTTGGAGTCACCTCCGAAAATTACCGTTCCTTCCAATAGTGGACTTAGAATTTGTAGCATTGCTTGGAAGAATTTTGTTTGGCCCTTATTGGGGGAGTAATACGAGATGAAGGAATAGAGGCTTTCATCTATTTTACCCTTAATCAACAAGAATCTGCCTTCAGGGTCTCTGTGCACTAAATCGGGCTTAAATTTACACTGTTTTGCGAATATTACCGCAACACCTCTGGTCTTATCCTCTGCATTCGCTAGGAAGAATGTGGGATATTGAGCATGTAGAAATGTTGGGTTATAATTGGAAGGGAAATGTGTTTCCTGGATCATGACTACCGCCAATTTTTGTGCGTGGTAAGATTGGAGTAATTTACGCCTCTTTACCGCTGAATTTAGTCCCTGGGCATTATGGGAGGCTAATTTAAAGGAAGGATGAACCAAATTGTCACTAGACATGTCGGCTAATTGGGGGTAACGTTTGTGGTGCGGTATCTCTTACCTCCTCTGGGGTGTGGTGGAGCATGGTTATTCGGATCGCGAGATAGGATCTGGAGCCTGGAGGATAGTGGGCCGATCAAGAATCCTGTGGACTGGCACAAACAAAAGATAGGGTTAGAGAGAAGGACAGAAAAGAAAGAGAAAAAGAAAGAAAGTAAATGCAAGTGTTCTCGTGAGAATAGTCCCAAGAGGAACCTGCGGCATCGAGGGGGTGTAAAGATCCTCTCCATGTCGCCCAACAATAAACAATAGTAGCCCTCCGAAGGGGCTATCAGTCCATCTCCCGACCATGGAGGTTCCATTGTCGTGAGATGGGTGGAGGCGCATGACTGCTACCCCAGTCAGAGCCTACCCAATTGGTAATCCTAAAGAATGAAATTAACAAAACCTAGTGAGGACAAACATTTCAACACTAAAGCATTTCAAATCAAGTGTATCGAAGCCAGCCGGCTTAATAAAAAACAAAACAAAGAGAAAGTCCTGCTGTAGGCCAAAAACGCCCAGGGGGGATGTGTGAAGGGTAAGGGGGGTGGGAGGGTGGAGAGAAAAGGAGAGGAGGGGGAACGGGGGGAAGGGATGAGTTCAATAGGGGGGGTAGTTGTAGGGGCTGTAAAAGACCCTAGTAGGAGCTGTCCTTTCCCATTAGGCTCGTGAGTCATTGTGTCCGTCCCCTGGTCCACCACAACACCATCCGGTGGTAAGGCGGACCCGCAGGTGGGAAGTCCCAACAACTTGCTCTTCAGTGTACGTTGCAAAGTTGATTGTAGGAAATCTAGGCGCCCTCTGTGGGAAGGGGTGGGAGCCAAGTGTTAGCGAGTCGCTTGAGAAGGGACAGATGCCCCATTGGGAGAGGTCGCATGACAAAGCGATTCTTTTTCTAGGTGTGGGGTGACCTAATCGGTCAGTTGTGTCGAGAACTGGAAAAGTCCATCTGGAAGTGGAAGTCCAGTGTCCCTGATGGGTTCAGGGATTGTGCATCCTGATCCTAAGTAGTTCAAGATGGTCTTTAAGGGTGGTTGATGACTTGGAAAGTTTCCTGAGTAATGTGTCCGGGTACTGTCCGGACGTGTACAGGTCAATCAGGAGGGCATCGGTTCTCTTACTCGTCTACTCTTTGTGGTTTTCCACAAAGGGGAGACTGGGCTGGTTGGTGTCTGTCTCTTATAAGATCCGGATTGCGTGTTTGATGTGTCCATCTCTAATTCCTGGGATATAAGCTTCAGTGACAGGAGAATCCGCTCTCCTTCAGATAGAGTGGTGAAGGAGTGTGTCTTGCCTTTGTAGGTGAATTTTAGAGCAAAGGGGAAAGCCCACCAGTATTTTATTTCCTTTTGTGTCAGGATTAGAAGTAGAGGTTTAAGGGCTCTACGTTTTTGAATCGTCATAGGCGATATGTCAGCAAATATTTGAACATCATGGCCTTGGAATGATATGTGTGGTTGCTGGCGCGAGAGCTTCATGATGCTCTCTTTCACTCCGTAGTGGTGCGGTTTCACCACGATGTCCCTGGGAGACCCGTCTTTCCTGGGGGGACCCAGAGATCTGTGGGCTCTGTCTAATTCCAGGTAATGTTTAGAGATATCAGGGATAAGGGATTTAATTAATTCTTGTACTGCTGAGGGGACATCCGTGCACGATTCTGGGATGCCTCTGACCCTGAAGTTCTCCCTTCTCGATCTGTTTTCCAAATCGTCAATCCTACTTAAGGCAGCATCCAACTGATCCTGCACGATCTGTATGTGATCAGAGTTTTGATTGGTTCTGGAGACTGTGTAATCCAGTTTTTGTTCAATCGCTTCAATTCTGGTGCCCAGATTCTGGAAGTCAGATCGAATGTCATTTGTTATTTTGTGAGCTGTATTAGCTAACCCCCTTTCCAGTAAGTCAGATAGTTTGAGGAAAAGGTCCCCCGCATTCTGGGGCATGTCTGTGCCTGTGCATCCCATATAGTCAATATTATGCTGAGGAAGAGGAGAATGGCCCATAGGAGATAGCAAGGGGGCTGCCAGGGGGCTCTCATTCAGGAAAGCCGAGTTGTGGCCTGAGGGGGATGTGGTGGGATGAGAATAGGAGATTGCAGTGGTAGGGTATGGGAGAGTAGCAGGAGCGATCACTTGCCTGGGTTCTTGTATTCCCCCTGATGCTGCCTGTGTCTGAGGCGCTGCCTGTGTCTGAGGCGCGGCCGCCATCTTGGATTCGTCCTGTAACTTCTCAGCCTCAAAACGGGGTCCCAGGTCCTTCTTGACTACCGTGGATGGCATGGGTGGGGAACCGCTGTGTTCCCCCAGCCGAATCTGCTGTGCACGGGCTGGCAGCGGCTTCCAAAACGGCGCTAGGGCGGCTGGCTGGCTGGGGTAGTGAGGAGCTCCCGGCTTACGCGGCCATCTTGGAGTCCCTCGCGCATGCGCCTCTCCACTGGTTTCTTTTCTATCTTTTCATCTCTTCAGTCCACACAGGTTGATCTGCGCAGTCAGCTCTGCATAACAAAAAGTAAGTCAAAACTATTTGATCTGTTGCCATGGCACCACTGAATATACTTTCCCTGAATGTTCAGGGAATAAATGTCCCTCAAAAAAGGACCAAAGCCTTCCGTACTTTCCATAACAAGAAGGCTCACATAGTATGCCTCCAAGAAACACACTTCACCAAAGATTCTACTCCAAAATATATTTCTCCTTTTTATCAACAAATTTACACGGCTTCTGCCTGTACCAAACAAAGGGGTACTCTAATTGCATTTCACCGATCCACACCATTCACCTTATCATCAGAAATTAAAGACCCAGAAGGTAGATACCTGATACTCATGGGTTATATAATGGATACAGCAATCACGGTGATTTCCTACTACGCTCCTAACAAACAACCTACACCATTCCTCTCACATATATTACAAGTGATTAATACACACAAAATAGGAACAGTGATAATGTGCGGGGATTCGAACCAGGTCCTCCTCCCATTTCTAGATAAATCACCTTTTACACCATCCAAAATAACCTCTAGATTACCTTTTTTCTCAACTTCTTTCCAAATACAATCTGGTAGATTTGTGGAGAGAAAGTAACCCAATGAAAAAGAAATTCACTTATTTCTCGCACCCTCATCAAACCTTCACCAGAATAGATCATATTTTTCTAACAATAGGAATGATACCAGAAATTATTGCATCAGATATAATTCCGATTCCGTGATCTGACCATAATGCAGTATACACTACTATAGCCTCAGCCATACCAAAAGCGCATGACCCAACGTGGTACTTACCGGACATAATGCTCAAACACCCACTACATCAGATGGCCATTGAACAAGCTTTAAAGGAATACATATCAATTAATAATACAACAGACATTTCCCCAATAACACTGTGGGAAGCTCATAAGCCTGTCTTGCGTGGTACAATACAAAGACAAATGGCACTATTTAAACAGGAACGCAAAAATCTAGCAAAAAAACTAGAACTCAATTTTAATGCAGCCTACATATCATTCCAAGATAATCCATCTCAGAGTACAAAATCTCATCTGGAAAAATCTAGATTGGAATACGATCTATTTCTCACTGAGTCAGTTGATAAATCCCTCAAACGCTCCAAACACAATTTCTACATGAATACAAACAAACCAGGTACATATTTGGCTCGGGCATTAAATTCAACTAACAAATCTTTCAAACCAATACGTTTGAAATTATCAAAAAATGTTTATACTTGTAATCCAGTTAAAATAGTCCATAAATTTCACTCACATCTCGCAACTTTATACAAGACAAACAATGAATTTAATCCTACAGAGGCTGAATCCTTCTTCTCAAAAATAACCTTACCTGAGTTATCTCAGAATCAAAAAAGCAGTTTGGATGAGCCTATAACTATAGATGAAGTTGCTAACGCCATAAAAGACCTAAAACTTAACAAAAGACCAGGCCCAGACGGCTACTCGGCTTTATACTATAAAACATTCTCAGAAATACTCTCTCCCATTCTCACTGAAACTTTTAACAAACTTCTAGAAGGACATTCTTTTCGTCAAGAAACACTAATGGCAATTGTTTGTATGATCCCAAAACCCCTTTCTGATGATACTTCCTGTGTGAATTATCGGCCTATCTCTCTGTTAAACCTTGATATTAAATTATTAGCAAAAATAATAGCAAAACGCCTCAATAGCATTATAGGAAAATTAATACATAGAGATCAAGTAGGCTTCATGCCAAATAGACAGGCAGGCGATAATATACGCAGGGCAGTGTTATTGGCACATATTGCTAAAAAACGGAAAATCCCTTTATGTTTTCTATCTCTCGATATTAAGAGGGCATTTGACACAGTATCCTGGCAATATATGCAATATTCATTACAAAAATGGGGTTTTGGACCCCACTTTTTAACATGGATCAAAGCATTATATAATAAACCCAAAGCCTATATAAAATACGCTGGATACAAATCTGATGCCTTTAATATCGAAAGAGGTACCCGACAGGGTTGCCCATTATCTCCCTTATTATTTGCCCTTATACTCGAACCCATGGCCCAATACATCAGAACAAACCAAACTATAACTGGCATTGAAGTAGGAGGTATTAAACACAAATTATGTATATTTGCAGACGATATATTACTTTTTCTATCATCACCACAGGTCTCTGGTCCTAACTTAATACCAGCTCTTGATGGATTTGCAGCCCTATCCGGCCTTATGATTAATCCTAAGAAATGCCTAGTGCTTAATATTTCGCTCACAAACATGGAATTGATCCCGGCTAGGGCTGCACTCCCATTCACATGGGCAGAAAAATCAATCCCATATCTTGGAATTCATTTAACAGCATCTCATTCTGACTTATTCTCAACCAATTATCCTCCTGTATTAAGACAGATCACAAATCTAATAAAACAATGGTCTCAACTTCCTTTATCCTGGATAGGGAAGATTAATGCAATCAAAATGACTATCCTACCCAAATTGCTTTATCTATTCAGAGTCCTCCCTATTCCAATTATTTCCTATTTTTTGAGAATAGTACAAAAAAGAGCAACTTCATTTATATGGGGCTCTTATAAACCACGTATACCTATACACACACTACATCTTCCCAAAAATAAAGGAGGCCTGGGATACCCTAATTTTACTAACTACTACAGAGCAGCACATTTGGCCAGTCTGTCCAAATACCATGCACAACAGGAAATCCCATTATGGGTATTTATAGAGGCTTCAGAAAATGACCCTCTATTAATATCAAACTTGTTATGGCTTGATCCTAAAGACCGCTTTAAAATTCATAATCCCATAACTAAACACTTCTTATCTCTCTGGGATAAACTAAAAACCAAATATCAGTTACAATCTCCACACAATCCTCTCCTTTCTTTTATCAGAAATCAGGCCTTTTATCCGGCATGGATCTACCCAAATTCTTTTAAAGCTTGGACAACATCAGGCATTCAGACACTAAATGACTTCATAGCATCTAAATCATTCATTTCATTCCCATCGCTTAGAGAAAAATATGATCTACCAAACTCTGAGATATTTAGATATCTCCAAATCAAAAATTTCTATACACCATTCCTAAAGGGGGATACACCATTATCCCAATTATCCATTTTTGAATCAATCTGTACAAAAGATCCATTTGCTAAAGGTACAATTTCATCACTTTATAATCAATTATATGGAGTAGTAAATCTTAATAGACCCTCTTACGTTCAGAGGTGGGAGGAGGACCTGGGACGAACTTTAGAAGACACGGACTGGTCTAACATATGGCTCACATCTAAGTCATCCTCACCCAACATCTTAGCACTGGAGACAAATTATAAAGTCCTAACTCGCTGGTACCTTGTACCCGCTAGAGTGGCAAAATATTCACCTAATACCTCAGCTCTTTGTTTTCGAGGATGCCCAGAAATAGGCACACATTTACACATATGGTGGACGTGCCCAGTAATCCAAACCTTCTGGAAGGAAGTCTTCGTGATTGCATCTAAAATATTTAAAAAAATAATACAACCAGATCCATATATAACTTTACTTAATCTAAAACCGGAATGGTTAACACTCTCTCAATTCAAACTTATGATCCAACTAATAACGGCTGCAAAACAAACAGTGGCCAAAGCATGGAAATCTCCTACGTTGGTACTAGCAGAAACAATTCACAGAATGAATAATACAATGTCCCATGCTAAGATGGTAGCCATCGATCAAAATCAAATTCCAAAATTTAAAAAAACTTTGGCATCCTTGGATAAAACAACAGTTCCTGTCAAATTTCAATGACTCTGTCCTGTTGCCATGGTAACAGATTAAATGACTTACAGAGACACCCATTCTAAGGCTTCAAAGAGAACTAAAAAGAATAATAAACTGACGAGCGGGACAACCTTGTGGACCATACCTCTTCCTTTCTACCCTTTTTCTTCTTTCTCTTTCCTTTTCTCCACCTTACGATTAACCACTTGAGCCCCGGACCATTATGCTGCCTAAGGACCAGAGGTCTTTTTCCAATTTGGCACTGCGTCGCTTTAACTGCTAATTGCGCGGTTATGCAATGCTGTACCCAAACGAAATTTGCGTCCTTTTCTTCCCACAAATAGAGCTTTCTTTTGATGGTATTTGATCACTTCTGCAGTTTTTATTTTTTGCGCTATAAACGGAAAAAGACCGAAAATTTTGAAAAAAAATGATATTTTCTACTTTTTGTTATAAAAAAAATCCAATAAACTCAATTTTAGTCATACATTTAGGCCAAAATGTATTCGGCCACATGTCTTTGGTAAAAAAAATGTCAATAAGCGTATATTTATTGGTTTGCGCAAAAGTTATAGCGTCTACAAACTAGGGTACATTTTCTGGAATTTACACAGCTTTTAGTTTATGACTGCCTATGTCATTTCTTGAGGTGCTAAAATGGCAGGGCAGTACAAAACCCCCCCAAATGACCCCATTTTGGAAAGTAGACACCCCAAGGAAATTGCTGATAGGCATGTTGAACCCATTGAATATTTATTTTTTTTGTCCCAAGTGATTGAATAATGACAAAAAAAAAAAAAAAAAAAAATATTTACAAAAAGTTGTCACTAAATGATATATTGCTCACACAGGCCATGGGCCTATGTGGAATTGCACCCCAAAATATATTCAGCTACTTCTCCTGAGTACGGGGATACCACATGTGTGGGACTTTTTGGGAGCCTAGCCGCGTATGGGACCCCGAAAACCAATCACCGCCTTCAGGATTTCTAAGGGTGTAACTTTTTGATTTCACTCTTCACTGCCTATCACAGTTTCGGAGGCCATGGAATGCCCAGGTGGCACAACCCCCCCCCAAATGACCCCATTTTGGAAAGTAGACACCCCAAGCTATTTGCTGAGAGGCATATTGAGTCCATGGAATATTTTATATTTTGACACAAGTTGCGGGAAAGTGACACTTTTTTTTTTTTTTTTTTTTTTTTTGCACAAAGTTGTCACTAAATGATATATTGCTCACACAGGCCATGGGCCTATGTGGAATTGCACCCCAAAATACATTTAGCTGCTTCTCCTGAGTATGGGGATACCACATGTGTGGGACTTTTTGGGAGCCTAGCCGCGTACGGGGCCCCGAAAACCAATCACCGCCTTCAGCGTTTTTAAGGGCGTGAATTTTTGATTTTACTCTTCACTGCCTAACACCGTTTCGGAGGCCATGGAATGCCCAGGTGGCACAAACCCCCCCCAAATGACCCCATTTTGGAAAGTAGACACCCCAAGCTATTTGCTGAGAGGCATGGTGAGTATTTTGCAGCTCTCATTTGTTTTTGAAAATGAAGAAAGACAAGAAAAAACTTTTTTTTTTTTTCTTTTTTCAAATTTCAAAACTTTGTGACAAAAAGTGAGGTCTGCAAAATACTCACTATACCTCTCAGCAAATAGCTTGGGGTGTCTACTTTCCAAAATGGGGTCATTTGGGGGGGTTTTGTGCCACCTGGGCATTCCATGGCCTCCGAAACTGTGATAGGCAGTGAAGAGTGAAATCAAAAATTCACGCCCCTTAGAAAGCCTGAAGGCGGTGCTTGGTTTTCGGGGTCCCGTACGCGGCTAGGCTCCCAAAAAGTCTCACACATGTGGTATCCCCGTACTCAGGAGAAGCAGCAGAATGTATTTTGGGGTGTAATTTCACATATTCCCATGGCATGTTTGAGCAATATATCATTTAGTGACAACTTTGTGCAAAAAAAAAAAAAAAAAAAAAAAATTTGTCTCTTTCCCGCAACTTGTGTCGCAATATAAAATATTCCATGGACTCGACATGCCTCTCAGCAAATAGCTTGGGGTGTCTACTTTCCAAAATGGGGTCATTTGGGGGGGTTTTGAACTGTCCTGGCATTTTATGCACAACATTTAGAAGCTTATGTCACACATCACCCACTCTTCTAACCACTTGAAGACAAAGCCCTTTCTGACACTTATTTTTTACATGAAAAAGTTTTTTTTTTTTTGCAAGAAAATTACTTTGAACCCCCAAACATTATATATTTTTTTAAAGCAAATGCCCTACAGATTAAAATGGTGGGTGTTTCATTTTTTTTTTTCACACAGTATTTGCGCAGCGATTTTTCAAACGCATTTTTTGGGGAAAAAACACACTTTTTTAAATTTTAATGCACTAAAACACACTATATTGCCCAAATGTTTGATGAAATAAAAAAGATGATCTTAGACCGAGTACATGGATACCAAACATGACATGCTTTACAATTGCGCACAAACGTGCAGTGGCAACAAAATAAATACATTTTTAAAAGCCTTTAAAAGCCTTTACAGGTTACCACTTTAGATCTACAGAGGAGGTCTACTGCAAAAATTACTGCCCTCGATCTGACCTTCGCGGCGATACCTCACATGCATGGTGCAATTGCTGTTTACGTTTGACGACAGACCGCCGCTTGCGTTCGCCTTAGCGCAAGAGCAGGGGGCGACAGGGGTGCTTTTTTTTTTTTTTTTTTTTTTCTTTATTATTTTTTTGCTTTTTTATCTTATTTTTAAACTGTTCCTTTCATTTTTTTTTTTTTTAAATCATTTTTATTGTTATCTCGGGGAATGTAAATATCCCCTATGATAGCAATAGGTAGTGACAGGTACTCTTTTTTGAAAAAATTGGGGTCTATTAGACCCTAGATCTCTCCTCTGCCCTCAAAGCATCTGACCACACCAAGATCGGTGTGATAAAATGCTTCCCCAATTTCCCAATGGCGCTATTTACATCCGGCGAAATCTAAGTCATAAAATGCTCGTAGCTTCCGGTTTCTTAGGCCATAGAGATGTTTGGAGCCACTCTTGTCTCTGATCAGCTCTATGGTCAGCTGGCTGAATCACCGGCTGCATTCTCAGGTTCCCTGTTGAGACAGGAGAGCCAGAGAAAAACACGGAAGACGGTGGGGGGGGGGGGCATTCCCTCCCACGGCTTGTAAAGGCAGTCTAGAGGCTAATTAGCCGCTAGGATTGCTTTTACATGAAAGCCGACCGCTGGCTGAAAAGAATGATACCAAGATGATACCTAAACCTGCAGGCATCATTCTGGTATAACCACTCAAAGTTGTGAATGGCGTACCTGAAGACAAAAAAATGGTTAACAATAAAGCACAGTAAACAATAAAGTATAAATAATTACATACCTGAAAAACAAACATGATAAAACATAATAACAATAACAATAACAATAAAACACTGCAGAATAGAATACAGTAAAAAAAGAGCAGAACAATAGAGAGAGAGAATAGAGAGAGAGAACAATAAAACGACAACTATTTTTTTTTATTTTATATATATTTTTTTTTTTTTTACACTTTTTTTGTAACTAACTTTTATAACTGTAACCGGTTCCAGGTTCGGGTCTCTCAAAATGCGATGGCATCTTGGGAGACCCTGTGAAAGTGTGCCTAGTCTGTGCAATGCTGTACCCTACGCTAATACTCAACTAGTGTATGGTAGCGTTCAAAACATTCACCAATGCAAAGACCAGGATTGTCAGGACAGAAGGGACAATAATAGCGGGTGTCACGCCTATATCCGCGTTTGCTGCAGACACAACATCTTTTTGGGGGGGGTTCGTTGGGTAGGGGTACTCGGGAGCACATAAAAATGCCTCTCATGCAGCCGACTGCATTTCGTTGGGGGATGTGAATGGGGGAAGTACGGGCGCTGCAGAAGTGGTGGGTTCCCAATTAGGATTGGCGAATGCAGCAGGAAGGGCACTATGGGCACGACGGGCCTGTGTTTGTCTTCTTGGTGGCAGCGAGACACTACTTGTGCTTGCCACCTCACCAGCTTGAACTGCACTTATGGGACTCGCCACGTCACCAAGTGTTACTGCAGTGCTGGTTTGACTACGACCGGGGTGTACTAGGCCGCTGGTGCTTGCCAGTTCAATAAAAAGCTTCCAAAAAAACTGTTAGCGATCGCAGGGATCAGGCCTGACTCTGCGAACGCTGCAGTTATGCGTTTAGTGTTTTGTAAGTGACAGTGATCGATCGATACTGCACTTGGGTGGGCTGGACCGGGCCGGGCGGAGGGGCAAAACGCAGGTGCTAGCAGGTATCTGGGTTGATCCCGCTAACACTGCGTTTTTGGGAACCCTAAACTGCTGGGGACGCTAGTATAGATCTGATCTGATCGGATCAGATATTGATCCGTTCAGATACTATACCACTAAAGGAGGCGTATGCTGCGTGCGTGGGTGTTAGCGGTACTGGCGCTAACCTGACGCTGCCTGGGGCCGGTGCTTGCTAGTTCACCAAAATGCTACCAAAAAAACTGTTAGCGATCGCAGGGATCAGGCCTGACTCTGCGAACGCTGCAGTTATGCGTTTAGTGCCTTGTAAGTGTCAGTGATCGATCGATACTGCACTTGGGTGGGCTGGGCTGGGCCGGGCGGAGGGGCACAACGCAGGTGCTAGCAGGTATCTGGGCTGATCCCGCTAACACTGCGTTTCTGGGAACCCTAAACTGCTGGGGACGCTAGTATAGATCTGATCGGATCAGATATTGATCCGATCAGATACTATACCACTAAGGGAGGTGTACGGTGCGTGCGTGGGTGTTAGCGGTACTGGCGCTAACCTGACGCTGCCTGGTGCTTGCTTGCCAGTTCACCAAAATGCTACCAAAAAAACTGTTAGCGATCGCAGGGATCAGGCCTGACTCTGCGAACGCTGCAGTTATGCGTTTAGTGTTTTGTAAGTGACAGTGATCGATCGATACTGCACTTGGGTGGGCTGGGCGGAGGGGCAAAACGCAGGTGCTAGCGGGTATCTGGGCTGATCCCGCTAACACTGTGTTTTTGGGAACCCTAAACTGCTGGGGACGCTAGTATAGATCTGATCAGATCAGATATTGATCCGATCAGATACTATACCACTAAGGGAGGCGCATGCTGCGTGCGTGGGTGTTAGCGGTACTGGCGCTAATCTGACGCTGCCTGGGGCGACGCATATCACCGCCGGGCGATCAGGGGGCTAAACCTTTATTAGGTAATAAACGGCGGGTGCCCTGACACTATAAAAAATAAACGAACTAACCTGAGTCACCCGTAACGGTTATACGGTGATCAGTGGTGAAAGGGTTAACTAGGGGGCAATCAAGGGGTTAAAACATTTATTAGGTAGTATATGGGGGTCCCTGTCACTATAAAACGCTGACGGCGAACCTAAATATTTACCTCACTAACTAGCGTCACCAGCGACACTAATACAGCGATCAGAAAAATGATCGCTTAGCAACACTGGTGACAGGGGGTGATCAAGGGGTTAAAACTTTATTAGGGGGGGTTAGGGGGGTACCCTAGACCTAAAGGGGGGTAATACTAACTGTCCCAACACTGTAACTGTCACAAACTGACACTATGCAGTAATCAGAAAAAAAAAAAAAAAAAAAAAAAAAAAACCTGCTGGTGTCAGTTTGTGACAGGGGGGGGGGGTGATTGGGGGGGGATCGGGGGGCGATCGGGGGGGGGATCGGGGTGTTTTGTATGCCTGGCATGTTCTACTGTGTGTGTGTGTGTTGTGCACTCACATTGATGTCTTCTCCCCTCGGCGCTGGAACGGAAAATACCGAGCCGAGGGGAGATGACATCATTTCCTTTGCTGCTGTTTAGCATACAGCAGCAAAGGAGTGTTCCCATTGGCCGGCGGCGATCGCGAGGGGGGGGCCACGAACGGATGGCCTCCCCCTCATCTCGGATCGCCGGGGAACAGAACGGGACCGCTTCGGGCACCGGGGGGGGGTCCGATCGGACCCCCCACCCGCGAGAGGCAAATCACGTACATGTACGTGATTTTGCCTGCCCGTGCCGCCTTGCCGACGTAAATCGGCGTTAGGCGGTCCTTAAGTGGTTAAAGCTCATTATCAGAATTTATTTGACCTATATACACTCTACCTGTAAACAATATATATAGTAGGTATAAATCATTTAAATACCTACAAAAGTAACTAAGGAAATGATATATATCTTTAATTTAGGTTTACGTGAACCCAATGTTTAATATTTGAAATTTCATGATATTTACCTATATAATCCCTACTGTAAAACAATGAGCTTACTTTATAGATCCTTGTAAACTTACTTTATGTATCTTTATAATATTGTATACTCAATAAACTTCTTTTGACAAGGAAAAAAAAGGTGAAATACCTAGCAACAAATGATACAACAGTTGATAGTTTTCTATATTGGCTAATAAAAAAAAAGCCAAAGCTCAAAGAACGCATGCAAGTCTGTGAATGCAGCCTTAAAGTGTATTTTGATTACTGTGGAAAACTGGAGGATGTGTCTAAAGTACCCCATTTTAAAGTACCTAACTTTCATTAATTTGGGTACAATAAGCAGCACCGTTTTATAAAAAATATTTTATTCAAATTTACCTGTGAAAAAATGCAAAGGGGAAGTCAACATCTAGTGCATTCAGAAGAGATAGGGTACAACAGGACAAAACCAATTTGTATGTTTTAATAAGCATAATTAAAAATGTAAGTATATTGACATCTTAGGATCATTTACAAGATTATTTAATTCACAACTACTTTAAAACAAATTTAAAAGACAATAGATTTTCTTTAAGCACAAAACAATTTAGCTTGTTTATGCGTTAATTTTTGTTACCTATTTTATTGTTTTACAACTTTTTTCTTTCAAGAGGGTATACAGAAAAAAAAGAGAATTGTGATTTATACATGATGGAACACTATAGTACAATTTAGACAAAGGTTTAAGGCCGTAATCAGAAATTAATTGAGATGAAATAATTAAAGCAAAGTATTCAAATATCACTTTCTTACAGCTCCAAATGGGATTTATTCACCATTAAAACAATGATCGAATCATTCCTTTATGACCCTGTGGCTAGTTATGAACAGATGATTACATGATTGAATGTACTTTTTAATTTTTAAAACATGCTATTTTGCTTTTTGGATAAGCACCTTTTCACCTATTGTGATGGTTAAAATAAGAAGATTACGGATGAAAGCTTCCTTTAAATGAAGTTCATCATTTAGTTGTTTGGCACAACCTAGCTAAAATTTCTTCAATATGAATTCATTCATCCATTTCTAAGAGCTTTTGGACAAACTGAATTGTGATAGAAAATAATGAAACCTGTTAAAAACCGTGGAGGCAGAAGCCATGTCTAAAATGGAAAAGTCCCAGAAAATGGGCTACAATTAAAAGGAAAAAAAAAGGTCATTTGTAGGCAGTGCCAATGTGGTGAGTTGTGCAGCGGCCTTGTCGTTGACAAATGGCACTTGGGTGAAAGATGATTGTTTATACAGAAAGCTGTTCCATTGAACCAGTAGTGTCCACATATTTTTATCTTGTTTAAGTACATTCATCTCTCTGTACATACAGTATGTCAGGGAGAAGTCACCGAAGACAAATGACCCCAGGGTGCCAAGACATGTTGACTAAGTGCTGAATTCTTATAGAGTACATTTTACCCGTGTTTTCAATTAATAGTTTCCCTATGATGCCTGTGCAGAGGAGCATTGCAGATTTAAAGGGAATGTAGATTTGTTTTAATGATTTTGTTAGGTACACGTGTAAAAGAGATTAGCTTGTTGTAAATGATGTTATCAGTATGTGTGTAAATGCTTGAAGAAACCTTGTTTCCCTATATAGTTTATAATTATATATGTACGAGACAGCCTGTTTTCCAGTGCTACAGAGTTGTTGTTTTTTACTGCTCCTTTTCTCAAAGTAAATGTAAAAGTCATTCAAAACAATGCATCGCCTGAGTGGATAACAATAAAATAGTTGAAGCAAGGTTGAGCTAAGTTAAAGCAAAATCCCTGCCAAATATAGGGTAAATATGTTTCGCTCATGAAATTATAAATTAACAAAATCAGCTTTTGATACAATATTCAGCTTCAATCCAGAGATATTTCTCACAGTACATTTTCAGCTGCTAGATGTCCTCAGTCTGATAGCCAGCATCATTTAACCCACTTCTGAGCCCAGGTTGTCGTTGACCCACCCTGGCCCCAGACTGTGACTGAATAGTGAAAGGAGAAGAAACATTAGATCATCCCTCTGTCACTCTGCTCTCTCTTCCTATCAGCATGTTTCTTGTAAGTACATAAACTCTTTGGTTCCTTGTACTAATTGTTCATCTCACACTATTCTATAAAGAGAATGCCAAAGTCTGTTAAAGTTGGCTGTAGCTCCACCGCAGTCTGAAGCCCAATTTATAAGCATTCCTGTGGGAGAAGGTACAGGCAATACTGAGCCCCGACCCCCTCTCTAAGCTGACTTTTAATTTGCTATTATCAATGAAAAATCATTGCTTCCCTGACAGCACTGATTGTTCATTTATGTTAGTAAAAAGATCACTGAGTGGCACTGATGCATATGATGTTTCGGGGAGATAGAGCATCCATGTGTGCCACTGTCAGGGTGTGGCTGAGAAGGCAGAGGTGGGAGATATGCCATGAAATTTCCCCTTGCATACGATTATGGAAGAACCCACTGCTCCCTCATTTTTATAAGCACCCGGATCCTATTAACGTGGACCAAGTTCAGTGTTAAAAAGGTTAGAGCTAAAGTGCAAAATGGAGTACTCCTCTAATTTGATGTCATGAAATCTATCACTTACCCAACTCACATTTTTTCCGTTTCTTGCAATTTTGCCGTGCCTACTATGCCCAATTTGGATCCTCTGTAATCACTATCTAAATGGGGGATTTGGAGGCCTTGATTCCTGATGATACCTTAGCTAAGGCTTTGTCTAATATATATAAACTATTGTGTATTGATACAAGCAAGGTTCTCGTACCTTGTAGAAATGCCTGGGTGGCAGACTTTCCTCAGCTGGATGAGGATGATTGGGATGATCTCTGGGAGGTTACCTTTACCACATTGGTTTTGGCTTGAGACTATCTTATACAGTACAAATTTTTGCATATAATATACCTCACTCCCGCAAGATCGGCTATCGGCTGATCTTTCCCACTCAATCACCCAGCTGCTGGTTGTGTACTTCATCCAGGGCAGATTGTATCCACATATTTTGGGAATGCATAGCCATACAACAGTTTTGGTCGGAAGTTACACAATGTATCCAAGAAGTTATGACAAGTTTTGTCAGGCCATCTATAGAAATATGTCTTTTGGGCTTGGTACACTCTTTGGCCCCCCAAAAAGTGATCCGCACCCTACTAACATTACTGCTTTACTATACTGGGAAGCTTATTATTATCTTGTTGAAAAAACGCACAGCCCCCACTGTTCCTGCCTGGAAAGCATTCATTAACAAAGCTCTCCTGTTTTACAAGACCACATATACTAGCAGTGGAGTGCCTAATAGGTTTGATAAGGTGTGGGGTGGCTGGTTAAACAACATGTCTACAGTGTCAGATTAGATAAATCTGTTTTAACATTTCTAGAGTTTGAAGTACATCGAGCACAAAGTGATTTGGACACGTGATCTGGGACAGTATAAAGGACTCAAAGATAACTAGGTAAAGAGACATAACACCATTCATTTCATGTTGGCTATAACGGCCACGGCGTTAATTAAGGGGTTACCCAAAATTGAACAATAATCATCCATAACAGCAATATATTTAATCTTAAAATTACATAACCATAAATCATTTAATTTATTAATACTATCACATAGTCCATCCAGAACTGAACTGGATGACAAACCCCACCAGCTGAAAGCCACTCAGAAACTGAGTGGCTGAAGCCCTCCCAATGCCATGGCCTGCTCAATCATGTTTTGTAAACCTAAAATAAAAATGTCTAAACCAACATCCGACATGTGTACAAAATCAATTCTGTACAGACCAGGAAGTAAACCCTCAAGGTCTATGTGGCAGTAAGAAAAACTGCCTTGGGAAATTACTAAGTTGCGTATACAGTAGTTCTATTTATGCGTTTCCTAATCCTATCTAAATAAGAAAGGTTACTTAATCTGACCAAAGGAGTCGTGGTACCATCTCTGAAAATGCTATGACCGCAAAAGGAAATAACAAGGAGAAGGCCATTGTCCTAGTAAGAAAATTAAATGATCCTTTAGGTTTCTCCATCTCAACCCCCTTATCCCCCACCATAAAACCTGAAATCATCCTTCGTCCAAACCAAAATTGGTTTTGCAATTCCTGAAGGAAGTTCTCCTTTTGGCCCAAAATATAAAGGAATGTCCCGCTATCCAAATGACACGCTTGGTAGAACCTAAGAAAAATGAAACAATAACAAGATCAGGACGAACATACAATTTAAACCTATCACTATCCCAATGCCCCAATTTTTTTAAACCATCATTAGAGAAACCGAGAAGGCTGGCTTCAGTACAATCCAATTGGGATGCCCAGGAATTCAATCACCGTCACTGGGCCCACCGTTTTCTTGTGGGCTAGGGGAATGCCAAATGACTTACAGATGTTGAAAAAACAATCCAACATATCAGAACAAACATGCACTTCAGCTGGATCTATAAATAAAAAATCATCTAAATAATGGATGGCGCCACCCTGGGGGGAATTCTGCGACAAAACCCACTGAACAAAAGTCGAAAAGGCTTCAAAATAACTACATGACTTGGAAAAACCCATGGGCATGCACTTATCAAAATAAAAATGATCCTCAAAATAAAAACCGAGGTAATTAAAGCCTATGGGCTTCAGACACAAAGCTTCGTCAAAGGAAGCATACAACACAGATGACTTAAATTCTGCTATTTCATCATTTAAGGAGTTGCCATGAGGAAAGAATAAATGATGAATCAAATGAAAGGAGCCTGGCTCCTTTTTTGGGACCAGGCCTAAAGGGGATAAACGAAAATTTAAAAAGGGGGAGAAGAGAAAGTTCCAGCTATTCTGCCTTCCTCCAGTTCTTTTACTCTCTTTAACTATATCAGGGTGCGCAAGGACAGAATGTAAATTTTTAACCAGAAGACAACTTTGACCTACAAAGGAAGGGACTAAAAAACCACACTTGAATCCTTCATAAAGTAGGTCCGCCATCTTGCGATCTGGGTATTGTTCTAGCCAGAACTGCCTTTTTGACAATTTCACTGGCGTCCATGCCTTTTGCATTACTGTCTCTTGGCTGAGATGTATTAGAGGATAATTTAAAACAGCGGGATGCTGGATGGGTACCTACGCAGAATGAGCATTCGTGCTTGTACCTGCAGTTAGATAAGAATCTGCATTGGGAATCATTATATTGAGAAACATACTCACTTACGAAAAGTAGACTGGATATTAGTTGTTTGGGATCTCTGAGAATATTGAGGTCTTTGTGGCAGCATCAGGTTCAGCCACAGCCCTACATCTTTAACCCTCAGCCGAGGGATGGGTGAACTGAGAGCTTTTGTCTGAAGCTCTCATCGTAACTGAACCAAGAAATGCCTCCAAAGTGGCGGTATGCCTCCGCCACTATAGCCAAGTGTTGAAACAATCCTGAGCATTTATCAGGAAAACAATCACCCATCACAGAAGAAAAATACAGAATGCCTGAAGCCAGTTCTGAAAAGTCCGGGGAATTGCCCTCCTCCTATCCTCCTCACACCTGTCATCCATTCTTTTATCGGATTTCAACAGGAATTCTTTTGATGACGGGAGCAAGGATAAAATATCTATGAATTCTTCACGTCATATCTTTTCTTTAACAGCAGTGGATAAATGATAGCCCAGAGGAGACAACTCACAAGGGAGAGCCTCCTTAAGACATGATTCAGGAACTAGAGCTTTAACAGGTAAAGAAAGTGTAGAATTGAAAACAGAAGCAGGCATAGTAGAAACAATACTGTTATTATTTACAGGTAATGTATCAATAATAGAAGCCATGGTATTCAAAGGGTTAACACTTACTGGAGTGGCGGGGTTACCCTGTGAAAAAACAGCATTATCTGACATACTTATACCACCTGAGCCACTGCCATTCCATACAGTACCAATATTATGGGATTCACTCAATTTAGCAAGTACATTGGCTAAAGAACCAACTACTTTACCCAATTCAATTACATTTAAATAATTTCTGTCACTAGAACTGTGGTCCATGCTAACAGGTTGCCCAGACGCTGCCATCTCACTGGATATTCCCACAGAAGCTAGCTGAGGTGATTCATTTCTGGCTCTGTTTGAGGAGCGTGACCTTGCCTGTTTTAATTCTTCTCTCACAGGAGAAGAGGAAGAATCTTCCCTTCTCAACCTCTTTCCCCTGTTACCTTTGCAACCTCTTTTTTGGGCAGTAGGGGGAGCTGGACGACTGCCATTCTCCATGTCTTTCATGGGCATGAACTGGGCATGGGCCATATCAGCCAAAGCTGATACCGACGGGACTGCCTCTTCCTCCAGACACCTCCTTAGCCACTCCGCCCCTCCTCAGCTTTCAACTTTGAGAATAAGATGGCGCAGCAGTTCTTCCATGTCACAGGTAACGCTGCCTGTAGCAGCATGGGCTCCATCTTCAGCGGGGTCTCCTCAGGCGGTGAACGGAGCAGGAAAGCCGCCGGCTTTTATAACCAATGCCCGGCTCAATCCTGCCTGATTCAACCAATCGGGGCCCCTTTCTATGCCGCTCTACATTCTGCCATCACCTAGCAACCTAAAAGAGAAGAGGGGAGGGGGGGAGAGAACCAGGGAAGAGAGGCAGCCCTCTGTACTGTCCCATGGAGCCCCGCATAAGCGCTAGAGGCTCAGTCATTCTGTACAAGGGCTATAAATTTATTGTTTAGGGTGGGGTGTGAATATTTTTTGTATCATATACAGTATGTAATTTACAGGGTTTGGGAGCCGGCAAATAGATTATACTATGGCTTTTGGCACACATTTAGTGAAAGATATCAATATGTTGGAAATGTTCTGTATTAGCCTTATGCCGCGTACACACGGTCGGACTTTCCGACATAAAATGTGCGATTGGAGCTTGTTGTCAGAAATTCCAACCGTGTGTAGGCTCCATCAGACAATTTCCATTGGAATTTCCGTCACACAAAATTTGAGATCTGGTTCTCAAATTTTCCGACAACAAAATCCGTTTGCGTAAATTTTGATCGTGTGTACACAATTCCAACGCACAAAGTGCCACGCATGCTCAGAATCAGAAGAGCCGCACTGGCTATTGAACTTCATTTTTCTCCGCTCGTCATATGTGTTGTACGTCACCGCGTTCTTGATGTTTCGGAATTTCCAACAACTTTGTGTGACCGTGTGTATGCAAGACAAGTTTGAGCCAACATCCATCGGAAAAAAATCCATGGATTTTGTTGTCGGAATATCCGATCAATGTCCGATCATGTGTACGGGGCATTAGAGTTATACTGGTGGCCTAGTGCTGATGTCCTGGATGTTCTTGTTTTGTGTCGTCTGATTGTCAGGCTGTTGATGTGTTTATTTTTGTATGTACTCACTGTGGAAAATCCCTGAGTGCTGCCAGGCTGTGTGATCTGCAGGAACCCTAGATGTTTACAAGTAGTCATAGATATATCACACAGCCCCAAAGTGCTTACATTTTTTGAATGAATAATTAGTGCTGCCAGGGCCAGTATCGTGTATAACATAGCCCTGCAGCACAGATCGTTCATTCATTCATAAAAGTGTAAGGCCAGCTCTGCAGGGCTGTGTGATCTATCAGACAAAATTGTGTATGATTAGAAGCAGACATACTGTAGATAGATCACATAGTGACAAAGGTCTTTTGTGAACGACAGCATTGGTCTCCAGATGGGCTCCTGGTGTCAGAGACCAGAGCTGTCACACAGTTGTCTCCTTGCTAGCAGTGTTGTCAGACAGTAGGTGGCCAAAGTGTTTGACCATGCGTAAATTAATAAATATTATTATGTGTAGTCTCTACAAAGAAATGATTAATAAATGTATCCAGACCCCTCTCTCTGTGATTGCTCACACAAGTGTAACTATACAACAATATTGCAACAATATTACAAATGAACCATATAAATTAAATGCAAACATTTAGGTAATGATAAAAATTTTTTACACAATATATGTGGCAAAAAATGGTGTTGAGATAATGAATAAATAAAAGTGCAGTCTATAATGTGACATCCAGGGAAGAAAGTCTATTTATAATGCCATATGGTTATCCCCCAGCAGCCCCTCCCCTATTATATTGTGGGCTGTGAAGTAACGCGTAGGGGAGGGGCAGCAGGACGGCGCAGCGCTTGTACCCTGTGCAAGAATCTGTGCTGGCGGCTTGTAAGCTGTCACGGATACAATAAGTAAGCAAGGATTTTAAGGATTTTTAAGCAAGGACCGTCGTGATGTGAGGAGACACAGCAGTGGCATTAAAGAGGAGGAATAAGGAGCTAATCTAATCTTAGTCCTGGTAGGACTAGAAAGCATTTTTTGACCGAACTTAAAAGTGAGGTCCCATTTATGCAGGTGAGAGCACACCCAAAAGGGAGCACAAGTGAGGTGTTACACTGGCAGTATATTTGAGCCCTTAAAGTGGTTAAAAGAAAACAAAGTGAAAATCACAAGGAGCTGCTGGTGCATAACCATATGGCATTATAAAAAGACTTTCTTCACTGGATGTCACATTATAGACTGCACTTTTATTTATTCATTATCGCAACACAATTATTTGGCACATATATTGTGTGAACTTTTTTATCATTACCTTTACATTTTTTGCATTCAATGTATATGGTTCATTTGTAATATTGTTGCAATATTGTTGTATAGTTACACCCATGTGTGAGCGACCTCTCCAGTGCTGATCTGCTCTTGTTGCTATGGGGGACGGATCTGCTCGTGGAGAGAGTGCCAACAACAACTCTTCCTGCAAGAGGCTGTCTCATCTGTCACATGTACATGCTTACCATAGGCTGCTAGAGAAACCTTCATTACACTTGGTATCTTCACACTGTATTACACTTGTACCGTTATCTTCATACCTCAGTGTGCTTAGCTGACCTGAACTGCAGACTATGTGTGCCAGTTCCTTGCATTACACACCTTAGGTAACTTCAGACCAGGCAAAGGTAATGTTTTACTTAAAGGGCAAGCTTTACTTGAACAACTTGGCATGACAGTTAAACAAAAGCAACGGTCTTTCCCTAAATGAATCCTCAACTCAGGCTTGTGGCTGCCCAGCATACCTACACAGGAAAGAGTCTATTACTGGCTGAGTCCATGATGGTAGTATCCAGGATTGGCATCTTCAGGGCAGAATGAAGGTCCCAGAAATCCCCCTAGGCTGTAGAAAGATCTTGAAGACGGATGTTCATTGATTGGTCCGTCAGGCCTGAACCAATGTCACTTTTTTTAATACACAGAATCAGTGGGTTGGACCCAAAAAGCCCGCAAAGAAAAAACTGGGAACATAATTAACATTAACCCTCCCGATTCGAGCAGCATAGAACTCTACATGCCTACAGGTTCTCTTTAAAGGGGACCCCTGCACCTGCATTATGCCTACCTTTCCTTTGCTCCCTTACCATCCTATTAAAAGTTAGCAGATGCAGTATTCGTAGCTGCTGACTTTTATTTTATTTTTTTCAAACAGGTTGAAGAAACTCTTTGAGTAGAATGTCTACTAGTTCTAATCTAGTTCAATAAAGGTTCTCTGAATTCCAAATAAATGATGTACCTTTCTCCCAGTGTGTTAATGGCATGGAAACATGCCTGTTCTCATCTGGTCTAGGATGATCAGGTTCGAAATGTTACAGATGTTTGGATTGGAGCAGTTTCATCTGTAAACTGATCCTTTTGTTCTCTTCCCCTTGTTTGATATGGAGGATACCACCTTTCCCTCACAGTGGCATATTAAATGTATACGGTGACAAACAACATATGATTCAACATGTGTTATACTGACAGTGTGATTCATCTGTACAGCTTCTTCAGTTTTCATATGTGCTTGAAGTTGACATAACAATCTTGACACAAATATTAATGAGTATTCATACAAATAGAAAAAAAGAACCTACTTATAGGTGAACCATATGCACATTGTAATTCTTATGTTTGCTGACAATCCCAGCATGCACCACAGCTGTTGTCTAGTCATTTAAAGAGACCCTGTCACCAGACCATTTGTTTCAACTAAAAACATCCCATTACATTATATGTGCAATCAATATATTTTTATACATGTTATTTACCTCTAAAAACCTTGTGTGTGGACATATAAAAGCCCTGAGACTACAGTTGGGCACTGTCATCTTAGATATGATGTCAACAGCCCAAGCAGACTCAAAGCTGTCTCTCAAGTGACACTTTATACTATTTTGGTTCTTTCCTCCCCTGACCATTACATAAATGATTACGTAGGCAGGTGAAGGGCATGGTGGAGGAGTTGGTCCAGCACAGAGAGTAATTAAACATGACTGTAAAGCCAAGTACACATGGGTCAAATATCAGGTGGCATCCGCCGATTCAGCAGAAACCATCTGACTTTCGGCCCGTGTGTACTGCAGCCAGCTGGTTTCTGTTGATGGGGCATGACTGAAAAAGGTCTGCCGATTGGCTCCCAATCAGCGCTCTCACCCAATGACTGAGAGCGATGACTGGAGTGTTCTGGCGGGGGGGGCTGTCCCCCTGCCAGAACACAATAGCACAGCAGGGGAGAAGGCTGTACTAACATCTCCATACATCACATTCCTAACTTTATGTCACAATCCCCCCTCCCCACTTCGCTGTCCTACCTTGCACAGCAGGACAGAGGGTGTGAGGTGCAGCAGATCTGAGCTGAGGGCGGAAGCTGCCCAAATTTTCACTTTCACTAGCAAAAAATTGGTTGTTTGGACTGGCCTCGTCCTAGCAACCAATTACCTGGTTGTTAACTTGAAAAGTCCTGACCTCTGTTCATATTCGCTGCACCTCTGACCCCCTGCACAGCTGTGAGGGTGACAAGCGCAGCAGTAGGGTGGTGGCAGGCCGCCAGAAGGGACGTAACTTTAAAGGATAAACAGGCTAGGCAGCAATACTGACAGTACTTCTAGAAACAGAAACCCAGGCAGGCCTGTTTAACCTCCTGATCCTAATGAGAGATGCAGCTAAACATGGATGGTGTAAGGGCCATTTAAGTAGCAATGACAAAATGTCCCCGTTGCAGATCTGATGGTCTTCACCGGCAGTCGGAGCTCATTAATTGTATCCAATAGGGTGTAGTAACAGAGTGGTAGTATATCTTGTGATGACTATAGCTAAAGAGAATTGTGTACACTGTTCAAGTAAAGGTGCAGTGAAGTGTTCCCAAGGTAAAGCTCTGTGCACAGTGTCCCAATGAAACAAAGGAAAGGTTTGCAAAGATGGGCAATGGCCCTCTCATCAACGACCAGGCCGATTCAATGCCTTCAAACTAGCGACTCCCATATGGACATTCTGGTTGCAGATCTGCTTGTAATGATCCCCTGTTAAGGAGCACAAAGTGTGGGTAGCTGCACTGTAGAGACAGTGCTGATCAGAAGTCCGATAAACAGCAACAGCAAGCAGTGCTGGATCCTTTTTCGGTCAGGTAGGAATGCTGTGGACCGCGTGGTAGGCCGCAAACTCACTCTCCATGCATGGAGAGGTCCTTCACACACGAGGCCCCGAAGGGGGGAGAGAGCTCGAGGTGGGTCTTTGGTTTCTTTTATAGTTCTTCTCAGCAATCTCCCTGGTGGTAGCAAAGACCCCTGGGATATGTAGCCTGGATGCATAATCATGCAGGGGAACAACCGTCTGTTGGAACTACCAATTCCACAATCCCTTTGGTTGGGCTCACAAATATGAGGCCAGTCTGATAATGCTGGGCACTAGAGGGATAACATTGTATAAGATAGGGCAGGGAATAGCTGTTCGTGGCAATTAAAGTTCATATTGCTACATCCAGAAAAAGAAAAATGGCCTGGGTTGACACCACTCAAAAACGCAGTGCGCTGTCAGCCCACAATAGGACCCAGGAGCTAAATGCATTTCTGGCACATCAACCGGTATTCTTCTGTACTTGCAGAGTCTTTAAGGGGATATAAGACGGGGCAATGTGCTTGTATTGCAGAGATGTACCACATATGTTTTTTTTTTTTTATCTTGCCCTGACATGCACTGTAATGCCACGTACACATGACCGGTTTTGCCGTCGGAATAAACTCCGAAGCTTTCTCTGACGGAATTCCACTCAATCGGTCTTGCATACACACGGACACACCAAAGTCCGACCGTCCAGAACGCGGTGACGTACAACACGTACGACGGGACTAGAAAAAGGAAGTTCAATTGCCAGTAGCCAATAGCTTCCATCTCGTACTTGCTTCAGAGCATGCGTCGTTTTTGGTACATCAGAACAGCATACAGACGAGCGGTTTTCCCGATAGGAATTGGTTCCGTCGGAAATATTTAGAACATGTTCCATTTCTAGGTCCGTCAGAATTTTCAAAAAAGAAAGTACAATGAGGCATACACACGATCAGAATAGACGATGAAAAGCTTCCGTCAAACTTTTTCTGTCGGACATTCCGCTCGTGTGTACGCGGCTTAAGTTACACTGTAGCCAGAATAAAAATGAAACCTTGAGATACATAAAGGCGTCACAGCTTACCTACTTTAAATTTTTCATCCTGGAATCGTTGTCAAACACCAACCAAGCTGAGATGCATGGTGCGCCAGGCTGAGTTCTAGGTGAAATGCACGTTGATACCTAGACATTTATGCTGCAATACCGCTACATGGGGCCATTGGCAAGGGATAATTTCATGCTTTTTCCTATGTTACCTTGTTGAAGGATTTTTAATAAACCATTGAACCTTTTTTATGATATGAGAAGCTTCTTTTTTCCTTTTTAGCCTCCCAATCGAGAGACCTTATCCTTGGAACCCTGAACTACCACATGGAAAGGATACTATCCGGTCACAACAACCATTTAAGCCCGATTTGACTCCTCTTGTCATAAGGCAAAGAGGATCAATGACGTCTTGTGAGTAGGGATCATTACTTCACCTTTCTTTGATTTGTTTGTCCATTGGGAAGGAAATTGTTGATTTATTAATCAGCCATTGCGGGTCACACACAGTAAAGGCTTCTTGAGAACCTGAGAGAACTTTATACACAAGATCACGGAGATCACAACATTTATTGTTTGGACTTCACTTTTTTTCCTTTTTTTTTTTTTTTTTGGTTCACATCACATTGTTTGCACAATGTCACTTTATTGTTAATCATTAATTTGGTGGACACATAATAGCAAGAGCTGTTAAACACTGAGCTTTTCTCTAGTGGAATACAAAACACCAATCTTACCCACTCCCTTTTCTATGTGATCTGTTGATCTTATAACATGCCTTCATGTGGTGATGGATAGGGATGAGCAAACTCACCCCAGCTTGGTTCGAGTCAGGTTCACCAAACCCAGCAGGAAGTTCACAAATCCTGAACTGAACTCTAAACCCTATTGACATCTATGGAAAGCAAAACTAGCAATTTTCTTGTGGACTTTTTAAAGGCTAATGGGCAACATATTGTTAAAAATAGGTCATGGGTAGCTGAGCACTGCCAAGGGGGCATGTAACAATGCAAGAAGGACATGATTAAACATTAAAAAACTTTTGTGTAGGAGATCTAAAAGCTGTATGTGCTGTTACAAAACAGTATAATGTAATCAAGTTCCCCTTTATATTCAAACCAGGCCAAAATCAAGGCATACTGCCTGGGTGGCCAGGAAAGTGAGGGCAACAAACATCCAGCCTCCTAGTCCTGTAGCATACTAGGCCTTTCAACATTGGGGGGGGGGACCTTGCAAGGGGGTGGAAAAGCCTTGAATGTCATCTTGTACAATGTTGAAAGGCAAAGGCAATTGGTGTTTGTGAGGGGAAATCTGGAATCTCCTTTTATGAAAATTTGCCCCCTGCTAGGGAACCGAGAACAGGGGTACTCCAGCACCTCTTTGTACTTATTCTTTTTTATTCAAAAAAAATGGAAATGTAAATAAACACTCCCACACATAAAAAAAAAAAAAAAAAAAAAAAAAAAAAAAATACTTTAACTACTTGCCAAATGTATAATGTGGATATATGGTGGCTCGGGTGCATCATATCACGTACCTAGTACGTGATCTGACACTTCCAGGAAGGGGGTGTGCATACACAGCCGTGTTGTGATTAAACACAGCAGATGATGATCACCGGGTGCCAGCCAATGGATTACCACCGGCAACCGGCGATTGTCATGAATTCACACAGGACAGAGCTCTGTCCTATTAGTGGGGAAGTACCGTATTTATTGGTTTATAACATGCACAGGCGTATAACATGCACCCCAATTTTAGAAGGGAAGTTTAAGGAAAAAAATTGACATTTTAAATAAATAACTTTGAAGCAAAATTAGGGTTACACTCATCAATGCGCCCTGCTCAGTGCCCATATGCAGCCTTTAAATTGCCCATCAATGCACCCTGCTCAGTGCCCATCTGCAGACATTAAATTGATCAGCAATGTAGCCTGTTCAGTGCCCATCTGCAGCCTATGAATTGACTAACAATGTAGCCTGTTCAGTGCCCATCTGCAGCCTATAAATTGACCAACAATGCAGCCTGTTCAGTGCCCATCTGCAGCCTCACATTTCCCATCATTGCAGCCTTGACATTGTTGGATTATCCCTGCTGTCTCAGAGGGAAGAGGAGGAGCGAGCGCTACTGAATTACACAGAGCCGCGACCTCCTGTGTACCCGGCGCTTCCTGGCCCTGCTCATATGATAGACAGAACAGTGGCCCAATGCGGGGCCAGAAGGCGTGGCTGTGAGTGACGGTGTGTCGGGTACACAAGAGATCGCGGCTCTATGTAATTCAGTGACGATCGCTCCTCTTCCCTCAGAGACAGCAGGGATCATGTATAACACGCACCCAAAATTTTTCCCCCATTTTAAGATAAATATGGTAATAGATTTTTTTTCCCCATAAAGCAAGGAATAAAATCTATTACTTCCCCTAGTGAAAGCACCACACAAAGTACACATAAACACTGGCTAGGCACACATTTAACCCTTTGATTGCCCTAGACGTTTAACCCCTTCCCAGTCAGTGTCATTAGTACAGTGACAGTGCATATTTTTAGCACTGATCACTGTATTAGTGTCACTGGTTCCCAAAAACTTTCAATAGTGTCAGTTAGTGTCCAAATGTCCGCAGTGCCGCTATAAGTCACTGATCACTGCCATTATATTTTTTAAATAAACAAAAATTCCAGTATATATTCCATAGTTTGTAGACGCTATAACTTTTGCGCAAATCAATCAATATACGCTTAGGATTTTTTTTTTACCCAAAATATGTAGCAGAATACATTTTGGCTTAACTGTATCAAAAACTTAGATTTTGTACATTTTTACAGTATCGCAGGACCGTGCAATTGTCAAAGTAACACAGTGCCGTTTCGCAAAAAAATGGCCTTTTCAAGAAGGGGGGTAAATTTTTTGGAGGTCAAGTGGCTAAAGTGGGTCTATGGTCAAAATGTAAAATAATATATTCATTTCCACAATGTATTTCAATTATTAATAGCCTACTTCCAATAGTCTGAACAATCTTGAAGTTTGAAAACTTACTTTGTGAAGATCCCCACACATTTACCTCCTTGAAGTCTATGACTCGTATTCCCTATGCCTGTGAATACTGTATCCACTGCTGTTTCACACATTTCACATAGCGCGCCTTCTGACCTGCAGAGGTGCTGACAGGAGAAGTTGCAGGAGGCAGTATCAGCACAGGAATCACTGCTTGCAGGCAGCAAGGTACCATGGGATATGTAGTCCTTAGAAATTGTAACCAAGCCAAAACAATGAGCAGAAGATAAACTTCACAGCATGCAGAGAATCCAAGAAGCTGTGGAAATAGATGGCCAGCAGACAGGCAGCACTCACAATGTGGAAGGAGATTTTTCATGTAAGCTGAACTGTCAAAAATAACTATTGTTTGTATTGCCATTACAATGCTGATGTTATAAACTGAAAGTGTATGCTGCAATCATAGAATTTTTTTAATAGCAAAAAAATAAAAAGAATGTAAATAATGTCCCCCAGTGTAAATTCATCATTAATCACTACGTCAAGTGTCTAGTGTCTATGTCATTTAGTGGCGGTATTGCATCTGGGAAACCTTTTTGGGTGTTGGGAATTTGCTGTCCCTCCTTGGAAGGTAGTCCCACAATGTTGACATGCATGTGGCCTGGTCTGGAACAGGAAGAGGGTAGGGAGGGTGAGCACTCCCTGCCCTCCCTTCCTGGGCCACCCAAGTGGGAACCCATGCTGTTCAAATTGCAGTAAAACAATTACTGATCTTTCAAATACTAATACTGAGTCACTGATTGGGAAAAAGTATGCAGGCAGTGAAGTCAGAGTGGAGTCCATGCTCCTGATCTGTGTATGTATCAGATTAGGGATTCTGAATGCACTGAAGCCAGAGAATCAGCATAACAGCTAGGCATTTTAAGGAATAGGTCAGCAAAGGCAGCCTTTGTTTATGTTTGTCTCATGACAGCTTTACTGTGCCCTTGGATTGTAATAATCAACTTTGTTCTTCATGTTAGGTTCACTATAAAAGATCCATCCACTAAGGTGGCCTATTCCTGAAAGTGAATGACTATAGCTGATTTCAAACATGCTAATAAAGTTTTGATGGAAGGCACATGTGAAGCGACCATGGTTTTCCTATGATGAATAATTCATACGAAATGTTATCTCTCCAATCATCCTTGAAGCAGAGAATGAAGGATGATTTATGGCTCTGCTGCGAGGAAAGACTGGTTTAAGTCTCGCAGAATTGTGCAAATTGCATCTTAATGAGGCAATTATAAATTCTGAGTAAAATGTGAATGCAATTTTTATAAGTTCACATTGGACGCTGAGTAGTGTTCAGGTAGATCAGTGAAGTAGGAGATGTTTTACATGGAGGGAAATTATTTCCAAATTGTTGCTTTAAAAAGCCAATTAAGTCAGCAAATATGCTGATGATGCACAAAGCAGGGGGATAGCTTGGGTCAGCTGATTATAATAAAAAAAAAAGTTGGCACAAGTGTTGCCGGGCTTTGCAAATTCAGCTGGTACACAGATAGAGGAAGATTCACAATAGAGCATCCCATAAAGGAAAGATGTCAAATATTGCATGGGTTAAGGAAATCCCTTATAACACAAAATTATGTAAGTACGATAGATAGATAGATAGATAGATAGATAGATAGATAGATAGATAGATAGATAGATAGATAGATAGATAGATAGATAGATAGATAGATAGATAGATAGATAGATAGATAGATAGATAGATAGATAGATAGATAGATAGATAGATAGATAGATAGATAACTGCAATTCCTGAACTGACCTGCAGTGCCATCTGTTGTTGGAATTTGGTATTGCGGCTTCACCAACTCTTGTTTAGAATTGTAATTGCAGAATATAGTTAGGACTTTAGTCCTCCAAGCACTGAAAGCAATAGCAGGGTAAGGGAAGTATAGAGCCGATTAATAAGAAGCACATTAGGAATATTCGTTCCAAGCTGGAAATTCACTTTAACAAAGCTCTTTTTTTCAGGTGGATAAGTTCTGTCTAGCCTGTTGCTTTAGGCTCCAACAAGGCAAAATATGCTCTCAACATATTACAAGCTGACAAGTCAAGTTCTTAGCTCTGTAGGCAGATATAAAAGAAACACATTATTACAGCTGTGTATTCAGTATTATCTTGTTAAATGTATTTTTTGATTGCAAGCAGTTTACGTATTGAATTTGACATGGTATCCGCTTCTTGTCCTTCTACAGCAGGGCTTTAGTCTAAGAGGAAGAACCAGTCCAAAGAGCCAATCATTTTAAGTGTTGACAAGAGGCATTCTGAAAGGAGAAGAAAGCAGTGTGACAGAGAAATGAGCTCATCACTTCGCTGTTCGGTGACAAGCTAGGGCACGTCCAGGATGACCTGGGCTCAGAAGAAGTGGCTTGCATGATACTATGCATCAGACTGAGGACATCTAGTGGCAGGAATAAAATATTGTGTGGAGAAATCTTTGAAGTGAAGGTGAATATTGCAGCAAAAGCTGATTATATTTAAAGTTATTCTAAAGCCTAAGCATTATGTACCTTAATGCATTCTATGCAGTAGGTAAAAAAACACCCCACCATCAGTCTTCCCTATCCCTAAACACTTACCTGCCTCCTCTCTCCAACCATCACTATGCCAATCTGCAGCACCACTGCTCCCTCTACTAATGGTTCCTGCTGCTGTCAATCAAATCCTGTGAGGAGGGAGCAGGGGCAGGGCCAAGCCATGCTGTTTGTGTGTCCATAGACACACACAGTCCAGCTCAGAAGCATGCTTGCATGTCTGCCCCCACAGCATATGGCTTGTTGGGGAAGGGGGGACACTTGTAAGAGGAGCGAGGGGAGAGCACCGGCAAGGGCCTCCAGAAGAAGGGGTAAGGGACCATTACGTGCAATACCATGGCACAGAGTAGGTTAGTATAACATATTTTTTTATTATACATTTTAAAAAGTTATCCTTTCAGAATCACTTTAATATTTTAATGGGTCATTTATTTATTCATTGTTTTTCACTGGAGTTCTGCTTTGACTAGCTAATTTGGCACTGAGCAAACACAAAGTTAACCTATGTGGAGGTCAGATTAGCCGTCTTTTTTTTGTGTTCATGCAAAAACTCAAACTGTTTCTGTCCAATGGTAACTCTTTACTTAGGCTGGCTATACATTATACAATTTTCTTGTAAAATTTTCCTTTAGATTTACCAAAACCATATATGAGGTCAAACCTAAATGCTTTCAAATTGTATGCAATCAGGGAGGCCCTTGTACTATGTAGTTCAAGGTACATCTAAAGAAAATTGAATAAGAAAATTGTATAATATATGGCCAGCTTAAGGGTTTGTTTACACTAGCGGCAGCCCTTGCCGCTCCCTGCAAAGTGATCCACGGTGGATCGCTTTTCAGAGTGCAGTGGACAAGTGGCTGGGAGGCAATATGTTGCCTCCTCACCACCTGCTTTAAACCTGAAAAGCCAACACCACAGTGTCACAACTGTGGGCATTACAGGATGGTTGCATAGCAGCCCTGTTCACTTGAATAAGTCATATTCAGCAGTGGTACTGCTGAACGCGACAGCGGATATAATTTCTGCCACAGACGTGGCATGTGTACAATCCTTTCTGGTTGCTGTGTTTGGGTTATCAGTGGGAGGTCAGGGGAGATGCAGTGAAACTGCATTTCACCTGCCTATTTTTACTGCCCCCTGGCTGCAAATGTGAATAAGTCCTAACTGTAAAAAATAGGTAACCATGTGATAAATGCATACACAGGCAGAGTTTATCACACTTATTATCCACCTATATGACTTCAGCATAAGAGTGTTGTGACTAAAACTAACCAATGGGTAATAATCATTATATTGTGCATGAGTACCTTTGTATATAGATAGGATTTTTTCACTGCCAAGATTCCTTGTGATACCTACAGACAGCGTGATTTGTAGAAACTCACTTGATCATTGTTTGCATGTGTGAACGAGCCCCTGACACGTGCACCTGAGAAAAAGAAATTCTTCTTGGGTGATGAGCTATTAAGGTGTTGAGAATTCCTGTCCAAACAAGCCACTGTAAGGAATAGCTAATGCATTGAAAATGTGACTTTATTATAAGCAATTCCTGCTTGGTATTTCCACAGTTCACTTGTACATGGAGAGGAGAATAAAATTGTTCTAATGACCCCGGTATAGATTTACATTCACAAAGGAAATAGCGATCATATTATTAATATAACAGCTTGTTGCATTGGTTTAAATGGTTAGAACAGGTTTTTCAAAAGCTTAAGCTAATCTGGAGCCCCCCAAGATCTATTTTAATGAATAAATATGTTGAGTAATGGCTATATTAGTTATGATTTTTAAGGTTCATTTGTGAAGTCACTTGCAGTTATGCAAGTAAACGGGAACATCTTTGGATGCTGTAGTAGGCATTGGATGCTGTAGTAGGCATTGGATGCTGTAGGCAGTAGTATCTGTTATGCCGCGTACACACGAGCGGACTTTTCAGCATCAAAGGTCCGACGGTCTTTCCGACGGACTTTCGACGGAGTTACAACGGACTTTCGACCGACCAGACTTGCCCCCACAAGAACGGACTAAAGTCCGTTCAAAAAGTCCGTTGGTTTGAACGTGATGACGTACGAAGGGACTAGAATAAGGAAGTTCATAACCAGTAGCCAATAGCTGCCCTTGCATCCTTTTTTGTCCGTCGGACTAGCATACAGACGAACTGATTTTTCGACCGGACTCGAGTCCGTCAGAAAGATTTGAAACGTGTTCCAAATCTAAAGTTCGTCTGATTTTCGAGAGAAAAGGTCCGCTTAAGGCCCGATGAAGCCCACACACGGTCAGATTGTCCGACGGATTTGTTCCGTCGCACCAATCCGGTCAAGTAGTCCAGTCGTGTGTACACGGCTTTAGAACAATGCAGTCACAACCATGCCCAAATATTTCATCCACAGCAACTTTACAATTATAGAGCACTTAATAGAGGTACTGAATGGGCAGAGCATGGCTGGTGTGTCTTTCCGAATTCCTCACCTACATTGGTGCCAGTGCTACCGCTCTGCAACCAAACATGTATCTAAGTTTTCTTCTTGCTGGGTCCTTGTTGGGTAGATTTTCCACAGTGACCACACAGGAAGTGAAGAGTAATCACCCAACCAGGACACAAACAGAAATTTTGCTCTCCTTGCTCCCCTTTGAAAAAGTCCCTCTGAACAATGAAATCTGCCTAGTCCTCCTTTTTGGACACATAGAGAGACATTTCCCAGCACTCACTACAGAGTCATTTTGAGGGGAAAAAAAACTGGATACACACACTATGCAACTTTTGTTGTTCGATTTCCTTTAGATTTACCTTCAACTATGTAGTGCAAGGGCCTACCTGATTGCATACAAATTGAAAGTGTTTAGGTATGACCTCATATTATATGGTTTTAGTAACTCTGAGGCTGGGTTCACACCTATGCGAATTGGATGTGGCATACACCACATCCAGTTTGCATGACATTTTAAAATACGTTCATTTGAATGAGGCTGGTTCGCATTCGTACTCCGCATTGCCCAAAAAAAGTGTGCGTTTTCTAGGCATTGTGGTACGAATTGCAAGCACATTATCTTCTATGGGAACGCATCTGATTCACAGATGCATTTCGTTCTGAACACTAATTCTCTCCTCCTCCTCACTACACCGCCCCCTTCTCCCAGGTCAGCTGATCCGCAGCTACAATGGAGAGGAACCACTGAACAACTGTTTTTTCTCTTCACAGAGAAAACGGAGCTGGAATTTGCACTGCAATTGTGTGAACCCAGCCTAAAGGAAAAAAATCTACAGAAAATTGCATATTGTGTTTCCAGCTTTAAACACAGATTCTCCTCTATCAACTTGTTACACGTGTCACACATTACAATTTACTTTCTTCTGCAGGGTCACTCTTGGCAAGTCCAGATAAGACACAGTAAGGGTAGTAAAGCTTAGTTTGGTCTCTATTGCTGGAGAGAACATTTCCTTGTTTGAGCTGAGCTTTTCAGGTCACATGGTATGACACCACACATTTGGATGTGTATGTATAGATCCTAAATGACAACCCAGTCCCTCCCTCCTCCTCCATGCCCAGTAACTAAAAAAGAACACATCTATGTCACATCTTGATTCATGGATGATTCGCCTCCCATAACAGCATGAGGACACAGGCTGTAGTGGAAATCTACCTGAACACTTAGCACTCAGGCAAACGCTGCAGTTTAGCACATGACTGTGGTATACAGATCAGCCAAAAAGGTATATAATGGCAGTATTTGAATGTAAAAATGAAGATTTATAAGCTGTGGGCACTGCGGGTGGGCTTCTGAACTATTTTCATATTACTAGGTTTAGTAACATTTAAAGCTCATACACACGGTCAGGAAATCATATGAAAAATACCACTTTCGAAGCAATCGATAATCTGATCATTGATACACAGCTTTGAGAGCCAATCACAACAACTAATGTAAAATTATCCAATGGGACAAGCACAAAAAATGTTCACGTACGATACTAGATCATACGATTTTTGTTTAATCAGTACAGTTGTCATCTGAAAATACAATACAAATACAACACAATACATTACATCACTTCCAAATTTTTATTCTGTCGTACTAGAATTTTTGTAACTTTAGTAACCTGTTCATTTTCGATATGTGACTAGCATGCAAAAAAACATAAAAATATTCTCCGATAATCTCATCATGTGTACCAGGCATTATAAGGACTCCATTACACAGCAGGCCCTAACATAGGAATCCTGTCACTTAGAAGGAAAGACCATACACCACCAATCCACCCCTCTGAGGGAATCTCTGTTTCTGGTCACCATTGCCTATTCTCCTGAGTTGGCTGCTCCTTACATAGTTACATAGTTACATAGTAGGTGAGGTTGAAAAAAGACACAAGTCCATCAAGTCCAACCTATGTGTGTGATTATGTGTCAGTATTACATTACATATCCCTGTATGTTGCGGTCATTCAGGTGATTATCTAATAGTTTCTTGAAGCTATCAATGCTCCCCGCTGAGACCACCGCCTGTGGAAGGGAATTCCACATCCTTGCTGCTCTTACAGTAAAGAACCCTCTACGTAGTTTAAGGTTAAACCTCTTTTCTTCTAATTGTAATGAGTGGCCACGAGTCTTATTAAACTCTCTTCTGCGAAAAAGTTTTATACCTATTGTGGGGTCACCAGTACAGTATTTGTAAATTGAAATCATATCCCCTCTCAAGCGTCTCTTCTCCAGAGAGAATAAGTTCAGTGCTCGCAACCTTTTCTCATAACTAAGATCCTCCAGACCCTTTATTAGCTTTGTTGCCCTTCTTTGTACTCACTCCATTTCCAGTACATCCCTCCTGAGGACTGGTGCCCAGAACTGGACAGCATACTCCAGGTGCGGCCGGACCAGAGTCTTGTAAAGCGGGAGAATTATCGTTTTATCTCTGGAGTTGATCCCCCTTTTAATGCATGCCAATATTCTGTTTGCTTTATTAGCAGCAGCTTGGCATTGCATGCCATTGCTGAGCCTATCATCTACTAGGACCCCCAGGTCCTTTTCCATCCTAGATTCCCCCAGAGGTTCTCCCCCCAGTGTATAGATTGCATTCATATTTTTGCCACCCAAATGCATTATTTTACATTTTTCTACATTGAACCTCATTTGCCATGTAGTCGCCCACCCCATTAATTTGTTCAGGTCTTTTTGCAAGATTTCCACATCCTGCGGAGAAGTTATTGCCCTGCTTAGCTTAGTATCGTCTGCAAATACAGAGATTGAACTGTTTATCCCATCCTCCAGGTCGTTTATGAACAAATTAAATAGGATTGGTCCCAGCACAGAACCCTGGGGAACCCCACTACCCACCCCTGGCCATTCTGAGTACTCCCCATTTATCACCACCCTCTGAACACGCCCTTGTAGCCAGTTTTCAATCCATGTACTCACCCTATGGTCCATGCCAACGCACCTTATTTTGTACAGTAAATGTTTATGGGGAACTGTGTCAAATGCTTTTGCAAAATCCAGATACACCACGTCTACGGGCCTTCCTTTATCTAGATGGCAACTCACCTCCTCATAGAAGGTTAATAGATTGGTTTGGCAAGAACGATTCCTCATGAATCCATGCTGATTACTGCTAATGATATCATTCTTATTACTAAAATCTTGTATATAGTCCCTTATCATCCCCTCCAAGAGTTTACATACTATTGATGTTAGGCTAACTGGTCTGTAATTCCCAGGGATGTTTTTTGGGCCCTTTTTAAATATTGGTGCTACATTGGCTTTTCTCCAATCAGCTGGTACCATTCCAGTCAATAGACTGTCTGTAGAAGGACTGTCTGTCCTTCTTCCTTTTACTTTCTACTCTCTGTCACCCTGAAGGTTAACGTGAAGGTCTTCACTTCGCTCCCATTCACTGTATGCACACACTCTTGCTCTAGTTCTACAGTAAATGAGACCAGACATTGTTACTAAATCAGAACTCTTTTTACTTGAAGGAGTAGTGAAGGTAGTGACATGATTTCAATTGTATAGTACCGTTTCAGGGTCCTACCAAGGGGGAGCCCCACTTAGGTGCAACGATACAACTCCTCATGTATGGCCTTTCTACTCCCATGAACAGCAGCCCACTGGCCCAACTCGCTATTTATAATCCCCCTATGGGAAGTACCACAGGCTAAATGGCAGACACACCACAGTACATTAATCCCTTGAGTGAAAATCACAAGCTGTTGTGCTCCCACAGTGTGCTCCCAGCACAGGGACTGGGCTTTCACTGAGGGCTCCAGGTCCCGTTCTAATGCCCCGTACACACGGTTGGACTTTGTTCGATCATTCCGACAACAAAATCCTACGTGACGTACGTGACGTATGTGTTCACACAAAGTTGTCGGAACACGTACGTGGGGACTATAAACGGGGCAGTGGCCAATAGCTTTCATCTCTTTATTTATTCTGAGCATGCGTGGCACTTTGTCCGTCGGATTTGTGTACACACGATCAGAATTTCCGACAACGGATTTTGTTGTCGGAAAATTTTATATCCTGCTCTCAAACTTTGTGTGTCGGAAAATCCAATGGAAAATGTGTGATGGAGCCTACACACGGTCGGAATTTCAGAAAACAAGGTTCCATCACACATTTTCCGTCGGAAAATCCGACCGTGTGTACGGGGCATAAGGTTCCAAATCACCTGAACACTATGAAAGCCTCTGAATTGGCTATCACAATGATCAATTACTGTAAAGCCCACCCCTGTGTATGCTTTCTCTTCTGAATGGAGATTAAGATACATTGTATCTTTCACTCCTTGCCAGAGGACAAAAATGTAAATAAACAATATATATTAATAATATTAAAAAAAAAAAAAAAGAAAAATAGCTAGATCAAGGTTTGATCTAGGTCAGTCTCAGGGTTAGCGTTGGGGTCAATGTTGGGGTCAAAGGTCAAGGTCAGAGTCAAAGAACTGAGGGGGGCTGCTGCACAGAGAAGGTTTTTTATTTTCATGCATAGAATGGAACTTTACTAGATAAAGCAAGATGCAAAGGACCTTTACTAGATAGTTTTAAGTTTGTTACTGGGGACATAAAGAAGCAAATATTTTAAACACCTTCTTCAGCTCTGTGTATACAAAGGAAAATGGGGAAGCTCAAGTCCTTAATGGGGATGGTATTGAGATTGACAAATGATCCACAATGGTTCAAAATTGACATGGTCCAGAAACATTTAGACAAAATAAATGTGGATAAAGCACCTGGACCAGATGGCTTACACCCAATAGGGGACTCTTTAATGACCAGCATAGTTCCATTGGATTTGCGTAAGGCCAATGTGGGGCCTATATTTAAAAAGGGATCAAAGCCTTTACCAAGTAACTACAGACCTGTTAGTTTAACTTCTATAGTTGGGAAAACACTTAAGAGTATAATACAGTGCCTTGAAAAAGTATTCATACCCCTTGACATTTTCCACATTTTGTAATGTTATAACGAAAAAAGTAAATGTATTTTATTGGGATTTTATGTGATAGACCAACATAAAGTGGCACATAATTGTGAAGTTGAAGGAAAATGATAAATGATTTTCAACATTTTTTTACAAATAAATATTTGAAAAGTGTGGCATGCACTTATATTCAGCCCCTTTACTCTGATAGCCCTAACAAAAATCTTGTGGAACCAATTGCCTTTAGAAGTCACTTAATTAGTAAATAGAGTCCACCTGTGTGTAATTTAATCTCAGTATAAATACAGCTGTTCTGTAAAGCCCTCAGAGGTTTGTTAGAGAACCTTAGTGAACTAACAGCATCATGAAGGCCAAGGAACACACCAGACAGGTCAGGGATAACGTTGGAGAGAAGTTTAAAGTAGGGTTAGGCTATTGAAAAAATCCCAAGCTTTGAACATCAACTGAAAATGGAAAGAGTATGGCATAGCGGCAAACCTACCAAGACATGGTCATCCACCTAAACTCCGGGCAAGGACAGCATTAATCAGAGAAGCAGCCAAGAGGTCCACGGCAACTCTAGAGGAGCTGCAGAGATCCACAGCTTGGGTGGCAGAGTCTGTCCACGGGACAACTTTTAGTCGTGCACTCCACAAATCTAGTCTTTATGGAAGAGTGGCAAGAAGGAAGCCATTGTTAAAAGTAAGCCATAAGAAGTCCCATTTGCAGTTTGTGAGGAGCCATGTGGGGACACAGCAAACATGTGGAAGAAGTGGCTCTGTTCAGATGAGATCAAAATGTAACTTTTTGGCCTTCAAGCAAAACGCTATGTGTGGCAGAAAACTAAAACTGCACATCACCTTGAACATACCATCCCCACCGTGAAACATGGTGGTGGCAGCGTCTTGTTGTGGGGATGGTTTTCTTTAGCAGGGAAAGTGAAGCTGGTTGATGGGAAGTTGGATGGAGCCAAATATAGGGCAATCTTAGAAGGAAACCTGTTAAGCCCCGTACACACGATCGGATTTTCTGAGGGAAATGTTGAATGTCAGGCTGTTGGCAGAAAATCAGACCGTGTGTATGCTCCATCGGACAATTTTTGTCGGACTTTCTGCCAACAAATGTTGGCTAGCATGTCTTCAAATTTTCGGCCAACAAATGTGTGTTGTTGGATTTTCCGATCGTGTGTACACAAGTCCGTTGGACAAAAGTTCAAAGTACAAACACGCATGCTCGGAAGCAGAAGCAGTCGGTCTTGTAAACTAGCGTTTGTAATGGAGAATTAACATTCCTTACGTGGCAAATTATGAAGTCCCCAAATGCAGCGCACATTCTCTTCTTTAATGGGATAATAATGAAGCTGCTTTGCTGGTACTACTGATGGAGTTATTGCAAACTAATTTTCAAAGGCTTTTTTTTTTAGTGATATCAAGAATAATAATGTTATGGTTTTTTTTTTTTTTTTATTTGTGCAAGTTACCACAACACCATTATCCCGTAGTTTTTAAGAACAAAGATACAACTATGTTGGTGTCCCTTGTCAATTTTACATTGTATTTTTTTAAATGTAACTGCCTACTCCCAAACTGTCATTTGAAGTAAAACACATAGCCAAGTATTATTCTCCACAATTTTTTTATTGTGCATTAAAAAATTAAACATGCTATCTGCCAATAGAACTTAACCAAAAAGTGCATTCTATGCATCCAAAAATATAGAAAATATACCAAATCAAATCATTATTCAACCAAAAAAATAATGTCAAAGCAATAACCCCAAGGCCAATAATAAATAACACGTTATCTCCTCCGATTCCGCAACATGTCTGGTTGACGATCGGCCATTCAGACTGAAAAGCGCTAAATGAAAAACATGAAAAGAAAAGCGTGAATCAACACTCACCAAACTTCTACTAACACAAAATAGCAGAAGGAGCCCAAAGGTGGCGCTAAAGAGCTGAAAAACCACGTAGTATGTCTAGTACGTCACTACGTTCGTAATTGTTGGCCAACATTTGTGTGACCGTGTGTATGCAAGACAAGTTTGAGCCAACACCCTTCGGACAAAATTCCACGGTTTTGTTGGTTGAAAGTCTAATCGTGTGTACCTGGCATTAGAGTCTGCAAAGGACTTGAGACTGGGGTGGAGGTTCACCTTCCAGCAAGACAACGACCCTAAATATACAGCCAGAGCTACAATGGAATGGTTCAGACCAGGCATGTACTGGCCATCGGGACTACAGGGAGTTTCCCGGTGGGCCGATGGCTCAGTGGGCCTGATTCAGTGACAGCCAGTGGCGTCACTAGTGGTGGCTTTTGGGGCTATAGCCCCGAATCTGGGTCCCATAGCCCTAGTCCCAGGGGTCCCCAACCACAGAGCCGCGGCCCACCACCAAGCCATGGCCACTCTGCAGCCATGCAGCGGGCAGCATGGGAGAGCCGGAGAGCGAACGGGCAGGCAGCACGGGAGAGCCAGGCGGGCGAGAGAGCAGAGAGATGACATCATCTCCCATCGCTCGCCCTGCATCACCGCTGTTCCGCCCTTACTGTGCAGCCACGGGCAGCAGAGAGATTACATCATCTCTCACTGCCTGCCCTCTCTCTGGTGACCTTGATGTAAGAAGTGGCTCTCTGGGGACCCTGAGGTAAGGAGGGGCTCTCCGGGACCCTGATGTAAGTGGGTGTCTCTCTGGGGACCCTGATGTAAGGGGAGCTCTCTGGGGACCCTGATGTAAGGGGGATTCTCTCTGGGGATCCTGATGTAAGGGGAGGGCTCTCTGTGGACCCAGATGTAAGAGGGGGCTCTCTGGGGACCCTGATGTAAGGGGGAGGCTCTCTGGGGACCCTGATGTAAGGGGAAGGCTCTCTGGGGACCCAGATGTAAGAGGGGGCTCTCTGGGGATCCTGATGTAAGGGGGAGGCTCTCTGGGGACCCAGATGTAAGGGGGGGCTCTCTGGGGACCCTAAAGTAAGGCGGAGGCTCTCTGGTGACCCTGATGTAAAAGGGGGGCTCTCTGGGAACCCTGATGTAAGTGGGGGGTTCTCTGGGGACCCTGAAAAAAAAGCCATTTATACTTATAGTGGAATGTTTTTACTTATTTTTTTTTTGCGTAATTGCGTATAGTTTATATACTGTTTTGCGCGTGTTTGCAAAATTAAAGTGGGCCGGTCTGGATGAAATCCAGGGCCACATTCTTGTCCCAGTCCAGCCCTGGTTCAGACCTAAATCCAATTTAGAATCTGTGGCAAGACTTGAAAATTGTTGTTCACAGACGCTCTCCATCAAATTTGACAGAGCTTGAGCTATTTTGCAAAGAAGAATGGGCAAAAACGTCACTCTCTAGATGTGCAAAGCTGGTAGAGACATCCCCAAAAAGACTTGAAGCTGTAATTGCAGCAAAAGGTGGTTCTACAAAGTATTGACTCATTTACAAATACACCCCACACTTTTCACCTATTTATTTGTACAAAATGTGGCAAACCATTTATCATTTTCCTTCCACTTCACAATTATGTGCCACTTTGTGTTGGTCTATCACATAAAATCCCAATAAAATACATTTACATTTTTGGTTGTGGAAAATTTCAAGGGGTATGAATACTTTATCAAGGCACTGTAAATGACCACATAGAAAAGTTTTTGCTAGATAATAATATTTTAAGCAATAGTCAGCATGGATTCATTCTAGCTGTCAAGTAAATCTGATTTCTTTTTATGAGGAGTTTAGCAAAAGTGACTCTGGATATAATTTACAGTATTTGGATTTTGCCAAGGTGTTTGACACAGTTCCCCCACACATGGCTAACGTGTAACGCCTACAGGACTTCCTTACAGGATATCTTCAACTTACAAGCAGACCTCAATGCACTGTTTATTTGGGCAGCTATGAGGCAGATGTGATTTAATGTTGATAAATGTAAAGTTATGCCCTTGGGGGCATTCATCATACACACTAGGAGGAGAAGAGAGGGAGTCACTGGTGGATTTGGGTGCTCTGGTAGATCATAAACATAGCAATAGCATGCAATGCCAAGCTGTGGCTTCTAAAGCTAGAAAAATATGTTCTTATATTAAAAGGGGAGTAGACTCCAGAAAGAAATATATAATTTTGCCCCTGTGCAAATCATTAGTAAGGCCTCATATGGAATATGCAGTTCAGTTTTGGGCACACTTTCACAAAAAGGATATCAGGGAACTGGAGAAAGTGCAGAGAAGGGCAACCAAACTTATAATAGGCAAGGAGGGGCTCAGCTATGAGGAAAGATTAGAGGAACTGAATCTATTCTCTCTTGGGGAGAAGGATATTAAGGGGGGGGGGGGGGTATTATACACATGTATAAATAAAAAAGTGATCCATATAATGAACTTGGTGTAGAATTGTTCGCTTTCAGGTCATTACAGAGGACAAGGGGGAACTTTTTACATCTGGAGAAAAAGAGAATTAACCTTCATATACGGAAAGGCTTCTTAACAGTAAGAACTGGTTTTGGCCAGCTCAGTAGATTGTTATAAAAAAAAGAGCTGTCTGCAATCCTAAATGCACAAAATATAACTGGATAATAATATTTAGAGGTAATAATGATAGGGGAAGTTGATCCAGGGAATGTCCTATTGCCTCATGGGGGATCGGGAAGGGATTTTTTCCCTCGCTGAAGTGCATTGGATCATGCTTTTTTTTTTCTTGCCCTTATCTGGATCAACTATAGATATAGGATAGATAGTATATGTGGAGGTGTGTGTGGAGTGTGCGTGTGTGTGTGTTTTTTTGTTGGTTGAACTGGATGGACTGGGTTTTTTTTTGCAACCTGACAGACTATGTAACTATGTACTGTATGTTTACATTAGAAGGCTGGCAGGCTGGTACGATTCTGTACCAATAGAGTATAATAGTAAAGTGCTTTGTTGTGAACTTTGAAGTTGAACTTCTCTGCAATCCTTATAGCTACACAGCTGAATTTTAAAGTCATTTACTGCTTGGTCAAAATATATATTGTAACTATGTTTTGTACAAAGTCTGGGCACAGGTTGACTTAAAACACGTTTCACACTCACAGCGTGGCTGCATTAGCAGTAAAGCGCCGCTAGTTTTAACAACACTTTACCGTCATTTTAGCTGCACTTCGGCCCCTAGCGAGGCATTTTTAACCCTTGCTATCGACTGAAGAGAGGGTTAAATGCGCCCAAAAAGCGCCGCTGCCGAAGGGGCAGGGGCTGTGGAGGAGTGGCGTATACACCTCTCCTAAACCGTTTCTAAGATGCTGCTTGCAGGACTTTTTCTAACGTCCTGCAAGCGCACCGCTCCAATGTGAAAATGCTCAGGCTCTCACACTGGGGCTGCAGGGGAAGCATTTTTCAGGTGCTTTACAGGTGCTATTTTTAGCCCTTTTGCGCCTGAAAAATGCTGAATGTGAATGGGGTCTTAGGGTGGTAATAAACCCAAAAGCAAATCTTTAGTATATTACAGCTTAACATTTCTTAGATGTGATGGCTGCATTCATTTTCTTTTTTAGGTTTTCTTTTTTTTCCAACAGGTGATCAGGTGATCAGACCAAGCTGTCCAGGAGGTGTAGCAGTTTGAGGGTTGAGACAAACCATTTACAGGGGTGCTTACAATGTTCAGCTTTTTTTTTCTCTTTACAAAAAACCTTTACCCCAAAATAATAAACTGTTGTTGTAACTGCTTAAGCATTGAAACATTGTTAGCTGGAGCTTGGCTTTAATATGCTAGTGTATCTAAATCTGTTAGTACATCCAACGCTCCCCTCTCCCAAGATTGATAATGCTGCCGTCCAAAGGTGTCTCTGTCGCTCTTTCTTGCAAAGTGTAGGCACTCTAATACAGGATATGTGTTACTGGCCAGATCTCCAGGTGAAAACAGAGGAAAGGAAGCCTAAACAAACAAAAGAAAACAAATGCAGCCACCCCATTTAATGATTGATAAGCTGTATTATATTCCATTTTTTTTTTGTTTTGGGGTTAATACCACTTTACTAAAGGATATACTGCAACTTTCTATATACAGTGGGGACGGAAAGTATTCAGACCCCCTTAAATTTTTCACTTTTTGTTATATTGCAGCCATTTGCTAAAATAATTTAAGTTCATTTTTTTCCTCATTAATGTACACACAGCACCCCATATTGACAGAAAAACACAGAATTGTTGACATTTTTGCAGATTTCTTAAAAAGGAAAAACTGAAATATCACATGGTCCTAAGTATTCAGACCCTTTGCTGTGACACTCATATATTTAACTCAGGTGCTGTCCATTTCTTCTGATCATCCTTGAGATGGTTCTACACCTTCATTTGAGTCCAGCTGTGTTTGATTATACTGATTGGACTTGATTTGGAAAGCCACACACCTGTCTATATAAGACCTTACAGCTCACAGTGCATGTCAGAGCAAATGAGAATCATGAGGTCAAAGGAACTGCCTGAAGAGCTCAGAGACAGAATTGTGGCAAGGCACAGATCTGGTCAAGGTTACAAAAAATTTTCTGCTGCACTTAAGGTTCCTAAGAGCACAGTGGCCTCCATAATCCTTAAATGGAAGACATTTGGGACGACCAGAACCCTTCCTAGAGCTGGCCGTCCAGCCAAACAGATCTATCGGGGGAGAAGAGCCTTTTATGAGAGAGGTAAAGAAGAACCCAAAGATCACTGTGGCTGAGCTCCAGAGATGCAGTCGGGAGATGGGAGAAAGTTGTAGAAAGTCAACCATCACTGCAGCCCTCCACCAGTCGGGGCTTTATGGCAGAGTGGCCCGACGGAAGCTTCTCCTCAGTGCAAGACACATGAAAGCCCGCATGGAGTTTGCTAAAAAACACCTGAAGGACTCCAAGATGGTGAGAAATAAGATTCTCTGGTCTGATGAGACTGAGATAGAACTTTTTGGCCTTAATTCTAAGCGGTATGTGTGGAGAAAACCAGGCACTGCTCATCACCTGTCCAATACAGTCCCAACAGTGAAGCATGGTGGTGGCAGCATCATGCTGTGGGGGTGTTTTTCGGCTGCAGGGACAGGATGACTGGTTGCAATCGAGGGAAAGATGAATGCTGCCAAGTACAGGGATATCCTGGATGAAAACCTTCTCCAGAGTGCTTAGGACCTCAGACTGGTCCAAAGGTTTACCTTCCAAGAAGACAATGACCCTAAGTACAAAGCTAAAATAACAAAGGAGTGGCTTCACAACAAGTACGTGACTGTTCTTGAATGGCCCAGCCAGAGCCCTGACTTAAACCCAATTGAGCATCTCTGGAGAGACCTAAAAATGGCTGTCCACCAACGTTTACCATCCAACCTGACAGAACTGGAGAGGATCTGCAAGGAGGAATGGCAAAGGATCCCCAAATCCAGGTGTGAAAAACTTGTTGCATCTTTCCCAAAAAGACTCATGGCTGTATTAGATCAAAAGGGTGCTTCTACTAAATACTGAGCAAAGGCTCTGAATACTTAGGACCATGTGATATTTCAGTTTTTCTTTTTTAATTAATCTGTGTTTTTCTGTCAATATGGGGTGCTGTGTGTACATTAATGAGGAAAAAAATGAACTTAAATGATTTTAGCAAATGGCTGCAATATAACAAAGAGTGAAAAATTTAAGGGGGTCTGAATACTTCCTGTCCCTACTGTATGTGCTGAATTGCATTTGGAGAGTTCCTCAAAAAATGTTGTCTTTATACTGATACTATATGTATACCTCGAAATTTGCTAAAAATCCAAAGTTTTTTTATTTTGGATGCATATAATCAGATATAATATATTTTTTACCTAGCCTAAAAATAAAATACAATATTTTTCCACTAAAAGGATAAGTTCACCTTTTGTAACATGTTACATGTTACACCCATAGTCAGAGTGTAACATGTAACATGTTACAGATGCACTGGCCTCTGCTTGCACCCAATCCCCCGTTTTGACAGTTAGCGGGGGATTGTTTCACAATCTGACAGCAAGCCCGGCTGCATCATTTGTGATCTGTGAATGTGAAAACTACAATACAGACAGTCTTTGCAGCTGTTGGCTTATAGTTCTCAATGAACTACCAGAGCGCTGTTGAGCTCTCTAGGTAGTTCATTGAGCTTCCTTTCATTGTGTAACTGCCTGGCCATACTGGAGGTATGGGCAGACAGATACACAGACAGTCTGCAGGACCGTGGCATTACACCCACTATCTGCTGGTAGTGGGTGCAATGCTTTGCAGCAACAAAAAAATAATAATAAATGCATATTTTTTTTACCTGCAAAAAAAGTGCATTTGTTATTTTTTTTGTAAAGGTGAACTTATCCTTGAGGTGCAGCTTTTGACTATATATTTGAAAGTACCACATAATTATTTACCATATATAAGATTCTGAAATTGCTGAACTCAGATTACTCAATTCTTTAATGACAGTGCTGCCCCTCTCAGCAGCTCATATGGAACTAGGTGGCAAGAGAGGAGGTGGAGATCAAGATGCACTGGGAGGATCAGGCATCAGGGGTGAATAGCAGAAATTAGCCAAGGTTTCATGTTGAGAAGGTCAAGTAATCATACCTGAGAAGTAGGGCCAAACATCTGCATCTTGGCCATAAACTGGTGAGGACTCCTGGGTCCCATCCAAAGGCGCAGAGCTGTCACTGCAATCAGTACTACAGTAAATGTCTATATTTCTGCATTTTACACTCGGATCTAAGCAGTGTTATGACAGCATATTGCAAATGGCAGGTTTATGAATAGCAAAATAGAATTTTAGTAAATAATTATAAAAGATATACTATCCTAAAACATGTCTCTAAAAACAGATAAAGAGATGTCCTTCCTGGAGAAGAAGCACATTGAAAGTATTATTTCCCTATGGTTCCATTCAAATTAAATACAGCCACTGGGTACAACATCATCCATATGCAGTGTTTGTGTATATTTTATTGTGAGCAGGATATGTTTTGCTGGCAGCTGACGTGTTTTATTGATTTGTCATAGGGAGATTAAATCCTGAAATATTTAGACAGTAATAAGGTAGGCCAGTGCCTGAGCCAATGCTGTGTAAGAGGGGCCGCGCACTATAAAATTGTTCTCTTTGTCATGCAGTGCAGAGCCTAATACACACAGAGGAGATTAAAATGACAAAATCTGTATTAGCAAGATTAGGGCAGCTTTTCCAGGTGTGTTTTAGGCGTATGTAACTCAGTATGAATATCATCTTGGTATAGCACATTATAATCCAGTATGTAAGAGGAAATTTCAATAGCAACTTTTCATGGCTGAGATCTTGTTGAGTATATCATTACCTTTCCATTTAGCAAAAAGTATTGTTAAAAGAAAAATTGTAACTGGGATTTCGTTTTTTTTTTTTTTTTAATAGCATTGGCAATGAACCAGTTTCATATAAACTTCCCAAAGGCTCCATGCACACTGGATGTTAAAATAATATTATAAAAAATGGCAGTAGCTTTGCAGTGAGGCTTTCAACGTTTTTTAATGTTTTTGCAATAGCGCTTATTAGTGTTTTTCCGCATTAGCATTTTTAGCGTTTTTTTTTTTTCAATGGATCAAAAACATTAAAAAACGCTGGTGAGCCACATTTTTGAGTGTTTATGAGCATTTGGTGTGGTCAGAAAAACGACTCCTGAACGCGATTTTATGAAAACAGCCCATAAACTCCACTGCTGATAAACATCAAAAAAACATCCATGTGTGCATGGACACATAGGATAGCAGAGGGGAGTTTATGGGCTGTTAAAAAAACACCCAAACTCCCAAAAACAGCCGTTTATGAGCTTCAGTGTGCATGGAGCCTTAAAGTTAAAAAACAAGAAACATGAACATTTCACATTTAAGAGCCCTTTCACACTGGGGCGGTTTGCAGGCGCTATTGCGCTAATAATAGCGCCTGCAAACCGACCCGAAAGTGCCGCTACTTTCATTCCAGTGTGAAAGCCCCGAGGGCTTTCACACTGGAGCGATGCGCTGGCAGGACGGTAAAAAAAGTCCTGCCAGCAGCATCTTCGGAGCGGTGAAGGAGCGGTGTGTATACCGCTCCCTTACCGCTCCTGCCCATTGAAATCAATGGGACGGCGCGGCTATATCGCCCGCAAAGCGCCTCTGCGGTGGTATTTAACCCTTTCTCGGCCGCTAGCGGGGGGTAAAACCGCCCCGCTAGTGGCCCCATACCGACGGTAAAATGCCGCTAATAATAGCGGCGTTTTACCGCCGACTCCGCCCCCGCCCCAGTGTGAAAGGGCTCTTAATGACTCAGGGAGGCACAAATCCACATGCTGAATGGCTCTGACTTTTTTCCTGGATCCCACCATTTGCACCTGCCCACCTAGGTATCTGAATCCTTACAACTGCAAGTATAAGTAAAAAAAACAGCCATTAAAATGTTACTAAACGCATTACCACTCTCTTATCTTTTTCAAATGTAGATATGGCAAAAAAATCAATTCAGGGTAGACTGCATATGAATCATTAGCACTGTATAAGTATCTAAAGTTCTCCATGATATACTGCAGTCATGTGACCCCTTTTCACTTGCTCCGCACCGCGCTGTGAAAAGGGTGCACGGAGCAAGCGGTAAACTCCTGAGACAGCCTGCAGATGTCACTAAAGGAACTTCCATTCCTGTCCTGCTGGCCACCAATCACAAATTGGAAGCCACTCTGCAAGCCTCTGCATTGTGTGTGTTATGTGGGGTGTCTCTCAGTATAAATAAATATCCCCTCTGGTCCGCCCTGCACTAGGCTTTGGCTCATTATCATGTAGGTGGATAGCAGGGGAAGAAGGGTAGATTATGTCTTATAAGCATCTGCCCCGCAAGACTATGAACAAAGTCACATGGGGTGGCTTAAAGAGAAAAACAAGGAAGTGAAAAACTTCCCAAAAGGCAGATCCTGGAGCATGTGCATAGCCAGTGGTAGGATTGGCTGCTATTGCATTGCCACTGAGGAGAGAGAGGTCCAGGAAAAAGACAAATAAAACCATGCATTACTAAAAAGTTATATTTGTTAAGTGTTACTCTCACCCTACCACTCTGTGTGTGGGGTAAAAAATGTATAGCAAGCCTGCCGCCTTCACTTAAATAGCTTATCCTTGACTATTCATAAACAAATTGTTAGAGAGTAGTGAGGCACTAACAGTTAACTCAATCCACAACATTGTTAAAATCCCCCATCCAAAACGCCGGAACAGTCGGAAATTGCGACATAAAAGACAAACCTTCTGTCAGTACATTAAATTGGAAGGGAGGTGGTATATAGATTGCCAATATTAGGAGCTCAAGTACATTGATTCTAGCATGTAGAAATAGGAACCTGCCCTGGGGGTCGGATCTAAGTGTCAATAAAGTGAATTGCGCCGTTTTGGCCACTAAGATTGCGACCCCTCTGGCGTTAGCGGTGTGAGGGGCCTAGTATAGCCATCCCACCCAGGGTTTCTTGAGCGTTAACAGTAATTGGCCCGTGAGGTGAGTTTCCACCAGTACTATGACTTCAGCACGTTGTGCCTTGAGATATGATAGGGCTGCGTTTCTTTTCGGCTTGGCTCTAATACCACGTACATTCCATGTAATACATTTCAAATTAGAAAAATATTTGAAAAAGAAACTATTTAAAAGGCTAATCCTGAAGGTCTCTGCCACATCCCAAAGAAATATTGGAAAGAGAAGAATGCCCCAAGGGATAGTATGGGCAGGGGACCAACACAGGATAGATTGAAAATTAATACAAAATGTATTAATTTGTGGGAACAAGAGCACAAATATAGAAATACAGCTGCTAAATGCTGCAACAAACGATACATCTAATGACTGTAGGTCGGTAGAGAACTGTAGTTGCAGCAAAAAACCCTACATGTTTCGGAAAACACAAAAAGATTTGTTTCTTTTTATGGTATATGTACTTCCTTCTTCAGGAGTTCAGGCAGAGTGTTCTGTTATATTTCTATCAAAAGATAGATTATATATATATATATATATATATATAAACAACCAGTACATTTTTTACATATAGAAATTAGTTTCAGAAAGACAGGCATACATAAAAAGTATACACTATACAGTTAGGTACTCACAAATCACGTGTTCCTTTACAAAGAGATGGTGCACAGCAGCATTGCAGGTAGATAGAATCCCACGTCCGGAGGTCCACTGGATTAAAATGCAACCATGAGGTGATCCCAATCAAAGGGATCTCATTACCCTTTTCAATATGAAATAAATCAGGTGTGGGACGTATCTTTATTTGAGGGTGAGAATGGACTCTGCCTCTATAGTGAAGCGGCAAGTCAGGGCTCACAGGAACCACCAAAAAGGCAAGGAGGGTGCGAATCTAACAGGCAAAAAAAAGGGGAAAAAAGAAAATATACATGCGGTATATACAATTAAGTATGTATGTATGCAAAAATCTGCTGGGATATGAACAAAAGATCATCTCCCAATGAAGAATTAAAAATCAGAAAAGATCCCTCAGGGGCAGTCAGGGAAATGAAACCATATAGAAAGAGGTAGAGGGTAAATCAAAAAGTGGGTAAATGATATATATAACAAAGGGGACAAAAAAAGTGTTTGTCTCTAACCTTTTTCCAAAGATATTCCAGGTTCGTGCAATGGTAATGACCACCTCTACTGTGCAGCAATGATATGTTGCACATGCCGATATTAAATAGCCCAGGAGTGTGAGTGGTAAGAGAAACATGTAGGGTTTTTTGCTGCAACTACAGTTCTCTACTGACCTATGGTCCTTAGATGTATCATTTGAGATAAAGGAGGTACCCCCAAAGAAGTGGGACTTTAACAGCAGCAAGATAATATATAATATTATTTATTCAGAAACAGTATACATAAATACAATATTCAAAAACCACTAAAAACAATGGTGTTGATGGTGATGATTCCCGTAAGGTATCCTGACGGCCCGATGCTTTTTGGAACTTAAAGACGTCCCTTCGTCAGGGAAAAGTCACAGAACTGGATCACACTATACAATGGAATCAAAATCAAACATGTTGATTAAGTAAAATAATATATAACAGTTGCTTCAAATATAGAACATACAGCATAATGATCACATAGAAGGAACATACCCAAACGGTCACCGCAGAGGTTTCACTGTTGGAGCAGTGGCGGCACTTATATCGAGAATCAACAGCCCCAGTGTCCAAAGGACAGTGAGGTAGGTGGTGGGTCCACACTCATCCACATTGATCCACTATAGTGGCACTAACCGAGAAGACCACCCACGGGATGTCAATCTGCAGTTTATCCCACAGTTTATTGCCTCAAATGGCAATCTATGGAGATATAAGGGACATTTATTTCTCAGTATCAATAGAGTTTTGCAAGGGGAAAGGGCACAATTCCTTAATTAACTGTGCTACTAAGTCCTACCTCCATAAGATCCACTTCAAAAATGGGACAATAACTAGCAGTATACAGAGGTATGTATATAGGTATCCACCTCAGATCTTCCTCATATGTCACCAGGGATTTGATCTGTATTAAAACAGAGAAAACATCCGATGGTGACTACAACAAATAGAAAATTAAATCAAATAACTCATATCAACAGAAGTCTGACCCTGTGTAAACGAGTGCTGAAATCTATCAAGAAAGGTCACCTAAAAAGACGTCTCGTAGAGCCAGTACAAACCTTCATAGGATCAAGTCAAAGTACAGCGGTCCTGAATAACGGTAGTGTCTGTCCATGGAGGGATTACTGCTACCTCTCCGCTGTCCAAAGCAACAAATGATACATCTTTATATTTAGATGTATCGTTTGTTGCAGCATTTAGCAGCTGTATTTCTATATTTGTGCTCTTGTTCCCATAAATGTTTTTAGATGTCTATATTGTTATATATCTAATAAAATTTATATTTTTTTTACATTTTGTATCAATTTTCCATCTATCCTGTGTTGGTCCTCTGATGATACTATCCCTTGGGGCATTCTTCTCTTTCCTACATTTCAAATTAGGCATAGCATAGCTGAGCGGCTATCAGTGACCCTGCCAGCCCAAGTTGGCACCCAGCGGCACCAGTCTGTCCCTTAAACGAGAGGGTGCGAGGTGCCATTCGTGGAGCCCAGGGTGTTGAGGAGAGGATAATGGTATGCGATCCACTGAGGCCCAGAGGGCGTACCTACAAGAGGGGCCCCAGTGCATCGCTTGTGCGTGGAGTTATCGATCAAATACCAGCAATTAAAACTCTTCTTTACATCAATCATTTGCAAAACATTAAACCAACAATAAAACTCTAAGAAAACTTGGATTAACGCTCTGGCATGTCCGGACAGGCATCGCCCCGAGTGTATACTGGGGGCTAACTGCTGTGACCGGACAGTCCAGGGAAACAGTGCTTGAATTGTATAACAAACGTTACAGTTGGTAGTGAAAACAGTAGGGCCCGTTAGGACTCCTGTAACTAGGGGGATGATTATCTGCTGAAGAACGTGCATCAGCGCAAGGAGTGAGACTTCCAGTACGAGGCCTCCAGGATAGCGTGCGTGGGGGAAACAAAAGGATGTGGAGGTTTGAATCCATGTCTCGGGCGTCACAACGGGTGGTAGCTTGCAAAAGAAAAACAAATGATCAGGGCTTCGATCACCTCCTACCCTCGGGGTATCCAGAGGAGGGGGATAAACGGGTATGAGGTATGTCCAGGGGGAAGGTGATGTAGTGCGGATATTCTGGAGAAGAACAGCCAACATGTGCAGTCATAGGTGATATAGGGCAGAGGGTAAGAGGCACAGTACCTTGTTAAGGGATAGTCCCTAGCTTCCGGATAGGTTGGGTGTCCAGTGTGTCATCCATTGTGGCAAGGACCGGGCATGTGGTGATGTAGTTTAGCCGTGTCTTAGGTGGGCTCTTGATTGGGTGCTGCTCTGTCTTCCAGCCAGGCAAAGACAGCTTCTGGTGTGTCAAAAAAGTGCGCCCTGTCTTCTCCAACAACGCAAAGTCTGGCAGGGAAGAGCATGGCGTATGAGTAATGCCGGATCCTTAGTTGCCGCTTGGCTTTGGTAAAGTGCACCCTCTTCTTCTGGACCTCCACAGAGAAGTCAGGGAAAACCCTGATCTCGCCATTTTTGAAGGGGATGTTGCATTTCACTCTGGTGAGATGGAGGACAGCATCACGGTCTCGGAAATTCAAAAGTTTTGCAATAAAGGTCCGGGGGGGTGCACCTTAGGGAGGGGGTCTGGCAGCCAGTCTGTGGGCTCTCTCCACAATGAACGATGTGGAGAACTCAGATCTGCCGAATGTGGATATGAGCAGATTTTCCAGAAATGAGGGGGGGTGGTACCCACCGCTCCCTCAGGCAGCCCCACAAACCGCAGATTACATCTGCAAAGCCTGTTTTCTATGTCATCTTATTTGGCTAATACCGTGTTGAGCTGGTGTTGGAGCCGTTCAGATGCAACCTGCAATGGCGGCACCTCATCCTCCATAAGGCTAATGCAGGTTTCCGTCTCTGTGACCCGGTCTCTGAGTTTCTGTAAGTCTTGGTGGATCAGTGACACATCGATTTTAACCTCCTCGATTTTGCACGTTAAGGTGCTTTTGCAGCCTGATATTGCCTCCAGCACACGTGCAGTTTCCTCCACGGCAGAGTCCACATGTGGAGGTGTGTTGGCGCCATTTTCTCCCGAGGTCCCCTTGTCTTTGAGTCAGTATTTGTCCAACTTCGCGATTGTGTCTGTCACTTTTTTAAGTGGCGACATGGTCGCTGAGGATGTGAGAAGTCGGAGGCTGTGTTTGTGGGGTATGAGAAGCGATATTATCCCCAGGATTTGCGGTGACAGAGTTTAAGAAAGCGGAGCCCCCGATCAGCACTCCTCACACCATGCTGGTCCAATACACGCCCCCGACAGTTAACTTAATCTAACCAATATGTAACGTGAACTCTTGTGGTAGGTAAACCAAATCACTCCTAATACAAAACCATCAAAATAAATATAAATATAAAGTGACTTCAGTGCATAAACCAATTGAACGTTAGTGGGTGTAACCTCAAGGCTAAAAGCAATCACTCTAATCATCCAGCGATCGCCACACTCTTCACACTGTGTTAAATCAGCAGCAATAGAAAATAGGTGTATAAACATGCAATATAAATAATGATCCAAAACATGTAATAAAAGTGATCCTAGTGCATTAATAACAACTTGTGTCTCAAGGCTGGACACCTAACATACAAATCTAAACGACAATATAATGGTGCATGTCCATCAATACAAGTCCTTATATAAAAAGTCCTTTTTGTGAAGTAGTGCACAATATCCCTACACCCTTAGTGGTGATTATTCATAATATAGTTGACAATCTTGCTTCCACATCACCTCCGTGCTCTCTAGCCTCTCACCTCAGGTAGGTATTAAATCAGCATAGCCTATGGTTCCTTGGACGGTGTACTGGCGTGAAGTCACCTCTTGGGGTCCTCTATAGTTGTTTCTGATCTGCTCTCACATATGTTGTGTCTGTTTTCTCCCAGGGGGTTCCCTCTAATGTCCTCTCAAAGGGGTATATATAAAGGAAGAAGAGCGCTCTCTCTTAGTGTGGTAACTTAGAATGGATTTATTAAAATCATAACATCATACAGTGCACTCACATTTAAAAAGCCGAGTAACAGCGTATATCCACGAGCTTGTTCCACAATCGCGTCACTTCCGGTATGTCTCCACGCCCTACACATTACATCACGGTCATGTGACTTCATCAGGGGTACCTGACCGTGATGTAATGCGTAGGGAGTGAGTGTAGGCATACCGGAAGTGACACAATTGTGGAACGATCTCGGAGCTTGTGGATATATGCCGTTACTTGGCTTTTTAATGTGAGTGCACTGTATGATGTTATTATTTTAATAAATTCATTCTAAGTTACTACACTAGGGGAGCGCTCTTCTTCCTATATACATATCCCTTTGAGAGGAATCCACCCTCCCGCCCCCCAATATCAAATGTGGCGATGTCTACTCCAACTTATGCCAAAAAAATTCCCAATATTTTTAAAATCTGCTACTTTCACAAAAATAAAATCTGTTGATCTTGCCATTATGGTGCTTGTTCCAGAACTTTTTAGAATGAAAACGCTCTGTCCCTGTCCCCATTTGTGCTCCCTTCTTGCCACCCTACACTGGCTATTGATGACTATTAAAGTGACCATTTCATCACACATTGCACATACATGTTCCACTGTTATCACTGTTGTCACCATCAGGAAACCTACCTCAAGAAATTACATGCCTAAACTATTGCAACTCCCTTCTTGTTGGCCTATCTCTACACAGGCTATCCCCATTTCAGTCTATCATGAATGTTGGTGCCAGACTCTAACCCTAACCAACTGCTCAGTGTCTGCCAACCTTCTCTTCCAATCTGTCAGGGTACCACTGGCACCGGACCTGGGCGTCGGCGCGCGCCTATGCGCCGGCGCGCTCCGTTGCACACATCTCAGCAAAATCCTGTTGTTCCCGGGCGTCAGCGCGGCGCTAGGGCGCGCGCGCATACGCGTCGCGTGGGCGCGCGCGCGCGTGCACGTGCGCGCATACGGGCGTGCGCGCGTTCGTGATAGCGCCGGTTTGGCGCCAAAGTGCACATAAAAGCCCTCCTGTGCCTCTGGCACATTGCTGCTTCGTCTCAGCTTTGTGATTCGTGTTAACCTGAACCTGACTGCTGTTACCCATCTGACCCGGCTTGTTTGACTATCCGTCCTGCTCCTATCCGACCCGGCCTGCCTGACTACTCTCCTGCTACCTGCCTGATTCCGTTGCCAACCTCTGCCTGCCTACCGACTCTGCCTCTGCCTGCCGTTTGCCTGTCTCATATTCCTGCCGACCCGGACCGTCTGACCCTGCTTGTGCCTGCTGTTGTTCTTGCTGTTGCACCTTCAGTTTCAGTTCCAGTGATCTCTGCATCTACAAGTGTTCCAGCTTGCGGCCTCCAGTCTCTACCTGATCTGCAGTCCAGCCATCCCTGTGGGATCTCTCATCTCTTCAGCACCAGAGACTCCGCTCTACAGGCACTCCTACCCCACTGTGCTCAGGAGACCACTGTTCCCACTCCAGTGGCTCCTGAACCAGCGTTGTATGAGAGGTCTTCTCCTACAAGTCAGGCTCTACTACCAGGTACCTAACACAATCCCTCCACTAGCTTCTGCCCACCCAACACATATAATTCAAAATACTAACTACAACATACTAAGCCATTCAAAACTCTACAACAAGCTACATCACCAACCTCATCTCAAAATATCACCCAAATCATCATCTTCACTCCTTTCAATACCTTTTGATCTCCAGATTCCTCATCAATTTCTCCCATGCTCAACTTCAGAATTTATCCAGAGTCTCTCCCTTCCTCTGGAACTCCCTACCCCAATCTATCCAGTTTTCTCCTACTCTGCCCACCTTCAGGCAACCTCTGAAAACTCATCTTATTAGGAAGCCCATTCCACCTATTTTTGTTTCCATTCAAATCCCATTAAATACAAGTAAGCTAACTGCTGTTAGACCAGATTATCATTAAATTGTGTTTGTGTGACTGCAGTATGAACATAAGTCTGCAAACTCTTTTCGGAGCACAGACCGCAATAAATGACCCTGGAATATGTTGATGTTGTACAAATTAATAAAGTAATGGAAATTTCTGTAGAGTTATACAAAACTTTACAGCAACATGGAATAATGAAGCATTAAAAAAAAAAAAACAGAAAAAAGTATTTTAGAAGAACCTTTATAACTTTTGACAACATGAAATAATTTAGCAATGTAGCTCAGAAATCAGCTGAAAAGGACAGTAAAAGATTATCATAAATGGGGTTTCGATGGTAAGTTAGATAGCAGGAAGCTGACGCAACATAAATTGTCAGGAAGAAATCAACTTTAATATGCGCTGCAGTTTTGGGCACCCGTTCATGAAAAAAGACATTATGCAACTAGAAAGAGTTCAGCCAGCAAAAGTAATAGAGGTAATGGAGGATTTTACATAGAGCAAAGACTAGCCAAATTAGGCTTGCTTGCATTAGAGAAAAAGGCTCTTCTTCAAGGTCAGCGAAAAGGGATTTCAAGAGAACTTTTCATCCCATGAAATGTGCAAATGACACACATTCATCATTTGTAATATGAGCAAATGCCATGCAAAGATTCTGTTTTCATTTACCTCTAGGTAGACTATATATGAAGGGTTAAAACTAAGAATTTAATCATTTTTGGATATTTTTGTGCCGTAGGCAGTATTCTCACCTATTTTAAATGTTATGATAAACATACTCCAGTGTAATCTTTGTAGACATATTTTATATTCTAAAAGTTCTAAAAACTCCCCACCTGTTTTTATATCATAATTTTGTAAAGTTTGTTACCCTAGAGCAGGGGTGTCCAAACTTTTTTCAAAGAGGGCCACATTTTTATGAAGTGAACATGCGTGAGGGTTGACCATTTTCCCTGACATTCTTTGAACCATTAAAATTTGGTCTAAGTGTGTTCGCCCGAACACTAATACACTGCCCAACAAGAATTCTCTTGCCTTTGTGGCTTTCAGGAAAAAAATTTAAATTTTAATCAAAGAACTGTGAAGCAAAATAAGGGTCAGTGCCCATCAATGCAACCTAATCAGTGCCCATCTATAGCCCAACCATTTCCATGAATGCATCCCTACCATTGCCATGAATGCAGCCCCACCATTGCCATGAATACAGCCCCACCATTGCCATGAATGCAGCCCCACCATTGCCATGAATGCAGCCCCACCATTGCCACGAATGCTGATTTACCATTGCCATGAATGCAGCACCCCCATTGCCATGAATGCAGCACCCCCATTGCCATGAATACAGTACCCCCATTGCCATGAATGCAGACTCACCATTGCCATGAATGCAGACTCACCATTGCCATGAACGCAGCCCCACCATTGCTATGAACGCAGCCCCACCATTGCCATGAACCCAGCACCCCTATTGCCATGAATGCAGGCCCACCATTGCCATGAACGCAGCCCTACCATTGCCATGAACGCAGCCCTACCATTGCCATGAACGCAGCCCAACCATTGCCATGAACGCAGCCCCACTGTTGCCATGAATGCAGACTCACCATTGCCATGAATGCAGACTCACCATTGCCATGAATGCAGACTCACCGTTACTATGAATGCAGCCTTTCCGTTGCCATGAATGCAGCACCCCCATTGATATGAATGCAGCACCCCCATTGCCATGAATGCAGCACCCCGATTGACATGAATGCAGCACCCCCATTAACATGAATGCAGCACCCCCATTGACAAGAATGCAGACTCACCATTGCCATGAATGCAGACTCACCATTGCCATCAGTGCAGCCTGATTCATGCCCTTCTGCAGCCTCGGAGGGGACAGGGAGGGGGCGGGACGAGCGCCAGCAGATTACATACAGGAGAAACTCCTGTTTTCTCGGCGGCCTCTGTAATACAAAGTCCCGCCTCCTATGATGGACAGAACAGTCGTCCAATGGCAGCGCAGGAGACAGGACTTCCTTTTACAGAGGCCGCCGTGTAAACAGAAATTACTCCTGTATGTACGGCACTCGTCCCGCCCCCTCTCTGACCCCTCCAAGGCACCCAGCATATATATATTTTGGCCCCCCAAGCTCGGGGATTCGTTGGGGCCACAAAAGATATACTTGTCCAAATTGCCAGGTTGGCCGTTCGAAACCGGATCGTGGGCCGGACTTTGGACATGCCTACCCTAGAGTCTTTATCCTACGTTCTCTGTGGAGAAAAGCTGGAAAGGTTTTTGTTTTTATTCATACTTTTAAGAACAATGTACACATTTACCAGCAGACCATGGATCTTCAAGGGCTCAAGGAAAGAAGTGTGTGGTCGGAGTCCAGGCTGAAGTTTCCACTTCACTCATCTCTGTAGAACACTATGGATGTGTGGCATTCAGGGGCCACCCTTCTTTCCTTGAGCTATTACAGGAGCCAGGATGGCCTCCATCCCCTGCCAGCACTCTGAGCAGCAGTTGCGGACGCATTGGTTTGCATACCTCCTCTTACCGAGCCTGAGCGGCACACTATCCATTTACAGGTCACATGGATCTTCAAGGGATGTCCAAACATCTTTATTCAGAGAGATCACATCACGGCAGAAAAGTGAAATGTTTTGGGGTCATGCAGGACCCCTCAGACACGTCTGACAAAGGGGTCCTGTGTGGCCCTGAAATGTTGCACTTTTCCATGATGATGTGATTTCTCTGAATAAAAGTGTTCGGACATCACCAAGATCCATGGTGTACTGGAAAATACGTATGTTGATCTGTGATGTTACCACTTTCCAGCTGGCTGTTGGTGCAGCACCCATTTACTGTAACTCTTGGCCTATTTCTGGAACATGTGTGATGGGAATATCAATAGTCATTCATAAATTAACGAATCTTGTGGCATCCTACAGAGTGTTCTCTGCATAATCCTACAAATAGCACTCCATGATTGGACAAAGGCTGGTCACATGGCTTTGATAACCATGTGACCAAGCTCTTATCCTGCCTCTTTAAGTTTTTGACATTCGCCTATTGAAATGGGGCTTTGCTTGTTTCAGGTCCTAGCGTGAATGTTTCTGTACAGGAAATGACAGGAAGCTAAAATAAATACAGACTTCAGGTAATTATACAAGCAGTATTTAAAAATACATTTATTGATATTCTGATGAATACATAATTGGACAAATGGTGTTTTTTATATCTGCCTGGAGTTTAGCTTTCAACTCATTATGCTCCTATTTCTTTGTAGTAGCGATTCCCAATACGCCGACGAATGGCACTGATTTTCAGACAGCATAAGAAATGTCTGCCTGTGATTTGCACTGTGTTGACCACCCCTTATATTTAGCAGAGTTGCTGTACAGCAGACATAAAAGGGGGGCCCAGTAAATGTGTGCAAGTAGTGCAGCACTCCTTTGATGTGTGTAAAGGGTCAGTAATTGCAATAATGAAGAAACAGACATTTCGTACTGTGTAATTGATTTTTTAGCCTGAAGCCTTTAATTCATCAAACTTCGGCAACACAGTGGGACCACACGCTGCAAGTTTCGAGATCAGCTTTAATCAAGGCACAATTATAACAAGAACACTGATTCAGCAGTAGGCATGTCAAGGTTTCATAATCTGTACCGGTGGCTTCCTTAGGAGCCCTTTAGAATATGTCAGGTCCTTTACATAGAAAATCTTTACCTCTGTGTTTCTCTTCTGACAGAAACACAGCATCAGAGCGAAGGTGTTGTGTTAATAAGAACTTTCCCTGTCAGATGAGACCACAATGTACAATAACTGATTTGCCATTCGAGACAGGCTGCTCAAGGGTGCCATTTTCTCTTGTCACGATCATATTTTTCTTTAGTTTTAGTTTAATAAATGAATGCAAACCTTAATAAAATGAAAACATAGTTTCTCCTAAACCATCTGAGATTAATAATCCTTGTAAGATGTTCACTAAAAATAAATGTAGCTGCTTATGCTGAAACATATCTTCATTCAGCATTTGGCTTTAAGTGGTGCCTGCATGAGAAACTGAAAAATGATAATACAGTACTTTATAGAGTGCAATGTACTTAAAGTGATATTTGAACCTTATTAAGAAAAAACAAAAGCCCCAATTTTGTACCCAAGCCACAGGCACCCCCTTCCCGTTTGCATGTGCCTCCTTATTTAGCCAGCTTTTACAGAAATAATTGTGCATCTATATGCATACAGAGTGTCTGGCAAGCCACGCCCCCGCTCCCACCTCCCAGCAATTTGACGGTCGGTAGCATGAGCCAATCGCTACAACAGTGCAGATCGGAGGACACCGCGGCAGTGATTATGGACCACAGTTAAAGCATTTGTAACCCCAACACTTCATATTCCGGATATGTGCCTGCCAGTGGCAGCTGCTGCTAAAATTGTTTTGGGGGGAGTCAAACAAACTCATCCAGGTCCACACTCACCAGAGGACGCCATGAGACATACCTAAAAACTGAGCCTTCCAGCGATCACGGCTCCCCTGATATCTGGCAGCTTCCATGTTAACTCGGTCTTCCTTCCGGGTTCCAAATCTTTAGCCTCCTGTCCTAATTGGCCGGGACAAGAAGCTGGAAACTGGAAGTGACGCGATGGCAAATATTGGTTCATTAAAATCACAAGTGGGAGGGTTCCGGGCGCAGTGCTCTGCGCCCCAAGGACATCCTAAAACAAGCCAATTAAAGCCTCAGGCTCTAATCACATGCTTGCAGTGCAGTGAGTGCACACACATAGAACGATTGATTTTTAAATAAATGATAATATGACTAATATTTTTTAACTTTAAGATGTTAAAAAATGTTAGTCATATTATCAGTTATTTAAGAATAAATTGTTCTATGATTGTACAAACTAACTTTGGGGGGGCAATGCCCCTGCTCCCCTTATGGACCGGCTGCCACTGGTGCCTGCTGTACCATGTACTTGTATGGGAAAGTATCCTGTTCTCTTTGTATTGCTTCCTTTATGTGAAAGCCCTGGTGTTCCTGCTAGTCCCCTTGCTTTCCTATTAAAAACTGACCACACTAAGCATGAGAACCCAACATGGTCAGTTCTCTAGCTGTACTGGGAACTCATTATGCTCTCCTCCAATGATCAGATTTGTCCTGACATGCCCCCACTGCACAGCCATTCACTGGGATGCTCAGTGTACTACTGCTTCTCTTCCTCCCTTTCCTCTATACATAAATGTTTTGCCTTTAATTCCTATTTTAAACTGAATGGGTTGTTTTACAAGGTGATCGTTTACGATCATTTAAATGTTTGGGGATTGAGCAGAAAAAGGCACTGGGACATTTTTTTACCACAGTATATATATACAGTACTGTGCAAACGTATGAGTAACCAAACCAATTATACCAAGCAGGTGCTAATGTCACAGGTCACATACCATGGCAAGACTGAGGACAGCAACAAGACACAAGGTTTTACTGTATCAGCAAGGACTCTCCTAGGCAAAGATTTCAAAGCAGACTGGCATAGTTGCCAACATTGTAAAAAAAAAATGTGGGACACTTTTGTGGCTGTAGGCGGAGCTGTCCAATAATTAGGGGGCGGGGCATTCGTCAGCAGGCGTGGCCTGGGAAAAATAGACAAGTGCGGCACGCGAAGCGCGCCGCGCCGAAAAATGGGCGTGGTTTACGTGAAATTGTGGGCGTGGCTTAAATGGGCGTGGCTCTAGAGGGTGTGGTTAGAGTCTGAAATGAATGAGGGATGGAGAGGGGGAGAGAGGGATGGAGAGGGGGAGAGAGGGGGAGAGAGAGGGAAATGACGGGACAGCAGCCCCAGATCCTACATAATAGAAATATGTGTATTCTAGAAAGTTTAACAATCAGCAGATAAAGATACTCCAAACACCTGGTGTTAATGCTTCAATCATCCCGGCACCATGGTTGTTATGGTGTCAGGATGATTGAAGCGCATTATTTCTATTATTATATTGTAATATAAAATGAAATCATTCAACTCACCATAATGCAGAATCAGTGGGATCCCTGAGCGTGTCACTAGCCACGTCGCCTGCCACCAGCCGTCTGTCCTTGCTTCAGATGTCCGAGCAGAGTCCGTCCTTGCATCAGGTGCCCCCAGCGGAGCCCCCCTCACATCAGGAGTCCCCGGCGGAGCCCCCCCTCACATCAGGTGTCCCCGGCGGAGCCCCCCCTCACACCAGGAGTCCCCGGCAGAGCCCCCCCTCACATCAGGTGTCCCCGGCGGAGCTCCCCCTCACATCAGGTGTCCCTGGCGGAGCTCCCCCTCACATGAGGTGTCCCCGGCGGAGCCCCCCTCACATCAGGAGTTCCCAGTGCCCCCCCACACTCACATCAGGTGTCCCCAGTGCCCCCCCCTCACATCAGGTGTCCCCAGTGCCCCCCCCCACTCACATCAGGTGTCCCCAGTGCCCCCCCACACTCACATCAGGTGTCCCCAGTGCCCCCCCCACTCACATCAGGTGTCCCCAGTGCCCCCCCACACTCACATCGTGTCCCACAGCGGTGCGCGCGCTCACCCCCCACCTAGAACCCCCGCCCCTTTCCATATCAGACTGGCAGCGGGGCGGGGGGTAGGCGGGCCGAGGCGGAGCGGGGCGAGGAGGAGCGGGGCGGGCCGAGGCGGGCCGAGGCAGAGCGGGGCAGGGGGTGGGCGGCGACGCAGAAGCTTCGTCTAGCCTCCCCCCAGCCGTCTTCCTGAACTTCAACAAAATGGCGGCCGGCGGAGACAATGTCTCCGCCGGCCGCCGACCTCTAGCGGCGGCGGCGGCGGCGGCGGTTTCAAAAACCGGAACCGAATTTTTCGGGACATTTCCCGGGACACCACAAATCCGGGAATGAAGTCCACGTCCCGGGAATGTCCCGGGAAATTCGGGACAGTTGGCAGCTATGGACTGGGGTTTCAAGGTATGCTGTTCAAGCTTTTTTAAAGAATCACAAAGAAACAGGCAATGTTGAGGACTGTAGATGCAGTGGTCGGCCAAGGAAACTTAATGCAGCAGATGAAAGACACACCATGCTTACTTCCCTTTGACATCTGAAGATGTCCAGCAGTGCCATAAGAACAGAACTGGCGAAAACCAGTGGGACCAGGTACACCCATATACTGTCCAAAGAAGTCTGCCAAGAAAAGATCTTCATGAAAGAATTGTGGTCAAAAAGCCATACCTCTGACGTGGAAACAAGTGATTCAACTATGTTCGAAAACATAGGAAATGGGGTGCAGAAAATGTCAGCAAGTGCTCTGGAACTGATGTGTCAAAATGTAAAATATTTGGCTGTAACAGGAGGCAGTTTCTTTTCTGAAGGGCTGGAGAGAGGTACAATACTAAATGTCTGCAAGCAACAATGAAGCATAGTGGAGGTTCCTTGCGGGTTTGGGGCTGCATTTAGGCAAATAGAGTTGGAGATTTGGTCAGGATCAATGGTGTCCTCTAAAGCCCCATACACACTATCAGATTTTCTGCTGATTTTTTTCCTTCAGATTTACCAAAACCATATAATATGAGGTCAAATCTTAGGAGTTTCAATTTGTATGCAATCAGGCAGGCCCTTGCACTACATGGTTTTGGTAAATCTGAAGACAAAAATCAGCAGAAAATCTGATAGTGTAGGATTCACATTTATTTCATTTATTATGTATGCACCGGTGACCCTCACATACTTATTTGAATGTTGATTAAAAGAGTGAAGCTCTGCTTTAAGGGCCAGTTCACACCACATGCAGTCCAGTGCGTTTTTTTTCCTGCTTCAAAAACATGGAAATTGGGTTATATGGTTTCCAATGCCATAGTTCACACCAGTGCGGTCAGTTCTAGGGCTTTTCAGTTCCAGAAAGAAGTTGAACATGCTGTATTTTTCCTGCACTGGACTGTACTGGAACGTGGTAAAATGCACTGGAATGCATCAAAAACTCACCAGATCCCACTACCGTGAAAAAAACAGGAAAAAAGCATCTGGAATGCATCCAGAAACGCATAAAAAATGCATCAAAAATGCACTGGGACGTGCCAAAAATGTGTTACAAACGCGCATGCAGAAACACTTCCAAAACGGATCTGGAGTGCGTTTTTGTGATGTGAAGCACTAATACAACAGAAAGAGAAGAGGGTGATACTGCTTCTTTTTAAGGGCTGGTTCACATGAAAAACGCACTCCAGATCCATTCCAGATGCGTTTCTGCATGCACATTTTTCACACTTTTTTTAAAGCATTCCAGTGCGTTTTTGTGTGTTTTCAGATGCATTCCAGGTGCTTTTTTTCTTCTTTTTTTCCTGTTTTTTTCACTGTACTGGGATTCATTGCATTTTCTTTCAGTGCATTCCGGTGCATTTTTGATGCGTTTTACCGCGTTCCAGTACAGTTCAGTGCAGGAAAAAAACTGCATATTCTACCTTTTTTTCTGTAACTGGAATACCCTGGAACTGACTGGAAACCATGTAACCTACTTTCAATGCATTTTTGATACAGAAAAAAACACACTGTGTTAATCTGTTTTCACTGAGGGCCAGTGCACATGTGATGTGCACTGGCCCTCAGTGAAAACAGATTAACTTATAAACTGCGCAGCTATCCTGCTAAAAACATACATATAAGCTGTGCTGCATCTGCGAAGTGGGAAAACTGCATTGCAGTAGTGTGAAAGCTGCCTTAAAGTGTTACTAAACCCAGGAGCCTGCATTCACTATAACTGGTCTCCCACAGTACACAGAACATGGAAATGCATTTATTTTTGTAAATATAAACTGCTAAATATCGTTTCTCATCTGCAGTTTATAGCAGTCTTATGACTTCTATCAGTGTCTGGTTAAAGCTTGTAGGAGGAGTTTTCATTCTACTCTGACTGTCCTATGAAGCTGCATGATCCCTGACCCTCTGTCTGGACAGTGCTGATTGGCCCTGTGCTGATCACATGCACCCTCCCAAGAAAAAAAGAAAAAACTCTCTAGCAATTGTCATAGCCGGGATACATAAACATTTTGTATAATTCATAAAATATTCATTCAAGGAGATTCCAGACCAGAGGGGCACCCCCCCCCCCCCCTGAGGAAATGTTGATTAAATTATGCTCACAGATGGGAGGTGGGGGATTCATACGCAAACAATGGACCTGGAGAATGGTGTATGCTTAACTCAACCCCAGCCAACAATGGTGAATTGATGGTTTGATATCTGGATCTCTAAAGTCTTTGATCAAAGAAAGTCCATGTCAAACAAGCCCCATTGTTTCAAGAACAAGGTTGCCTCCTCAATGGTGTTGATTTACCTGGCCCCAGACAATGGCAGAGACGCCTGATTAATTATACACCAGCAGGGCCCCAGTTGCAAGTTTTAAACAGAACTACAAAATATATATGCTAAATACTGGCTACGGACGAAAATCAGTATATATCAGAAGTCATCCACCTATTGTCAAAGAACTTGGCACCAGTATTATATGGTTGAAAGGTTGTGGTTGTTTTATCCGAGGAATACCTGACAGTATCAAGATCATTTTTTATTTCTAAATTTCTTATAGCCAGCAAAGTACACAAGATGGGGACAGCCCATATTTGGAACCAACCAATCATGAGATGGTAAACATAAGGTGAGAAGGCACCAATTCAACAATTGGATTGCACACAATAAAAAGAGAAACACATATGATTAAAGGAGGAGAGGACCACAGACCCACACGCTAGATACACTCCCTAGATGAACAAGAAGCCTGCTGAAAATTGACCACTCCCCATCTTGCTGGACTTTGCTACTGGAACTAATCAAATGTAAGTAGACGAGAAAATCCGGACAGCCGCACACCAGGAAGATATTATCCAAAGAGGTTACTTTATTGTAAAATCAGGATCATACCATGTACAGAACACCGTAGACAAGATGTACAGGCAATCAGCTAACACGTTTCCACTTATGCCAAGTGCTTACTCATATGAGTAAGCACTTGGCATAAGTGCGAAACACGTTAGCTGATTGCCTGTACATCATGTCTACGGTGTTCTGTACATGGTATGATCCTGATTTTACAATAAAGTAACCTCTTTGGATAATATCTTCCTGGTGTGCGGCTGTCCGGATTTTCTCATCTACTCACATTATGAATCAGCATTAGCCAGCACCTGGGGCTCTTTATCTCTGGAGAGAATCATCCACCTTATACCTGTTTTGGATCCACACTGGTGTGGGGAAGACTCTTGTGTTGCATCTGCATTCCGGACTATAACTAATCAAATGTACTTGTAATTTGTTGGATATCTATCCCTTTTAGACTGTGCAAGATACAGACCATACGGATATTAATTAACCTTTTCCTCCCAAAATTGTAGGGATTGTATTTTACAGTTTATGTTTTAACCTTATCATGTACAGTGTGTAGGGCAGTTTTGTAATTAATCATTTTTCCACATTATTTGTCTAGGCTGTGTGTTGAAGCCATTTGTGGGTGAAATTAGGTATAGACCCGCATTACAACAAATTTGGGTACTGTAATCCCAGGGAAATTATTTATCGCCCCATTCAATCTGGTAGCTATGTTAAATTAATATTTCCTTCAAATTGATAATATCTACCTGTTGACTCCACAAGACATACTTTGTATTCCTTCCAGCCTGGAGAAATTCAGAGGATTATTTGCCCGAGCGACAGGAGATATTGTGTTTTTGAACTTAAGGAGCGATTACCGCAAACATTTTTTTAACATAGTGGTTTGGGCTACCCTTGGGTTATTTGTCAAATATTAAGGAAAATAGTTTTATTGCTGGGTTGATGTCTTTGGTAGGGTATATGAAATATTAATCACCAGAAATTCCGGTTCTGTATGAAATTGTATAATTATACTTAGAAATTAATAAAAATGATTTACTTATTAATTTTATTGGGAGATATTTATACATTGGTAAGAATTCTCCATAGATTAACAAACTCAGGAAATTATTGTGGTATGTTACTGATTGTGTGAACAAAGTTCACATTTTTACCGTAAGGTTGGAGGCAGTGAGCAAAACACTAAGATCCTAATAATTCAAATTTCCCATATGTATTATTAAGATTCTATAATTTTGCTGTTGTAGGTTTTGTAACACTTTAAGATGATTTGCCTGACAGTATATACACCAAGAGAGGTCAGGGATGACTTGTTTTAAAGTTTTTACTGTTTGATAAAAATATGCAAAAACGTTAATGTCCATATTCTGCACAGTTGCAGTTTAGGTAAGTAGTTGGTGTTTTTGGCGGGTACTCCCATAGTCACCATTTTCAGGTAGAGAAGCATAAAGGCAGAGTGTTTAGATGCCTGCTCCTAAAGCAAATTTCCTCAAAGATCACAAAATTTTGCCCAGACTTCAGATGTTCTAATCTAGCCCAACCACCACTGACCTACCATCAATATTCTTCCCTGCCAGTATACACACCTCACAATGACAACCCATACCCCCTTTTGGTGCCACCACTGCCCTAACCCCAGTTTGTGCTTTGCAACTTCACCAAACACTGACAAATAGGAAGAGTTTGTCTCTCACCCTGACTCCAGTTGTGAATACTGCTGTAACAATTGTCACCTCTTCCTGGACCCAACTTCTTGTTTTTTTATTTCTTACTTCTTTATTATAAATATTTCAACATTACAAACCAAAATATATTATTGGATATAGTACTTATCACTTATACAGTTTGTACATAAATTCCTTATTTCGAATACCATACATATGGTCTATCCACAGCAAATTCTGAAATTTTTCTATCTTTTTCTTACATATATTCTCCAATCAATATAACAAGTATTTAACCACAAATAATAACAACATACAACAAAACATCACACACAAAAAAAAAAAAAAACAACTTTCCCCAGCACAAGCAACTCGGATGACTGTTCCATTTCCTGCCCACTATAGTATTCTATGCATCTATACCTATGTGAAAAGTTACCTCGGCTGGTTGCTTAAGTCAGTAGATTCTTCTCTCCCCGCTGATTTTGCCCTCTACCTCCATTTTCTGTCTGATACCAAATTCTCTATCCCTAATTATTCTTGCCCACTCTACTAAAGATCCGCAAAAACCGGTGAGGATGGGGCTAACCGTGGAACCGAGATCCATGGCTTCCACAGTTTGTACAGGTAATTGGGTATGCCTCTGTTACAATAGATCTGTTGTTCCTTCAGAATATTGTTGTTTACATGAAGGTGCCATTCCTTAAAGGAAGGTGCACTTGGAGATATCCACCTTAGGGCAATTAGCTTTCGTGCCAAAAACATTAGTCTGCTAACTGGTGTCAGAATCTCATGGGGCATAAGTTCTTCATCAAGGTAGCCCAGCAGGCATGTTTTAGGGTCTTTATGGATATATGTCTTAAATGTATCATTAATTGTATTCACCACCTCTCGCCAATATTTAGCCAGTTTAGGACAATTCCACAACATATGTAGTAAATCAGCAGGTGATTGTTGGCACCGTGGACAGTCCGGGGAATCACGCCTGCCCCACTTAAATAGTTTGACCGGTGTTCTATATACCCTGTAAATTATAAATAATTGGGTTAGACATTGTGCTGGTGATAATGAGACTAGGGGTACCCTTTCTAATATTGTTTGCCAAGCTGCATCTGAAATATCCCCTATATCTAGCTCCCACCCTCTTCTGCCCGGGCTAGCACCCTCATCTCGATATGATCTCGTAAGTTGACCATATAGAGATGAGATCAAGCCTTTTTTTTCTGTCATCCGTGCTAATAAAGTTATAAGTGGCATTGGTTTTATCACTTTCTTTTCCCCTTTAAACTGAGATTGGACCGCATGTCATAGTTGTAAGTATTTAAAAAAATTATGATGAGGTAAGTGAAATGATTCCTGCAGATCCTGAAAGGAGCGTAGAATATTGTGTGAGTACAACTGTGTTATATATTATAGGCCCTTAAAGCGCCAGCTTTCAAATCCCTTCAGTTTACCTAGTTCTTTATATTGCCTATTCCCCCAGAGTGGGAAATACTCAGAAGCACCTGCATATTTCATTATGCTCCTCATTTCCTTCCAAACTCTATTCATGAGTATCATTGTTGGGCTCTTACAGGTATAAGCAAAGGCCCCAGATTCCAGCTGGGCCAAGAGGTTGTAGTGAGAACTGTTACTTAGCAGTAGGGCCTGGATAGAGTCCTCCCAGTTCGCAGCTCCCCAGCCAGCATACTGCTGAAGCTGGACAGCTATAAAGTAAAGTCTAGGGTGGGGTATCGCCAGTCCGCCCCCATTCCTTTCTCTCTGGAGAATTGATAACCTAATCCTGGGATTTTTTCCCTTCCATAATAACCTTCGAAAAATTGATTCAATCTTTTTGAACCATGTGAGAGGTATCCATATCAGTGAGTTATGAAAAATATATAATAATTGAGGGGCCCAGATAATTTTTATAAGGTTTGCTCGACCCACCACCGATAATGGCAACTTAGTCCATGCCGTACTCTTATGCTGGAATTTAGTAAGAATAGGAGATAAGTTATCTGTCAAATAATATTCTACCTTGGAATGTATCATTATTCCCAAGTATTTAAATGAAGAAACAATTTTAACCTGAGGAGCCTCTCTTAGCATGGACAAGCTAGGGTTGTCTAAAGGGAGCAAAACAGATTTATCCCAGTTAATGATATATCCCGAAAGCATGCCAAAATTTTGTATAAGTGCCAGTAAAGATCTTAAAGATTAATCCGTATCCCCAAGAAAGAGCAGAGCGTCATCTGCATATAGAGAGATTTTTTCATTCCTCGTTCCTCTAATAAATCCGCAGATTGATTCTGATTGTCGGATGGCTTCAGCCAGGGCTTCGATGGCCATTGCAAATAGCAGGGGAGACAGGGGACATCCCTGTCTTGTTCCTCTCTATAATGAAAAAGATTCAGATACCATACCATTTATTTGCATACAGGCCCTTGGGGTAGAATACAGCATTTTAATCCACCGTATGAATCTTTCCCCAAGGCCAAATGCACCCATCACTTCCCACAGGTATGTCCACTCGACGTTGTCGAAAGCTTTGGCTGCATCGAGTGACAAAATCGCTCTGCTCCCAGGGTTATCAGATGGTAATTGCATGTTTAAATATAGCCTTCTCAAGTTGGTTGCTGTAGATCTTGTAGGGACAAAGCCACACTGGTCTTGGTGAATCAATCCCTGAATATGCCTATTTAGTCTTGTGGCAAGGACCCTGGCTAGAATCTTAGTGTCCGAGTTCAGCAATGATATCGGGCGGTAAGATTCCAGGGCCAAAGGGTCCTTTCCAGTTTTTGGCAATACAATGATACAGGCATCCTTCATAGAATCTGGAAGCTTAAATGATTCCAAGGCATGATTGAGAACCTTCAGTAGTTCCGAAAGCAACACCTCTCCATAATGTTTATATACCTCTGAAGGTAGGCCGTCAATACCCGGCGCCTTATCATTTGGGCTTTCTGATACTTCCCTGACCAGTTCCTCTAAGGTCAGGGGGGCATCAATTTCCTCTTTAGAATTTACCGATAAGGAGGGGAGTTTTAGTGGATCTAGGAATTCCTTAATTCTTATCTTGGAGTATTTAGTTTTATTTTGATATAGGTTACTATAGAAAGAGACAAAAGATCCCAGGATTACATTCTGATCTTGAGAAATATCTCCCCCTGTTGTACGAATGGCTAAAATAAATTTGGTGTTTTCCTGGGACTTCGCAATTACGGATAACATTCTGCCCGTTTTTTCACCCTCCTCAAAACTACGACATCTGGACAAAAAGTCAGTCCGCGCGGCCTTGTTCATAGAAACCTGTCTGTATAAAGATTGTGCATCCTTCTAAGCCCCACGGTTGGTAATAGTGGGGTCCCGAATATACTGAGCGTCTTTCTGCTTCACCTCAGCTGCTAGCAGGGATTCTTGTTCCCGGCTAGTTTTTTTTATAAACACTTCTTGTTACAGACCGTTAAGCCTTGTACACACGGTACGATTGTTGGCAGGCTGTTGTCCTAAAATCTTACCGTTAGTACGCTCCTTTTGACAATTGCTGTCCAACTTTCGGCCAACAAATGTTGGATGACAGGCTAGTAAATTTGCGGCGGACAACAGCTCCACCTCTGATTCTCGTATGGTCAGTAAACAAATCCGTCACACAAAAGTCGAGAGTACAAACACGCATGAACGGAACCAAGGAACGAACCGGAAGCGATTGGTCTTGTAAACTAGCGTTCGTAATGGAGAATTAACATTTGTGATGTGGCAAATTATGAAATGTTGAAATGCAGCGCACCATTCCCTTCTTCTATAATGGGATAATAATGAAGCTACTTTGCTGGTGATACTAATGGAATTATGGCAAACGTATTTTAAAAGGCATGTGTTTTCTAGTGATATCAAGAAACTTATTATGCTTGTTGTTTGTTTTTTTTGGGCAAGTCACCACAACACCATTATCCTAAAGTTTTTAAGATCAAAGATACAACTATGTTGGTGTCCCTTGTTGATTTTACATTGTATTTGTTTTTTATGTAACTGCCTACTCCTAAACTGTCATTTAAACTGTCATTTGTCATACACTGTCAAGTAAAACACATAGCCAAGTATTATTCTCCACAATTTTTTTATTGTGCAGAAAAAAAATAACACAAATCCAAATACAAAGAACTTAACCAAAAAGTGCATTCCATGCATACAAAAATATAGAAAGTATAACAAATAAAAACATTTTTTAAAATAAAAACAAAATAATAGAAATTAGTAAGTAGTGAAGGGGTTAAAATCCCCAGTCCAGCGGGGTTGTTGGGGTTCTTGTGGCTGGTATTGCCACTGACCGCCATGCTGCTGTGTTTGGTGGGGTGGCTGTGGTGGGTGGGGTGGCTGTGGTGTGTGGGTTGGCTGTGGAGGTGGGGTCACAAAATCAGAAATGTGTGTGCTTTCTGAAATTTGGCCCCTCACCCCCTTGTTGAGGAGCTGCAGGATGAGTTCCTCACACCTTCTCCTTTGATCACTGGCCATCTGCCTTAATTTATTGTCCATCACAAAACCAAAAGCTTCAGCCTCATCTGGGTCTGTCCGTATGGCAGTAGTGACCAGGCTGAGGAAGGCAGCTGTGGCCTCCTCGAGATTCCTGCTCTTTCTGGCCCTTTTAGCAGGAGGGTGTAGGGGAGGGATTTGGGATTCTGTTTGGCTGCTGGTTGCTGGCTCCTCCAGACAGACACTTTCTTGTGTATGAAAATGGGCAGGGCCATCTTTAAGGCAGGGCAAAAGGGACAGCTGCCCTGGTCCCCATCATGGTTGTGGGGCCCAAAGCAGCTGCCTCATACTTGCCAACTCAGTTTAAATTCCCTTGTCCCTTTAAGTTTTAGTCCCGTGCTGTGTCCCGATATCTCAGTGTGAAGTCCTGTTACTAATGCTTCCCAGCTCTGCCCTATTGTTGTGTTTACAAGTAAATAACCGTCATTGATATGTAAATAGCGGCGGCATTAATATGTAAATAGTCACAGACCGGTGGCATTGATATGTAAATAGAGGCAGCATTCATATGTATATCATGCCCCCCTGAGGTCATATCCACCATCACCTCTGCTGAATGCTGCCCACTGGGGAGGTAAAGTCCTGCCTACAACTGTGGTCATTAAACCTAACATCAGCCTGTTCTGCAAAGGTAATTGGAGGTGGAACCCTTTTTAAAAATAACATGGTGCTACAGCACCGTGAATTTTGGTGCATGTAAATACGCACATCTGAGCAGATGTGTGAGAATGTCATTAACAATTAATGGCACTGCTGTGTATCTGCTAAAGGGCAGCACATTTCTGTGTTGTCAGGAAAGCGGTTTTGCATGTGTTCCCGACACAAAGAAATGTGAACGTAGGCTAAATGTCTCAGTTACATTGGTGGTCAGTGTAAATGTTCTCATTACATTGGGGCTTGGTGTACAATCCTTTCATTCGCACTAGTGGCCAGTGAAGCCCGTATAAAGGTGGTCAGTGTAAATTCTTCATTACATTGTGATCAGTGTACATTTCCCTTTACATTGATGGTAAGTGCAAAATTGTCCTTACACTTGTGGTCAGTGTAAATCCCCCTTTACATTGGTGGTCGGTGTAGAAGTGTCACCTTACATTGGTGATCAGTACAAATCTCCTCGACAGTGATTGTCAGTGTAAATTTCCCCTTACATGGAGGTTATTGTATATTCCCTCTTACACTGGTGGTTGGAGTAAATGCTCCTATTACATTGGTCTCAGTGTAGAAATCCCTCTTTATATTGGTGAGTGGCGTAAAATCCCCCGTTACATGGTGGTCAGTGCAAATTTCCCCTCACATTGATGGTCAGTGTAAACCCCCCCTTACATTGGTGGTCATTGTATATTCCCCATTACATTGGTGGTCACTGGTCAGTGTAGAATCGCCCACACTATACTTGCCAGAGATTTCCAGCTGCCATAGTGTACTGCCTCCTAACTAATCCCATTCCCCCACCACTGCCACTGATCCCATCAACCCCCCAGCATTGCCACATCTCACCCCCACAGCATTGCCACTGATCCCAGGAGTCCTAGGATCCCTAGGAGTTTTCTGTCGATTGATGGCTCACCTCCCTAGTCCATGGCATGCAGGCAGTAAGGAGATGACGTTCTGTAACCTTTAGCAATCAATCAGTGAGCAGTAATGATGTACACTAACCTCTTGCAACCAGTCATTGAGCGGTAAGGATATGCTGCAACCTCTAGCAACCAAACAGTGAGCAGTAATAATACACAGTAATCTCTAGCAACCAATTAGTGAGTGGTAAGGATGTCCAGTAACCTCTAGCAACCAATCAGTGAGCAGTATTGATGTACAGTAATCTCTAACAACCAATCAACAAGCAGAAGTCACGTGCTGTAACCTGTAGCAAATAATCAGTGAGCCATAATGTGTGCTGTAACCTCTAGCAGCCAGTCAGTGAGCAGCAATGATGCACTGTAACCTCTGTTAACCAATCACAATCACTGCCTAATCTGATTCAGTAAACTGATTTTGAGTCTAGCTGCTTTTTTTTTGTATTTCTCAGAGCAGGTGGAGAGTGAAATTACATAGAGTGGGGGGGGAGAAAATGTTTGCCCAGGGTCCAATCAAAATTAAAGACAGCCCTGAAAATGGGACATAATTCGAAACCACTTTGTTAGGGCAGAAATATTTTCCCAATAACGTCGAGTTATCATCATTGTATTTTTGGATACAAATATGTTCAACAATGCTATACCTGGGTTAAGCTGGGCTCCTCCACATCTTCATCCTGTGCATCAGGACCTGTGCAGACCTCAGGAGCTGTGACCTCAGTAGACGTAGAAGAGAGCGTAGACAGCGATGGCCTGGGTTCTGTATGGCCTGTCAAAAACCACAGCCTGTGGTAATACCACAGCCTGGGGACATATAGGTCATCCGCTGCTGCTCCAAATTTTGGTACCACTCCTATGTTCGTAGGATTGAGAACCATAATTTTTATATAATGCAATGCATAGAATTAATTCACCATAAGATAGCAGAGTGCTATTTGGCCAATAGAGATAGGCTTGTATTACCCCTCGGGAAGTCACTTAGTTACATTGCATTGTTGATGCACCCTCGTTTGAATTATGCTTAGTTTTTGTTTATTATTTAACTTCGGATAGAGGGCACACTCTTCTGTGCTGATGGATAAATCAAGCCGGAATCGTTAGCCTATGACTTCCTGCCTCAATAGCACATTTCAATGGAACCATGCCTGCTGTTAAGCCAATATATACTTTCTTTTTTTTTTGTTTTTTGTGTGAAAAACTACTAACAGAAACAGTTAACTGTCATGTTGTATTGTTGGTTTAATTGTATAATCTGCACTCCTTAAATAAAGATTAAAAAAAAAAAATTATGTAGGATACAGCAGCACAGGACCACACAGGTTTATCTTGTAGGGAGCCAGGTTGATTGGAGTAAAAAACAGCCTGAATCGACTCAATAGGATGCCAAAGGGTTTTCGACCACCCTTCTGGCAAGAGAGAGCCTGTAATTGAAGATTCTCTGCTCTAGGGTGAGGTTCCTCATAGAAAGCGGCTTCATCAGATGTTCCCCAGAGCAAAGGCCTAATCTGCCATGAAAACAAAATTGAGGCTCTCAACCTTCTCCTCAGTAGGTGGCAAGTTTAAGGTGCCATACTGGAGCCGCTTGTAGAACTCTGTCTGCATAATCACTCCTTATCAGAAGAGGTACTCGCCGAGGCCGAAATGCTGAGAGCGGTTCACCCTTGCAACTAAGCGCAGTCCACCCCCTCGAGGTGTGACAGGGAGTGAATGCACAAAGAGGCACAGGCTAGCCAGGAAACAGGTGGTTGCTGGTGTGAAGTCCTTGTCAGAGAGGAGTAGCTGTGCAGCGATTGGCAAGTGGAGGATAGCCAGAGCGGGTACAAGAGAAAGTCCAGAACCGGGCTAAGGGTCAAACACACAGGTCAGAAGTTAGAATATCCAAACACAGGCTGAGGTATTGCGGCAGGTAAATACAAGAGAAGTCCAGGATACAGGCAATGGTTCAAGGGCAAGGAGATAGTAGGCAGGTCTGGGTCACAGGCAGAGGGTCAAACACTGGAGAAGGGCGGAATCTGTATAACAAGCCAAGGGTCAGGTTCAGGAGACAAGCAGAGTAGTCGAGGTCAATCCGGGTCAAAAGCAAGTAATCAGGTAACAATCAGGAAGCAGAGATACACAGGAAGCTGAAGACAAACCAGCAATGAATCTGTGTGCCAGAGTCCTTTTTATAGGCAGCCCAGTGCGCATGTGCGTGCGCCGGATTGCCAGACAGCAAATGCGCATGCGCCGGAGCGCCGTTCCACCGCGCATGCACGCAAGAACACGGCTTTGATGCCTGGAAGCAATATTTCCCTGACAGTGACCCCCCCCCCCGAGGGGTGGCCTCTGGACACCCAAACTGGTCATCAATTCAGGATGTTCCTGATGAAAGATCTGGACTAAACGTGAGACATGCACATTTTTAGAAGGGTCCAAGGAATTGTTTTCAGGGGGATACCCCTTCCACTTGATTAAGTACTGGAGCTGTCTTCCCTTCTTCCTGCAACTCAGTTTGCTTTCTACCTCAAATTCGTCTTCACCGTCCACTTGGACCGGTGGAGGAGGTGGTTCTTCTTTGCCCGGGAAAGGACTAGGGACCCTAGGTTTCAGAAGAGATGTGTGAAAAACTGGGTGTATCTTGTACGAGTTGGGCAGGACCAATTCAAAAGCTACAGGATTGATCATCCTTTTGATCTTGAAGGGCCCTATGAATTTTGGTCTTAATTTCCGTGCTGGAACTGGCAATCTAAGGTTAACAGCTGACAGCCACACTTCTTCACCCACCTTGAAGACTGGATTCTCCTTCCTACCTCTGTTATAATACTTGCTGTAGTCCTCTTGGGCCTTTTGCATGGCTTCCTGGATCTTCAGAAAATTCAGCTGAATGGAGCTTACATGATCTTGTACCGCAGGAACAGATGTTTCTGAAAGAGAATTCGGGAGAAATGAAGGGTGAAAGCCGAAATTTGACGAGAAAGGTGTTTGATTAGTGGCAGAGTGAACGGAATTATTGTACACAAACTCAGCGTATGGTAAGAGGGAGGACCAGTCATCCTGGGAGTTGGAACAAAAGCAGTGGAGATACTGCTCCAGAGTCTGGTTCGTTCTTTCCGTCTGTCAATTACTCTGTGGGTGGTATGCGGAGGAGAGGCAAATTTACATTTCTAAAGATTTACAGAGTTCCTTCCAAAACTTAGATGTAAACTGGACCCCTCTGTCAGAGGTGACACTGACAGGAACACCATGGAGCCTAACAACTTCTTTGAAAAAAATATCAGCTGTAGCTGAAGCAGAGGGAGTGCCCACAATGGGCAGGAAGTGTGCCATTTTGGAGAGACGATCAATGATAACCAGGATAGTTGTGAACCCTCCTGAGGGTGGTAGATCCACAATGAAGTCCATGGAAATGTCTGCCCCTGGATGTTCAGGAATGGGCAGAGGTCTTAGCAAACCCCATGACTTCATATTTGATCCTTTACCACGCTGACATGGGATACAGGAAGCCACATAGTCCTTACATTCTTGTCTCCAGCCTGGCCACCAGAAGGAACGGGATACTAATTCTACAGTCTTTAGTGTTCCAAAGTGGCCTGCCAGTTTATGATCGTGACATGTCTTCAGAATTAGAGGTCTTGTCTCTGGTGGGACAAAGATCTTCCCCCGAGCCCAAAGAAGGTCATCTTTTTCCTGTAAAAAAAGGCATTTTAGGGTCAGAAAAGTGACTGGATGCAACTTTAATCATGGTCAACAGATCAGTCTGAGTGATCATACAAAAATTCTGTGGAGATAAAATGGTGCTGGCTTCAATTTCTTGGGTGGTTTCATGGAACATTCGAGACAGCGCATCTGCTTTACCGTTTTTTGAACTGGGTCTGTATGCGATGTGGAAATTAAATCTCGAGAAAAAGAGAGCCCACCGAGCCTGTCTGGGTTTTAAACGCTTGGCAGTTCTGAGGTACTCCAAGTTTTTATGGTCTGTAAAAATCATGACAGGATGGGATGCTCCCTCTAGTAGATACCTCCACTCTTCCAGAGCAAATTTAATGGCTAACAGTTCTCTATCCCCAACATCGTAGTTTCTCTCTGGTGCACTTAACTTCCGGGAAGCAAAAGCTACAGGGTGCAGGAGGGCCTTGGGACCTTGCCTTTGGGAGAGGATGGCTCCAGTGGCTGTTTCAGAGACGTCAACTGCGAGTACGAAGGGCAGGAGAGGGTCAGGATGCCGTAAGATTGGTGCGGAAGAGAATAAGGTCTTCAGTTTGGTAAAAGCTTCCTGTGCTTCCGAGGACCACAGAAACCGGCTATGTTGGCGTGTGAGCTGGGTAATGGGTGCTACAATTGTTGAAAAGCCAGCGATAAATCTTCGATAGAAGTTTGAAAATCCAATGAAACGCTGTACTCCTTTTTTATCCGTGGGAGCCGGCCATTCCTGAATCGCCTTGACTTTTTGAGGGTCCATAGCAACCCCATTAGTGGAGATGATGAATCCCAAGAACTGAACCGTTGTTTTCTCAAACTCACACTTTTCTGCTTTGAGGTACAACTTGTGTTTCCTAAGGATTGCGAGGACCAGCTTAACATGGACTTGGTGCAGTTCATTAGTGGCAAATGAGAATATCATCTAAATACACGACTAGAAAGTTATCAAGGTATTCCCGGAAGATGTCATTTACCAGGTGCTGGAAGGTAGCCGGGGCGTTGCAGAGCCCAAATGGCATCACCAAATACTCATAATGCCCGAACCTGGACCTGAAGGCGGTCTTCCACTCATCGCCCGCCCGAATCCGGATGAGATTATAGGCCCCGCGAAGATCCAACTTGGAAAAGACCCTGGCAGACCGGAAGCACTGAAACAATTGTGGGATAAGAGGGAGCGGGTACCGGTTTTTAATGGTAACTTTATTTAACTCTCTGTAGTCAATGCAAGGTCTGAGGGAGCCATCTTTTTTTTCTACAAAGAAGATGCCGGCTCCGACCGGTGATGAGGAATGACGAATAAACCCTTTTTTTAGGTTTTCGTTGATGTAAGCCTTGAGAGCCTTTAGTTCGGTTTCGGATAGTGGGAAGATGCGCCCAAATGGAATTTCAGAGCCTGGTAGAGGTTCAATAGGGCAGTCATAGGACCGGTGGGGTGGTAGATCCCTATACTCCAGGTAGGCCGAAGGTACATGCTGAAGGCTGTCAGGTACTGGTAATACAGTGGAACAAGAGGCTGGAACTGAAAGAAAACAGTGCTGGGAACAATATTCAGAGGAAAGGGAGACTTCCTTCTTTTTCCAACTGATTTGGGGTTCATGTGCTTGTAGCCAGGGAAGACCCAAGATGATAGGGAACATAGGTGACGGGATGATGTCAAAGCGCAGGAACTCCTGGTGACCGGAGTCCGTGGTGACAAGAATGGGATTTGTTTCCTTGGTGATAAGTCCGGAACGGGGAAGAGACCCATTAGCCAGGTGTACCCAGAATCTTTGTTTCTTGGTTAGCAGAGGGATATGTAGATTAGCAGCCAATGCGGCATCCAAGAAGCAGCTGCATGCTCCAGAGTCAATTATGGCTGGGAGGCGGGTTACCTCTTCTGTTAGCTGTAGGGAGACAGAGAGGTTTACATAAGTCTGTGAAAAAACAGAGGATTGATAGTTCATAATAGCTGGTGAATAGGACTTACTGGGTCTCACAGGGCAGGTGCGGAGAAAATGGCCCGACCCTCCACAGTAGAGGCACAGGTTGGCCTGACGCCTGCGCAGTCTTTCTTCAGAGGAGAGTGGCGCCCGGACCAATCCCAATTGCATGGGCTCAACGTCAGAGGTGTTTGAAGCTGGGAAAGAAGTACAAGGTGGGTGGATGGGCGTTGGTTTAGGAAGCATCCAGCTGGGACGAGGAACCTGGAAGCGTTCTGAGCGCCGCTCTCGCATGCGCCTGTCCAACTTGGTGGCAGTTTGGATTAAGTCCTCTAAAGTTGCAGGAGTCTCCATTCTGGCCAGCTCATCTTTAAGGACTTCGGACAGCCCTTGGCGGAATTTATACTTAAGGGTCGGCTCATTCCAACCGGTGTCAGCTGACCATTTCCGAAATTCGACAGTATAATCTTCAACAGGTCTGCGCCCTTGGAACAAATTATGTAAAGTGGCTTCGGCTGTAGCCATGCGTTGGGGGTCATCGTAGAGTTGCCCCATACTTTCAAAGAGTCTATGGTGTTTAATATTGGATATCATTGTTCCATCAGGCTGTAGGCCCAGGCTTGTGGTTCATCAGTTAAAAGGGAGATGACAAAGCTTACTTTTACTACCTCAGAGGAGAAAGTCCTAGGCTGTAAAGCCAAGTACAAAGAGCAGGCATTTTTGAAGGCTCGGAATTTTTTGTGATCGCCAGAAAATCGCTCGGGTATGGGGATCCTGGGTTCAGGAGTAGCCATGACCACTGTAGGATTAGAAGCCATTTGAGAGGAGGACCCGCTGGCGGTTGCAGGAGCCGAAATAGGAGCTGCGGAAGGGCCAGCAAGTTGTTGGAGGCGACCATCTATCTGGGTGTAGCCATCTTGTAACTTTTGCACTGCATCCGTAAGTGCTGATACTTGCTGGAAGAGGATCTCAAGGGGTGAACGTGCTCTGTCGGCCTCAGACATGGCTGGTTTGTACTATCAGAAGAGGTACTCACCGAGGCCGAAATACCGAGAGCGGTTCACCCTTGCGACTAAGCGCAGTCCACCCCCTGGAGGTGTGACAGGCAGTGAATGCACAAAGAGGCACAGGCTAGCCAGGAAACAGGTGGTTGCTGGCGTGAAGTCCTTGCCAGAGAGGAGTAGCTGTGCAACGACTGGCAAGAGGAGGATAGCCAGAGCGGGTACAAGAGAAAGTCCAGAACCAGGCTGAGGGTCAAACACACAGGTTAGAATATCCAAACACAGGCTGAGGTATTGTGGCAGGTAGATACAAGAGAAGTCCAGGATACAGGCAATGGTTCAAGGGCAAGTAGATAGTAGGCAGGTCTGGGTCACAGGCAGAGGGTCGAACACTGGAGAAGGGCGGAATCCGTATAACAAGCCAAGGGTCAGGTTCAGGAGACAAGCAGAGTAGTGAGGTCAATCCGGGTCAAAAGCAGGTAATCAGGTAACAATCAGGAAGCAGAGATACACAGGAAGCTGAAGACAAACCAGCAATGATTCTGTGTGCCAGAGTCCTTATTATAGGCAGCCCAAGGGTCACGTGGGATGTGCGCTAGTGCGAATGTGCATGCGCCAGATTGCCAGACTGCGAATGCGCAGGCACCGGAGCGCTGTTCCGCCGCGCATGCGTGCAGGTTCTCGGCTTTTATGCCTGGAAGCAATATTTCCCTGACACTCCTCCGTCATAGTTGTGCCCATTCTTCCCAATATCCAAATACAAGAACTCATAGTTGACAGACACAACAGCTAGCATGACTATGCTGCAAAAGCCCTTATAGTTAAAATAATAGGAGCCAGAGTTGGCTGGTGGTACAATCCATACTGCTTGCCCTCAATAGCACCACCACAGTTGGGAAAATCCCACTGCTGATGGAACCGGGCTTCAACGTCCTGGCCTTGCTCTGGGTTGGAAGGAAACTGTGGATTAAAAAATAAATTACTACTTCTGCACATAACATTGCAATCAGATTTGATACAAACATGCTTAGCCAACATAAGGAGTATGAGTAAGAGTATTTAAAGATAAAAGTGGAAGGACAACATATCTGATTCTTTCCCCCCCTCTGGTGGCCCATTAGACAACTTTTAGGGGGGGGGGTAATGGGTAGATGTTTTGGACAGGTAACCCTCTCCACTTTCATGAGAGCTGTTTGCATAAATAATTAGTGATACTTTAGCCAGGCCCTCCTTACTTACACTATTGGCAGTCCAGTGGACAGGTGAGAAGTGTCATAATCTAAAAAGCTGGATACACAATGTCCAAATTGCAGCACATTTTGACATTGCGATTTAAACAATCAATATAATAGGAGACAAAAACGTAATAAGTTTCAATTTGTAGGTAATCGGGCAGGCCCTTGCACTACATGGTTTGGGGAATTTAAAAAGAAATTTGAACACAAAAGAGGGATAGTGTGTATGGGTTTTGCAAAGTCAGCAGATAGAGTATTTGGATCTGTTGACTTAGCATTTCTGGGGGGGAGGGAGGGTTCCAAATGAGTTTGTGCCCAAAAAAATGGCCTCTTGCACTCTGCCTGAATTTGAGGAAAACAATAACATTTGCACACATTTTAGGGGCTGTTTAGGGTAAACCCCAAAATGTAGCTGACAAAAAACATTGTTAAGTTACCAGTATGGGCCTAGGATAGCATGCTGGGGAGGATAGTGAAGGAAAATATGCATGAAAGGCTTAAAAAGGAGCAGGAAAAGCTTACAGCATGCATGAGGACATTCACAGCATATGCAAGACCACAAAATCTCACACGGGTATTTCCTTTCAATGTTCTGGCTTGCTTGCAGACCCTCTTTCACCATACCACCTCTGGTTTCTCAGATCTTTGGAGGCAGATCAGGTTAACATGGTATTCAAAAGCCATACTGTCAGAGACCTTCCATGGCTGCCTATTGTCACTCTTCTGCAAGTGCAGCTGCAGACTGCACAGGCAACCAGTGCCACAATGCCAGCTCTACAGAGTCCGGTCCCTTCTATAACGATAGTGAAACAGAGCGTTCTCACTTTACAATAAAAACTATAACATAATAACTTTCAATTTAAGCCTTGGTCAAATCCTGTACTCCACTAAGGTGCAGGGTTCAGGGCCATTCATCTGCACGCCTGTCAAATTACAACAAGTGGCCATTCAGCCATGCAACCTAAAAGACTTTTATAGGCTGCTTGCCTGCAGCACCTGGAAGTTAAAGATGCTTCAAAGAATGGGCTGTTCACATACGGGCATCATCGCCAGTGTGAAAAAGGCCACATGCTGTTGAAAATAGACTGAAAATTAACATTGGAGTCTCTGTTATGATTTTTTATGGATGAATTACTGCACAGTGCATACAGCTAGATAGGTCAGTGATGGTTTGTTAAAATTTATAAAAGCATTATCTTTCTTTCTCTGGGCACAGGTGCACTTTAAAGTATATGTAAACCCTCAACTTGTAAAACAACCCATTCAGTTGAAAATAGAAATGAAAGGCAAAACGTGTATTATAAAAACCCTTTTTTCATCTATTTTTATAAGTCATTACATACCCTCTGTTCTTAGCTGAAAAAGGAGCTCAGAGAGCTAGGGCTGGAGTGAAAGGTTATGCATGGGGGGACAAGTCTGATCATTGGAGAAGAGCAGGCTGAGTTCTCAACAAAGCTAGAGAACTGACCACACTGTGCTCTCATGCCTAGTGTGATCAGTTTTTTTTTTTTTTAAATAGGAAAGAAGAGGGACTGGCAGGAACACCAGGTATTTGCCACAATGGAAGCAATACAAAGAGAATTGGATACTTTTTCATGCAAGTACATGGTACAGCAGGTACATATCAGGAATATGAAATGTTGGATTTACATTTAAGACTATAATTTAGGGGGGCGTGGCCAACAAACCGGGATGTGAGGACGCGAGTTGCCTGAGCTCCGTCCAAGCCACACACATCCTTACTAGATCCCAGTAACCCGATCGATATCCGAGGGTCTGGACTGCCTTCTCAGACACTCAGGACTCCGGGGCACACATGGGAATGGTCAAATACGACCCTGCAATGGAGGAAGCACCAGGATTCTCGCCGCCAATGCCGCCATCTCAGCAGCAGCAAAATGGCGCCGGTCTGCCTCAGGCACGGAAGCATGGCCAGCCCTCCTTTTCCTCCTCAGCGCGGCAGCCTCCAGGGAAGAGTCAGTCACAGCACATCCCAGCTTCTAGCCCTGCCAACCCCCTCCTATTCTGACCTCCTGAGACACTGATGGTGATTCTCCTGAAGCTGCGCATCCTGATACAGGCCACAAAGAACCCACCCTGGCACAGATCATGGAGGCTATACAACACAACCATGCTTCCCTCACCACACAAATGGACGCTATCAAAACTGGACTTGTCCTTCTTAAAACATGATGTTCACACCCTCCGTCACAGAGTGATAAATGCTGAACAACGCATAAGTGCATTGGAAGACAAGACGTGTCCCTTACAGGGCTCTGTTAGGGAGCTGCATCAGGCTCAAGATTACACTGCTGACAAGCTGAAAGACATAATTTGCGCTTTATTGGGTTCCTGGAAGGTTCAGAGGGCAGAGCTCCTGAGGCTTTCATGGAGCGATGGCTGACAACTACCTTTGGCGCCCCTGCCTTCTCACCACTATTCACCATTGAACAAGCGCATAGAGTCCCTCTGCAACCCCTACCATCTGGGGCCCCGCCATATGCCATGCTCATCAAACTACTACACTTCAGGGAAAGGGAAGCAATTCTCAGGGCAGCCAGAGAAAAAGGCCAGGTATCCTATAACGGTAATGGAATCACTATTTTTCCTGACTTCTTGGCAGTTACACAAAAACAGAGGGCTACCTTTTTGGCCATCAAATGGAGGCTGAGGGATTTACATTTACCTTATGGCATGCTGGACCCTGCACAACTGCGGATAATTTACCAGGGTAAGGCCTACTTTTTCACGGATCCTAAGGAGGTGTCACATTGGGTGGATACACTGGAGCATCCGGTTTAAAGAAATCAGAACAGGAGATCTCCCCCTCACTGAAGATACCTATCCTATAACACATTTACCTACCTCTTGTCTGCAACCCCCTCACTTGGCTGATGTTAACAGGGGGGGGGGGAGAAGGAACAGATGCCATACTCCCTGTGGTCCTCCCATTCTCTTCTATTCACCAGACGCTGGGGACCATTTCCAACCTTATGATGTAGGCTGCATAGACACCACTTATCCTGGATGACTGTTATCACCATGTTCCTATTTTCTCCTTGATCGTTTTACCCTGCTAATTTTGAAAATGTTTTTTCTAGACTCCGGGTTACTATACATACCTGTTCTGTGCGGACACGGATGGAAGTTCAATTCTCCAGACTTCTCCGCTTCTTAGGGTTTTTTGGTTGAGGGACTTTACCATGGCCTCCCTGCTTTGCAGTATTGGTTTTGGGAACAAAGCTCTCACGTGTTTGGGTTTGGGAGCTGGGAGGGTTAGGGTGGTTGTGAATGTTCTGGTACTTTTTCCTTTTTTTTTTTCTTTTTCCTTTTTTGTTCTCTTTTTACCCACTAACCCTTGTTCATCTGCTCATTGGTCTGGTTGACCTTTCTGGTATACAGTTTATGTCTGAAGAAGGCACATGTATAATTTGTCCATGTTCCCTTATACTTCTCAAGGCACACTGAGCTCCACGATATGGTTGATCCTGGTGCGCAGTGAGAACTGGGCTTCAACAATTATGCCTCCTGCATACTCATGACTAGATTACGATTAATTTCATGGAATGTTCAGGGGCTCATCTCTAAGGTGAAACGATCACTAATGTTTGAATATCTGGCGAGACATAATCTGCATGCGATCCTCCTCCAGGAATCCCATCTACAGGGTTCTAGGGTCATGGCCCTTAAAAGAGCAAAAATTGCATACGCTATTCACTACACATACTCCATGTATGCCCAAGGTACATCTATCCTCAAAGCTAAATCAGCACCTATCACTATCAAACTAGACCCGAATGGTTGCTTCGTAATTCTTGTGTTCGAACTCCTTGGTAAACCCTATACAGTGATTAGCCTATACGTTCCGCCACCTTTCACTAAACAATTCTTTGAGAGAGTGATGGGCTCAATATTGGCAATTGATGAGGGCCCTTTATTGATAGCTGGTGATTATAATACAGTACTTGATTAGGGATGAGCCGAACATCCCCCAGTTCGGTTCGCACCAGAACATACGAACATGCAAACATGTTTGTTCGAACATGCGAACACCGTTAAAGTCTAAGGGACACAAACGTGAAAAATCAAAAGTGCTAATTTTAAAGGCTTATATGCAAGTTTTTGCCCTAAAAAGTGTTTGGGGACCCGGGTCCTGCCCCAGGGGACATGTATCAATGCAAAAAAAGTTTTAAAAACTGACGTTTCTTCGGAAGCAGGGATTTTAAGAATGCTCAAAGTGAAACAATAAAAATGAAATATTCCTTTAACCACCTGACATCCGTCCATAGCCGAATGATGGCTACAGCGCGGATGTCAATTCCCGGGAGGCCATCATATGACGGCCTCCCCTTTCCTCGCTCCCCGTGCGCGCTCACGAGCTCGCAACGGGGAAATTCTGTGTTGGCCGTGTCCCTTGGACACAGCCAATCACAGATCACTGTAAATGGCCGCTGTGATCGCCATGGCCAATGAGTGATGATCTTAAATGTAAACATTTGAGATCATCTCTCATTGCCGGCTCTCTCTCCTCACACAGAGACAGCGTGTGAGGAGAGAGAGTTTCTGTCAGTGCTCTGTGAGTTACAAAAACTACTATACAGTGCCTACAGTGCCCATCAGTACAGTGCCCATCCATACAGTGCCCATCCATACATTGCCCCATTAGTACAGTGCACAATCAGTACAGTGCCCACCTGTGCCAATCAGTGCCCACCTGTGCCAATCGGTGCCCACCTGTCTGCCCAGCGGTGATCAGTGTCCAGCTGCACATCTGCACAATCAGTGCCCACCTGTGCCACCTCATCAGTGCCCACCTGTGCCACCTCATCAGTGCCCACCTGTGCCAATCAGTGCCCATCTGTGCTGCCTCAGTGCACATCTGTGCAATCAGTGCACATCTGTGCTGCCTCATCAGTGCCCATCTGTGCCACCTCATCAGTGCCCATCTGTGCTGCTCCATCTGTGCCGCCCCATCTGTGCCACTCCATCTGTGCCGCCCCATCTGTGCCACCTCATCAGTGCACATCTGTGCTACCTCATCAGTGCACATCTGTGCCATCTCAGTGCACGTCTGTTCTACCTCATCAGTGCCCACCTGTGCCGCCTCATCAGTGCCCACCAGTGCCACCTCATCAGTGCACATCTGTTCCACCTCATCAGTGCACATCTGTTCCACCTCATCAGTGCACATCTGTTCCACCTCATCAGTGCCCCTCTGTGCCACCTCAGTGCCCATCTGTGCTCATCAGTGCCCATCAGTGCAGGCTTAGCAACCATGTCCAAAAGAAGCTTTTCCGCCGAGGAGGCGTACCAAATACTGTCCCAGGCCGACGAGAGCAACGGGGAGCTCTCTTTTTCGGATTCCCTTTCCGACTCCGATTCTGAGTCAGACATAAATTATGAGCCAGTCCTCAGTAGTGGAACACTTAGTGACTCAGAGGAGGAAGATATTTGGCCCACCAAACGAAGGTGTTCTGGTGAGGAGACAGTGCCATCCACCAGCACCGCAGTGCCATCCACCAGCACGGCAGTCCCATCCACCAGCACCGCAGTCCCATCCACCAGCACCGCAATGCCATCCACCAGCACCGCAGTGCCTCGGCAAGAAAGGCCAAGGACCCATGCCAGCCTTCCCTATTCCCTGCAGAACCCCTTGTGGCTTCCTCCTAATTCAGGAGAAGCCAACATTCCCCCTTTCACTGCCCAGCCAGGAGTCCAGGTGAACACAGAGAATTTTTCCCCAATAGATTTTTTAATTTAATTTTTACCGAGGACATGTTGTCAAATATTGTGGCCCAGTGCAACCTTTATGCACAGCAATTCATTTTGAAAAATCCAACGTCCTACTATGCCCGTCCCTATGAGTGGAGAGACCTAACGGTGGAGGAGTTGGAGGTTTTTTTTGGGCTCACATTTAATATGGGACTCACAAAAAAAAACACTTTGATGTCCTATTGGTCAACCCACCCCCTCCAACACATGCCAGTATTCTCCAAGGTAATGCCCAGAAACAGATACCTCATGATATTGAGGTTTCTTCATTTCAATGACAATACACAGTGCCCTCCCCGAAATGACCCAAGCTATGACAGACTTTTCAAAATTCGGCCACTTTTAAATTATTTTTCTGCACTATTCCCCCTGCTGTTTACCCTGGACCAAAACATATGTGTGGATGAGTCCCTTGTTAAGTTTAGTGGCAGGCTTAAAATAAAACAATATATTCCCAGTAAAAGGGCCCGCTATGGGGTGAAGGTATACAGATTATGTGACCGAGTCACAGGTTACATGTATGCCTTCAAAGTGTACGAAGGGAAGGACAGCCAGCTGCAACCCCCTAATTGCCCAGACTACTTGGGATCAAGCGGGAAAATTGTTTGGGACCTCACATACCCCCTACTGGAGAAAGGCTACCACCTGTATGTAGACAACTTCTACACATCTCTGCCCTTGTTCCACAACCTTCATCGGAAGAAGACGCCTGCATGTGGTACCGTAAAAAAGAACCGGAAGGGCTTTCCTCAAAGTCTGGTCAATAAGAAATTGAGAAAAGGAGAAAGAAAGTCTACGAAACAATGAGATTTTGGCAGTGAAGTGGAGAGACAAAAGAGATGTGTACATGTTGTCTTCAATCCACGATGATACCTTCATGGAAATCCCCAGAAGAAATGGCCCCATACAGAAACCTAAATGCATCTATGATTATAATTTGTTTATGGGGGGAGTCGACTTGAATGACCAGATGCTGGAACCGTACCTTGCTACAAGACGGACATACCAGTGGTATAAGAAAGTCGCAATTTATTTTTTTCATTTGGCCATCTACAATTCATATGTCATTTATCGTAACTCCACCCAAAACCCCAAACGCTTCCTTGGCTACCAGGAGGAAGTTTTCACTGCCCTTATATTCCCGAACGGCCCCCCAGAAAATATCCGATCAGATGTTCTAAGTCGACTCTCCGAACGCCACTTTCCCGATAAGATCCCTCCCAAACCAACAGGCCAACGACGGCAAAAAAAATGTAAGGTGTGTACCAGAGCAGGATTCAGAAGAGACACATCTTTTTATTGTGCACAATGTCCTTCTGAACCAGGCCTCTGCGTAGGTGAATGTTTTCGCTGTTACCATACTTCACTAAATTATTAGTGAAGTATGGTAAACGTAAGCCTCCGTTCCTGCAATTTACCCTCACACCCCTTATGCCACTGCCTCCTCTGTAACTGACCCTGGCTTGTTATTGGACCACGCTTCTGCCTAACGATTCTGTACATACCTCTGCCTGATCTGGAACTGACCCTGGACTGTTATTCCACCATGCTTCTGCCTAACGATTCTGTACATACCGCTGCCTGATCTGGAACTGACCCTGGACTGTTATTCGACCATGCTTCTGCCTAACGATTCTGTACATACATCTGCCTGATCTGGAACTGACCTTGGACTGTTTGACCATGATATTTGCCTGCCACTTGGACTGATCTTGTACCCTGATACTGGACTAGTGGGATTCAACACAGGGGTCTCACATATGTGAGGGGCTCCAGAATTGTTTTTCTGGAAGAAGAAAACAATTTTTTTTGTTTTCTCAATCCTAGATTAGGGTCTGGAGACTCGGAGGCTTCAAAGAGATTTGGGTGGGAGAAACCTCTACCCCGTCCCCATTCTGTCCTGAACGAGGCCCTACTTCTGCCTGAAGGACTTACTGCCGTCATGCCTCTGCCTGTTGCACTGACCACACCACATGGACCTGCCTACTACCAGGACCAATATTTTTGGCACTGCGGACAATATCTCTGCCTGCACTGACCCTGGACTTTATATGGACTGAATGCTGCCTGGACAATTGTGTTCGCCGCTGCTGACCAAGTCCCTGCCTGCTGCCTGGACCAGTGCTATCCTCCTGTGTACAACTGTGCTACTACAACCACAGGTAATCTTTTGTTTATGCTTTGCTCAGCATAATGTATTTTGGGGTGTAATTCTTAGTATGTGCATGCTATGTGTCCCTGGAACACCTGACGGTGTTCCTTGCATGTTGGATCTCTGTATGTGGCCAGGCTGTGTAGAAGTCTCACACATGTGGTATCGCCATACTCAGGAGGAGTAGCAGAATGTATTTTGGGGTGTCATTTTTGCTATCCAAATGCTATGTGTTGGAAATATCTTATAAACGGACAACTTTGTGTAAAAAAAAATGCGTTTTCATTTTTTTCCACATTTTCCAAAAACTTCTGGAAAAAAATAAACCATTCAAAAGACTCATTATGCCTCATAGATTATACGTTGGGGTTTTAGCTTTCCAAATGGGGTCATTTTGTGGGTGTTTCCATTGTCCTGGTGCTCCAGGGCCTTCAAAAGTGTAATAGGTGGTTGAGAAATGTGATGTGTAATTTATGCTCCTAGAACACCTGATGGTGCTCCATGCATGTTGGGCCTCTGTATGTGGGCAGGCAGTGAAAAAGTCCCACACATGTGGTATCATAATACTCAGGAGGAGTAGCAGAATGTATTTTGGGGTGTCATTTTTGCTATCTAAATGCTATGTGTTAGAAATATCTTATAAACGGACAACTTTGTGTAAAAAAAAAATGCGTTTTCATTTTTTTCCACATTTTCCAAAAACTTCTGGAAAAAAATAAACCATTCAAAAGACTCATTATGCCTCATAGATTATACGTTGGGGTGTTAGCTTTCCAAAATGGGGTCATTTTGTGGGTGTTTCCATTGTCCTGGTGCTCCAGGGCCTTCAAAAGTGTAATAGGTGGTTGAGAAATGTGATGTGTAATTTATGCTCCTAGAACACCTGATGGTGCTCCATGCATGTTGGGCCTCTGTATGTGGCCAGGCAGTGAAAAAGTCCCACACATGTGGTATCGTAATACTCAGGAGGAGTAGCAGAATGTATTTTGGGGTGTCATTTTTGCTATCTAAATGCTATGTGTTGGAAATATCTTATAAACGGACAACTTTGTGTAAAAAAAAATGCGTTTTCATTTTTTTCCACATTTTCCAAAAACTTCTGGAAAAAAATAAACCATTCAATAGACTCATTATGCCTCACAGATTATACGTTGGGGTGTTAGCTTTCCAAAATGGGGTCATTTTGTGGGTGTTTCCATTGTCTTGGTGCTCCAGGGCCTTCAAAAGTGTAATAGGTGGTGGAGAAATGTGATGTGTAATTTATGCCCCTAGAACACCTGATGGTGCTCCATGCATGTTGGGCCTCTGTATGTGGCCAGGCAGTGAAAAAGTCCCACACATGTGGTATCGTAATACTCAGGAGGAGTAGCTGAATGTATTTTGGGGTGTCATTTTTGCTATCTAAATGCTATGTGTTGGAAATATCTTATAAACCGACAACTTTGTGTAAAAAAAAATGCCTTTTAATTTTTTTCCACATTTTCCAAAAACTTCTGGAAAAAAATAAACCATTCAAAAGACTAATTATGCCTCATATATTATACATTGGGGTGTAAGCTTTCCAAAATGGGGTAATTTTGTGGGTGTTTCCATTGTCCCGGTGCTCCAGGGCCTTCAAAAGTGTAATAGGTGGTTGAGAAATGTGATGTGTAATTTATGCTTCTAGAACACCTTATGGTGCTCCATGCATGTAGGGCCTCTGTATGTGGCCAGGCAGTGAAAAAGTCACACACATGTGGTATCGTAATACTCAGGAGGAGTAGCAGAATGTATTTTGGGGTGTCATTTGTGGTATACACATGCCATGTGAGAGAAATAAGCTATTACAATGACAATTTTGTGGGGAAAAAAAAAATCTCAATTTTGCAATGAATTGTGGGAAAAAAAACAACTTCAAATAACTCACCATGCCTCTAACTAAATACATTGAAATGTCTACTTTCCAAAAAGGGGTTATTTGGGGGGCATTTCTGGCTTGTTAGCGTCTCAGGAAATGAGATAGGCCACCAGTACATCAGATGTGATCATTTTGTAGACTCTAAAACTTTCACACAGACCAAATAATTTCCACAAATTTTTGGTTATTTTTACCAAAGATATGTAGCAGTATAAATTGTGGCCAAAATGTATAAAGAAAAATTACTAATTTGCAAAATTTTATCACAGAAATTAAGAAAAATTCGTTTTTTTCAAAATTTTCGGTCTTTTTTCATTTATAGCGCAAAAAATAAAAAACCCAGAGGTGATTAAATACCACCAAAATAAAGCTTTATTTGTATGAAAAAAGGACAAAAAAATCATTTGGGTACAGTGTTGCATGACTGAGTAATTGTCATTCAAAGTGTGAGAGCACTGAAAGCTGAAAATTGGTCTGGATAGGAGGGGGGTTTAAGTGCCTAGTAAGCAAGTGGTTAAAAATCATGCCTGGGGGTTGTCTACAGTATGCCTGTAAAGTGGCACAGTTTTCCCATGTTTAGAACAATACCACAGCAAAATGGCATTTCTAAAGGAAAAAAAAGTCATTGAACACTGCTTGCGGCTGTAATGTATTGTCAGGTCCCGGCAATATAGATATAAATCATTGAGAAAAACGTCATGGGTCCCCCCCCAGCCCATTACCATGCTCTTTGGGTCTGGTATGGATATTAAGGGGAACCCCACACCTAAATTTAAAAAAATGGCGTGGGGGGGGGGCCCAGGCACTATATACTCTAAACAGAAGTATATATGCTATACAGCCTGCCCTATATACTCTGCAGAAAATTGGGCCTTAGGTGTTGGTAGTACCAGAACACTGTAACCCCACACAGTTACTCTTGTTGTGCGCAGGAATAGGCCCTGCTGTTAAATATTATTTCAAAAATTGTAATTACATGCCCCTGTTAAACAGGGGCAGAAAAATTGGGCCTTTGGTGGTGGTGGTGCTGCCACAACACTGTAAGCCCTTACAGATACTCTTGGTGGGTGCAGGAACTAGCCCTGTTGTTAAATATTATATTAAAAATTGTAATTACATGCCCCTTTTAAACAGGGCAGAAAAATTGGGCCTTTGGTAGTGGTGGTGGCGGTGCCACAGCACTGTAACCCCTCACAGATACTCTTGTTGAGTGCAGGAACGGGCCCTGCTGTGAAATATTTGATCAAAAATTGTAATTACATGCCCCTGTTAAACAGAGGCAGAAAAATTGGGCATTAGGCAGTGGTGGTGGTGCCCTAAACCAAAAAATATTGTTGGAAGCTAGCATCATTAAGATTGAGGAGGAATAGAATAGCCACTTAGCATAGGCAGTCTTCAAGGGATCCCACATCCATAGAAAAATCAATCAGTTACATCAGCATCAGGTGCTTGATAGCTGTTGCTGATCCAAGACTGATTCATTTTTAGGAATATGAGCCTATCAACAGAGTCTGTAGACAGGCGCACTCTATGATCAGTTACAAACCCTCCAGCAGCACTGAATGTACGTTCAGAAAGAACGCTGGATGCAGGACAGGCCAGTAGCTCAATTGCATATTGAGCAAGTTCTGGCCAGTAGTCTATCCTCAAGACCCAGTAACCCAGTGGATGATCTGTTGGAAAGGTCTCCCAGTCTGCTCTTGCCCCAAGATATTCATGCACCATGTAATGCAGATGCTGGAAATGGTTGCTTGAACAGATCAAACCTTGGCGCTGAGGGCTGAAAAATTGTCTAAAGGCATCGGTCAGCCAGCCACCTTCTCCACCGCTCTTCCTCTGACTGAATGAAGCCTCAGCAACACGTTGTCCAGCACCAGGAAATTGTAACCTCCCAGGGTCTGGAAACGCATTGCACAAACCTTTCTTCATGGCCTCCTGAAGATGTTTCATCCTCTGCTCCCTCTGCAAAGGCAGGATGAGTTCTGTAACCTTACCCTTGTAATGTGTATCAAGAAGGGTTGCCAGCCAGTAATGATCCCTCTCCTTGATACCACGAATCCTAGGGTCCTTTCGCAGGATTTGCAGAATCAGGGAGGCCATGCAGCGTAAGTTTGCAGACGCATTCAATTGTGAGTCCTCTGGGTCACTGAGGATGTCGTTGTCAAGAACTACCTCCTCCCAACCACGTACAACTCCTTGGGTTTCTGGGGACTGAAAAATATCCCTTGAAGAATGCTGCTGAGTGTTATCCTCTACATCCACGCTGACACAATCCTCCTCCTCTATTTCCTGTGTGTTTGGCGGGCACACAGGAATGCTACCTGGATAAAGAGGGCCTTGAGAGGTAAGGAAATCCTCCTCTTTCTCCCGCTGTTCTGCCTCAAGTGCCCTGTCCGTTATTCCACGAAGCGTGTGCTCCAACAGGAAGACAAGAGGGTCAGTATCGCTGATGCATGCATGGTCACTGCTCACCATCCTCGTGGCCTCCTCAAACGGTGACAGGACAGTGCATGCATCCTTGATCAGTAGCCACTAAAGTGGAAAAAAAAAGCCAAGCTCCCCTCACCCTGTCCTGGTGCCATACTCACACAGGTACTCATTGATGGCCCTCTGCTGCGAGTGCAGCCACTGCAGCATTGCCAACATTGAGTGCCACCTGGTGGGCATGTCACAAATGAGGCGGTTGGTGGGCAGGTTGCATTCCCTTTGTATGTCAGCCAGCCGAGCACTGGCATTGTATGACCGGCGGAAATGACCACAGACTTTTCTGGCCTGCCTCAGGAGATCCTGTAAGCCTGGGTAGCTGCTCAAGAACTGCTGCACCACCAAATTCAGGACGTGTGCCAAACATTAGACATGGGTCAAGTGTCTCTGTCGGAGGGCGGAGAGAAGGTTGGTGCCATTGTCGTATACAACCATTCCTGGCTGAAGCTGTTGTGGCGTCAACCACCTTTGTCAACCACCACCTGCAGAGCTGACAGAATCTCTGCCCCAGTGTGGCTCCTGACCCCTAAGCAGACCAACTCAAGCACCGCATGGCATCTTTTTGCCTCAGAGCTTGCGTAGGCCCTTGACCGCTGGTTCAGAGGAGAAATCTGCAGAAGAGGCCATAGAGGAAGAAGAGGGGGTGGAGGAGAGAGCTGTGTTAGAATCACCACTAGCATTTTTGAGGCATGGTGGCAGAACAAGCTCCAACAATACTGAACCCTGTCCTGCATCCTTCCCAGCTGCCAGTGGAGTTACCCAGTGTGCCATGAAGGAAAGGTAATGTCCCTGCCCATGCCTGCTAGACCACGAGTCAGTGGTAATATGCACCTTACTGCTGACCGCCCTGTCCAACGAGGCCAAAACATTGCCTTCCACATGCCGGTAGAGAGCCAGAATGGCCTTCCGTGAAAAGAAATGGCGTTTTGGAACCTGCCACTGAGGTACAGCACATTCCACAAATTCACGAAAGGGGGCAAAGTCTATCAGCTGAAAAGGCAGCAGTTGCAGTGCTAGCAATTTGGCCAAGCTAGCATTCAAACGCTGAGCATGTGGGGGCTGGGACCAAATTTCTTTTTACAGTTTAGCAACTGGGGTAGGGAAGTTTGCCTGCTAAAATCAGATGGAGGTGTACTGATAGCAGATTGGCTGCAAGTACTTGGGACACCTATTGCTATACCTTCATTCCTCTCAGTGCAGGTTTTTGAGAGGACTGGATGTATGGTGGGGTTGGAGATCCTAGATGAGGAGCAAGGAGAAGTCTACCTTTTTCTTTGATGTGAGTCTTTCAAGTGCTGTTGCCAACCGACTGCATGGGAGGTCATCATATGTCTGGTCAAGAATGTGGTGCCAACAAGATATGGTGAAAAATACTCCTGCGCTTGTGAGATCGTTTGCTGTAAAACAAAGGTAGTATTGTAGTCAGAGATAGGACTGGGGTAGATGATGGAGTGTGTCCCGCTGTCTTAGCTGACCAGGGGTGGTCTGCAAAGGACTGTTTAGTAGGAAGTGGATGGAAGGCGCGTGATCAGACGCTTACATCAAGAAATGTATGGTTTATTTATGTAAAATAATACAGACATATAGTCATATAGATATAAAATCATACAAATACTACATAATATTATAAAAAAAAAAGGAAAAACAGGTAACAAAATAAGTACTAGGAAGTTAAAATTGGGGTGTGCCCATATTGAGGCAGGTATTTAAGAAATACTGACGCGTTTCGAGGAAAACCTCTTCATCAGAGCCAGGAGAACTGGAGTACAGTCTGTATGGGCCGGTAGGCCGACATGTATACATGGGGAGAGGTGGTGTGGCTAGTAGGAGGATGTGTCCTGTGATGGACAATTGATTATTCCAAGTTCCATACCCAGGTGTTCTAGATGGGGTATAAATAAGAACAATATATACCGTACACTACAGACTGGAGACGTAACATAAGTTTACATTGAAAAATGCATTCATAAAATGATAAAAAGTATATAATATAAATATATTAGAAATAAAAATGACCATATCAGTACAAAGAATTAATGATAGGTAGTGGGATTTTGAAGCACAGAACATGAGATTGTAGTCTAAATACATACAAATGAAAAAATCTACGCATACATAAGTGTACACACACATACTCGTGTACACATACATGCATATACATACACGTGCATAATACAAACGCATGTAAATGCATTAAAAAAAAAAAAAAAAAACATATATGCATATGAGGGGGGGGGTGGGGGGGTGGGGCGATGGTAAATGAAGTAAAAAGTGCACTGAGACGCATTGAGAGATATTGTCTCTCCACATGGTAAAACCGGTTGTGCTTTTGTCCAAAGGACATGCGCATGCGTGTAAAAACTCTGCCAGCACGTAAAACGCTGTGCTGGAACAGATATGTGGAGGTATGCCCCTGTTCACGGAAAGCACAAATGGGGGCACAAAGATGGCCATGTGGTTTGTGCAAAAACAGAAATGTGTTCATTCAAATGGAAATCCACAAAAATATTTACAAAAATGCATATATCAAATGTACATAAAAATCTAAAACGCATATGCATATATATATATAGATAAAGAAACAATATGCACAAAATAAATATATGTATATATTCACATAAATCTGTACACATATATATATATATATATATATATATATATATTTATATATATATATACACATATGCACACATATATATATACATGCACACATATACATGTCCACATGCATACACACACATGTGGAGACCACCCCTACACAGCATGTATTGTGCCTATGTAGAACCAGTGTCATGGCGGTAGGGTGGGAATGTGTAGTTTGTGCAACGCAATAGCGGAGAGTGGCGGGAGTGGATACGTTAGGGGGATAATCTGGTGTTGGTGACCAAATATTGGAGGTGGCAGACAGGTGGGCTGATAACAGAACGCACCTACCTATGGATGAAATTAGAATGTAAATAGATTGTATTTTCTTTTTGCGGTCCTGTTAGGCTGTCAGATGTGCCTGTAGTGAAACATAAGTTGAGCAGGGAAAGTAAGCAAGCTCTTATGGAAACTGCTGGGTTTAACAGGATAAGGAAGTTACAAAGACCATTGTGGCTAACCTCTCTCAGGAGAAGTGTGTAGACACAGCTGTAAGCTGTAGAGATCCTTTGGAGTGGAGAGCCGTGTGATCCTGGCAGCAGAATGGGGGGGAGGAGGAGGTGTCCTTGAGGCAGCTGATGGCTGGATAGAAAGCGTCTTGCTGCCTAGGGATAGGAAAGGTTTTGTGATGAGGTTGAGGTTGTGCTGGGGGTTTAAAAGACTCTGGGGGGCGGGTCCGAGGGCATGAATGAAAAGGCTATTATTGAATCCAATTAAGCCATATAAAGTAATGTGATATGAAAAGTGTGACTATGATTTGAATAGTGAACCGGAGGTATTTCGTGCAGAACATGTACATATATATATACATATATACACATACACACACACATACACACACACATATATATATATATATATATATATACATATATACACATATACACATATATACATACACATACACATACACACACACAGGTTTATATGGGTTGTATAACAGCAGAGGTGGATAATATGAGGAGAAATGGTGTACATGAAACTGCGGGGACAGGAGAGGGTATACAGGGTTTACCGTATGGTGGAATGATGGTGATGATATGAAGGGGATCACAGGTAATAAGGGGGGGGGGGGGGGCTGGGGATGGCTAGGATAGAGGGGGGGGCAAAGCATGATGGTGATATTCTGTATCTAGATGGCACCGTGGATATCTAGATCTTCATTCATTCCATCGGGAACCAATGACCCAAGAGTGAAAATCCAGAATGATTCTTGTTTACAGAGTCTTCTGAATCTCCTTCCATTGTCAGCGTCTTTTTTGATAGCTTCAATGCCAAACACTTTGATGCCTGTTGGATTGCTGTTATGACATTCTCTGAAATGCCTAGGTACTGAATAGCTGTGGCATTTTTTATTTTTACTCTGATGGTACGTGTTACTATTGATTATGCTGCATTTGTGTTCGCTAAATCTTGTCCTGAGTGGACGTATTGTGCGCCCAACATACAGAAGACCGCATGGACAGATAAGACCATAGACTACATAGGAGGTACCGCAATTGATGAACTGTTTGATTTTGTGGTACTGGCCGTCGGACCCCATGATTTCTTTTTTGCGGTGTGCCATGAAGGCACAGGCTCCACAGTTTTTGGTTCCACACTTGTAGTTGCCTTTCTGGTCGAAGATGGATGCCCAATTGCCAGTGGGGGTCTTGGTTTAGTTCTGAGGTTTTCGTACTCTACTCGGAGCTATTAGGCTTCTAAGATCTTTGGATTTTCGAAACACAACTACTGGTTTGGGTGATAGAACTGGATTGAGGATGGGATCCTGCTTGAGAATGTTCCAATTTTTCTCGATGGCTCTCTGTATGTCGAATGCTTTGGTGTTATATTGTGTACTGAATCTGATGGGGTTGGAGATATTGCTGTCGGTGGTCCTTTTATTGCCGCTTGTTTTGTTAGCCTCCATTGCCATAGTGACAGAGGGATGTTCGTCATACTGGGTCCAATATTTGTAAAAGGCCTGTTTGATGAGTGATTCTTCATAACCCTTCTCAAGAAATTTCTTTTTTAAGATGGATCCCTGTTTTTCATAGTCACTTTTCTTAGTGCAGGTTTTCTTCAGCCTGCAGAATTGCCCGTGGGGTATGTTACGGATCCATTTGGGATGGTGGTGACTTTTGGCGTGGAGGTAGGAATTTCCAGCACTAGGTTTGAAATGGGTTTTGGATATAATGCTGCCTTCCTCGATTTGCAGGTCTAAATCCAGAAAGACGAGTGATGTGTTGTCGACCACATAGGTAAAAGAGATACCATAAGGATTGGAGTTGCAGTATTCCAGAAATTTGTTTAGATCCATATGTGATCCGTTCCAAATGATCAGGATGTCATCAATGTATCGGGTGTAGAGGGCGAGCTGATCTTTAAAAGGATTGTTGGCCCAGATGAACAGATCTTCCCACATGCCCATGAAGGGGTTTGCGTAGCTAGGTGCAAATTTTGCTCCCATGGCAGTTCCCTTGGTTTGGCGAAAATACTCGCCCACGAAGGAGAAGTAGTTGTGAGTGAGGCAGAATTCGATGGAGTCGGGGAGGAATTTGGTCTGTAGAGGGTGTATGTTACTCTTGGAGAGAAAGTGTTTGGCTGCTTCTATGCCATATTTGTGTTCGATGGAGGTATAGAGAGAAGAGACATCCAATGAGAGCCATTTGAAATGCGGTTGCCAAGAAAATGATGAAAGGATGTCGAGCATGTGTCCGGAATCTTTTGCGTTGCACAAACTACACATTCCCACCCTACCGCCATGACACTGGTTCTACATAGGCACAATACATGCTGTGTAGGGGTGGTCTCCACATGTGTGTGTATGCATGTGGACATGTATATGTGTGCATGTATATATATATATATATATGTGTGTGCATATGTGTATATATATATATATATATATATATATATATATATATATATATATATATATATATGTACAGATTTATGTGAATATATACATATATTTATTTTGTGCATATTGTTTCTTTATCTATATATATATATGCATATGCGTTTTAGATTTTTATGTACATTTGATATATGCATTTTTGTATATATTTTTGTGGATTTCCATTTGAATGAACACATTTCTGTTTTTGCACAAACCACATGGCCATCTTTGTGCCCCCATTTGTGCTTTCCGTGAACAGGGGCATACCTCCACATATCTGTTCCAGCACAGCGTTTTACGTGCTGGCAGAGTTTTTACACGCATGCGCATGTCCTTTGGACAAAAGCACAACCGGTTTTACCATGCGGAGAGACAATATCTCTCAATGTGTCTCAGTGCACTTTTTACTTCATTTACCATCGCCCCCCCTCCCCCCTCATATGCATATATGTTTTTTTGTTTTTTTTCATGCATTTACATGCGTTTGTATTATGCACGTGTATGTATATGCATGTATGTGTACACGAGTATGTGTGTGTACACTTATGTATGCGTAGATTTTTTCATTTGTATGTATTTAGACTACAATCTCATGTTCTGTGCTTCAAAATCCCACTACCTATCATTAATTCTTTGTACTGATATGGTAATTTTTATTTCTAATATATTTATATTATATACTTTTTATCATTTTATGAATGCATTTTTCAATGTAAACTTATCTTACGTCTCCAGTCTGTAGTGTACGGTATATATTGTTCTTATTTATACCCCATCTAGAACACCTGGGTATGGAACTTGGAATAATCAATTGTCCATCACAGGACACATCCTCCTACTAGCCACACCACCTCTCCCCATGTACACATATAATATAATATTATGTAGTATTTGTATGATTATATATCTATATGACTATATGTCTGTATTCTTTTACATAAATAAACCATACATTTCTTGATGTAAGCGTCTGATCACGCGCCTTCCATCCACTTCCTACTAAACAAGAATGTGGTGCCCAAGCGGCTGCTGTTCTGGCCACGATTGATCCGCTTCAGACATAGGTTGCAAACAGTAATGGTGCGATCTGCTGCACATGTTTAAAAAAAAACCCACACCAAGGAACTTTTCAAAATCAGCGGAGAGTCAGCAGTGCCCTGCACCTGCGGAGCTCTGCGGTGTGATGCAGTAGGATGGCTGCCCTTAAGCTGCCCCCTAGAGGACATCCTGCCTCATTTGAGTTGTGCCTCCTTCTCCTCCTCTCTTCTATCAGGCACCCAAGTAGAGTCAGTGACCTCATCATCCCCTCCCTCCTCGTCACTGGAGCAAACTTGGCAGTATGCTGCGGCCAGGGGGAACATGACTGCCAGTTTCTTGTCCTTCTTAGGCATCCCCTCTCTCTAGGTTCACGTTACTCCCTTCCTTAACCTGGGAACCAACATCAGAGCCTTCTATTCGCTGCGCATCCTCCATCAGCATGTACCTGACACTGTGGTCGAATAGTTCGGGGGACTCCTCCATGCATGATGGTGGGGCTATGGAAGGATTGACTGTGGACAAGGAGCCTGGTGGAATAGGCTGCTTTAACAGCTGCATTGGATGGCAAACTACTCTGAGCCTGGGTGACAGAGGATGGGGAGGATGAGGAAGGCTTTGTTATCCACTCCACCAACTCTTCTGCATGTTCTGGCTCACTAACATGGCCAGCAGCAGAAAAAAAGGACAAGCGTACCCCACGGCCACCTGCAGAGGATGCACCATGTCCATGACCAGCACTGTTGACTGTAGACACAGAGCCTGCTTGCCCTCTTTTAGTGGCCTGTGAGCGTCTGCCTCTCCTTGGTGGCCTTCTGGACATGATGTATATTTTGTTTTGCAACACCACACTGCACTGTATTGTGTACTGTGTACATCACCAGAAGTGTAGTAGCAACTGCACTACGGCTGCACTGTATTGTATTGTATATATGTATATATATATATATACAATATATATGTATATATATATATATATATACACCACGGAATGCACTGTAGAATGTAGATCTAGGCTACACTGACTGGATGCTGCAGAGTAAATATATATATATATATATATATATATATATATATATATATATATATACACAGTATATATATATATATATATATATATATGTATATATATATATGTATATATCAAAAACCCTGCCACTAACTGAATAACCTGCCTGCTTAATCTAAATCACACTATCTCTCTGTCCACTAGGGTTGTCCCGATACCGATACTAGTATCGGTATCGGCACCGATACCGAGCATTTGCCCAAGTACTTGTACTCGGGCAAATGCTCCCGATGCTTCCCCCGATACCTAGAGGACAGCTGTGATCAGCGCGTGGGGGAGTTACAAGATTCTCCCCCAGCGGCTTTCAGCTGCTTTAGTGAAATACAGCGGTGATCGCTCACCGCTGACTGTCACTGCATCCTCCTCCATGCCCCCTCCGTTCCTCTGTCCACCTCCGCTGTCCCCAGCATTCCTCTCTCCTTATCTGTCCCCCTCCGTTCTCCCCCTCCGTTCCTCTCTCCTTATCTGTCCCCCTCCGTTCCTATCTCCTTATCTGTCCCCTGCATTCCTCTTTCCTTATCTGTCCCCTCCGTTCTCCCCCTCAGTTCCTCCGTCCCCCTCCTCCTTCCTTTGTGTATGGATAGAGTCAGCTGACTCTGTCCATTCACATAACTGAAACATTGTAATCTCCTGTGATTACGATCTCTCAGTTTATGAATGGAGAGAAGCCGCTGTCTTCTCTCCATTCATTCTCAGTGCAGCTGACGCTGCAGAGAAAGGGACTGGGGAATCTCTATCCTCTGTCTCTTTCTCTGTCTCAAGGGGGAGATATCAGAGGTCTGTTAAGACCCCTGATATCTCACCAAAGCCCCCCAAAAGGGCTGATTAAAAAAAAAAAATAAAAAAACAATAAAGAATAAAAAAATATTATTGTAAAAAAAACCAAAAAAACACACACACACATACAACGTTCACCCCCCCCCCCCCAAAAAAAAAATAGCAAAAAAAAACTGTCACGTGACATTAAAAAAAAGTATCGGTAATCGGTATCGGCGAGTATTGGTACTTGTATTCGGTCCTAAAAAAGTGGTATCGGGACAACCCTACTGTCCACGCCAACAACACTACACAGGGCCGCCGTGTAGGCAGCCTTATATGGTGTGGGGTGTGGACTTAGTCCCCCTGAGCCATGATTGGCCAAAGGCACCCTTAGCAGAGGGCGCTGGGATTTGCCAAAGCATTCAGGTCAGGTGCATGCTTTGGCCAATCATCATACAGCAATGCACTGTGATCTCGCAGTGCATTATGGGGCTTTCTGCGGGTGCTCGAATTTCCCGCGAACAACCCATAGTGTTCGTTCTTCGGCGAGTGGGCGAGTCAAACTCCTGTTCAACCCCAACATCAAGCTCATCCCTATACTTGATAACTCCATTGATAGGTTCCGCTGTTCTACACTACCCCCCACACCCTTAGGTTCCTTTCTGATCCAATTTGACCTAGTGGAGGCCTGGAGGTGGAAACATGCGGATGGGAGGGAGTACTCATGCCAGCCTGAATCACACGGTACATTGTCTCGTATTGATCTCTGTCTGGTCTGGTCAGATCTGCTCACTATGGAGACTGAGGTTAAATGCCTCCCTAGGGTGGTGTCTGATCATTCCCCTTTGATGGTGGACCTCGCCCTGGGCACCTCCTCCTGATACCGGGTATGGCAACTGAGCCCATTATGGCTGGCTGACCAGGCTGTAGTAGACCAGAGTATGGTCGAAATGAAATCCTATTGGATAACCAACAGACAGAGTGCCTCTGTCCCTGTGGTATGGGATGCCTTTAAGGCCACCACGCGTGGCTCCTTTGCAGCAGCTATAGTGCAGGCCCGTAAGGCATCCCAGTCCAGAATGGTGGATGCCGAGGGGGACCTTAGGGATGCAGAGGTTGCTTACTCTGCATCTCCCACCCCAGAGAGACACACTGTATGACGGCACAAAGCCAGAAAACTAGATTTGGTACTCTTGGAACGTACCCAGAAAAAGTTGTTGTATCAGAACCAAGAGTTTGGCGACAAAAAACAGTCGCCTGCTGGCCTATTGCTCCAGACCTGACTATCAGCAATGCAGCATCCCAAGAATTAAGAACTCAGTAGGAGTAGTGATAGAACAAAACCAAGAGATAATGGAAGCATTTGTCACATTCTACTCTTCACTGTACGCTACTAGAGCTCACTACACTATTGTGGAACTAGACGACTTTCTGTCTGAGATCACGCTGCCAAAACTACAGGATCAACAGGCATTATTGCTTGATGCTCCTTTAACAACTGCGGAAATAGGGGAGGCCATACAATCCTTTGCCAAAAATAAAACGCCAGGATTAGATGGATTCCCCATAGAGTGGTACATGCATTTTAGGGATTTACTGATCCCTCACTTGCTTAGGGTATATAACTTTGCCATGAAGATGGGACAGTTACCGCCCTCTATGTCGTAGGTGCTGACTGTCCTCATCCCTAAACCCCATAAGGATCACCTGCTCTGCGAATCGTATCGACCGATCTCGCTCATTAATTCAGATGTTAAAATTCTGGCCAAGGTGCTCGCTGGGCAACTAAACACAGTCATTACTACTGTTATCGGAGCAGACCAGACTGGGGTCATCCCTGGCGATCAACCTCCATCAACTTGCGTAGACCCTTTACCAATATGCAAGCTGCTTATGACAACGTGGGATCTCGGCCCGTTTTGGCCTTAGGCGCTCACAAGCCTTTGGCTTTAAATGGCCATATCTTCTAGAAGTTCTGACAAAGTTTGGATTTGCCGACACCTTTATTAGATGGGTGCAACTGCTGTATCTGACTAAGAATAAATGCATCTGTTTACGATTCCTTTCTGATAAAGAGAGGCACCAGACAAGGATGTCCCCTGTTGCCGCTGTTGTTCGCGTTGGTGATAGAACCTCTGGTGGCACTGATAAGGTCCAGCGGGGAGGTTGTGGGACTGATGATTAGGGGTCTGGAAGAAAAGGTATCCCTTTATGCTGACGACATGTTAATCTACTCGGACCCCCAGTCGTCTCTCCCGGGCCCTGCTTGATATTATCCAGAGGTTCAGTCACTTCTCTGGGTTTCAGGTCAACTGGGATAAATCTCTCTTATTTATGATAGACCAGGCAACAGCAAAAGTATTACCACCTTCATGCCCACTACAGATAGTTAGCTCTTTCCGATATCTAGGGGTTTTGCTACAACACTCAATCTCCTCTTATATTAAGATTAACCTGGATTCTCTTATCAGTAGAATGAGAAACACACTAAAGACATGGAACAATCTTCCTTTGACACTACTAGGTAGGATAAACATTTTAAAATGATTTTTCTACCGCACTTCTTGTATATCCTGAGTAACTCACCGGTATATGTTACAAAAGCCAAATTTAAGGAGACTCAATCATTACTACCTTTATCTGGAGGGGAGGAGCAGTTCGGATTGCTAGGAATACACTACAACTGCCAGTGGGGGAGGGAGGTCTGGCTCTACCCTGTCTTCAAACGTATTATATCGCCTCGCAGTTGGCACATGCGTATTGGTGGTTTTACCCTGAAGCAAACAATGCGGCCACTGCTCTGGAGGCAGCCATCCTATGAGTCCAGGGGAGTTGCTAGGTGGCAAAAAGACCAGGGGCTTCAGCCCAAAGTCCAAGGTCAGCACGGGGGGGGGTTTTAGTGGCGCAGGATTTTTTGGCTGGGCGGTGGGGTTGTGTGGCGGGGGTAAGCTCACTTGCTGGTTGCTGCCTGGCGTAAGTCCCGCCTTCTGGAGCCCGCAGCACCTATGATGGATGTCACACGTCCCGCGGTCACGCCATTGGACCAGTGGGACCTCCATCATAGGCGAGACCTGTTATGTGACTCTGCCCAACTCGGCTGCGCTCAACAGCGCTCAGGATCAGATCGGTCCCCGCTCGGCGGCAGGCAGCGGCACTCTGGGCTAATAATAGAATAGTGCCCACGTGAGACCCGGGGCTTTTTGGGGTCCCACTCGGGGCTTTTTGGGGTCCCACTCGGGGCTTCAGCCACTGTCAGCCCCCCCTGCTGATGCCACTGTATGAGTCCCTCCAGAACCTGATATCACTTAGGGGGAGAGAGGGTACGAAGGTCCTGGCAATGACCCTACGGATTCTTAAGCTCTCTAAGATGTTATCAGCCAACACGCACAATACATACTCACCAAATACCCCACTCTGGGGGAACCCATGCCTGCAAGAATTCTTCCATAGAACTGATGGGGGATTCTGGTCTAAACGGGGAGTCAAAACAGTTATGCATTTATTTTCAAATAACATGTTCCACTCTTTTGTGAAATTTCATAGAGACTACGGTATCCCCCACACGGCATACTTCCTATACTTGCAGATACGTCACAGTGCTGCAATGCAGTTTGGTCTTCATAATATAGTTATTCAACTTTCTCCGCTAGAACGACTACTAACTGATTCTTCTCATAACAAACTTGTTTCCACATACTACAGGTCCCTCCTACACTCCACAACCATTAGGCTTAGCAGCACTGCAAATAGATGGTGTGCTGAGATGCCTGAGCTGACAGAGGCTATCTGGCAGGAAATTCTTCCCCTCCAGGTTCCCTCCGTCACCTCTTCCCATGACAAGGTGATCCAGACTAAACTGCTATACAGGTCCTACTTTACACCGTGTTTACTATATAAACTACATAGATTGCCCTCTGCACTGTGTTCTCGATGCAGCATGACTGGTGGTACATTTTTCAATTTGATATGGGAATGTACTCCGATTAGGAAATTCTGGTCAAAGGTCACGGCCCTTATCAGCTCCATAGCTCAGATACCTAATATTTGCAATCCCTTGCAATGTTTACTGGGATATATTGATGATGAAGGCCTATCCAAAAATGTGCAAGCCTTTATATGTATAGTACTGTTCTATGCCAAAAAATCGATAACCACACACTGGAAATCTCAATCCTCACCCACTATAGCTTTTTGGCTCACCATTATCAATCATGCTACCATTATATAAGTTGACATATGAAGCCAGAGGATGCCCAAAAATGTTTTCAAAGATTTGGAACTCTTGGGTCAGCTCCGATAGTACCATACCACCTGCACCTTGATCTACTGACTAAGGCTATAACTCTTAATTAAGTTGTATAGAGGTACGTCCCCGAATTCTGAATGGTTTCAATTATGAGGCATAGAACTATGACTTTCATGTCGCTCTGTATCTACCGACTGTATGCCAGACACATGTAGGCTCAATCAACGTTTAAGGATTGAGCGATGTTCGCTCCAAATTTATGTTTGTATGTTTATTGTTTTTTGTGTATTGAAAATAAAAAAAAATTACCCTTTAAAAAAAAAAAAGACTATCATTTAGAAACAAGTACCAAAAATGTTAGTGATCATGATCAGGGACCATTCTTACAATTAACAATGTTATAAAGTCTTGCAGATTGCACTGTAGATCTGCCATTCACTTGTCTATGTGCCAGACCTGACATCCATTCCTATGTGCAAGAATGACAGCTCTGTTCTAAAACCTAGTTTACAAAGTCACATCATTAGAAATGTGAACGAACGCTACATTATTTCCCATCCAGGTGATGGATCGTTATGCAATATGTTTTACGTGTACAGATTATGTGGGTTGACATTTAACAGTGATTTCCTGGAGAAATGAAATGACTTGTATTGATTAGTAGATAAACAGTAAAACCAGTTATGAATTACTCTATTATTATAGAATTGTTGATAGCCAAAGGCTTAGTTAATTATATTTATCTAACATATTTCCTCTATGATGTACAGGGTGTGCAGATCATTTCATTCCTGCTGCTTGCTCACTCTTATTTTCACCCTCTCCTTCTTTCGTCTCTTTCTGTTTACTGTATCTCAGCCTGTCATTTTTACTCTAGCTTGCAATGTTTTCAGAATTCCTAATGAAGAGGAAAATGTATCATTGCAAAATAAAACTCACCATTTTATATCATTATGTATTGTTTCTTCCTTGTTTTTGTTTAAATCTTAAAGCTAATATTCTAGACAACACACACCTTTCGAAGTTCTTTGTACCAGAAAAGAACAGCAGAGGCACCTGATCTCAGATATGTATTCCATATTGTTCTCTGACCACAGCCCAAAATCCAACATAGCAAGCATTAGATGGGAAAGGGAACTCTCCCTCAACCTCTCAGATGATGAATGGGAAAATATATGTTCTTATATCCATAAAGGCTTAATCAACGTTTCACACAGGAAAATGGCTATAAGGTCTGTGACAGACCTAGCTGGGATAGAGGCTGTTGGAGAGGACTGAATGCAAGCCTGTTGCCTTTTGATTATGGGCCCTAGCATTTGGGGGAATGGTGCTCTCTGTGAGCTGTATGCCTGGGGACCCTGGGGTTGGTGTTACTTTAGATTCAGCTCCATGTCCCCCCAAAACACACAGACTCTGGGAACCCTTTATATGCCATATTAGAATGATAAGACTGAATTATACTGTTGGGACACATCCTGTGAGGAGATGCTGGTGTCATCCACTCCAACTACCTGTGTTTATGTTAATTGAATGAGCTGATCACATTGTCCTCTATACAATGTAGGAGACGGGACGACTCCTATTGGAGCTGCTGCTATTGTGAGAAGGTGTCCTGTGATTAACTCAGCCTGGGCAAAAGGTCATGTCTCAATCACCTAGGCTGTATAAAGGATTAGTTAATTAGCTCATGTTAATTAGGTTAATTGGGTTACAGTTGTATTGTTAGAGGAGGTTCCAACGGCATATAAAGTCTTGTAATTTTGATTCTAAATAAACAGTTCATGGTAGCAACAAGCAAGTGTCGCCTTGTTTTGTGCTCAGAGAGGTTGGAATATATGATATCTGTATACAGACTGGGAGGAAGTGGTATATGACAGAAGCACTCAAGCGGAGTGTGGGACGTTCCGTGACATTGGTGTCTAGCAGCGAGAAAGCTTCCTGCAGTCTGGGACATCCAAACTTCCATCTGGATCCAAGGTCCAGATAGCGGGGGGGAGAGGTACAGATACCAGCCGCCATGGATAAGGAATTCAGAAGGAGGTTGCGAGAGATGCAGATACAGCACAGAGGACCAGTATCAGAGCAGGTCCTGCTGGGATGGTGTGATTCTATTCGCTGCAAACTCTGGAAGGAAGCGCTAGCCCGTGAGCAGTGACACCAGGGAAAAGTTCTCCCCTCCATCGAGGAAAGGTACTGGTCACAGTACGGACTGCGGGTGTGGTTTTTGGGAAAAATACCACACAAGAAGCAGACAGCTGAATTAAGCAGGCTGGTCTGGGCAGAGATAAAGCTGGATGAGAGCTACAGAGCCCTCCGGTGGCATGTATCCCAAGCATGTCCCTGGACCGTGGATGACAGCCCAATGGAAGGCTTAAGCTACGGCGGTTGGGACTGTTGTATGTGAAGCTGACAGGGGACTCTAACTTTGGGAGTGATTTGGAGTGGCGGGTGGACGAAATCATGGATTTCAGAGAAGGGCTACTGAACATTTCGGAAGTGCACTGGGCACAGGAAGATTTGGAGTTTCTGGCCGTTCAGGAATGGGAGCTAGAGATCGCCTACAGACGGCTGCTAGACATTGCTCAGTGCCAGGGCTGGGCTCTCTTTGCCTGGGACTATCAGGAAATACCAGCTGACAACCCTGAAATCCTGGCTGAAGAGTCGGCAATGTGGCAGAGCAATAGTGTGCTTTGCCAACCTGCCCCCGCAGCTATGGAGGCGGAGGTCTTATGGCGGATGCAGCAAGTGCTGACTGACCTTGATGAACCTGTTTCTGCATTGGATGATCTTGGATGGAGAAATGTGCCTGTCCAGCAGAATGCCAGAGAATCTGCTGTGGAAAATCTGGAGATTGCCGTCCCCAAACCTGAAGTGCTGACAACAGGGCAGAGCTCTGCTAACCTCTGCCCAGCACTGATAGCATCTTCTGGATTCCATGGACAGGAGATGGTGAACCTCCATCCCCAGACACCAGTTGCAGAGACAGGGGATTTGATAGACTTTTCTGCTGAGGAAGAACCATCGGGTGAGCCCCCAGCAGAAGAGTTGGGATTAGGGCCAAACTTCATTGTGCTCTGCTCAGCACTGATGGCATCTTCTGAGTTCCACGGACAGGAGATGGTGAACCTCTATCCCCAGACATCAGTTGCAGAGACATGGGATTTGATAGACTTTTCTGTTGAGGAAGAACAACCTGATGAGCCTCCAGCAGAAGAGCTGCTATCAGGGCCAAAGTTCACTGTGCTCTGCCCAGCACCAACAGTGGCTTCGGCCTTCTTGAGAGAAGAGGTAGTCGGCCTTTCTCCCACAACACTGACAGGGACATGTGATTTTCTGCCAGCAGCATCTATGGAGTTACAACAAACTTCTCCAGCTGAAGATCTGGTAACTGGACAGAGGGTCCAAGACCTCTGCCCCACACCTGCAGCAATTGTGGAGGCCCAAGTTGAGGAGGTGGCAGTCTATCGCGATCTGCAGATCAGGATCCAAGGAGAGAATGCAGTCATCACCTCACAACTGCATCTTGATCTGGTGTCGGTGGATGGGGCTTCAGTTCCCACCTGTATACCCCAGGGATGCTGGGCAGTCGGCCCAGATCCCCAACAGCAGGATGGAGTGAGCTCAGTCCCCCTGTCTTCTCTCCAGCGGCAGAAAGGACTCCAGGGAGAAGGGCCAGTCCAGGCCTCTCCCCAGCGGCAGATATGTTCTATGAGAGAGACAGAGGTTGGCTGGGTGAGTAATACTCTGTTTGGAATAATTTATTTGGGGTACTGTGTGGGTACAGGCAGTAGAGGACTGGAACTATGGACTAGCTTCGGAGTCAACCCGTCTGGGGTCTCCTCCTGTGTTAGTCTCCTGCCGAAAGGGGAGAAATGTGACGGACCTAGCTGGGATAGAGGATGTTGGAGAGGACTGAATGCAAGCCTGTTGCCTTTTGATTATGGGCCCTAGCATTTGGGGGAATGGTGCTCTCTGTGAGCTGTATGCCTGGGGACCCTGGGGTTGGTGTTACTTTGGATTCAGCTCCATGTCCCCCCAAAACACACAGACTCTGGGAACCCTTTATATGCCATATTAGAATGATAAGACTGAATTATACTGTTGGGACACATCCTGTGAGGAGATGCTGGTGTCATCCACTCCAACTACCTGTGTTTATGTTAATTGAATGAGCTGATCACATTGTCCTCTATACAATGTAGGAGACGGGACGACTCCTATTGGAGCTGCTGCTATTGTGAGAAGGTGTCCTGTGATTAACTCAGTCTGGGCAAAAGGTCATGTCTCAATCACCTAGGCTGTATAAAGGATTAGTTAATTAGCTCATGTTAATTAGGTTAATTAGGTTACAGTTGTATTGTTAGAGGAGGTCCCAACGGCATATAAAGTCTTGTAATTTTGATTCTAAATAAACAGTTCATGGTAGCAACAAGCAAGTGTCGCCTTGTTTTGTGCTCAGAGAGGTTGGAATATCTGATATCTGTATACAGACTGGGAGGAAGTGGTATATGACGGAAGCACTCAAGCGGAGTGTGGGACGTTCCGTGACAAGGTCTTTTCTAGATGGTACAAAACACCCCTTCGATTACACAAAATTTCTCCCATCATACCCCCCAACTGTTGGAGATGCTCAGATGAAGAAGGATCACTCCTTCATTTATACTGGTCGTGCCCCTAACTCCAAAACTTTCGGAAAGACGTTCATCACCTCACGACTCAAATTACCACCTATCCAATAGACTTCACCCTGGTCCAAATGCATTTACATCATTTCTCCATCCCCAAAAAAGATTATCATCACTCCCTAGCCCTGCACATCTTGAACGCTGTGAAAATGTGTATTCCAGTCCAATGGAAATCGACCAATCCTCCAACCATTGCGAATTGGATCAGACGCTAAAAGAAAATTGCAGAATTGGAAGACTTGGTGCATCAAGCTAAAGACACGCCCTCCAAATTCCCGGAAAACTTGGTCTTGTTGGCAGCATTTCCAAATGACTGATGAATACTCCAGCTTACTTTCTCAGTGATATCTAAAGATATACATTGTCAGGTCAGAGGAGGGGGAAAGGAAAGGCCCACCCTTTTCCCCTCTCATCTTTACCTTTTCATCTACCCTCACCCCCCCCCGCTCTATTTACTATTCTACAGTCCTAAACTTCGCCCCTCTATAGAGACAAATTCACCCCCTCCCCCTTTCTACACTTACTAGTACCTACCCCGCTAATAATTCCCAATATCTTACCCCTCTCCCACAAGGAGTCTCTTCTTCTTCTCATAAACCACCTACCTCCCCATTCACATAACAGAATCCCCCCACCACCTTACTTGAGCAATCTGACCACTGATTAAGCCTGCTAGAACCGCCTTTCTCTGTGTGGGTTGCTAGTGGTCCGGTGACCATAACCTTATGCCCCGTACACACGGTCGGACTTTGTTCGGACATTCCGACAATGAAATCCTAGGATTTTTTCAGACGGATGTTGGCTCAAACTTGTCTTGCATACACACGGTCACACAAAGCTGTTGGAAAATCCGATCGTTCTAAACGCGGTGACGTAAAACACGTACGTCGGGACTATAAACGGGGCAGTGGCCAATAGCTTTCATCTCTTTATTTATTCTGAGCATGCGTGGCACTTTGTGCGTCGGATTTCTGTACACACGATCGGAATTTCCGACAACAGATTTTGTTGTCGGAAAATTTTATATCCTGCTCTCAAACTTTGTGTGTCGGAAAATCCGATGGAAAATGTGTGATGGAGCCTACACACGGTCAGAATTTCCGACAACAAGGTCCTATCACACATTTTCCATCGGAAAATCCGACCGTGTGTACAGGGCATAACAAGGAAATAACAGATACGGAGACAACAGGCTGCTAACCACCGAAAACATAGTGTAACCAATAATTGACATTAGAAAATCAGTCAAGGACAACACCCCATACAATGAGCCCACACATGATTGTTCTTAACCCCAACATCCTACATGATCTATACCCCCCGCCTACACAATTGACACGGATGTTTTACACAAGACATAGAGGTTAAAAGGTCCTCTAACCATAGGCACCCTGAGGTACAACCATAGGGAAACTCCAACACACTGTTTAAACACAGTCCCCAAGACCTCCATGTAACTACTCTATTTCTTTTGGGCACAGTCACCCATACTGTCCAACTGTTTTTGCCGCACCATGTTTATGTATATTGTAAACATACTAATGTTAATTCTGATATTTGGTATTATTACGTTGTACTGGACTTTATATACCATACAACCGTTTCTTTTTATGTACCCCATCTCTTGTTTACAATAAAAATGATTTACAAAAAACCCCAAGAACTTAAAGCTAAATTTTGGGTGAATTTTAAGTCCTCCCTTGCATCCCTTGCAGTGAGGCTCTGCCCACACTGCAAAGGTTTAAGCAGTCCCTGTATACTGGAGAAACATTTACCTACACCGTAGTGCAGAAAAATAACATCTCAAATCTAGTATAGAGGAGGACCACTTGGCCTATCTTGAGCATAAAACTTTGCTATTGAATACATTTTTTCCTTTTGGGAGTGGGTACTTTTATTACTATTTTGTTCATTTTTATCAGGAAGTAGAGGGAAATTTGGATTTGAGAAAAATTATTTAGTGAGAGGAGAAGGATCACTTCAGACCTTTTGGTCCATCTGAAACAATAACAACATTGTATGCTTAAGATGGTCCAAGTGATCCTCCTCTATACTCAATTTAAGGTGTTGCTGTAGTATACAGGGACTACTTCTGAGTTCAGTTAAATAATTTATTTATTTTATGTGTTTATACAATAAAGCTCATTTTTAAGGACCCAGTGAGATTCATGCACGGTGAGAGTGCTCATCACTCCTGCATTGAATGTCAATTGCTTGTTTAGCCTAGGGGACAGTAATATCACTTTTACTTACCTGATCCTCCAATCCCCTGGCAAAGGGCACTCCCTGCCACTCTGGCAGTGGACTATCCCTTGCCATCGTTATATTCAATGCAGGGCTAAGGTCCTTGCATTAGTCTTGATTACATCAGAGGACTTTAGACTGCTGCAGTGCAAGAGAGTCTGGTCTAGCAGGGTAGAGAAGCCTGCATGAGCCGAGAACTAGTTAAGTAAAACTGCTTTTCACAGATCCACTGCAAGGGAGGTCTTTTAGTTTTCCTTAGGTTCAGCTTTAAAGAAGTGACACTAAATTATATTCTTATTCCACATATTTGCCATACACATTCACTGCTTAATGACCCTGTAATCTATTTTTCATGAACTAATTTCTTAATGTGTATTTCTGTCCTCTTGTAACGTCTTGTGGCTCAACTTCTCTTTGCTAGGAACATAGGCGTGCGCACAGGGTGTGCCAGGTGTGCCTGGGCACACCCTAATCACCCCATGTGCATTAGCGTTATCCAGGGACAGCACCAGGTGGGTAGTTGGGGGCGCCAGTGGCCAGTGTAAATGCCCCCATTATATTAAAGGCTAGGTTGAACAGTAGGAAAACGTTACACCCGTATTTAGGGCATAAGGTAATATTCTCCCAATCAACTGTCTCCCACCACCAGAGCCTCTTTTCTGTGACAGCAGGTGGCGTTCATGTGTGTTTGAGATTTGGGGTGCACACCCTAATGCAATAGGCTGCGCAAACCTATGGCTAGGAACAACCTGTGCACACTAGTGACTGTCATGTGCACTGCACTATGCACACTACAAATCCCATAGTCCATGGTTTCTAGTCCATCTTGGGAGCAAGCCAGAGAGGGTGACTACATTCCTATATACAGTGGGGCCATGGAGAATGAACATAGCCACCTTCTAACAGGTGTTGGATGACAGCAACAAAAAAAGCAGATTTGGGGGAGGCCGAGATAAAAAGAAATGCACTTAGAATCTAATCAAACCATCTAATGCTTATAGCAATACAAAAGAGCGTGAAGACCTGCTGCTATTTCATTGTCCAATCACAATTTCAATTCATGCTAGACCAGCCTGTACTGTAGTCTGCAGAGAGGGCTTAAAAAGAGCAGGACTTTTACTAATATAAAGGATCTTTCTTTATGTTATTTTTTTTATTTCTGTTTTAATTCTTTGTTCTTTTTATTTTATTTTATTTTTCTATATTTCATTGTATATCTTCTATACAGATTAATTGATTATATTAACAGTTAAATCCAAATTACTCATACATGCTTCCACTCTAAATGAATAAATTGGTAATAGTTACCTATTTACATATATGTTAATGTAATTAAAACTGCATATTATTAGGTACAAAGACATAATATCAATGCAGTAAAAAGAAACATTGGTAGTGGGTTAGATACAAGCTTTGTAAATCTACCCCTTTTCCGTTTCTCTTTGAGGCTTGTAAATTGCAAATTTTCAATAAAAATATTAAATAATGAAAAAAAAAGAAAAAGAAGAGCAGGATCTGGCTATGCTGTCTGGGAGGTGTCTCTGGATCACAGGACTGATTGATCAGAATTGCACATTCTTTGTCAGGTATGGCAGTTCACATATGTATTTTTGCTGTATGGTTGCCAGTAGTTGCAGCTTTAAAGGATAGCTTTACCTTTTATACCTTTTGTAATATGTTACACCCATATAGAGGTACACCCGTATAATGGGTGTAACTGGTTACTCTGCTCCAGCCCTCCCACTAAAATCCTCTCCATGCACACCCGCTGTCACAATTTAAAAATAATGTGGCTGTATGGGGCTTTTCCCACTTAGATGCTTCTTTCATTCACAGAGATCTGTGAATACAAGTCCTGTCTGCCATCACAGCAGACAGATTTCAGTTCTCAATGAATTACCAGGGAGCTGGTGAATGCTCTTGTAGTGCATTGATTCTTCTTGCAATTTAGTAACTGTAAATGCAGAGTTTGCGGAAGCCTGACATTATTGCTCCTGCGATTTGCTGATCACGGATGTAATGCTTTACAGGCTGTAGTGTAAAAAAATAATCAATGCACTTTTTTTTACTCGCGAAATCATGTGAATTTTTAATTTTTTTTTTTTTTTTTTACAAAAGGTGAGCTTATCCTTTAATGTAAGCTTTGAACGTAACAAAGTTAAATATCACACATGACTTTCCAGCAGCAGAGAACATGTACAGCAGGATCAAACCACAAAGTCTGCCAAGCTAAATGCACACACAGTACAAAGTAGCCAGCCATTGTCAATGGGACAATTTTTTTTGTAAAACAAACCTACAAACGACTAGACATAGTTTCAAGGTGCAAAATAATAGCATTTATTTTCAACAACAGAAACAGTTATACATGTGAAGCAATTATGTTACACATTTCTTTTTTTTTGCACCTACTGTAGACTAAAAAAGTGACAGTTGAAACCTGACTGGTTGCTCTCAGATGATTACTAGCGGTGTGACCTGATTTAAAGTGGAGTTCCACCCACTTTTACAACTCTTCAGCATCCCTCACTAAACTGTGCACTGTAAACGAATTGGGTATTTAAAAAAAAAAAATTTCAGCACCTACTGTATATCTGCTGTATTCATTTTTCACTTCCTCCTCCCTGGCCGTGGCCCATGGCATCATTTCCTGTTTGCAATGCCTTCTGGGAAGGGGCGGCAACTTCCTCTGACACTGCCGTTGCTATGGAAACCTGACCTGAAACCTATTACGCTGCTTGTGCTGCACTGAGCATGTGCGAGATCTGCAAGGATGAGATCCAGGAAGAAATACAGTCTGGCTTCAGATGCCCACACTTAAGATGGCCACGGCCTGCTGTAAGTTTATAAAATAATAAACTACTGATATAAACTAACAAAACAGACCTTAGTTTACTTACTAGAATACATTAAGCTTGTGTATTATAGGGGTATTTTTATTTAAAAAGTATCATTTCGGCCGGAACACCACTTTAAATGCTTCACTCTGCAAATATGTAAATTATTTTACCAATCACCTAATAATATTTAAATTGTAATAAAATTCATCAATTTACATTAATCTCAGGAGTTCTTACTTGATGTGACAGGTCTCACTGCCCATCAGGCTTTACTCTAAACAAATTAAAATTAATTACAGTAATATTTTTACTATTGTATGCAAGATTATGTAAAAAGGTGTTGCCGCCCACAGAAAATTGGTATGACAACGTCAATTTGTCTTTATCCAAAGTAGAGAAAGCAAAAGGCACTGTGTGAAATGCAAAGGGTTATAGATCCTGGAAGACGTTGTTTCCTTGCTTATGCATACTGTCCTTTTAAACATTTACCCTATACTCATTAAAACCACACTAAACTCCAGTTTAAAAAGAAAACAAATCTATTCAAGCATGTTTTCCTAACTTAAAATCTACCTTCTATTGCTTTCTGCCAAGTTTACAAATTCTGTATTTTGTGTTGTGATCCATCTTCTTGTTAGAAGCTCAACACTCCCACTGTATGTTGAAACATAGCCACCCTCCCTTGCTTGCTCCTGAGATGGACTAGGTCAGTGATGGCGAACCTTTTTGAGCCCGAGTGCCCAAACCGCGACGCAAAACCAACTTATTTCTTTCAAAGTGCCAACACAGATTTAAACCTGTCAGCGTCTCTGTACAGAGGATGGGACTGATCATCCCTCTGAATGAGCCCTAAGGGACCAAAAAGAATGCAGAATGCACTGTGCAACATACACTGACCTACCTGACCATTACACTCACCTACTTGACCATTACACTGACCTACCTGACACATGCACTCACCTACCTGACCATTACACTCACCTACATGACATATGCACTCACCTACCTGACACATGCACTCACCTACATGGCACATGCACTCACCTACCCGACCATTACTATCACCTACCTGACACATGCACTCACCTACATGACACATGCACTCACCTACATGACCATTACACTCACCTACCTAACACATGCACTCACCTAAATGACACATGCTTCCTGCACTACTAACATCCCCCCACACAGTACAATGTAGATCAGAGAATCCATCCTCCTCCTTACCTTTCCATAGCCTCATTGTCCAGCTCTCCCCAGGCAGTATTGAAGGAATCCCCGCCATCCAGCCACTCCTCGATATCCCCCCCCGCCTGGATATCAGCTAGCAGCCATTACACCTCTTCCCATGGAAGATCAGCTCCGAGCACTGCCCCTCCCCCTCCACTTTTTCACAGGCTGCAATAGGACAGACTGAACCAAAGTCGTCCTGGAGCAGGGGGAGCTGGTATAGGGTACCTTCAGAAAGCAATCCCCGAATGCCTTACCAGAAGTGTAGGTGTCCGGGGGAGGCAATAAGCTGCTGAACAGAGTCGAGACGATGGAGGAAGAAGAATTTTACACCCCTCCTAAACGGCACACATGGACCAAGATGACTGGCTGCCCACCCCCCTGCTGACGTCACTGGCACTGATGCAAGAAAGGGAGCCGGCTCCTTCCTGCCTGCACCGTCAGTGCAAGTGATTGCCTGGCTGGGGGATTCCCCTGGCGTGCCGACAGAGAGGGCTTGATGTGCCAGCTGTGGCACGCGTGCCATAGGTTCACCATCACTGGACTAGGGACTGTGGTATAATAATATTATAACTTCTTAGCTTAAAGCGATATTAAAGGTTTGTTTTTGTTTTGTTTTTTTTAAATAACAAACATTGAAAAAAGACACAACTCCAACTAGTTCAACCAATAAAAAAAAAATTAAAAAAACAACCATACAATCCCATATACACAATCCTATACCTACAGTTGATCCAGAGGAAGACGAAAACCCCAGCAAAGCATGATCCAATTTGCTACAGCAGGGGAAAAAAATCCTTCCTGATCCCCTGAGAGGCAATCAGATTTTCCCTGGATCAACTTTACCTATAAATGTTAGTACCCAGTTATATTATGTACATTTAGGAAAGAATCCAGGCCCTTTCTTAAATCAATCTACTGAGCTGGAAAGAACCACCTCTGGAGGGAGTCTATTCCACATTTTCACAGCTCTTACTGTAAAGAAAGCTTTCCGTATTTGGAGATTAAATCTATTTTCCTCTAGACATAAAGAGACCCTTGTCCTCTGTGATGACCTTAAAGTGAATAACAACACCAAGTTCACTATATGGCCCGTTATGTATTTGTACACGTTGATCATACCCCCCTCTCAAGAGAGAATAAAGTCAGTTCCTCTAATCTTTCCTCATAGCTGAGCTCCTCCATGCCTCTTATCAGTTTAGTTGCCCTTCTCTGCACTTTCTTCAGATCCCCGATATCCTTTTTGTGAACTGGTGCCCAAAACGGAACTGCATATTGCAGATGAGGTCTTACTAATGATTTGTACAGGGGCAAAATGATGTCTCTTTCCCGAGTCCATACCTCTCTTAATACAAGAAAGGACTTTGCTTGTTTTGGAAACTGCAGCTTGGCATCGCATGCTATTATTAAAGGGGATGTAAACCCCATTCATGAAATTTGAGCTGGGAACATATACAGTGCCTTGAAAAAGTATTCATACTCCTTGACATTTTCCACATTTTGTCATGTTACAACCAAAAACATAAATGTACAGTAAAACCTTGGATTGCGAGCATAATTCCTTGTAATCCAAAGCAGTTGTATATCAAAGCGAATTTCCCCATAAGAAATAACGGAGCTCAAATGATTCTTCCACAACCATTTATTAATAAGTTCTTCAGTTTATAGTCCATATAAAAAGATTATAGCAATGTGGTTGTGGTTGTGTAACCATAAAATGTCCGTCCACAAATGGCAGCCTCCACAAGGGGATTAGAAGCAAAACCGCCTCTAAGTGTAGCAATATGGTTATGTTTAACCGGTTCCTGACCATTTCACCCAGATACATTGCGGCTGAATGGTTCCCCTGGGCGAAATCCCGTAGGGTACCTCCTTCCCTCTTTCGGCCACCAGAGGGCGTGCGAGCGCCCGCTGCAGGATGGGGGATCCAATGCATGTGGCCGGCAGGCACGATCGCCACCGGCCTACTAAGTAGGAAAAACTATATGTCTCCTCTCCTAGTCAATCCTATCCCCATACAGTTAGAACACACAATTAACCCCTTGATCGCCCCCTAATGTTAACCCCTTCCCTGCCAGTGACATTTACATAGTAATCAGTGCATTTTTATAGTACTGATTGCGGTATAAATGCCAATGGTCGCCATTACTAGTAAATATATATATATATATATATATATATATATATATATATACAGTGGGGACGGAAAGTATTCAGACCCCCTTAAATTTTTCACTCTTTGTTATATTGCAGCCATTTGCTAAAATCATTTAAGTTCATTTTTTTCCCTCATTAATGTACACACAGCACCCCATATTGACAGAAAAACACAGAATTGTTAACATTTTTGCAGATTTATTAAAAAAGAAAAACTGAAATGTCACATGGTCCTAAGTATTCAGACCCTTTGCTCAGTATTTAGTAGAAGCACCCTTTTGATCTAATACAGCCATGAGTCTTTTTTGGAAAGATGCAACAAGTTTTTCACACCTGGATTTGGGGATCCTCTGCCATTCCTCCTTGCAGATCCTCTCCAGTTCTGTCAGGTTGGATGGTAAACGTTGGTCGACAGCCATTTTTAGGTCTCTCCAAAGATGCTCAATTGGGTTTAAGTCAGGTCTCTGGCTGGCCGTTCAAGAACAGTCACGGAGTTGTTGTGAAGCCACTCCTTCGTTATTTTAGCTGTGTGCTTAGGGTCATTGTGTTGTTGGAAGGTAAACCTTCGGCCCAGTCTGAGGTCCTGAGCACTCTGGAGAAGGTTTTCATCCAGGATATCCCTGTACTTGGCAGCATTCATCTTTCCCTCGATTGCAATCAGTCGTCCTGTCCCTGCAGCTGAAAAACACCCCTACAGCATGATGCTGCCACCACCATGCTTCACTGTTGGGACTGTATTGGACAGGTGATGAGCAGTGCCTGGTTTTCTCCACACATACCTCTTAGAATTAAGGCCAAAAAGTTCTATCTTGGTCTCATCAGACCAGAGAAATTTATTTCTCACCATCTTGGAGTCCTTCAGGTGTTTTTTAGCAAACTCCATGTGGGCTTTCATATGTCTTGCACTGAGGAGAGGCTTCCGTCGGGCCACTCTGCCATAAAGCCCCGACTGGTGGAGGGCTGCAGTGATGGTTGACTTTCTACAACTTTCTCCTCCCATCTCCCAACTGCATCTCTCAGCCACAGTGATCTTTGAGTTCTTCTTTACCTCTCTCACCAAGGCTCTTCTCCCCCAATAGCTCAGTTTGGCCGGACGGCCAGCTCTAGAAAGGGTTCTGGTAATCCCAAACATCTTCTATTTAAGGATTATGGAGGCCACTGTGCTCTTAGGAACCTTAAGTGCAGCAGAAATTTTTTTGTAACCTTGGCCAGATCTGTGCCTTGCCACAATTCTGTCTCTGAGCTCTTCAGGCAGTTTCTTTGACCTCATGATTCTCATTTTCTCTGACATGCACTGTGAGCTGTAAGATCTTATATAGACAGGTGTGTGGCTTTCCTAATCAAGTCCAATCAGTATAATCAAACACAGCTGGACTCAAATGAAGGTGTAGAACCATCTCAAGGATGATCAGAAGAAATGGACAGCACCAGAGTTAAATATATGATTGACACAGCAAAGGGTCCGAATACTTAGGACCATGTGATATTTCAGTTTTTCTTTTTCAATAAATCTGCAAAAATGTCAACAGTTCTTTGTTTTTCTGTCAATATGGGGTGCTGTATAAATATATATATATATATATATATATATATATATGGTATAAAGCTTTCCCATAGTTTGCAGACATTATAACTCATAATAAATATACACTTGTTGTGATTTTAGAAGAATATATATTGGTCTAAATTGATGAAGAAATTTGTTTTTTTTTTTAAATTTGGTGGATATTTATTAATTATCGCTTTTTTTTTTTCTGTTTATAGCGCAAAAAATAAAAACCGCAGAGTTGATCAAATACCAGCAAAAGAAAGCTCTACTTGTGGGAAAAAAAGGACGCAAATTTAATTTGGGTACAGCGCAATTGTCAGCTTAAGCGACGCAGTGCCAAATTGTAAAAATGCTCTGGTCAGGAAGGGGGTAAAATCTTCCGGGGCTGAAGTGGTTAGTGAAGGTACATCATTTAGCAACTCACATGGTTGATGATTAAAAGAGGCTCATCTAAGTATGCAGACATACGGGGTTAAGCTGTCCACATAGACCGTCCTCCACATCTCCGGCTCTCACCGCTGTCATTCTGCAGTCATAAACGGGAAGACTACCCTGCAGTAGAGCCAGTGCTGTGTCTTGGCCTAGGCCAACAAGGCCCAGGCCTAGGGCGGCACTGTGCGTGGGGGCGGCAAAAAGCTGCCCCCCCCCCGAAAATGGCAGCGGCGTCCTCTTCCCGCACAGCAGGGCCACCATCTGGGGAGTACAGCTTAGCAGTGCGGGTGCGGAGGGGGCTAGAAAGTAAAGTAAGAACTGTCAAGCCGCCCCTCCATAAAGCTGTAAATCTGTCTCTGATTGGCCCTCTGCTGTGGCCAATCATGGGGAGGAAAACAGCGGTCAGGAAGCTGGGCGGCGGCACAGCGAAACCAATTAGAGCCGCTCTCTCTCTTCTCCCTTCAGCTGACAGAAAGGGGAGGGGGGGCGAGCGGGGGGAGTTCTCTGGCAAATGGATCAGCAGTGCTGTGACAGGGAGAGGAGAGATGCGGGTTGTCTGTGTATCTCCCCCGCTCGCCCCCCCTCCTCTTTCTGTCAGCTGAAGGGAGAAGAGAGAGAGAGCGCCGCCCAGCTTCCTGACCGCTGTTTTCATCCCCATGATTGGCCACAGCAGAGGGCCAATCAGAAGACTCTGGGGGGCATCATGGGAAAATAGTCCCTGAAGAATGGCGGCCCTGTGTGTCAACAGACATGCTACAGCCCCCAGCATGCATGCACTCTGCTGAGGGAGGGGGGGTGTTAGAAGAGAAAAAGAGGGAGCCACGCTGTACCCGCACCACCAGGGAGCCACGCTGTACCCGCACCACCAGGGAGCCACGCTGTACCCGCACCACCAGAGAGCCACGCTGTACCCGCATCACCAGAGGGCCACGCTGTACCCGCACCACCAGGGAGCCACGCTGTACCCGCACCACCAGGGAGCCACGCTGTACCCGCACCACCAGAGAGCCACGCTGTACCCGCACCACCAGAGAGCCACGCTGTACCCGCACCACCAGAGGGCCACGCTGTACCCGCACCACCAGAGAGCCACGCTGTACCCGCACCACCAGAGAGCCACGCTGTACCCGCACCACCAGAGGGCCACGCTGTACCCGCACCACCAGAGGGCCACGCTGTACCCGCACCACCAGAGGGCCACGCTGTACCCGCACCACCAGAGACACGCTGTACCCGCACCACCAGAGAGCCACGCTGTACCCGCACCACCAGAGACACGCTGTACCCGCGCCACCAGAGAGCCACGAGGTACCCACACCACCAGAGAGCCACGCTGTACCCGCACCACCAGAGAGCCACGCTGTACCCGCACCACCAGAGAGAGCCACGCTGTACCCGCACCACCAGAGAGAGCCAGGCTGTACCCGCACCACCAGAGAGAGCCACGCTGTACCCGCACCACCAGAGAGAGCCACGCTGTACCCGCACCGCCAGAGAGAGCCACGCTGTACCCGCACCGCCAGAGAGAGCCACGCTGTACCCGCACCACCAGAGAGAGCCACGCTGTACCCGCACCACCAGAGAGAGCCACGCTGTACCCGCACCACCAGAGAGAGCCACGCTGTACCTGCACCACCAGAGAGAGCCACGCTGTACCCGCACCACCAGAGAGAGCCACGCTGTACCCGCACCACCAGAGACCCACGCTGTACCTGCACCACCAGAGAGGGAGCCACACTGTTCCTGCACCACCAAAGAGAGAGCCACGCTGTACCCGCACCACCAGAGGGGGAGAAAGATAAAGCCACTGCCAGGGTACAGACATGCTACACTACTGACCAGAGTCCGCCTGGGCAACCCAGAGTGAGCGAACGTCCAGCTGGAGGGATCACTGTTGCAGTTTCACCGGGTCTGGTAAGAGAGCCTGTTGGCCATTATCCATTACTGTTCCCAGGGACTGAGCCATTAGGAAGTGCCTAACCTGATATCCTCTAGTTCTTGTTGACCACCACAATGAGCTCCAACGCTGGGCCTCCAGTCCAAAAATTAAGGGGGGGAACACAATTTTTACAGCTCCAGGTGACACCAAACCTAGTGACGCCACTGTCCCAGAGCCCACAACAAGTTCCGGCACTGAGCTTCGGTAACTGGCAGCCAGAGTGCGCTAGCGTGGGCACCCAGGAAATCTGCCACCTGGGGTCCCACAAGCGGCGATCGGCTTTCCGTAGCAGCCGCCACCTCTCTCCCCACTGTCAGCCACACACACTCCTCGGCTCCTCCTCCTTCTCGGCTCCAATGTTCTAGTGTACACAGCCAGGAGGAGAAGGAGCCACAGAGGAGGGACACGACTTCAGTGCAAGAGCCGCGCTGCCGGTCTGAGGTCTGTGTATAGTTTACAGTGGAGGGGGACACAGTAACCGGGAAGGGGGGCAGATAACAGATGCACACATGGATGAGGGGAAGGGGGGTAAGGGGATATGTGCTGGGTGCTTTGGGAGGGGAGAGGATATGTGCTAGTGAGGGGGGTCTGATCCTCCCCTCCCAAAGCAACTAGCACATATCCCCTTACCCCCCAAATGAAAAGATGCCACATGCCTCTCTGTCCTCTTCCCGCGGCGTCCCTCTGTCCTCCAATGAAGATGACAGGGCGGATCTTTAAAAGAAAGGGGTGTGGCCTTGACAGGAAGGGGTGGGGCATATTTAAATTAGGGGGTGCGCAAGCTCAGTCAGGCCTAGGGTAGCACAAAACCTAAATACACCACTGAGTAGAGCGATCTGAAAGAAAGGCTTGAACCGCTCATGGAGTGAAGTGTAGAAGGGATGAAATGGATGGCAGTGAGGAGGATGGTCTATGTGGACAACTTTTCCCTGGATGCCTGCATACTTAGATGTGCCTGTGCCTGTGACTTGCTAAATGTTGTACCTTCATTAAATGTAACCATATTGCTACACTTAGAGGTGCCTCTCTTCTCTTTTATACTCAGTTGTGACATGACTCTACTCTTATATCAAGACATCGCTTGTATATCAAGTCAAAATGTATTTAAAAATGTTGCTTGTCTTGCAAAACGCTCTCAAACCAAGTTACTCTCAAAGCTAAGGTTTTACTGTATTTTATTGGGATTTTATGTGATAGACCAACACAGAGTGGCACATAATTGTGAAGTGGAAGGAAAATGATCAATGGTTTTCAAAATGTTTTACAAATAAATATCTGAAAAGTGTTGGTGTGCATTTGTATTCAGCCCCCCTGAGTCAATACTTTGTAGAACCCCCTGTCGCTGCAATTACAGCTGCAAGTCTTTTTGGGGATGTCTCCACCAGCTTTGCACATCTAGAATGAAATGTTTGCCCATTCTTCTTTGCAAAATAGCTCAAGCTCTGTCAGATTGGATGGAGAGCATCTGTGAACAGCAATTTTCAAGTCTTGACACAGATTCTCAATTGGATTTAGGTCTGGACTTTGACTGGGCCATTCTAACACATGAACATGCTTTGATCTAAACTATTCTGAAAGAGGAGGAGGTGGCTGGTGGATGTGCCTGTGTATTCCGCACAGGTCATAGAGGCTTGTACCAAAAGAATGACATCCCTGATGGGCCAGGAGTGCATCTCTGCTTAAATACAAGGTGGAGCTTAGAGATCTGACGTCACAACACTATACGCGCTGATCGCGGCCATCTTGATGGTTGTTAACAATTGAAACCTAGGACTGATTTCAGTTCTTGACATGCCTGTTTTTTATTGTTAAAATGTGAGTATTTTGATCTTTTTATAGAATACATTTACCCTGATTCTACATACTGCACCATGAGGAGTTGCTTTCATGTTTATGCATGAATTTGAGGATCCATTATATTCTGAGATCATATGAGATCATCCAGCTTTTTGTTACCTGAGTGGAGTGGAGCCGTTTTACTAAGGATTATTATGCCTATCTGACCACCTATAACTTAGTGGTCCACTATTTGCAGTAAGAGGCCCGGTGTGTTGGTGTTTGGTGGAGGATGTATTTTACTCACCTTAATTTGTCCTGTATACATTGTGGGTGATTCCAGTTTGTGGACATGGACTCTTTATGCTGAACACAGTGGACTTTTTAGTTGCATATCTTTATGTTTTCCATTAGCGCTGCATACATGCATACACCTATATTTTTGCATTTTACGGTTACCAAATTTTTATGCTAGCTGCTTTACAGATGCTATAGCGCAGTGATCAATTTCCTTTAATTATTTGTTTTCTGGTAAACTCCAATGATAACATTTGTAGTACACACACCCATGTACATTTCCACCCATAATGCTTCAGACTCAGCACACTCTCCATCAACTAGGTCCTCTTTCACACTCCATTTGAGATCACTTCTCACATAAAGACAGACACCACGACCTCTCCGTTTTACCCTGTCTTTCCAAAAGTGAGTATAGCCAGGATTATTAATAGCCCCAAAAAAACCCAACAAACTAAATTGAGGGCTTTACCAATTGAGTTAAATATCAAAAAGATTTTTATTGTCCAAAGTTTAAAATGTATAAACATGATGTAAAAATATAAAATTATACCACAAACATAAAAATAAAGTATATTGCGATACTCTCTGTATTTTCCTCATCAACCCCACTGCAGCCAGGGGATGAGTGGCTCACTGCGACTTTGACGCAGGTGCGTTTCACAGATCATAGCCTGCTTCTTCAGGAAGATACACTACTACTTATATTCATCAATGTGTGTATTAACACAATGAAGTGTTTCAACATACCTCAAAGTTCATAAACAGAAACAAAATCAAAATCAAACACAATGGTCATCCTACAACCAGCTGTTGCCAACTCTCTTGTTAGGTGGTGTAGGCTTTTTTTCAGAGTATCAGAGACCCATTCAATATCACAGTTAAAGTGGATGGATATCTACAAGAAATAAGAAATATCACATACAAACACTCATAGATAATGTATCATTTTGGGATAAGCAAAGTGTTTCATATTCAGGCAGGAGAGATACAGATATATCCTATTGTGGGACCCTTATGGTTACAAACTACACCCCTACAACCCCTGTTTCTCTTTATGACCATTGTGTTTGATTTTGATTTTATTTCTGTTTATGTATGTTGAGGTATGTTGAAACACTTTATTGGGGTAATACACACATTGATGAATATAAGGCTGGAATTGATATTTATATATTTCCTATTTTAGGGCTTGGCTGTAGTGTATCATCCTGAAGAAGCGGGCTATGACCCGTGAAACACACCTGCGTCTAATGCCGCGTACACACGATCAGACTTTTCGGCTACAAAAGTCCGACAGCCCGTCCGACAGACTTTCGACGGACTTTTGGCGGACTTGCGGCAGACTTTCTAACGAACGACTTGCCTACATACGATCACACAAAAGTAGGATGGATTCGTACGTGATGACGTACACCAGACTAAAATAAGGAAGTTGATAGCCAGTAGCCAATAGCTGCCCTAGCGTGGGTTTTTGTCCGTCGGACTAGCATACAGACGAGCGGATTTCTGGGTCTGGCGTAGTTACGACATAAAGATTTGAAGCATGTTTCACATCTAAGGTCCGTCAGATTTGCAGCTGGAAAAGTCAGCTGAAAGTCCGGGGAAGCCCACACACGATCGGATTGTCAGCCGGCTGTGGTCCGTCGGCGTCCGTCGGACTTTTGTAGACGAAAAGTCCGACCGTGTGTACGCGGCATAAGACGCAGCGAGCCACTCATCCCCTGGCTGCAGTGGGGTTGATGAGGAAAATACAGATGCAATATATTTTGATGTTTATGTTAGTGGTATAATTATATAATTATATATTTTTATTTTATGTTTATACTTTTTAAACTTTGTACAATAAAGATCTTTTTGATATTTTACCCAATTGGTACTGTTAAAGTCCTCAATTTAGTTTAGGGGTTTTTTGTGCAGTCATATCATAGAATAAGGTACCGGTCTGACAACTGTTGTCCACTATTAGAGGGTCCTCTACAGTGGCACCTCCTCCCATTCCTTCTTTTTTTTCCGCTATTAATAGCCCAGACATGTGAAGAATGAAGCCAAGATTCAGCAATACCAATTAAATCATAGTTCTTCTTGTGCACCAAAGAGCTTCCAACTCACCTATTTTGCTTGGCAGACTTCTGGCATTGGTGAACAAACACTTTAATTCATTGTCACATTTTGCACACTTATTTTGCATATTTTTTATTTTAGTACAAATAGTACCATTTCCAATGTTTGTTTGTAACATGGGAACCTTCATATCACCTGCCATAGCCCCCCCATCTTTCCCCATTCCACCCACCGCCGAGCTGAATGGCAGCCTGACTCCTTAGCTCCTGCACTGAACGGGGACACGATCGCCAGTGACGCTAACCTGTCACACAAAAATGACCCACCAGGACCCTCACATGCTGGGGAACCAGACCGGGACCACCCGCAAACGCAAAGAGTACCATCAGCTGAGAAAGCTGAAGGATTTCTTCACTGTGCCTCCTGGAGGCCTTATCCAAGATGGCGCCCGCGATCGCTCTCCACGAAGCGATCGGGCCTACACTGATCTGCCTGATGCAGATGCATCCAACATCCTACCTCAGGAAGACGACTCAGGCCCCTCTGAATCATTTGGACCGTCCTCCACGTCAAACAGTCCAACAAAATCGCGGATGCGACTGGATACAGCAGCCCAGGCTCCAGAGGTAAGGCCTGCACTTGAGCATCTCCCTATACAGGCTCCTGCGTCTTCTCCTATAGCGGCCTTCCCCACTTCCAACCAGCCTGTTATTGACACTATGCTAAAATACATGCTGATCTCTCTGCATAGCTCCCTACACAATGACATATCCTTCATGTTCTCAGCATTTAGATCAGAGATGATCTGTATGGGGCACAAAGTAGGCCGCATTGAGCAACAGATGGGCACCATGACAGAAACAGTCAATGACCTAGTTGATGCACACGATCATACTAGAGAAGAACAACAGTGGGTGCAAGCCAAAATGGCAGACCTCGAGGACCGATCGAGACGCAACAATGTGAAAATACGCGCTATACCCGAATCTATCATACCAGCTGATCTAAATTCATATGCTAGAAAACTGATCTCATCGCTCCTGCCAGACCTCCTGCCTGTAGAGACCATAATTGACCGCATCCACCTCCTGCCGAAGCCTCCTCATCTCCCAGAGGAAGTACCCCGTGACACTCTTATGAAGATTCACTTCTTTCATACCAAGGATTTGCTCCTAGCCACAGCAAGATATCTTGACCAACTACCGCCTCCATACTCGAAGTTACAACTTTTTGCTGATTTCTCCCAATACACCCGCAAACAACGGCGCCAACTTCAGACCATCACTAAACCTTTAAACAACCACAAGATCCCATACCAATGGGGATTACCGACCAAACTTCTAGTCACCATGAATGGGGTGAAGCACAACATCCACACAGTAGAAGAGGGTATTCAACTGCTCAAGAAATGGAAAATCCTTCCAGAATCTGATGCCTCTATGCAGAAGGGACATCCAGAAGGCGCTCAACCCCACGTCAAAGGACCCCGCTCCAGCTCTCACAAGTAAAAGATGAGGTTAGTGACATCATTGTGCTAAATACCCATCTGCACCCCGATTCAGTGCCTGCTCGCTGCAGATAGCCCACAAACTATTACCCTCAAACGTACTCAGTAGTTCACTGGTTATACTACTGACCCCTGATTCCTCCCTTATCACTCTACTGTTGTTTTACACTAACTGTTACATTCCTGTATATTTCCCCTCTTGCTTTTCCCTGGAGAGCACAAGACTACCAAAACAAATCCTTCCCTAAAGACCACCGTCATGACAAATCCGAGGATCCAGCAACGTTCCAAGTTTCCCTACTGCACCTAATTGACCACTCACGACTGTAAGTACTACATTTTCTTGATCTACTTTACAACACCGCCCAGGATGTCTAAATTTGTGTCCTTGAATGTAAAAGGCTTAAATCACCCAGCATAAAGGCTATCTATGTGGAAAACCGCACAAACCTCCCTCTGCGATGTCCTTTGCTTGCAAGAGACGCACTTCAGAATCTCTGCAGAGCCCTCCTGTACCAATAAGAACTTCCCAAACATTTTTAAGCCTCAGGGCCCGACAAAAAGAATGGGGTCCTAATAGCCATTAAAAATACAACTCCTTTAATACTCCACAATAGCATGGTGGACACAAATGGCAGATATCTAGTTCTAGATTGCTCCTTAAACCATGTCAGATATACCATTGTGACAATTTACGCCCCTAACAAGAAACAAATCAGCTTTCTCTATAAACTCATGAAGAAAATCAACTGCTTCCGTCAAGGCCATCTTATTATCTGTGGGGACTTCAATGTTGTACAACTCCGTAGACACTTCATCCCAAACCAGCAGGCCCACATCTCCTATGGGCTCCTCTATACGGTCACACGACCTTTATGATGTCTGGAGATGCCACCATACCACGGAAAGAGATTACTCTTACTTCTCCCCTCGCCACAACTCATACACTCGGATTGACTATTTCTTGGTAGACAAGTGGACCCTATCCAAAGTATCCTCCTCAGAGATCTCCACCATAACGTGGTCCGACCACGCCCCAGTTACCATGACTTTGAATGAGTCAAAATCTACTTTCACTGCGCGGATATGGAGAGCCAATGCGGCCATCATTCACTCCCCAACTTACTCAGAGTACATCAAAGACCGATTGGAGGAATACTTTGCCATTAATGTAGGATCTGTTAGCAATAACTCGGTCCTCTGGAATGCCCACAAAGCAGTCATTAGAGGGATCCTTATACAACTAGGAGTTAGAGAGAGGAGGAGAAGATCACAGCGTCTAGATTCCCTTACATCCGAGATCAAAATTCTAGAAAACCAGAACCAATCCAATCCAGACACCACTACCAAAAATAAATTAAATCTCCTTAGGCAAGAATTAAGAACCCATCTACTAGAATCCTACGAAAAAGCCCATACTCACTTTAAAGCCAAACACTACTCCACCGGCAACAAGACAGGGAGAGCCATGGCCAGTAGAATTAAAGGTCAAAACTAAAATCACCCACCTTTACCACCCCGTCTCAAAACAAAAACTAATTGATCCTTTAGCCATTGCAGATGCGTTTAGCAACTACTATAATACCCTTTACAATTTAAAAGAGGATTCCTCTATTACACAACCTTCTTCTCAGGTAGGGATGAGCTTCGAGTTCGAGTCGAACTCATGTTCGACTCGAACATTGGCTGTTCGCAAGTTCGCCGAACAGCGAACAATTTGGGGTGTTCGCGGCAAATTCGAATGCCGCGGAACACCCTTTAAAAGTCTATGGGAGAAATCAAAAGTGCTAATTTTAAAGGCTAATATGCAAGTTATTGTCATAAAAAGTGTTTGGGGACCTGGGTCCTGCCCCAGGGGACATGGATCAATGCAAAAAAAAGTTTTAAAAACGGCCGTTTTTTCAGGAGCAGTGATTTTAATAATGCTTAAAGTCAATCAATAAAAGTGTAATATCCCTTTAAATTTCGTACCTGGGGGGTGTCTATAGTATGCCTGTAAAGGGGCGCATGTTTCCCGTGTTTAGAACAATCTGACAGCAAAATGACATTTCGAAGGAAAAAACTCATTTAAAACTACCCGCGGCTATTGCATTGCCGACAATACACATAGAAGTTCATTGATAAAAACGGCATGGGAATTCCCCAAAGGGGAACCCCGAACCAAAATTAAAAAAAAAAAATGACGTGGGAGTCCCCCTAAATTCCATACCAGGCCCTTCAGGTCTGATATGGATATTAAGGGGAACCCCGGCCAAAATTAAAAAAAAAAAATGACGTGGGGTTCCCCCTAAATTCCATACCAGACCCTTCAGGTCTGGTATGGATTTTAAGGGGAACCCCGCGCCAAAAAAAAAAAAAAAAAACGGCGTGGGGTCCCCCCAAAAATCCATACCAGACCCTTATCCGAGCACGCAACCTGGCAGGCCGCAGGAAAAGAGGGGGGGGCGAGAGTGCGGCCCCCCCTCCCTCCTGAACCGTACCAGGCCACATGCCCTCAACATTGGGAGGGTGCTTTGGGGTAGCCCCCCAAAACACCTTGTCCCCATGTTGATGAGGACAAGGGCCTCATCCCCACAACCCTGGCCGGTGGTTGTGGGGGTCTGCGGGCGGGGGGCTTATCGGAATCTGGAAGCCCCCTTTAACAAGGTGACCCCCAGATCCCGGCCCCCCCCCTGTGTGAAATGGTAAGGGGGTACTTATACCCCTACCATTTCACTAAAAAACTGTCAAAAATGTTAAAAATGACAAGAGACAGTTTTTGACAATTCCTTTATTTAAATGCTTCTTCTTTCTTCTATCTTCCTTCATCTTCTGGTTCTTCTGGCTCTTCTGGTTCTTCCTCCGGCGTTCTCGTCCAGCATCTCCTCCGCGGCGTCTTCTATCTTCTTCTCCTCGGGCCGCTCCGCACCCATGGCATGGGGGGGAGGCTCCCGCTCTTCTCTTCTTCTTTTCTTCTCTTCTTCTCAGAAGAAGAGAAGAAAAGAAGAAGAGAAGAGCGGGAGCCTCCCCCCCATGCCATGGGTGCGGAGCGGCCCGAGGAGAAGAAGATAGAAGACGCCGCGGAGGAGATGCTGGACGAGAACGCCGGAGGAAGAACCAGAAGAGCCAGAAGAACCAGAAGAACCAGAAGATGAAGGAAGATAGAAGAAAGAAGAAGCATTTAAATAAAGGAATTGTCAAAAACTGTCTCTTGTCATTTTTAACATTTTTGACACTTTTTTCGTGAAATGGTAGGGGTACTACCATTTCACACAGGGGGGGGGCCGGGATCTGGGGGTCACCTTGTTAAAGGGGGCTTCCAGATTCCGATAAGCCCCCCGCCCGCAGACCCCCACAACCACCGGCCAGGGTTGTGGGGATGAGGCCCTTGTCCTCATCAACATGGGGACAAGGTGTTTTGGGGGGCTACCCCAAAGCACCCTCCCAATGTTGAGGGCATGTGGCCTGGTACGGTTCAGGAGGGAGGGGGGGGCCGCACTCTCGTCCCCCCCTCTTTTCCTGCGGCCTGCCAGGTTGCGTGCTCGGATAAGGGTCTGGTATGGATTTTTGGGGGGACCCCACGCCGTTTTTTTTTTTTTTTTTTTTTGGCGCGGGGTTCCCCTTAAAATCCATACCAGACCTGAAGGGTCTGGTATGGAATTTAGGGGGAACCCCACGTCATTTTTTTTTTTTAAATTTTGGCCGGGGTTCCCCTTAATATCCATACCAGACCTGAAGGGCCTGGTATGGAATTTAGGAGGACTCCCACGTCATTTTTTTTTTTTTAATTTTGGTTTGGGGTTCCCCTTTGGGGAATTCCCATGCCGTTTTTATCAATGAACTTCTATGTGTATTGTCGGCAATGCAATAGCCGCGGGTAGTTTTAAATAAGTTTTTTCCTTCAAAATGTCATTTTGCTGTCAGACTGTTCTAAACACAGGAAACATGCGCCCCTTTACAGGCATACTATAGACACCCCCCAGGTACGAAATTTAAAGGGATATTACACTTTTATTGTTTGACTTTAAGCATTATTAAAATCACTGCTCCTGAAAAAACGGCCGTTTTTAAAACTTTTTTTTGCATTGATCCATGTCCCCTGGGGCAGGACCCAGGTCCCCAAACACTTTTTATGACAATAACTTGCATATAAGCCTTTAAAATTAGCACTTTTGTTTATTCATGTTCGTGTCCCATAGACTTTAACGGTGTTCGCGTGTTCGAACGAACTTTTTTCCTGTTCGCATGTTCTGGTGCGAACCGAACAGGGGGGTGTTCGGCTCATCCCTATTCTCAGGATATAGTATTGTTCATTCACGAAATTAATCTTCCCAAGCTATCTGAAGATCACCTACAACTGTTAAATGCGCCATTCACCTCCCTAGAAATTACACAAACAATCTCAGCCGTCCCCTCCAACAAATCCCCAGGTCCTGACGGACTCACTAGTGAATATTATAAAAAGTTTGGTACAATTTTTCACCCTTTCTGTCTAACGTTTACAACGACGCTGCCTTGTCCTTCTCTCTCCCTCCAGAATAAAGTTATCTGCCTTAATCATTACGCTACCGAAGCCAGGGAAGGAACCCACGAGCACACAAAACTTCCAACCAGGGGCGGACTGACAACTCATGGGGCCCCTGGGCAATAGGAGATCCTGGGGCCCCCTGTCCCCGCTCATGTGTTCCCACCCACACTCAAGCCACACCCACACAAATCCCCACCTACATTTTGCACTGCCCACACTACATGCGTTCGTCACAGAATTACATTAAAGAAAGTGCAACAACAGGTACCTTTCCAAAACTAAAGTGATTGTAAAGGCTCGTTTTTTGTTTTTTTAAATAACAAACATATCATACTTACCTTCACTGTGCAGCTCGTATTGCACAGAGTGGCCCCGAACCTCGACATCTGGGGGTGGCTCTCGTGGCTCCTTCCCACATCAGATAACCCCTTAGGAGAAGCGCTCTCCCGGGGGGGGGGGTTTACCTTGCAGGTGGGCTCCCGTGTCCAGCATTTGTGTCTATAGACACATGTTTACATACATGTGCTCATCCTACATAAAGCTTTTCATATAGAGCATGTGCTGGGATCATGGGGGTGCTTTACATTTTTTTTTTTTTTTTATTAACTTTATATCATTTTCACTGATCACCAATGTAAGGAGCATTCTTCTCACTGACCACCAATGTAAGGAACATTCTTCTCACTGACCTCCAATGTAAGGAACATTCTTCCCACTGACCACCAATGTAAGGAACATTCTTCTCACTGACCACCAATGTAAGGAACATTCTTCCCACTGATCACCAATGTAAGGAGCATTGTTCCCACTGATCACCAATGTAAGGAACATTCTTCTCACTGACCACCAATGTAAGGAACATTCTTCTCACTGATCACCAATGTAAGGAACATTCTTCTCACTGACCACCAATGTAAGGAACATTCTTCTCACTGACCACCAATGTAAGGAACATTCTTCTCACTGACCACCAATGTAAGGAACATTCTTCCCACTGACCACCAATGTAAGGAACATTCTTCCCACTGACCACCAATGTAAGGAACATTCTTCTCACTGATCACCAGTGTAAGGAACATTCTTCTCACTGACCACCAATGTAAGGAACATTCTTCTCACTGACCACCAATGTAAGGAACATTCTTCTCACTGACCACCAATGTAAGGAACATTCTTCTCACTGACCACCAATGTAAGGAACATTCTTCCCACTGACCACCAATGTAAGGAACATTCTTCCCACTGACCACCAATGTAAGGAACATTCTTCTCACTGATCACCAATGTAAGGATCATTCTTCTCACTGACCACCAATGTAAGGAGCATTCTTCCCACTGATCACCAATTTAAGGAGCATTCTTCTCACTGACCACCAATGTAAGGAACATTCTTCCCACTGACCACCAATGTAAGGAACATTCTTCTCACTGACCACCAATGTAAGGAACATTCTTCCCACTGATTACCAATGTAAGGAACATTCTTCTCACTGACCACCAATGTAAGGAACATTCTTCCCACTGACCACCAATGTAAGGAACATTCTTCTCACTGACCACCAATGTAAGGGGCATTCTTCCCACTATTTATTGAATCCATATTGAGCACTATATTTGATTGGCTGTTTGCTTCTGCTTAGGCCTGGCACACACGCACAATCACAATCACGCACATGATGATGAAGTCATCATCATGTGCGATTGTGCGTGTTTGCCAGGCCTAAGCAGAAGCAAACAGCCAATCAAATATAGTGCTCAATATGGATTCAATAAATATGCATAGCCATAGATATCATAAATGACTACAGGAAGTAACCAGAGACTGCAAATGCAACTACAGGAGATAACCAGAGACTGGGGATGCAACTACAGGAAATAACCAGACTGCAAATGCGACTACAGGAAATAACCATAGACTGGGGATGCGACTACAGGAAATAACCAGACTGCAAATGCGACTACAGGAAATAACCAGAGACTGGGGATGCGACTACAGGAGATAACCAGACTGCAAATGCGACTATAGGAGATAACCAGACTGCGAATGCGACTACAGGAGATAACCAGAGGCTGCAAATGCGACTACTGGAAATAACCAGACTGCGAATGCAACTACAGGAAATAACCAGACTGCAAATGCGACTACAGGAGATGACCAGAGACTGGGGATGCGACTACAGGAGATAACCAGACTGCGAATGTGACTACAGGAGATGACCAGACTGGGGATGCAACTACAGGAGATAACCAGAGGCTGCAAATGCGACTACCGGAAATAACCAGACTGCGAATGCGACTACAGGAAATAACCAGAGGCTGCGAATGCGACTACAGGAAATAACCAGAGACTGGGGATGCGACTACAGGAAATAACCAGAGACTGGGGATGCGACTACAGGAAATAACCAGAGACTGGGGATGCGACTACAGGAAATAACCAGAGACTGGGGATGCGACTACAGGAGATAACCAGACTGCGAATGCGACTACAGGAGATAACCAGACTGGGGATGCAACTACAGGAGATAACCAGAGAGTGCGAATGCGACTACAGGAAATAACCAGAGACTGGGATTGCGACTACAGGAGATAACCAGAGACTGGGATTGCGACTACAGGAGATAACCAGACTGCGAATGCGACTACAGGAAATAATCAGAGACTGCGAATGCAACTACAGGAAATAACCAGACTGCGAATGCGACTACAGGAAATAACCAGAGACTGGGGATGCGACTACAGGAAATAACCAGACTGCAAATGCGACTACAGGAAATAAAAAGACTGCGAATGCAACTACAGGAGATAACCAGAGACTGGGGATGCAACTACAGGAAATAACCAGACTGCAAATGCGACTACAGGAAATAAAAAGACTGCGAATGCAACTACAGGAGATAACCAGAGACTGGGGATGCAACTACAGGAAATAACCAGACTGCAAATGCGACTACAGGAAATAACCAGAGACTGGGGATGCGACTACAGGAAATAACCAGACTGCAAATGCGACTACAGGAAATAACCAGAGACTGGGGATGCGACTACAGACTGCAAATGCGACTACAGGAAATAAAAAGACTGCGAATGCAACTACAGGAGATAACCAGAGACTGGGGATGCAACTACAGGAAATAACCAGACTGCAAATGCGACTACAGGAAATAACCAGAGACTGGGGATGCGACTACAGGAAATAACCAGACTGCAAATGCGACTACAGGAAATAACCAGAGACTGGGGATGCGACTACAAGAAATAACCAGACTGCAAATGCGACTACAGGAAATAACCAGAGACTGGAGATGCGACTACAGGAGATAACCAGAGACTGCGAATGCAACTACAGGAAATAAAAAGACTGCGAATGCAACTACAGGAGATAACCAGAGACTGGGGATGCGACTACAGGAGATGACCAGACTGGGGATGCGACTACAGGAGATAACCAGAGGCTGCAAATGCGACTACCGGAAATAACCAGACTGCGAATGCAACTACAGGAAATAACCAGACTGTAAATGCGACTACAGGAGATGACCAGAGACTGGGGATGCGACTACAGGAGATAACCAGACTGCGAATGTGACTACAGGAGATGACCAGACTGGGGATGCAACTACAGGAGATAACCAGAGGCTGCAAATGCGACTACCGGAAATAACCAGACTGCGAATGCGACTACAGGAAATAACCAGAGGCTGCGAATGCGACTACAGGAAATAATCAGAGACTGGGGATGCGACTGCAGGAAATAACCAGAGACTGGGGATGCGACTACAGGAAATAACCAGAGACTGGGGATGCGACTACAGGAGATAACCAGACTGCGAATGCGACTACAGGAGATAACCAGAGACTGGGGATGCGACTACAGGAAATAACCAGACTGCAAATGCGACTACAGGAAATAACCAGAGACTGGGGATGCGACTACAGGAAATAACCAGACTGCAAATGCGACTACAGGAAATAACCAGAGACTGGAGATGCGACTACAGGAGATAACCAGAGACTGCGAATGCAACTACAGGAAATAAAAAGACTGCGAATGCAACTACAGGAGATAACCAGAGACTGGGGATGCGACTACAGGAGATGACCAGACTGGGGATGCGACTACAGGAGATAACCAGAGGCTGCAAATGCGACTACCGGAAATAACCAGACTGCGAATGCAACTACAGGAAATAACCAGACTGTAAATGCGACTACAGGAGATGACCAGAGACTGGGGATGCGACTACAGGAGATAACCAGACTGCGAATGTGACTACAGGAGATGACCAGACTGGGGATGCAACTACAGGAGATAACCAGAGGCTGCAAATGCGACTACCGGAAATAACCAGACTGCGAATGCGACTACAGGAAATAACCAGAGGCTGCGAATGCGACTACAGGAAATAATCAGAGACTGGGGATGCGACTGCAGGAAATAACCAGAGACTGGGGATGCGACTACAGGAAATAACCAGAGACTGGGGATGCGACTACAGGAGATAACCAGACTGCGAATGCGACTACAGGAGATAACCAGACTGGGGATGCGACTACAGGAAATAACCAGACTGCGAATGCGACTACAGGAGATAACCAGAGGCTGCAAATGCGACTACAGGAAATAACCAGAGACTGGGGATGCAACTACAGGAGATAACCAGAGACTGCGAATGCGACTACAGGAAATAACCAGAGACTGGGATTGCGACTACAGGAGATAACCAGAGACTGGGGATGCGACTACAGGAGATAACCAGAGACTGGGGATGCGACTACAGGAGATAACCAGACTGCGAATGCGACTACAGGAAATAACCAGAGACTGCGAATGCAACTACAGGAAATAACCAGACTGCGAATGCGACTACAGGAAATAACCAGAGACTGGGGATGCGACTACAGGAAATAACCAGACTGCAAATGCGACTACAGGAAATAAAAAGACTGCAAATGCGACTACAGGAAATAACCAGAGACTGGGGATGCGACTACAGGAAATAACCAGACTGCAAATGCGACTACAGGAAATAACCAGAGACTGGAGATGCGACTACAGGAGATAACCAGAGACTGCGAATGCAACTACAGGAAATAAAAAGACTGCGAATGCAACTACAGGAGATAACCAGAGACTGGGGATGCGACTACAGGAGATGACCAGACTGGGGATGCGACTACAGGAGATAACCAGCGGTGGCAAATGCGACTACCGGAAATAACCAGACTGCGAATGCAACTACAGGAAATAACCAGACTGCAAATGCGACTACAGGAGATGACCAGAGACTGGGGATGCGACTACAGGAGATAACCAGACTGCGAATGTGACTACAGGAGATGACCAGACTGGGGATGCAACTACAGGAGATAACCAGAGGCTGCAAATGCGACTACCGGAAATAACCAGACTGCGAATGCGACTACAGGAAATAACCAGAGGCTGCGAATGCGACTACAGGAAATAACCAGAGACTGGGGATGCGACTACAGGAAATAACCAGAGACTGGGGATGCGACTACAGGAAATAACCAGAGACTGGGGATGCGACTACAGGAGATAACCAGACTGCGAATGCGACTACAGGAGATAACCAGACTGGGGATGCGACTACAGGAAATAACCAGACTGCGAATGCGACTACAGGAGATAACCAGAGGCTGCAAATGCGACTACAGGAAATAACCAGAGACTGGGGATGCAACTACAGGAGATAACCAGAGACTGCGAATGCGACTACAGGAAATAACCAGAGACTGGGATTGCGACTACAGGAGATAACCAGAGACTGGGGATGCGACTACAGGAGATAACCAGAGACTGGGGATGCGACTACAGGAGATAACCAGACTGCGAATGCGACTACAGGAAATAACCAGAGACTGCGAATGCAACTACAGGAAATAACCAGACTGCGAATGCGACTACAGGAAATAACCAGAGACTGGGGATGCGACTACAGGAGATAACCAGACTGCAAATGCGACTAAAGGAAATAAAAAGACTGCGAATGCGACTACAGGAGATAACCAGAGACTGCGAATGCAACTACAGGAAGTAACCAGAGACTGCGAATGCGACTACAGGAAATAACCAGAGACTGCGAATGCGACTACAGGAGATAAACAGAGACTGCGAATGCGACTCCAGGAGATGACCAGACTGCGAATGCGACTACAGGAGATGACCAGACTGCGAATGCGACTACAGGAGATGACCAGACTGCGAATGCGACTACAGGAGATGACCAGACTGCGAATGCGACTACAGGAGATGACCAGACTGCGAATGCGACTACAGGAAATGACCAGACTGCGAATGCGACTACAGGAGATGACCAGACTGTGAATGCGACTATAGGAGATGACCAGACTGCGAATGCAACTATAGGAGATAACCAGACTGCGAATGCGACTACAGGAAATAACCAGAGACTGCGAATGCGACTACAGGAAATAACCAGACTGTGAATGCGACTACAGGAGATGACCGGACTGCGAATGCGACTACAGGAGATGACCAGACTGCGAATGCGACTACAGGAGATGACCAGACTGCGAATGCGACTACAGGAGATGACCAGGTAGCCAGTTTTAAAATGTAAACTTTCAGCAATGCACAGCTATACAGGGGGGTAAACAACATTTCCAGGGATGGTTTAGCAAAAAAAAAAGGGGTCTACAGGCCGTTTATATAATGTAGGCAGAAGGACCTACCTGACCATTCGGGCTCACCTCCCGCTCTCAGAGGTCCGGGGGCGGAGTTTTCGTCGGTAGGGGGCGGAGCTTTCGTCGGTATGGGGCGGGGCTTTCATCGGTATGGGGCGGGGCTTTCATTGATAGGGGCGGGGCTTTCGTTGATAGGGGCGGAGCTTTCGTCTGTAGGGGCGGGGATTTTTGTGGTCCAGAGCGGAGCTCTCAGAAGTGCAGGAGAGACGCTCAGACTCAGACTACATGAGGAGAGGAGGGGCGGGGCAGGGCAGGGTCAGAGCGTCAGTGGAGCTCCCTGCCCCACCCCTCCCTGCTGACAGAGCCTCTCTCAGTCTAAGCCGAGGTCTGCTCGGGCAGCGGGCTGGCCGCGGTGCTGGGAGCTGTAAAAATCCAGGAGGACGGGGTTTTCATGCGGTGCGGCGGGCGGCTTTTTTCCGCTGCTGACTGAGCCGCTCATGGGGCCCCTCCTGACGTCGGGCCCTCGGTCGGCGACCGAGTGACCGAATGGTCAGTCCGCCCCTGCTTCCGACCCATCTCTTTGCTAAATCTGGATATTAAAATATATGCCAAAATCATAGCCAACCGACTGATAGACCTAATTCTCTTACTCATTCACAGAGACCAGTCAGGTTTCACAAAAGGCAGACAAACATTTGATGCAACCCGCAGAATTATCAATATCATTCACAGTGCTGGATCAACTCGAACGCCTTCTCTGTTCCTTTCCCTGGATGCAGAGAAGGCTTTCGACAGAGTCCTCTGGGAGTATATGAAAGCTACCCTCATCAAATTTGGATTTCAGGGACCTATTATGTCCGCTATCATGGCACCATACTCTTCCCCCTCGGCACGGGTATATACTTCAGAAATGTTATCCAAACCATATCACTAATGGCACCCGCCAAGGCTGTCCTTTATCGCCACTCATTTTCAATCTAGTGATGGAACCTCTAGCAGAGCATGTTAGAACCAATCGTGAAATAGCAGGCTTCAAAATAGGCACTATAGAGCACAAAATCAATCTCTTTGCGGATGATGTGATAATGATGGTCACAAATCCCATTGCTTCCCTGGCTTCGATACAACTACTACTACAACGATTTAGCAATGTTTCTTACTATAAAGTAAATCAATATAAATCATACATTCTGGACATAGGCCTTGACGTAATCACTAGCAACCTTCATAGGAATATATACCTCTATCCTTGGGCGGACACAGGGATACAGTACCTAGGTATTACACTCACCAAGTCCACAAAAGGTCTATTTGCCCACAACTACACTCACATTAAACAAATGCTGATCCAAAAAACGACAAACATCTCTAAACATGAATTTTCATGGGCTGGCTGCTTGGCAGCCTTCAAAATGATGGTACTGCCTGGGCTATTATACATTTTCCGTACACTTCCCATACCTCTCTCACACTCCTATCTCAACTCCCTACAAACCATCCTGAACCAATATATATGGCAAGGCAAAAAACCTAGATGCAGTTATGCGAAGCTTATCAAACACAGATTCAATGGGGGGATGGGTCACGTCGATATTAGAGACTACTATTTAGCCTCTATACTTTCTCAAATGAGAGAATGGTTGTAACACAAAACCCACTACGTTCTGGAGCGATATAGAGAACACTATGACACCAGGAGCAAACCTCTGTGACTGGCTATTTAGCATGACCACTAAAAGCTCTCAACTGAACCTTTACTCTCCTACTATACAAGCCTCTGTCAAGACTTGGAGAAAAATACGCAATACTAAATGGACAAATCTTCTGACTAAACCAATACCCGTCCACCTTAGGACGTTAAAAGTAATGACGCCAGACCTACTCATCCCAAACTGAATAACAGACTTACACCCATGAACTCCGTTCACTAGTTGCTAATAAGTCATTCTCACATATTCAAGAGGAACTCAAAGCTCCTGCCAAAGACTTCCTTACTTACTATAGAATACAACAATGCCTGACAGCAAATCCTCTCCTAGAGGGATCCCTGCCCTTAAATCTATGGGATTATTTGTTCTCTGAAAAACATAAAGCTAGGGGGACCTCCGTCATATATTCAATCCTGCAAGAAAAAAACATATTTCAAAAAAAGCAAACCACTCTACAACTGAGGAACTGACGTACAAAACCACTTTTCAGACCAGAAATGGTAACAAGCAATCAAATCTATCTTTAAATACATGTCCTGCACCTCCTTTCCACACACATGCCTCACATGTCTGTTGGAGGGAATGCTCCTTACCTGGTACCCTTATACACATATTTTGAGCTTGCCCACGCATACGACACCTCTGGACTGAAGTAGAGATAATGCTACAAGACATATTGCAGATCACCATCTCACTAACCCCTCATCTTGCCATCCTCAACCTGACCATTGATGACTTGCCACCAAACCTCCGACTTGTAACCACACACATTCTCTTGGCAACTAAACGCCTGATCGCCAGGAAATGGAAAGACAGAGGATGTCCCCAGTATCACAGACATAGTTACATTAGTACATTCTCACTGCACTTATGAGTCTATCCTCTCTCGTGGTAAACACACACACACCAACCTCATGAGACTCTGGAAGCCTTGGAACCTCTGGTACACAAAAAGATACGACCTTTGACTACACCATATTGATCTACAACCTTATACTGTTGCTCTCTTCCCCCTTCACTCCACTCCCCTCTACCCTCCCCATCTTCACCCCCTCCTTCCCCCTTTCCTTTTCAATCTTACATGCATTTATTACCATTGTAATTGTAAACCATATCTTTTGTTCAGATTACCTTTGCTCGGTTTATCACTACTTATCCTACCCTGAATTGAAATTTGTACACCCTGTTAAGTTTGTACTTTTCATAATACCGGATAAGAGATATGTCATCTATATACTGTTTAATGCATTTCATTTGTATACTTTTATAAATGTTCATTTGAGAAAAATTCAATAAAAAATATTCAAAAAAAAAAAGCTGCAAGGAAAGACCCCCTCCAAAAAAACTATAGATGCAAACACAGCAATCACCAACAGTCAAAAGCAAAACAGTTTTTCACTCTCCACTCAAATGCCTTGTAATAAACCCCCACCAGTTATACATTCCTGCCTAAACGGTCCCCCCATAAACTGTGGCAGATATTACAGAGTCCCCCCTACAGCCCCCTAATACTCACCCGAGCCCCCTCTCTGTCCAGTGATATGCAATGAGCCACTATTAGCACCTTTACAAAAATAATATCTGCTTATCCTACTCTGATCCCCTAAATAGCAGTTGTCCTCACCCTTACTCCCTCCCCCCAACTGTGGTCATTAAACGTGACTCCTTGTAAGCCCTGCAGATTGGGGGCTCACCTGGGTGGACACTGAGGAGGCATGTGGAGGTCCTGGTGCACTTGAATAAAACCATTTTTAAGTTATGCCTTGTCCACTGCTTGAGGGGTAAATATACCATGATAGACATAAATCAATGTACGTTTTATATATGATAATATAAATTAAGTCGTTTTCTACTATTGCTGTAAATGTTTAAATGTAAAAATGGTAAAAACTTTTTTTTTGATGTATCCTCTAGAATGCTATATATATATATATATATATATATATATATATATATATATATATATATATATATATATATCTTTTTCTTTTTTTGTAGCAGAGGCCCTATAGAATAAAATGATGGGAGTTGCAGCTTTTTATATCACACGGTATTTGCGCAGCAGTTTTTCAAACACAATTTTTGGGGAAAAAATACACTTTAATGAAAAAAAACAAAAAAACACAACATTTACCTCAATTGTTTTGTATAATGTGAAATATGATGTTACGCAAAGTAAATAGATACCTAACATGTCATGTTTTAAAATTGCATCTGCCCGTGGAATGGCAGCAAACTACGGTGCTTAAAACTCTCCATAGGCAGCGCTATAAACGCCTTAAAAGGTTATCAGTTTAGAGCTACACAGGGGGTCTGGTGCTAGAATTATTCCTCTCGCTCTGATGTATACGGCAATACCTCACATGTGTGGTGCAATCACTGTTTACATATGCGTGCGGGAGTAATGTATGCATTCGCATTTGCACGTAAGCACGGGGTACTTTGCATTTTTTTTACTACTATTATTATTTATTTTATACAAAACTTTATTTTTTACACTTTAACTTTATTGCTATTAAAAGGCATGAACAACATCCCTTGTGACAGAATAGACCATGACAGATCCTCTTTATGAAGAGATCTGGGGTCTCCAATGCAGCCAATCAAACACAGATCGGTTTGATCGGCTGCTTTCGTGGCTGCTAATGGGCAGGTAAACACATAGGTGGAACCGGAAGTGACTACATACTCATTGCTCCCGGTTTCAGGGGTCACAGACAGAAAAGAACAACATCAGTCTTACTCTGTTCTGTGCAGCCGATGCTGCCGGTCGCATTGCTCCCGGGCTCCGCAATCGGACACTAGAGCCTGGGAAAGGATGCCGGCTTAAAATTTTCCTATTGGGATGATGCCTGTAGGCGCAGGCATCATCCCAGTAAAACCACTGCAACCCAAGGATGTCCATGGACATCCTACAGGCAGCATGTTGTTAAAGTGATATTAAAGTCTTGATTTTGTTGGTTAAAAATAACAAACATATTAGGCCTCATGCACACTGAAGCTGATAAACTCACGTTTTTGTAAGTTTGGGCGTTTTTTTCAACAGCCCTTAAACTCCCATCTATGCTATTCTATGTGTCCATGCACACATGGACGATTTTTGAAGTTTATCAGCAGGGGAGTTTATGGGCTGTTGCCTGAGCACCCTAAAATCACGTTCAAGAGCAGTTCTTCTGTCCAGAAAAAAAGCTGAATGCTGAAAAACATGCATAAACGCTCATAAAACACGCTTTTATCAGTGTTCAGTGTTTTTTACATTGCAGAGCTGAATGTAAGCTGGTGTAATTTAAAAAAAAAAAGCGCCCAAAAACGCTGACGCTTAAAAAAGTGCAAAAATGTGTTTAAGAAACGCTTAAAAGTTAAAGTGCGTTTTTAAAGCAGAGTTTTCCTGCCAGCAATCCAACGTCCAGAAAGACTTTTTTGAACGTCCTGTGTGCATGGACCCTTATACTTACCTGCTCTGTGCAGTGGTTTTGTCCTCTTTTCGGATCCCTCACCGACGCTCCTGGCCCCTCCCTCCTGCCGAGTGCCCCTACAGCAAGCAGCTTGCTGTGGGGACACCCAGAGCCGAGCCACTGCTCCGTTTGTTCATTCAGACACGGAGCCGCGGCTCGGCCCCTCCCTATCTCTCTCCTCATTGGCTCACCGGCCCGCTGCTGTGTCTTAGCCAATCAGGAGGGAAAGTCCCCTATAGCCAAGGCTCTCATTCAATATTGCTGGATCGAGATGGGGCTTAGGTAAGTATGAGGAAGGCTGAGGGAGGCTGCTGCACACAGAAGGTTTTTTAATTTAATGCATAGGATTCATTAACTGCTTGCTGACCAGCCGCCGTCATTATACTGAGGCAGGTCAGCACGATTCCGCAAGCAGTTGTAGCTATGTCGACTCGCAGTATCGGGATAGCAGGCGCACATGTGCCCGCTGCACAGCGGGGGTGCCAATGCTCATGCCAGACGGTCGCAATGACCACAGGCCAGGAGCGATCGCCGGCACTAGAGGCAGAACAGGGATGTGTGTGTGTAAACACACACGTCCCTGTTCTGTGAGAAGTGACAGATCGTGAGTTCCTAATAGCTAGGAACCACAATCTGTCATTTCCTCAGTCCCCTCCCCCTACAGTTAGAAACACAAACAGGGAACACAGTTAACTCCTTGATGGCCCCTGCTGTTAACCCCTTCCCTGCCAGTGACATTTTTACAGTAAGCAGTGCTTTTTTATAGCCCTGATCACTGTATAAATGGCAATGGTCCCAAAAATGTGTCAAAACTGCCCGATGTGTCCACCATAATGTCGCAGTCCCGATAAAAATCGCAGATCAGCGCCATTACTAGTAAAAAAAAAATAATAATAATAAAAATGCTATAAATCTATCTCCAATTTTGTAGACACTATAACTTTTGCGCAAACCAATCAATATATGCTTATTCCGATGTTTTTTTATCAAAGATATATAGAAGAGTTCATATCGGCCTAAGCTGAGAAAAAATTTGCTTTTTTAAAAAAAAAATGGGGATATTTATTATAGCAAAAAGTACAAAATACTGTGTTTTTTTCAAAATTGACGCTCTTATTTGTTTATAGTGCAAAAAATTAAACCGCAGAGGTGATCAAATACCACCAAAAGAAAGCTCTATTTGTGGGAAAAAAAGGACGTCAATTTTGTTTGGGTGCAGTTTTGCACGACCGCGCAATTGTCAGTTAAAGTGACGCTGTTCCGAATCACAAAAAATGGCCCGGTCATTCAGCAGCCAAATCTTCCGGGGCTGAAGTGGTTAAGATAAAAAAACATTCTGCCTTTGGAACCACTTAAATATCTACCCTCGCCATTGATATGACTTCTTGCCTAATATGCCCCCTGGTGATTAGGGATGAGCCGAACACCCTCAGGTTTGGTTCGCATCAGAACATGCAAACAGGCAAAAAAATTTGTTCGAACACGCGAACACCGTTAAAGTCTATGGGACACGAACATGAATAATCAAAAGTGCTCATTTTAGAGGCTTATATGCAAGTTATTGTCATAAAAAGTGTTTGGGGACCTGGGTCCTGCCCCAGGGGACATGAATCAATGCAAAAAGAAGTTTCAAAAACTTCAGTTTTTTCGGGAGTAGTGATTTTAAAAATGCTTAAAGTGAAACAAAAAAAGTGTAATATTCCTTTAAATTTAGTACCGGGGGGGGGTGTCTATAGTATACCTGTAAAGGGCGCCATGTTTCCCGTGTTTAGAACAGTCTGACAGCAAAATGACATTTCAAAGGAAAAAAGTCATTTAAAACTACTCACGGCTATAATGAATTGCCGGTCCGACAATACACATAAAAGTTCATTGATAAAAACGGCATGGGATTTCCCCACAGGGGAACCCTGAACCAAAATTAAAAACAAATGCGTGGGGGTCCCCCTAAATTCCATACCAGGCCCTTCAGGTCTGGTATGGATATTAAGGGTAACCCCACGCCAAAATTAAAAAAAAAAAAGGCGTGGGGGTCCCCCTCAAAATCCATTCCAGACCCTTCAGGTCTGGTATGGATTTTAAAGGGAACCCAGCGCCAAAATTTTTTTTAAAAATGGCGTGGAGTCCCCCCCAAAAATCCATACCAGACCCTTATCCGAGCACGCAACCTGGCAGGCCACAGAAAAAGAGGGGGGATGAGAGAGCGCCCCCCCTCCTGAACCGTACCAGGCCACATGCCCTCAACATTGGGAGGGTGCTTTGAAGGTAGCCCCCAAAGCACCTTGTCCCCATGTTGATGGGGAGAAGGGCCTCATCCCCACAACCCTTGCCCCCCTCTGACAACACAGGGAAAGCCTCAGGGAAGTCCCATGAATTCCCCGTGCATCAGAGGAGGGCGAGGTCACCAGGTGGCCCCGCCCTCCATTATATAAGAAACGTCAGAAGAAGCGAAGCGTCACACAGCTGAAGACTCCCACTGAGGTGGATCGTGCAGACGGACCCGAGAAGAAGCCTGGAGAAAGATGCGGGATGAGAAGAGCAGAGGAAGAAGAATATGGAGAAGAAGAAGAACACCGAAAGAACACCAGAAGAAAGAAGATGGGAGAAGAAGCCGAAAGAAGACGAAATAAATAAAGGACTTGTCAAAAACCGTCTCTTGCATTTCTTAACCTTTTTGACACTTTTTTTATGAAATGGTAGGAGCACATTTGTACCCCATTACCAATTCACACGGGGGGAGGGATCTGGGGTCCCCTTGTTAAAGGGGGTTTCCAGATTCCGATAAGCCCCCTGCCCGCAGACCCCCACAACCACCGGTCAAGGGTTGTGGGGATGAGGCCCTTCTCCCCATCAACATGGGGACAAGGTGCTTTGGGGGGCTACCTCAAATCACCCTCCCAATGTTGAGGGCATGTGGCCTGGTACAGTTCAGGAGGGGGGGCGCTCTCTCGTCCCCCCTCTTTTCCTGTGGCCTGCCAGGTTGCGTGCTCATATAAGAGTCTGGTATGGATTTTTGCAGGGACCCCACGCCATTTTATTTTAATTTTGGCACGGGGTTCCCCTTAAAATCCCTACCAGGCCTGAAGGGTCTGGTATGGATTTTGAGGGGGACCCCCACGCCATTTTTTTAAAAATTTTGTTGCGGGGTTCCCCTTAATAGCCATACCAGACCTGAAGGGCCTGGTATGGAATTTAGGGGGACCCCCACACCATTTTTTTATTTCAGTGCGGGGTTCCCCTTATATCCATACCGGACCTGAAGGGCCTGGTATGGAATTTAGAGGGACCCCCACGCATTTTTTTTTTAAATTTTGGTTCAGGGTTCCCCTGTGGGGAAATCCCATGTCGTTTTTATCAATGAACTTTTATGTGTATTGTCGGGCCGATAATTCATTATAGCCGCGAGTAGTTTTAAATGACTTTTTTCCTTTGAAATTTCATTTTGCTGTCAGACTGTTCTAAACACGGGAAACATGCGCCCCTTTACAGGCATACTATAGACACCCCTCAGGTATGAAATTTAAAGGAATATTACACTTTTATTGTTTCACGGACGTTTTTTAAAATTTCTTTTTGCATCCCAGGTCCCCAAACACTTTTTATGACAATACCATGCATATAAGCCTTTAAAATTAGCACTTTTGATTTCTTCCATAGACTTTTGAAGGGTGTTCCGCGGCTTTCGAATTTGCTGCGAACTGGTGAACAACCGATGTTCGAGTCGAACTTGACTCGAGTATATGCGCAAAAAAGAACAGCATGCATAGGTAACACTAAGGGGTCTGTAGCGCTGACAACTTTTGTTTTTAGCCATATGTGTGTTATACAGGACATAAGTTGTTATAGTGCCATCTTGTGGACAATTGAAAAGGTACAATACTTTTATGTTTCATGATTAAGAGAAGTGACATGGAAGTGATTAATTGTTTACTTCTGAACTTTAACTGTGACCTACCCACAATGCTCCTGGACAAGAGAAGAACTGAACTGCATTGTGGGAGGATATAAAAGGGCTGGGAGCGGCCATCTTAAGTCTCTTGTTCCTGGGACGCGTGGCCTGCCAGCAGAACTCTGTGGGTGTGTGTGTCCCACAGGGTTGCGGCCTGCCTTGTGAGGGAGCGGAGTGGCAGCAGGGATCCTGCCATCATATCACAGTGTGCTGAAGCAGCAGAAGTGATTGTTCCGGAGACCCGTGGAGGAGGTAACTGAGGACTCCTGGTTATTACTGAACGGAGCAGTGTGACGGCGTGGCGGTGGTTCCGTACGGACTGAGAACTGTTGAAACAGAGGCATCCATCTGCCCGGATCCTGTGTGGTGAGAGGGTTAACACCCAGAAGTTCGTTTAAATATTACACACACTTAGAACTGTTACAGAGTGTCGCTGGGACTGATAGTCCCACGGAACAAGTTAAGTTGGAGAACATTACATCTGCATAGACTTCAGTATTCAAGAATTGATATCAGATGTTTATCTCCTTCGTATAAGAACACTTAACCAGTCTTCTGGATTATAACTGCTTTAGTGTATTACCTTACACTGCGCAACACCCAAGAGGAACCCCTTTTGTGGATTACAATTACAAATTCATAAGCTAGCGAAGACTGAAGACGTCAAGACTATCTCTTTTACTGCAGGGCCCTGCACTTAGTTACAGAGGATAGTGACTTTACAGTTTAGAGCAGGGGGAGCTCCCTGGTATAAATATAGATATATACATATACTTAAGTATATTTGTGTATGTTACTCAGACTGTTATAACTGTTTACTATACTGTGGCACTACGTTAGTGTGATAGTGTAGTTATTGTAATAACCCTTTATATAAATATACTATTTACTCAAAGAAAGAAGTTATTTTTGGTTATTACTGAAGTTTGTGTGCAGTGTTGTTATTTCTCCTGCAGGTGGAGCTACAGACACCCAGGTAGAGGTAAATATAAACATAAGTGTATATTGTGGGTTAAAGTTAATACTCATATCATTACAACACTGCACTACAGTTGTGTCAAGGGGATTGAACAATTTAAGAGGGGTAAAGAGACAAGAGGACAGGCCCGCTTTAAACCAGCAGCTCCACCGAGAGTTATTGCTACAGGTCTATTTATAAAAAAAAATCAAATAGCAATTTGCCCAATGGACGTGCATGTACATTTGTTCTGTGGGAACAGAGCAAAAAAAAAAGAATGTTAATGGGTTATTTGCTGTGATGGTTGAATGTATATTGGAAATGTATATGATACTTAGCACTAGTGGCCAAATGCATTATTATCTAAATTGCCTAAAATTGCACACATAGTTATATTCAAGCCTGAATAAAGTTCATTCATCTATTTGAATAGTAGCACTCTCCTAGATAGGCTTCTAGGATTTTAGGTAAATTGAATTCTTTTTGGCGCCTCTCTAATCATTGGAGCAGCTATTGATTGCTTTGGGCTTTTCTGAGTCTCACAAGCTGTTGGTTTGTTTGCTTCCCCCTGCATACTAGAGGCTTCTGGGACATAGTGGACTGGAAAGTCAAATGAACAGCCTGAGTATTTACTGTGCTTCAGCCAATTCCTGGAGAGGTTTGCCCAGCAGTTGGCTGTTGACTGGAGAGGCATATAAATATATTGTATAAATAGCCTGAGCTTTAGAACAGCAGAGTCTTCCTTTTGAAGGGTTCCTCCTCTCCTCAGCAGTTCTACTGACTCAAGCTGATGTTCATTGAGGTTCCAGCTGTAGCGTAGCTTGGGGTCTATTTCCAAATCTTCTTGGAGCTAATTATCTGGTCTGGCGAGCCTACTGAAGAGTGTCCGGTGGAGTTTAGAAGGGGCCTAGCTGTCCTGTTTCATTGTGGGCATTACCTTCTCCCTCAATGAAGAGTGTCCAGTGGATATTGGAAGGATGCATCCAGCTACAATTTGGGTGCAAATTACCATGGGGAAAAAAAAAGTGAAGGCTACCTCAATATAAACTTTTTCCAGCATGAAACATTTATTTTTGTTAACATTTGAGTATAGGTCACTTTTAAATCCAACATTTTAGGTCCGTGTCATGAATTACTAAGTTAATTTGCTATACATAACAAGAAATTATATCTGTAAATATTATATTAAATAAATTGCCATTCTAGTAAAATTAAATCTTTTGGTGAATCATAAAAATATTAATTGTCAAACTGGTGGCATTATTTTTTACATCCATTTGTTTATTGTGCAGCATGGCACTAAACAACAGAAATGTATTTATATATTAAATGTGTTCTCTTCCAAAAAAATGACTTTAATCTATTTGCTCATTCTAATAGGGCTGCAGGTTTCATTGAATACATTGGCTTTCTTTTGTAGTATTATCCTCTGACTTTTAGCTTCACATTTATATGCACAAGCAGTGTTGTTTATTTACATTGCCCTGGGATATGAGTCTGCTTTTCTATGTAGTCTCCATAGAATTGTCTTGTAACCACAGAGCGTCTCTGTGTCCCAGGGCAACAAGCATAAACACGAATGTACGTGAGTATATAAATACTTGGACAAAAAGCAGAGAGGGAAGCCAGAAAGTGAAAAAGCAATGCAAGCAGTTCAATTTTAAAGCTGAGCTTGAACAAAGATTAAGGCCAACTGTGGGTTGGAAAATCCCTTTAAGCATTTAATTCTTTAATTTACAAAGTACGAGCTCAAGGATCATTAAATACTATGAGCATGTTTTATAAAAGTCAAGCTCATGCCACTCACTACGTTGATTAGTGATTGCCCTCCTTCCCCAGCAAAATGGAGCTCACTTACTTGAGCACCTCTGCACATGTGCATCTGCATGGGCGGCCACTGTCAAGGTCAATGGTCCACAATTTGGGTGCAAATTACCATGGGGAAAATAGTGAAGACTACTTCATTATGAACTTTTTTACAGCATGAAACATGTATAAACAAACTGTGCCAATGAATCGAAATCCATTTTCGAGTACACAAAAAAGTGAGTGAAAAAAGTTCCGTAATAAATACAAAATAATTGTTTCAATTTGAATTTGATTTTAAGTTTGTTTGCCTGCTGTATTAGTTTTAACGGAGCCAACTTTTCACACTGCTTATTCATGTGTGCATGTTTGCAATGTTTAACATTGTTTGCATATGCTCAGAGCAAATTATTCTTCAGATTCTTAAAATAAAAAAATAAAAATCCATAATTTACAAGCCTCACTCGAGATGCAAAAGCATGTGCATTACAAGGGCTTCGTTCCATAATATAAATAATTACCTCCAACATTTTTGTTGTATGTGATAGAACAAGGTTACAAGTTGGAGTTCGAGCATCAACCACCTTCCAGACTTTTGATCATGTATTTTCCAAAGGACCCAGAAAAGGTAAGAGCCCTAGCTCTGCTAATTGTTCTAGTACAGGTACCTCTAGCAGAAAGAGTAGAAGGTTTTTAATCACACACTTTGTGGTAAATAAAATCTTCAGGAAAATTCTGCCTTATTTTAAACTAAAAGACCTCTAAACAAGGTCATAAGGTACAATAGTTTGCGAATGGAATCAATATTTTCAGTCCTTCTCCATCCAGCAGGACTGCTTTATGGCCAAGCTAGATCCTCAGGATGCGTACTTACATATTTCAACAAGGAAAGAGTCTCAAAGGTTTCTTCAACTTGCACTCAGGATGGGCACAGCAGTGTTCCACTTCCAATGTCTGGCTCATTCTTTTCAGCCCTTCTTCGGTTCTGCAGATTTTTTCCAAAGTTCTGGCCGAAGCCCTGGCACCCTTCAAGGAATATTGATTGTTCCTTACCTGGATTATCTTCTGATTACAGCTTCCACAGAAAAACAGCTTTTAAGAGATGTTCAGTTAGTCCAGGAATAGTTATTCAGCCTGGGATGGTTGATCAACTTAAAGAAATCCATTAGCATACATACACAAGATTCAGAGGATCTTTTCTCTGGTGTCCAGGCTTCAGACCAACCAAGTGGTACCTTTGAGAGATGTTTGTCACGTACCAGTTGGAAGCTGAGGTACTGAGAGGGCTCCCCTTGCGTCTAAGTGCAGAGCACCCCTGGAGGTGGTACAGGGAGTGCAGTTCCCAAAGAAGCACGGTTTGCCAGATGCTGTAGTCTAAAGAGCTAATCACCAGAAGGTAGCTGTAACAGATAGGATGCGCTGTAGGACAGGTATGCTGATGTACTTAGTAGAAGGGCAAACCAAGAGCAGTACCAGGAGCCAGGCCAGAGGTCATACATGGTGAATCAGTCAGGCAGCAGAACTGGAACAAGCTGGGGTCATGCACAGTAAGCAGGAAGTAGTGGAGTCAGTGAGCCAAGCCAAGGTCAACACAGTGGAGCAAGCAGGAGCAAAGTCAGAAGTACAAGCCAGGGGTCAAACCAGGAGATCAGGAAGCAGGTCAAGGCAATCTGGGTCATTAACGGGAGGTCCAAGGATCAGGAAAAACTGGAGCACAGGGAACACAGGGAAGCTGACGATAATCCAGCAATCTAGAGGTCTCAGCAGCAGGTTTATATAGGCCAGTGGGCATCAGCATCTGTCACGCCGTGCCTTGTACCGTCGCACATCTGCGTACGTCTGTTTACGCCGTCGCTCTGCGTGCACCATTGCGCACAGAAGTCTGCCAGGTGCGACCATGATGGGTTCTGCTAACATTGCCAGTTCTTCTGCCATTACCCTGACATATGTAATGACTGTTATGGGGTTCATGACAGCTACCTTCCCAGTGGTGCAATGGGCTAGGCTGCACCAGAGGCCACTACAAAAGCTTATGCTGCAAGTATGGGATGGAACAATGGAGTCCATGGACTCACAGATTCTCATTTCCCTAAAGGTGTAGAGGTCACTTTGGTGGTTGAGAACCAGCAGCAACCTAAATGTAGGTCTTCTATGGAGATGGCCCATTTCCCTGAGAATAACAACAAATGTCAGCTCCTGGAGTTGCGGTGTGCATTTTCAAGAAAGCCTAGCTGAAGCTCAGTGGAAAATACAAGAGAAGAACACATCAAATTGGAAAGAACTGTGAGCTGTGGTGAAAGTTCTTCAAGCCTTCCAGGACAGAGTAAATTGACATCATCTTCAAGTTTTGATAGACAACGTCACCACCATGGCATACATAAACCATCAAGGAGGAACCAGGAGCCCCGGCTCTGATTAATCTAGCTCAAAACATTCTTACCTGGGCAGAAAGAAACTTGGCTTCCTTTTCTGCTGTTCAACAAAATGAAGAACAAAATGTCTTGACAGATTCCCCATCAGTTCAGCCAAGGAGAATAGTCCCTTCATCCAGAGGTTTTACAGATACTAGTGGATCTTTGGGAACAGCACAATCTGGATTTGTTCACGATGAAGAGAAATGCAAAGACCAAACCTTTTTTTTTAGTAACTCAGGAGAATGTGGCTTGGGTGATAAATGCTCTGTAAAACCTTTGGACTTTTTCTCTGTGTTATGCATACCTCGCAATAGAGCTTATACTACAAGTTACAGAAATTAATTCAAGAAGAAACAAATCATTATATCAACAGCTCCTATGCTCCTGGAACATACATGGTTCATGCTTCTTTGAGCGCTGGTGGTCTCTCCCCCTTTTTTCTGCCCCTCAGGGAGGACCTGATATCACAAGGCGAGATTCTTCATCTAGATCTTCAGAGACTAAAATTAACAGGTTGGCTTCTGTGGAAGACATCCTAAGAAACATAGGGGTTTCAGAAAGCGTCACTTCAACACTCTTGGATAGTCGTAAACCAGTCACCAAAGCAATTTACAAGAAAGTGTGGAAGAAATTTAACACACGGCTAAAGCAAAAAAGGTAACAACTCTCCAAATATCCCAACAATTTTGGAGTTCTTGCAGGATGGGACAAATCATAATCTAGCCCTTAGAGCTTTGGAAGTACTGGTAGCTGCTTTAAGTGTTCACCTGCAGACTCCCCTACAGGAAAATCCTTTAATTACCCAATTTTGTAAAGGCCTTGTTCAGTAAAAGACCAGTTAGAAACAAGTCTTGTCCTTTGTGGAATCTTTCAATTGTCTTAAGGGGCTTAAGCAAACTGCTATTCAAGCCTATTTCAGAAAGCAGCATTATAAACTTCTAAAATGTTTTTTATTGGCAATTACTACTCCGTGCAGGATTAGTGAGCTTCAAGCACTATCTATCAATGAACCTTACTTGACTGTTCTAGAAGATACTGTTATTTTAATAACAGATCAAGGGTCCTTGCCAAATCTGTTGAATAATAAGGAAAAAGACTTTAGTGTCTTGATGTTAGGCGATGTGTTTTGGCCTATTTAGATGCTGCAAAAAGTCCATAGCAAGATGGATTAAGCAAGCAATCCTAAAAGTATACAGAAGCACGAAAGAGGTTCCGGCTTCATGGTTGAACACACATTCCACTAGAACTTTATTCGCTTCATGGGCAGAAAGCGCTGGCGCTACCACAGAACAAATTTGCAAGGCAGCAACCTGGTCTTCTTTTTAAACTTTTGTCTTCCATTATCGTTTGGACCATTTGACAAGTCAAGACCAGGCCTTTGGGCGGAAGGTCCTTCAAGCAGTGGTCCCCTTCTTAATACTGTAACTTCTCATTTATCATATCAGGGGCTATCCTGGAAGATGACTGGAGGGAAAACTTAGAGTTACCAGTAACTTACCAGTAACTCCTTTTTGATTAGTCTTCCACTACAGCCAACTTTCCACCCTCTTGTGTTTTTCGATTATTCTTAATGTGATGTTGTGGGGTTATGCTATATTTTTCAGGTCTGGATGTCAGTACTCATTTTTCACTGGAGGCCAGTATAGAAGACTTGTCTTTTAATATTTGTGGACAATGTGTTTCCTGTCCCGAGGAGAAGGGGCTACATCTCAGGGGCTGTCTTGGAAGACTACTGGAAAAGTAGTTACCAGGCAATCTAATGGATTATTAGAAAGCTGTGCTTGCCTTTTTTGTGTACAAAATATTATGTGCAAAGCAATAATACATGAAGAATAAGATTCTCAGTGTAAGTAAATGCCTTAATTGCTAATTAAAGTGCAAAAAATATTTATAATATAAGTCCATATAGTGTATCAAATTCCAACAAATTCAAAGTCCCAATAGTGACTGTGCAGCTGTGTCTATCCTTATACGGTTATCTTAAAAAAAAGTGCTCCGTGCATCCACACAATCACCATCTGTGCCCCCACCAGGGTATGCACTCACCCACTGCTGTGGACCCCTAAGCATATACTAAGGTGGGTCAACCAGGCTTCAAATTACTGCTGCATTGCCAGCCGGGAACAATGGATGCACATCACATTATAACTTAGAGAAGGAGAGAGACCAAAGAGAGCATTGTAGCACAACTCTGCATATTAGAAAAACCAAGTGTACAGTCAGGTCCATAAATATTGGGACATCGATACAATTCTAATCTTTTTGGCTCTATACCCCACCACAATGGATTTGAAATGAAACAAACAAGATGTGCTTTAACTGCAGACTTTTAGCTTTAATTTGAGGGTATTTATATCCAAATCAGGTGAACGGTGTAGGAATTACAACAGTTTGTATATGTGCTTCCCACTTTTTAAGGGACCAAAAGTAATGGAACAGATTAATAATCATCCATCAAACTTTCACTTTTTAATACTTGGTTGCAAATCCTTTGCAGTCAATTACAGCCTGAAGTCTGGAACGCATAGACATCACCAGACACTGGGTTTCATTCCTGGTGATGCTCTGCCAGGCACAACTGTTTTCAGTTCCTGCTTGTTCTAGGGGCATTTTCCCTTCAGTTTTGTCTTCAGCAAGTGAAATGCATGCTCAATCAGATTCAGGTCAGGTGATTGACTTGGCCATTGCATACCATTCTACTTCTTTCCCTTAAAAAACTCTTTGGTTGCTTTCGCAGTATGCTTTGGGTCATTGTCCATCTGCATTGTGAAACGCAGTCCAATGAGCTCTGAAGCATTTTGCTGAATATGAGCAGATAATATTGCCCGAAATACTTCAGAATTCATCCTGCTGCTTTTGTCAGCAGTCACATCATCAATAAATACAAGAGAACCAGTTCCATTGGCAGCCATACATGCCCACGCCATGACACTACCACCACCATGCTTCACTGATGAGGTGGTATGCTTTGGATCATGAGCAGTTCCTTTCCTTCTCCATACTCTTCTCTTCCCATCACTCTGGTACAACTTGACCTTGGTCTCATCTGTCCATAGGATGTTGTTCCAGAACTGTGAAGGCTTTTTTAGATGTTGTTTGGCAAGCTCTAATCTGGCCTGTTTTTGAGGCTCACCAATGATTTACATCTTGTGGTGAACCCTCTGTATTCACTCTGGTGAAGTCTTCTCTTGATTGTTGACTTTGACACACATACACCTACCTCCTGCAGAGTGTTCTTGATCTGGCCAACGTTTGTGAAGGGTGTTTTCTTCACCAGGGAAATAATTCTTTGATCATCCACCACAGTTGTTTTCCGTGATCTTCCGGGTCTTTTCGTGTTGCTGAGCTCACTGGTGCGTTCTTTCTTTTTAACCACTTGCTGCCCGCCCGTGGTCATATGACGGCAGGACGGTGCAGCTGTTGTTCTGGGCCGCCGTCATATGACGACGCAGCCTTCCAGGCAGCTCAGGGGGCGCGTGCGCACCGGCGGCGGCACGCGCCCGCCGCATCGCTCGGGTCCCGGTGCGCATGCCCGGTGCCCGCGATGTCCGCCGGGCACCCGCAATTGCCCGGTAACCGAGCAGGACCGTGGATCTGTGTGTGTAAACACACAGATCCACGTCCTGTCAGATGGGAGCAGACCGATGGTGTGTTCCTTGTACAGAGGAACACCGATCGGTCTCCTTCCCTTGTGAGTCCCCTCCCTCCACAGTTAGAATCACTCCCTAGCAACATATTTAACCCTACAGCGCCCCCTCCTGATTAACCCTTTCATTGCCAGTCACATTTATACACATTTTTATAGCACGGATCGCTGTATAAATGTGAATGGTCCCAAAAATGTGCCAAAATTGTCCGATATGTCCGCCGCAATATCGCATTACCAATAAAAATCGCAGATCGCCGCCATTACTAGTAAAAAAAAAATAATAATAAAAATGTTATAAATCTATCCCCTTATTTTGTAGACGCTATAACTTTTGCGCAAACCAATCAATATACGCTTATTGCGATATTTTTTACCAAAAATATGTAAAAGAATACGTATCGGCCTAAACTGAGGAAAAAATTTGTTTAAAAAAAAAAAAATTTGGATATTTATTATAGCAAAAAGTAAAAAATATTGTTTTTTTCAAACTTGTTACTCTTGTTTTGTTTGTAGCACAAGTAATAAAAACCGCAGGGGTTATCAAATACCACCAAAAGAAAGCTCTATTAGTGGGGAAAAATTATAAAAAATTTCATTTGGGTACAGTGTTGTATGACCGCCCAATTGTTATTCAAAGTGCGATAGCACTGAAAGCTGAAAATTGGCTTGGGCAGGAAGGGGGTGAAAATGCCCTGTATGGAAGTGGTTAAGGATGTTCCAAACAGTTGATTTGACCACACCTAATGTTTTTGCTATCTCTCTGATGAGTTTGTTTTGTTTTTTCAGCCTAATGATGGCTTGCTTCACTGACAGCTCTTTGGATCTCATATTGAGAGTTGACAGCAACAGATTCCAAATGCAAATAGCACACTTGAAATGAACTCTGGACCTTTTATCTGCTCCTTGTAAATGGGATAATGAGAGAATAACACACACCTTGCCATGGAACAGCTGAGCAGCCAAATGTCCCATTACTTTTGGTCCCTTAAAAAGTGGGAGTCACATATACAAACTGTTGTAATTCCTACACCGTTCACCTGATTTGGATGTAAATACCCTCAAATTAAAGCTGAAAGTCTGCAGTTAAAGCACATCTTGTTAGTTTAATTTCAAATCCATTGTGGTGGTTTATAGAGCCAAAAGGATTAGAATTGTGTCGAAGTCCCAATATTTATGGACCTGACTGTAAAACAAATAATCACTCATAAAGAAGGTGCCCTGTCCTGGCACCGAGAATTATCTGCCAATTCACCGAAGATGGATGCCGCTTCCAAGCAACTCCCTGGAGCCAGCATGTGTTCCAATAGGCGGATGTGATGTATCACCGTAATTCCCCGCCCCTGAGTGTTTCATCACCAGGAAGTCATCAGGAGGCATGGCTTACCGCTTCATCTCAGACTTTTAAATACCCTGTGTTTGTTTACAATTGGACCACACTCCCCAGCATGGTTTAATACTTCAAAAGTTTCCAAATCATATAGTAAACGTGGGCTGCTTCCATCTTGTGGTCATAAATCATATTACACCCACTGCACACCTTCATAGCAGCCATAGGATATGCATGGCAAACCCCCATGCCACATAATACATCCCATGGATGCTATAGTATGTGCCCAGAGAAGTTAATAAAAAGAATTTAAAAAGTCTACTAAAACCTAAGATAATAAAATGATTATAAATTGAGGCTGCTAATCTAAGGGGGTTTTACAATATATAAACAGTAAATAAAGTCAAACTTATACAAAAGAAGGGCGGTACAGTCTCCATCTTGTGGTAAAGAGATTTGTTCAATGTCCTTAAGGCCGGGTTCACACTGGTACAATAAACCCTGCGACTTTGGGTAGCACATGTCGCATGACGTGTTTAAAATCAATGGTTTCCTATGAAAGCCGTCTTAACTGGTCCGACACAAGTCGGTCCGACTTTGAAAAAGGTTCTTGCACTACTTTGGTCTGACTTTGATCCTACTTCATCCCATTGAATATCACTGAAGTCGGATCAAAGTCGGATCGCCATCTTAACTAATCCGACCTTGGCATGCAACTTGTGCTCTGATGATCTTGAAGGGGACTTTGGTCCGACTTCAGCCCATTAAATATCATTGAAGTCAGATCAAAGTCAGATCCTCGTCCTAACCATCCGACATGTTGATTACAGCAGCAGTATAAGGCCGGGTTCACACTGGTGTGACATGACAGCCGTCCTGCTTTGGATCCAACTTTGCCCTGCGACTTGAAGCCGACATACATCCAACATTCAATGAACAGGGATCTGACTTGGATCCCCGTCAATACCAGGCACTGTGTTTGGTATGAATCTTGAGGGGGAACTCCACACCAAATTTTAAATAAAAAACTGGAATGGGTTCCCCCTCCAAGAGCATACCAGGCCCTTCGGTCTGGTATGGATTTTAAGGGGCACCCCCTACGCCGAAAAAACGGCGTGGGGGTCCCCCCAAAATCCATACCCGACCCTTATCTGAGCACGCAGCCCGGCCGGTCAGGAAAAGGGGTGGGAACGAGCGAGCGCCCCCCCCTTCCTGAACCGTACCAGGCCACATGCCCTCAACATGGGGGGTGGGTGCTTTGGGGCAGGGGGGTGCCCTGCGGCCCCCCACCCCAAAGCACCTTGTCCCCATGTTGATGAGGACAAGGGCCTCTTCCCGACAACCCTGGCTGTTGGTTGTCGGGGTCTGCGGGCGGGGGCTTATCGGAATCCGGGAGCCCCCTTTAATAAGGGGGCCCCCAGATCCTGGCCCCCCACCCTATGTGAATGAGTATGGGGTACATCATACCTCTACCCATTCACCTAAAAAAAAAGTGTCAATAAAAAAACACACTAGACAGGTTTTTAAAGTAATTTATTAGGCAGCTCCAGGGGTCTTCTTCTGACTTCGGGGGTCTCTTCCAAAGCACCCCCCCCATGTTGAGGGCATGCAGGCTGGTACGGTTCAGGGGGGGGGGGGCGCTCGCTCGTCCCCACCCCCTTTCCTGACCGGCCGGGCTGCGTGCTCAGATAACGGTCTGGTATGGATTTGGGGGGGACCCCCACGCCATTTTTTTGGTGTAGGGGGTTCCCCTTAAAATCCACACCAGATCCAAGGGCCTGGTATGCTCTTGGAGGGGGAACCTATGCCAGTTTTTTATTTAAAATTTGGCGCGTAGTTCCCCCTCAAGATCATCTGAGCGCAAGTCGCATGCCAAAGTCGGATCATGCAAGACGGCAATCCGACTTTGATCTGACTTCAGTGATAGTCAATGGGCTGAAGTAGGATCAAAGTCAGACCAAAGTAGTACAGGGAGCATTTTCAAAGTCGGACCGATTTGTGTTGGACCAGTTAGGATGGCTCCCATAGGGAAACATTGATTTTCACACGACATGCGACATGAGCTCCCAATGTTGGAGCGTTTGTCGCACTAGTGTGAACCCGGCCTAAGGAATGTGGCCTGTGTTTACACTGGTACTACAAACGCTCCGACTTTGGGAGCTTATGTCACATGACGTGTGAAAATCAATGTTTCCCTATGAGAGCCGTCTTAACTGGTCCGACACAAGTTGGTCTGACTTTGAAAATGATCCCTGCACTACTTTGGTCCAACTTTGATCCTACTTCATCCCATTGAATATTACTGAAGTTGGATCAAAGTTGTATCGCCGTCTTAACTAATCCGACTTTGGCATGCAACTTGTGCTCTGATGATCTTGAAGGGGAACTCCACACCAAATTTAAAAAAAAAAAACGGCATGGGTTCCCCCTCCAAGAGCATACCAGGCCCTTCAGTCTGGCATGAATTGTAAGGGGAACCCCCGCTCAGAAAAAATCTCAAAGTCGGAGCAAAATCTTATCCTGTTCATTCAAGTCGGATAGAAGTAGGACTGATGTAGGACCGCTCTCGCAGGGTAAAGTAGGATAACAATCGTACAACAGTCGTGTCGTAGCAGTATGAACCCGGCCTCAGGCAGGGCACAGGTGCACTGTAAAAATTGTGACCATGGGTCTCTATGCACTTACACATTTTAACATTCTCTTGGATTTAACTAAATAAATAAAAACCTAATCCAAAAAAGTAGTTCTCTTTGTTGCTTAGATTTTCAGTGTGTTTGAAAACCTCTGTGACAAAGGAGCAATTATTCCCTGCAGTAACAATAAGTCAGAAAACAAAGTGGCAGCAGATACTGGCAGTCCATGCTAGAGATGAGAATGATCAGATAAATCATTGTTCACTGTAGCGTTAGCTCTCTATGGACAGTATTTTGTTCTACCATGTTTCCTTTTTATACATAATTTAATAAAAGGCTGTTTAACAGCACTGATTTATGTATTAGTCATTACAAGTAAAATAGATATTTTTCGATTATACACAATTCATGTCATTTTATTATTGTAACTAATCTGAACATATACTTTGCTAAAATGAATAAAATAAAGCAGATTGCACTTGCAGTTACATAAATGAATTCCATGCAGAGCTAATAACTGCAACTGCATCTACTCCAGCATTATTCACAACAAAGGCCAAGCCTTAGAGGACTCTTCACCAACAGACACAGAAGTATACCGTTCACTCACTTGAACAAGTTGATCTATTGCAGGAAATGCAACCACCATTGAATTATAACCATATCACTTACACATAAACCACATGCTGATTACTTAGATCAACCTTTTTCAACCAGGGTGCCCAGGCACCCTGGAGTGCCTTCAGGTTTCTTTAGGGGTGCCTTAGCAAAGTGCCTAAAAATTGCCCAAAAATTGTATACAAGCCAGCAGGTGGATCTAGCCTGCCTTGTAGTTACACAAAGCCACAGGTTTTCATTGTGCACCATTACAACCTTCCAGCTGTTAGCGTTGTGACAGCCAATGATGTCATTGGTTGATAAGAATGTTGTCGGGCGCCTGCACAGTATCCTTATTTGCCCCTCTCCATCAGCACTGGGGTCACATTAGCTTAATGAGGGAGAGAACCTGAGGGAGAAAAAAAACAATGGAATAATAGTCAGTACCAGTGTGCAAAGGTGTGTTTGCTTTGGAAGAATAAATGACCTCCTATGTTGGGTGTCCTACGTGTGTGTGGATGTTGCTAAGTTATGTAAAACAATTTTTACATTTTAGAATGCGGTGCCTTGAGATTGTGCAGAATTTTACAGAGGGCCCCGACTGAAAAAAAGGTTGGGAAAAACTGACTTAGATCACAAGGCATACACTGCCTCCACACAACAAATATTGGTCCTAACCCCGAATTCATGTACCTGTTGCAAACAAAGATATTTGTCCTGTGGAGGAGCACTGAGGTCACAGTGTCCATACAGATATTTCATCCTCAGTACAGCTGAGCTCCTTCCCACTGCTGCATCTATTGTATAGACAGCGTAGCGTCCAAGAAGTTTTGTACCAGGGTGGACAGAGCCTGACTGGGATCCAGAGACACAAGTTCCCCATCAGGTCTCAGTCCCTCCCTGATTGATAGCAGGCATTGACCAAATCATAGCCAATAGACAGCCTGCTGTTTGCCCACTGCTGCTGTCAGTCACAAGAAGAAATTGGACCTGATGGGTAACAAGTCACTCAGCTTCACTATCAGGCTCCACTCACTGTCAGCATCACTGGTTGCTAGAAGCATTGCTTGGGCCTTGAAGAAGGGGGTACACCCCATAAACTTGTCCTGTGCAGGCTTAAAAATTAACCATCATTAAAAATGATTTCAATGTTATATAACTCCCCAGGGGACAAGCCCATTGTGATTGGTTCCGTTCAAATCTGTCCCTTTAATTCTAAGCCGCTAAGGTCAGATGGCCCTGTGTTTTTTATCAGCGCCTCCTTTCACATATATGTAGCCCTGCCATTGGATAACACAGCGATGCAGTGCTGAGTGGTCTTTCAGTTTTAAAAAAGGCTCATTCACAGCACACACAGCACTGACCCATCCATGATCATTCATGAAAATGCAAGCAGCTGTTGATAGACACACAGAGCTGCAGTGCTGAGCGTTCTGTCACTATAATAAATGAATGACCATCACTGCTTGTTCATTTATAAAAGTAAAAGATCACTCAAGAGCTGTGACTCTGTGTAAAGTATCTGTGGCTGCTTTTACTTCATACAGGGCAGATACTTTACACAGAGCCGCAGCTCTGAGTGATATTTTACTATAATGAACGAACAAGCAGTGATGATCACTCAGCGTGGAGGGAGCAGCTCTGTGCTGGCTGTACCTCCCCCAACAGGATCACCAATAATTTGGGCTCCAAAAGGTGGTGGAGCTACAGCAAGTTGAAGCAGGGTTTGAAACAGGAAAATCTGGATGCCGCACACCGGATAAAGTTGAAAACATCTTCTTTTTTGTAAAACTTGGAGCATAAAAAACAGGACAATCAGGCGGATAGTACAGACTCAGCTGACACGTTTCGCACTCTACAGACACGCGTCAGCTGTGTCTGTCCTATCCGCCTGATTGTCCTGTTTTTTATGATCCAAGTTTTACAATAAAGAAGATGTTTTCAACTTTATCCGGTGTGCGGTATCCAGATTTTCCTGTTTCAAACCCTGCTTCAATTTGCATTTAGCCAGCACCTGGGACTCCCCTCCTCTGAAGGATTCACTAATACACACCTGAAAGCAAGTTCTCCTGAGCGGTGATTCATTCTCCCGGAGCTACAGCAAGCATATAGAGGTGCATTTTGGGGACAACAGAGTCAACGATCAGAATAGGAGCAAATGCTGTATGCACTTGTTTCCCCGGGGAATTTAAATACATGTTTTTAAAAAATTATAGTTCTGCTTTCATTGGGATTGGTGGCTTTGTAAATAACGTTGTTGCATTACAAGCAGGTAAATCAAATATCTACCAAACAGTGGGTGTTTGTACTAGTGGACCATAGTGATGCCCAGGTGGGAAATAAAAGACCTCATTGCATCATCTCGTTGGTTCATTTCAGTTGACTTGATTCAATTTTAACACAACATTTACTGTATCTGATGTGTCATTGGTAGCCACAAAAGACCCCAGTCACCCATCCATCAAATAGCATCCTCTTTCATGATACGCCAAATGGAGACAGATATAGACAGGACGGCATAAATTTGAACAGTTCAGCTTATACTCACTGGCACCCACACAGCTTTCAATGAGCCTTTACAGCCTCCTGTGTGTATATTGTTAAAACTGTACAAATACTTAACTATGACTTTCTTTTAATAAAGAGCAGCCACGTTGAATCAAAAATGATGTTTTTCTGTATTTGTGCCTGACACTTAGATTGCAGTATAAAAGTGAGATTTTTCATACAAAGGTTTGTAGAATTTCAAAAATGTTTACTTTCTAGATATTTTACAAGGAATAGTGTTTACCAGAGCTCTTCTTAAATCATTTATGGCCAGCATTAGGTTCCTCCAACACAATCCAGGGATATAAATACAGAGATATTAGAAACATTTTAGTGTGTTTCTCTGGGTAAGAAGAGAAAAATAAAAGGCTATGTTTCAGACGACAACTGCTTATGACAGAATGATTAAATCTGGCTGGACAGAGGCCCAGTACATTGTAGAGGTAGGTAAAGCACTTTTCAAGCAATATGGTTATGACCACAGTAAAACAGGAATTATTGCCCTCAGTATGAATGCAGGAAAATGTTCCTTCTCGATAATCATAGAGCAGGATTATCTCACCAATTCTTCTTCCTGGTGTCATCACACAAATAAAATATTGGAACCCTAGTCTAGTACATAACACAAGTATAAATACATTTTATTCTACAAGCCAAAATCATCCCTAGGCACTGTTCCCTATTTAAATTGTCCATAATATTAAATCATTCGTTAGTAGGGTACATGTCAGCATTACAAAATAATTTGATTTTAGGCTAAGAAAGCACATTTTAAACAAGTATGAAAGCTAGATAGCTGAAGGAGCCAAATCATTGCCGGAGTGCTCTTTTTCAAGACCCTTCAGCATTAATGGACCTGAATTTGGCCCCACTTGCAGACACCCGGATTATATGCTTTTAAGTGGCAAAAAAATGTCTTTGGATTAAGTATATCCGGCCTTCCTGTAGAAAATGGGGGTACAATATGTGGTTTTTTGGACCTTGCTTGCTGATACCATGGGGTAAGCACCTGCTATTTGACCATTTATGTATTGAAAAACAGTGATACAATATACCTGTTGAAGATTTTAATAGCCATTACCCATTGAAACGCATTGGATTAAAGTATCACTTTCTCTCAATATACAATGTTTTAATATTTACATGTTACAATTTTGAAATCTTTATGGAAAAAACAATTCTACTTGTTTAAATAAATGAATTTTTTTCAAAAAAAACTTTTTTTATTACCTTAAAAATCCCACAATATAAGTTTTTCATACTTGTTTAAGTTTAAAAGGGATGATGGCAATTACATGCCCAATCACATGAGTCGTTTTGATTTTCAAGAAAGCACATTTTTTTTCCTTCATGACAGAAAAAAATACTGATCTGAGCTTATCCGTGCACCATTAGAGTAGAAATTAGGGCAATTTTTTTTCCATTTTGGGTTGCATAAGGCAGGTTTTCTTTTGCTATCTGCCCCCCCCCCCCCCCCCCAAATCCCTCCAAAGTGATGGAAATCCCTGGTAGTTCCCAGGGTTAACAAAACTAATGTCTCCAGAAGATTTCTCCTCTATTCCTGTTCTGGTGACCACTCAAAACTTGGGATTTTCTGAATAGAGGAAAGCCAGGTGACAAGATTCTCTCTTGCATTCAGAGATTGTAGTACATTCAGTGTAAACAATATATAGGCTTTTATCCATGAATGAGAGGGGAGGAGGGGGCAGATACTCATTGCAGCCTCTTGAATACTGCTCACCCTGAAGACCCGAAACCCTTTTTTATAGCACAGGTGGGCCAGCTAAGACCAAGAACTCGAGAACTGACCTAAAACATTTAACTCCTTCCCCTGCCTGCGCCGGTTGCTACCTAACTAAACTGTGTACATTTTCAACCTGCCTACATACTTGTTTACAGATAGGTAAACTGACTGCAGCTATAGGGGAAAAAGTTATTTTTGACTATACTTCAGTTTTAAAGGGTTAGTTCACCTTTACCAAAAAAACTGACTATGCAGATAAGGGGCATCTGTAGATAAAAATAAACTGTGCAGCTTTGATCAAAGTTGAATAATGCCCTTGCTATAGCTGTAAACCATTTACATATCTCCTGAAGCTTGACTGAAAAACACCCAGAGATGCCATCATCCTATCCTGCCTTGTCACTGGGATGTTGATAAGACCCCCAGCTGATTCAAACCCCATTGCAAGCATTGACCGCATGTGTGTGAGGATTTGAGAGCTCGCCAGAGGCGTAACTAGAATCTTTAGGGCCCCGGTGCAAGAAACCATGAAGGGCCCCCACCAGGGGCGTTGCTAGTGTAGCAATCACTCTCTGTGGAGCTGCTGGTTTAAGCGGGCTTGTTACCTTCACTCTCCTTCCCTCTGTTTCACCGACACCGTGGCTAGGATTCCCTTGAGTTTACCTCTGGACGACACACGCACCAACACTTGAGTACGTTTTCAATGCTTTATTAAACCATCAACGAAGGAAGTAGCAGGAAAGAGGCAGAAGGGAAACCGCGGAGGAAACTCAAATACCTTTTTAGCAAGATCCTTGACAAATGTCCTTGGGGTTGGATATTTCAGTAGAATGCACTCCCTTGGTGGGACACACTCCTTGCACGCCTGGATAGGCCTCTCTCACTAGCCTAGCAGCCAGTACGTAGCACGAACAAAAGTCTCTGCCACAGACTTGTTTGGGATGAACCCGTACGATCCTCTGCCACAGGATGAATTTATTTTTTTGGGTGAATGTCAGTCACAGTGCTTGAACATTTAAGCCAACCCGGCAACACTATGCTGTATAAGCACTTTAGGATACGTCCTCCAACCGATTCACCAGGCCCCTCTCCAGACCAGCACGTTGCATGATCCTTCCATGACGGGTCCTCCCCTGGGATCTCCTAGGTTGTCCAGCTTCTTCACTCTGGATAGACAGCTCAGGACCATTCCTCGGCTGCTGTGGTTAGGCCCCAGACAAGCTTCTGGGCCCACCCCTGCGCCGCAGCAACGTGGGCCTCCGGAACGGAGGACCACGAGATAGCTCTCTAATGCATACCTGTCGGCCAGGAGGGCCAGCAGGTGGCTGTAAAAGGAACCCCAAAATATGGCGTCTGTCCCATAAATACCCTCACCCAGAATGCAACTCAGAGGACCACCTCCACCGAGTTGTCTCCGGGACAGAAGAGCATCCATGCGCTTAGACACGTTGCCTTTCCAACACTAGCCAGCGGTAAAAGCGACACCCACGGCTCAGTATGGAAACATACGCAACGTCAGCCAAGCTGGAACAGTGGCAAATCTAACCTTCCTAATGAACAAGTTACTAAATTTACTTATCAGATGGTAGATCGCAAATCTACCAGCGCTACATACTCCCCCCCCACTACGGTAGACATTGTCCCCAACATCTGTCCAAAAACAATGACAGTAACTCCCAAGCCTGGAAGTAGGTATTTGAGCTTTTAATAACTTGGATAGACAAAGAGAGAAAGAAAGACAGTGGAAAGATATTATAAGACTTACATCTATAAAACATTATGTTCACATCCGCAAACAAAACCATCCTATGACTGTACACAACCTCACTATCTATCTAGCTGAAAAGCCTACCAGCTTGATAGGAGATCCAATAGTTCCTGAAAAGGAAAACATATTAAACACACACATATATTGTACAATATCAGGAGCAAAGCCTAATTTTTAGAGAAAATGAGCCTCTCTTCCCATCATTTAGTATAAAAAAAAAAGAAAATCTTAAGGAGTCCATCCCTGTATAATAATCTCTTTAAATGAAGAAAATCCAGCTAGCAAAAAAGAAGTCCTTGGATTTGAAACACTGAACAGAATTTGCAGATCTTGACCACGAAGATCTTTTTTACACTGACACTAACTATTTAACTTCAAGGTACTTGTCCAGAATCACCAATAAAACCGGGGATCCGGCAAGGTCAATGTCTTTCCCGTTTTATCCACTGTGGTAATGAAATAGACAACGTCATCTTTTCCGGGCCTGCAGATGACCACTTTGTCAGCATAGATGTGCCGACCGAAGTTCCAGTGCATAAAACATCCACTAAAACGTTCATCCATTTTAACAGAACATCCAGTCTTTCGGAAAGGCTTACGCACAGACAAATAGTCCCAAACAGCTTCACTGTACCAAATTTCCCAGTTAAGTTCAATCACTTGCATTATATCCTGAGGCACATAAGGGAACTCCAAACCATACTCTGCAGCTACACGCTTGTTTAACATTCTCTGCAAACGTGCAAGTTTGGCCAAAGATCTGTCCTTCCCCATACCAGGCGGCGCACAGCAATCCAATGATTTGCTCACCATAGACCCAGCCGGTGTCTGTAGTGAACTAGCAACTTTCGATAAAGTCTCGGTAACAGTACTGTGCGGCTCCACACAGGGTGACGTCTTCCCAGAACTCAGGGCTGTCCATTCAGGGAAAATCATAGCAGAAGCGACATCTTCACCTTGTGACCACAACAGCTCTTGTGACATAGTCTCAAATAGGTCATCATCACCGGAAAGATCCGACATGGATTCTATTTCCGAATCTCCCAACTCTTCCGCTGGCAGATATTTATTTACAGACCCAGATACATTCCCCATCAGTGGCTTACCCATTCCTGACGTGGACTTTGGTAGCTCCGGTTCAGGTAACCTCTGGGGTAGGCCTCGACCACGGCCGCGGGAAGCCTTCACATATCCCACCTTCCTCTGAACAGGTACAACAGAAGTAGGCGTAGTGTACGCAGAAATCAAAGTAATGTCCCCTGATGAGACAACAGCAGCAGTGTCTCTCTCAGGAACATTGTCAGTAACAACAGGCGAAGTGACGAACCTGCCGTTCTCTCTCTGTAGAAGTAGCAGCTTCTACTGTGGCGATACCTGTTGCCCAATCCATTCGATAAGCACGGGGCGATGTGGTAGATTGCTCCACCACAAACAAGTACTCTCCACATTGCGGACATCGGCCAAATAGACGAAGATGTACTGCCAGTCCTTCACATCAGTAGCAGATCATGCCCAGTCCCTCAATATCTCCTGAGGTATACAGAACAAACCTCCCCTGCGGCTTCAAACGAATTCCAGTATCTGTAAGCAGGGCTCCGGTCAACACAGTATTCAACACGGTGCTTGCAGGGAACATTCTCGGTCCCATAATTGGCTGCATCGCCGGAAAAGACATGGCCACACTCTGATCTTCTCAGCACGATCACGAGGCCTCTCCCTTCCTCTGGCGCCAAACACATACACGCGTCCCATGCGGTATCAAGTCGGGTAGGCTCCTCCCACTTGTTCTTCTGATCACGTAGTTCCCGGGCCTTCACTGGTGCCCGCCGTCTACGCACTCAGAAATAAAGTCCTGCAGTTTAACCCCTTCTCTTCCTGTAAGATTTTTTTTTTCAAAGTCCAGCTCTCACCATAAACTCCCAAAGAAACACTTCTCTGGGTTGCGAGAATTGACGGTCAACAAATCCCGGACGACGCCCCCACATGTAGCAATCACTCTCTGTGGAGCTGCTGGTTTAAGCGGCTTGTTACCTTCACTCTCCTTCCCTCTGTTTCACCGGCACCGGGTCTAGGGTTCCGTTGAGTTTACCTCTGGACAACACACGCACCAACACTTGAGTACATTTTCAATGCTTTATTAAACCATCAACGAAGGAAGTAGCAGGAAAGAGGCAGAAGGGAAACCGCGGAGGAAACTCAAATACCTTTTTAGCAAGATCCTTGACAAATGTCCTTGGGGTTGGATATTTCAGTAGAATGCACTCCCTTGGTGGGACACACTCCTTGCACGCCTGGATAGGCCTCTCTCACTAGCCTAGCAGCCAGTACGTAGCACGAACAAAAGTCTCTGCCACAGACTTGTTTGGGATGAACCCGTACGATCCTCTGCCACAGGATGAATTTATTTTTTTGGGTGAATGTCAGTCACAGTGCTTGAACATTTAAGCCAACCCGGCAACACTATGCTGTATAATCACTTTAGAAAACGTCCTCCAACTGAGTCACCAGGCCCCTCTCCAGACCAGCACGTTGCATGATCCTTCCATGACGGGTCCTCCCCTGGGATCTCCTCGGTTGTCCAGCTTCTTCACTCTGGATAGACAGCTCAGGACCATTCCTCAGCTGCTGTGGTTAGGCCCCAGACAAGCTTCTGGGCCCACCCCTGCACCTCAGCAACGTGGGCCTCCGGAACAAGGGACCACGAGATAGCTCTCTAACGCATACCTGTCGGCCAGGAGGGCCAGCAGGTGGCTGTAAAAGGAACCCCAAAATATGGCGTCTGTCCCATAAATACCCTCGCCCAGAATGCAACTCGGAGGTCCACCTCCGCCGAGTTGTCTCCAGGACAGAAGAGCATCCATACGCTTAGACACGTTGCCTTTCCAACACTAGCCAGCGGTAACAGCGACACCCACGGCTCAGTATGGAAACACACGCAACGTCAGCCGAGCTGGAACAGAGGCAAATCTAACCTTCCTAAAGAACAAGTTACTAAATTTACCTATCAGATGGTAGATCGCAAATCTACCAGTGCTACACTAGGTCTACAAAAGATCTCGGGCTAGAGCTCATAGCAGCGAAGTAAAGAAAGTCATACGCTTGGGTGGGAATACACATGTATATAATATACATGTGTGTATACTATATACACACATGTATATTATATACATGTGTGTATATAATATACATGTGTGTATATAATATACACGCATGTATATTATATATACATGTGTGTATATAATATACATGTGTGTGTATGCATGTATTTATTATATATATATATATATATATATATATATATATCATTACATATTTGAGTGCGGATCCCCCTTACAAAAGGGTTCCCCAGAGCCCCCCCTTATTACATCAGGGTCCTCAGAGAGCCTCCCTACTTACATTAGGATCCCCAAAGCCCCCCTCATAACATCAGGGTCCCCAGAGAGCCCCCCCTTACATCATGGTCCTCAGAGAGCCTCTCCTTACATCAGAGTCCCCAGAGAGCCTCCTCTTTACATCAGGGTCCCCAGAGAGCCCCCCTTACATCAGGATCCCCAGAGAGCCCCTCCTTACACCAGGGTAAGGAGAGCCCCTCCTTACATCAGGGTCCCCAGAGAGCCCCCCTTACATCAGGTTCCCCAGAGAGCCCCCCATACATCAGGGTCCCCAGAGAGCCCCCCTTTACATCAGTGTCCCCAGAGAGCCCCATCTTACATCAGGATCCCCAGAGAGCCGCCCCCCCTTCCAGAGGTTCCCCGTGTACCTGGCTGGTCTCCGCTGTCTGTGTACCTTCAACCCCCAGCACATCACTGTACCCCCCCTTCTCTCTCTGAATGTATACAGTGGAGAGGGGAGGGGCCTCTAACCCGGCATGTATCGCCTTCACTCTTCAGTGAGTCGCTCTGCTTTTACACTCTTGCCGATACATGCCCAGGTCAGGGGCCCCTTCCCTCGTCACTACATTCATTCGGAGAGAGAACTACAAGCCCCAGGGAGATCCCACGGCTCGCTGGCACCATACAGCTGCCGATCACCGCTTCCCACCTCCCCCCACTGCATACTAAAATGGACAAGCCAGAGGTGCAGGGGGAGATCCTGGGTCTTGGGGCCCCCCCACAGTGGCAGAACGCCAGGGCCCAGTCGCAAGTGCGACTGCTGCAACCCTGAAAGTTCCGCCACTGGAGCTTGCTCTTGTGATGGTGGGGGTGAGCAGTAACAGCTGGAGGTGTCTTAGCAACATCCTAGCAACAAGGTAGGATGGGATAATGCCATCTCTGGGAGTTTTTCAGCCAGGGTTTGGGAGGTAGCTGCATCTCCTGTGAAGTAACTGATATTCAAAGATGTCAGAGATTCTGAAGTTGATTTCTAACAGCTTACAAGCTCCTGCTGCATAGGAAATAAGGGGAGTGGAGCTGTAACCTTAGTTCTTGTTAGGTTTAGGTTTTGTTTCTAAAATTTGAAGATTAATTTCTCCACAATGGTTGGAGCTACTGAGCTGAATAAGGGCTTATTTTTGTTAATTATTGTTACTTCATGTTTAGATTATGTAAATAGTCTAGGCAATCAAGATCCCCACTGAGGGCTAAGGAATCGGTCAGTTTTTAATCCCCTAAACCCCCCCCCCCCCTTCCCCTAGCATATACATAATTTTGCTTATCTCTTTTTAGTGCTGGGAGCCAAAGGAAGTACTTGAGCTTACTGATGTGGAGGGGCATGTGACTCCCTACATATGACAGTGCCTGGGCATTCAGTCTTGTTGCATAGATAGTCTAAAAAAAGATAGTAAAAAAGAAAGTACAGTGCCTTGAAAAGGTATTCATACCTCTTGAAATTTTTGTAAATGTATTTTATTGGGATTTTATGTGATATACCAACACAAAGCGACACATAATTGTGAAGTGGAAGGAAGATGATAAATGGTTTTCAACATTTTTTACAAATAAATATGTGAAAAGTGTGGCATGCATTTGTATTCAGCCCCCCTGAGTAAATACTTTGTAGAACCACCTTTCGCTGCAATTACAGCTGCAAGTCTTTTTGGGGATGTCTCTACCAGCTTTGCACATCTACAGAGTGACATTTTTTGCCCATTTTTCTTTGAAAAATAGCTCAAGCTCTGTTAGATTGGATGGAGAGCATCTGTGAACAGCAATTTTTAAGTCTTGCCACAGATTCTCAATTGGATTTAGGTCTGGACTTTAACTGGGCCATTCTAACACATGGATATACTTTGATCTAAACCATTCCATTGTAGCTCTTGCTGTATGTTTAGGGTCATTGTCCTGCTGAAGGTGACCCTCCATCCCAGTCTCAAGTTTTTTTCACACTCTAATGCCCTGTACACACGATAGGATTTTCCAACAACAAATGTTCAATGGAAGCTTGTTGTCGGAAATTCCGACCGTGTATAGGCTCCATTTGACATTTTCCGTCGGAATTTCAAAACTTCAAACAAAATTTGAGATCTGGATCTCAAATTTTCCAACAATAAAATCCGTTGTCGGAAATTCCAATCGTGTGTACACAATTCCGATGCACAAAATTCCACGCATGCTCGGAATCAAGCAGCTGGCTATTGAACTTCATTTTTCTCGGCTCATCGTACGTGTTGTACGTCACCGCGTTCTTGACATACAAAATTTCCGACAACATTTGTAAGACAAGTTTGAGCCAACATCCGTCGGAAAAAATCCATGGATTTTGTTGTCGGAATGTCCGATCGTGTGTATGCGGCATAAGAGGTTTTTTCTAAGATTGCCCTGTATTTGACTCCATCCATCTTCCCATCAACTCTGACCAGCTTCCCTGTCCCTGCTGAAGAAGAACATCCCCACAACATGATGCTGCCACTACCATGCTTCATGGTGTGGATGGTGTGTTTAGAGTGATGTGCAGTGTTAGTTTTCCGCCACACAGCGTCTTGCTTTTAGGCCAAAAAGTTCAATTTGGTCTCCTCTGACTAGAGCACCTTCTTCCATATGTTTGCTGTGTCCCCCACATGGCTTCTTGCAAACTGAAAATATAACTTCTTATGGCTTTCTTTCAACAATGGCTTTCTTCTTGCCACTCTTCGATAAAGGCCAGATTTGTGCGGTGCACAACTAACAGTTGTCCAGTGGACAGATTCTCCCACCTGAGCTGTGGATTTCTGCAGGTCCAGAGTTACCATGCTTCTCTGATTAATGCTCTCCTTGCCCAGCCTGTTAGTTTAGGTGGACGGGCAGGTCTTGATAGGTTTGCAGTAGTGTCATACTCTTTCCATTTTGGGATGATGGATTGAACAGTGCTCCATGAGATGTTCAAAGCTTGCAAATTTTTTTTTATAACCTAACCCTGCTTTAAACTTCTTCACAACTTTACCCCTGACCTGTCTAGTGTGTTCCTTGGCCTTCATGATGCTGTTTGTTCACTAAGGTTCTCTAACAAACCTCTGAGGGCTTCACAGAACAGCTGCATTAATACTGAGATTAAATTACACACAGGTGGAATTTAGTTACTAATTAGACGACTTCTGAAGGCAATAAGTTCAACTAGATTTTAGCTATGGGTATCAAAGTAAAGGGGCTGAATACAAATGCACGCCACACTTTTCAGATATGTTTTTGTAAAACATTTTGAAAACCATTTGTCATTTTCCTTTCACTTCACAATTATGTGCCACTTTGTGTTGGTCTATCACATCACATAAAATCCCAATAAAATACATTTACATTTTTGGTTGTAACCTGACAAAATGTGGAAAATGTCAAGGGGTATAAATACTTTTTCAAGGCACTGTATATGCTGCTGAGGAGAGCTAAGGTAAATTGAACCTGTTGCTTTACCTTTCTTATTCATTTTTTTTTTTTAAACCTATACAGATCTTTGTTTTCTGTAGCTTTCTAGCAGGTTTGGTGACATGGCAATTTCCTCTTCTTACCTCCATAGTGTTGGGGGTGGCCATCCTTCCTGGACTGAGCATGTAATGAGGTATGAATGCAGTTCAGTACGATTTAAATGATGAAAAAATAAATATCTCTAAACAATTGTCCATTCGTTTTTGTTTTGCTAAGGACTTTCTATACAATAAACTGATTCTACAGCTGTAATGACAGCTTTTTGAGCGATAGCACAGCCTTCTATGATGTGATTGATTCAGAATAGTTTTGAGGAAATGTGAGTTTGTAATTCAGAGCTGTTCCCTCCATCATATGGCCTGAGCCAGGTTAGGTAGACCTATCATTAGGTAGACCTATCTCTCACCAGGTAGCTTTTGGCTTCAGAACAGCCTAAATCCATCACAGCATGGATTCGATAAGGTGCTGGACATCCAGTAGATATTTCAGGATAAAAGTCACAAGTTTATACAGCTGCAAGATAAAAGCTCTTCAGTGTACAGCGTTAAAAGTCATAGGTCAGAGCATAGTGCTCAAAAATCCTGTGCTTGTACAACAAAAGAAAGAATGAAACCTTTAATAATGGCGTTTTATCTACCAAACACATTGTCAAATCAGCCTTCTCAATAATCCAGTGTGCGTCACCAGTCATGCCTCTGTCATCTCCTATGGAAACACAAATTCCTAAACTCCTCCGCTGTGCAGCATAAGAAGAGCTCTCAGCATTTCTGTGACACCATGTGCTACACTTCTTTTCCCATACCTGCACTGTGGATCCAATAATCACACATTCTATGTCATGCTAACCCAGAAGTAATAAGACAAATAGCACAAAACAACCACTTCTGTGAAACAGACAGTTATTTAGCAACCAACAAAAAGCATAGGATAAACAAAAGTGTGAACATGGTTTTGTTCTCCCTTTTTATCTGGTGTTAAAGATGCCTCTACCACCTTCATGCTGCAACAGAAATTTAGAATATGAAACTATTTTACAAACATCAAGGAATCCATACTAAGGCCTTCTTTCCAAAATTTGTGCGAACACGCAAACCCCATTAAAGTAAATGGACTTGAATATGAAAAATCAAAAGTGCTAATTTTAATGGCTAATATGCTATAAAAAGTGTTTGGGGACCCGGGTCCTGCCCCGGGGACATGTATCAATGCAAAAAAAGTTTTAAAAACGGTCGTTTTTTCAGGAGCAGTGATTTTAATAATGCTTAAAGTGAAAAAATAAAAGTGTAATATTCCTTTAAATATTGTGCCTGGGGGGTGTCTATAGTATGCCTGTAAAGTGGCACTTTTTTCCTGTGTTTAGAACAGTCCCTGCACAAAATGATATTTCAAAAGGAAAAAAGTCATTTAAAACTGCTTGCGGCTGTAATGTAATGTTGACCCCCCAGCCCATTACCGTTCTCTTTGGGTCTGGTATGGATATTAAGGGGAACCCCGCACCCAAATAAAAAAAAGGCGTGGGGCCCCCAGGCCCTATATACTCTGAACACCAGCAGTATACAATACAGGCGGTCCCCGGGTTACAAACAAGATAGGGACTGTAGGTTTGTTCTTAAGTTGAATCTGTTTGTAATTTGGAACAGGTACATTTTGTAAGTGTAGCTCCAGCCAAAAAATCTATTTTTAAGCTTTTTGGATACCATAGGGAAGGGTTATCATCACCCCTGTAACATTTGTTTTCCTGTCTGTGCCCCTGTTCAGAAGATTTCACCTCACTTTCTGTTCCAATGACAATTGGATTTTGAAAATTTTGGGTTAATAGGGAAACAAGGATTGGTGATAAAGCATCAGTGGAGACACCTTTTTCCCATATTAACTCTTACAGGAGAGAATTTCCCTTCCTAGGAGTAGATTTCTCCTCACTTCCTGTTGTCTCCCTCCGTTTGTAAGTAGGAGTAAGTAGGAGCCTGTATATACTATACGGCCTGCCCTATACACTCTGCTTAAAATTGGGTCTTAGGTGTTGGTGGTACCAGAACACTGTAAGCCCTCACAGTTAATCTTGGTCGGCGCTGGAACGGGCCCTGCTGTGAAATATTATATCAAGAATTGTAATGACATGCCCCTGTTAAACAGGGGCAGAAAAATTGGGCCTTAAGCGGTGGTGGTGGTGGTGGCACAACACTATAAAGCCTTACAGATACTTTTGTTGAGTGCAGGAACAGGCCCTGCTGTGAAATATTAGATCAAAAATTGTAATTACGTGCCCCTGTTAAACAGGAGCAGAAAAAATGGGCCTTAAGCGGTGGTGGTGGCACAACACTGTAAAGCCTCACAGATACTTTTGTTGAGCGCAGGAACAGGTCCTGCTGTTAAATATTATTTCAAGAATTGTAATTACGCACCCCTGTTAAACAGGGGCAGAAAAATTGGGCCTTAGGCGGTGGTGGTGGTGGTGGCACAACACTGTAAAGCCTCACAGATACTTTTGTTGAGCGCAGGAACAGGCCCTGCTGTGAAATATTAGATCAAAAATTGTAATTACACGCCCCTGTTAAAAAGGGGCATAAAAATTGGGCCTTAGGCAGTGGTGGTGGTGCCACAACACTGCAACCCCTCACAGATACTCTTGTTGAGCGCAGAAACAAGCCCTGCTGTGAAATATTAGATCAAAAATTGTAATTACACGCCCCTGTTAAAAAGGGGCATAAAAATTGGGCCTTAGGCAGTGGTGGTGGTGCCACAACACTGCAACCCCTCACAGATACTCTTGTTGAGCGCAGAAACAAGCCCTGCTGTTAAATATTTGATCAAAAATTGTAATTACACACCCCTGTTAAACAGGGGCAGAAAAATTGAGCCTTAGGTAGTGGTGGTGGTGCCCTGAACCGAAAATATTCTTAGAAAATCATCAATCATCATGAAAATTGAGGAGGAATAGGATAGTCACTCAGCATAATAGGATAGTCACTCAGCATATGCAGTCTTCAAGGGATCCCACATCCATAGAAAAATCATTTGGTTACATCAGAATCAGGTGCTTGGTAGCTGGTGATCCAAGACTGATTCATTTTTATGTGAGCCGATCAACAGAGTCTGTGGACAGGCGCACTCTGTGATCGCTTACAAAGCCTCTAGCAGCACTTAATGTGCGTTCAGAAAGAACGCTGGATGCAGGACAGGCCAGTAGCTCATTTGCATATTGAGCAAGCTCTCGCCAGTGGTCCATCCTCAAGACCCAGTAACCCAGTGGATGTTCTGATGGAAAGGTCTCCGAGTCTAATCTTGCCCCTAGATATTCCTGCACCATGTAATTCAGACGCTGGCGATGGTTGCTGGAACCGATCAGAACTGGGCGCTAAGGACTGAAGAATTGCCTGAAGGGATCGGTCAGCCGGCCACCTTCTTTTTGTGACTGATCGAAGCCTCAGCAACATGTTATCCAGCACCAGGAAATTGTAACCTCCCAGGCTCTGGAAACGCATTGCACAAACCTTTCTGCAAGGCCTCCCGAAAATATTTCATCCTCTGCTCCCTCTGCGGAGGCTGGATAAGTTCTGCAACCTTAACCTTGTAACGTGGATCAAGAAGGGTTCCAGCCAGTAATGATCCCTCTCCTTGATACCACGAATCCTAGTGTCACGTACCTTACTGTGGAGTCTGAAATGACGAGGGTGGCCTCTTGCACGGTTCCGGTCCTAACACCCCTGGAGGTGGAGACAGGGCTGCTAGAGCAACGGAAGGGTGCAGGTGCCTGTTGGCAGGATCAGGAACACCGGAGCCTAGAGATGCTGGTGCGATGTTGATCCTGGATAGGTTCAGGAAAGTCCAACAGGAGAACTTGCAAGGTCGGGAACAAGCAGGGGTCGGCAACGTGCTGGCAGAAAGGTGCACAATCGATAGGCAGGTTCGTAGTCAGGGGCTAGTGGAGGTTGGCAATGGGCTGGCCGAGAGGTACAAGATCGGAAGACAGAGCCATGGTCAGAAGTTCAAGCCGGGTTCAGTACAGGAAGCAGAAGTAAACAGAGTTGCAGGGATAATCCAAAAGAGTAGTCAGGAAGGCCAAGGTTTCAGGATTAAGGTTCAATCAAACAGCAATCAAGGATACAGGAACTAGCTGAGACAATCCAGCACTGATACTAGTATGCTGATCCTTTAAATAGGGCGCCCTGTGCTGTGATTCGTTGGCTTGCGGACATGCCCACGCCGACGTGCACTCGTTCGTATAAGAGTACTAAAGTGCGTGCCTGGTCCGGGGTTCACACGTTCGTGCTGCACGTCTGGCTGACGCACGGGAACGAGCGCTTGTAATGGTTCTCTGACATTGCCCCCTCCTTACGGGCAGCCTCCGGATGCCCCTCTGGATCCTTCTTTCTGGATGAGAGCGATGAAAGGCTTGTATAAGCCTTGGGGCATGAAGGTTTGCTTCCGGTTCCCAGGAGTTTTCTTCTGGGCCAAAACCTTTCCATTTAATTAAATATTGATTATGTCCTTGCCTTTTTCTGCAGTCCACAATGGTCTCGATCTCGAACTCCTCCTCTCCATCCACCATTATGGCCTCTGGGGGCCTCATTTCGCGTCCTGGAAAGGGATTAACCACGTCAGGTTTCAACAAGGAAGTATGAAACACAGGATGTATCTTGAATGTGTCGGGAAGTTCAAGTTCATACGTCACTGAATTGATCTTTCTCTTGACTGGGAAAGGTCCCAGATATTTAGGTCCCAATTTCCTGGACGGGCAGGCCAGTTTTAGATTGACTGTTGAAAGCCACACACGGTCACCCACTTTCAAATCCAGTTCTCCTCTCCTCTTTCTGTCAAAGAATCTTTTATTAACCTCCTGTGTCCTGGCAATGGTCTCTCTCAGCACCTGGTTATTAGTAGCAAGGAAATTTAGTCTGTCCTAAACAGCTGGTAACGGAGAGTCTGGAATTAGCAAGAAAGAGGGATGGAACCCATAATTAGAGAAGAAGGGAGATTGGTTGGTAGCTGTATGGGTAGAGTTGGTAAATGCGAATTCCGCCAAGGGCAATAGTGAGGCCCAATCTTCCTGGGAAAAAGAGGTAAAGCATCGCAGGTATTGTTCTAGCATTTGGTTGGTACACTCAGTCTGTCCATTGGACTGGGGATGATACGCTGAGGAGAAATTTAGTTTGATGCCCAGTGCTTCGCACAGTGTTTTCCAAAATCTTGAAGTAAACTGTACTCCACGATCTGAAACAATGTCACTAGGGATTCCATGCAATCTCACCACTTCTTTAATAAAAACTTCAGCAGTTTCTGTTGCTGATGGGGTCCCTTTCATGGGGACAAAATGTGACATCCTGGAGAGGCGGTCCACCACTACAAAGATGGATGAAAATCCTTTCGATGGAGGGAGCTCTACAATAAAATCCATCGCAATCTTATCCCAGGGTCTTTCAGGAATGGGTAGTGTTCTTAATAATCCCCATGCTTTGCTTTTGCTGTTCTTGTTTCTGAGACAAATTGAGCATGAGCCGACATATTTCCTGCAGTCCCTTGCTAAGCTGGGCCACCAAAAATGTCTGGACCAAATCCATGGTCTTGTGTCCCCCGAAATGGCCGGCCAGCGGGTAGTCATTGCACACTTGTAAAATAGTAGTACGCAGATTCTGTGGTACGAAAATTTTATTCCCCTGCCAATAGAGCCCAACGTCTTCTTGAAGGTTCATATCTGGAGGCAGAGAGATTCCCCTGGATGCTTGACGTATCTGTGTCATTAAATCATTTTGTGTGAGCAAAAAATTCCCAGCCTGTAATATGGTATCCGTTTGAGGTGGAACCTCGATTTCCGTGAACATACGCGACAACGCGTCTGGTTTCACATTCTTGGATCCGGGCCGGTAGGTTATATGAAAACTGAAGCGAGGAAAAAAAAAGAGCCCATCTTGCTTGTCTGGGTCTGAGACGTTTAGCAGTCCTGAGATACTCTAAATTTTTGTGATCTGTGAAGATCAGTATTGGGTGTGTTGCTCCCTCCAAGAGGTACCGCCACTCTTCCAGAGCCGATTTGATTGCCAACAGTTCCCGGTCCCCCACATCGTAGTTCCTTTCTGAAGGCCCTAATTTCTTCGAGAAAAAGGCCACAGGGTGCATTAAAGCTTTAGGTCCTTGGCGCTGAGACAGGATGGCCCCTACAGCGCTCTCTGAAGCATCTACTTCCAGTAAGTATGGAAGGGCAGGATCAGGGTGATTCAATACCGGGGCAGAGGTGAATAGTCTCTTTAATTTGTCAAAAGCAGCTTGAGCTACCTCTGTCCACTGAAAGCGGTTCTGTTTTTTGGTGAGCTGAGTGATGGGCATGATGATACCCTAAAAGTTTTTAATAAATTTCCTGTAAAAACTGGAGAAACCAATAAACCGTTGTACCCCTTTCTTGTCAACGGGAGGCGGCCAGGACATTATGGCTGCGACCTTTTGAGGATCCATTGCCATCCCTCCTGTAGAGATTACTAGTCCGAGAAAGTGAATGGTCTGCTGTTCGAATTCACATTTCTCGGCCTTGGCATAGAGTCCATTTTGTCTTAACCTAAGAAGGACCTGTTTCACATGGTCACGATGTAGTTCCAGGGAAACCGAGAAAATCAGAATGTCGTCTAGATAAACGATCATGAATAAGTCTAGGAAGTCTCTGAAAATATTATTTACGAAATGCTGGAAAGTTGCTGGTGCGTTACATAACCCAAAGGGCATAACGAGGTACTCGAAATGGCCAAACCGTGTCCGGAAGGCCGTTTTCCACTCATCACCCTTTCTGATCCTGATCAAGTTGTAAGCACCTCGTAGATCCAACTTGGGGAAAATCGTTGCAGAGCGGAGTCTCTGGAGTAATTCTGGAATTAGAGGCAGGGGGTAGCGGTTTTTAACGGTAATCCGATTTAGTTCCCTGTAATCCACACACGGCCGGAGTGAGTGGTCCTTCTTTTCAACAAAGAATATTCCTGCTCCGGCTGGAGAAGTAGAGTGTCGGATGAACCCCTTTTTGAGGTTCTCGTTGACGTAGTCTTTCAGGACCAAGAGTTCAGGTTCCGAGAGGGGGAAAATTCGGCCAAAGGGGATTTCTGCCCCTGGTAAAAGTTCAATTGGGCAATCGTAGGCCCGGTGGGGAGGAAGGGTGTCTGCTTTCTGTTTATCAAAGACATCCAGGAAATCGTGGTATACGGGTGGAACAAGATCTTGGGATTCGGATGTGGGTTTGAGACAGCTAACAACTGGTACTGAGTGGTGGAGGGTTTGGAGGCAGTTATGAAGGCAATAGGCAGACTGAAAGACCACCTTGCCGGTTGTCCAATCGATCTGTGGGTTGTGTGCTTGCAACCATGGCATTCCCAGGATGATTGGGAAGAGCGGTGAGGATATCACGTCTAGGCACAACAGTTCTTGGTGGTTGGGTGAGATATCAGCGGGCAGAGGATGAGTTTCTTGAATGATGGGCCCAGATTTGATGTTGGACCCATCAGCTAGTCGTATGGACAATTTGTGTTGCTTGGAACGTAGAGGAATCGTGTGTTGCAGGGCGAAGGCATGGTCGACGAAGCAACTACAGGAGCCTGAGTCAACGATGGCCTGGACCTGGAGTGCCCCTTCCGAAAGCTGTAGGGAGACAGGAACAGCAATGTGAGTTGATCTTGATAGAGCCAAAGCACAAGGATCAAGAGAAGGAGAGACACACTTACGAGTCTTGTTAGGACACATGTTGGCGTAATGACCGGCTCCTCCACAGTAAAGGCAGAGATTATTCATACGGCGGCGCTGCTTCTCTTCTGGTGTCAATGGGGCACGAAGCAGGCCTAATTGCATTGGCTCGGGAGCTTCAGTGACTGGAGCAGATAGTGGGGTTGCAGGAATAGGTGGGTGGCTGGGTACCCTAGGTAACATCCACATGGGCCGGTATTGGCTGGTTCTTTCAGATCTTCGCTCCCTCAGCCGGCGATCAATCTGAATAGATAGCCGAATCAGTTCTTCAAGAGAATTGGGGACCCCCACCCAAGCTAGTTCATCTTTCAATGCCTCTGACAGTCCTGAGCGGAACTGAAAACGAAGAGCGACGTCGTTCCACTGTGTATCGGAACTCCACCGTCTAAAGTCTGTGACATAGTCCTCCACAGGCCTACGGCCTTGCTGGAGAGAGTGGAGACTAGCCTCAGCTGTAGTGGTGCGCTGAGGGTCATCATAAAGCTTAGCCATTTCAACCAAAAAAGAGTCCATGGTGCCTAGCAAGGGACTAGCTTGTTCTAATAGATGGTGAGCCCAGGTCTGGGGTTCTCCCTGTAGCAACGAGATGATGAATCCCACCTTGGTACTTTCCAAGGTGAAGGTGCGAGGCTGAAGTAGGAAATACAGATGGCAAGCGTTTCTGAAAGTGCGGAATTTACTGCGGTCTCCCATGAATCTTTCTGGAGCAGGAACTCGTGGCTCTGGGGGTGGCACCACTACTGTGGGAGTAGAAGTTGAGATCGACGGTGCAGGTGCTGCGGCTGTCTGGCGTGCCGAGGTGCTTGGAGAGGGAGACTCCACTTGTTGCTCAAGTCGCTGATAGCCATCCTGCAGGCCCTGGACTGCTTGAGTGAGGTTTGCAGTCTGCTGGCACAGAGCATCCATAGCTGAGGCCCCCCTTTCAGACTCCATTTGGCTGGATTGTACTGTCACGTACCTTACTGTGGAGTCTGAAATGACGAGGGTGGCCTCTTGCACGGTTCCGGTCCTAACACCCCTGGAGGTGGAGACAGGGCTGCTAGGGCAACGGAAGGGTGCAGGTGCCTGTTGGCAGGATCAGGAACACTGGAGCCTAGAGATGCTGGTGAGATGTTGATCCTGGATAGGTTCAGGAAAGTCCAACAGGAGAACTTGCAAGGTCGGGAACAAGCAGGAGTCGGCAATGTGCTGGCAGGAAGGTGCATAATCGATAGGCAGGTTCGTAGTCAGGGGCTAGCGGAGGTTGGCAATGGGCTGGCCAAGAGGTACAAGATCGGAAGAGAGAGCCGTGGTCAGAAGTTCAAGCCGGGTTCAGTACAGGAAGCAGAAGTAAACAGAGTTGCAGGGATAATCCAAAAGAGTAGTCAGGAAGGCCAAGGTTTCAGGATTAAGGTTCAATCAAACAGCAATCAAGGATACAGGAACTAGCTGAGACAATTCAGCACTGATACTAGTATGCTGATCCTTTAAATAGGGCGCCCTGTGCTGTGATTCATTGGCTTGCGGACATGCCCACGCCGACGTGCACTCGTTCGTATGAGAGTACTAACGTGCGTGCCTGGTCCGCGGTTCACAAGTGCCCTGTCCATTATTCCACGAAGCATGTGCTCCAACAGGAAGAAAAAAGGGACAGTATCACTGATGCATACACTGTCACTGCTCACCATCCTCATGGCCTTCTCAAATGGTGACAGGACAGTGCATGCATCTTTGATCAGTAGCCACTGGCGTAGTGAAAAAAAGCCAAGCTCCCCTGTCCTGGTGCCAGGTACTCATTGATGGCCCTCTGTTGTGTGTGCAGCTGCTGCAGCATTGACAACGTTGATTTCCACCTGGTGAGCATGTCACAAATGAGGCAGTTCTTGGGCAGGTCGCATTCTCTTTGAATGTCAGCCAGCTGAGCACTGGCATTATATGACCGGTGGAAATGACCACAGACTTTCCTGGCCTGCCTCAGGAGATCCTGTAAGCCAGGGTACCTGCTCAAGAACCGCTGCACCACCAAATTCAGGACGTGAGCCAAACAGGAAACATGGGTCAAGTGTCGGAGGGCGGAGAGGAGGTTGGTGCCATTGTCCCATACAACCATTCCTAGCTGAAGCTGGCATGGTGTCAACCACCTTTGAGCCTGCCCCTGCAGAGCCGCCAGAATCTCTGCCACAGTGTGGCTCCTGTCCCCTAAGCAGACCAACTCAAACACTGCATGGAATCTTTTTGCCTGAGTGCTTGCGTAGCCTCTTGAATGCCTATGGAGGCTGGTTCTGAACCGCTGGTTCAAAGGAGAAATCTGCAGAGGAAGAGGCCATAGAGGAAGAAGAAGAGACGGGGGTGGAGGGGAGAGCTGTGGAAGAATCACTAGCATTTTTGAGGTGTGGTGGCAGAACAAGCTCAAACGATACTGAACCCTGTCCTGCATCCTTCCCAGCTGCCAACAGAGTTACCCAGTGCGCCGTGAAAGAAAAGTAACGTCCCTGTCCATGCCTGCTGGACCATGGGTCAGCAGTAATATGCACCTTACTGCTGACCGCCCTGTCCAACGAGGCCAAGACATTGCCTTCCACATGCTGGTAGAGAGCCGGAATGGCCTTCCGTGAAAAGAAATGGCGTTTGGGAACCTGCCACTGAGGTACCGCACATTTCACAAATTCACGAAAGGGGGCAGAGTCTACCAGCTGAAAAGGCAGCAGTTGCAGTGCTAGCAATTTGGCCAAGCTAACATTCAGACGCTGAGCATGTGGATGGCTGGGACTGAATTTTTTTTGACGGTTTAGCAACTGGGGTAGGGAAATTTGCCTGCTAAAATCGGATGTTGGTGTACTGCTAGCAGATTGGCCGCAAGTACTTGGGACACCTATTTCTATACCTTCATTCCTCTCAGTGCAGGTTTCTTAGAGGACTGGAGGTATAGTGGGGTTGGAGATCCCAGCTAATGAGGAGCAAGGAGAGGTCCACCTTGTTCTTTGATGTGGGTCTTTTAAGTGCTGTTGCCAACGGACTGCATGGGAGGTCGTCATATGCCTGGTCAAGCATATGGTGCCCAAGTGGCTGCTGTTTTGACCACGCTTGATACGCTTCAGACATATGTGGCAAACAGCAATGGTGCCATCTGCTGCACATGTGTCAGAAAAGGCCCACACCAAAGAACTTTTCAAATTATGCGGGGAGTCAGCAGCGCCCTGCACCTGCTTAGCTCTGCGGTGTGATGCAATAGGGTGGCTGCCATTAAGTTGCCCCCTGGAGGGTATATTACCTTGTTGGAGATGTGCCTCCTCCTCTCTTCTATCAGGCACCCAAGTTGAGTCAGTGACCTCATCATCCCCTCCCTCCTCATCACTGGAGCAAACTTGGCAGTATGCTGCAGCTGGGGGAACATGACTGCCAGTTTCTTGACCTTCTTGGGCACACCCTCTCTCTAGGCTGACGTTTCTCCCTTCCTCAACCTGGATACCATCATCAGAGCCTTCATCCTCCTGCAGCATGTACCCGACACTGTGGTCGAATAGTTCGGGGGACTCTTCCATGCATGATGGTGGGGTTAGGGAAGGAGTGACTGTTGAAATGGAGCCGATGGAATAGGCCGCTTTGACAGCTGCATTGGCAGGCAAACTACTCTGAGCCTGGGTGACAGAGGATGAGGATAATGAGGAAGGCTTTGTTATCCATTCCACCAACTCTTCTGCATGTTGTGGCTCAATAACACAGCCAGCTGCAGGAAAAAAGGGCAAGCGTGTCCCACGGCCACGTGCTGAGGATGCACCATGTCCACGACCAGCACTGTCGACTGTAGACACAGAGCCTGCTTGCCCTCTTTTAGTGGCCTGTGAGTGTCTGCCTCTCCTTGGTGGCCTTCCGGACATGCTGTAAATATTGTTTAGCAAAAAAACACTACACTGTATTGTGTACTGTGTACACCACCAGGAAAGTAGTAGCAACTGCACTAGGTGCACGGTACTGTGTACACCAACAGAAGTGTAATAACAACAATGGGTGCACTGTATGTATTGTGTATACCACCAGGAAAGTAGTAGCAACTGCACTAGGGGTGCACGGTACTATGTACACCAACAGAAGTTTAATAACAAGTATGGGTACACTGTATGTATTGTGTACACCACCAGGAAAGTAGTAGCAACTGCACTAGGGGTGCACGGTACTGTGTAAACCAACAGAAGTTTAATAACAACTTTGGGTGCACTGTACGTATTGTGTACACCACCAGGAAAGTAGTAGCAACTGCACTAGGGGTGCACGGTACTGTGTACACCATCAGAAGTTTAATAACAACTATGGGTGCACTGTATGTATTGTGTACACCACCAGGAAAGTGGTAGCAACTGCACTAGGGGTGCACGGTACTGTGTACACCAACAAAAGTTTAATAACAATTATGGGTGCACTGTATGTATTGTGTACACCACCAGGAAAGTAGTAACAACTGCACTAGGGGTGCACGGTACTGTGTACACCAACAGAAGTGTAATAACAACTATGGGTGCACTGTATGTATTGTGTACACCACCAGGAAAATAGTAGCAACTGCACGAGGGGTGCATGGTACTGTGTACACCAACAGAAGTTTAATAACAACTATGGGTACACTGTATGTATTGTGTACACCACCAGGAAAGTGGATATATATATATATATATATATATATATGAGACTGTATATATATATTAAATGCACTGCAGCTAACTGAATCACCTGCCTGCCTGAAGTATATTAGAAACAGTACACCAGGAACGGACTGCAGTCAGATCTAGCTAAACTGGATACAGTGGATATATATATATACACAATACTGACTGTATATATATATTAAATACACTGCAGCTAACTGAATAACCTGCCTGCTCAATCTAAATGATACTCTATCTCCGTCCACGCCCGCAACGACACACTACACGAGGCCGACGTGCAGATGGCCTTCTATAGTCTATAGTGTGGGGCATGGACTTATGCTACGTACACACGGTCGGACTTTGTTCGGACATTCCGACAACAAAATCCTAGGATTTTTTCAGACGGATGTTGGCTCAAACTTGTCTTGCATACACACGGTCACACAAAGTTGTCGGAAAATCCGATCATTCTGAACGAGGTGTCGTAAAACACGTACGTCGGGACTATAAACGGGGCAGTGGCCAATAGCTTTCATCTCTTTATTTATTCTGAGCATGCGTGGCACTTTGTCCGTCGGATTTGTGTACACACAATCGGAATTTCCGACAACGGATTTTGTTGTCGGAAAATTTTATATCCTGCTCTCAAACTTTGTGTGTCGGAAAATCCGATGGAAAATGTATGATGGAGCCTACACACGGTCGGAATTTCCGACAACAAGGTCCTATCACACTCTTTCCATCGGAAAATCCGACCGTGTGTACGGGGCATTAGTCCCCCTGAGCCATGATTGGCAAAAGGCACCCTGCCTTTGGCCAATTATGGCTCTCTTAGCTGAGGGTGCTGTGATTGGACAAAGCATGCAGGTCATGGTGCATGCTCTGGCCAATCATCATACAGCAATACACTGCGCTCCCGCAGTGCATTATGAGCTGTTGCGCGCCGCTAGAATTTGGTGTGAACGGCCCATAATGTTCGGTTTTCGACGGACGGACGAACAGCCAATGTTCAAGTCTTACTCATGTTTGACCCGAACAGAAAGCTCATCCCTAGTGGTAAGGCTATATCCTCTGTTTTCTATTTCTTGCTCTATGACATTTGATTACAGAATTATTACTAGGACAGAAAGTGAGGGCAAACTCCCTGAATAAGCACACACAGAGCAATAAAAGGTTTCTAACCATTAAGCTGGACATTAAGATTTCTCTTGTTGATCCCCGCAGGTTAAACAAGAAAAATCAGTCAATTTTCCCATCAATACTAAAGGATGGACATATCTGCAGTGCCGTCTATTATATTCTGACAACTGGTACCCGCGGCTGTCATAATACCCAAACAGTGACTAAATCTGACTGGATACATGTGGGTCAGCCCCAGGCCCATGTTACCCAATTAGGGAGAGACCACACACACAGTCTGGGATTGTTATAATTAACCTATATATGCAATTATGCAATATACCAGATAACAGCAATTAATGATGACAGCTCTTGTAGACACTAAATAGGACAATACAACAATTGGTGTTTTCACAGTATTACCAGGCTTAAGGCTGGTAGCACCAGAGGGTGGCTTCTGCTGGAGGACTGGAAGTTTACGGTGCACTGTATGGCACTGTACAGCTGCTAAGGAGAGCCCCACATGGCTATTCTGGGTACTAGGATGTTTCCTCTCTATGGGCATAGTTCCTGTTCTGGCCCTACTGGCCAGGATCCTGTCCCTGTGCTAGTTACTTTCCCTGACCTACCACTCGATCCAGGCATGCCCAAATGACACTGGTACCCTATTATATAAGCACCCACACCAAGATGGCCGCAAGAGATCTTGAGAGTGCGGCATCCAATTGGATTGAGAGACTGACAGAGTTCCTAGGAAGATAATTCCCCTAACAGACTACACTTCATCTGTAATAAGATATTGACACCTACAGGACAGAGTGGAGACCTGCACTTGCCTACATGCAGGCATTCACCAAGAATTCTCCATCCAGCACCAAAAATCCACAGACAAACTGACTTTTGTAATGTGGGGTGGTGCTGACAGGGCCTCCTGATTCAGGAGGAACTGGCCAAAATGCAATCTGTGTATGGCCAGATTTACTCTCTCCAGAAAAAAAAAAAAAAGATGTTTTGCTTGAATTATGCATGGTTCACACATGCATATCATGCAGCTCACAGCAGGGGGTCCGGTGCATCCCTGTTCACTGATTCAGGTGTGAATCAGGTCCCACTTTCTGCCTGAATTTGCACCTGATTCGGAGCCAAAGACGCACAGGACCCTTTCCAAATGCAGACCGTGGCCACGGCCACCCCGTCTCCATTGAGAGCCGGTCACACTCTCCTGTCATGCAAATTGGATGTGGGGAAACCCACATCCAATTTGCATAAGTGTGAACCCAGCCTTAGGGCCCTTTTACACGGACGTGTCCGTGTATGGGCTCCGCTTTGCTCAGCTGGGGATCGCTCCGTCGATCCCCGCTGAGCAGGCAGATGACAGGTCAGTCTCTGCACACTGTGCAGGGACCGACCTGTCAGAGCGCCGCTCTCCTCTATGGGGGATCGGATGAAGTTTGTTTTCATCCAATCTGCAGACGGATGGAAAAGTAGGGTTTTCCTCCGTCATCGGAAACGGAGCATAGCGGAGACTGATGTCAGCGGATGTTCATCCGCTGACATCCGCTATCCCATAGGGATACATGTATGTCCGTTTTTCATCCGAAAACGGATGGATGAAAAATGGACATACGGTCCATCCGCGTGAAAGGGGCCTTACAGTTTAATGAGCAGATGTACCTAAAAAAGTGACCACTTACTGCACTTTCACTGGCTACCAGTTTTAGAGTGATATTTGCCTATCTGTAGGCAGACTAAATTAAACTAGCTTCTAGTGAACCTTTGATAACCATTTCCTCCAGTCTGTGCATGTATTCACTTTGTTCAAATGTTATCCTCTTCTTTTTGAGAAGTTGAAAATTTCTTTGAAAGCAAGATCTGATTTGCCTCAACACTCTAAATAAAGATCTCTCTATTTTTTGAATTAATTAATGAGCAGTGGATGCGGACTGGCATTCTTCCATTGCTCTCATATTCCACCATGTTACACTATCCTTACAACAGCTTGAATATTTCAAAAGCATAAAAAAGTGGATAAAAAGATACCTACAGAATTCCTGTCATTATTAATCTTATCCACGAAGTACATAAAATACACATAAAGCTCGCTGGGAATTGTTATGCATAAATTGGGCAGAAAAAAAAACAGGGAATAAATACAGATTCTGCATCGAGTTTCTGGTCCCTGTAGCACTGCAGGGATTAATCATTTGGCAAAACATTGTCAGTGCTAAAATACAAGATCTTCAAGTGCTGATAATGTTTTTTCTTCAAGCTGCTCCAAGAAGTACAGTCACATCTCCATGCAAATGAGGCAAGGCTAAAGATGCACTAGACTTTAGGCGCAGGCAAGCTGAAGTTCTCTCTGCCTGTATTAATTTTACTGCAAGGCTAGCAGCCAAATGTAGCCTTAATATGCTGCGATGACCTAGTTTACCTCTGTTTCAGAGGGAACCAAACATTTTCTTAATTTCAGCTAAACCTAAAAGTATATTTCATTTGTGAAAGCCTAAGCTTTTGTGTGCAGCTTCGTACAAGAATCAGGCACAATGATATTATAGACCTCCTGCTCAAGATTTGATCAATGTTATATGGAGAACTGTGAAATCTAATTTCAGGACTCAATAGGAGATAAACACTTTTCTTACGCATGTCCCCAAGTAACACAGAAGCAATGGTTTTAATTCTGAGACCTGTAAAATGCAGTTGAGGCCTCAGGGGTTGATTTACTAAAGGCAAATATACTGTGCATAGCTCCCAACTGTCCCTGATTTCGAGGGACTGTACCTGATTTGGAGCAATGTCCCCCTGTCCCTCATTCCTCCTCATTTGTCCCTCATTTTGGACTGATCTATATAGTTGTACATAAAATGCACTTTTTTATCTTTCAAAATGTGTTTCCCAGTGCTAAACCTTTCATCCAAATTCTAAATTGCTGCATTTGTAAATTTTAAAAGCCAATATAAAGGAATAGTAGTGGTAAAAAAAAAGCCCTTGTGGATTTAATTAACCTTTTGTTTTTGGTTTATCCTCCTTTAAGGGGGTGTGGCAGGGAGCGTGTCCTATGCCTACATACGTTTGCTAGTAGGTAACCCTCATTCCCTTCTCAAAATGATGGGAGGTATGGACTGTGCACTTTGTAAAGTGCAGCTTCCCCTCTGCAAGTGCAGTTGCTCCAAAGCTTATGAGGTAAGGCTTCACTTTGCAAAGAGTATCCAGCCAAGTGCAAGGAAAGGAAAAAACTGCATTTTTACTTGCACATGATTGAATGATGGAAGCCGGCAGAATTTCTGGTCATTTACTAAGCTCTGGAGCAACTGCACTTGCAGAGTTCACCTGCAATTTGCAATGTGCACAGTCTTTTTGCCTTTAGTAAATTAATTCCTCAGTCTCATTTAGAGACTGAAGTCCAGCAGCTCCACTGGTTATTCAGTATTATGGCCAGTTTGTTAATAAGGGAGCTTTGTGCTTTATTTCTACCCAGTGCCGAATGTACCATTAGTCACAGTAGGCACTCACCCATAGGTAGCCGTTTGCCGACCAGCCGCCGTCATACAGCACGTTCCCCCGAACTGTCGTAACTGTACGTCAGCCCTTTAAGCAGGGATAGCACTGCAGGGGTGCCGATTTGTGTACAAGTACTTCAATGATGCAGGTACTGAATTTTTGGGATTTCTTAATTCCAAAAAGAAAAATAGACTTCAAGTTCTGGATAGAGAGACAAAATAATTAAAAGATAAGCTTCTATCGTTTAAACGTTCCCCAGAGTATAACTCTCTTTCCTCTAACCTTCAGTCTTTCCTTGAGAAAGAAGATAGAGAGCAAAAGAGCAAAAAACCTAAAAAAATACTCCCAAGATGCTGGGGATTATAAATCAGGGATGGTTTTTGGATGGCAAAAAACGCTGCTGGCAAATACCACTCCTGAAGCATCCGCCATGGCCGTTACAAATGGTTCACATATTGCTAATAGTATGGTGGGTACCAACCATTCCAGCCATACACAACCAAAACACCCATTTACAGGGGGTTTTGGGTATTTACATGAACCTAGAGGTCACCCAGGTCCTCAGAGAGGCAGGCATCCCAGTTACAATACCCCTCCACAATCACATCATGGATGGGCTAATAATCGGAACAATAGAGGAGGCAGAGGTCACTCTAGAGTAGGGATGAGCCGAACACCCCCGGTTCGGTTCGCACCAGAACCTGCGAACAGACTGAAAGTTCGCACGAACGTTAGAACCCCATTGACGTCTATGGGACTCGAACATTCGAAATCCCAAGTGCTCATTTTAAAAACTAATTTGCATGGTATTGACCTAAAAAGGGTTTGGGGACCCGGGTCCTACCCCAGGGGACATGTATCAATGCAAAAAAAACTTTTAAAAACGGCCGTTTTTTCGGGAGCAGTGATTTTAATGATGCTTAAAGTAAAAAAAAAAAAAAGTAAAATATTCCTTTAAATATCGTACCTGAGGGGTGTCTATAGTATGCCTGTAAAGTGACGCGTGTTTCACGTGTTTAGAACAGTCCCTGCACCAAATGTCATTTTTAAAGGAAAAAATCTCATTTAAAACTGCTTGCGGGTTTAATGTAATGTCGGGTCCTGGCAATATGGATGAAAATCAGTGAGACAAACGGCATGGGTACCCCCCAGTCCATTACCAGGCCCTTTGGGTCTTGTATGGATATTAAGGGGAACCCCACACCCAAATTAAAATAAGGAAAGGTGTGGGGCCACCAGGCCCTATATACTCTGAACAGCAGTATACAGGCGGTGCAAACAAGACAGGGACTGTAGGTTTGTTGTTAAGTAGAATCTCTTTGTAATTTTGAACGGGTACATTTTTAACGTGTTTAGCTCCAGCCAAAAAATCTTTTTTAAGCTTTTTGGAAAACATAGGGAAGGGTTATCACCCCTGTGACATTTGTTTTGCTGTCTTTCCTCCTCTTCAGAAGATTTCACCTCACTTTTTGTCCCAATGGATTGGAAAGCATCAGTGGAAAGGAGAAATGTTTTTCCCATATTAACTCTTACAGGAGAGAATTTCCCTTCCTAGGGGTAGATTTCATCTCACTTCCTGTTGTCTCCTTCCGTTTGCAAGTAGGAGTCGTTTGTAAGTTAGTTGTATGAAAGTAGGGTCCTGCTCTATATACTCAGCAGAAATTTGGGCCTTAGGTGTTGCTGTGGCCACAACACTGTAAGCCCTCACAGGGCCCTGCTGTGAAATATTAGATCAAGAATTGTAATTACATGCCCCTGTTGAACAGGAGCTGAAAAATTAGGCCTTAGGCACTGGTGCTGGTGCCACAACACTGCAACCCCTCACAGACACTCTAGTTGGAACGCAGGAACGAGCCCTGCTGCAAAGTATTGCATCAAAAATTGTAATTGCACGCCCCTGTTAAACAAGGGCTGAAAAATTGGGCCTTAGGCACTGGTGCTGGTGCCACAACACTGCAACCCCTCACAGACACTCTAGTTGGAACGCAGGAACGAGCCCTGCTGCAAAGTATTGCATCAAAAATTGTAATAACACGCCCCTGTTAAACAGGGGCAGAAAAAATGGGCCTTAGGCACTGGTGCTGGTGCCACAACACTGCAACCTCTCACAGACACTCTAGTTGGAACGCAGGAACGAGCCCTGCTGCAAAGTATTGCATCAAAAATTGTAATTACACGCCCCTGTTAAACAGGGGCAGAAAAAATGGGCCTTAGGCACTGGTGCTGGTGCCACAACACTGCAACCCCTCACAGACACTCTAGTTGGAATGCAGGAACGAGCCCTACTGCAAAGTATTGCATCAAAAATTGTAATTACACGCCCCTGTTAAACAGGGGCAGAAAAAATGGGCCTTAGGCACTGGTGCTGGTGCCACAACACTGCAACCCCTCACAGACACTCTAGTTGGAATGCAGGAACGAGCCCTGCTGCAAAGTATTACATCAAAAATTGTAATTACACGCCCCTGTTAAACAGGGGCTGAAAAATTGTGCCTTAGGCACTGGTGGTGGCGCCCAGAACCAAAAATGTTCTTACAAGCTATCAGCGTGATGATTGAGGAGGAAGAGGATAATTACTCAGGGATAGTCACTCAGCATCAGCATAGCCAGTCTTTGAAGGGATCTGAGATTTCAAAAAAAATTATTCGGTTACATCAGCATCAGGTGCTTGGTAGCTGGTGGTGATCCAAGACTGATTCATTTTTATGAAGGTCAGTCGATCGACCGAGTCAGTGGACAGACGCACCCTGTGATCGGTTACCACGCCTCCAGCAGCACTGAATGTGCGTTCCGAAAGAACGCTGGATGCAGGACAGGCCAGTAGCTCAATTGCATACTGTGCAAGCTCTGGCCAGTGATCCATCCTCAAGACCCAGTAACCCAGAGGATTTTCGGTGGGAAAGGTGTCCAAGTCTGATCTTGCCCCTAGGTATTCCTGCACCATGTAAAACAGTCGCTGGCGATGGTTGCTGGAACCGATCATACCTTGGGGCTGCGGACCAAAAAATTGTCTGAACGTATCGGTCAGACGGCCACCTTCTCCACCGCTCCTTCTTTGACTGACCGAAGCCTCAGCAACACGTTGTCCAGAAACAGGAGTTTGTAACCTCCCAGTCTCTGGGAACGCGTTGCACAGACCTTTCTGCAAGGCCTCCCGAAGATGTTTCATCCTCTGCTCCCTCTGCGATGGCAAGATAAGGTCCGCAACCTTACCCTTGTAACGTGGATCAAGGAGGGTTGCCAGCCAGTACTGGTCCTTCTCCTTGATACCACGAATACGAGGATCCTTACGCAGGCTTTGCAGGATCAGGGAGGCCATGCAGCGTAGGTTTGCTGAGGAATTCGGTCCGGAGTCCTCTGGGTCACTAAGGACGACATGGTCCGCAGCCACCTCCTCCCAGCCACGTACAAGTCCATGTGTTTCTTGGGACTGATCCCTTAAAGACTGCTGCTGATGCTGAGTGCCAGGCTCCACCTCCATACTGACACAATCTTCCTCCTCCTCCTCCTCCTCCTCTCTCCTATCAGGCACCCACGTTGAGTCAGTGACCTCATCATCCCCTCCCTCCTCATCACTGGAGCAAACCTGGCAGTATGCTGCAGCAGGGGGAGCATGACTGCCAGATTGCTGTCCTTCTTGGGCACCCCCTCTGTCCGTGCTCATGTTACTGCCTTCATCGAGCTCAGTATCATCATCAGAGCCTTCCAAACGCTGGGCATCCTCCTGGAGCATGTACCCAACACTGTGGTCAAACAGTTCGAGGGACTCCTCAGGAGGACATGGTGGGGCTAGGGAAGGAGTCACTGATGACATTGAGCCGAGGGAAGAGGCCGCTGCTTTGCCAGACAAAGTACCCTGGGCATGGGTGAGAGAGGATGAGGAGGATGAGGACGGCTTGGTCATCCACTCGACCAAGTCTTCCGCATGTTGCGGCTCAACATGGCCAGCTGCCGAAAAAAAGGCCAAGCGTGTCCCATGGCCACGTGCTGATGAGGATGCACCGTCTCCACGACCAGCACTAGACACAGAGCCTGCTTGCCCTCTCTTATTGGCTTGTGACTGTCTGCCTCTCCTTCTTGGCCTTCCAGACATACTAATGGCCTGTAGCTGCACTAAGCTGGGATATATATATATATATATATATATATGTACTGATACTGCAGCTAGCAAAATCAACTGCCTGCCTGTAGTATGAGAACACCACCAACCTTCTACAGGTAGCTTTAGCTGAACACTGAGGTGGACGCACCCCACTAACTTGTAGGTTTAGCTGAACACTGTGAGCAGGACGCACTGCACTAACTGTAAATAGTCTAGCTGCCTGACTGTGGTACTAATAGGATCAAAAGAACACCAGCAATTTTCTTCAGGTAGCTGTATTTACTGTAACAAGACAAGCCTGCCTGTCAGTAAGAAGATAACAGAAACGGATCTAGCTGAACACTGTGAGCAGGACGCACCCCACTAGCTTGTAGGTTTAGCTGAACACTGTGAGGTGGACGCACCCCACTAACTTGTAGGTTTAGCTGAACACTGTGAGCAGGACGCACCCCACTAACTTGTAGGTTTAGCAGAACACTGTGAGCAGGACGCACTGCACTAACTGTAAATAGTCTAGCTGCCTGACTGTGGTACTAATAGGATCAAAAGAACACCAGCAATTTTCTTCAGGTAGCTGTATTTACTGTAACAAGACAAGCCTGCCTGTCAGTAAGAAGATAACAGAAACGGATCTAGCTGAACACTGTGAGCAGGACGCACCCCACTAGCTTGTAGGTTTAGCTGAACACTGTGAGGTGGACGCACCCCACTAACTTGTAGGTTTAGCTGAACACTGTGAGCAGGACGCACCCCACTAACTTGTAGGTTTAGCAGAACACTGTGAGCAGGACGCACTGCACTAACTGTAAATAGTCTAGCTGCCTGACTGTGGTACTAATAGGATCAAAAGAACACCAGCAATTTTCTTCAGGTAGCTGTATTTACTGTAACAAGACAAGCCTGCCTGTCAGTAAGAAGATAACAGAAACGGATCTAGCTGAACACTGTGAGCAGGACGCACCCCACTAGCTTGTAGGTTTAGCTGAACACTGTGAGGTGGATGCACCCCACTAACTTGTAGGTTTAGCTGAACACTGTGAGCAGGATGCACCCCACTAACTTGTAGGTTTAGCAGAACACTGTGAGCAGGACGCACTGCACTAACCTTAAATAGTCTAGCTGCCTGACTGTGGTACTAATAGGATCAAAAGAACACCAGCAATTTTCTTCAGGTAGCTGTATTTACTGTAACAAGACAAGCCTGCCTGTCAGTAAGAAGATAACAGAAACGGATTTAGCTGAACACTGTGAGCAGGACGCACCCCAATAGCTTGTAGGTTTAGCTGAACACTGTGAGGTGGACGCACCCCACTAACTTGTAGGTTTAGCTGAACACTGTGAGCAGGACGCACCCCACTAACTTGTAGGTTTAGCAGAACACTGTGAGCAGGACGCACTGCACTAACTGTAAATAGTCTAGCTGCCTGACTGTGGTACTAATAGGATCAAAAGAACACCAGCAATTTTCTTCAGGTAGCTGTATTTACTGTAACAAGACAAGCCTGCCTGTCAGTAAGAAGATAACAGAAATGGATCTAGCTGAACACTGTGAGCAGGACGCACCCCACTAGCTTGTAGGTTTAGCTGAACACTGTGAGGTGGACGCACCCCACTAACTTGTAGGTTTAGCTGAACACTGTGAGCAGGACGCACCCCACTAACTTGTAGGTTTAGCAGAACACTGTGAGCAGGACGCACTGCACTAACTGTAAATAGTCTAGCTGCCTGACTGTGGTACTAATAGGATCAAAAGAACACCAGCAATTTTCTTCAGGTAGCTGTATTTACTGTAACAAGACAAGCCTGCCTGTCAGTAAGAAGATAACAGAAACGGATCTAGCTGAACACTGTGAGCAGGACGCACCCCACTAGCTTGTAGGTTTAGCTGAACACTGTGAGGTGGACGCACCCCACTAACTTGTAGGTTTAGCTGAACACTGTGAGCAGGACGCACCCCACTAACTTGTAGGTTTAGCAGAACACTGTGAGCAGGACGCACTGCACTAACTGTAAATAGTCTAGCTGCCTGACTGTGGTACTAATAGGATCAAAAGAACACCAGCAATTTTCTTCAGGTAGCTGTATTTACTGTAACAAGACAAGCCTGCCTGTCAGTAAGAAGATAACAGAAACGGATCTAGCTGAACACTGTGAGCAGGACGCACCCCACTAGCTTGTAGGTTTAGCTGAACACTGTGAGGTGGATGCACCCCACTAACTTGTAGGTTTAGCTGAACACTGTGAGCAGGATGCACCCCACTAACTTGTAGGTTTAGCAGAACACTGTGAGCAGGACGCACTGCACTAACTGTAAATAGTCTAGCTGCCTGACTGTGGTACTAATAGGATCAAAAGAACACCAGCAATTTTCTTCAGGTAGCTGTATTTACTGTAACAAGACAAGCCTGCCTGTCAGTAAGAAGATAACAGAAACGGATCTAGCTGAACACTATGAGCAGGATGCACCCCACTAGCTTGTAGGTTTAGCTGAACACTGTGAGGTGGACGCACCCCACTAACTTGTAGGTTTAGCTGAACACTGTGAGCAGGACGCACCCCACTAACTTGTAGGTTTAGCAGAACACTGTGAGCAGGACGCACTGCACTAACTGTAAATAGTCTAGTTGCCTGACTGTGGTACTAATAGGATCAAAAGAACACCAGCAATTTTCTTCAGGTAGCTGTATTTACTGTAACAAGACAAGCCTGCCTGTCAGTAAGAAGATAACAGAAACGGATCTAGCTGAACACTGTGAGCAGGACGCACCCCACTAGCTTGTAGGTTTAGCTGAACACTGTGAGGTGGACGCACCCCACTAACTTGTAGGTTTAGCTGAACACTGTGAGCAGGACGCACCCCACTAACTTGTAGGTTTAGCAGAACACTGTGAGCAGGACGCACTGCACTAACTGTAAATAGTCTAGCTGCCTGACTGTGGTACTAATAGGATCAAAAGAACACCAGCAATTTTCTTCAGGTAGCTGTATTTACTGTAACAAGACAAGCCTGCCTGTCAGTAAGAAGATAACAGAAACGGATCTAGCTGAACACTGTGAGCAGGACGCACCCCACTAGCTTGTAGGTTTAGCTGAACACTGTGAGGTGGACGCACCCCACTAACTTGTAGGTTTAGCTGAACACTGTGAGCAGGACGCACCCCACTAACTTGTAGGTTTAGCAGAACACTGTGAGCAGGACGCACTGCACTAACTGTAAATAGTCTAGCTGCCTGACTGTGGTACTAATAGGATCAAAAGAACACCAGCAATTTTCTTCAGGTAGCTGTATTTACTGTAACAAGACAAGCCTGCCTGTCAGTAAGAAGATAACAGAAACGGATCTAGCTGAACACTGTGAGCAGGACGCACCCCACTAGCTTGTAGGTTTAGCTGAACACTGTGAGGTGGATGCACCCCACTAACTTGTAGGTTTAGCTGAACACTGTGAGCAGGATGCACCCCACTAACTTGTAGGTTTAGCAGAACACTGTGAGCAGGACGCACTGCACTAACTGTAAATAGTCTAGCTGCCTGACTGTGGTACTAATAGGATCAAAAGAACACCAGCAATTTTCTTCAGGTAGCTGTATTTACTGTAACAAGACAAGCCTGCCTGTCAGTAAGAAGATAACAGAAACGGATCTAGCTGAACACTGTGAGCAGGACGCACCCCACTAGCTTGTAGGTTTAGCTGAACACTGTGAGGTGGACGCACCCCACTAACTTGTAGGTTTAGCTGAACACTGTGAGCAGGACGCACCCCACTAACTTGTAGGTTTAGCAGAACACTGTGAGCAGGACGCACTGCACTAACTGTAAATAGTCTAGCTGCCTGACTGTGGTACTAATAGGATCAAAAGAACACAAGCAATTTTCTTCAGGTAGCTGTATTTACTGTAACAAGACAAGCCTGCCTGTCAGTAAGAAGATAACAGAAACGGATCTAGCTGAACACTGTGAGCAGGACGCACCCCACTAACTTGTAGGTTTAGCAGAACACTGTGAGCAGGACGCTCTGCACTAAATGTAAATAGTCTAGCTGCCTGACTGTGGTACTAATAGGATCAAAAGAACACCAGTAATTTTCTTCAGGTAGCTTTATATACTGTAACAAGACAAGCCTGCCTGTCAGTAAGAAGAGAAGAGGAACGGATCTAGCTGAACACTGTGAGCAGGACGCACTGCACTAAATGTAAATAGTCTAGCTGCCTGACTGTGGTACTAATAGGATCAAAAGAACACCAGTAATTTTCTTCAAAATACTGTAACAAGACAAGCCTGCCTGTCAGTAAGAAGATAACAGGAACGGATCTAGCTGAACACTGTGAGCAGGACGCACTGCACTAAATGTAAATAGTCTAGAAGATAACAGGAACGGATCTAGCTAAACTGAATACAGTGTATATATATATATATATGCAACACCTGGGATGCATATATATAGACAATACACTTTAAGTGCAGCTAACTGACTGACTGTCCTGCCTAATCTAGCTAACTCAAATGAAATGACACTGTCTCTCTCTCTCTCTATTTCTCAGCACACCGGAACACACTGCACAGGGCCGCCGTGCAGGCAGCCTTATATAGTGTGGGGCGTGTACTAAATCCCCTGAGCCATAATTGGCCAAAGCCTCCTTGGCTTTGGCCAATTACGGCTCTCTGTTAAGGCGGCGCTGTGATTGGCCAAGCATGCGGGTCATAGTGCATGCTTGGCCAATCATCAGCAAGCAATGCACTGCGATGCCGCAGTGAATTATGGGCCGTGACGCGCCACACGAATTTGGCGCGAACGGCCCATATCGTTCGCAATTCGACGAACGATCGAACAGCCGATGTTCGAGTCGAACATGGGTTCGACTCGAACACGAAGCTCATCCCTACTCTAGAGGCAATCAATATAATTATAGGACCCTCCACCATGTCGATTATAGAAATTATGGATATAATGGGTCCCCTGTGAGAACCTATGACCATCCACCTCCCTTTGGAACTGATTCTCTTTACTATGACCATCCATCGATCCCTGTGTATAACAGATTTTCCCCATTCCATAATGGAGAGGATCAATCATATAGCAGGAACGAATACAATCGTCCCTCATCAAGTCAAAGACGATACGATCAAGACTCCTACGGAAATTAGGATTTTCGTAAGGATACACAGGGAAGAAAAAGGTCTTTGGACTCAAAAGAGGTTCCAGAGGGGGGTAGAGAACCTAGAGAGGAAAAAAGAAGAAGGACATGATAGGCAGAGGAGTTTTTAATTTAAGCACTAAGGAATTGACTACTCAAGAAATGATGATACTAGATAAGGGTCTAAAATATAAACCACAAAAAAAACCTAGACAAATTTCATAGCTTTATAGATGTCCACAACTTTGTTAGGAAGATTAACATCCAACGGTACATAGCTTCTAATACGTCTTCTCAATTTCAAAGAGCTGCCAACTCAGGTATGGTACATTCAGGGCTGTCTAACTAGTCTCTATTCAGCCCTCCAGTACCAGCAGCTCCAGCTGTTAACATCTTTAGGGATTTAGTTTTGCAAGATTTAGCCAAACCCCCCCCCAAAAAAAGATATACAACCAGTCCTTTCCAATGGCTGGGTTTAAGTCACTGTGCGAGAGGAGAGACATTGTAGTCCGTCCTGCCGACAAGGGCGGAGGTATAGTCATGCAGGACAGACCTGACTACATTAAAGAAATGTACAGGATATTGAGTGACCAGGACGCATATAGGGAACTTCCCAGTAACTCAACCATCCAATATAAAAAAGAGTTGGACAAACTGGTCTTAAAAGGTTCCAATGAGCAGATTTTAAACAAAAAAGAAAGGGCTTACTTAGTACCAACTGCACCCAGGATCCCGATTATATACCATCTGCCCAAGATCCATAAGGATCCTACCCATTCTCCGGGCCGACCAATTATAAGTGGGATTGACTCGGTAATATCCCGTATCGGTACATATATAGATTTCTATCTCCAACCATCGGTTAAACGCACTCCATCGTACCTCAAACATATGACTGATACCATTAGGTTACTTGAAAGTGTGGAGGTTAAGGGGGATCCTTTGATGGCCACTGCTGACGTGGCGTCATTGTATACCTGTATTCCTCACACTAGAGGTATTGAAGCGGTCACAGATTTTTTGAATAGCGACCATCACTAATAAACAAAGTGAGTACGTTATTGAGCTATTAGAAATCGCCACTAAGCACAACTATTTTTGGTTTGACGAAAAGTTTTTCTTGCAGCAGAAAGGTGTGGCCAGTCTTGCCAACCTTTTTATGGCAAAGTGGGAGGAGGATGTTGTCTATTCTGAATACAGGCCCTCATTGGTACTGTGGGCCAGATATATAGACGACATCCTCCTTCTATGGGATGGCACCCCTGAATCCCTCAGGGATTTCTTTGTGCTTTTAAATGACAACGATCGGGGTATCTCGTTGAAATATGAATTCAGCTCTTCTAAAATCCACTTCTTAGATCATGAGATCAAGATTGTCTCACGCCAATTTAAGTTCCAAACATTTTTTTAAAATACTGATCGTAACAGCTTTATACCAATTGATAGCTGCCACCATCAATCCTGGTTACAGTCTGTGCCTCATAGCCAGTTCCTGAGACTGTGCAGGAATTGCACTGATGTAAACAACTATCTGACTCAGGAGTCAACACTGAAAGACAGATTTATAGAGAAGGGATACGATCCAACATCGGTAACCTTAGAATTAAATAGAGTGGCTGAGATCGACAGGAATTCTTTGTTGATACAAAAACCTCCTCGGGAACAAGATAACTCCTTTAAATGCTCTATGCTCACTACATTTTCAGTTCAACACAAAGAAATTAAAAACATTATTTGTCGGCATTGGGATATACTTAGAAATGATTGCGTCCTGAAAAATGTACTCCCAGAACAACCTAAAGTTATTTTTAGATGAGTGCCCTCTTTGCAGGGAAAAGTTGCACCCAATATTATTAATCCTCCCACACGGCCTTTTTATCACAACTTAGTTGGCTATTTTCCTTGCAAGAGATGTACTGTATGCCAATATAACTCTTGTGGCAGACGCAAAAGTCTTGAAATCAAATCTAATGCCACAAACCGTGTATACCCCATTAAAATTTTTTGCACTTGTGCCACCACACATGTTGTTTACATGATTACTTGCCCTTGCGGGAAGCAATATGTGGGCCGCACAATTCAAGCCTTTTCTGTCAGAGTCAGTGAGCATATCGCTAAAATAAAAAGTGGGGATGTCAAACATAATGTACCCCGACATTGTAGAGAACATCACAGACGGGACCCCACTGGCTCCCAATTTCTTGTTATTGACAAATATACCCCCCCTTGGAGAGGAGGAGCTATGACACGTGGGGTTTCACGTTTGGAGACCTATTGGATCCACCAATTACAGACCTATTCGCCTCTCGGATTAAACGTCGAATGGGATATTAATGCTTTTATTAACCAAGCATGATGTCTTTCCACTCTAGATATTATAAGGTGCAGTTGGTACATATTAGATTATTTTTATATTTTTTTCAGATATTTTTTATGAATATATTTTTAATTTTTTTATACTTCTTATGAATTTTCCATATCTGATTAAATATTTGTTTGGTCCTCATCACGAATTGAAATTGAATATGAAAACTAATCACTAATTGTTCATTTTTTACATTAAATTGTCATTTTTATATATCTTTTTTTACATACTTATTTTCATTTATCCCTGCATTCCATGTTTCCGCCACGATAATGTGTAGATGCATGGTATATTTTATGCCCCGACCGTCTATTCTGTCCCTTTGATTACTACATGTAGCCTTTTCCCATTTTAACGCTGTTTGTAGTATTCTGCCTCTATGAGCGGCAATTTATGGACTAGTGCACTATGTTTTTTTGTCCCTCTGACAAGCAGCGCCATGTTTTGGGTTACACATACCTGACATGGCGCCGTTTGACGTTATATCTGCTCTCACATGTCCCTTTGAATAGCGACGCCATGTTTTAGGTTGTCTAAGTCTGACACGGTCTCGCCTGAGGTCATATCCCCTTCCGCATGAACGAGGCTTGGAGTGCATGCTACGGCGCCATTTTGGCAGAACCAGGAAGTATTCCTCATAATTGCATTTTCAATCAGACGGAGCTGCTATTCAATATGGGGTATCCAGTATCTATAAAAACTCAGCTAGCACAGTGGTCCAGCACCCCAGATGATGACGTCTAAGTCGAAATGCATCGGGAGATTATGCTGAGACCATTGTCACCTTTTATCTAAGCGCTTGTTTTTACTGCTATAAACAGTGTATTTCCTTTGCTTTTATATATTAAAAGTTTTTTTCATACGGAATTACGCTATATGCCTTCCTTCTTCTGTTAATGGTGGGGCTGATTGCCCAAATCAACTGATCCCACTTATATCCTTTATCCACCTGGAGGTCTATCTTGAGGTCATACCCGGATTACGAGCCTGATATCAACTTGGTATATTATACCACAAAGCCTGACTGACTCACTAGGTGTACACCTACTTGAGTTCAATCCTTCCGGTAAGCATTTAGGTGTTTCTAGTGGTGGATCTACTATCAAGTAAATTACTATCATAGCCTATGTATACATTTGAAGTTGAAGATTGTCACCATACTATATGCACATATATGAAGTTGAAGATTATCACTATATTTTATACACACATATGACATTGAAGATCGTCACTGATTTTTTTTTTTTCTTGGACATTGCACTTTGAAGTTTTCTTCTCTCTTATAGACATTATATGTTCTATTAGAGGACTTTTTTTGATTTACCTGTGCACATTATCAAGTTTATTTATATTGCTTGTCACGGTTTATATGATTGCTTAAGCGCTGCACATTCTATCCATTTTGTCACTTTTTTCGCAACTTTATCTATTGCTGTGCTGGCTGCTATATTTTCATATTTTTTTTGTTTTGTTTTGTTTTTTCTGACAGCGCGGTATATGTGCGTTTATAATTCACAGTGCCGATTCATGTGGCCAGCGCTCACAATCACCGCCAGGCGGGCACAAGAGCCAGAACAGGGACGTGTGTGTAAACACACAAATCCCCTGTTCTGTGAGGAGAGGAGAGACAGATCATGTGTTTCTACTAGCTATGAACAATGATCTGTCATCTCCTCTAGTCAGTCCCATCCCCAGTTATAACACACACGAGGGAACACAGTTAACCCCTTTATCGCCCCTAGTGTTAACCCTTTCACTGCCAGTGACACATACACAGTAATCAGTGCATTTTTATAGCACTGATCGCTGTATAAATGTCAATGGTCCCAAAAATGTGTCAAAAGTGTCCGATCTTTCCGCAGTCCCGATAAAAAAAATAAAATAAAAAATCGCTGATCACCGCCATCACTAGGAAAAAAAATAAGAAAAATGCCATAAATCTTTCCCCAATTTTGTAGACGCTATAAATTTAACGTAAACCAATCAATGTATGCTTATTGCAATTTTTATTACCGAAAATTTGTAGAAGAATGCATATCAGCCTAAACTGAGGAAAAAATTTGCATTTTAAAAAAAATTGGGGATCTTTATTACAGCAAAAAGTACAAAATATTGTGTTTTTTTCAAAATTGGTTCGCTTCTTTTGTTTATAGCGCAAAAAATAAAAACCATAGAAATGATCAAATACCACCAAAAGAAAGCTCTATTTCTGGGAAAAAAGGACATAAATTTTGTTTGGACACAGCGTTGCACGACCGTGCAATTGTCAGTTAAAGGTAAAATCATGAGGGGAGGATTGGGGAAGAGGAGATTTTACAAGCTCAATTTTAGACAGGGTGAGTTTGAGGAAATGGTGAGACATTCATACTAATATGTCACTCAGTAAATTTGTAATAACTGAATGGATCGAGGGGATGAGCTGGAGAGTAGATCTGGATGTCTTTGGTATAGAGGTGGTATAAGAAGCCATAGGAGGTTATCAATTGGCCCAGAGAAGTGGTGTTGTCAGGAAAGGCTTGCCAGAAGATGAGATGGTTCCTGCAGGCTAACTTCTGTTCCCCGAACTTGTCTTAGAAAAGGTGCATTAGCGCATGCTAACGTGCATTCGCATATTGTGCGCATTAATGTGTGCAGCGCATCCCGTGACAGATGAGGGTGCCAAATTGGCTATTTAAACTGGGTCAGTTCCCAGGATCAGTGCTATCTTGTCTACAGAATTCCCTAGATTGTCCTGTTCCCTGTTTATCTGCATCTTCAAAGTTACCTACCCAGCTTGCTCTGACTACTCCTGCTCTCCACCTGCACCAAACACAGCTTGTACCTTGACCATTCTCCAGTCTCCGCATCTGTACCTGATCTGATCGCACTGTGTATGACCCGGATTGTCTGACTCTGTTTAAGTTCCAGTCCATACGGAGCTATCTAGCTGCAAGCATCTGTCCATCTGCCATTGAAACCTGCTCTTTCGCTGACTACGTACAAATACCAGCTTGTTTCAGTCCTTGGGACATCCGCTGTCATCTGGCATACCACTCAACCGGAAGCCCAGCAGCTAGCATGACTACTAGCACTCGTGTGACTCTGCCTCCTGCCCCACCTGTCTGCTCTATCAGGGGCCCAAGTCAGAGGTGTAAGAGAGGCCTTCCTCTGCATATCGGGCTCTTCCTACCAGGTAGGTGACAGGTTTAGAGAGAGAATATGAGGGTCCCATAGAGAGAGCTTAGGGGTACCCCAACAGAATGAGGAAGGCGAAGGTGTAATGAAATAGCTAGGAGGAGAGTCAGGAAAGAGTAGAGTCATGGAGGCCAAGGGAACAAAGTTTATTGAGGAGAAGTAGGTAGTCGGCTGTGTCAAAGACTGCAGAGTGGTCTAAGGGTATGAATAAAGAGTAATGGTCATTGGTTTTAGCAGTTAGTAGGTAATTAGTAAGTTTTAGTAGGGCAGTTTCAGTGGAATGTTGTGGGCAGGAGCTAGACTGTAGGGGGTCAAGAATGTTGTTACCAGTGAGGTAGCAACTGATATGGTTGTGATCAAGGCATTCAAGAAGCTTGCAGGCCAATGTGAGCAGAGAGATGGGGCTTAGGTTGTTCAAACAGGTGGGATCCAGTAAGGGGTTTTTAAGTATGGGGGTAACCAGTGCATCCTTGACAGGGGAGGAAAAGGTGCAGGTGGAGAGGGAGAGATTGAATATGTGGGTTAGAGGGTGTAGGATAGAGCAGAAAGGGGGACAATAGTAGTTGTCAGGGAACAGGGTCCAAGGGCCTTATTATTATCAGGCCTCCAATTCACTGATTGCATTCTTGTTTTCTGATTATAGTCTGGAGAGGCTAGTACAATCCTGAAGATATACAGAATCCTATGTATTTTGAGCAGGCCTTTTGTGAAATTTTCTGGTTAAAGTCTTATGTGGATAATTAGCTTATTCTGCTAAACAGTTCATCCAAACTGAAAATGCCAACACAAGTAATTTTCTTTAACTATTTCTTGTGTTTTGCTTCTAGTTCTCCTTTCTAAAAGCTTATATGTGTCATTTTAATTTTAAAGTGTATGTAAGGCAATTCTTTGTAGTTTTGGATAGAGTAAGGAATGTTTGAGACTCCTGTTATACACTGGGGAAATATCTCTTCAGTTTCTGTCCTGGAGATACAGCAAAACGTAAAAGGAGATATCTGTAAAAACTGAAAAATGCCCTCTCTGTTGTCACCAGAACAGGTTTACCAATTGAAATATTTACCCTCAGTGAGAGTGACAGGCACAATGGTGCAAGAAAAATTGTCCACCTGCCTTAATAATACCCACTTCTGAAAACATGGTGCTCCTGGCATATGTTTTTAGACAATCCCTGCTCTCTAACTATATTCCTTTGGCTGACAACCCAGCTTACCTTGGCACCACACATCTCAGCCAGGTCCCACACTTCTCCACCGGACATCCGTCCTCTCTCAACCCTCTTTCCTGTTTTTTTGACCCCCTAGCTACCCATCCAAAAGACCTCCCTGCAAACACACTTTCTGTCCTCCCTTCATCCCTCTTTCTATTATCTTCTCCTCATGTTTGCACATCACTCCAACATTGCTTCCAGACATATTTTACGGCAGCTGATCTCACCATATTTCTGCATAAATCGCAACAGTTTTTGCTACCTGTCATATTATCTCTCTGGCTTTGTATGCTTTTGCATAGGTTTTCTAATATAAAATGTACCCAGCACATGTTCTGACATATCTCTGATATAATATCTATTGTAAATCCCTGTAAAAAAAAAAAAAAAAAAAAAAAAAAAAAACAATAAAATCATTGTAAAAGAAAGATTTCCTCTCACCACTTGTTTCTGTGACATCTCAAACATTTAACATTTCTCATCTTTTTCTGTACTAGATGTCGTTGTCACCGTGACCTGTAGTGAGGGTGAATCTCCTCAATGGGGACACAGACAGTAACAAAACACAGACAGGGGTTCCAACCTTTAAACATTCTATCCCAAAAAACTTTGACTTTACATACATGTCATATAGGTAGAGTTTTCATTTTTATTTGATTTATTTATTATAGGTACTTATACAGCGCTGTCAATTTGCCAACGACCTTAGTGCTGCTAGGCGGAAGTGCTACCCATTTAGCCACTGTGCTCCCCATTTTATTTTATAGTCATATAGCATTTCTTGTAAAAAAGGAGACACCTTTCCTTAAAAGATGAAATTTAGGCCTAACACATAATAAGAATAATATTGTGTAGCATGTAACAGTTAAACTTATTTTTTAGACAGTAGCATGTAAAACATATAGGAGTTTAGTTCTATGGTACATGAGAAAGCAAGTTTTTTTCCAGATATATTTAACAAATTTTTGCTAGAGTACTGACAATGCTTATCCACCTTATTTTTTCAATGATTTGTGATAGAGATGACCAGGATGAACTGTTTAGCTTGTTTCCCCTCTATACATTCTAAATACATTTGTTTGAAGGGCCAATTCATATTTTTTCACAATAAATTGCTTTGCCTTAGTTTTAGTCAAGCCAAACACTTCCTGTGTTTACTGCAAAGAGCTTTTCCAAAGCTGCTTAGTCTTTTATGTTTTTTTCAGGAAGACCTTCATCTTTCCTGCACTGAGAGCAACAAATATCCTTCCAGGTGAACCTGACTATAGCTGGGTCTAGACTGGGTCTTCTAAAAGAGGATTATATAATGCATTTCCCAACTGAGATCACCATGGAGACTGAAAGAACAACAATCAAAGTGACTGACTTCTGAGCCATATGATATCACTATAGTAACAAGGTACACAAAGGAACTATGCTACTGCTGTAGTTTATAAAAGAAATTAATTGGATGGACCTGGAATGCAGAACCTGCTAATAAAATAGAGACAAATTTTTCTTCTCAATATGTGATACAAAAAATAAAAATACAGTAACAGAGATACAATAGGTTTTGTAAAAATGACTCTGTTGAATCACCGACTTATCCATTACCAATGTATTATGTTCTTGTAACATGATATTTATATTGTCTTTCATAGCCTTGTTGCTACAATAGAAAATCAGTCCAGAATAGCAAAGCATGCTAATATCATTACCCAACTAATGTTCATAACCTCAAAAGCAATCCAACTATCTAACTTAGCTGACTTGAAGAAAATTGTCAAATATTCACCTAATAATGAATAATCAAAACCTTCTTTCATTTCTTCTCCCCCAGCCTGTAAAGAAATGGCAGATTATTATTCTTTTCAGGGAGTAAGATTTTTGGTGGTAACAGCTCCTGCTTCCCAATTCCCCTTTGGCTTGCGCTTGTTCATTCCTCCTCATCTGCTCCCACCCACCGCCTTCAATAATGTCACACTGCTCAGGAGGCAGTAGCACTGGTCTCACAATAGATCACATTTCACACATGTACAATAGATACAGTTGTTGTGAGTCGTCAGGTCAGCTCCCAAAACCAAGATGGTGACACAGGGAAACAGGAATCCCGAGGTGAAGCACTGCACTGCATGGACTGGTAAGTATCAATTTCTTGAAAATGTTGTGAAAGAACTGTAGCTGCTGACTTTCATTTGACCTATTTCCTAAGGAAGTTCCTCTTTAAAGAGAATTTCTCGATAAAACATAGTAATTAACAGCCAAATAAAATGTGTCCAAAAAGTGCAGTGCAACCAAAACTCCCTATATAAAAAGGTACATTAGTGCATTATACAGAATTGTGTATCTTTATGAGATATTAGTGGTGCAGAGGATTATTCAATTATTACTAGTTGGATTCGTATTCATTATATTTTTTGCGACAACCATGGATATCTTATATAGAAATATCTTATATAGAAAATCAGACTATTTATGAAGTACTTAATACGAAAATAGATTATGATGAAGATGAGGCATCATCCCGGTATAGGCACCCAAAGTTCAGCTATGTATGGGTATATTGCTGGGTGGGAAGTGGTTAATGGCAAAATAAAATAAAGGAACTACTTTCAGCCAACACTATAAAAAAAAAAAACTAGGGGCATATCAAGGAAGGGCGGTGAATGAAGAATACTTCATAAAATATAAAAACAAGGATGGCGAGAATTGGGAAATAGTATGGAGAAATTGTAATTATCAACATGAGATGGGGAAACACTGTGAAGCACCTAGAACACCTATATGGAGAAAACATAGACACAACAGACAAGGATTTCAGAGAGGGAGGTATGGAGGCCCCCAGGAAGAGGAAGACAATACCCTAAATTTGGAAATGATAGGGCAGCTCGGGCTAGAGTATATTCATACAATATCCCTATCTCCACTAGCAATAGGTTTGAGCCCCTAAGAGAGGAAAACAGAAATAGATCACCACCTAAAAGTTTTTTAGATTGGTGAAGTATTCCAGTGGATCTTATAGGAAATCAAGGCACAAGAGGGGGAAAGAGGAAGCAAAAGAAAAAAAGGAAACATTGGGTGATGGAAACAAGAAAGAAATGTAAGTCCTGGAAAGGGGCCTGAAATTTGCACCAACTAAGAACCTTAACAAGTTTGATACCTATATAGGGGTAGGGGTCCCAAAGTATGTGAGGAGATAAATATAAAAAAAAAAATGCTGATGAATGCACAAATAGGAAGTGCCACAGTGGTAATATAAATATATAAATAAAGCACAGCACATTTAAAAATAAGTCTACATTTACTCCACAAAACAATGACAGTAAACATACTGATGTATTCAAAAGGATGACGGCAGAAGATCTGGAAGTAAAACAGGTGAGAGGAATTAAAGATTACATATACAGTATATAAAAAAATAGAAGACAAAAAATGCAATAATTAGGCTGGCTGACAAGGTAAGGGGATATAGTAGTTAGGTCTAAAGAGGATTACAAGAAGGAAATTAGTAGATTACTGAAAGATAGGAAAACATATCAGGTCTTGAGAGGTAATCCTAAAAATATATACAGAAAGGAATTAGGAAAAGTAGTGAAACAGTGAAAAATTCTTAATCAAAAGGAAGAATAATATTTAGTGCTGATTATATACATTGTGCCAAAGATACATAAGGACAAGGCGTTCCCCACAGGTAGACCAATTGTCTATGGGGTTGACTCAGTCTGTGCCAGGATGGGGAAGTATGCAGATGGCTTTTTACAGCCACTAGTACAAAAGACAGCAGGATACTTAAGACACTAAATATTTGTTACAACTTTTACAAGAAATGCATATAACTGAGAAACTAATGTTAGCTACTGCCGATGTTAGTTCTTTGTACACCTATGCTAATCATGAGGATGCCTTAGGTGCTGCCAAATGGCCAATGGAAGGAGATGGGAGCCTATGTAAGAGGCAGAGAAGATACCTAAGGGAATTGTCGTGCTTACCCCTAACGCAAGCGGTCAGACCCTATAGCCTTCTTCTGTGTTTTTCACTTATAGCAGCCCCCTTTCCCATAAGGCAAGAAGGCCTACCAGTACTCGGCTGCCCCAGGACTTATACACAATGCTATAGTGCTTGGCAACCACACCGGGGCAGGCGTGAACTGAGCAAAGCAAACAGGTACTTGAGGTTGGCAGACAGGCACAGTGGTTTAATGACAGTCCAGGTACAAGGCAGGCAAGGGTCAGGATAGTCAGGGTCAAATCTGTAGTCGAAAGGCAAGCAGAGCTCAGAGAGTAGTCAATATCTAAGCTGAGGTCATCAATGAGGGAATCCAAATAGCAGAGCAGGACAGACAAACAGAGAGCTTGGAGCATGTGTTACAAACACAATATCACAAGCATGATACTGCGGGCTTGGCTGGCTTAAATCTCCACCAAGAGTCTGGCTACATCAATTCCTCTGCAGGCGGACAGACAGACAGGGAAAATGCATCATAGCCAAAGCCAGGATGCCTGAATGAGACCAGCAGCTGTGATGCAGCAGGATTGCTTGACACTCGACAGGAATGTTTGGATTTCTGCTTAAGTCATAACTATTTTTGGTATAATAGAGAATACTATAAACAGATTGGGGGATTGCCATGGAATTCCGTTTTGCGACGAGTGTTGCAAACTTATTTATGGTTTACTTAGAAAATTAAGTGGTATTTAAAAATAAGCCTGAACAGTTATTTTTATACCAGCTAATCATCAATGATATTTTAGTAATTTGGAATGGAGATATGAAAGCCTGGAAGTGTTTATCAATAAACTAAACAACAACCAAAAGAACATAGTATACACCTGCAAAACCAATGTGGAAAAAAAATATTTTCTAGATTTGTAAATTATGATAAAGTGGGGTGGATTATCTACCAGGACATTGTTCAAGCCAACGGACAGAAATGGGTATATCCCTAAAAATAGCTGTTGTTATAGACCATGGCTAATCAATATCCCAAAATGTCAGCTCCTTAGGACATGTAGAAATTGTACTGAAGAAGAGGATTATATTAAGCAGGCACACAAGAGAGATGAAACGTTTATTAATAAAGGGTATGAAAAATAATTAATAGAAAAGCAGATTATACAGGCACAACAGGTGAATATAAATGAGCCCATGAAAGACAAACAGAAGAATATTCAGGATGGGGACTTCTCCTTAGCCATTTTATTAGATTACAACGAGCAATATAACATTTTTTAGAATATAATAAAGAGATATTGGCCCAGTCTGATGACGGACAAACATTTGGGAAGTATACAAAGCAAGTAAACCAAAATTAATTATAGGAGACTTAGGGACTAAATTGTAAAGCGTGTGATAGATCCGGCTGTAGACACAACTCTCTCATTTTTCAAATAGGAGGTGGTTTTGTGCTTGTGAAAGATGCCAAGGATGTATGAGAACTAAAAAAAATATAGGAAGGAGAAACATGTTTAGATCTAAAGTGACCAAAAAGGCATATTACACCACTTGTATTACTGAGGGAGTGGTGTACTGTATCCAATGCCCATGTGAGTTACAGTACATAGGACACACAAAGAAGAAGTTGGCAAAAGGATGCAGGAACATATAGACTATATAATATCACAATATTTGGGGTATACCCCAAAATTTGGGGTATAGAAAGATACAAAGGGCATTGGAGGAGTACAAACAAGATTAGATCATTGAGCCAGAAGGAATCCAGATGGATATTTGAAATGAAAACTTTGGTACCAAAAGGATTGACCACCTCCAGGCTGCCCACGGTGTATGTACATCGCTACTTTGACATTATATATGGCAAATAACTGCCATAACCCTGATATATTTTTACATAGCAGGTGATCCAGCGTCAGATAAAAGTGGTCCCAGTGGCAGATTCACAATGGATGGGCAGGAAGTCGAGTGAGGGCAAGATGGTTCCCACTCAATGTCAAGTCCAGCCTTAAAGGGCCCATTTGTTGTTTTTTTTGTATAAAAGTGAAATTACTTTTTTTGTTGATTTTAAGTGCAAATGTGAGATCTAAAGGCCTTTTTGACCTCAGATCTCGCATTAAAGAAGCCCTGTCCTGCTTATTTCTATTACAAGGGATATTTCTAAAGTGTTTCTAAAGTCAAGATTGTTTTTTTTTTAACAAAGTATGTAAGTATGTCATACTTACCTGCTCTGTGCATTAGTTTTGCACAGAGCAACCTTGATCCTCTTTTTAGCTTCCCCGTCGGCAGTTCTGGCTCCTCCCCCCTGCTAAGCACCCCCAATAGCATCCCATTCACACACAGGGCGCAGGTTGGCCCCCCACTCTTCTCACTGACTCACTGGCTGTGAATGGCTCCCGCTGCTGTGTGGACCAATGAGAAGAGAGAGACCCTGGAGAACCGCTTCTCTCATGCACATCGCTGAATTGAAATGGGCTCAGGTAAGTGTTAGGGGGGCTGGGGGGGTAGCTGCACCAAGAAGGTTTTTTACCCTAATGCATACAATGCATTGCAATAAAGAACTTTGAGTTAGAACCACTTTAAAAATAGATTTTGATCGTAACTGTTTTATCAGTGACTTTTAATTATTAATTCTTTCCTAAATTTTTAAATTATGTATTATTTATATAATTTTACAGATATTGTGAATCAGTAAATTTTAAAATATGTGCTGTGGTCCCTAATGTAAATTTTATATAGGCCAAATTATTTGTGCAGTATATGTTCATTGTGTGCAAATAAAAGGTTGCAATAATTGTTCTTTCGAGATCATGGTGCTAAGTTTGTCAATTTTATATAATGTTCATTCAATTTGAATTATTGCATTGCTATTTTTTTGTGTAATTTAATATAATGATGATTTTATATGATTAAAGCGGTGTTCCAGCTGCAAAATATTTTTTTAAAAAGTCAGCAGCTACAAACACTATAGCTGGGGGCGTGGCCTGGACATGAGAGTGTGAGGATGCACATCGTGTGAGCTCTGGCGCCGGCTCTTAATATCCCGGTTTTTACATATAACCCGCGGCATTCTAATCTACATGGCTGGCATGGGTAAGAGATCGGGTAAATCCCAATTTAAAAAGAACATTCCGGCAAGCTCTATTAAGCGGTATCTCGCTACGGAGCCCGAGGATCCTGCGGAGCAAGATGGACTAGGCCGCTCACCTCGCGTATTGAACGTAAGCTCTGCCTCCCGTCATAGGCCTGAGATGAGACACCAGTCCCCAGTATCCTCGTGTGGATCAGAGGGGGAGAGAAGCCCGTGGGAAGGCTCGAGGGTGGCGGACCTAGTGAGCGGACGTCCCACTAAAACGGACCTGGCTCTAATGCTGGCGAGCCTAGAGAAGGTGATTAAAAAGGGGCTTTCAGCAGTGCGCACGGACTTAGCTCAGGTTCTTGAACGCGTAAAGGAGACAGAGCACCGTCTAGATAGACACGCCACTGCCATCAGAGAACTGCTATCCTCTACACGTAACCTCTTCATCGCACACAGAATGGCACTTTATAAATTGGAAGACCAGGAAAATAGAAATAGGAGGAACAACATACGCATCAGGGGTCTTCCAGAAGCAAAACGGGATGATGACCTGGCAGCTTCTATTCGCGGCATCTTTAACACCCTCCTGGGACACCCGGCAGATCACCCGCTGAAGTTGGACAGGGTTCATCGGGCCCTCTGCCCACGTAATCTCTCTAATGATATGCCCAGAGATGTCATCTGCCGACTGCATTATTTTGAGGAAAAAGACATCATCATGAAGAAGGCAAGAGATGCAGCAACTTTAGACTTCGATGGAGCCATTTTATCCTTTTTCCTGGATCTGGCCAGGGAAACATTAGAAAGACGCAGGGCTTTAAAACCCCTCACAGAGAAGTTACGTCAAGCTTCCATTAATTACAGATGGGGATTTCCATCAGCCCTGATAGCTAACAGAGACGGGAAGACGGCTGTTCTACGATTCCCTGAGGACTTACAGGCTTTTTGCATGGATGTCAACATTGAACCACCTGAACTTCCGGGGTGGCAGGATGGTATCCCTGTGACGCCACATCCATCTGAAGATCAGTGGCAGAAAGTCTCCCGCAAACGTCGCCCTGCCAACCTAGATTCTACTAATGGAGCAGACTGACCTTTTTTAGGACTTTATGCAATTCCATGAGGACACTGTAAGCTAAGTAATTTGTTCACAGAATCTCCCAAGTTCTTATACATTCACACTGGTTATGTCTGTTCAGACGATTAATTATAGTTATATATGTTGTGTGTATGGTATAGCTTTCCCTGGAGATGTAGAAGCTGGACAGCATTACTTGTCTGAGGTTTGGGTTATATAGCCTGTTTTAGTTGATCTGCCTGGCGCTGGATCATACGGATGGTGCTGATCCGTTATGGCCACATGTGACTTGATACCTACCGTGGGAATTCCCCCCCGCAAGAGGCAACGGGGGGATCTCTTCGGTGGTATGGGCGACCCCTCAGGGGAGTGTATGCTGTTGGGGTGGTCCCTGCGGGGCCCCTGTTTTCGCTCTGCAAGATTTTGCGTGCAAACCTATGTCACATTTCTGCACCAGTCACAAGTGATTTTCTTTCTTATGTCTCTCTATCTCTATTCCTGCTCTTTATTTCTCAACCTGTTGCTTTTTCTTTGTTCCTCTTCCCTCCTACTCCTTCCTTAGTTCCCCCCGCCAGCCTTGCAGGTCATTTAAACATGATGGGACTCCCCAAAGAACCTGATGGCCACCACTAAGCTGATCTCACTAAATGTGAGAGGCCTGCATGCTGCAGGTAAAAGACACCCATTGTATAGGGAACTCCAACGCATGCAGGGAGATATCTTTTTGCAGGAAACCCATCTAACATATACCACGTCAGTTAAATTATATGCTCATCAATACCCCACATGGTATTATAGTCTTTCTGATGTTTCAAAGGGGAAGGGTGTAGCCATTGGGTTCCGAAGGGGAACTTCATTCGTTGTTGATTATTTACTTGCAGATCCTTCAGGCAGATTTCTTTTTTAATAAAGGGCATCCTGGGTGATTTTTCATGTACTCTCGCTAATCTGTATGCCCCGAATCAGGGACAAGCTGACTTTATGGCAGCCACCTTGACTAAGCTACAGGACTTTGCGCAAGGATGTATTATCCTAGGTGGGGATCTAAACATTGCCTTAGAACCAATTTTAGACATTTCTCAGGGAAAGTCATGCATTCCACATAGACGCCTGGCATATATTCGTAAAATATTCCATAACACTCAACTCATGGATGTATGGAGGATGATGCATCCAGACGCAAAAGACTACACCCATTATTTGCATATATATGAATCCCACTCAAGGATAGACTATTTTTATATCCAACATCATTATCTGGACCTTTTGGTATGATCCAGTATAGAAATTACGACAATATCTGATCATTCTCCAATTAGTATGTCGCTTCATTCTCCATCCATACCCATGAAATCTACAAACTGGAAATTGAACGAGTCACTTCTAACTGATGAAATAGATTTAAAAGAAATTGAAAAGAGTCTCTCCCTCTACTTCAGGGATAATATTTCCCCGGACATATCACCGGGGACTCTTTGGGAGGCCCATAAGGCCCTCATCGGGGAAAGCTTATTGAATTGGGTGAAGAGGGAGAGAACGCACTTACAATATACATTAATAAAAGAGATAGGCATCATTGAAAAAACCCACAAATTAACTAACTTTAAATCGATTTTACACTCACTCACTAAAAAGAGAGAGGAATTGAAAGCTCTTTTCCACTCTGAGAATACATCCCATTGTAGGATTGTTGCTCAACAGTTCTACGAATGGGGAAATAAACCGAGCCGTATCTTAGCCCGATCTTTACAACAAAAGAAATCAGCTTCTTTTATTGCTAAGATTAAAACGGCCCCAGATATAATGGTGCACAAAACCAGGGATATCGCTAAGGAATTTCACTCCTTTTATCAACAGTTATATCAGGTTAGCAATGCAAAATCCAATGATATCACTAGGAAATCACAGATTGGGGAATATTTATCAGGAGCTAATCTGCCAAGACTCCCGTCTTCTCTTTTAGAGGCATTGGAAGATGATCTCACCACTGCAGAGCTTAGGGGGGCACTTAAATCAATGGCCAATGGTAAAGCGCCAGGACCAGATGGGTTGACGGTGGCCTATTACCGCACTTTTGCAGATGTTTTGCTGCCACATTTGACAGCATATGCTAATTCAGCACCTAATAGTGGAGGTTTCAGATCGGAAACTCTCCATGCTCACATCACAATAATCCCCAAACCTGGGAAGGATCCTAGCTTGTGTGGTAGCTATCATCCAATATGGCTGTTGAATTTGGATGCTAAGTTATATGCCAAAGCGCTCGCTGTTAGACTCCTACCCCTGGTTGCGCAGTGGGTTTCTAGAGATCACACTGGTTTTATCCCAGGGAGGGAGGCAAGACACAATTCGCTTAGAACACTCTCCCTGATATCCTATGTCCGTGGCTGCTCACAGCCCACCCTTCTTTTATCTACAGATGCTGAGAAAGCGTTTGATAGGGTGGACTGGGAGTACCTCATGGCCACATTATCGCATTTTGGCTTAGGCCCGAACATGCTGGCAAAGATCTCAGCTTTATATCAAACACCTTCAGCCCAATTAAGAATTAATGGTACATTAAGCGATCCTTTCTCTTTCTATAATGGTACCCGTCAGGGGTGCCCTCTTTCCCCCATCCTTTTTGCCCTTTCCTTAGAACCCTTCCTAGCAACAATACGCCACAACCCCAATATCCACGGGTGCACAAATAAAAAGAAAGATGATGCTCTTTCAAAGAGAAGGGGGATTTTAAAGGGAGATAGTGCGTCTATTGGTAGTAGGTCAAAACCACACTGTTTAATTAAAATATATGAATTTTTATTGAAAAATAATTAAAATATGCATAGCAAACATGACCATCCAGTAGTATATTCAAAATTAATTCGTGACTGTCAGCCAACATGCTTCGCAAAGAATTTTTCGCTTCATCAGGGCATTAAACGACATCACTAATTCATTTTAACTGTATAGAGAACAGATAGACTATAATTACATGGTGGCCATGCATAGTTATACATCAGAACATGGTACAAAAAATCTAATGAAGGATTAATTCCAATAGCTCTCACCTACTAGTACAGGTCTAAAGAACAGAGCAATCACCACCATTGCCAGACGTCATCCACTGTTCCAACTGGTGCATAATATCCATGGGTGCCAGGTCCCAACAGGATAATACCAACAGGGGAACTGGACCGCACAATAGCAGGGCAAGAATCTAGCAAAACATATAATAAAGAGAAAAGGAGACTGCTAAGTTCCTTATCAGAGGAAAATAATAAATATATATAGCAACAGTAATGGTAAATCATTTATCCCAAATCATACTGAAGCAGGAATTGATTTGATATAATATAGTAATAGAGAGTAGGCTGGGGAGCCAATCCCTAAGTTTGGAGAAAGTGCCATATCAGGCAAAAATCTAACTAACAGAAAAAAACTTTTAAATAAGAGGCATGGTAACAACTACATACAGATAAAAGCTAAGGAGCTATAGCAAATATGGAAACCATTTTTAGCTGAAAGAATGCTGATTGCTTGTGGGCATCACTGATTGTATTGTCCATAGGGGGAAGGGAAGGGGGTTAGCATCAAGATATCTGTAAAAAATGTTTTACGGCCAGAAGGTGTAACATAGTGGGAACACCAAAGTCCAACAGAGCAACATAGTGGCCACAACATCAAAAGATCAAAAAATAATAAGTATAGATGCCACTGGATATCCCCCATAACAACCAAATGCCCCCACCAGTATATAGAAAAGTGTACAGCATACAGGATACAGCTTACCTATAGAGAAGAAATGTCAGTGATACAGCTCCTAACCGGGAAAGCCAGTTCCTGCCAGTAGCGATGGGTAGCCGCAGGGTGCGTCTGTCAGACAGCACACCGGCGCTCCCATCTTTTAACTGCGTGGTCCCACTGGAAGTGAAAAGGTCAGAGATGACCTCCGGCATCACTTCCGATCCGGACGTCCCTGCACATGATGCGCGCGCACACTCCAGGGCGGATGCGCGTGCATTCACTCCAGGAGATGCGCGTGCATTGCCCATACTACGCTCAAAGGCGTGAAGGGCATGTGAGGGCGGATATGTAGGACTCCGCCCCCTTGAGCAGGGACGTCCGAGCCCCCTGTCTATGGCAATTGCAACCAATAGAGCACACAACATCTATGGCATGAGGGGGCCCATAAGTCAGTCCCGCAAAGACTGTAAAAGATATACATCTAGCTTGATATACATACATAATTTTATACAGTAGCCTATACAGGGATCTTTCCCTTAAAGCAAAACAGGCATGTATAGGCATAATTCAAAATAAAATACAAATGCATTATAGCAACTCAATCTCTATATATGTGGTGTAATGGAGTGGGGAGATATAAGGCATGAGGAACTAGTAAACAGAGGGTAGCTAGATATCATCACAGGGAGATACTGTATATGATAGAATATGAGAATATAAGAATATAAGGCTTATTTGGTAGTAATGGCCATATATAATGGCCATGTTATCCCAAACCACACCATCACAAAAAAGATTTGTAGGAGAGTGCTGTGTTGAGGCCAGGTGGGTAAGTAGCTTGTTGGCTAAAAATCCACCTGGCTTCTTTCTGAAGTATCTTTTTGTCTACATTTCCTCCCCTTTCGAAGTCAGGGATGACTTCTAGGACAAAAAAGGATACAAAACTAGGATCGAAGCTATGGTGAAGGCCAATATGCTTGCAAATGGGGGTGTATAGTAGCCCTGCATCCAGATAATATAGATGGTCTTGGATTCTTTTGGCGAACGGGCGTTTGGTTTTTCCGATATAAAATGTGCCACAACGACACATGGCAAGGTATACAATGCCTGTCGTGGAACAATCTGCATAGCCCTTTAGCTTATGGAAGCCTCCTCTTGGGAGGGAACATCCTATACCTTCTTTTATCCACGGGCAAAATTCGCAGTGTCCACATCGAAAGGTACCGTTCCCACCCTCCGCCCCCACTACAGATGTCGAGGGCTGCAAGTGGCTGTGAACTAAAGTGTCCCTAATGGACCGTGACCTTCTGTAGGTAATTTGTGGTGCATTAGCTACATACTTCGAGATGATCGGATCCTCCGAGAGGAAATGCCAATTATTATTGATAAGATTCCGGATTGAATGTTGAGCAGTAAATGTAGTAATGAGTTTAGTGGTGGGATGTGGATCACATGTTTTTTGTTTAAAGATAAGAGTATCACGTGTGCTTTGTTTTGCTCGTTGGTAAGCCCTTTTAAGGACTTTCTTGCTATAGCCTCTATTGATCAGCCTGTCATATAAGGCCTTCGCTTCCCTTTCAAAGTCTTCATTTCTTGCACAATTCTGTCGCAGCCAAAGATATTGGCTGTAAGGTATACTGTATACAAGCGTATGAGGGTGAGAACTGGAGAAATGTAGTATGGTATTCCGAGCAGTCTCTTTTCTGTATAGAGTGCTGAAAATGGAACCATCCTCTTTGAGAACGAGGCGTAGGTCCAAGAAGGGGATAGTGATAGTGTCTGATTGGATAGTAAACTTTAGATTGAAGTTGTTGTGGGAAAGGAGCTCCATAAATTCTGATAACAATTCTGCTGAGCCTGTCCATATGAGGAGGACATCATCGATGTACCTCCACCAAAGGAGAATGTGGCGGAGATACTTTGAGGCCCCCTCACTGGAGAAAAGGGTGCATTCCCATCCCCCCAGGTACAGGTTGGCATACGATGGGGCACAAGAAGTCCCCATCGCTACCCCCTGTACCTGGAGGTAGGTGACGCCGTTGAACAGAAACATGTTATTGGTTAAAATGTGTTCCAATAGCGTAGTGATACATTGGCCCAGTTCCCAACTGTTGGTATCTCTTTCCCTCAGAAATTCAGAGACTACTGCTATACCCTGGGTATGTGGGATGCTCGAATATAATGCTTCAATGTCAATTGATCCTCAGTAGGATTTCGGACTGGAAATATAACAAATCATCCAAGCTATGGGTACAGTTGGAGATAGATCTGAGTGGGGTGGACCTTTTTCCCCTCATATGGATACCCAATAAGTTTCGCAAATTAGCACACTATACCTCCCCACTAACCAAATCAATTTTAGCATCCTGGGACTCTCTATGTCACACACAGAAATGGCCTTATAACTCACCGCTCATGCAACTTACGGGGCATAACTACTTTCCTCCAGGGAACATGGATTCAAAATACGGTAATTGGATTTCAGATACATCGGTCCTTCTCGGCAAAGTTGTGAAAAACAAAGATATTTTGCCTATATCTGACCTTATACCAACGACTCCGATACCCTTCATGTATCAATGGCAATACCATCAACTTTCACAATTCATAAAATCGTTACCTCGACCATTAAGGTCAGAAGAAGATATGAATCCTGTGGAATGCTTGCTAGCGGGAGATCTTCCCCCAGATAAACCTCTATCTAACTTTTATCAAGCTTTGATATCAATGTCATCAACAACACACTCATCTTTTCTAACTAAGTGGGAAGAGGATCTCCAGAAACCGCTCTCGGACTTACAACGCTCTATGATACTTCGCCTATCTCACGTTTCTTCAATATCCTCTAAGACAGCAGAGGTAAACTATAAAATGCTAACAAGGTGGCACTACACACCAGCTACACTTCATAATTTTTTTCCAACCATTTCAGACCTTTGCTGGAGGGGTTGTGGGTATACGGGAACCCATGCCCACATTTGGTGGACTTGCCCCCTTCATCAGACCTTATTGGTCCACCATTTTATATTGGATCGAAAAAATCCAAGGTAGTAAACTTTCGAATGACCCTTGGCTGTTACTATTTCACTGTACAGATGAACCAATTGGACCATATAAAAAGTCAATTACACCTCATCTGTTGAACGCAGCTAAGGCTCTCATACCAAAATTATGGAAACAGCAGAAAATTCCCTCATTATGCCAATGGCTAATGGAAGTGGATAGAATATATTATATGGAAGATAACGCTTTAAAACTCAAAAATAAATCTGAGTTAGCATCTAAGATATGGTCCTGTTGGTTTGTCTTTAAATTGTCATCACCATATGCTGAGATTATGGCTAGTAAGGACGTATGAACAGAGGATAATGTTCCATGTACGAAATACATACTGCAATGGCTGGACAATTACCCCTCCCCCCCCTCTTCCCCTCCCTTGCTCTCTCTTTTTCTACCCACTTTTTTCCAATTCTCCTCTTTTCTTGATTTAATTTTTTATTTTGATTTAAGGGTATGGCCATAAGGAACCAGTCATCGGAGGTTTCTGGACCCTAGGAAATACTGTCTTCATACATACCATTTATGGTTTGTAGGAAACCCCTTCATAAGTCGAGGATGACGAGTACCATATGATTACTGTCCGCCTCCTACTCGCTCTCATGAGTTAATACGCCGCAGCACCGGTCCCTGCCAGATCGGACGGCGCATTCCTGTGCTCCCTCTCATCCATCTAAGGCACTACAATGACAAAGCCTATGCTTTCCCTCTTATGGATACTTGATGCTACATTTCTTTGAGAGGTTCCAGGCTGTGGCCAACTGCTGTCTCCAACTCAATTCAGATATCTTATACCCATGATCAAATTGTGATCATTTACATTACAATCACTACTGATAGGTTTATGCAACCTTACCTTACCCAATTGAATCTCTAGCTCCTGAGGAAGCGTTCTGCGTAACGCGAAACATGTAGAGCAACTAGAGAATATCTCACCGTGGATTACCAAACCTGCTGCACTTTGTCTGCCACAATTGTGTATCTATCTACTGTTCAATACCCAGGGGAAGTATTTCTCCTATATATGGACTAAGTGATATATGTATACATTTATAACCTTCTTTATGTTATACAAATATGCAGGTTAGGACTCTCACGGTGTATGATTATTAGGGTCCACATCTAGCCTGAATTGTTTTTAATTAATCTATGTGTGTCCATTGTCTTTTATAATTTTCCAATAAAATACCTTTATCTAATTTATTTTTTGTAGTCTAACACTATTGTGCCTCCAAAGTCCCATGCCTAGAGTTTTTCTTTTATTTATAGTGTAAGACAGGTGATGGAATGCACTGATCACTGGATGAATTATCATAAGCACAATTGGAGTATACTGTATATGCACTTTAATTTACGAACTGGATTCAGAAGCACAAGTGGAGTGTATATTCATTTTATTATATGGACTTGATTTAAAGGTTGCGTATATTTGTTTGGTACACCTTTTTAATTTGCTTTGTACATTGTATCATAAATCATAGAAGGATTAGTGGAATTTGTCACCAATATTACCATAAAGGTACACAATTCTTTATAATGCACCAATGTACTTAATATGGGGAGTTGGTTGCGCTGCGCTTTTTTGGACACATTTTATTTTGCTTGGTGTGGGAACACATTACATTGTTTAGCAGCAACTGGGGATAGGATTTATAGTTTTAGGTATATTGGATATTGCGCAGAGAATTATTCAGTTATTACTAAATAACTGCTACAAAATCAAAGACGATCTCCTCCTAGGTATCACCACGGATGAGCGCTCCTTTGGATGGTGAGCGAGTATCGTCATAAGCTGAACATTCCAGATGTTTACTATCATGAGATACTATTTTATCTTGAACTTTGTGTAAGCATACATCCTAAAAGGGGGCTCCATTGATGGGAATAAAATTGTAAACTGGTTTACACTATGAAGATTCCCTTCTTTTCTACGGTTTGAATTGAATTAACAAGTCAACAAGTGGATATCCTGCTGTGAGTAACCAGACCTATCGTGTGGGATATGTTAACCCCTTATGATTGCTGATCAAGGATTTTAAGGACGTGGTCTTGCTGTATGCCAAAGATCCACTTTAAAGTGGATGTAAACCCGAAAATTGTTTTTTTTTTTTTTTTTATATATATCATACTGTAGAGTATAAGATTTCCTATCATTTGAGCCCAGTCTTACCACACAGAGTTAATCCATCTCTGAGCAATCCTCTTTTATTGTTCAGTGAGACAATTCTTGACAAACTGAGAAAAACTTTGTCAAATACTCCCCCTTGCTGTGAGTGACAGGTGATTTACATCTCGTGCACTAGCCTAAGACATGCATTATTTTTTAATTCCCTCCCACTCCTTTCTTCTGCTGCTCTGCAAGGATTGGCTGTTCCACACCTCAGCATGATTTGGCATGCTGAAGTCCTGTGGTTACTTTCCTGTCTTTTCACTGGATGTTAGAGATCATAGCAGAAGTTCAGCAGAAGTTCAGTGTTAGAAATACACAGGAGAAAATGCATATTGACAAGGGGAGTGTAGAGGTGGGCAGGGAGTCTACTGACATCATGACTCCACCCACCGAGCTCCAGACAACAGACCCACCCACAGAATCTACAGTTTTTCGGGTCTAATAACACACAAAGGTGAGACATTTGACAGGTAAAGATACATGCAGGAGGCATGTATATCCTTATAGATAACCCCTATGGCAGTAGTTTAGAAAGGATGACATTGGGTTTACATCCACTTTAATAACAAGGCAGTTTTATTATACCGTTCCGGTGAGTGTGCATTTTGAGAGGAGTGGTCTCACGTGGTGCGGTGAAGGTTATCGTCTATTTGACAAGTCACTACAGATTTTGCACTTTCCAGCTTCAGTAAATAAAGCCCATTGAGTACTTAAAATTGGGGTATGCCTGTATATGAATACTTCTTCATGAACACCATAGTTGTTTTAGACTCGCTTTTCAGAGGGAATATCACCACTATTGGAGGTTGATGCCTATAATCTCAAGCGCTGCTTTTGTCTACGAACTACATTTATGAACTTCTAGAGCTTTGTGTTTTTATGTTACCCTATGTGTCCATGCACACATAGGCTGTAATCAGTGTTTTTTGGCAGGGCCATTTTCGGCTATTCAGCTTTTATCAGCGTTTTTGAGCCATAAGCTTTTGTGGGAGTATAGTGTTGCTAAAAAAAGCTAAAAAACGCTGAAAAACGCCACTGCAAAAACACTGCAAAACTCATTCTACAGCTTTCTACAGCTTTTGACAACTAATGCTACTGGCGTTTTTTATTGCGTCCAGTGTGCATGAGTACTAAATGTTTCACATCTTTATGTTCACAAACTACCTTTGAATGTACTATGAGCTATGCATGAGCAGGAGTTCTATTACCCCAGGCCAGCAAATAAAGTTGACCAAACAAGACAAAGCAAAGAGGCTGGAGCTGGTAAGCACTGACTTTTCATGGCTGCTGGAGACGTGAGTATTTGCAGATTTTAGTGCTGATGAAATGTTTCGTTATTTAAAGACAGCACAGAAAAAAAAAACATGACATTTCATAGGAACAGCATTGTACAACTATAAGACCCCTTTCACACTGGAGCGGTTTTCAGGTGCTTTAGAGCTGGAAATAGCCTCTGCTAAGCGCCTTAAAATGCCTCCTATTCATTCCAGTGTGACTTTTCACACTCGGGCGGTGCGCTTGTAGGACGTTATGAAAAGTGCTGCAAGCAGCGTCTTTGGGGCGGGTTGGGAGCGCTGTATTTAGAACTCCTAAAGCGCCCTGCCCATTGGAATGAAAGCGCAGCAAAACAGGAGTTTTTAACCTCTTTTTGGGGTAAAGGTGGACGAAAAGTGGCGCAAAAGCGGCGCTTAAACAGTGCGTTCAGTGTGAAAGGGGTCTAAATCAAAATAAATAGTAAACCATTATGTAAACATTTTAATTATTTAAAAGACATGGTAACTAGACTATCTTTCCATAAACTTGTGCCAATTTTTCTCAAATTCCTTTTTGCAAAAGATCCAACCAAGACTGTTTTAATATTGTAGAGCTATGCGCATCTTGCACTCTGAGGATCTTTTTATCTAAACGTTTTTTTTTTAAGTATTACTTTAAAAACCCTAATGATCATCAAGTTACTATTTCTTTTCCAATGTACTTTTCCAAATCCCAGTGACTATGGGAATCCTAGTACACTGCTCAGAACCAAATCTGTTCTAAAATCTCTTAGAATCATTAAGTTACAAAATCCTTTTCAATGTACTTTTTCTAATCATGGCTATCCTGAAACACCACTCAGTGAGCAAGCCAATTTGTTCCAAAATGTTCTAATGGACCAACACATAATTTATATATTATATACCGTATTTATAATATGATTGACGCTTGGTACACATAAGCAGCAATTTCTTGCCCCTTCTATAGAGATAGAATCCATTTGAGTCCATTTGGGCTCTATTTAGTCGTTTACATTTGAGCATGTTTACTAGCCCCACTTTTCTCAAGGATTTCTCTTTAGTAAATAAAGCCAATTGTAGTATACTGGTATAGTGGCTAAGTGGTTAGTACTTCTGCCTAGCAGCACTAGGATAGTTAAAATTCCAACCATGACACTACCTGCACAGAGTTTACATGTTGTGCCTGTGTGGGTTTCCTTTGGGTTCTTTGATTTCCTCCTAGACTCCAAGGCCACACTGCTGGTAAGTTAATTGGCTCCTGTCAAAATTGGCCCTAGTATGTGTATGTATGAATGTGAGTTGGAGATCTTAGATTGTAAGCTCTTTGATGGCAGGGACAGATGTGAATGTATATATATGCAAATCGCTACATACTTTATTGGCGCTAGATAAGTACCTGTAATAATTGAGAGTTGGAATTGGGGGGAGGGGGGTGAACTAGTCAATTAGACACAACTACCTTAAAGCAGGCAGGCAGTTGCAAGCTTTCCTATTAGAAGGTCTTGCTTGCATTCCAACTGGAATGTGCCAGATATACTCTGTAATACACTTTTTTTGTAAAATGAATATGTAATAAAAATAAATAAAACTGGAATAAGAAATGATATGAACTTGTAAACCTCCAAAAACAAAAATTATATTTGACCAAAAGCCATTACGGTTTATGATTCTTTGACTAAAATTAATATAATAGCATGTTATTGACTGTTACTTTATTACTTAAAAATGGAAAAAAAATATATTTTGCCCATTGTCAAGCCTAAATATTTCCCTTCTGTCAGATTGCTGCAGCTGTAGGTGCTGAACTCCTCTAGGAATTTAACGTTGTAGGTCCTGTTCTCATGGCAACAGTGACGCTTTAAAAATAGTTGATGCAACTGATTTATCGGTTTATAAAACACTCTGCAAACAATGTTAACACAAAATGAGATGATTTGTGTCAATATGTTTTCCTGTTTATAAGGCAAATAATAATTAAAAAAGAGTGTGCTACTTTACCGGTACATATGCTCAAATCCTTTGGCAATGAATGATGGAGCATATACATTCTGCCTGATTGTAGATTAGGATTATGATGATTTTTATTCACTGAAACTGACCCTACAACCCAGTGTATGCATTTGTCCTGGTGAAAGTGGGCAGCAGTGTTCTGTTTGTCTTTTTCCTACGGGCACACTGATCATTTATTTAATCTTACCTCACATCCAGCAAAAAATAAATAAGGACTAGTTTTGGGTGCGCAGTTTGGATAGAGTATAAGTTCAGCCCAAACATCGCCTGTTCGCGTGTTCGGCTTTGCCCAATCAGGGCACAGTTAATAGATGGTTGTTAAGGAGCAGGCCAGGAGGTCGGTTTCTGCATCCTTAACAACGGATGAGTCATCAGCTGTCAACAGGCTTCCCTGCTGACAGCTGAATGAAAAAAAAAAACATTGCCGGCAATACAAAAATACAAGGCTTTTGGGTCTGGTATTGATTTTAAGGGGAATCCCATGCCAACATTTTTAAAAACGGCGTTGGGTCCCCCCCCACAACCCATATAAGAAGAAGGCTAACCGCCAACTGCCTGCTCAGCCATCTGACAGTTCTTAAATAGGTAAGAGGCAGGGCCACCTGGAGAGACGTCAACTGGTGGCACCGCCCCCATGTGACATCACCAACCCAGCATGCACCGGTATTTTTTTTGTTGCATTGATGTCCCCCAGGGCAGTACTCAGGCACCCATACCCATTTTATGGACAATAAGTTGCATAAGTCTTTTTATAAGGACAACCACAGACATAAGTGGACAATTGGACATGTAGCCATGATATATCTGACGTGTCTCGGACAGCCTTTCCGTAAACACCAGATCATAGCATTGATTTATATTTATTTAGGAAAGGAGCACTAGTAAACCTCATTATATCTTTATTTCAAAGTGGTAGTTCTGGCCCTCTTGTGTTTTATTAAATTTTACCCCTCGCTTATGTATTACATTTTTTAAGATCTACAGTATTTGTATAATTTTATAAAGCTACTCAAATCCATGAGATGACATCATCTAGGACTAGCATTTTTGACACTTGTAGACATCAGAAGAGCTGTATCTCGCTTAATACACAGCTTTTATTTGACATAGTCATAAATAAAATGCCAGAAATGAATCCAGGCAGGTACCAGAAAGGATCTATGACTTGCTGAAGGAGGCTAGCCTTCCACCAGTAAAATTTAATTTGATCCTTTGGATGCAAATTCTGAAAAAAGCATTCATCATAGCATTTGATTGATTTGACACCTGAAAGACAGCATGTGTAATGTACTTCATGTACTACATGTGTATCCAGGGCTGTGAATTGTTTAGGGTGGGCTCCCTGCCTAATAAAAGCTCCTCTGGGTGCCTAGTTGTTGATTAGTTAATTAGATCACTCTTTAATTAGGTTACTGTTACCTGTTCATTAGATGTACTGTTAGATGTACTGATATTACTGTTTAAAGTTTGCATTGTTTAGGATAATGTGATCAAGCTCTTATCTGATTTTGTGTGATATAAATTCTGTGTGAATTTACAATAAAGAGTTCCTGTTTGCACCTAAGCTAGTGTCATATTTGAGATAAATATGTAAGCTGCCACATCTGGCCTCTCCTTCTGAAAATACTAGTTGTCTGGCTGTTCTGCTCATTTCATGGCATGCTGATCATCTCTTGGCTATAGCTTCACTGTGTCTTAAATGGCTAGGTGGTTGTTTGGGGTGAATCATTTAACATGTAACGTGCTAGAGACGGAAAAGGAAACAGTTGTTTCCTTTGAAGAAGACATTTCTACTTCAACAAATATATTTGCTTTACAATACTTTTCAAGCTCCTCTCTTTCTTCCTTACGATACATCTGGAATGTAAATTGCATAAAAAATGCCTCTAAGACAAACAAGCAGTCTCAATACTTATGACACCATTGTGTATAGAGTAGGAGGGTGAAGTTAACATACATTGATGCTGCGGATATAGAGATGTGTAGCAATAGAACAAACTAGCTGTGTCCTGCTCAGAATGGGTTTCATTAGAATATTGTTCAAATTCTTAAGTTCATGGCTCATCAGTACAGATCACTGGTAATATCACAAATCAATGAACTGCAATGGCTATTAAATTGCATATTCATTGGCAGATGACTGTCAGTAATGACAGTGTGACCTTGAACTTCTAGCCCAAAACCACGTTTTGTGTTTTTCCTGCACTTGTTTTTCCTGCAGTTGTGATCGACAGAAACACGCTCAGTTATATTGAACAACAATTACAAGGACAGTGTAAATTGTCAGGAGAAGAATAAGGCCATGGTAATTATTTTCTTCTGAAGCCAAAAAAAATATATTTAAAAAAAAAAAAGATTCACAAAAATGATGCACAGCATTTTAACGGTAAGATATTTTGTGCATTACTTGCATTAATATTGCAAGTTGTCATGTAGGTTTGGTCTCTACCAGGACACTGGAAACATTGGGGTTGATTTACTAAACCTGGAGAATGTAAAATCTGGTGCAACTGCTTAGAAATCAATTCACTTCTAGTTTTTTTTTTGTAGCTTAAAGTGGTTAAAGTGGTTATGAAGGCAGAAGGTTTTTTTTAATCTTGATGCATTCTATGCATTAAGATAAAAAAAAACCTTCAGTGTAAAACTATGGAAAATAAAAATCTTCAGTGTGCAGCAGTCCCCCTCAGCCCCACCTAATACATACCTGAGCCCCATCTCGATCCAGCGATGTTGCACGAGAGCCTCAGCTGTCCAGGACACTCCCTCCAGACTGGCTGAGACACAGCAGCAGGCGCCATTGGCACCCGCTGCTGTCAATCAAAGTCAGTGAGCCAATGAGCAGCAGCGGCCCATTCATTAGGCTCCGCCCCCTTTCTCCTCTCCACCCCCTATATGCAGTGGATAGATTCATGCATAGAATGGGGACTTGACGGGGACTTCCCTGTGGCATTCCCCGTGACGTCAGAGGGGGTGACCCCGCCCCCTCTGACATCACGGGGAATGCTACAGGGAAGTCCCCATCAAGTCCCCATGCATCAGAGGGGGGCGGGGTCACCGGGTGGCCCCGCCCTACGTTATTTAAGAACCGTCAGAAGAGGAGAAGCGTCACACAGCGGGAGCCTCCCATCATGGTGCATGCGGAGCGGCCCAAGAAGACGAAGGGAAGAAGACGCCGCGGAGGAAGATGCCAGACGGGAACACCGGAGGAAGAACCAGAAGAACTAGAAGAACCAGAAGAAGGAGGAAGAAACCAAAGGAAGATAAAAGAAAGAAGATAGAAGATAGAAGATAGAAGAAGCATTTAAATAAAGGAATTGTCAAAAACTGTCTCTTGTCATTTTTAACATTTTTTTTGTGAAATGGTAGGGGTACTTTTGTACCCCCTTACCATTTCACACAGGGGGGAGGGCCGGGATCTGGGGCTCCCCTTGTTAAAGGGGGCTTCCAGATTCCGATAAGCCCCCTGCCCGCAGACCCCCACAACCACCGGGCAAGAGTTGTGGGGATGAGGCCCTTGTCCCCATTAACATGGGGACAAGGTGTTTTGGGGGGCTACCCCAAAGCACCCTCCCAATGCTGAGGGCATGTGGCCTGGTATGGTTCAGGAGGGGGGGCGCTCTCTTGTCCCCCCCTCTTTTCCTGCGGCCTGCCAGGTTGCGTGCTCAGATAAGGGTCTGGTATGGATTTTTGGGGGGACCCCACGCCATTATTTTTTTAAAAATTTGGCGCAAGATTCCCCTCAAAATCCATACCAGACCTGAAGGGTCTGGTATAGATTTTGAGGGCGACCCACGCCATTTTTTTTTTTTTTAATTTTGGCCGGGGTTCCCCTTAATATCCATACCAGACCTGAAGGACCTGGTATGGAATTTAGGGGGACCCCCACGTCTTTTTTTTTTAAATTTTGGTTCGGGGTTCCCCTGTGGGGAATTCCCATGCCGTTTTTATCAATGATCCTTTATGTGTATTGTCGTACCGGCAATTCATTAATAGCGGCGAGCAGTTTTAAGTGACTTTTTTTTATTTGAAATGTCATTTTGCTGTCAGACTGTTCTAAACATGGAAAACATGCGCCCCTTTACAGGCATACTATAGACACCCCCCAGGTACGAAATTTAAATTAATATTACACTTTTATTATTTCACTTTAAGCATTATTAAAATCACTGCTCCCGAAAAAACGTCCGTTTTTAAAACTTTTTTTTGCATTGATCCATGTCCCCTGGGGCAGGACCCAGGTCCCCAAACACTTTTTATGACAATACCATGCATATAAGCCTTTAAAATTAGCACTTTTGGCAATTTGGATATTTATTTATATTCACATTTTATTGATTATTACATAACACTCTGGCCAATTGGATATTTATTAGGACACATTAGTGATTTATTTAGTAGGGTGGGTATTTAATATTTAGCGCACCAATATATTTTTATCATTTTTCTCAGTCACGGTGACACAGCACTATCAAATTGGTTGCAGCTTTTTTCACTTAATGATTTCTCATCACCCAAACACATCCACATCAGCGCTTTAGTATAATTTTTTTCAAAAGATCACTCAGAGCTGAGGCTCTGTGTACAGTATCTGCGGCTGCTTGTACTCACAAAGGTCATCAGCAGATACTTTACATGGAGACATAGATCTGAGTGATCTTTTACTTTATGAAGTGATTGTTCATTCCTAATAGTGATAGATCACTCAGCTAAAGGGAGAAGGGGGGGGTTGGACTCTGTGCTGACTGTACCTACCCCACAGAAATACCATAAATTGAGCTTCAAAAGGGGTGGGTCTACAGTCAGCACTGAGAGGTGTGTTTAGGGGACAACAAGTCCACCAATTAGAACAGAAACAAGTGCTATATGCATGTGGTATCCTCGGAAGTAAATTTGATTTTTTTCAAAGATTAACAAGATTCTCTTTTAAAGCTGATCTTCAGCCATGTACAGTTTTACAGATACCACTCCTGTACTGAAAATGCTTACTCTGATTTAATTGAACACTGTGAGCTTCTCAATGCATTAGAACATAGGCATGCGCATGGGGTGTGCCAGGTGAGCCTGGGCACATCTTAATGACCCTGTGCGACACAGAGTCCCCCTGCTGAGGCCCCCCCCCATGGCTGCTGAGGCTTTAGAGAAAGGGACTGAGGAATCTCTGTCCTCAGTCCCTTTCTTTAATATTTCACCAAAGCTCCCAATGGAGCTCCTAACAAATTGTAAAAAAAAAATTGTAAAAAAAAAAAAAAAAAAAAAATTAAATTGTAAAAATATGAAACAAAATAAAATAATAAAGATAAAAACTACTGACACCAATCTCTGCCCTACTGATACCATCCACTGTCCTACTGACAAAGTCCACTACCCTACTGACACTGTCCACTGTCCTAATGACACTGTCCACTATCCTACTGACAGCATCCACTGCCCTACTGACACCATCCACTGCCCTACTGACACCATCCACTGCCCTACTGACACCATCCACTGCCCTACTGACACTGTTCTCTGTCCTACTGACACCATCCACTGTCCTACTGACACTGTTCTCTGTCCTACTGACACCATCCACTGTCCTACTGACACTGTTCTCTGTCCTACTGACACCATCCACTGCCCTACTGACACTGTTCTCTGTCCTACTGACACCATCCACTGCCCTACTGACAAAGTCCACTATACTATTAAACCATCCACTACTCTACTGACACTGTCCACTAGGACAGTGTAGCCTTCCTAGAAACACTCACTACTATAGACTGACATCCAAAAAAAAGGTATTTTGTTTTTTGCATAACCTTTTCCAAGAGGGCTGAGGGTTTTTGAGGAGCATTGAGGTAAGTAGCTTTGATGTTTTCAGCAAGCTAAGTACAGCACCCTGCTGGCCCCTCCCACCAGCCATGATCTGCCTGTATTGCATAGAGAAGCACAGAGACCCTGTGATGATCTCAAGGTAATTAACCACTTGCCGACCGCCTCATGTCTATATACGTGAGCAGAGCGGCACGGGCAGGCAAAATCACGTACCTGGTACATGATTGCCTTCCCGCGGGCGGGGGGTCCAATCGGACCCCCCCCCGGTGCCATCGGCGGTCGGCATTTGGTTGGGAGCGATGAGAGACGAGGGGGAGACCATCCGATCGTGGCCCCCCCCTCGCGATCGCTCCCAGCCAATGAGAAACATTCCCTGCCTCTGTATAGTACACAGAGGCAGAGGATGTGATGTCATCTCTCCTCGGCTCTGCAGTTTCCGTTCCAGCGCCGAGGAGAGAAGACATGTAAGTGCACCAACACTCACACACAACACAGTAGAACATGCCAGGCACACTAAACACCCCCGATCGCCCCCGATCGCCCCCCGATCCCCCCCCAATCACCCCCCCCCCGTCACAAACTGACACCAAGCAGGTTTTTTTTTTTTTTTTTTCCTGATTACTGCATAGTGTCAGTTTGTGACAGTTAGCAGTGGTAGGATAGTTAGTATTACCCCCTTGTAGGTCTAGGGTACCCCCCTAACCCCCCCTAATAAAGTTTTAACCCCTTGATCACCCCCTGTCACCAGTGTCGCTAAGCGATCATTTTTCTGATCGCTGTATTAGTGTCGCTGGTGACGCTAGTTAGGGACCTAAATATTTAGGTTCGTTGTCAGCGTTTTATAGCGACAGGGACCCCCATATACTACCTAATAAATGTTTTAACCCCTTGATGGCCCCCTAGTTAACCCTTTCACCACTGATCACCGTATAACTGTTACAGGTGACGCTGGTTAGTTTGTTTATTTTTTATAGTGTCAGCGCACCCGCCGTTTATTACCGAATAAAGGTTTAGCCCCCTGATCGCCCGGCAGTGATATGCGTCGCCCCAGGCAGCGTCAGATTAGCGCCAGTACCGCGAACACCCACGCACGCACCGTACACACACCGTACACCTCCCTTAGTGGTATAGTATCTGAACGCATCAATATCTGATCCGATCAGATCTATACTAGCGTCCCCAGCAGTTTAGGGTTCCCAAAAACGCAGTGTTAGCGGGATCAGCCCAGATACCTGCTAGCACCTGCGTTTTTCCCCTCCGCCCGGCCCGGCCCAGCCCACCCAAGTGCAGTATCGATCGATCACTGTCACTTACAAAACACTAAACGCATAACTGCAGCGTTCGCAGAGTCAGGCCTGATCCCTGCGATCGCTAACAGTTTTTTTGGTAGCATTTTGGTGAACTGGCAAGCACCAGCCCCAGGCAGCGTCAGATTAGCGCCAGTACCGCTAACACCCACACACGCAGCATACACCTCCCTTAGTGGTATAGTATCTGAACGCATCAATATCTGATCCGATCAGATCTATACTAGCGTCCCCAGCAGTTTAGGGTTCCCAAAAACGCAGTGTTAGTGGGATCAGCCCAGATACCTGCTAGCACCTGCGTTTTGCCCCTCCGCCCGGCCCAGCCCAGCCCACCCAAGTGCAGTATCGATCGATCACTGTCACTTTTTTTTGTAGCGTTTTGGTGAACTGGCAAGCGCCAGCGGCCTAGTACACCCCGGTCGTGGTCATACCAGCACTGCAGTAACACTTGGTGACGTGGCGAGTCCCATAAGTGCAGTTCAAGCTGGTGAGGTGGCAAGCACAAGTAGTGTCCCGCTGCCACCAAAAAGACAAACACAGGCCTGTCGTGCCCATAATGCCCTTCCAGCTGCATTCGCCAATCCTAATTGGGAACCCACCGCTTCTGCAGCGCCCGTACTTCCCCCATTCACATCCCCAACCAAATGCAGTCGGCTGCATGAGAGGCATTTTCTTTATGTCCTCCCGAGTACCCCTACCCAACGAACCCCCCCAAAAAAGATGTTGTGTCTGCAGCAAGCGCGGATATAGGCGTGACACCCGCTATTATTGTCCCTCCTGTCCTGACAATCCTGGTCTTTGCATTGGTGAATGTTTTGAACGCTACCATTCACTAATTGAGTATTAGCGTAGGGTACAGCATTCCACAGACTAGGCACACTTTCACAGGGTCTCCCAAGATGCCATCGCATTTTGAGAGACCCGAACCTGGAACCGGTTACAGTTATAAAAGTTACAGTTACAAAAAAAAGTGTAAAAAAAAAAAAAAAAACACAAACAAAAATAAAAAAAAATAGTTGTCGTTTCATTGTTCTCTCTCTCTCTATTCTCTCTCTATTGTTCTGCTCTTTTTTACTGTATTCTGTTCTGCAATGTTTTATTGTTATTATGTTTTATCATGTTTGCTTTTCAGGTATGCAATTTTTTTATACTTTACCTTTTACTGTGCTTTCTTGTTAACCATTTTTTTGTCTTCAGGTACGCCATTCACGACTTTGAGTGGTTATACCAGAATGATGCCTGCAGGTTTAGGTATCATCTTGGTATCATTCTTTTTAGCCAGCGGTCGGCTTTCATGTAAAAGCAATCCTAGCGGCTAATTAGCCTCTAGACTGCTTTTACAAGCAGTGGGAGGGAATGCCCCCCCCCCCCCACCGTCTTCTGTGATTTTCTCTGGCTCTCCTGTCTCAACAGGGAACCTGAGAATGCAGCCGGCGATTCAGCCAGCTGACCATAGAGCTGATCAGAGACCAGAGTGGCTCCAAACATCTCTATGGCCTAAGAAACCGGAAGCTACGAGCATTTTATGACTTAGATTTCGCCGGATGTAAACAGCGCCATTGGGAAATTGGGGAAGCATTTTATCACACCGATCTTGGTGTGGTCAGATGCTTTGAGGGCAGAGGAGAGATCTAGGGTCTAATAGACCCCAATTTTTTCAAAAAAGAGTACCTGTCACTACCTATTGCTATCATAGGGGATATTTACATTCCCTGAGATAACAATAAAAATGATTTAAAAAAAAAATGAAAGGAACAGTTTAAAAATAAGATAAAAAAGCAAAAAAATAATAAAGAAAAAAAAAAAAAAAAAAAAAAAGCACCCCTGTCCCCCCTGCTCTCGCGCTAAGGCGAACGCAAGCGTCAGTCTGGCGTCAAATGTAAACAGCAATTGCACCATGCATGTGAGGTATCACCGCGAAGGTCAGATCGAGGGCAGTAATTTTTGCAGTAGACCTCCTCTGTAAATCTAAAGTGGTAACCTGTAAAGGCTTTTAAAGGCTTTTAAAAATGTATTAATTTTGTTGCCACTGCAATTTTAAAGCATGTCATGTTTGGTATCCATGTACTCGGCCTAAGATCATCTTTTTTATTTCATCAAACATTTGGGCAATATAGTGTGTTTTAGTGCATTAAAATTTAAAAAAGTGTGTTTTTTCCACAAAAAATGCGTTTGAAAAATCGCTGCGCAATTACTGTGTGAAAAAAAAAAAATGAAACACCCACCATTTTAATCTGTAGGGCATTTGCTTTAAAATAATATAGAATGTTTGGGGGTTCAAAGTAATTTTCTTGCAAAAAAAAATAATTTTTTCATGTAATCAAAAAGTGTCAGAAAGGGCTTTGTCTTCAAGTGGTTAGAAGAGAGGGTGATGTGTGACATAAGCTTCTAAATGTTGTGCATAAAATGCCAGGACAGTTCAAACCCCCCCAAATGACCCCATTTTGGAAAGTAGACACCCCAAGCTATTTGCTGAGAGTCATGTCGAGTCCATGGAATATTTTATATTGTGACACAAGTTGCGGGAAAGAGACAAATTTTTTTTTTTTTTTTTGCACAAAGTTGTCACTAAATGTTATATTGCTCAAACATGCCATGGGGATTTGTGAAATTACACCCCAAAATAAATTCTGTTGCTTCTCCTGAGTATGGGGATACCACATGTGTGGGACTTTTTGGGAGCCTAGCCGCGCACGGGACCCCGAAAACCAAGCACCGCCTTCAGGCTTTCTAAGGCCGTAAATTTTTGATTTCACTCTTCACTGCCTATCACAGTTTCGGAGGCCATGGAATGCCCAGGTGGCACAAAACCCCCCCAAATGACCCAATTTTGGAAAGTAGACACCCCAAGCTATTTGCTGAGAGGTATAGTGAGTATTTTGCAGACCTCACTTTTTGTCACAAAGTTTTGAAAATTGAAAAAAGAAAAAAAAAATTTTTTTTTCTGGTCTTTCTTCATTTTCAAAAACAAATGAGAGCTGCAAAATACTCACCATGCCTCTCAGCAAATAGCTTGGGGTGTCTACTTTCCAAAATGGGGTCATTTGGGGGGGGGTTTGTGCCATCTGGGCATTTTATGGCCTTCAAAACTGTGATAGGTAGTGAGGAGTGAAATCAAAAATGTATGCCCTTATAAATCCTGAAGGTGGTGCTGGGTTTTCGGGGCCCCGTACGCGGCTAGGCTCCCAAAAAGTGCCACACATGTGGTATCCCCGTACTCAGGAGAAGCAGCTGAATGTATTTTGGGGTGCAATTCCACATATGCCCATGGCCTGTGTGAGCAATATATCATTTAGTGACAACTTTTTGTAAATTTTTTTTTTTTTTTGTCATTATTCAATCACTTGGGACAAAAAAATAAATATTCAATGGGCTCAACATGCCTCTCAGCAATTTCCTTGGGGTGTCTACTTTCCAAAATGGGGTCATTTGGGGGGGGTTTGTACTGCCCTGCCATTTTAGCACCTCAAGAAATGACATAGGCAGTCATAAACTAAAAGCTGTGTAAATTCCAGAAAATGTACCCTAGTTTGTAGACGCTATAACTTTTGCGCAAACCAATAAATATACGCTTATTGACATTTTTTTTACCAAAGACATGTGGCCGAATACATTTTGGCCTAAATGTATGACTAAAATTTAGTTTATTGGATTTTTTTTATAACAAAAAGTAGAAAATATCATTTTTTTTCAAAATTTTCAGTCTTTTTCCGTTTATAGCGCAAAAAATAAAAACGGCAGAGGTGATCAAATACCATCAAAAGAAAGCTCTATTTGTGGGAAGAAAAGGACGCAAATTTCGTTTGGGTACAGCATTGCATGACCGCGCAATTAGCAGTTAAAGCGACGCAGTGCCGAATTGTAAAAAGTGCTCTGGTCAGGAAGGGGGTAAATCCTTCCGGGGCTGAAGTGGTTAATGAAAACAGAAATGTAAATAGCATGTTGATGAGTGAGGGAAGGATGAACAAGGTATGGCAAGATTAAACTTCAGCTTTAAGGAATTGTATCATAGACACCCTGTTTTCTAAATGGGAGTCATAGACGGGGAAAGCCTGGCACATAAGTTACCAGGCCCAGCTTTTTGGACAGTAAGGCTGGGTTCACACTAGAGCACGGAGTGGCTCACAGCAGGGGTCCGGTGCGTCTCCTTTCACCGTTAATACAGCATTTTCTGGAAATACCTCCATCAAGAAAATACAGCATTGTGGTCACTAATTTAATGGAGCTGACAAACATAGGAAACAAAAATATTATTAATGATGGATGTGTGAACGCTGAGCCATTCACACAACTATTTTTTTTTATTAGAAGAACCCAAAGTTTAGGTGGTGATGTGCTTTTTCAGGCCTTTGGAATTGTTTCCTATCAAGGACTGTTAGTGCAGCTGGATTTATGATTCTTCCCACAAGTGCCAGACCATCCCCATAGCAGCAGAGCAGTTTGAAGCTGTCAGCAGTGACAGATATGTGTGCTGAACAGTTTAGAGGATTGTCATAAACGAAGCTTTGTAAGGGGCAGTGTACAGAACTGTCATGGCTCTACTTGAGTTTGTCTTACAGTCTTGGTAGTGTAGCATTTAGAACAAGCATCAGAGGAGAGGCATCTCTTACCAGTTAAAATCTGTTCATCATTGAGCTGTGTATGAAAGTCTTCCTGTGAGTTTCACAGTGGTTAATATTGGATTTGGTAAGAGGCATAGTAGAGAAAAGATCCTCACTGTCAAATCTGGCTGCATTCAAACCTGAGAGTTTTGTAGCTTGAAGGCCCAAAATGCTGGAGGGGGAGAAAAAAAAAAATCAATGATTTTCTATGGAGATGTTCACATCTCCACTCCGAATCACCTGAAGCCAAACACCTGAAGCGTTTGGAAGATTTGGACGTTTTTTGGCGCGTTTTTATACCCATAGGAATGAATGGAAATGGGCATTTTTGCACGATCTTCTGCTCAAATTAAAAAATGTAAAATAGTAATAATATATAATTAAATAAATTTAAAATAAATACACAAATAACTAAAAATCATCATAAATAAAATTAATTAATATGTAATAATACATTTATAAATAATAATTAACCTCTAATCTTAAAAAAAATTATTAATTATTATTGGTATTATTATAATTATTAATAATAATACTAATAATAAAACAACAATAACACCCAAACTTGAAAACAAAATACATTATTAATAATAATAATAATACATTTTGTGTTAGGGTGTTTAGTTATTTATTTATTTATTTATTTTTTTTTAAGGGGTAAGGGTTAAAAGTTAAGGATTCATTTTTTTTATTGTTACATTAGTATTAATTTATTGAATTTATTTATTTTTTATTTATGATTTGTATTTATTTTACATTATTCATTTATTATTATTGATATAATAATAAATAAAATAATAATAATAACCCTAACCCCAACTCCTAATCCTAACCTAAACTGAACTCCCCAAACCCCTTACCCTAACGAAAAAACATTATAATAAAAAAATAATAAAAGAAGAAATAAAAGCTAATGGAAAAGCTAAAAAAAGCTGAAATACCTAGCAACAAATGATGCAACAGATAATAGTTTTCTCTATTGACTATTAAAAAAACACCAAAGCCCAAAAACACTGCATACAAACATGGAAGTTGCACTAAAACGTGCCAAAAAACGCTCAAAGACACTATGCTCAGGTGTGAATGCAGTCTCTATGCATATTGGAATCAGGGGGCACCAATTATAATTATTATTGTAGGAAGTGGGCGAGTGTGAAGTGGTCTTATTATTAGCGAGATAAATAAAAAAATGCGTTTGCATTAGAAAAATTATGATAATAAAAGTGAAAATCTGTATGTGAAAAAATAAATACCAATATATCTACAACAATATTTCATAAATAACAATCTGTGATAAAAATTAATTTACAAAGTGCAACGTGCATATATGATGCTGAATTCAAGTGCAAACTTAGGCTAAAAAAGTGTACACTCTTTTTTATACCCATAGGAATGAATGGAAATGGGCATTTTTGCGCGATCTTCTGCTCAAATTAAAAATTGTAAAATAGTAATAATATATGAATAAGTAAATGTAAAATAAATACACAAATAACTAAAAATCATCATAAATAAAATTAATTAATATGTAATAATACATTTATAAATAATAATTAACCTCTAATCTTAAAAAAATTATTAATTATTATTAGTATTATTATAATTATTAATAATAATACTAAAAATAAAACAACAATAACACCCAAACTTGAAAACAAAATACATTATTATAATAATAATAATACATTTTGTGTTAGGGTGTTTAGTTATTTATTTTTTTTATTTTTTTTAAGGGGTAAGGGTTAAAAGTTAAGGATTAATTTTTTTAATGTTACTTAGTATTAATTTATTGAATTTATTTATTTTTTATTGATGATTTTTATTTATTTTACATTATTCATTTATTATTATTGATATAATAATAAATAAAATAATAATAATAACCCTAACCCCAGCTCCTAATCCTAACCTAAACTGAACTCAAACCCCTTACCCTAACGAAAAAACATTATAATAAATAAATAATAAAAGAAGAAATAAAAGCTAATGGAAAAGCTAAAAAAAGCTGAAATACCTAGCAACAAATGATGCAACAGATAATAGTTTTCTCTATTGACTAATAAAAAAACACCAAAGCCCAAAAACACTGCATACAAACACGCAAGTTGCACTAAAACGTGCCAAAAAACGCTCAAAGACACTATGCTCAGGTGTGAATGCAGTCTCTATGCATATTGGAATCAAGGGGCACCAATTATAATTATTATTGTAGGAAGTGGGCGAGTGTGAAGTGGTCTTATTATTAGCAAGATAAATAAATAAATGCATTTGCACTAGAAAAATTATGATAATAAAAGTGAAAATCTGTATGTGAAAAAATAAATACTAATATATCTACAACAATATTTCATAAATAACAATCTGTGATAAAAATTAATTTACAAAGTGCAACGTGCATATATGATGCTGAATTCAAGTGCAAACTTAGGCTAAAAAAGTGTACACTCTTTCCAAAGAGTGATTAATAAAGTTCATAAATGATGAATATAAAGTGCAAAAATAACAGTGTCCATCAATAGTGACATCCATCATGCTCATCCAAAGAATGTGATAAAAAACCACAGTAACCAAACTATGTCAAATCACGCTTTGGAGCCACTCCTGGGCTCTAAATGATGTGCAGGTGCTGACCTCCAACTTGCTCAGTAAGTATCGTTCCAATTCATAAATAAAAAAGAAGAAACTCCTTAGTGTAACATTGTAAGGAATTTATTCTAAAAAAACACACTCCCCACATAGGGGTACTCACATTGCACAGGTGCGTAAGTGCACCATCCTATTCAAGGCTTCACAATGAAAAACAGACCGCTGGTATGGCATGTGGTATGGTATGCTCGTCTCGTCTCTTCCTCCATGCTGACAGCTCCGTCCTGGCCCCTCCCCTACGCGTGTTCGACACAGGGATCACGTGTCTTCATCAGGGGGATCTGATGAAGGGGGACCATACCAGCGGTCTGTTTCTCATTGTGAAGCCTTGAATAGGATGGTGCACTTACGCACCTGTGCAATGTGAGTACCTGAGAGGCACAGGTCCAGCATCCAACCCCACTGCCTGCAGCCAAAGTCTATGATAGGCTGAAATATGCTGCAGCTGGATGGGGCTGAATCAAGTGGTACTTGGCATATATGGCTCCAATGCATTCAGGGGCGATTGCCCAGAACACAGAATACCTGCATTCCAGTAATATATTCCTGAAAGCATAGGGTCCTAAATGCCTGTACAATAATGAGCCCCATCCAGCTGCAGCACAGTGCATCCGGAAAGTATTCACAGCACTTCACTTATTCCACATTTTGTTATGTTAGAGCCTTATTACAAAAAGGATTAAATTCAATGACAATGTGAAAGACATTTGTTTGAAAACGTTGCAAATTTATTAAAAATAAAAAACGAAAAAAAATTACATAAGTGTTCATATCCTTAGTCATGATACCCAAAATTGAGCTCAGGTGCATCCTGTTTCCAATGATCATCCTTGAGATGTTTCTACAACAGTTTGCCAAAAAGGTACCTGAAGGACTCTCAGACTATGAGAAACAAAATTCTCTGATCTGATGAAACAAAGATTGAACTCTTTGGTCTGAATGACAAGCGTCATGTCTGGAGGAAACCAGGCACCGCTCATCACCTGGCCTAAAACCATCCCTACAGTGAAGGATGGTGGTGGTAGCATCATGCTGTTGGGATGTTTTTCAGGGACTGGGAGACTAGTCAGGATCGAGGGAAAGATGAATGCAGCAATGTACAGAGACATCCTTGATGAAAACCTGCTCCAGAGTGCTCTGGACCTCAGACTGGGGCAAAGGTTCATCTGCCAACAGGACAACAACCCTAAGCACACAGCCAAGAAAGAAGTGGTTACAGACAACTCTGAATGTCATTGAGTGGCCGAGCCAAAGCCCAGACCTGAACCTGATTGAACAACTCTGGAGACATCTGAATATGGCTGTACACTGATGCTCCCCAACCAACCTGATGGGGCTTGAGAGGTCTTGCAAAGAAGAATGGGAGAAACTGTCCATAAATAGGTGTGCCATGCTTATAGCATCATACTCAAAAAGACTTGAGGCTGTAATTGGTGCCAAAGGTGCTTCAACAAAGTATTGAGCAAATGCTGTGAATACTTATGTACATGTGATTTTTTTTTTGTTTCTTACTTTCAATAACTTTGCAAAGAGTTCAAACAAATGTCTTTCACATTGTCGTTGTGGGGTATTGTTTGTAGAATTTAATTTTTAGGAAAATAATGAATTTATTCCATTTTGGAATAAGGCTGTAACATAACAAAATGTGGAAAAAGTGAAGCTCTGAATACTTTCTTGATGCACTGTATATTTTAGCCTGTCACATGGTTGAATCTGAACCTCCTTCCGCTATACTATTCACCAGTTCTGATTCTTCCTGTACACTTATTTTGTCTCAGTGATTCAAAGTATAAAAAGGTAAGGGGCCAGCATGGCAAGCTAATAAGTAATATAAAAAATGTAGCAAATACTTCTCAAGACAAGTTTCCTTTAAGAAGATGAGGAGACATTTAAGAAGAAGGGGAGAAGTGACTGCAAAGAATGTGAGTGCTTTTATTCTCCAAATGTTGCTCCACTCTCCCACCCTCAGCACTAATATACATACATTTACTGCTGTGTCTGTTTGCACTAGTGCGGATAATGCAATACAATATACAGGTTTCCAAATGTCTGTACCAATGGGAGGTATTTAAAGCCTTGCATTGGTAAAAACTCTGTTCCATGTCTCTCTCGTGACCAGCCCTGGAAAGCCCATGGAATAGAGGATTCGATTGTTAGTGAGAGTGCTGGGTAGAAAGAAGAACTAATGAACCAGTGAGAATCCAGATTTGTAACTGAAAGAAAGAATCGTTCTTACTCTGTGTTGCCATAGGAATTCAATGTAAAAACTGAACTGTCATTTGTTTAATGTGAGCGCAAAGACACTTATATTGGAGTTTTTGTCTTTTAAAGGAAACCTACATATTCAATATAAGGCTACTCACGCCAGATTTGTACTACAGGACACCCCCTTCTCAAATACATAGCATTGTGAGGAGGTGTTCTGTCGCTCACAGAGAAGAACTGAACAGGAAAAAAATGAAATGCTTTAAATTTTATCTTTAACAGACCAAGGGAGAAAATAAGATAACATTGTTAGGGTTTACATACAGCTGGCAAAATAAGTATTGAACATGTCCCTATTTTCTTCATACAGGAGGCGTCTTGAAGCTGTCATGGGACAGCACAAAGGACTCAAATGGGTATTGAAAAAAGAGACACAACACAATTTCATGTTGGCTATAAATGGCCATGGCATTTATTAAGGAGTTACCCAAAATGAACAATAATCATCCATAACAGCAAAATATTTAATCTTAAAATTATATAACCATAAATTACTTGATTTATTAACAATATAACGTAGTCCATCCAGAACTGAACTGGATGACAAACCCCACTAACAAACACCATGAAAAAAAATCAAATATTTATATATATTAGGGAGGAAGGGTGGGAACAGCACAGGGCTGCGTCTTCAGCGGGGGTTTCCTCAGGCGGTGAACGGGAGCAGGAAAGCCCCCATCTTTTATAACCACAGCCCCGCTCAATCCCAAACAATTCAGCCAATCGAGACCCGTTACCATGCTACTCCACAATCTGTCATCACTTGGGTCAACCTAAATAGAGAGAAACAGAGGGGGGAGAACCAGAAAAACTGCAGCGCTCTGTACTGTCCCATGGAGCCCCGCATAAGCGCTAGGGGCTCAGTCATGGGACACTCAAAGGGGTATTGAATAAAGAGACACAACACAATTTCATGTTGACTATAATTGGCCACTGCGTTTATTAAGGGATTACCCAAAATGAACAATAATCATCCATAACAGCAAAATATGTAATCTTAAAATGACATAACCATAAATCATTTAATTTATTAATAATATCACGTAGTCCATCCAGAACTGAACTGGATGACAAACCCCAACAGCTGAAAGCCACTCAGAAACTAAGTGGCTGAAGCCCCCCAAACGCCATGGCCTGCTCAATCATGTTTTGTAAGCTTAAAACAAAAATGTCTAAACCAACTTCTGACAGGTGTACAAAATCAATTCTGTATAGACTAGGCAGGAAACCCTCAAGGTCTATATGGCGATAAGAAAAACCGCCTTGAGAAATGACTAAGTTGCGTATAGTTCTATTTATACGTTTCCTAATATTATCTAAATAATGAAGGTTACTTGAATCGGACCAAAGGAGTCTTGGTACCATGAAAAAACTATAAACAAAGAAGATAAGTCCCTCTTCATCTCGCAAATCAAATCCCAAGTTTTAATCCTGCCCAGGTCATTTGCCCCGGCATGAATGATAAGTACATTAGGAGAAGGCCACTGTCCTAGCAAGAAAATGAACTGATCCTTTAAGTTCCTCCATCCCAGCCCCTATTCCCCATCATAAAACCTGAAATCGTCTTTTGTCTAGACCAATATTGGTTTTGCCATTCTTGATGGAAGTAATCCTTTTGGCCGAAAATATAAAGGAATGTTCTACTATCCAAATGACACGTTTGGAAGAACCTAAGAAAAATTAGACAATTAGACAATAACAAGATCAGGACGAACATACAATTTAAACCTATCACTATCCCAACGCCCCAATTTCCTTAAACCATCATTAGAGAAACCGAGAAGGCTGGCTTCAGTAGCCGCCCCAATCCTAAAGGAATGTGAAGAGAAATGAAAACCAGAAAGGTTACGTTTTTTAAGGCAAGAAGACAGGACAGATGAGAACTGGAATCTTGTTAATGGATTGATAGATAGATAGATTAATAAGAATTAAAAATGAACCTGAAAAAGGGGGTTGAGAAGAAAGATATTGAGTGACTCTAAAAACTGGACAGATGATCTGAAAAGGGGTTCTATAAAGAGTTATCCAACAACCCTTGCCTAATTGATCCGTCTTGGATCTACGGAGAAAAAAAATCCTAACCAAATCTTCCGTAACAGAGATGTCTGAAAAAACGAAAAAGGAGGAAGAAGCTTTATTAAGTGCTGTGAGCTCCCCTAATCTAAATGCACCAAAAAATGCAATGACGAAAGCCGTTCTGAACAGCGAAGTCTCAAAAGAGGAGAAGCAAACTGATTCCAGTGTAGACATCAATTTTAGCAATAATTCAGATGAAATAGGGTGTCTACTGTGAATAGCTGGGAAAGATCTTCTGAAACCTTTCAGCATTTGTTTGACAAAAAGGAATTAAGAGCGGGAAGTCCCAGAATTTTTAAAAAGAATGAGGGCCCTGATAAAATTTTGCTAACCGAAGCAGGACTAAGTTTAGTTTGAATTAGAGAGGAAACAAAGCATAAAGCCATATGAACACTAACTGAATTAAAAGAAAAATTAGACTCTGCACAAGAATGACACCATTTAAACCAGGCTTGTGAGTATTCTTCCCAAGTTTTAGGAGCGATGGAATTCCTTAGATTTTCTTCAATTATTCCCAAATCAGGCTCCAGAGAAATTCTGGGCAAGGGAATGCTTCTTGGTCCGCCTCTGGAGCGAGTTCCCAAAACCTCTGGAACTGTAATGAATAATGAATTGGCGATCTCGTTAGTAATACCCGGGACATGCTTTGCTTTTAGCCTAATGTTAAAAGTCACACATTGCAAAACCAAGAAACGGAGTAATTTTATTACTAATTCAGACTTTGATGATAAACAGTTTACAGCAAAAAATACTCCTTTATTATCCATATGTAGTATAACTTGTTTATTCTCAAAAATTTTTTTCCAAATAGTAATAGCCACCACCACCGGAAATAATTCTAATAATATGGTTTTCTAATAAAACCAAATTATGGCTAATTTCTGGTGACCTCCAGGACTCAGGCCATTCAGGAAGGCACCAAAACCAACCAAATCAGATGCATCGGTAAACAGGCGAATATCAAAATCTTTAATGAATTCGCTCTGCCATACCGTGCGGCCATTAAAATTGATCAGGAATTGGTCCCAAACCTTCAAATCCTCCTTAATGGGATGGGTAATGGAAACAAGGGAAAGAGGATTTTTAAGACCCCTAGTAGCTAGAGCAAATCTCAAAGAAAAGATTCTGGATCACTCTAGACGCAAATGCAAAGAGTCCCAACAAGCACTGAACATCACGCAACAAAACCCTTCTTCGTGACAAAAAATTTGAGATAATTAATTTTTATAATTTTTTCCATTGGCAAACGGAATTCCATGGCGACCGAATCAATTGTGATGCCCAGGAATTCAATGACCGTCATTGGGCCCATCGTTTTTTCATGGGCTAGGGGAATGCCAAATGACTCACAGATGTTGAAAAAAAATAATCCAACATTTCAGAACAAACTTGAACTTTAGCGGGACCTATAAATAAAAAATCATCTAAATAATGGATACGCCACCTTGAGGGGGATTTTGTGACAAAACCCACTGAGGAAACAATACTGGTATTATTTACAGGTAATTTATCAGTAATTTAATTTAAAGGGTTAATACTTACTGGAGTGGCGGGGTTACCCTGTCAAAAAACAGCAGCATCTGATACAGTTATACCACTTGAGCCACCACCACTCCATACATTACCAATATTATAAGGTTCACCCAGTTTAGCAAGTACATTGGCTAAAGAACCAACTACTTTACCTAATTCAATTAAATTTAAATCATTTCTCTCACCAGAATTGTGGTCCACGCTAACAGGTTGCCCAGATTTTGCCACCTTACTGGATATGCCTGCAGAAGTTAGCTGAGGTGATTCCATTCTGGCTTTGTTTGAGGAGCGTGACCTTGCTTGTTTTACTTGTTCTCTCACAGGAGAAGAGGGAGAATCTTCCCTTCTCAATCTCTTTCCCCTGTTACCTTTGCGACCTCTCTCTGGCCAGCAGGTGGAGCTGGGCGACTGCCATTGTCCATATCCTCAAAAGGCACAGACTGGGCATGCTCCATATCAGCCGAAGCTGACACAGACGGGACTGCATCCTCCTCTAGACACCTCCTTAACCACTCCGCCCCTCCACAGCTCTCAGCTTTGTGGATAAGACGGTGCAGCAGCTCCTCCATTGTAAAGGTAATGCTGAACAGCACGGGGCTCCGTCTTCAGCGGGGGTCTCCTCAGGCGGTGAATGGAGTGGGAAAGCCGCCGGCTTTTATAACCACAACCTGGCTCAATACCCGCCCGATCCAGCCAATCGAGACCCATTGCCATGCGGCTCCACAATCTGCCATCACTTGGGGCAACCTAAATAGAGAGAAACGGAGGGGGGGGGGACCAGAAAAACTGCAGCCCTCTGTACTCTCCCATGGAGCCCCGCATAAGCGCTAGGGGCTCAGTCATTATCAACAAAGGATTTTGTAACAAGTACTAAATACATTTTAATTAGCATGTTCAATACTTTTCCCCTGTCTCATTCCATTTTATTACACCTAACCTAATTTCTGAACGTATTTGTTTTGGTTTCTTTGTATGTATGGATTGCATGGGTTGTTACCTACATGTGGTGAAAATTTCATGTCAAAAGCACTTTTAGAATTATATTTACCTAGAAAAATGGCGACCTGTTCAATACTTATTTTACCTGCTGTATGTATGTTGATGTCCTTGTGAGCAAATGTGTCCCATTCATTGGTGTCAGTGAGGGTAATTATGCCCCATTGTTGGTATCAGTGGATGAAATAGTGCCCCAAGGGCCAGATAAAAGCAAGCAAAGGGCCACATCTGGCCCCCAGGAAGCAGATTGGAAACCATTGCTCTGTAGCATGGGCCCAAGGTTTCTCAATGGCATGGGGCAGTTTTGCTCAGACTTCACTCCTTCGAGACACACTGAGAGTGACTGGCCTGCCAAGAACCCAGTATCCTATCCAACCTACTGTGCCTGATGACTAGGGGCCGCACAGTAGCCCTGCGGCACAGGTCTGCTATCCAGAAGACGTCCCCAGTTGATACAGAAATAAAGCCAATGTTCAGACTTTGGTTCAATTGCTCAAATACATCCCTATACATTTGTCCATGCTGCTCGAATGGTGCTCAGACTTTTGTCCCTTAGGACACCCTGAGAGCAACCCAGACTGGCCTGCCAAGAACCAGTGTCCTATCCAACCTACTGTGCCTGATGACTAGGGGCCGCACAGTAGCCCTGCGGCACAGGTCTGCTATCCAGAAGACGTCCCCAGTTGATACAGAAATAAAGCCAATGTTCAGACTTTGGTTCAATTGCTCAAATACATCCCTGTACATTTGTCCATGCTGCTCGAATGGTGCTCAGAATTTTGTCCCTTAGGACACCCTGAGAGCAACCCAGACTGGCCTGCCAAGAACCAGTGTCCTATCCAATCTACTGCGCCTGATGACTTTGGACCCCACAGTAGCCCTGGGGCACAGGCCCGCTATTCAGGAGATGTCCTCAGTTGATACAGAAATAAAGGCAATACCCAAACTTTGGTTTAGTTGCTTAAAAGTATGTATAAACTCTTCACTCTATACATTTGTCCGTGCAGCTCTAATCATGGCATGTACTTAATAACAGAGTCAACGTTACAAACAGAACAGAGAGGTTTGTTTCAGAGAGATTTGAGACCCGTGCCCAATCATTAATGAAAATATCAATGTATTCCTCAATATAGGGGATAGTCTTAACACCCCCTGAAGGATAAGCCATGTGGGAGAAAGTACTGGGACACATAATTCCAGCTGTGAATGACAGGGGAAGGGTTACTACTTGACTCTCTAGTGGGCTCCCAGGCTCTTTGCATGCCGCGATGAAGGCACCTACTGGGTAATTGCATAATTGCCATACCCTACAGACTTCTCTCCTGATATGTCAGGGGTGCTAGCTTCAGAGCAACATAGTAAAAAGCAAGGCACTTTGATTAGGGGTAAAGATCTCTAAAAAAAATGCCTTGACTGCCACAAATAAGGAAAATCCATATTAACATAAAAAATGTTCATTGCAAGTCATCTTAGTTTTAGATGAGGTTGCATTGAGAGAAGCAGGTTCATTATAATGAAAAATATGTGGTACCAGAGGAAGATCACCATTTTTGTTACTGTATTCTAGAGTCCCTACTAGTTGTGGGTGAAAGCAATTTATTCAGCTTTGATGTAACATGACAGTTCTGCAACTAATATCTTGCCTGGAGGTTAGCAAGTGGTGAGCTGGTAGCTGCTGATGCTTTTCCTGCAGGTAAGCGGCGGTGGGACAGAATCCCTTTAAAAGATGAGCCTTTCACAGGTAGGGGTGCTTGCTGTGGTATCCAAGCATTTGATCTTAGAATGTTGTCAGCATGTAAGAAGACTGCAGATTCTGTCCCCTATACACAGCAAGGTTCTTCTCAGCTACGCCTTCTCTCTCCACTGGGTGAATCACACTGTTTGAGGTTTTATGCTGATAAAATCTTTTATAGGAGCAAATCCATGTGATTGCATTTCGATGTGCAGTGATACATTATCAAGAATACATTTGGCTACCAATGCAAAATAAAAACAACTGGAGAGCACCCAAATTCTGCTAACAAGGAGGATTTATTGAATGTGTGTTTTAAGATTGAAAATTGCAGAATATTTGGATTTACAGCAATACTTAACTTAAATATATAAGCTTTTGGGATTTCTTCAATTCCTTTGTCAAGTGTTATATAATTGTATATTGCAAGTGAATCGTATAAAGCCTGACAAAACGATCTAAGGAATCCAAACTTTTAACCAATCCAAGAAGTTTACATGCTACGTAAAAAGAAAAAAAGAAATTATGATGTTGGAGAACTTTAGAGAACCATATTGTGAAAAAGAAATACGCATTGATATTTATTTTTCTAGCATCAGGCTCTAGTGTATCATTAATTCTTCAAAGTGTTTTTACAGAAGAAAAAAAAATGTGAATTTTTTATGACTTTTTTCTTTCTCTGAACGTCACCTATACTATGGGGAAATTTTTAATATGGATGTAAAAAGGCAAACAGAGACCTCTTGTGTATACTTTGGTTATTGCATGTTGATAATCACAGTCCAGTCAATTCAATGGTCTGTAGAAGTTTGAGCAATTTTATTTTATCTCACAACAATTTTCTCGTCAAAACCTTCAATTCACATATATTATTAACACATGAGTGTGGAATCAATATTTCTTTGTGTAGGCTTTTTTTTAACCATTGTCAGCCAATATTTTTCATGCTTTGTTTTTTTTTTCAAAACATTTTTTAATGTAATCTTAAATGGCTCTCATTTTTGCTCACTAATAGAAGCCACACAGGATTATCACCAGTCATAACCTAACAATATTTTAAAGAAGACTTGTGGGCTAACTTTATCTTATTAGAGCACCCCAGTCCATGAAGCAGCCTTCTCTATGTGTTTTCTCCACAATTTAGACATTTTTTATAGCACCCATGGATACCCCAAACCCCTACATTCTATTTGATGATTATTGACCTCATAGCTTTCTAGTCCATGAATGGCTTGCCTCCTTCCATATATATATATACACACTCTCTTATGGTAAAGCCGGTACAGTGAAAGAGAAGTACGATAGCACTTTATTAATAGCAGAACTGGTCAGAGGGAGACATTTCACATCTCCACACTGGCACACAGAGCAATAATGCTAATGCGCACGGGGTGATTAGGGTGTGCCCAGGCACATGCGGCACACCCCCTGCGCACCTATGCTGGCCAGTGAGACTACCCATTACATTTGTCAGTCATTAACAGTGGTAGGAAAAGACAGCCCAGTTATCAACCATGATAATTGTTAAACAGGTCGCCCAGTGTTGGAAGAATTCCTGGGCATACAATAAACTAGGGTGCATGATAGAAAAATGACGGGGGTGGTTTAGAAACCTGTGGCCATGTTATATGGCAAGGTGAGCTCAAAGGTTCACTTTAAAGTGATACTAAACACACACTGTTTAATTTACATAGTCCCTTCTCTTTCCGTATATGGATGATGTTGCTGTAATTATTTTAATAAAAAAATCAAAGTACCTTTTTCATAATCAGGATACAGCGGTCACATGACTCAGCTCTTTCCCAGCCTGTCTGTAGCAAAACATAAGCAGGAGGAGCTTCTAGTCCTCTGCTGCTGATCAAAAAAAATCAATAAACATCATATATTTACATTTCATATTTGCAATCAAATCTTTATTAAATTTTGGCAATAACATGCTGTGGGTGGATTTCTGCCAGTCATCACAGCCTGTGTCACGCCCCTCCAGCCCGTGTCTTAGAATAAGAGGGAGGTGAAGCCTCCATCAATTTACATGTAATATCCTGCCCCCATAGTGTTTAGCTGGTTAGTGGGCATGAAGAAGAAAATAAGTTACCACTGTGCATATGCCCACATGTGTGACTCTATAGTCACATGGGCTGCTCAGGTGTAATAGGGAGGAAATACTCAGCATAGAAACTCACTAAAAACTGAGCATGTGCAGAGCTGCCAACACTGCTCTGCAAAATCCCTAGCTGCATTGGGGACTTGGAGATAGCAGCAGGATCCACCAGGTTTTTTTGAAGAATACAGAAAACAAATCTCATAGTGACTGAGTATGAACAGCATGTAATACACCATTTATTGATTGTTTTTTGTATTATGTTGGTTTAATTACACTTTAAATGGATAGTATTATGATTTTGGGTCCATCTTTTTAAAGTTTAAAACTCATTAAACTCCTTAAACCTACATATCAGCTTTTACTCTGTCTTGATATGTATATACATCTAATAAAGAGCTCTATGGGTTATCTAAAGAGAGAACACACAATTACCTATTCCACTCAGCTCCTTTGCATGTTTTGCACGTGAAGCTCCAATTTCTGCTTTTGAATGCAAGCTTACTACTGAGTACAAGATTTACAAGTTTTCCTAAGTCATCTCTCAAGAGATCACCCTAGTCAGCCTTGGTAATTCTGAAAGCCTTTGTTATTCCATTATGCCTCTGCTTGATCTGAATTCCAATCACTTGTGTTATATCCGTGGATCATTAGAGGTCTCCCTATGCAAAGAAACATGTGTGGAAGCTGATGATTACCAATAGGATTCTCACTCAGCAGTGACACATGACATCTGATTACTATGGGCAGTACAAATGGGTCTTCTTTGATATAATGATAATAATTTCCCACATTTCATGCTTGACAACAAAGCCAGAATGACAGCAGTTTGTGTCTGTGGGTAGCTGTAAAACATATATAAATGTAATTATTTAAAGTATTCTAGTATAGCTGAAACTTTAAAGCCCAACTCCAACCAAAACTGTTTTTTCTTTTTAATTGTGGATAGAACAAGCAAGGGTTAAAAGCCCTGTAATGTTTTAAATGCTTATTGTGTCTGTTTCAGAAGATTCTTCGGTCAGATTTCAAATATTGCATGTGTTCCTTTTGGTGGTCATTTGCCCTCACTTCCTGTCCTTTCTGACACCTGTTACCCATATAGGAAATTAGGGGAAACTTTCCTAATGGGGACAGGAGCAGCAATAAAATTCTGACATAAATACCAGTTTATCCCCACTCTACTATATATGTGCCAACTTTTGTCCCTGTTGAGGCATTTAATCTGACCCAATACTTTTAGTGTACTTTTTTGTGCATGGTTTTTGCAACCTGCTAATTTGTCTTAGGTTTTTCTCTTTAGGAACACCGTTATGAAAGTTACCCCTGTTTTATTTAGAAAAATGTATTGCAATTAAAGACACAGGTTAAAGATCTTTCGGTCTGTGTGCTAACATATTTTGGGGTTATTTTTGGCCTGATTGAGTCCTAATTCTTTGACTATGAAACCAGTTTGTGAATTTTACATACCACCATCAAATGGAACATTAGTTGGGCAGGTCCCCATGCCCAGTGTTCTTCCTGGGATAAGTGGCACCGACAGCCAAGAGCGGTACCTGTGTGGTCAGATCACCATTGTATGTCCAATAATCCACAAATATGGATTTAGCCCAACCCTATCTGCTGGCCCAATGTGATGTCATTTAGGGGTATTTTAACAGGTGAATATGAGCACTTACAACACAACAAAGTGCCTTTGTTATCACTTAGCACTGGCATTTGTTCTGACATCAGTTTGAGATGTTTCAATGATCATTCAGAATCCACTGACAGGAGCACTTGACCTCCTTCTGACCTGCAATTACCTGTGCTTCATGCAGAGTTTTTTTTTAAAAATTTAAAATAGTGTACTAAAGCGCTGATATGTGAAGTGAGTTATTTAAGGTTGAACTAATGCAACAATATTGTATTAATAATGCATATGGAAATGTGCAAATTATTCCCCAGAGAAATGGGATGAATGTGAATGTATGTGCCAAAAAATCCAAAACTATGGGATATAGGTGAAAAATAGGAAATAACCAAATAAGTGAAAAATAGGAAATAACCAAATAATTTAAGCCGCACCCATAGTAAAGTGTTCTGATGCCACTACAATAAAAATCTAACAAAAAGTATTAGTGCGCTACAATTAACTTCCTATTCAAATGCAATGATAGACTATATCAAGTAATAAAATAGCCATAAATCAAATGATTGAGTGAACCATATGCCTATTAAAAATAGGAAATAAAGAAAAATCCATAGCTGTCTTCATATGGTAAAAAAAACACCCAAAGAATTATCAGAAGAATATAAGGAAAATCTTAAATGATGTATCTGAATCCTTAAAAATACCAACAAGTGTTCTATATATGCTCAAAGAAAAAAACACATCACAAATGGTATTGCTGGTTGCTTCAATCAACAATTAATTAGAAATGTTGGTCTCTCCCCTGCATTTCTGATGCTCTTAGACGATGGTTTTAAATTCCTCCCATTAAGTGTTAGGTTCGTGTAGCCACAAGGAAAAAAGAGAGAGATATCATTGCGCAGTGAACCACTTCTAAAATGCCATCTATGTCCACAACATATTCACTCACATGATCTGGCAAATAACAGCGCTTGTGAATCAATCAGAACAGTGGCGTTCTCCCTCCTCCCAAGGCTACCCTTGATAAAGTCACGTGACATGTCATGCAACGTGTCGGGAGGAGCCAGTGACGTCATCCGACCTGCCTGTGTGCGAGACACACTGTTAGTGGTGAGAGGAGGGAGAACGCCACTGTTCTGATTGTTCGGAAGTCAATTGCAGCGCACTAATACTTTTTGTTAGATTTTCATATCCAATAGATATATTCCAATAGACTGGAGGGTGAGCTTTAGGAGGAAAAGGTAGGGCCTAAAGAGGAAGGGGTGTGATTTACAGATGGCAAGATGGGTCTTAAGCAGGAAGGGGTGTGGCCTTGACAGGAAGGGGTGAACCCTATTTAAATTAGGGGGTCCACGAGTTTAGTCAGGCCTAGGGCAGCACAAAACCTAAATACACCACTGCTCTGACCTACTCTTCTGCATGACACCAAATAGTCACTAAGTGGGGGTATGTTGTGTTAATTGGTGGAAGACATCTAGAAGTTTTTGAATTTGTCAATACTCTCATCTGATACCACTACTAGGGAAAAGGAGTTCCACATTTTTACTCTGACTGTAAAGAACCCTGTACACAATTTCATTTTAGGCCTCCTCTCCTCCAGTCTTAAATCGTGACCACTTTTCCTTATCAGGGGCCTAGTATTATCCAAGTTGTTACTGATTTTATGATCACCATTGATAAGTTGTAGATAGCAATCATGTCTACTCTCCAAGCTAAATAAGTTTAGTTTACTTAAAGCAGACCTGCACTTTTATTTTTCCCATCATAGAATCCAATCCCTCCCCCATTCCTTTTGCACATTTAGCTCGTTTTGTTTGTTAGTTTTTGGGGGGGAGAAGCAACTACTTTTTCCAGCAGGTACTGGCTCTCACTTCTTTATTCCGTCTGCTCACCTCAACCCCCCCACCCCAGCCTGAAGCCTCCTGGGATACACATCACATATTCCAGGAAGTTACAAGCCAGTCTCCCTGCTGTCCATGCATCAAGCATGCACAGTAGGGGAGCCAGTTATCAGTCATCATTAGGTCACTGGCATCTCCCAAATCCAATATGGCAGATCCTTATTACCTGTGAAGACAGCTCTGAACTGATTGACCTGGTATGTGTAGCACCCTCCTAGCATAGGATATTAGGTAAATTTAATTTTTGTCTCCTTCTGTATTCAAAGGAGCAGTGATCGTTTTTCCTGACCTGTTCAGGGCTTTACAGAGCTTGATTGCTTCCCACTGCCTCTGGAAGAAGCTAATAGAGCTTAGGGAGGAAGATTCATATAACCAGCCTAATTATTATTCATGCTCCAATGAATACCTGGAGAGAAGTGTCCAGAAGTGGGTGGAAAGGTGATAAATAGTCTGAAGTATGGAAGAGCAAAGTTCCTTCTCCCCAGGAAGCTTCCACAGCCCTCAAGCATGGACTGCTTGCCAAGGGCTTCCATAGACACAGAATATTGGAATTTTTGAGCTGGGAGTACAGCTGGTCTAGTTCAGATGAAGCCTAAAATTAAATGCTATGTTGAAGATTGTCACTGAAGTAGCTAAAATCTACACACACACACACACACACAAAAGGAGCTAGTGTCATTCTTCATCAGAAATGCTGATCCTGACTTTATCCCCAGCTGTCTAATGACTAAGTGATTAAGATGGGACTGATAACAATGATCTTAAAGTTTTAGACATAAATCCTTGCAGCACTGTTGATGCAGCACAGCATAAACACACTTGGACAAGTCACTTACACAATCCATGTTATGTAAGAATCTCTCCATGTCTACAGCAGATGACTTGTGACATATATTGCCCGACAGAGCAAACAGAATTCATGTGGATATTTTGTATTCAGCACACAAAATGCAGCTAGATTGCTCACTTCTTCTTTCAGACAAAAACATTCCATCTACAAGATCATTTTCAGTGCAAAACAACATAATATATTCTGATTGTCATTGCATGCAGTAAAAATGCAGGATCTGCCTCAAGAGTAATATATCAGCGCATGATAAATATATATTTTTTAATGTAAAGTCATATCCTGATTGAACTAACTATATAGACATATAGGAGTTTTATTGAACTCTGTAATAGTTAAAGGTAATCTGCCCCCAGTAACTACTGTCTACCACTTGGACAAACAGTACATTAAGCCCAGGTTCACACTAAGCTGCTGGAATGAAGCCGTGCGAGTTCAGCTGATTTCTCTCCCGCGTGTCAGTCCTGATTTCGGCCGCAATTTCAGAGACATCTATGCAGGTTGTAAATCGCAGCCCGAAATCGCAAAAAGTAGTACAGAAACCAGATGTGGCGTCGCACCGATTAGGACGGTGCCATTGATGGCAATTGCCGCCGATTTGACATGCAATTTGACATGTCAAATTGCAAGTCAAAACGCTTCTGTGTGAACCAGGGCTAATAAGATTAAATAAATGTTTTCATCAAATTTTTTCGGATTATTGGAAATCCACCTGATTCATGCTCTAATGTTAAAAACTGAGGCCGTCTTAATTTTGTAATGCTGCTCCCCCATTGTGAGTAATGTGTTAATGAAGGAAAGGAGTGCTGTTTGTTAAAGCCCAACTTGAAAAGTTCCCCCTTACAGTGGGGCTACACTTGCACTGCAGGGGTAGCTGCTTATTTCATAGAAAAGAAGACCCAATCTTACACTTTTCTGCACTGCTAGATTGGTAGCCGCAGTCTAAGCTCTTGATATCATCAAGACTAATGCAGACCCCATAGCCCTGCATTGGATGTGATGACACAGAGGATCAGAACCTCCAGCACATGAGGGAGGATTGGGTAAGTAAAAGTGCTTTTACTCTCTCCTGGAATAAACAAGAAGTTAACCTTTGCAGTGCAGGTGCAGCCCCACTGCAAGAGAGATTTTCAATATCCCGGACTGTAGCAGCTAAGATTGCTACCTTTTCTAGGGAAAATAGCAGCCCTACCATCTTTTTCTAAAAAGAGAACTGCAGTCTGCTCACATAATTTGTAATAAAAACATCTTTGCTATTCTGAAGCTTCCCTCCAACCACTTTGCATATTATTTTATATATGTAGTGATTCTGTACTTGCCAAATATGCTGCAGAAATCTCCCTCCACTTAGTCTGGCTGCAGCCATTTTAACTGTGGGCAGCTGAAGCTGCTGCCTGTTCACTTCCTGGATTTACACAGACACACAGAGGCACATCTCCAGCTATGCAGCCCTGCAGCTCTCATTGGCCTTCTTATGACGCATCCCCCTCCCTTCCTGGCAAACGCTCACGAGAGTGAGAGAGACAGCTTTGAATGATATCATAAGCCTAGGCTAATGACCAGACAAGAAACAGGAAGTGGGCTGTATAAGGTATTTACTGGCAGAAAAAAAATGTTTTACTATCCAAAGTTAAAACAACAAAGGCAGAAGATTTAATAGATGGAAAGTTGAAAAAAAATGACTGAAGGTCCGCTTTAATCATAACAGTGGCAAAAAATTTCTATGCCAAAATAAATTTGCCAAAGCTAAAGTAAATGCAAGTTAGAAGCAAAAGCATGGAAATGTAAAGTGGCCCTGTGATGCCAATAAACTAAGTAGGCATAGTAAGGTGTCAGAGCAACATTAGTTTCCCTCCCTTTTCCAAAGCATAGGAAGTAAAAACATACACCATACCACATGAAAGTGTTTGATGCCTCAGCATCCAATTGCCATGCATGAGCAGTATCACCTGAAGGCAGTGGGGCCCTGTACACAAAATGAGAATATCGGACGAATGATCATTCGTTTTTGTTTTTGCATGCAATTCTCATATCGAAAATGAAGAGGTTACTAAAGTTACGAAAATTCTCATACGACAGAATACAACTTCGAAAGTGATGTAATGTGTTGTATTGTATTGTAATGTATTCTTTTGTTTCTGAGCATGTGTGGTCTTGCACTCTCAGCACAATTACCAAGTTGTCACTGACAGCTCCTGGTGACCCTTTACATTTGGGGGGCAGTGAAAGGGGCTCCTGATCATGTGTCAGCCAATCACAGTGATCACAACTGGAAAGCCTACCTTCAACCGCTCAACTTTCAGAAGTTCTTGAAGGGTAAATGACAGCTGGTGCCAAGGGGTTAAAAGGCTAAATGAACAAAACTAACACACCAGGCTAGGTTTTCTTATTTTCAAAAAAGTAAGAGCCCTTTCATACTGGGGCATTGGCGGAAAAGCACTGCTATTGTTAGCGGCGCTTTACCGTCGTTTTAGCTGAGTTTTTCGGCCTCTAGCAGGGTGATTTTAACCCCCTCTGGTGGCCGAAAAAGGGTTAAAAGTGCCCTCAAAGCATTGCTGCAGTGGCGCTTTGCCGCCGCTTCCCATTGATTTCAATGGGCAGGGAAGCTTTAGGAGTGGTGTATACACGCGCCTCAAAGATGCTGCTTGCAGGACTTTTTTTGACGTCTTGCCACCGCACCGCTCCAATGTGAAAGCCCTCAGGCTTTCACAATTGAGTGACAGGAGAGGCCACTTTACAGGCGCTATTTTTAGCACTATAGCACCTGTAAAGCGCCTCAGTGTGAAAGGGGTCTTACAGTTATTTTTAGTTGAGTCCAATTACTTTTTTAAATTACAGTCACATGACTAAAAATAAAAAGCCTAATGCTGGTGTTAAAACTTAAAATTGAGTCTAATGACACTAAAAAGCTGCTGCCCAGATAGCAAGGATAAGGTGCCACAAATTTGTGGCAGTGTTGAATTGTAAGTCTTGTTAATTTGCTGCACGTTTTCACTGGCAAGTGGTACACTTGCAGAGCACTTGAAGCACAAGTTCTAGTTGACACTTTTTCAATTTGCAAAGTTGCAGTGGTGAGTCTACAGCATGAAAATTCAGCCACAGTGACCCCTGTGGTGGGATGACTAATGCCTTCATTTTTTTTCCTATCAGGATTCAGGACCCCTGACCCTCTGTCTGGCAGTGGTGATTGGCCCTGTGCTGATCACATGCACTTTCCCAAGAACAAAAAAAGCTCAATAGCAATACACACCAAACTGACCATGTGCAGCCTGACTCCAGTAACTCTATTCTATTCTGACCTGTTCTGGAGTCAGTGGAAGAAGAGGAGGATCTGTGCATACAAGATCAAACAGCCTTTTTACAGAATGCAGAGGATTAACCTTGTGGGTTCCACAGTATAACAAGCATGCTTTACTGCATAGACAGACTGATTTTACTGTTGTGGGTTTAGTAACACTTTAATGGTTTCCCCTCTGCCTGCCTTTTTTTGGCACAGTTTCCACACATTTGGAATTCCTACCCAAAAAATCATCAGAATTTTCAGGCTGCTTCATACTCTAAACATCAAGAAAAAGCATTAATTTATTTGAGAATGTACCCCCTGATTGCGTTACAACAATAATTGGCCACATTTGTCTTCATAGCTGTCAGTCAGGCTGTTGCAAAAGCAAGAGGAAATAGTCAGGTAACCACGCTGACATTAAAGTTGAACTAAAGTCCACTGTACTTATTTGCCAAAGTGATCGCGCCAAAAGGTGACATCCCTGGTTACCGGTGCCCTCATTTTCACCTTGTGTTCTTCTGGGTTCACAGCTTTAGCCTTCTTGATTGGCCGACCAGGAGTAATGTGCATTAACTTATTGCACATGGGAGTTATTTTTGTTAGAAATTATGTATATAGCCCTACAGAACAGACAGACTGTGCACAGTCCACATGGGCTTTGCTGCTTAACTGCAGACAGGAAACAGGAACTTTATTATCAGAGAAAAGACAATAGAGTATACAGTACCATAGATGTAGCTGCAAACATATAAACACTGCAGCTCATATGTGAACCCAGCCTCAGTCTTCATCTAATCTTGCCCTGGGAGAGCTCCAGTGTGCCAGTCAGGGGGACTGGGAAAAAGTAGCAGACAGGTGGGCTGGTGAAGTGGCAGCCACATGGGCAAGTATTGTCTGCAAGAAGTAGAGCTGGGACCCGTGTCTACAGTACAGGGAAACAGAAGGTGTTACAGGATGCAATTCACTCCACATGTGCTACTTTTCTAAGCTAACAAAAGACTGTTAGGTCTAAAGGAGTGAACCAAGCAAAGCTGTAAAGATGAGCAAGATTTGTGCAGGAGGAAGAAGTGGAAGCTGTAAATACAGAGGAGGTTGTCCCTGGTTCTGTTGCTACTGTCAACTTGGACATTCCATAATTCCCATCACCATCCCAGTTATTATCCCCTAAATAAAACAAAAAACAAGCTCAATTACTTTTTTTCTGTGTCTGGATGCAAGAAGGAAATGCTATGTGACTGACTGCAGCAGTGGGGAACCCTGATATTTGCAACTGCTACGAGGGTAGTGCTACACCCATTATGGGAAAAGGACATTTCTTTTATTATTATTTTTATTTATTTTTTTCAAATAAATTACAAATTATTAAAGTAACATCTTTTTAGGAAACTTAATAAAGAAGAAGATAGAGAGATGAGCAGTGGTTATACTGATTTTCTATATATAATAATTGCATTGTTATATGAAGAAGGTATTTTATAAGAACATGTGAAAAATTCAGTTTCCAGTTTGAACTCTTATTATAGCGCAGCCTTGCATCTCAGAAATGACTACACTTTTTGTTATGTACTTTCTCCTTGACAAAGCACTGAGTAGTTGGGCTCAGTTTCAAACTGCAAGGCTGTCCCATATCCTGCCTGAGCTTAGTGCTGATAACAGACTCTAACAAAAATGTAATATAACAATAGGTACTGTCAGAGTTACAAGGAAGCAGACTGATTTGCTAGCAGATAGTTTTGCCTTGATTTGGCAGGAGACAGGTCTACATCTTTTAGGGGCATTAACATAGCTGTCCCTGATTTGGAGGGACTGTCCCTGATTTGGAGCAATGTCCCTCTGTCCCTCTTTCTCCCTCGTTTGTCCCTCATTTTGGTCTGATCTGTATAGTTGTATATAAAATGCACTTTTTATCTTTCAAAAAGTGTTTCCCAGTGCTAAACCTTTCATCCAAATTCTAAATTGCTGCATTTCTAAATTTTAAAAAACAATATAAAGGAATAGTAGTGGTAAAAAAAGCCCTTGTTTATTTAATTAACCTTTTTTTTTTTGGTTAATTCTCTTTTAATAGAGTGTGGCAGGAAGTGTGTCCTATGACTACATACGTTTGCTTATAGGCGTCCCTCATTCCCATCTCAACATGTTGAGAGGTATGCGTTAAAGACCCAAAATGAGCTCACATTTCTGCTGTAACGGGGATGTAATCCACATTTTAGTGGTAAACACAGCAGACATTATACCTCTGGAAGGCATTGGAACTGTAATACAAATTTCATAAATTTCTAATAGGACATACAGCATAGTCTGTGGTCCAGCATTTGAGAAATAAGGAGTAGAAAGATCTGACTAGTGTATTACATATGGTGGTTGATTTATAAAGAATTTGCATAGCCATTCATCCAGTGAAAGTGTGTGCACATTTGTTCTGTGCCAATGGGACAAAAAACAAATGTAAACAGGTTGTGTGCTGTCCTAGCTTAAATCATTGATTTTATACAGACAATATCTGCACTTTTTTCAGCAAGGCAGTAAATAAACATAGTTTTAATGCAAAAGGCTTTTGTGCATAAAACAAGACATCTGCTCCACTAATTAAACCCTTGTCAGTTCCTGACTAACATGGTGTCCTCTTATGGGTTCTCCAAACATGGCAGCACATACTACTTTTTAAAATGCTGTCAGCAAGGACTTGATAAAGATTGGCTAAGCCCCATCAAAATTGTTGGACACAAGGAAGCGTTTGCTCTTTTTTTTTTTTAATTGTCCTGCTGCAAGACCTGTAAGTGACTCAACCCTTGCTTGCTCAGTTACTGATTACCTGACTGCAACTGGCAATATCTCTCTCTCTATCAGAGCTGATCCGCCCTATATGCTCACTACGCAAGCTGCGTAGGGCCCCGCCGCTGTGGGGGGCCCCCAAGTGCGGATCAGCTCTGCTCCCGGAGCTCCAATATGCTCGGACGATCCCCAGCAGCAGCAATCCCGGATGGCCTCTCCGTCCTCCTCCTCCCCTCCCCTGGATGGGCCCCTGATGGAGGAGGGCAGGGCCTCTCTCACCTGTCATTCAGCCACCCGCTGGGTCCCTCCCCCCTCCGGAGACTCGCATCACCCCAGGGAGCCACACGCTTCTCCCGGCTGCTGAGCGACCTGCGGACTAGAGGCTTCCAATACGTTATTAACTACTAGGGGGCCCCAAACTCAAAGACGAGGTGAGTGTGGGGGCCACAATTGGGGGTGGGACAATGATGGGGGTGTATATAATCAGCGGGGTGTCCGTACTACATGTGGGGTGTATATTATGAATGGGGTGTCAGTATTGTATTTGGTCTGTATATAATTAGTGGGGGACTAATAGTATATGTGGGGTGTATGTTATCAGTGGGGGGTAGTATTATATGTGGGGTGTATATTATCAGTGGGAGGGGGCAGTATTATATGTGGGGTGTATGTTATCAGTGGGGGGGCAGTATTCTATGTGGGGTGTATGTTATTGGTGGGGGGGAGGCCTTGGTGTGCAGAGACCCCCTTTACACCAGAGTCACAGCATTCCCTCTTAAATCAAGGTTATCAGAACCCCCCTTAAATCAGGATTCCCCTTTACATTAGAGTCCACAGAGTTCCCCCTTACAGTGTAAGTGGAAATTCTGTGCAGACTCTGATGTAAGGGGGGGCTATGTGCAAACTCTGATGTAAGGGGGGGGGCTCTGTGCAGACTCTGCTGTAAGGGGGGGCTCTGTGCAGACTCTGATGTAAGGGGGGGCTCTGTGCAGACTCTGGTGTAAGGGGGACCTCTGTGTGGACTCTAATGTAAGGAGGGCCTCTGTGCAGACTCTGATGTAAGGGGGACCTCTGTGCAGACTCATGTAAGGGGGAACCTCTGTGTGGGCTCTGATGTAAGGGGGACCTCTGTGTGGACTCTGAAGTAAGGGGGACCTCTGTGTGGACTCTGATGTAAGGAGGGGCTTTCTGGGGACCCTGATGTAAGGGGAGGCTCTCTGGGGACCCTAATGTAGGGGGAGGCTCTCTGGGGACCCTGATGTAGAGGGAAACTCTCTGAGGACACTGATTTAAGGGGGGCTTTCTATAAATGGTTTACATAACTCACGGCATCATGGGTCAGGTAGAGGGCCCCTTAGCAGAATTTTGCTTAGGGCCCCAGGGAGGTCAGGATCGGCACTGCTCTCTATATATCTATATCTATAGTGAATATATTCTAAAATATTGAAAAGAAAAGATATTTATCATTTACTGTTAAATGATTAATTGATTTACCACAATTTGTCATTTCTACATTTATATACTGTATTTGTTTTATTAAATTGGTAAAATGGCACACTATTTTTTCTTTATATAAATATATATCCAGTTTCAAAAAGATTGCCGCAGGATACAACATTCTTGTGAAACACTCACATCTCTTTTCAATCAAGCAACCTACTATTTCTGTTTGATAAAGACTATAACCAGCACCCGAAACTTGTTCTTCTTACCCAGACTTTAGTCAGAGCAGATTATTTTAATTGACATGTACCACTTTCAGGCAATCAGGCTGCCTGCTGTGGTCCCGCTCAAGAGCACAAAAAGGAACATGTGAGAATTAGAGCATAAGAAAACTAGAAATGAGTGATCTTTAGTGGCTTAGCTAGTAGGTGTTCTGCCTGGTACATGTACCTGCTGTACTTTTTTTTTTTTTGCATCAAAGTTATTTGCATATAAAGGGATTTTTTTACTTTTATATTTCCTTTTTTAGCAGTGTTTAACTATACTATGATAAAAAGGAGGAAGGGAGACAAGAATCTTTACTGCATATTTATTGCATTAATGTGCATATGAATTGGTACTAGTGTGTTTAGTGAACTATACAGATACAATATATCTAGAGTCTATGTTAAAAGGTATGCGATTAGAAAAGCTTTTTTGGGCTACATCAATATACATTATATATCACAAAAGATAATAAGAAAAAAATGACATTGAAAATTAAAAAATAAATTATAGTGCTGCACTCTCAAGTGTGTGTCAATAGCAAAAACAATCAAACTAAATAGGGTATATAATGTGATGCCATAAACTTATGTGCAAAAATTATGATTGCAAATTCCATAAAACAAAGTCTGTGTCAAAGTCCACACTCCATCCAGAACATACAATAGTGATGTGAAACCTCCACGGATCCCCCACAAGATGTGCCCTTTCAGTTTAACCCTCACTACAAAGGTCAAACTTGTATGAAGATAACAACCAAGGTACAGTAGATTGATGTCCACAGATGCATACTTTCATAGGCAAATAGACACAGATTCAATGAATCATCAGCAAAGACAATGAATTCAGCCAGCCAGCCACAGCCATAACTTCAAGCTGCTCAGCTCAAAAAAAAGATCATAGTGATCACTGACGAAATGCTTTATTAATAAAAAGGATAAATATGCACTCACTTGTGTACAATGAATATGCATATTTCAAACAAGCATGGGCAGCCGCTGCCTTACTGTCAGTCTCAAGAGCTACACTATTGTGCTAGTAGCATAGTCAATATTGTTTATAGCACACATATTTGATTCTCACAAGAAAAATTATATACTTTACATAAAATATACTGTATATCAAAAAGTATCAAAATATCTTTTATTGTTACACTTTAACTTTTCAGCATAATAAAGCCATTTTATTTTGAAAACAAATAAAACGAACCTCACCACCAAAAGGCATCTAAAAAAAATTTTTGTGGCATGCGTACAATGCCCCAAGTTTAACGACAACATGCTGACGGGTACTGGCTATATAAATACACATCAAATATAATTATAATTAATATGGTGCAAGGTGGGTCCTTTAAGATGGAAAATATCACACCTTTTGAAGGCCATAGAATGTTGATTTCCATTAATTAGAATTATGTGCAGTTCAGGCTTGGCTTTTTATAGTTTATACTTTTTATACTTTATGCCACTATGGAGGAATCAATGGAAATTCACAGATGTCACAGCTCTTCTGGCATGAAAGCTGAGGCTTAAAACTCAAGGTAAAAAAAGTGGAGGCCCCTCATCACCTGATATGGTCATTTAGGGAGTCTTAGTAGACCATATATCCTCCAGTGGTTATATACACTATATTACCAACAGTACTGGGGCGCCTGCCTTTACACACACATGAACTTTAATGTCATCCCAGGTTTAGGAGTATGTCTATGGGAATGTTTGACCATTCTTCCAGAAGCACATTTGTGAGGTCAGGCACTGATGTGAATAAGAAGGCCTGGCTTAGAATCTCCGCTCTAACTCATCCCAAAGGTGTTCTATCAGGTTGAGGCCAGGACTCTGTACCTCCACCCCAAACTCGCTCATCCATGTCTTGATGGACCTTGCTTTGTGCACTGGTCCAAATCATTTGGTGGAGGAGGATTATGGTGTGGGGTTGTTTTTCAGGGATTTGGCTTGGTCCCTTAGTTCCAGTTAAAGGAATTCTTAAGCAGACCAAGACATTTTGGACAATTTCATGCTCTCTCTGGGATGAATTAGCGCAGAGACTGCGAGCCTGACCTCACAGATGTTTCTCGAAGAATGGTCAAACATTCCCATAGACACACTCCTAAATCTTATTGACAGCCTTGCCAGAAGAGTAGAAGCTGGTTTAGCTGCATAGGATGTGCCAACTCAATATTGAACCCTATGGACTAAGACTGAGATGCCATTAAAGTTCATGAGTGTGTAAAGGCAGGCGTCCCAATACTTTTGGTAATATAGTGTACGTAAACAATGAGCAAAATACATGCAGCATATCAGTATTTCCATCTGTATGGCCAAATGGAGATCATATATAACATGCATATAACAAGTAGTGAAATCCTGAACATGACCACAGTGTATATCATATTCTCATCCATACAAATGGCCCCAAGCTGAAACGCATCAGTTCAGCCATATAAGTGATCATTGACAGAGGGTCCTGAAATTCCAAGGACCATATGTAAAATGTTGTTCCAAACATACAGTTCACAGACAAGTTGAGTCTAAATAGTGTTTGTAATAAGGCAACCCTAAACTTAGCAATGACAATTTGATGCATCAGACCTTTTGTATGTGAGGAACCCTAATAACTCTGCAGTATGTGTGTTGTACAGGACGTTGGGAATGTGTCCTGGATAGCAGGAATATTGCAGAAATATTTGAGATATGGCTCTTTTAAGGGGTACAGTTTGAAGATGTGGTTTAGTACTAAGGGATTCTCACCCATGCAGGGTGAGGGGTTCTGAGGTAGAGAGGAAAGAGAGGACTGGTTGTCAGCGCTCTGGTAGTTCATAGGTTCTTATTAGGGACCTGGAACTTTGGAGGTTTGAAGTGTTTTGAGGAGGGAAGACCCTCCAAACCCTGACCACCAGGACTCTAGTCCCAAACGGGTTATGCCCCAGGCAAGGTAGGCTTAAAAGACAGCAGAAGGAAATCAGTAGTGTGGAGTAACTCACAAAGTGTAAGCAAGGGTGAACGCTCTTGGGAACTGAGGCACTTGTTGCTGGATCCCTGTGGCCAAGAATCCTACTCTAGTGTGGGAGGCACCAACAGTTTGGCGGTGAGCCAGTATATGGTACCTTTTTTTGCTAGGAGCTAATTATGTTACCTGTTTGGAGGATTTTATAAAGGAGTGTTTGCTTTTACAAATGGCTGCTGGTGATCTCAGGCCCCCATATGACAGTGTATTTGGGAAAGCTTCTCCTGCAGAATAGGTTACAAACAGATAAACCACAGGTGTTCCTAGATTACCAGATTACAAACAAAAGAGAGTGGGGTGCATTATTACCCCAAAGGTGAATCTGGAAGAAAAACTGAGCCCTGTGCTTTTTTTCTGCATTCTCTAGTGTTTACTGGAGTGCAACTTTAGGTGATTTATTGTAGTGAGATTACAGAACATAGCATTTAAAGCATAGTTTTTCTGTAACACAACCTCTTGACACCAACTACCCAGTCTCAACAGTGCTCAGTAAATGACTGTTTCTCTTCAAGAAGAAAGTGCAAGCCACGTTACCCAGGAGACCAGAACATTGATGTACTTTTCCCTGTTAGTGAGTCTGACCTCAATGGCCTGAACTTCTTTTTAACCTTTTCCTTTTCTGATATCCTTAACAGTTTGCTTGAAAGTAATGAGGACCTGTGAATCCAGCAGATAAAACCAATCATTGATTTAGTATTTTTCTTCAAGGTACTTTAAATGTACTATGATCAGAAATCCAGTTCTGACAATCTGGAGAAGTGCAGAGGGCCCTGAAAGAGGTGAAGTGGGTGAGGTTGACAAGAAGAGTGCCAAGATAGAAGGTTCACTTTACAATGGAATGGACCAGATGAAAGGAGACAATGTTTGGAAGTATCAACTGGTGACACAGCTTTTAGACACACAGGCATCCATAGCAGTCCGCTGGTGATGTGAAAACACCTTAAAAAAAGTGAAGGTAATTGACTAGGAACAAGACAATATTGCGAAGTGAAGGGCTGACATACTACCATTACACCAGAATAAGATTCACCGTGTGTCTAGGATTCATTGCTATTTTTTTTCAGCAGATGCCTAAAGTTAAATATAATTACATACCAGAGTTACTAGTACCACCATCTGGTACATTCTATGAAGAGAACAAAATACTACAGTGCACACATGCAAAAAATGACATTTAACTCCTGCAAGGCTATTTAATCACTTCAGCCTCGGAAGATTTGGCTGCTGAATGACCGGGCCATTTTTTGCGATTCGGCACTGTGTCGCTTTAACTGACAATTGCGTGGTCGTGCGACGTTGCGCCCAAACAAAATTGAAGTCCTTATTTCCCCACAAATAGAGCTTTCATTTGGTGGTATTTGATCATCTCTGCGTTTTTTATTTTTTGCGCTATAAACAAAAAAAGAGCTACAATTTTGAAAAGAATGCAATATTTTGTACCCTTTGCTATAATAAATATCCCTATTTTTTTTAAAAAAAGCTAATTTTTTCTCAGTTTAGGCCGATATGTGTTCTTCTACATATTTTTGTTAAAAAAAAAAAATCGCAATAAGCGTATATTGATTGGTTTGCGCAAAAGTTATAGCATCTACAAAATAGGGGATAGATTTGGCATGGCGCTGCGCTAATCACAGGCAGCGAGACATTTCCCGATCTCTGCAGCCGCACATCGGGAAAATGTCTCACTGCCTGTGATTAGCGCAGTGCCCCAGTGTCTGTGTCATATAAGAAATATGCCGATCTGTACCTTATATCAGAGCATCTCCCAGCACTCACGTGACTCCTCGGCTCTCCCTCCTCTCTCCTCTCTCCTCTGTCAGCCGGGGAGAGGAGAGAGCCGAGGAGTCACCTGAGCACCAGGAGACGCTCTGATAAAAGGGACACATGTTATTTTACAGAGGGCTTAACAACCACTTAATTTTATGATTGTGTGTGTGATTTTTTTTTTTTTTTTATGGTTAGCACATCAGCTTGGCAGCACTAGGTTCATTGGTTCAAATCCAAACCATGGCACTACCTGCCTGGAGCTTGCATGTTTTCCCTGTGCCTTGTGGGTTTACCCTGGGCACTCCGGTTTTCTCCCACACTCCAAAAACCTGCTAGTAGGTTAATTAGCTGCTGTCTAAATTGGCCCTAGTATGTGTATGCATGGATGTCAGTTAGAGATCTTAGTGCTGTGTAAATTGTTGGCTCTGTATAAGTACCTGTAGTAAATAAATAAATGTATCTAAATATGTGCACTGGTCAGCAAAAGGACTTGGAATCATGTTATGTAGTAACATATTACAGTGTGTTGTTTACATGGAATCATGTTATATAGTAACATATTACAGTGTCTTGTTTATGTTCCCAAGGTGGCTAATCATTAGGCCATACACTACTGGGAGATTATATTTAGCATGTTAGTTGATTAGCTTGTAGTGCTTCCTATTTACATCCTGACCTGAACCACCTAAGTAGCATTTTCAATAACTGAGCAACAAAATAGCCATTCTACAACTAATATAATGCATGCCAACCTTCCTAAATGCTGAATCGACTAACTCCATAAATCTTTTTAGTTATATGTATGGAGCAGATGCAAATACACAGTTGTATTACTCCCGAGTCAGCAACAAGAACATCATAAAGGGTAACACAGAGAAAGGTCATCTTATCTCCTTCTGACTACTGCATGCTCTCAGGAGGCAGTACATAAAAACTGTAACGTACATGTTTTTTTTTTCCCTAGTTTTACCCAATTATAGCATATTTATGCCTTACACTTGAAACATATGACTCTTAAAAACAGGTCTATAATCTATAAATGTTATTAAAGTACACTAAAGTAATCTTGCCACCAGAAAAAAAAAAAAAACTATTTGGCATACTGGCTGCATGATGACATGTTCCTGGTACAGAACCTCCTCCACAAACTGGATTATGACTGTATGCAGTGCAAAGGGTTTGTGAATATGGATGGTTTTAAATAAATACTGGTACTCACAAAATGGTACAGCTTATAAAAGGCACCGTCTTTTCAAACGCATCATAAAGTAAAGCTGACATTTGAGTCAATAAACCATAACATGTATGCAGACGATGTACTAAAAAACGTTTTAGCTAGAGTTGGGCTTTAATTCATTTGTCTTTTATGTAAAGACTATTTGATGCAGAATTCTGACCAAAAACATTTTTTGGTCCTTTGCATTGTAAAAAAATAAATTAGCACTAATGAAGTGTGTGACGTGTGCGCCTGTTGATGCATTAGAGAAAAGTTTTATTTTCATGCAGCTACTCCAACTGTACCGTAAGTACTGAACTTTCTGTGCAGGTGGTCCAATTGGAATCACTTCCAGTCAGAAAATGTCTTGCATTATTTTCATAAAATGCAATGTGCTCTGTGATTTTAATGCAAAGCTGCACTTAATAGATTTTCCCAAAATTCCAATTTTTATGGGTGCAAGATAAGGCAGCCAGGAGCATCCTAATCCTTGCTTAAAGTATAACTAAAGGCAAAACTTTCTTTTTTAGTTTTGGACAGAGTGGACAGGGTTTCGAACCCTTGTCAGTTTTTATTGCTGTCTGTGCCGCCATTAGGGAGATTCCCCCTCTATATTTGTCATGTTTACCATTATCATTGAAAATGAAAGTAAAAGAAAATCCCACATTTTGAGTTGTCCCCAGAAAAGTAATAGAGGGGAAATCTTCCAATGGGGACACTAGTTCTGGTGACCTGGGGGTCCCCAAGGAATTCCTTTAATTTGTAGGGATTTCCTCTCACTTCCTGTTTGGTTATGGGACAGAAAGTGAAGGAAAATCTCCTTAATGTGACACAGATGGCAAAAAAAAAAAATCTGACAGGGGTTATAACTCGCCCTTGCTCTATCCAAAATGAAACAAAAAGGGCTGCCTACCGGCTTCTGATCAGCACTCTTAGCCAATGGCTGTCAGAACACAATAGGACAGCAGGGTAGATCGCTGTAAAAACATATCACAGTTAAGCCTAGTACATACAGGCCAAATATCGGCTGACATTCGGCTGTGTGTACGGCAGTTGGTCCGTCAGAAGCTGGCCGCTCAGTAGGCTTCTGTCGACGGCTCATGAGTGAAAAAGGTCTGCTGACCGGCTCCAGATTAGTGCTGACTGGAGTGTTCTGGCGGCGGGTTGGGGGTCCTGTCCCCCTGTAAGAACTCAATAGCTCAGCAGGGGAGATTGCTGTACTAACATCAGTGGCTCCGTTCTCCCTGGCCAATCTGGTCTCAGGACCTGCTTCCTGATTGGCTGGGAGGAGAAACAGGAAGACATTAGCGAATATTATTTCGCTAATGTCACACAACTGGGTGGGCTTGGGGAGCAGTGCTCTTTTTGAAGCCCACCCTTTTTTAAGTCAATTAGAGCCTCAGGCTCTAATCATGTGCTTTGGAAAAAAAAACATGAAGATTAGGGGTTGGGCGCATGGATTAGAGGGGACGGCACCCCTGCGCCCCCAATGGAGCAGCTCCCACTGCATTTTATGTGCTTTTAACAATCAATTTTGACATTTTGAAAATTAAAATTAAGAACGTGTCCCATAGGAAATCGTGTTAAATGGACTGTAGTTTGTTTCTGCAAAATCCAAAAAGAACTAAAAAAGGCATAGGTGTGAACCAAGCCTTAGGGTACTTTCACACGCTTTTCAGGCATTTAGTGCTAAAAATAGCGATGGTAAAGCGCCTGAAAATTGTCTCCCATTCATCTCAATGGATGCTTTCACACTGGTGCGTTGCAGTGGCGGGGTGTTGAGAAAAGTCCTCCAAGCAGCATCTTTTGAGCTTGTTTGTAGAGCTAAAAAAAGCGCTTCAAAAACGCCCAAGTCCATTGAAATGAATGTGAAGCGTTTTAAAAGTGCCTTAAAGCGGGGTTCCACCCAAATTTTTAACAATATCTGTATGTATTCTCTTCCTTGCCTAGATGCTGACATGCCGTTTAAAAAAATTTAAAGCGCCGTAATTACCTTTTATTTTTCTATTCTTCTTTGCACTTCCTGGTTCTCCTCCCTTGGGAGTAGGCGTGTTTCTAGCCTCTCCCAGACTCCTGGGAGCTAGTCTCAGGCTTCCCAGGATGCCACTGAACACGTGCGGGAACGAGCGGTGAATGCTGGGAGCACAGCATTCACCACATCCAGGAAATAAATGCTTGTGGGCTTCAAATGCCCACAATGAAAATGGAAACCGCCTGCAGTGAATAATATAAGTTATTCTTTCTGACGAAATCTGACACAGGCGGACATATTACACACAATATGTGAGTATGTAATGCTGAGAAGAAAAGTTTGTGAATGAACTCAAAAAAAAAAAACCATAGATAGGTGGACCCCCGCTTTAAAAGCGTCCTAGACAGTAGACTGAAGCTGTGGGAAGGTCACATGACCTCAGTGCAGTAAAGAATGCTGGGATACAGGAAATCCTGGTGAGAGGTGTTGAGGAGAGAGACAAGAGAGCATGGATGCTGCAGATAACCGGATGCAAGCCAGTGGAGAAAAGGTGGCAAGACCATCCAGTTCCAATGCAGCAGCAATAGAACCGGAAGAGTTTATTCAATCAGTGCGGGACCACCCTGAAATTTGGAACACCAAAAATCCCTTGTATGCCAACCGCAGCAAAAAGTCTTTAGGATGGTGTGCCAGTTGCTGAACAACATATTGAGGACTGGAATTACCTTTCAAAAAACAAAAAACCGCCAGAAGTGAGTACTAGTCCCATAATCCTTGTCAGATGAGCAGCAGTGTGATTGTGAAGTCAGAATAGTCTCAAAACACAAAAGTTACACCATAATCCCAAACAGAATATTCACAAAACACAAAAGTTACACCATAATCCCAGTCAGAATAGTCACAAAACACAAAAGTTACACCATAATCCTAGTCAGAATATTCACAAAACACAAAAGTTACACCATAATCCCAGTCTTGGTAGTCCCAAACCCCCAACCCTAACCCTAATCCCACTTCTACTAGTCGCAAACCCCCAACTTTAACCATAATCCCAGTCCTGGTAGTCCCAAACCCCCAACCCTAACAATAATCCCAGTCCTGGTAGTCCCAAACCCCCAACCCTAACCATAATCCCAGTCCTGGTAGTCCCAAACCCCCAACCCTAACCATAATCCCAGTCCTGGTAGTCCCAAACCCCCAACCCTAACCATAATCCCAGTCCTGGTAGTCCCAAACCCCCAACCCTAAGGCCCCTTTCACACTGGGGCGGTGTCGGCAGTAAAGCTTGTTAGTGGCGCTTTACCGTCGGTATTCGGCTGCTAGTGGGGCGGTTTTACCCCCTCTAGCGACCGAGAAAGGGTTAAAAACCACTGCAAAGCGCCTCTGCAGAGGCGCTTTGCCGGCAGTATAGCCGCGGTACCCCATTGATTTCAATGGGCAGGAGCGGTATACACACCGCTCCTTCGCCGCTCCAAAGATGTTGCTCCAAAGATGTTGCTAGCAGGCCAGCGCACTGGAGACAAGGCAGCGGCGCTTTCAGGACGGCTTGCAGGTGCTATTTTTAGCGCAATAGCGCCTGCAAACCACCCCAGTGTGAAAGGGGCTTTACCATAATCCCAGTCCTGGTAGTCCCAAACCCCCAACCCTAACCATAATCCCAGTCCTGGTAGTCCCATCCCCCAAACCTAACCATAATCCCAGTCCTGGTAGTCCCAAACCCCCAACCCTAAACATAATCCCAGTCCTGGTAGTCCCAAACTGCCAACCCTAACCCTAATCTCACTTTTACTAGTCCCAAACCCCCAACCCTAACTATAATCCTAGTCCTGGTAGTCCCAAACCCCAACCCTAACCATAATCCCAGTCCTGGTAGTCCCAAACCCCCAACCCTAACCATAATCCCACTTCTACTAGTCCCAAACCTAACCATAATCCCAATTCTGGTAGTCCCAACCCTAACTATAATCCCAGTCCTGGTAGTCCCAAACCCCCAACCCTAACCATAATCCCAGTCCTGGTATTCCCAAACCCCAACCCTAACCATAATTCCAGTCCTGGTATTCCCAAACCCCCAACCCTAACCATAATCCCACTTCTACTAGTCCCAAACCCCAACCCTAACCATAATCCCAGTCCTGGTAGTCCCAAACCCGCAACCCTAACCATAATCCCAGTCCTGGTAGTCCCAAACCCCCAACCCTAACCATAATCCCACTTCTACTAGTCCCAAACCCCCAAACCAAAGTCATTGTAAGTTTATGTATATTATTGGTATTATTGAACGCCTAAAGAAAGTATAAACCACGTAAAATGAAATATGTTTTTATTGTCTTGAAACAATACAACAATAACAAATATTCTGAATCGATAACAATATGCTATTTTTTTAAAAGTATATACTTGCAAACAAGAGAAAATATTCAATGAAACATTAATGATCATATTCATTTGATACCTATCATTTTTAAATCATATTTTCTTGCTAACCTACTGCTCCTGCAGGGCTCATAAAATAATCTGCCAATTCATCCCTAATTCTGAAACCCACTGTTGGACCGTGGACATGAAAAAAATCAGCAGGTTCCAAATTGTGAGCCAATGTGTCTTCAAAATTCATGCCATCTCTATCCCTTACCACATTGAGCAACACACATGCTGCCTTTATTAATTTGCATGCATTTTCGACCTTGAGATTGATAGGTTTATGGAATATTTGCCATTTGTTGGCAAGAATGCCAAAGGAACATTCAACCAACCTACGTGCCCGACAGAGACAATAATTGAAGATACCCTTCCGGGTGTCAAGATTCCTCTGTGAGTAGGGCTTCATTAAATGTTCGTTGATAGCAAAAGCGTCATCAGCCACGAAAACAAATGGCATATCTGGATTGTCTGTACCGGGTAATGTTCGGTTTTCAGGCAAATCGAGTCGATTAGATTAAAGACGCTTCCCAAATGTTGAATTCAGGAAAACAGAAGAGTCTGCAGAACTCCCAAATGCTCCTACATCAATCAATAGGAATTTATAGTCTGCATCAACCACAGCCATTAACACAACTGAAAAATATTTTTTGTAATTATAATATCAGCTACCACTGTGACAGGGTTATATTAGCCGAATGTGTTTTCCATCAATTGCTCTCAGGCAGTTAGGAAAGTTGGCTTTGCTCCAGAACTGATTAGGAACATCTTTCCATTTATCTTGATTTGGAATAGGCATGAATGTAGTTTTCAAATTCCAAATAGCATCACATGTTATCTTCACAATTTCGCTAATTGTCGATATACCTGTTCTGAATTCACACTGTAATGATGTATAGGTATATCCTGTGGCAAGATATCTGTAATCAAACAAAAATATATTATTTATTTCAGTACGAGTAATCAAGAAAAGGTGGAAGACTATGAGGGATAACTATAGGAGAGAACACAATCTTCAAAATAAGATACGGAGTGGTTCTGCTGGGAAGAGAAAAGCGAGAGTGTATTGTCACTATGAGGAGCTCATGTTCCTGAAGCCCGTCATGGAGATGAGACCGTAAGTATACCAACATTTATTATGTAAATAATAAATTGTCTAATATTACATTTTATTTTAGGAGCGCACATAATAACCACATTTTTAACAATTTTTACAAATTGTCTAATTTTAAAATTTTAGTACAGAAAGCAATATGGAGAGTGAAAGCAAAGAGGACCCTGAGGATGCAGAGGAGATCAACGAAATAGATGCAGAAGACAATTTGCAAAAACTGAAACTGAAGCAGAAACACCAGAAGCAACATGCGAGATGCGCTCTAAAGTAATGCGTCTCATTCATTACTACCAGCAGTAATCTACACAAAATAGAGATGCACCGTATGAGGGCAACATTAGCAATCAGTTTTCTGGGAGGTATGATGGTCCAGGTACTGTACCTCACGCTCACACACATACCCACACATACACACATACCCATCTGTTGCAGATTCCAGATTTCACATTATGTCCCAAAACCCATGTTCCAGATTTCCAATCATGTCACAAAACCAACCACGTTTTCAGGGAGGATCTTACGAAATGCAGCAATATTTTCAACATGTTCAATCTCCCCCTCCCACCCCTCTAGAGGAGACACATCATCCTCCCAGCTATCATAATCTGTGACATTTTATGTTTGATATCGTTTTTGTAAAGTTTTACATTGGTTAATAGAATTAATTTGTTGATGGTATATCATAAAATGTTTTCTGTTTTGCACATGTTGTGCATTTATGCAAATATATATGCATTAAAAAATAATTCAATTTAAAAAATATCTAATTTTTGTAAAAATATTTTCTGTTTTGCACATGTGCATTTTTGATAATATATGTGCAATAATAAATATATAATTTAAACAAAAACATGCACTTATTAATTATTCACATATACTTACCTTAGCGTTATAAGTAAACGTTCACATGGTGATATTGCCACCTTGCAATTGGTATCCTGTCTTAACAAGTCAGGGGTTAAGATGTCAAGCAGAAATTCGAATCTGGCAAAGAAAATATGAAAATTGTTAAAAATAATGTAGAAAATACACTGCTAAACATAGGGATTAGGGTTATGGATTTTGGACTAGTGGGGGCAGGATTAGGGTTAGGGTTAGGGATTTGGGACTAGTGGGGGCGGGATTAGGGTTAGGGATTTGGGACTACTTGAACTGGGATTAGGGTTATGGATTTGGGACTACCGGACTGGGATTAAGGTTAGGGATTTGAGACTAGTGGGGGCGGGATTAGGGCTGGGTTAGGGATTTGGGACTACCGGAACTGGTAATTAGGGTTAGGGTTAGGGATTTGGGATTAGGGTTAGGGTTAGGGATTTGGGACTAGTGGGGGTGGGGTTAGGGTTAGGGATTTGGGACTAGTGGGGGCGGGATTAGGGTTAGGGTTAGGGATTTGGGACTAGTCTCAATTGGATGAGATATTATCACTTACGTTGCCATGCTCATCCGTGTGTAATTTTTGAACTTTAATGGGTGCTCTCTCAAGTCCTGATAGAGCAACACAAATTGTCCTCTTGAGGAGTGTGTTTGTAGGATGGGATGGATCCAATAGCGACGTTCCTGCCTCTGTTTCAGGATATGTTCCCAAATCATTAGCAAATACCAGGAAGTGTACAGGATGTGATGTAATGGCTTGGGATTGTAAGCTAACGCTAACGCTTCAAAAACACGTCAAGAACGCTAGCGTGTTAGCGCTAACTCGGCAATAGCACTAGGCGTTGAATAGGCCTTTTTTCAACACTTCAGTGTGAAAGTAGCCTTAGTGTGATGCAGCACCAGTTGTTAAATGCCATAGTAGTTGAAAACTGGATAAGATCAGGCACCTCTGCCTTGAACCATAAACAGTAGGTGTAGAAATATGATGGCGCTAACCTTTAAAAAAAGCAGTTGAATATATAAATCTGGTAGACTGCATAATTGATAAATAAGCATGAGTTCACTTAAAAAATAATTGTGTTATATTTTGAATAGGTCTGAATAAAATATTCATTAAATCCTCTTTATATTCAAACAATTCCCTTGCATCGTTTCTGATTTCCTTCAGCAGCAACCCATTAAAAATAAAAACTGCATATCACACTTCCTCTGGAATAAAATGTGTTTTAACAAGTAATTGCAGCAATTTGTCTTCTTTTCTAAATAATAAATCTGTATGAGCATCGTCAAGCCAAGTGCATTATCTTTAAACTTTGAACCCAGAGATGGATACTCTGTCAAGATGGCAAAGCTGAGTTCAGAATACTTTCCTTTTAATTAATTTACTTGTGAAGCTGTGTCATTATATAAGCATCCTGTAAAACAGCAATTCGGACATATGATACAGCTGAATCTAAACCCCCAGAACACATCTGATCATTTCTGAAGAGCAAATAAAAATGTGTTTTCCATTCTATGTGACACACGTAGGGGAGGGGACTGGACGTCTCAGGAGGCAGCTGGTGTGTCATATGGAGTAGGAGCACGCGATCTCATCCACGGCTTGGCGCTATTAAGGCATCCTATAGAGCGGTGCACTAACGCACCAGACCCATGTGAATACAATATAATAGGGCTTTGTTTGCATTAAATAAAATCTTTTAAAACGTTATTACACTATGGAAGTCTATTTAGTCTATGAGGATGCCACATCTTTGAGCAGTATTTGGACCTTGCAACCTGACCTGGAATCCGTTTTGACGCTTCAAAATTGTGTACTGACCATGATGTTGTAAGCTGTATGACGACAACAGTCGCATATATATATATATATATATATATATATATATATATATATATATATATATATATATATATATATATATATATATATATATATTTTTTTTTTTTATTCTTGGGATTAAATTTATAGGCACATCACTTTAGTTAACAATTTTGTTTTTTAGGTTTTTTGCTGCAGGTTCAGCAGATCATTAAGGGGATAGCGCAGCACATGATTTATTTATCTATCTGTGATAGTAAAAAGTAAACAGACCGAACGAAGTCAAAACATAGCCAGAGTTCGGTAACCAGAACGGATAGTCAGACAGGCCAGGACGTCAGGGAGCCAGGGATCAGAGTACTTCAGGACAAGCCAGAAAATCAGGAAACTGGAGAATCAGTGTAGTGGAACAGCAAGCAGGATCGGGAACCAGACGGGACGTCAGCCAAGCAAGTCTTTCACAGGTACACAGGAGAGAGTCTCTGATATGTTGACCAGGCAAAGGCAGAGAGAATCTGGACTGAACAGCTTAAGTAGCCAGCAGGACTGACAAGCAGGATATCATCACCAGGAGAGTCACTGTGGAAAAATTAGAACTGGCAATTAACCGACAGCTGAGCGGCCTGCTCTGAGAAAGAAGGGCTTTAGCCCAGTCCTGACAGTACCCCCTCCTTAAAAACCCCTCCCCCTCGGAGGACCACCAGGTTTGAGGGGAAAACATCTGTGGAAAGCAAGAAGGAGGACAGGGGGAGGATGGACACGAAGGAAGACAGGATGAGACCCAAGAGCGTTCCTCCGGACTGTTACCTTTACAATGGACCAGGTACTGTATGTGCCCACGAAACCTATGGAAGTAAACAATGGACTGTACTTCATACTCCTCATGGTTATCAACCTGCACTGGGTGAGGATGTGGCACCGAGGTGGTGAAGCGGTTGCAGACCAAAGGTTTTAATAAGAAGGTATGAAATACATTTGAGATACACATATTCGAAGAAAGGTCTAAAGTGTAAGGGTTATTCCTGCGAAGAATACAGAAAGGCCCAATAAACCGAGGTGCCAACTTCAGTGAGGGAACACGGAGTCGGAGGTTGCGAGATGACAGCCAGACCCTGTCCCCAACCTGGTAGGAAGGCGCAGGCAGGCGTCTGCAGTCAGCATGGAGTCTGTACCTGTCACTGGCATGTCGCAAAGAACTCCTGGACTTGTACCCAAGTGGAACAAAGACCACGGAGATGCTCCTCTAACGCATGAATACTCCGAGGAGCAAGTGAGTCAGGCAACACGGATGGTTGGAAACCATAGTTCACCATAAACGGGGACAATCAGGAAGCAGAATTCATGGCACTATTGTGAGCAAACTCCGCCCAAGGTAAGAGGTCTGACCAGTTGTTATGATGGTCAGAAATATAGCAACGTAGAAACTGCTCCAAGGACTGGTTGGCTTGTTCTGCGGCTCCATTAGACTGTGGGTGATACACAGAGAAGAAAGCAAGCTGAATTCCCAACTGTGCACAAAAGGCTCACCAGAATCGGGGCACAAACTTACTACCCCTGTCCAAGACAATCACCTTGGGTAGCCCATGTAAGCGAAAGCTTTCCTGAGCAAAAATAGAAGCCAGTTCCTAAGATGTGGGCAACTTCTTAAGTGGAATGCAATGAGACATTTTGGAAAACTGATCAACCTCCATAAGGATAACTGTGTTGCCCTGAGAGTTGAGTAACTCCACAATGAAATCCGTGGACAGGTGAGGCCAAGGCCTCTCCCCATTGGGTGTGGGTTGTAGGAGGCCCACTGGAAGATGTTGTGGTGTCTTACTCTGAGTACACACGGAACAAGCAGCTGTCACGGAACGTCCCACACTCCGCTTGAGTGCTTCCGTCATATACCACTTCCTCCCAGTCTGTATACAGATATCAGATATTCCAACCTCTCTGAGCAGAAAACAAGGCGACACTTGCTTCACTGCTAACATGGACTGTTTTTTATGAATCAAAGTTACAAGACTTTATATGCCGTGGGAACCTCCTCTAACAATACAACTGTAACTTAATTAACATGAGCTAATTATCTAATCCTTTATACAGCCTAGGTGACTGAGACATGACCTTTCGCCCAGACTTGTGGTCACCGAGCTTCATACAGTTAATTAACACAATAGCAGTCGTCCCGTCTCCTACATTGTATAGAGGACAATGTCATTAGCTCATTCAATTAACACAAACACAGGTTGATGACACCAGCATCTCCTCACAGGATGTGTCCCAACAGAATGAATCCATTGAAAATCCAGGGCCCATAATCAAAAGACAACAGGCTTGCATACAGTCCTCTCCAACAGCCTCTGTCCCGGCTAGGTCTGTGACAGCAGCTATAAAGGCGGCTACATCAGCACATTGACTAGGCCACCAGAATTGCTGAGAAATGGCCCAAAAGAGTTTGTCATGCTTATGAGGATAATTTTCCTGCATGGTATTTATGATTGAGTAATTTTTAAACAATAATATTTTTAAGATAAAGGATCAATCAAATATGACCACAGTCTAAAAACATGAAATTTATTCACCAGATTTGTAATCATACAAAATAGTTTTATATATATTGGTTGACAAAAACAAATGTTACATAAAATTAAAATACCGATTGTGCTACATAAAATTAAGAGTCTCGACTGAAACACCCGCTAAGGGGAGTGTTGTACCTTTGAAATGACACAGCGATGATAAACTTCCCAAACATACAACCATACAAAATAGTTATATATATATTGCTTGACAAAACAAATGTTACATAAAATTAAAATAATAATTGTGCTACATAAAAGCTTGAATATCAATTGAAACACCCGCTAAATGGGAGTGTAGTACCTTTGAAATGACACAGCAATGATAAATCATTAATTAAAAAAGTAACAACGTGAAATAAAGTTAGATGTTTGCTTTGGCAAATAATGGAAACTATGCAAATGAAAAATATTGAAAATTTAATCTTTAGAGAAAAATCTACAAGACGGTTACTGATTCGAGAGAATAATTATCAATGTATAATACTCAATAGATCAATATTTAGGAGAACACAAATAAATATAAGGTAAAAATCAACATGACATAATTACCCGTTCCAAAACAGCTACTGGTCTGAAGTGCTGGTTACCAGAGTTTTTAGAATAGCTGCCGTGGCTTTCAAGATGGCTACTCTTAAAGAGGAATTACTTCTTGCGACTTCTGAGTTCCAAAGCAGAAGGTGAATGGAGTGTGTGTGTCTGTGTGTGTGATTGAGTGTCCTCTCATGGCATCTATCTTGCTCCTAAATATCATGTCTGACAATATCATGAAGATTATAATAAGCTCAGCCCAAAAGGTATGGCTTCTTTTCCAGTGGTTGGAAAAAAATCTAATGATTAACTCTTGTGAATTCAGGTAATATCACCTTCAACCACTAGGCATGTCTGAGGGCAGAAAAACGTGTTGTAGATTGACTTATGATGAAGTCTTAATGCTAGAACATGTTCATAAGTCAAAAACTGACCCCATTAAATTTGCAGAAAAAATATATAATGATTTCAGCTGTGACAGAAAGGTGCAAAACGATCTAACCGCATAAACAAGAAGAAAAGAGGAAGTTATAAATGTGTTACAAATGGTAATGTGCGTATGTAAATGGTAATAGACTAGATTATGCCCTTCTAACTCTAACCCTGACCCAATAATACCATAATAAACATAACACATGCAATATATGAAAACATATGCACTGTTCATAATTAACAACACATGTCATGAGAAAACAGAGACTGCCATTGCTGATCTCTCCTTCTGAAAACGTTAGTTGCTTGACACTTTTTCTTCACTTTTGATTCACTGACACATAACAAGTATATGGATAGGTATTGCCGAGTAACTTGTAATGTGATGAAGTTAGAGGATCAGTGTACAGTAAGTGTCAGACATCTATCATTTTCAGAAGAAAATCAGCAATGTTTGTCACTGTATTTCCCTCACAACAGGATTACCTTAATTCCAATAAATTCTAATTCCAATTAATTCCAGCGAATTCCAAGTAATTTATAGCTCTATAGCTCGGTCAATGAGCAATCGACCTTTTGCAGTGTTTGAAGCTAATAACAGAATCACCAGCTTCAGGAGTTACTTGTGTTATCCATTGAAGTTGCTAATGATCATGGTTCACCAGACATTTGTAGCTGCATAGAAGCATTTTAGTTAGTTACAGCAGCTACAAATGGCCAGTGAAAATAAGCAGAGAGATTTGTAGCTGCTTCAAAGTCGGCAGTATGACATGGTGTTTCAGTGGTTTACAGGAGCTGAAATAGTTAAATAGTGTGTACATTTAAAGTAGAGCTAAATACAAAACCCCTGAAATTTTTTGCCATTTGTGTGCCAATCGGGTAGGTTTTCCTTCACTTTCCTTTCCCACAGCCAAAACAAGAAGTGCGAGTAAATCCCTCCAAAATGACAGCATTCCTGGTTGTCATTAAGGTCACCAGAACTAGTGTGCCCATTTCTCCTCTATTCCTGTTCTCGTGACAATCCAAATTTTGGGGATTTTCTTTCACATTCACTTTGATGATAATGGTAAACAGGACAAATAGAAAGGGTACATATTCCTAACAGGTGCACAGGCAGCTATACAAACCAGACAAGCAAAAAAATGTTTTGCCTTTAGGCAAAAGTGATATAAAATTCTTGTTTTTTTGTTTTTGTTTATATAGCACCCTGATTTTTAGGCAGGGCTGCTATTAAATTTAGTTGCCAGGCGATAGTGCAATTGCTGCACTTCTCTTTTCTTTCACTAGGTGGCCGGGTATCTGGTGACATTGGATAAGACAAGGGCATAGCAAGGACAGATTATGAATGAGGGGTGTCTCAGCCAATGGGCAGGGATTTTCTTGGGTCCTTTGGCCTGCTGGAAGAGCTTATTTATTTTGGTGGAGTCAGGTGATCATGGTTCTGTGCCACCTGGACGGCTGTCTGGGTGGACAGTGTTATGTTGCCCTGGGCTGCTGAGCCATAAGCCTTAGGCCTATCCCGGGGACATCTGGCTGCTAGGCTGTACAAGGACCTACCCAGAAGCAGGAGAGCAGTATAGGGTTGGGACTGCGGGCTTGTAGTCCAACCAGAAGTAATCGTTCCGCCGACCGGGAACCAGTTGCAGACGGAGGTGAAGCTGTCTCCACTACAGGACCATCCGCCTTGTTACCGGAGACCACTAAGAGTAAGCTGAGGCTAGTACCAGAGCAGACTTCCCACCAGCTGGGGACGGTGAAGAAGTGGGAAAAATTCAGTAAGTTCCAAGCCAGGGACCTAGCGTGTCCACTGGGAGTGGTGACACTTGAAGAGTATCTGTGAGTGCCAAGCTAGTGACCCAGCAAAGAAGCTGGGGTGACGCTTGAGGAAGATTGTGAGTGCTAACAGTGGAAGAGCTCAGGGAATCCAGTGGCTATTGGATCTGAAGTCTAGTGAGAGAGACTGGGAGTTCATTGAGTGAAGACCCACAGTGAGTGAGTGTGGGGTAAGCTGAGAACTGTTTGTGCTGCAAATGGTTGGATATAATTACAGTTAGTAACTTCTACAAGACTGTTTCCATAAGAGACAGCATCCTACCTATACAGAAATGGGGTCCAGCTGCTGTCTACCTATAGAAGTCTCGGAGTCTGCCAATTAACAATGCATCTACCTAAGGGTGTCCTGGCCCCAACCCCCTCTCCCCCAGTTCTGTTTAAGAGACAATAAATCTCTTTGCATTCAAAAAGTGTTTGGCGCCCACCGTTTCATCTTGCATTACACCCGTCATGCCTTGTAACCCACTCTACACAAAAGGATGTCAGCTGTCCCTGACTCTGGAAGTCACCATTAGCCCGGGACTTTGCTACATTTAAAAATAACAAACATGTAGTACTTACCTGCTCTGTGTAGTGGTTTTGCAAAGAGAGCCTCCTCCTCATCTCAGTTCTCTTGCAGGTGCTTCTGGCCCCTCCCTCCTGCAAGCTTGCTATGGGGGCACCCAAGCCAGGCCACTGCTCTGTGTGTCTATGAGACATGGAGCTGTGGCTCACCCCGCCTCCTCTCTCTCCTCCTTGGCCCACTGACTTTGATTGACAGCAGCGGGAGCCAATGGTGTCTCAGTCAGTCAGGAGGGAGAGTCCCAGACATATTTGTTTCTGATCAGTTCCATCATGTAACAATGAGCTGTAATGCAGGTAAAATGCAATTCCAACTAATTATCCTCTATTCCCCAGGTATTAGCTTTACACCATGTATTATGATTGCATTATGGGAAGCATTTCCGCTCTCACTAATTACTGAAATATAATATTTTATAATAATTATCTAACTGTAATATTTCATATCAATTGGGAAAGATTGCAGCAGTATCCACTTCGAAATAGTGGATTTTTTTTTGTGTGAAATTTATGGCAGTGGGGCATTAATGTAGAAGGTAGAGACTGTGTTAGCAGCAGAACAGACAGTGGAGGGGAGCAAGGAGGACAGTGAAATAATAGCTTATTATTCCAGACAGTGTACGTGAGATGAATATTGAACCGAGGCAGTGGAGAGGCAGTGGAGATGAGATTGATATTTGGCATTGGAGGTTAGATGGCGGAGAGTGGGGCCAGGGACACTGGATGTTAGATGTTGCGGAGTGGGACAAAGTACATTGGAGGATAGATTGTTGGGAATGGGACAAGAGACATTGAAGGTTAGATGGTGGAGAATGGGACCAGGGACATTGGAGAGTGGAACAAGGTACAGGAGGGTTTTTATTTAGTGGCTAGGGATGAGCCGAACACCCCCCGGTTCGGTTCGCACCAGAACCCGCGAACGGACCGAAAGTTCGCACGAACGTTAGAACCCCATTGACGTCTATGGGACTCGAACGTTCGAAATCAAAAGTGCTCATTTTAAAGGCTAATTTGCATGGTATTGTCCTAAAAAGGGTTTGGGGACCCGGGTCCTACCCCAGGGGACATGTATCAATGCAAAAAAAACTTTTAAAAACGGCCGTTTTTTCGGGAGCAGTGATTTTAATGATGCTTAAAGTAAAAAAAAAAAAGTGAAATATTCCTTTAAATATCGTACCTGGGGGGTGTCTATAGTATGCCTGTAAAGTGACGCGTGTTTCCCATGTTTAGAACAGTCCCTGCACCAAATGTCATTTTTAAAGGAAAAAATCTCATTTAAAACTGCTTGCGGGTTTAATGTCATGTCGGGTCATGGCAATATGGATGAAAATCAGTGAGACAAACGGCATGGGTACCCCCCAGTCCATTACCAGGCCCTTTGGGTCTTGTATGGATATTAAGGGGAACCCCGCACCCAAATTAAAATAAGGAAAGGTGTGGGGCCACCAGGCCCTATATACTCTGAACAGCAGTATACAGGCGGTGCAAACAAGACAGGGACTGTAGGTTTGTTGTTAAGTAGAATCTGTTTGTAATTTTGAACATTTTTAACGTGTTTAGCTCCAGCCAAAAAATCTTTTCTAAGCTTTTTGGAAAACATAGGGAAGGGTTATCACCCCTGTGACATTTGTTTTGCTGTCTTTCCTCCTCTTCAGAAGATTTCACCTCACTTTTTTGTCCCAATGAAAAATGTTTTTTGAAAATTTGGGTTTTTTTGTGGAACAAGGATTGGAAAGCATCAGTGGAAAGGAGAAATTGTTTTCCCATATTAACTCTTACAGGAGAGAATTTCCCTTCCTAGGGGTAGATTTCATCTCACTTCCTGTTGTCTCCTTCCGTTTGCAAGTAGGAGTCGTTTGTAAGTTAGATGTTTGAAAGTAGGGTCCTGCCCTATATACTCAGCAGAAATTTGGGCCTTAGGTGTTGCTGTGGCCACAACACTGTAAGCCCTCACAGGGCCCTGCTGTGAAATATTAGATCAAGAATTGTAATTACATGCCCCTGTTGAACAGGAGCTGAAAAATTAGGCCTTAGGCACTGGTGCTGGTGCCACAACACTGCAACCCCTCACAGACACTCTAGTTGGAACGCAGGAACGAGCCCTGCTGCAAATTATTGCTTCAAAAATTGTAATTACACGCCCCTGTTAGACAGGGGCAGAAAAATTGGGCCTTAGGCACTGGTGCTGGTGCCACAACACTGCAACCCCTCACAGACACTCTAGTTGGAACGCAGGAACGAGCCCTGCTGCAAAGTATTGCATCAAAAATTGTAATTACACGCCCCTGTTAGACAGGGGCAGAAAAATTGGGCCCTAGGCACTGGTGCTGGTGCCACAACACTGCAACCCCTCACAGACACTCTAGTTGGAATGCAGGAACGAGCCCTGCTGCAAAGTATTACATCAAAAATTGTAATTACACGCCCCTGTTAAACAGGGGCTGAAAAATTGTGCCTTAGGCACTGGTGGTGGCGCCCAGAACCAAAAATGTTCTTACAAGCTATCAGCGTGATGATTGAGGAGGAAGAGGATAATTACTCAGGGATAGTCACTCAGCATCAGCATAGGCAGTCTTTGAAGGGATCTGAGATTTCAAAAAAAATTATTCGGTTACATCAGCATCAGGTGCTTGGTAGCTGGTGGTGATCCAAGACTCATTCATTTTTATGAAGGTCAGCCGATCGACCGAGTCGGTGGACAGACGCACCCTGTGATCGGTTACCACGCCTCCAGCAGCACTGAATGTGCGTTCCGAAAGAACGCTGGATGCAGGACAGGCCAGTAGCTCAATTGCATACTGTGCAAGCTCTGGCCAGTGATCCATCCTCAAGACCCAGTAACCCAGAGGATTTTCGGTGGGAAAGGTGTCCAAGTCTGATCTTGCCCCTAGGTATTCCTGCACCATGTAAAACAGACGCTGGCGATGGTTGCTGGAACCGATCATACCTTGGGGCTGCGGACCAAAAAATTGTCTGAACGCATCGGTCAGACGGCCACCTTCTCCACCGCTCCTTCTTTGACTGACCGAAGCCTCAGCAACACGTTGTCCAGAAACAGGAGTTTGTAACCTCCCAGTCTCTGGGAACGCGTTGCACAGACCTTTCTGCAAGGCCTCCCGAAGATGTTTCATCCTCTGCTCCCTCTGCGATGGCAAGATAAGGTCCGCAACCTTACCCTTGTAACGTGGATCAAGGAGGGTTGCCAGCCAGTATTGGTCCTTCTCCTTGATACCACGAATACGAGGATCCTTACGCAGGCTTTGCAGGATCAGGGAGGCCATGCAGCGTAGGTTTGCTGAGGCATTCGGTCCGGAGTCCTCTGGGTCACTAAGAACGACATGGTCCGCAGCCACCTCCTCCCAGCCACGTACAAGTCCATGTGTTTCTTGGGACTGATCCCTTAAAGACTGCTGCTGATGCTGAGTGCCAGGCTCCACCTCCATACTGACACAATCTTCCTCCTCCTCCTCTTCCTCCTCGTCCTCTTCCTGTGTGATCGGCGGGCACGCAGGAACACTGTCTGGATAAAGGGGGCCTTGAGAGCTAAGGAAGTCCTCCTCTTCCTGCCTCTGTTCTGCCTCAAGTGCCCTGTCCATTATTCCACGCAGCGTGTGCTCCAACAGGTGGACAAGGGGGACAGTGTCACTGATGCATGCACTGTCACTGCTCACCATCCTCGTGGCCTCCTCGAATGGTGACAGGACAGTGCATGCATCCCTGATCATGGCCCACTGGCGTGGGGAAAAAAAACCAAGCTCCCCTGACCCTGTCCTGGTGCCATAGTCGCACAGGTACTCATTGATGGCCCTCTGCTGCGTGTGCAGCCGCTGCAGCATGGCCAACGTTGAGTTCCACCTGGTGGGCATGTCACAGATTAGGCGGTTCTTGGGCAGGTTAAACTCCTTTTGGAGGTCCGTCAGCCGAGCACTGGCATTATATGACCGGCGGAAATGCACACAGACTTTCCTGGCCTGCCTCAGGACATCCTGTAAGCCCGGGTACCTGCCCAAGAACCGCTGCACCACCAAGTTAAGGACGTGAGCCAAACAGGGCACATGGGTCATTTGTCCCTGTCGGAGGGCAGAGAGGAGGTTGGTGCCATTGTCGCAAACCACCATTCCTGCCTTAAGTTGGCGTGGCGTCAACCACCTCTGAACCTGCCCCTGCAGAGCTGACAGAACCTCTGCCCCAGTGTGGCTCCTGTCCCCCAAGCACACCAGCTCAAGCACCGCATGGCATCTTTTGGCCTGCGTACTTGCGTAGCCCCTTGAACGCCTACGGAGCACCGCTGGTTCCGAGGAAGAGGCCATGGAGGAAGAAGAAGAGGAGGGGGTGGAGGAGAGAGGTGTGTCACAATCAGCATTTTGGAGGCGTGGTGGCGGAACAACCTCCAACACTACTGCACCTTGTCCTGCATCCTTCCCAGCTGCCAGCAGAGTCACCCAATGCGCCGTGAAACTTAGGTAACGTCCCTGTCCATGCCTGCTGGACCATGAGTCAGCGGTAATATGCACCTTACCGCTGACCGCCCTGTCCAGCGAGGCATGGACATTGCCTTCCACATGCCGGTAGAGAGCCGGAATCGCCTTCCGTGAGAAAAAGTGGCGTTTGGGTACCTGCCACTGAGGAACCGCACATTCCACAAACTCACGGAAGGGGGCAGAGTCTACCAACTGAAAAGGCAGCAGTTGAAGTGCTAGCAATTTTGCCAAGCTAGCATTCAACCGCTGGGCATGTGGATGGCTGGGAGCAAACTTCTTTCGGCGGTGCAGCAGCTGGGGCAGGGAAATTTGCCTGGTACAATCTGACGTCGGTGTACCAAAAGCAGATTGCCCACAAGTACTTGGCTGTGACACACCTAATTCTACACCTTCATTCCACTCACTGCAGGTCTCAGAGAGGACTGAAGGTCTAGTGGGGTTGGAAATCTCAGCTGATGAGGAGCAAGGAGAGATCCTCTTTGTTCTTTGGTGTGGGTCTTTTAGATACGCTTGCCAACGAACTGCATGGCAGGTCAACATATGTCTGGTCAAGCATGTGGTACCCAAGCGGGAGATATTTTGGCCACGCGAGATACGCTTGAGACATATGTTGCAAATAGCAGCGGTGCGATCTGATGCACTCGTCTCAAAAAAGGCCCACACCAAAGAACTTTTTGAATAACGCGCAGAGACTGCAGCGCCCTGCACATGTGGAGCTTTGGGGTGTGATGCAGTCAATGTGCTGCCCTTAGGCTGGCCCCTGGAGGGCATCCTGCCTCGTTGGTGATGTGCTGCCGCCTCCTCCTCCTCCTCCTCCTCCTCCTCCTCCTCCTCTCTCCTATCAGGCACCCACGTTGAGTCAGTGACCTCATCATCCCCTCCCTCCTCATCACTGGAGCAAACCTGGCAGTATGCTGCAGCAGGGGGAGCATGACTGCCAGATTGCTGTCCTTCTTGGGCACCCCCTCTGTCCGCGCTCATGTTACTGCCTTCATCGAGCTCAGTATCGTCATCAGAGCCTTCCAAACGCTGGGCATCCTCCTGGAGCATGTACCCAACACTGTGGTCAAACAGTTCGAGGGAATCCTCATGAGGACATGGTGGAGCTAGGGAAGGAGTCACTGATGACATTGAGCTGAGGGAAGAGGCCGCTGCTTTGCCAGACAAAGCACCCTGGGCATGGGTGAGAGAGGATGAGGAGGATGAGGACGGCTTGGTCATCCACTCGACCAAGTCTTCCGCATGTTGCGGCTCAACATGGCCAGCTGCCGAAAAAAAGGCCAAGCGTGTCCCATGGCCACGTGCTGATGAGGATGCACCGTCTCCACGACCAGCACTAGACACAGAGCCTGCTTGCCCTCTCTTATTGGCTTGTGACTGTCTGCCTCTCCTTCTTGGCCTTCCAGACATACTAATGGCCTGTAGCTGCACTAAGCTGGGATAGAACACCTGTAATTTTCTTCAAGTAGCTTTATATACTGTAACCAGACAAGCCTGCCTGTCAGTAGGAAGATAACAGGAACGGATCTAGCTGAACACTGTGAGCAGGACGCACTGTACTAAATGTAAATAGTCTAGCTGCCTGACCGTGGTACTAATAGGATCAAATAGAACACCTGTAATTTTCTTCAGGTAGCTTTATATACTGTAACCAGACAAGCCTGCCTGTCAGTAGGAAGATAACAGGAACGGATCTAGCTGTACACTGTGAGCAGGACGCACTGTACTAAATGTAAATAGTCTAGCTGCCTGACCGTGGTACTAATAGGATCAAATAGAACACCTGTAATTTTCTTCAGGTAGCTTTATATACTGTAACCAGACAAGCCTGCCTGTCAGTAGGAAGATAACAGGAACGGATCTAGCTGAACACTGTGAGCAGGACGCACTGTACTAAATGTAAATAGTCTAGCTGCCTGACCGTGGTACTAATAGGATCAAATAGAACACCTGTAATTTTCTTCAGGTAGCTTTATATACTGTAACCAGACAAGCCTGCCGGTCAGTAGGAATTTAACAGGAACGGATCTAGCTGAACACTGTGAGCAGGACGCACTGCACTAAATGTAAATAGCAGGAACGGATCTAGCTGAACACTGTGAGCAGGACGCACTGCACTAAATGTAAATAGCAGGAACGGATCTAGCTGAACACTGTGAGCAGGACGCACTGCACTAAATGTAAATAGCAGGAACGGATCTAGCTGAACACTGTGAGCAGGACGCACTGCACTAAATGTAAATAGCAGGAACGGATCTAGCTGAACACTGTGAGCAGGACGCACTGCACTAAATGTAAATTGCAGGAACGGATCTAGCTGAACACTGTGAGCAGGACGCACTGCACTAAATGTAAATAGTCTAGAAGATAACAGGAACGGATCTAGCTGAACACTGTGAGCAGGACGCACTGCACTAAATGTAAATAGCAGGAACGGATCTAGCTGAACACTGTGAGCAGGACGCACTGCACTAAATGTAAATAGCAGGAACGGATCTAGCTGAACACTGTGAGCAGGACGCACTGCACTAAATGTAAATTGCAGGAACGGATCTAGCTGAACACTGTGAGCAGGACGCACTGCACTAAATGTAAATAGTCTAGAAGATAACAGGAACGGATCTAGCTGAACACTGTGAGCAGGACGCACTGCACTAAATGTAAATAGCAGGAACGGATCTAGCTGAACACTGTGAGCAGGACGCACTGCATTAAATGTAAATAGTCTAGATAGAAGATAACAGGAACGGATCTAGCTAAACTGAATACAGTGTATATATATATATGCAACACCTGGGATGCATATATATACATAATACACTGTAAGTGCAGCTAACTGACTGACTGTTCTGCCTAATCTATCTAACTCAAATCAAATGACACTGTCTCTCTCTCTCTCTATCTCTCAGCACACCGGAACACACACTACACAGGGCCGCCGTGCAGGCGGCCTTATATAGTGTGGGGTGTGTACTAAATCCCCTGAGCCATAATTGGCCAAAGCCACCCTGGCTTTGGCCAATTACAGCTCTCTCTACTGACGGCGCTGTGATTGGCCAAGCATGCGGGTCATAGTGCATGCTTGGCCAATCATCAGCCAGCAATGCACTGCGATGCCGCAGTGAATTATGGGCCGTGACGCGCCACACGAATTTAGCGCGAACGGCCCATAACGTTCGCAATTCGGCGAACGATCGAACAGCCGATGTTCGAGTCGAACATGGGTTCGACTCGAACACGAAGCTCATCCCTATTAGTGGCTAATGTATTAAGTGTATAATATGGACCAGGGAACATGCTCTGTTGCACAAAAATGCTGCATAGTGTTGGTGTGAACTGAAGCCATAGAGCTAAAACTTTGCATTTAAACAGCACTGGGCAACAGTGCTGATTTTGTGATCAAGCCCTTAGTGAAAGGGGCTGATACAAAGGAAGGTGTGAGTATTGTAGTGCTGGCATATGCATGTTAGAACACAATTTGGGGATGTGGACAGAATCCTTCAGCAAGAAACCAAAACTGACAAACCAGCTTTATTACTATATAGATATTAATTGATGAATGCTGAGTGATTCATGGGCCAGAACACCAGTCTGGAGACAAATGAGGTTGTCAGTCCAGGGAGGTTGTCAGTCCAGGGAATGTACAATGCTCTAATAAGTTAATACTGTAATCACAGGAAAATAGTGACAGAGCACTTTTGTGAATTCTTTATTTAACATTTGAGGTATGGGAGGAAGGTACACAAGGAAAAAAGAGGAAGGTCACACATGACATTTGAACATAGACAGGCAGAGTCAAGCAGGCAAATAATTCCATTGGTACAGGAAACAAAAGTAAGTACACAAAAGGGAAACAGGTATAAAAGAGTTTGCTCATACAATCTTCTTACAATCTTCTTTTTCAAGCTCTACACAAGGATGAGGCACTGGCTCAGCTGGGAGATTTACCAAAACGGGTACACTTAGAATCTGGTGCAACTGTACATGGCAAGCCAATCAGCTTCTAACTTCAGCTTGTTCAGTTAGATGTTGGAAAAAAAAAACGTGGAAGCTAATTGGTTTCTATACAGAGTTGTACCAGATTTTGCACTGTGTCTACATCAGGGCTGGACTGGGACAAAAATTTGGCCCTGGACTTCACCCAGACTGGCCCACTTTGACAGGTCTCTCCCATGCCGGCTTGCCACCCAAGCTCGCCCCCCCCCACTAGCTATTAGCCGTTCTACATTATTTCTCTTATAGGCAGTACCAGTGGGGAAGCTTATTATTTCACCTGGGGCAAAGAATCAGTTTGGTGCCCACCCCCCCAATGGAACAAGATTAGGCAGGAAAGTGAGGCCGCCCTCCTTCCAGATCGTATGATGAGCTTCTAAGTGTTGACTCCTGAGCATCATGTCTGTATTCAGGCACGCTGCATAACTAGCCAGGGAGAGGAGGTGAGCACTGCGGGGGGGACAGAGGACTGGAGGGAGGCAGCGGTCCACTGTCACTGAAATCGGCCCACTGAGCCATCGGCCCACCGGGAAACTCCCTGTAGTCCCAATGGCCAGTACATGCCTGGTCTACATAGAGAATCAGAGATAGGAGGAGAGAACAGGAAGGGGAGATAGGAAAAAGTTAGGTGGAGGTGAACAAAAAAAAAAAACAAGCGAGGGGTTGGGGTTAATAGTGAGAGGGGGATATAGGGGGGAAGGCTACTACACTATCCAAGAGTTGACCAGTAGCGACTCAGATCACAAGGTTAAAATGAGTCTTAAAAAAAACACACACACTGTTAAAACATATTTACTGTTTTACCTGCGAAAGGGTTTTACATTCTGTACAGTGAGCCTTGTGATATTATATTTCTCAGCCTAACCTCCTCCTTTGACCTGAAGCAGTGGATACACGCTCCTACTCGCTCTGAAGGCAATACCTTTGACCTCGTTTTCTCTAGCCTTTCCACTCCATGCAACCTCTCTGACTATCCATTCCCTCTCTCTGATCACCACCTTATTAGTTTCACTCTCTTCCTCTCCTCCACCTCATCTCCCTCCAACCGCCTAAAAGTTACCCGCAGAAACCTACGTCACTTCAACCCTTCTCTTCTCTGCTATCGACTACCTCTACGACAAAATCTCACCCCTATCCTGCACCAACCTAGCCACTTCTGTCTACAACGCTTCACTTCTAGCCTCACTGGACTCACTGGCCCCCCTCACTACACAAAGAATCAGGTCCCAACCCCTTCAACCTTGGCAAATAGATGATACTGGAAATCTGAAAAAACATAGTCCTGCTCAAGAGTGCCTGTGAAATAAGACTAAGTCTCAGAGAGATTCCAACCAATATAAATCCGCCCTCCAAAAATACAATTCCAGCCTCCTCACTGCCAAGCAGATCTGTTTTATCACTCTCATTAGCAACTTATCATCCTGTCCCCGTCAAGTCTTCTCTACCTTAAACTCTCTACTTCGTTCTCTACCGCCACCACCCGCCAACTCACTCACTGCCCAGGAGATCGCCAGTCACTTCAAACAGAAGATTGATACAATTCGTGAGGAAATCTCTACTGTTCCGATACCCTCCACGCTTTACACTTCATGCCCACAGGTACAATCATTACTTCCCTCTTTCAACCCCACCACTATAGACGAGGTTGCTAAACTACTTGCCAATGTCCCCCTTACCACCTGCCCTCTGGATCCTGTTCCCTCGCAAATGCTACGTTCACCATCTGGCTCTATGCTACACTCTCTAACCCACATCTTCAATCTCTCCCTCTCTTCTGGCATCTTCCCCAACTCTCTAAAACATGCACTTGTCAGACCCATACTTAAAAAGCCCTCACTGGACCCATCCAATCTTAACAACCTACGCCCCATCTCCTTGCTCTCCTTCTTATTCAAACTCCTTGAACGTCTAGTCTACAACCGACTGAGCATCCACCTCGTTGATAATAGCCTTCTTGATCCCCTTCAGTCTGGATTTCGTCCTCAACACTCCACAGAGACTGCTGTCCTAAAACTAACAAACGATCTACTAACGGCCAAAAACAATCAACACTTTTCTGTACTCCTACTCCTGGACCTCTCTGCTGCCTCTGATATGGTTGATCACCCCCTCCTCCTCAAAAAACTCCACGCCTTTGGTCTCCGTGACTGTACTTTTCACTGGTTCTCTTCCTACTTATCCAACCGCACCTTTAGCATTTCTTACAACTCTATTTCTTCCTCTCCTCTTCCTTTCTCGGTTGGGGTCCCCCAAGGTTCTGTTCTTGGACCTCTCCTATTTTCAATCTACACCTCCTCCCTGGGTCAGGTGATAGCCTCGCATGGCTTCCAATATCACCTCTACGCTGACGAAAACCAAATCTATTTCTCTACCCCTGAGCTCACTCCCTCTATCTCCTCACGTATCACTAATTTACTATCAGATATATCAGTCTGGATGTCATATCACTTCCTCAAACTCAATCTATCCAAAACCGAACTTAGAATCCCCCCCTCAGTATGCATCTTCCCCTGATCTCTCTGTCAAAATCGATAGCACAACTATATGCCCATCCCCACGTACCAAGGTTCTAGGTGTAGTCCTGGACTCTGAACTCTCCTTTAAGCACCACGTCTAATCACTGTCCAAATCCTGCCGCCTCAACCTCCACAACATCTCCAAAATACGCCCCTTTCTAACCAATGACACAACAAATCTCTTAATTCACTCGCTGGTCATCTCTCGCCTCGACTGCTGCAACTCTCATTGGCTTACCTCTACATAGTCTATCACCTCTTCAATCCATCATAAATGCTGCTGCCAAACTCATCCACCTTACTAATCGCTCTGTGTCTGTTACCCCTCTCTGTCAATCCCTTCACTGGCTTCCGCTCGGCCAAAGAATTAAATTCAAAATATTAACAACTACTTACAAAGCCATCCACAATTTAGCCCCCAGCTACATCACTAGCCTAGTCTCTAAATACCAACCTACTCATTCTCTTCGTTCCTCTCAAGACCTCCTGTTCTCTAGCTCATCACCTCCTCCCATGCTCACCTCCAGGACTTTTCCAAAGCCTCTCCAATCCTATGGAATGCCTAACCCCAATCTGTCCGCTTATCTCCTACTCTATTAGCTTTTAGATGATCCCTGAAAACCCTTCTCTTCAGAGAAGCCTACCCTACCCACACTTAACAACTGAATTTTCATTTTCTCCATCAGCTCACCCCCCACAGTTATTACCTTTTATTTCCACTTGACCCTCTCTTCTAGATTGTAAGCTCTAACGAGCAGGGCCCTCTGATCCCTCCTGCATTGATTTGTATTGTAAGTGTACTGTCTGCCCTCATGTTATAAAGTGCTGCGCAAACTGTTGGTGCTATATAAATCCTGTATAATAATAATAATAATAATATACAGATGACACTGAAGAGCACGTGGCTCCTTATTTCCTGGTTCCTGCATCACCTCCATTCCCCTGTTTAAAGCAGTGGTTGTCAGCTTTCCTGATATGGGGGGGCCTCAAGTGTGACCCCCAACATCACCAAAGGATCACATATAAAATTAAATAAATGGGATCCATTTACAAAGTGGTATCTTACTGCATCAGAGTAAGCAGTAAGATACCGCACAGAGTTTTATTTTGCATTGACTAAAAAAACGCTACTAAGATACCACGAGTCATGCAGTATTTTAGTAGTGAAGGCCTGCGGTAATTTACCACCAGCAGCAGCTAACGTCCTTATTATAGACTGTCACTAGCCGGTTGTTAAGGAGCGGGTAGCTGCCGGTGTCCTTAATAACCAGTAACTGTCATGGTTGTTAAGGAGTGGGTGGCCACTGCATTCTTAACCACTTGAGCCCCGGACCATTATGCTGCCTAAGGACCAGAGGTCTTTTTCCAATTTGGCACTGCGTCGCTTTAACTGCTAATTGCGCGGTTATGCAATGCTGTACCCAAACGAAATTTGCGTCCTTTTCTTCCCACAAATAGAGCTTTCTTTTGATGGTATTTGATCACCTCTGCAGTTTTTATTTTTTGCGCTATAAACGGAAAAAGACCGAAAATTTTGAAAAAAAATGATATTTTCTACTTTTTGTTATAAAAAAAATCCAATAAACTCAATTTTAGTCATACATTTAGGCCAAAATGTATTCGGCCACATGTCTTTGGTAAAAAAAATGTCAATAAGCGTATATTTATTGGTTTGCGCAAAAGTTATAGCGTCTACAAACTAGGGTACATTTTCTGGAATTTACACAGCTTTTAGTTTATGACTGCCTATGTCATTTCTTGAGGTGCTAAAATGGCAGGGCAGTACAAAACCCCCCCAAATGACCCCATTTTGGAAAGTAGACACCCCAAGGAAATTGCTGATAGGCATGTTGAACCCATTGAATATTTATTTTTTTTGTCCCAAGTGATTGAATAATGACAAAAAAAAAAAAATATTTACAAAAAGTTGTCACTAAATGATATATTGCTCACACAGGTCATGGGCCTATGTGGAATTGCACCCCAAAATACATTCAGCTACTTCTCCTGAGTACGGGGATACCACATGTGTGGGACTTTTTGGGAGCCTAGCCGCGTACGGGACCCCGAAAACCAATCACCGCCTTCAGGATTTCTAAGGGTGTAAATTTTTGATTTCACTCTTCACTGCCTATCACAGTTTCGGAGGCCATGGAATGCCCAGGTGGCACAACCCCCCCCCCCAAATGACCCCATTTTGGAAAGTAGACACCCCAAGCTATTTGCTGAGAGGCATGTTGAGTCCATGGAATATTTTATATTTTGACACAAGTTGCGGGAAAGTGACACTTTTTTTTTTTTTTTTTTTGCACAAAGTTGTCACTAAATGATATATTGCTCACGCAGGCCATGGGCCTATGTGGAATTGCACCCCAAAATACATTTAGCTGCTTCTCCTGAGTATGGGGATACCACATGTGTGGGACTTTTTGGGAGCCTAGCCGCGTACGGGGCCCCGAAAACCAATCACCGCCTTCAGCGTTTTTAAGGGCGTGAATTTTTGATTTTACTCTTCACTGCCTATCACCGTTTCGGAGGCCATGGAATGCCCAGGTGGCACAAAACCCCCCCAAATGACCCCATTTTGGAAAGTAGACACCCCAAGCTATTTGCTGAGAGGCATGGTGAGCATTTTGCAGCTCTCATTTGTTTTTGAAAATGAAGAAAGACAAGAAAAAACTTTTTTTTTTTTTTTTCTTTTTTCAAATTTCAAAACTTTGTGACAAAAAGTGAGGTCTGCAAAATACTCACTATACCTCTCAGCAAATAGCTTGGGGTGTCTACTTTCCAAAATGGGGTCATTTGGGGGGGTTTTGTGCCACCTGGGCATTCCATGGCCTCCGAAACTGTGATAGGCAGTGAAGAGTGAAATCAAAAATTCACGCCCTTAGAAAGCCTGAAGGCGGTGCTTGGTTTTCGGGGTCCCGTACGCGGCTAGGCTCCCAAAAAGTCTCACACATGTGGTATCCCCGTACTCAGGAGAAGCAGCAGAATGTATTTTGGGGTGTAATTTCACATATTCCCATGGCATGTTTGAGCAATATATCATTTAGTGACAACTTTGTGCAAAAAAAAAAAAAAAAATTTGTCTCTTTCCCGCAACTTGTGTCGCAATATAAAATATTCCATGGACTCGACATGCCTCTCAGCAAATAGCTTGGGGTGTCTACTTTCCAAAATGGGGTCATTTGGGGGGGTTTTGAACTGTCCTGGCATTTTATGCACAACATTTAGAAGCTTATGTCACACATTACCCACTCTTCTAACCACTTGAAGACAAAGCCCTTTCTGACACTTATTGTTTACATGAAAAAGTTTTTTTTTTTTGCAAGAAAATTACTTTGAACCCCCAAACATTATATATTTTTTTAAAGCAAATGCCCTACAGATTAAAATGGTGGGTGTTTCATTTTTTTTTTTCACACAGTATTTGCGCAGCGATTTTTCAAACGCATTTTTTGGGGAAAAAACACACTTTTTTAAATTTTAATGCACTAAAACACACTATATTGCCCAAATGTTTGATGAAATAAAAAAGATGATCTTAGGCCGAGTACATGGATACCAAACATGACATGCTTTACAATTGCGCACAAACGTGCAGTGGCAACAAAATAAATACATTTTTAAAAGCCTTTAAAAGCCTTTACAGGTTACCACTTTAGATTTGCAGAGGAGGTCTACTGCTAAAATTACTGCCCTCGATCTGACCTTCGCGGTGATACCTCACATGCATGGTGCAATTGCTGTTTACGTTTGACGACAGACCGCCGCTTGCGTTCGCCTTAGCGCAAGAGCAGGGGGCGACAGGGGTGCTTTTTTTTTTTTTTTTTTTTCTTTATTATTTTTTTGCTTTTTTATCTTATTTTTAAACTGTTCCTTTCATTTTTTTTTTTTTTTAAATCATTTTTATTGTTATCTCGGGGAATGTAAATATCCCCTATGATAGCAATAGGTAGTGACAGGTACTCTTTTTTGAAAAAATTGGGGTCTATTAGACCCTAGATCTCTCCTCTGCCCTCAAAGCATCTGACGACACCAAGATCGGTGTGATAAAATGCTTCCCCAATTTCCCAATGGCGCTATTTACATCCGGCGAAATCGAAGTCATAAAATGCTCGTAGCTTCCGGTTTCTTAGGCCATAGAGATGTTTGGAGCCACTCTTGTCTCTGATCAGCTCTATGGTCAGCTGGCTGAATCACCGGCTGCATTCTCAGGTTTCCTGTTGAGACAGGAGAGCCAGAGAAAAACACGGAAGACGGTGGGGGGCATTCCCTCCCACGGCTTGTAAAGGCAGTCTAGAGGCTAATTAGCCGCTAGGATTGCTTTTACATGAAAGCCGGCCACTGGCTGAAAAGAATGATACCAAGATGATACCTAAACCTGCAGGCATCATTCTGGTATAACCACTCAAAGTTGTGAATGGCGTACCTGAAGACAAAAAAATGGTTAACAATGGTTAACAATAAAGCACAGTAAAAGGTAAAGTATAAATAATTACATACCTGAAAAACAAACATGATAAAACATAATAACAATAACAATAACAATAAAACATTGCAGAATAGAATACAGTAAAAAAAGAGCAGAACAATAGAGAGAGAGAACAATAAAACGACAACTATTTTTTTTTATTTTATCTATATTTTTTTTTTTTTTTACACTTTTTTTGTAACTAACTTTTATAACTGTAACCGGTTCCAGGTTCGGGTCTCTCAAAATGCGATGGCATCTTGGGAGACCCTGTGAAAGTGTGCCTAGTCTGTGGAATGCTTTACCCTACGCTAATACTCAACTAGTGCATGGTAGCGTTCAAAACATTCACCAATGCAAAGACCAGGATTGTCAGGACCGGAGGGACAATAATAGCGGGTGTCACGCCTATATCCGCGCTTGCTGCAGACACGACATCTTTTTGGGGGGGTTCGTTGGGTAGGGGTACTCGGGAGGACATAAAAATGCCTCTCATGCAGCCGACTGCATTTGGTTGGGGATGTGAATGGGGGAAGTACGGGCGCTGCAGAAGCGGTGTGTTCCCAATTAGGATTGGCGAATGCAGCAGGAAGGGCACTATGGGCACGACGGGCCTGTGTTCGTCTTTTTGGTGGCAGCGGGACACTACTTGTGCTTGCCACCTCCCCAGCTTGAACTGCACTTATGGGACTCGCCACGTCACCAAGTGTTACTGCAGCGCTGGTTTGACTACGACCGGGGTGTACTAGGCTGCTGGTGCTTGCCAGTTCAATAAAAAGCTTCCAAAAAAACTGTTAGCGATCGCAGGGATCAGGCCTGACTCTGCAAACGCTGCAGTTATGCGTTTAGTGTTTTGTAAGTGACAGTGATCGATCGATACTTCACTTGGGTGGGCTGGGCTGGGCTGGGCTGGGCGGAGGGGCAAAACGCAGGTGCTAGCAGGTATCTGGGCTGATCCCGCTAACACTGCGTTTTTGGGAACCCTAAACTGCTGGGGACGCTAGTATAGATCTGATCGGATCAGATATTGATCCGTTCAGATACTATACCACTAAAGGAGGCGTATGCTGCGTGCGTGGGTGTTAGTGGTACTGGCGCTAACCTGACGCTGCCTGGGGCCGGTGCTTGCTAGTTCACCAAAATGCTACCAAAAAAACTGTTAGCGATCGCAGGGATCAGGCCTGACTCTGCGAATGCTGCAGTTATGCGTTTAGTGCCTTGTAAGTGACAGTGATCGATCGATACTTCACTTGGGTGGGCTGGGCTGGGCCGGGCGGAGGGGCAAAACGCAGGTGCTAGCAGGTATCTGGGCTGATCTCGCTAACACTGCGTTTTTGGGAACCCTAAACTGCTGGGGACGCTAGTATAGATCTGATCGGACCAGATATTGATCCGTTCAGATACTATACCACTAAGGGAGGTGTATGGTACGTGCGTGGGTGTCAGTGGTACTGGCGCTAACCTGACGCTGCCTGGGGCTGGTGCTTGCCAGCTCACCAAAATGCTACCAAAAAAACTGTTAGCGATCGCAGGGATCAGGCCTGACTCTGCGAACGCTGCAGTTATGCGTTTAGTGTCTTGTAAGTGACAGTGATCAATCGATACTGCACTTGGGTGGGCCGGGCGGAGGGACAAAACGCAGGTGCTAGCCGGTATCTGGGCTGATCCCGCTAACACTGCGTTTTTGGGAACCCTAAACTGCTGGGGACGCTAGTATAGATCTGATATTGATCCGTACAGATACTATACCACTAAGGGAGGCGTATGCTGCGTGCGTGGGTGTTAGCGGTACTGGCGCTAATCTGACGCTGCCTCGGGCGACCGGGGGGCTAAACCTTTATACGGTAATAAACGGCGGGTGCCCTGACACTATAAAAAATAAACAAACTAACCAGCGTCACCCGTAACAGTTATACGGTGATCAGTGGTGAAAGGGTTAACTAGGGGGCAATCAAGGGGTTAAAACATTTATTAGGTAGTATATGGGGGTCCCTGTCGCTATAAAACGCTGACGGCGAACCTAAATATTTACCTCACTAACTAGCGTCACCAGCGACACTAATACAGCGATCAGAAAAATGATCGCTTAGTGACACTGGTGACAGGGGGTGATCAAGGGGTTAAAACTTTATTAGGGGGGGTTAGGGGGGTACCCTAGACCTAAAGGGGGGTAATACTCACTGTCCCAACACTGTAACTGTCACAAACTGACACCAATGCAGTAATCAGAAAAACAAAAAAAAAAAAAAAAAAAAACTGCTGGTGTCAGTTTGTGACAGGGAGGGGGGGGTGATTGGGGGGGGGGATCGGGGGGCGATCGGGGGGGGGAATCGGGGTGTTTTGTGTGCCTGGCATGTTCTACTGTGTTGTGTAGTGTTGGTGCACTCACATACCAGTCTTCTCTCCTCGGCGCTGCAACGGAATACCGAGCCGAGGAGAGATGACATCATTTCCTTTGCTGCTGTTTAGCATACAGCAGCAAAGGAAGTAATCTGATTGGCCGGCGGCGATCGTGAGGGGGGGGCCACGAACGGATGGCCTCCCCCTCACCTCCGATCGCCGGGGGACAAAACGGGACCGCCTCGGGCACCGGGGGGGGGGTCCGATCGGACCCCCCACCCGCGGGAGGCAAATCACGTACATGTACGTGATTTTGCCTGCCCGTGCCGCCTTGCCGACGTAAATCGGCGTGAGGCGGTCCTTAAGTGGTTAACAACTGATGGGTCATCAGCTGTCAGCAGGGTTCCCCACTGACAGCTGAATGTAAAAAAATATGTCAGCAATAAAAATTGGAGGGGACCCCTGTGCTAGGGGGCTCTGCCTCCAGGCAGAAGGTGCAAGAAAGAGAAAGAAGGAGTGAGAAGGAAGGAAGCTGAGAAGGAACTCCTACCCCCTTCAGCCTCAGCCAGGCTTGGCTGAGACACCCTGGAAGCACATGGAACCTGTTCAGCAGGAGGCCTGACCAGAAGTTACCATCCCTGCTACAGAACACTGGGGACTGAGTGAATAACCTCTGTTTGTTCATCACCCACAGCCTATAGTGGAAGGCAGCCAGGTGCATCACCAAGCTAGCCATACAGGATGGACAGCTATTGCCAAACTTTCACACCCTGCTTGGGAAGATTTTGCTGCTGAAATACCAGTGCTGGGTTTAGTATTGGATTTGTTGCCATTCTATTTGGTACTCTCACATAGCAACAGTCTGGAGTTGGACCAAGAAGACAGAGTAGCTGCAGTTGTTCTCAAGTTTACTTTTCAAATAATTTCTGGGCATCCCATATACCCTCCTTATACCCCATCCAAGTTATTTAGCCCAATAAATATAAAAAACAAAGCCCTTGGACTGATTTACTGACTTTGTGTGCCTATGGAAAATGTGTGTTGCCTGGCTGTGCAGAAGAATGGGAACTCAAAATCCAGTGGCCCTTTAGGGGATAGCGCTACACTATCTAGCATGGGCACAGTCAAGATGTATGGTATACACTCTGGCCTTCAAAGGGATACAATGTAGAGTCCTGCCTAAAGGATGACACCCCAGTACAACTTATCTATTCTTTATTAGCCAGAAAAGTCCCCTATGTACCCCTTTCTGATTTAGTTTCACATTGTTACTGAGGCCTGAATTTTCTTTCACTTGGCTATGATCTCTCAGTTGGCAGCAACCCAGCCATGAGTACTTCCAGGGTCAGTGTGGCATCAGGTGCCTAGAGAGGATATTGGGGAGTCCCCATATTCATCTGCAATAAAGTAGATTTGCCATCGGTTGTCTACACCAATGTTTCTTAACCTTTTTTCAGTCGAGGCTCCCTTTAAAATTATAGACAATCTCAAGGCACCCTTTAAAATTATGGACAGTCTCGAGGCACCCCATTCTACAATGTAAAAAAACTATTCTAATAACTTTACACAATGCAGCAACATCCACATATAGGATACCCAACGTTTGAGGTGTTTTATTCTTCAAAAAGCAAATACACTTTTGCAAACTGGTTCTGACTAATATTCCAATGTTTCTCTTTTCCCTCAATTTCTCTCCATCAGTCATTTAATGTCACCCCAGTGCTGAGGAAGAGAGGCAGAGGAGGGTCAAACAAGGATGCTGTAGAGGCAACAGACATCCGATTAACTGATGATGTCATTGGTTGTTAGAATGCCAGTGTCTAGCAAGTCTTAATGGTACATAATGAAAACCTGTGGCTTTGAGTAACTAAAGGGCAGGCTTGATCCACCTGCTGGCTTATATACAATTTTTGATCAATTTTTAGGCATTTTGCCAAGGCACCTCTGAAGAAACCTCAAGGCACCCTGGTTGAAAAAGGCTGGTCTACACCAGTGTTTCTAAACCTTTTTTCAGCCAAGGCCCCTTTAAAATATGTACCCCATTCTAAAATGTAAAAACTAAACTAATAGTTTTACATAAAGTAGCAACAGCCACACATGTAGGACACCCAACATTAGAGGTGATTTATTTTTCCAAAGCATATACATTATAAGCTCTAACGAGCATGGCCCTCTGATTCCTCCTGTATTGATATGTATTGTAAATGCCCTGTCTGCCCACATGTTGTAAAGGGCTACGCAAACTGTTGGCACTATATAAATCCTGTATAATAATAAAAATAATATACACTTTTGCACAATGGAGCTGACTAGTAGTCCAATGTTTCTCTTCTCCCTCAGTTTCTCTCCCTCGTTCAGCTTCTGTGACCCCAGTGCTGACGGAGAAGGGCATGGCAGGGGCAAATAAGAATGCTTGTACAGGCACTTGATGTTCTATCAATTATCAACCGATGATGTAATTGGTTATTACGAAGCCGGTGGCTAGAAAGTTGTAATGGTGCATAATGAAAACCTGTGGCTTTGTGTAACTAAGGCAAGCTTCATCCACCCGCTGGCTTGTATACAATTTTTGGGCAATTTGTAGATGTTTTCTCAAGGCACCCTTGTTGAAGGAGGTTGGTCTACACTGTGATTAGACTTCTGATGCCATTTTTGTGCTTATTGTAACCCATATTTGATGGCCTCTAGGAACAATATACTGTTCTACTCCTATCCATGACAGGATAATAGAATATAGAGACAGGACACATTGAGGGGTAGCACACAAGCAAACTCAGCACTATGAACCCATACTATGTCTGTGTTTTTCATTTCTCTTCTGTCATGAAAGTGCTACTTGCTTCTATTAGCTGTAAGTAACACCTGTGCCATAGCTGAAATGATAGACTTGTTTTTCACATACGCATTTAGTATGCTGGAGAAGCAATAGGATATCAGGCATGAGGTTTCAGCAGATGCTTGATGGTTTAATTAGTTGATGAATACTCTCCTGTTCAGTTGTAGATAAACATTTGCCATATGAAAACGAAAGAAAAGACAACAATTTCAAGGCTTATAGAGCATGTGTGGAACCTGATAATTTGTAATTGAAAAAAAAAACAATCAAATAACCTTAGTTAAAGTGAACCTGTCACAAATATGAGCAACGGGCATTTGATGAAAAGCTACACCCCATCCAAATCTCCTATGTAGTTGCGGCTGGTGCTATATATTTTGGATTGGGGGGGGTCTAGGGTTGCCACCTCATCCCTTTAAAACCAGACACATAATAATTACACAGGTTCTATGGCTGATTAACCACTAGCCGCCCACCCACTGTCATATGACGGCGGGACGAGGCAGCTCTCGTTCTGGGCTGTCGTCATATGACGTGATCTCCTTCCTGGGCCACTAGGGGTGCACGCGCGCCCGCCGCATCACTGGGGACCCGATGCGCATGCCCGGTGGCCGCGATTGCCCAGTAACTGAGCAGGACCGTGGATCTGTGTGTGTAAACACACAGATCCATGTCCTGTCAGAGGAGAGGAGACCGTTGGTTTGTCCCTTGTACATAGGGACACCGATCGGTCACCTCTCCCAGTCAGTCCCCTCCCCTCACAGTTAGAATCACTCCCAGGACACACATTTAACCCCTCGATCACATCGTAGTGTTAACCCCTTCCCTGCCAGTCACATTTACACAGTAATCAATGCTTTTTCATAGCACGGATCGCTGTATAAATGTGAATGGTCCCAAAAATGTGTCAAAAGTGTCCGATATGTCCACCGCAATATCGCAGTCACGATAAAAATCGCAGATCGCCGCCATTACTAGTAAAAAAAAAAATAATAATAAAAATGCTATAAATCTATCCCCTATTTTGTAGACGCTATAACTTTTGTGCAAACCAATCAATAAACGCTTATTGTGATTTTTTTTTTACCAAAAATATGGAGAAGAATACATATTGGCCTAAACTGAGGAAAAAAAATTGTTTAATAAAAAAATTGGATATTTATTATAGCAAAAAGTAAAAAATATTGTGTTTTTTCAAACTTGTCCCTCTTCTTTTGTTTATAGCGCAAGAAATAAAAAACACAGAGGTGATCAAATACCACCAAAAGAAAGCTCTATTTGTGGGGAAAAAATGATAAAAATTTAATTTGGGTACAGCTTTTTATGACCGCGCAATTGTCATTCAAAGTGCGACAGTGCTGAAAGCTGAAAAATGGCTTGGGCAGGAAGGGGGTGTTCGTGCCTGGTAGGCAAGTGGTTAAGGTGGTAATTAAACACACTTGGCACCTTATCTGCATTAAATTAGCATCAGAACCTGTGTAATTCATATGTGTTCAGGTTTAAAGTGATGAGGTGGCAACCCTAGTGGGGGCGGCAAACAAGACACCCGCCGCCAAACCCCCTCCCCATCGATTGCTAGTCCTCCACCAGCCCCACACTTACCCCATCTAGTTTGCGGGCAGCTTCAGCTTCTTCCTGCCTCTCCTCCTCCTCAGCGGCAGCTTCCTCCTTGACGGCTTCACCCTGCGTCTCCAGCTTCACGGCGGCTTCCTCCTCTGTGGCTTCCCTCCTCATTCCCTCGGTGGCCAATACGATTGCTCTTCCTCTAAGCCAATCGGGTTTTAAGACCCGTTCCTGATTGGCCGGGAGGAGAATCAGGAAGACAATAGCGAATATTAATTTGCTATTGTCACACAATTGAGTGGGCTCAGGGTGCAGTGCTCTGCGCACCAAGCCCACCCTTTTTTTAAACCAATTAAGCTTCAGGCTTTAATCATGTGCTTCAAAAAATGCAAAAAAAAACAAAAAACAATGAAATCCATGTGTCCGGCGCCCTGCATGTAGAAGGGGGGGGGGGGGGCGGCACCCCTGATGGACGGGCCACCACTGCTCCTATGTCACAGATCAGTGACAGTGGTAGGTCTTTGGAGGAGGAGAAAAAGTCTGGAGTATAAAATGGTCGGGACCCATCTGTGGTATGGGGTTTTCAGGTACATTCCGGTTAACGAGGGGTGTTGTGACTGGAGGCCTAAGTTGAACTTAAGTTTGTCGTAGTGACCAGGTTGTGTGTTGTTGCCCTTAAAGACCACCAAGATTTATTTTAACAATTTTGGCTGATGGTATGTTAAGTATGTTATTTATTTGAATTTTGTTAAATAAAAGGCTGCTATGGCAGTTTTACTCCAAAAATCTTTGTCATGTCTTTTATCGGGTAATTGGGGGGGTTGGAGTTTATGGTCTAGCAGGTTTGGGCAAGTCTGGAGGTTATCTGTCCTTCACGTCATGTAATTCCAACACTTCTATATACTCTTGCAGGTCTTGACCAGGTCTCCCTTACTAGTACAGAGGCCGCCGTCTAGGGAATGTCTTTTTACTATTTATTTCCGAGAAGCTTGAACAAGAGAGGGGTTTCGGGTCAAAGGATACTCCAAAAGGATAATAGCAATCAATGGGTGGACAAACTTCTTAGTAGAAAATCTGTACAGGAGCAAGCACACACTACAGTCCCTAATCAGGTCTTACTCATATTGTCCCAGGAGCTGTCTGTTACCCAGCATTCACAGGTAAATCCTCAGCGAGGGAGATAAAAGATCCTTCACCAGACGAGGACTTCAGGACAGTGCCCTCAAGTAAAAGTCTATTAGCAATCTCCTCAAGGCCCTCAACCCAGCTCCTGCTGAGGCCCAAACTGAAATTCATATCTCAATAGCCCCAGGAAAACTGGGGAGGAAAGAACAGGCCTCCCAAATATGTATCACACCAGCCACCTACTGGACACCTCTTTCCAGAAATTGGCTGGAGCATGATTAATATTCATGCTGGTCATTTGACTCTCCCTGCCCTATATTCTGTAAGCTTGTTCCAGAAGCAGGTGGGAGAAATCAAACACCCAGCCTGGAAATTTACCTTACGGCCTTACTAGAAAAGGGAGCTACACCTGACTGCTGTGCATGGTTGTACTTGAAGACTGCAACCTGGGAACTGTCCTGCAGCAAAACCCCCCACCCTTTGCAGGGTGCTCCTGGTGGGTCCAAAATCCCCAAGAAATTGTGACATCCCTACTGGTCTTTTAATGTAATGGGCAGCCTGAAGGACCAATAGGGAGATTTAGGAGGGGCAACCCTAAGATTTTAATGGACAAAACAATAGTTACAACATCAGCTGATTATTTCTAGATCAATATAAATGTAAAAACAATGTAAATTGTACTATCCACAGGTGACGTTTTAAAAGAATTTGATCCCACCAAGATTGGTGGGATCAAAAGCTTTTCATTTTTGAAAATGGTGCCGTTTCCATCCGGGTAAACCAGAAGTGATGCAAGGGCATCGGTGTCAGTTCCTTTTGTCTGTGTCTATGATCAGCTGGTAAAAACGGCGGCTGGCCGACCACGTGTCCCGGTGGGGCGGGACAGCCCGATGAAGCCGCAGAAGGCAGGGGGAGGGGGGGTTGTCCCCTCCCGCTGCTTGTAAAAGCAATCCAATGGCTAGTTAGCCACTAGGATTACTTTTACAAGAGAGCCGACGGTCGGTAAAAAACAATACCAGGATAATGCCTGCAGCTGCAGGCATAATCTCAGCATAACCACTTGAAGTCTAGCGACGTAACGGTAAGCCGCTGGTCATCAAATGGTTAAAGTGCAACTTTCCTTTTAAAGTGAACAGTCCTTTGGATCAAGCTCACCGCCGATCGGCGTTCCAAACAAACTGCCCGCCGCAATGAGTCCCGGGATGACGCTGGCTGTGTGGGGCTGGTAAGTCGCGCTTCGTGATTACATCTTCAGAGGGCATGGCCACGCAACACGACTCTTCACTTAAATAACATAGGTGGCGGGCTCCTCTGCTAACGTCATCTCGGGCGGCATCGGTCTTAGTCCCTCCCGCCGCTAGATATCATACGGAGTATACAAATGAGCACAGTATCCAATCCATCCTTAGTGGCCCAATCTCACTCAGTTCTCTACTACTGCAGCTGGGAACTCGCATGGGTCTCTATACTTGCTCAAAATAACTTCTGCAGACACAGAATAGTATATCCCTCCATCTGAGTGCATAGAACAACCATACATTCAAATAAAAGAATATTCAGCCGGGAGGTGGATCTCCCCGAATCTTGTCCCATCCTAGTGGCTACCAGCTTCAAATATTTGGGTGTACAAATATCACCCAAGATTGGGGATTATTGTTCCCTGAATATATTCCCCTTACTGTCCCGCTTCTGGGACAAGATAAACACATGGAACAACCTCAAGATGTCACTAGCTGGTAAGGCAAACTTAATCAAAATGATTTTAATGCCCCAATTACTATATTTTCTACATAATTCTCCAGTAGTAATACATCTAAAGATTTTCAGAGTGGTCAATACCCTTTTTCGGCGACTGCTTTGGCACAACAAAGCCCCTAGAGTCAGGCTAGAACAGCTGCAGCAACCCAAGGACGGCGGTCCCCAACCCTTGGCTGTACTATATCGCAGCACAGCTATAACACTTGGTCAGGTCTATGACACATGAACCAATGGGCACGGCGACGCAGCTGATGCTGTTTGCCACTGGTGCCGAGACCATTCCTACGGGTCTGGAGGCACAAATGTTCGCAAAATCTAATAAACAAACTCCAACACTCTCCCTAGTACAAAAAATATGGAATAAGGGCAGACAGCTCCAAGGGGTGCAGGGATTTACGGACTACAGTCCAATATGGGGCAATCATACCTATGTGGAGCTGGCCAAGTTGCAATGGGAGCCCAGATGGAGTGCTCACAGAGTGACTATGCTGTCTCACATATTCAGTGGCGGTAAATTGCTGTCCTTTACAGATTTACAAGCCAAATTCAACCTTCCATATACCATGCTCTACTCATACCTTCAGCTTTGGCACGCGGTTGCTGTGCAGGGGGATGCTGGAGGGTGGGAAGTGTCGCCCACTCCGGTGTTCCATGTGCTGCAATCCAACAATGCAACTAAAGGGATTATATCCATGTGTTACCAAATGCTACTTACAAGACACCTACATGCATATCCCCGTAAGATGGTGTCAGCATGGGAGAGGGACCTGGGCCAGATTACAGGGGGGTTGTCATAAACCAGATGTGACCAGAACTGTGTGACTGCGACAGAGTGAACCAGACATAAATAGGTGAAAGTAAGTTTATTAAGGAAAATGCATATGTGAACACACCACCAATACAGAGTGAACAACCAAACAAATAGTGATATCAAACCAACCAGCATATGTAGCAAGAGGGAGTATCAGAATCGTAGTCAAGCCAGGCCGGGGTCATAAACAGGGGATAGTAGCTGGGAAGGGAATAAACAGGACGAGAGGATGGATGGATCACAGGAGGGACGGGTCAGGTACAGGGGGTCCCCGACTTACGAACATCCGACTTACGAACGACCCCTACTTACGAACGGGGCCCGAATGACGTCACTGCTGGCCGAATCTTCCTCTCCTGAGCCTTTCCTCCGTTCCTGGCTTGGCTGCGGGTCCCCTTCGTCCTCCTGCCTGCCCATCCACAGGCCTGGTATGGTCCGGTGGCTTGCCAGGCCGCTGAAACTGCCCGTCGTGGCCGAGGCCTTGTGCGGCCTACGAAGCCTCCACGATCCCCGGTCTTTCCTACGCCGCTGCCCCGCGATGGTGCACCGCGGCCGGCCGCACGGCCGGCCGGCCTGGCCTCTGATGGCTGCTTTCACCATCCATCTCCCTGCTGTGCCATACAGTGTACCTCTCTGCTGTCTCCTGTTGCTGCTGCCATGAAAATAGTGAGAGGGGAGAGCAGTGCTCAGCTGCGATCCTGGACTCCTGTTTTGGAAGTGACAGGGTCAATAAAGAGAACCTGTCACCTCCAATTGCTATCACACAGGGAATTGTTTCCTCCTGTGTGATAGCAATAAAGTTAAGTGAAAAAAAAATTGATAAAAAAAATAAAAATAAGAAATACAGTAATAATTAAATTATTAAAATAAAAAAAAAAATTAAAAAATGTAAAGAATAAGAAAAATAATATTAAAAATAAGAAAATTATACAAAAATAAAAAAAAAAGTAAACGACAAGCTACAAATAAATACAAATAGAAAAAAGTGATTAAAAAGTAAAAAAATAAAAGAAACAAAACATATTTGAACTAACCATGCCACCCCTGCCATCCGGTTGCCTTTCTCTGTTGATTTGGGTTTACATCCTGTCTCTGAGACTAGATTTGCACTTAAAAAAGGTACTGTTCCGACTTACAAACAAATTCGACTTAAGAACAAACCTACAGTCCCTATCCTGTTCGTAACCCGGGGACCCCCTGTACAAGGCTCAGGGTCCAGAGTTCAGGTAACAGACAGGAAACAGGATAAACAGGTTCCAGGAATCAGGCTTCAGGTTCAGGAATCAGGAATCAGGAATCAGAGTAACAGGATGCAGGTCAGGGCTCAAGGACAATACCAGGGCAACATAAGTGTGCAATTGCCGGGTATTTATACTGCAGCTCTGCTAATTACGGTCAGGTGACACCTGTCTGCAGAGGGGAATACCTGCTCCATACTGCCAGGATTCCTCTGGTCCTTCCTCTGGTGGACGCCAGTACTGCAGCCCAAAGGTGACAGAATACTTGCAGGAAAAAGCTCTTCTGACAGCTCCGAATTGCCAGGAGATACCTGCTCGTGGACCTCAGTACTGCACGCCAAATGATCGATATTACCAGCGGAGGAGACCTTTCCTGACACTACCCCCCCTTGAAGGAGCGACCTCCGGACGCTCCAACTAGCCGTTGCTGGGGAAAGTCCGTGGTGTCCAGCCGGGCAGCGGGCACCTCAAGCTGGGCAGCAAGCAGTGGCACATCAGGCTGGGTAGCAGACAGGAACACATCAGGCTGGGCAGCAGGCAGGAACACACCAGGCTGGTCAGCAGGCAGGAACACCCCAGGCTGGGCAGCAGGCAGGAACACACCAGGCTGGGCAGCAGGCAGGAACACTTCAAGCTGGGCAGCAGACAGGAACACTTGAAGCTGGGCAGCAGACAGGAACACTTCAAGCTGGGCAGCAGGCACGGGCACTACAAGCTGGGCAGCAGGCACGGGCACTTCAAGCTGGGCAGCAGGCACATCAGGCTGAGCAGCAGGCATGGGCACTTCAAGCTGGGCAGCAGGCACGGGCACTTCAAGCTGGGCAGCAGGCACGGGCACTTCAAGCTGGGCAGCAGGCACGGGCACTTCAAGCTGGGCAGCAGACAGGAACACTTCAAGCTGGGCAGCAGACAGGAACACTTCAAGCTGGGCAGCAGGCACGGGCACTTCAAGCTGGGCAGCAGGCACAGGCACTTCAAGCTGGGCAGCAGGCACAGGCACTTCAAGCTGGGCAGCAGGCACATCAGGCTGGGCAGCAGGCATGGGCACTTCAAGCTGGGCAGCAGGCATGGGCACTTCAAGCTAGGCAGCAGGCACGGGCACTTCAAGCTGGGAAGCAGGCACATCAAGTGGGACAGCAGGAACATGCACATCAAGCTGGGCAGCAGGCACATCAAGCTGGGCAACAGGCACGGGCACATCAAGCGGAGCAGTAGGTACAGGCACATCAAGCTGGGCAGCAGGCACTTCAAGCTGGGCAGCAGGCACGGGCACTTCAAGCTGGGCAGCAAGCACGTGCACTTCAAGCTGGGCAGCAAGCATGGGCACTTCAAGCTGGGCAGCAGGCATGGGCTCTTCAAGCTGGGCAGCAGGCAGGGGCACTTCAAGCTGGGCAGCAGGCACGTCAGGCTGGAAAGCGGGCTCATCAAGCTGGAAAGTAGACACTGGCACCTCAGGCTGGAACACTGGCACCTCCGGCTGGGACTCTGGAACCTCCGGCTGGGACTCTGGCACCTCCGGCTGGGACTCTGGCACCTCCGGCTGGGACTCTGGCACCTCCGGCTGGGACTCTGGCACCTCCGGCTGGGACTCTGGCACCTCCGGCTGGGACTCTGGCACCTCCGGCTGGGACTCTGGCACCTCCGGCTGTAACATTGGCACCTCAGGCTGGAACACTGGCACCTCAGGCTGGAAAGCGGACATCAGGACATCGAACTGGATAACAGGCACTGGGACATCAGACTGCATTGCAAGCACTGGGACGTCAGGTTTTAATTGGATTAGCTGGTGCGGAGGCAGGTTGGGTTACTGGCAGGATCGTCTTGGTTGGAAAAAACTTTCATTTTTTTTTGGCTTAGCCACTGAAGCTCTGTAGGTAAGGGGTGCAGCAGACTGGAAAGGAGGATTGGGATATGGTAGAGAAGAGGTAACAGTAGCTGGGAGAAGTTCCTGTGGATTTGTAGGCAGCTGAGAAGAGGCAGGTGGATTGAATGCAGGATAGGTACAGGGAGCAGAAACCGGATATGAGTATTTGGTTGGGAGCAGCGTATACTGAGCTGCAACTGCGGTTGACATGGGTGATAGGGAAACATACATTTGGGTAGGCTGGTGTTTGGTGGCAGAGGTGGTTTGTTTGGCTGGAGCTGATTGCATTATGTCAGACCATGCTGAAAGTATAGGTTGTACAAACTGTGCTTTTAAATCTCCCTGTCTAAGAAAAGACTGAGCAGACACAATGCACTCAGCAATCACCTGTGGGGAACAGGCTGAGTAGTGCTCACAAAAATCGGCGGTATCATCTTCAAAAAGGCATACTAGGGATACAACCTGATTCATATCAAAAGGAGGAGAGAAATCATCACGGCCCTCTGGAATACAGGGCAGGGCCAGCTCAGTACAGATCTTGATCAAAGGCTGCACCTCGCCAATCAATATATAACCCTGATCGACCAGGGAGTGAGCCAAACGTATAGTTGCAAACAACTGGTCACTAAACCATCCTTTCAAAGCCTGGCGGCAATAATCACCACTTTCAGATGCCAGCAGAGAAAAATAAATAACCTCATCGGCATTCATGTTTGCAACCAACTGAATCAAAATGGTTCCCCTGTGCAGCCACTTCTGGTCAGGGATGGCCCTGGTATTCTGTCATAAACCAAATGTGACCAGAACTGTGTGACTGCGACAGAGTGAACCAGATATAAATAAGTGAAAGTAAGTTTATTAAGGAAAATGCATATGTGAACACACCACCAATACAGAGTGAACAACCAAACAAACAGTGATATGACGATGATGCGGATGTGAGACGTAGGAGCGGGGGGGAGGGGCCTGTTGGCAGCACAGGTGTGAGGGAGAGGAGACAGGCTTGACGCCCGAGAGACCGAGGAGCGGCGTTCGGTGTGAATCCGATGCCGCTTCAGAGCTAGATATCTGAAGGACGCACAGCTCCCCCCCCCCCCGAAATACCCAGCCTCAACTGAGTGGGAGCCCCCCTCCCTTACCTCCGGAAGGCGGTGACGTGAGCCCGCTGGTCAAACGGCAGCCCGGGAGGACGCGAGGAGAGGAGAAATCCCACCGCTCACTGACACGCTGGCGCTTGGCCAGTGGCACGGAGTGACAACCTGAGCCCCCGAGATCATCTGCTACACCCCCCTCCACTCCGGAGTTCGGTGTCTCCCCCTAGCGATCCCCCCCTACACGGCAACAGACCTCAGCAGGAGAACGGAGCCCAGAGAAACAGAAAGTAATGGCTCAGGACTGCAAGTGCCTTGGTGAGCTTACCATAGAGCAATAAGAAGACGCTACTAAAAGGTATGAACCATATATATATGCCTGTTATCTCTTTCTGTCTGTATGAAAAGACCTGCAGGAGGAAGCTGCAAAGATTGTAAGGACTATAATATTAAGAAAACGGATAGGGGGGAAGGAAGGAGGGGACGGGGGAGGGAAGGAAGAAAAAAAAAAAAAAGGAAAAAAACGAAAGGGGTTGGAAACCCAAGGTAGAGCCTGAATGACCCCTTCTCTGGAATATAGCATTAAGGCTTTAAAGTACGGCTCGCAGCGTGAGTCCTAGAAATATTGACCCTCTTAGGCGGTAATGAAGAAAACAGGACTTTAGCTAATTATAAATACATTTAAGTATAAAAGTATAAGTTCAGTATTTAGAAGTTAAACAGGCCTCTGGAACCATTTTAGAAGGCAACAGAAATCAGGCGTCCTACAAGTTGCAGGAAATAAGATACTGATATGAGCATGAGAAATCGCACCCAAAAATCCGCTGAACCCAAGACCCCAAGGGAGAGCCTAAATTCAAGTTCAATTCAAAAATATCTTAAGGAGACGAGTGCAAAAAGTCCCAGTACAGACACAAAGCAAGGGGGAACGCAGGAAAAAAAAAAAGACCAACTGAAACAAAAGGGGGTGCAGGGGGAGAGGCCGAGAGAAGATCTGGAGTGTGAAGGTGCCCCGAGTGCTAGCGGGATGGAGGGTCAAAAAAATACGGACCAATTACCCACCAAGGTAGAAATGAAGGAGATGTTTTCAAATCTTGAAACCGCTATCAAGTCAGAGATATCTAATGTGAGGACAGATCTGGGTCATCTGTTGCGAAGAGTAGAGGAGGTGGAGGAGTCAACAGGTAAACATGCTAAAGAGATCTTGGAGCTTAAATCGCTGTTGAGTATATCGAAAAGCGATTATCGCATGCTGGTATATAAGTTGGAAGAACTGGAGAACCAAAGCCGCCGTCAGAATTTACGTATCAGGTCGCTTCCCGAACAACAAAACGAGGACCTGCTGTCTAAGATGAAAAAAATTTTCAACCCTATACTGGGCCTGGATGAGGAAACGATCCTAAGGATCGATAGGGTGCATAGGGTCAGAAAACCTCCCAACTTAAGGGCAGACATTCCCCGTGATGTGATTGTAAAATTTCACTCATTTGAAGTCAAAGCGAGGATATAGAACAAAATGCGGGGTGCCCCCGCAGTGCGATTCGAGGACAAAGATCTCCAGATCTTTACAGATCTCTCGGCGGGTACCCTGGCACGAAGAAGGCAACTTAGACCACTGCTTGAGCAACTTAGAAGGGCCAATATTAAATACAGCTGGGGGTTCCCAACATCCCTATTAGTGATGAAGGAAGGTAGATCCTTGAGGATGAGGTTCCCAGAGGAGACAAAGGACTTTTGTGAAAAGCTGGGTATTCCCACACCGGACATGGCATTAGATTAAGAACCTCCAAGGGGACAACAAAGGACTATGTTCATTTGGGACAAGGACTGGGGAGGGGGGGTGATGGGTTTTATTTATTTTTTTTTTTTCTCCCCTCTTCCGGTCTCTCAGGAATGAAGAGTCCCTAGCGGAAGGTGTATTTGCTGAAAATAACAAGGGTCGGTTGGGAGGAGGGAGGGGGGGTCAGTTAGGTAAAACAACGTAAAGGGGCTCTACACCCTCTGAGTTGGGGGGGGCAGGGGGGATGCACCACAGGGTGGGGAGGTCAGCCTCCGGTACTCCCTTCCCTAGTGCCTCCATTTCTGGAGGGAGCGGGACATTTGTAGCTTCCTTCGGAGTCTCACCCCCATATAACAAACCAAAGGTCGCAGTCGGGAATAGTTATGTCCCAGATTTGCGGGCTTAAGGCCGTAGTATGGCCGGGGGGGGAGGGTGGGGGGAGGGAAGGGAGGGGTTTGGGGGGGAGTTAAACCTGCAGGGGAAGTTACAGCTGTTGACTGGTTGACCGATGAACATGGGTAACTGTTAGGAGAATTATAATGCTAGACTTAAAGTTCATATCCTACAATGTAAAGGGCCTGAACTCGCCGAGTAAAAGGCACAAAATCTTCAAAGAACTACAAGATTACCAAGCAGACATAATATTTCTCCAGGAGACCCACTTGACTCAAGAATCAAATATTAGGCTTTACTCCCCAAATTTGCCCCTTTGGTATTATAGCGATACCCCTATTAGGAGAGCCAAGGGAGTAGCAATTGGTTTCTCCAAAACGTCTAAATTTACCTTGGTTGATAGGGTAATGGATCCAGAAGGACGTTTTCTTTTCCTCAGGGGCAATTTGGGGAATAAAACACTTACGGTAGCAAATGTGTACTGTCCAAACAGAAATCCAACTGTCTTTTTGGAGCAAGTTCTGGTGAAACTGATGGAGTTTAAAGAAGGGGAGGTGGTGTTGGCGGGAGACTTTAATTTTTGCCTAGAACCCACAGTAGATAGTACGTCCCGGGCACAGGGGACAAGGAAGGTTCAGCTAAGAAGGATCCGGAAAAGACTGCATCAATGTCATCTTATGGATGTATGGCGGTTACATCATCCTAAGGTAAAAGATTACACCTTCTTCTCCCCTGTGCACGGGACGTACACAAGACTGGACTACATTATGATAGATCACAGCTTATTGGACCAGGTAGCAGAGTCTAGAATCGAGATTACATCGATATCTGACCATTCCCCGGTAACGATGGAGATTAGGGTTCCAGAAGTGCAAAGACAACCATTCTATTGGAAATTAAATGAAAACCTTCTTGAAATTCCCCATGTTATCGATAGGCTTTAGGAGGAAATTGATTTTTTCTTCAAGACCAATGATACAGGAGATATCTCCCCATCCATTCTGTGGGAAACGCATAAAGCATATGCTAGGGGACTCCTGATCTCCATCGGGGCAGGGTAGAAAAAAAAAAGAGAAAAGAAAAAAGGGTAAAATTATTGGAGGAAATCGCAGCGTTAGAACTGACCCATAAAGAGTCTAGGGGACTGGCACAGGACAGCTACCGCCTCCTTGTGGCCAAAAGGGAGGAGTTAAAAGACAGCATGGAGCAGGATGCTAGGAGGGTATTCACTAAAATAACAAGAGAGAGATATTATAGTGGCAATAAAACTGGTAAACATCTAGCAAGGATCTTGAGGAAGAAAAGAGACCGGAATTTCATTGAGAAAATACAAAATAAAAAAGGAGAAATAGTGGCGCCCACTAAAGAGATAGCTGAAGAGTTTAGGAAGTATTTTGAAGCCCTATATACCATTGGACAAAGAGGAGGGGGTGATTCTCTAAATAGTGTAAAAACAGAAGAATTTTTGAAGGGAGTGGGGCTGAAAGGGCTCTCTGAGGAGGAAAAATTAGTTTTAGATGGCCCCATAACTGAAGAGGAAATAGGTCTTGCTCTGAACAATTTACCGTCGGGGAAAAGCCCCGGGCCCGACGGCTTTACCAATATTTACCTGAAAAAATTTAAACACATTTTGGTACCTAGACTCTGCCATTATTGGAATAAACTAGGTCCTGGTTGCCTAATGGGTGACGAGGCCCTCATGGCTACCATATCTTTAATTGCAAAAGAGGGCAAGAATAATATGCTCTGTTCAAGCTATAGACCTATAGCCTTGCTAAACGCTGACGTAAAACTATACGCTAAGGTATTAGCTAATAGACTTAGGGACAAAATGAGTTTCTTGGTACATCCGGCCCAGGTCGGTTTTGTCCCGGGTCGACAGGGTAGGGATAACGGAGTACGAGCCTTGCTCTTATTGGAATCCATCAAAGTAGAGGGACCCCCAGTTCTATTCCTGTCATTGGATGCTGAAAAAGCGTTTGACAGGGTAGACTGGGGGTTCATGATTAAAACTATGGAAGCAATGGGGATTGGTCCCAGGTTTATAACATGGGTGAAAATCTTGTATAACCATCCATCGGCCTCTGTCAGGGTAAACGGGGTGCTCTCCAATCCATTTAGGATGGAGAACGGAACGAGGCAGGGGTGTCCCCTTTCCCCGTTATTGTTTGTCTTGTCCCTAGAACCGCTGCTGGCAACCATACGAAAGAACATAGACTGCAAAGGGGTGATGGTAGGACAAGATGAACACAAACTAGCGGCATTTGCCGACGATATAATTTTCTTTATAACAAACCAAATCAAAATGTCGGGAGATTTTTTTGTATTTTTTTTGGTATTTGTATTTTAGTTCCTTAGGATAAGGTCTTTGTAACCTATGGGCTGGTAATAATCTGTGATTTATTTTTTGTATGGAAAAAATTTATAAATAAAGAATAAAAAAAAAAAACAATAAGCCTTACAGCATTGTATGTGCATTTAGGGGCCATATCTGTGGATAGGCATTACTGATAGTGGAACTTATACTGGTGCTTATGCTGGATGGTTGTGGTGTATGCAAATGTACTATCCAGAAATTATGCTATTAGCCATGTACCCCTGGCTTATGGGTATACCCAGAGGACTACGGAGCAGGATAGTGAGGGAGGGGCTTGGTATAGAAAACCTACAGGAAAAGGAAAGGTGTAAGGAGGATGCAGCATTTACGCTCCTCCAAGGACAAAAATACCCAGCAAACGGCAGAAAGTGCGGCAGCTGCAAAACTGGAGCAATTCGCACATATTACCGCCCTGACCCCACCAAAGAAGGGGTCACAATCTCAGTCTAAGATGCAACAAGAGGGTTCATCGGGTTCGTCGGATAGGAAAAGTGCAGGCTCAGCACAGCCCGTACAGTCAACTAAACTGTATAGCAACAAAGGCATGGGGGCGAGTGATCACAATGTGAATATACCTGTTTCTACCGAGTCTGGTTTACCACTAGAGAAGGAGCCAACACTAACGGACATTTTCAAGGCAGTGAGCGCATGTAATGGTTCACTTAAAGACCTCTGTGAGCAAATGAAAAGTGTAAAAGAGGATCTGTCCCTGGTCAGACAAGATTTGCATAAAACTGCGGAGAGAACAACAGTATTAGAAGGAAGGGTTAGTCAGCTGGAAGATGATATCTTGCCATTGATAAAAGAAATTAAAAGCATGAAGGAACAGATATCCAAGCAGGCATTAAAAATGGAGGAGATGGAGAATAGGAGCCGAAGAGACAATGTGAGGGTTGTGGGCTTACCGGAAAAAAGTGAGGGCTCCAACATCACAGAGTTCCTAGAAAAGTGGCTGATTGATCTCTTTGGAAAGGAATCTTTTTCAATAATGTTTTCGGTTGTAAGAGCACATAGAGTGCCCTTTAGGACCCCCCCAGCAGGAGGTTTTCTTAGGCCGCTGTTAATGAGATTCCTCAATTATAAGGATAAAGTGTCCCTGCTGCAGAAAACTAGAGAGGCGGGAAACATTTTTTTTAATGGTACCAAAATTTCATTCTACTCTGACTTTTCGCCAGATCTTCAGAGACGTAGAGCAGAATTTTTACAATCTAAGCGCAATTTACAAAAATGTAAGTTGTCTTATGCTCTTCTCTATCCAGCAAGGCTGCGTGTAAATACACCGGGGGAACCCAGATTTTTGAATCACCGGCTGGAGTGGAGAAGTGGCTGGAAGAAAACAAAGAGAAACCGTGGTGGAGGGGGAAAGACTGGGAAAAGTGCTGGCACAGTTGGTGAAGTCCAACTCTGCTCCATACTCTATTCTTGCCATTAGATCCATGGGAGGTGATATGTTGTCAAATACCTCAAAAATAGTGCAATCATTTAGGGACTACTATGAAAATCTTTATACCTACAAGAAAAAAGGGATGGAAAGGGTGATGGAGGAGTTCCTAGGGGATCTGGCAATACCGGCCATTTCGCAAGAGGAAAGGGACATGTTAGAAACTCCAATAACACTTGCAGAACTTCAACAAGCAATAGCCAGTATGGCAAACTTAAAATCACCTGGCCCAGACGGAGTTCCAATTGAGGTTTATAAATATTACGGTGACGTATTAATTTCGGAGCTGTTGAAAGCATTAGGAGGAGCCCTCGAGGGGGGACGCCTTCCTGCTTCAATGATGGAGGCATCCATTATATTACTACAGAAAGAAGGGAAGGATCCCCTTGATATGGCCGCTTATAGGCCTATTTCTCTCTTATGCACCGATGCCAAGATCTTGGCCAAGGTTCTGGCAGTTAGATTAAATAGAGTTATTCATAAACTGGTCCACATAGACCAGGCGGGATTTATGGCCAATTGATCTACAAGTTTGAATATTAGAAGGGCCTTCTTAAACTTACATCCTCCAACGGAGAATGTGGGCTCAAGAGGTGTATTGACTCTGGATGTGTCAAAGGCTTTCGATAGTGTGGAGTGGGGATATATCTGGCAAGTGTTGGGGAAATTTGGATTTGGTCCCCCTCTCATTGGCTGGATTAAAATGCTCTATGATACACCGAAAGGAAGGATTAAAAATTAATAATGAGTTTGCCTTGGAATTATGTGGGCCCGATAGGGGGGGGGGGTGACTGGGGGGCGGGGGGGGGGGGGGGGAATGGTGTACCAGACAGAACAGTAATAATGTACTAACACGCACGATAATAATAAGAGATTATGTGGCCGGTTGGCCTCGATGCACAAATTGGGTGTTTTATATGCTACACATTTGTATTATTGTAATTATTTAAATATGGAATGTATAAAGCAAAAGAAGGAAAGTTTGAAAGGCCACAATGATGTGACTAGGTAAGAGACAAACATGAGTACCAAACTGAAAGCTGTCTCCGTATTAAGTTAACTGAAGTGGCTGGGAAGAAAGAAAAAAAAAATAATGAGTTTTCGGACTGGTTTGAGCTTGAGAGGGGGACGAGGCAGGGGTGCCTGTTATCTCCATTGATTTTTGCGCTGGTGATAGAGCTCCTGGCTATCTCCATAAGCGAAAGCCCCGAGATATTTGGCTTCCAGAGAGGAGCAGGTGAAGAAAAAATTGCGCTGTATGCGGACGTTATCCTGCTCTTCCTGGGAGATATGGAGATATGAGAAACTCATTGGTAGAGGCAATGAGAATAGTGGAGTTATTCGGCAGCTTCACAGGCTTGGAGGTAAACTGGGAAAAGTCAGAGCTGTTACCAGTAGATCCTATAAGTGAGCCAACAGTACATGTGATCCCCCAGCTGGTAATAGTGTATGCACTGAAATACCTGGGAATCGTCATGATGAAGGACCCTAACCAATATATTAGCAAAAACCTCACCCCACTTTTGACGAAATTCAAACAAAAGATAGTCATATGGAAACGTTTCCCCTTATCGGTGGCAGGGAGATGCAGTTTAATAAAAATGATTTGGATGTCACAATTGTTGTACGTTCTGCACAATTCTCCTGTATGGATAGGTAAGAGCTGGTTCAATAAGATCGAGAGCCTCTTCAGGGAACTGATATGGAAAGGGAGACAAGCCAGGATACGTCTAGGTACTCCAGCTCCCGGTGCGGGAGGGGGGCTTCGCCTTCCCACACCCGGAGCGTTATTTTTTGTCAACTCAATTGCAGCAGCTAGTGGGGTGTGGGGCCCTGGAAAGAGGAACCCCAAATGGTAGAATTTTATTAATAGGAGCTTTACATAATACACTAATTGAAGTCTTAGAAGCAGATTCGTATACTAATTATACCCCCATTTGGAACAACCAAAACCTGCAGGTAATTCTTAAAATAGGAAAAGTTAGAGAGTGGGAAAATCAAGGTATCAAAAGGCTAAGACAACTTTATACAGGTAATATATTGAAGAAACTTCCGGAGGTGGAATGTGAATTTAATTTGTCAAGGAGTTCCCTTTTTACGTACTTTCAACTAGAACATGCCCTCAAGGCTCAATTTAAGGACCAGACCTTAGAGTGGATAAAAATGCCCCTATTTCATAGTATACTTCAGGTAGTCCCCACTAAGGGGTTAATATCTAAGATCTATGGACAATTAAGTAAAGCAGTTAATAGTGGGGGGTTATTCCATGCAGTAAGAGCTAAATGGGAAGAGGATGTAGGAGTACTGACCCAGGCACAGTGGGAGAGAATTTTAGAGATGGGACCCCTGCTATCGGTCTCCCCCCCTTAGAGGATTTCACATTTAATGTTGTTAAACAGAGCCTACTATACACCTAAACGACTCTTTAAGTTTGGCAAAAGATCTAATGATAGATATCCTAGATGTCGAGGGACGGGGGACCTCATTCATATGGTGTGGAGATGCCCCAAGCTGTTCCGATACTGGGAGGGGGTGATTAATAGTCTGAAAGATATTTTTGGTATTCCTCTGGAGAAGGAGCCCACAGTATGTATCTTGGGATATAGATTGGTACAGGGGGAGAGCAAGAGTACCACACTGGCAATTTTGAGAGGTTTGTTCCAAGCCAGGAAGATGATAGCATTAAGATGGCAATCAAAGGAACCCCCGACAGTAAAAGATTGGATTGTTACACTAAATGATACCCTCTGTAGGGAAAGAACAGAGTATATTAAGAGAGGTAATCTCCAGGAATTTGACAGAATGTGGAGGCCATGGTTGGAAAAGATGTGTCGCCTCTAATAGGAAATATAGAAAATATCGGAGCGGCTAAAGCCTCAATATGGCCAGCCCTTCAGGGAAATGAACTACCAGACTGTAATGGGTGCTGTAGGGTGGTAGTTTCAATAAGATAAACTATAGCTAATAGAAGTTTAGGTTGTAGAAATTGCTTGGATAAGTAATTAAATTATGAGTACTTGGGCCGGGGAGGGGGGGATGGGAGGTTTTATGTTACTTGTAGTAATTTGTATAACATTACGCTTTGTAGTAGGTGCAGGGCGCGGGGAGCCCTCTAGTCTATTTTCCTGTATCTTGGGACGGCATATTGCACTCCTACTTTATTTTTATGCACACAGTGCATTAGCTTAGACAATGTTTATGTCATGTAAGAGTAGATTTAATAAAGTGTTATGTTGTGTAAAGACAAAGGGAAAAGGGGGGGGTTGGAGGGAAAGAAGGATTAGGAAGGAAAAAGAAAAAAAGAAAAAAAAAGGGGAGAAATAGAGCATTTACCACAATGATAGGAAACCATGTAAGAGACAGTATATGAACACCAAACTGATTAAGCCTCTTGACAATGGTTGCTGAAGTGGAAAAAAAAAATATTATTGGTATTGCTGTTTAGCTATTTGGAATACTCCAATAGAGAGGCCTCAGAACCCTGCCAAATTATGAACAGGTCATCAATGAATCCTTGGTAAAAGACCAGTTCTTTTCTCCTATTTTGGTACACCCACTTGTCCTCCCACTCGCTCATGAACAAGTTTGCCAAACTTTGTGCCCATTGCAACTCCGGTCTTTTGGTTATAGAAGTTGCCAAAAATAATTATGTGTTAGGCAGTAATCTAAAATCATCCTTAAGAATTTTTTTTTTAATAAAAGGAATGTTGTCCCTTTTGCTGAGGGCCCAATTAAGGGCCAACAGCGCATTATCGTGCTGTATTATCGTATATAACGTCGCCACATCTGCCGTTACCAGAAATATTTCTGTGTCTTTAGGGATAGTTACATTCTTAATCTTCTGTAGGAAGCTTGTGGTATCTTTAAGATATGCCTTTGTGGTTATTACACTGGTCTGTAGGAAATGATCCAAATACTGTCCTATGCGTGATGTCACAGAATCTATGCCATTGACTAATGGTCTGACTGGCGGCTTAACAGGGTCCTTGTGAATTTTTGGAACCGTATATATCGTGGGTATTCTGTTAAAGCTCGGACATACCATTTCTCTTTTTTCGTGATCACTCGAATGTAGAATTCATAGTCTACTAAATTTAACAAGTCAATCCTATATTTATTTGTAGGATCCTTGTCTAATTGTGTATATGTATTCTCATCCCCCAGCATATCCAAGAGCTGGGAGTGGTAAAAGGTCTTATCCATAATCACCACTCTCTCTCCTTTGTCTACTGGGCGGATGACCACATTTTTCCTGTTCTCCAGGGCTTTAATTTCATCCGTAATATGTTTCGGATTAAGACTTTTTTTAGGTTCTAACTTGGCCAAATCTTTCAGCACCAATTGTTTGAACACATCTACCTGATGGTTAGCAGGCTGTGGTGGATTGAATAGCGATCTGTTTTTCAACCCACTATCTATTCCAACCGTCTCAACTGTTTTTTCTAGTCCTTAAGTTAAAATTGTTTGACAAAAAATAGTACCAGCAGAGCCTAGAATGAGTATGATCAAGTTAATTGTTCTAGATGGCATATTAGTAGAGCCTCTGCATAGTTTGATTTTACTGTTTGATCCATTACCTTTTAATCTTATATTTATATTTTTTATGTGTTTAGTGTGTTAGGTTTGAATATTCTTTTATTTGAATGTATGGTTGTTCTATGCACTTGGATGGAGGGATATACTATTCTGTGTCTGCAGAATTTATTTTGAGCAAGTATAGAGACCCATGCGAGTTCCCAGCTGCAGTAGTAGAGAACTGAGTGAGATTGGGCCGCTATGGATGGATGGGATACTGTGCTCAATTGTATACTCCGTATGATATCTAGCGGTGGGAGGGACTAAGACCAATGACGCCCGAGATGACGTTAGCAGAGGAGCCCGCCACCTAGGTTATTTAAGTGAAGAGTCGTGTTGCGTGGCCACGCCCTCTGAAGACGTAATTATGAAACGCATCAGGGCGTGACCGCACAACTTACCAGCCCCACACAGCCAGCGTCATCCGGGACTCATCGCGACGGGCAGTTCGTTTGGAACGCCGATTGGCGGTGAGCTTGATGCTTGTCTGTGACATGCTGATTATTCACATCATTCTAGTAAGCTTAATTTGTATTAGAGGGGATTGTTATTTTCAATAAACGGTACAACACTATGGAAAGCATCCTCTTGTATTCTTGCATGGAAATATCCACCCTAATGAACCGTGCCTAACATGGAGTGCTGAAGTGTCCCGTAAGAGAGCTAAAGGTGGATGCTGTAAAGGATCATACAGGCCCTGTTAAGAAGCACCTCTGGTAAGCAGATATACAAAGGGGAGTGCACGAGGTGGATCGATGAAGGTGTAGCAGTTGAAGGTTTATGCACTTTAATCATTGGTGGATTAGAAGTTTACTTCTTCTTCCTTGTTTCCATGAACTTTATGACATTGGACTGCCAACAGGAGGAAAGGTTTCATCACATTACTCTATATTTATTACTATGAGTTTTTTGATGGACTGATGGACAGTTTCAGCAGAAGTTGGATTTTTATTCTTTTGTTTTTTTGTTTTTAATAAGCAAGATATGAGGTTATTTGACTATTGCACTATATGAGACATTATATTGGTGGATATTTTTTATTCATATGAAGCACTGTTAATGCTTGGTTTTAAATTGGGCATATATATTGTTTATAAAAATAAATATATTGTTGTTTAAAATACATAGTGCTTTAGCAAGCAAAATCTTATCTGGACAGTGTTTCCATCTACCTTACAGTAAGCACGAGGCATAATTAATTGTAGAGGATTGTGTGTGTACTTAGCTAAAGAATGCGGAAACTCTTTGTATTGGCAATACAGATCTAGAAACAGGTAGTTGTGTGTCTAAACACAGGTCGAGTATTTCTATTTAGGTTGAAGACAATGAACCTAGCACTAGCAGTATGTTCTAAGATTATTGTAATTAACCACACAAATATTAGGAAAGCAGACAATTATGCTTATTGTTATCATACCTGGGACTGCAGAGTCTTAGCACCTGTTGCCTCAGATAAACTGATGTATTAAAGGGAGCTACAGGACAAAAAAAAAAAGTCTTGTTGCTCATAGTAACTTCCATCATGCTAAAGGTGATTACAGCCGTATTAGTGCACTTGCAACAAAAATAATTGCGTACTCTCCCTGATACTTTTTTTTTTTTTTTACACTAACATACACATTTTTAGGTCAAGCTTTCAGGGGGTGTACCACCTTCTTCAAGGTCCAAGCAGTACTAATACACAAAGCAGAATGGAAATAAGACAATCTCTGAGAAAAAACACAAACAAAGATATACAGGAATGGTAATTAAACTTGGATAGTTATTGAGATAAGGCAGGGAGAGGGCTGTGGATGGGGAGGGAGGAATAGTCATAAAGGTGGGAGTGGTCCTAAAACTGTTGTATAGTGATTTAGAAAACTGAGGTTTTATAGTGTGGTCTAGGTGTGAGAAATGAAGTCCCACAGGTGTGCAAAATCTTCTGTCATGTAACTAGTTGAGACCAAGGGCTGCCCTTACACTTCTTGCCCTGTTTCCCCTCGGGATGATGACAGGGTATAACAGAGCACAGGGTGGCATGGGTGCTTGTAGGTGACATATAAGAATATCTTGGTAGCAGATGAGGAGCTGAAGCAAGCAAGCTGGTGGCAGGCAAATGCAGGATCTTTGATGCGTAGCTAGACTGGCAGAGGCAGCAGGAGTACAGAGTGAGGAACCAGGAGCAGAGTCAGAACCAGGCCAAGGTCAGTATTATGCAAACATACTATACATTCATATGTTGGGAACTAGGATGAAATCTGGTCCATGTGTTCCAGGCTACCTTGGCTGTGTGGAACCTGAGCTGGATTTTGCTTCCCACTTTTGACCAGAAGCAGGTGGGATAAAAAAAGAAGGGCCATAGCAAGAGGGTGCTCTGGCCTGGAACTCAGGAACCCACCTGAGATTAGTGCCTAGGTAGCAAAAATGTATTTCCTGATGCCAACATGGCAGCATACTAGTAATAGAGCTCCGTCTCTTGACCACTCCCTCAGGACCAGTGAATAGCATAAATAAAGGCATAGTTAGCAACCAACCTGTTCTTCTTTTTTTCCCTCATACCGCCATGCACCAGTGATGAAGTAAGCAGTTCTATGTGCCCCACCTCTACCACTGAGCGGTAGTCGTCTGGGTTCAAGCCTCTTCCAATGCGAAGTCCCAGCACTCGGGCTGCTAAATGCACTGAAAAGCCTGGGAAACCCTCGTCTGTGGGTCTTGATGGTCCTCTGCAGTGTTTCCACTTTAGGAACGAAATCTGCCATCTAGCCTAACTAAGTTCTGGGGCTTTGGGGGGGGCAGCTTACCATTTCCTTTTAGCATGGGCTTCCCTGGCCCTGCAGGCTGTGTCTTTACTTGCTTTGTCAATCCTCTCTTTGTTTTTTCCCCTTTCTCTTCTCCTGTTTCCTCTGGGGTCAGGGTAGGTTGCATGCAGGAGGGGAACAGGTCGCTTTGTGCAGCAGAGGTTCTGATCTCCCTATAGGCAGGGGGCAGCCACCGAACGCTTCATTTACCAGCCTATAGAGCTCCCAAAGATGTCATCGGGCATTTTGGAACAGGGCAAAGTGTTCAATTTTGCCCACAACAATAGGAGGTGCCTGGGGGTGGGTTCTCCCATCCCAGGGAACATTTAAAACTGTAAGTGGGCTGGAGTAGGGCCGGCAGTATACAGCCTCCTGACTGTGGCTCCTGGCTTTGCAGTTATCTTGGACACAGACTCGGCAAGTTTCAATGGCACCTTCTGCTGGTAGGAAAGTTTTTTGTTTAACCACTTGCCGACCGCCGCACACACATACTTCGGCAGAATGGCACAGGCAGGCAAATGGGCGTAGCAGTGATCTCTGTCATGTTGTAGTGAGCCCATCCCCCCCACAGTTAGAATCACTCCCTAGGACACACTTAACCCCTTGATCGCCCGCTAGTGTTTAACCCCTTCCCTGCCAGTGTACAGTAATCAGTGGCTATTTGTAGCTCTGATCGCTGTATAAATGACAATGGTCCCAAAATAGTGTCAAAAGTGTCCGACGTGTCCACCATAATGTCGCAGTCCTGATAAAAATTGCAGATCGCTGCCATTACTAGTAAAAAAAAATTAATAATAAAAATGCTACCAATCTATCCCCTATTTTGTAGACGCTATAACTTTTGTGCAAACCAATCAATATACACTTATTGCTTTTTTTTTTACCAAAAATATGTGGAAAAATACATATCGGCATAAACTGTGGAAGAAATGTGTTTTTTTATATATTTTTGGGGGATATTTATTATAGCAAAAAGTAAAAAATATTGCTTTTTTTTTAAATTGTCACTCTTTTTTTGTTTATAGCGCAAAAAATAAAAATGGCAGAGGTGATAAAATACCACCAAAAGAAAGCTCTATTTGTGGGAAAAAAAAAATACATCAATTTTGTCTGGGTACAACATCGCACGACCGCACAATTGTCAGCTAAAGCGATGCAGTACAGAATCACAAAAAATGCTCTGGTCAGGAAGGGGGTAAATCCTTCCGGGGCTGAAGTGGTTAAAAAAAAAAGGCACTGAGGGGGTAAATGTATTCTTTTTTTGTTCTAAGTAAAAAAAAGGTAAAAAAAAGCGAGAATGGGGGGGTGGTATCACCTTAGATTGCTAGCGATCTCCATCATTTTTTCACTCTTTTAGCTATTTCTATTTTCCACTGACCATCCCTTTAGCTCTATTACTTTGAGTCAGTCACCACTTATGCAAGACCCTCAATGCTTAAGGTAGGGGGGCCACCAGTTGGTACGTTTTCAGGAGCCCTTAAAAGAGTGCCCTCTGATGCGGTTTGCTTTGATTTGTTTCAGCCCCCCATGCTCATGTTCTTGGAGTTCAAGGACAAGAGAGGACAGGCGCTCCTCAAGGGAGCATAGCTCCAGACGTCACTCCTGGTCAAGAAAGAGGTCCAAAAGGAGACGTCACACCTCCTCTTCTCATGAGCAATGCAGACATGCGAAAAATCATGCTGGGCTTGTGGCGCAGTCCCCCATCCAACAAATTGGTGTGCAAAGACTCGAAGAATTTGCAGTGGACAGGGAACAGGACACTGAGCAAGTCTCGTCATTACTAAAGAAAGTAGTGCGAGAATCTGTATCTGAATTTACTTCACTGGTCCCATCAGCCCAGCCACCTGCTCAAGAGGTCCATTGGAAGAACAGCCAGGGACTTTAGCAAGCAGTATGTCCCTGCCCAGTGGGGTGTCCTTACAGTCTGGTCAGCCTGCGGAAAAGGATAATTCCTCCTCATCTGAGGAGGATCCAGAGCAACTTGGGTTTAGTTTTTCTCTAGTAGAGCCCTTCATTCAGGCAGTAAAACAGGCGATCGCATTGGGAAGAGGAAGAAGTGCCAAAGAAGTCTAAATCCTACTTCCCTTTTCTCCAGAAATGGCAAGCCTATTTTGGATGAGATCAAGGACATCATAAAGCAGGAGTGGAGGAAAACCGAAAAAAGGGTTTCCCTCAACCGTATGCAGAAGTTATATCCTCTACAACAGTGGTCATCAACCCTGTCCTCAGGGCCCACTAACAGGCCAGGTTTTATGTTTTATCTTGGGAAGATGCAGACTAGAATACTGCAATCACTGAGCAGCAAATTATATCATCTGTGATGTATTTCAGATATCTTGCAAACCTGGCCTGTTGATGGGCCCTGAGGACAGGGTTGATGACCACTGCTCTACAGGAAACAGAGAGGACATCACTTGACTCACCACGTACGGTCGATGCGGCAGTCGTCCACCTGGTAAAGAACATGACTCTCTCTATGGAGGATTCAGCCTCTTTCAAGGACATAATGGATAGGAAAATAGACTTAGATCTTAAGAAAGCCTATTAGGCAGCCGAGGCAGCCTGCGTCCAGCTGTGGCCCTCACATCAATGACTAGTGCCCTGAAAGTCTGGACTCAAAACATCGAGTCAACAGTGAAGGACAGGGTGCCAAGGGTGGATATCATTCGGGCTCTGGATGAGCTGAAGGTGTTAGTTGATTTTATAGATGAGGCAGCAATAGACACAGTCAAGTGCTCTGCCAGGGCTATGTTGCACACAGTCACAGCAAAGAGGGCCCTATGGTTAAAACCATGGTCAGCGGATCCTTCCTTGAAACAGTCTTGGTGTAAGATACCTTTCGATGGCAAGTTCCTCCTTGGTTCCAAGATGGAGTCGGCCATCTCAAGATGTCGGGGGGCAAGTTTGGTTTGCTCCCACAAGTAAAAAAAAAATGGAGGTCAAAGCCTTTTTCCAGTAGGTTTCATTCGTCCAGAAACAGAGACTAAAGATTTTCTCAGCAGTCCAGGACCCTGGGCGGTGGCTAGAAGGGGACACAAGCAACTTTCCTTAGAGCTCACAAGCAGAAGATGCCAAGTGCCCCGCAGGAGCCTAATAAGTCTTTTTGACAGTGCGCAGTCCCAGATGCTCCCATTAGGAGCCAGGCTGGCGCACTTTGCGGACATCTGGGCAAGAAACTGTACAGACTCTTGGGTTAGATCCCCGGTCACCCAAGGCCATTCCTGGAGGTTCCTCTGCAAACCCCCTCCAGATCGCTTTTTACCCACCAAGATCCCAGAGACACAGCAGAAATTGTCTGTCCTACTTCAATACGTTCAGTCTCTCCAAATACAGCAAACAGTAACACCAGTCCCTTCCTTGCAGAAGTACTCAGGGTTTTACTCCACCCTATTCATGGTACGCAAGAAGGACGGCGGGTGGTGCCCAGTCATCGCCTTGAAGGGACTGAATCATTTTATTCAGTTAGAAAAATTCAAAATGGAGTCCATTCACATGATCATTCAAACCATACAGCCGGGCAATTGGATGCTTTCTCTAGATCTACAGGACGCATACCTCCACATTCCAATCTTGTCCGCCTTCAAGAGGTACCTTGCAGTTGGGCAGACGCATATACAGTATATATAGTTTACCAGCCTACCCTTTGGTCTGTGCACGTCTCTGAGGACCTTCACAAAAGCCCTCATTGCCATGCTAGCCCCACTCAGGGTGCAGGGACTTGGACTCCACCACTATTTGGACGATGTCCTACTGCTGGCCAGGGATCAAGAAGAATTACTGTCACACAGGGAGATTGTCAGGAAGGGTTTCACCTGATAGTGGCACTATCACTCCCAGATTTATGGGCCGCAGTTCCGGTGTCCATCAGCGGGTGTCTCCCGGCAGTCTGGAGCGGACAGATGATTGCACTCATTGCCTTGGTATTGTTTGCTTGTGCCCCGACCTGTGTTTGCTACCTTGTATCTGAAATCCTGTTTCCTGTGATCCTGAACCCTGTATCCGTTCCTGGACCCCTGCCCTGCAGCCTGATCCCCTCCGCCTTCTCTCCCTGTCTCCTGTTACCTACTCCCTGTCCTGCTTGATCTCCCATGTATGGCCCTGGCTTGTTTACGATTATGATTGTATCTTACACCTGTATATACGTTTGGTTTGGGTAGTTATTTGTTGTGTGTCACTGTGGTTGGTTGCTGGTTTATTTTATTGTTTGCTATATTAGAGGTGTGTTTACTTTTTCTTATTACTTATCCTTTTAGTAAATCATATTATTACTTTACATGCATTTGGTTTTCTCTATCGCAGTCCACACTTTCTGGTCGCACCGGTTACTGACATACTGTAATACTAAGGCCAGTCCTGACGAGAAGTGGCTGCACAGGGAAACCATTTTGGCTCTGCTGTAGTTTATGGCAAGATGCATCCTGAGGATGTTATATACTTTTCTTTGCTGGTGACAGAGGAAAAGGAATATTGCTGCCAGATACTGAAGGAGTGGACCAGAGATCAACTGGTGGAATGTATTTGTCTGGCTCATTCCCTAGTTGATCCCTGGGCAGTATATTGCTCCAGTCTTCTTCCACACCAGCTGATCTGCTCCAGCCTGCTTCCACACCAGCCGATCCGCTCCAGCCTGCTTCTACACCAGCCGATCCATTCCAGCCTGCCTCCATACCAGCTGATCCACTCCAGCCTGCCTCCATGATTGCCAATGGGACTAGACTAGCCTCTGGAGGTCCTGAATCTGATGATCCACCTAATCCTGCCAACCCTCTGCCTGCTGTCCAGCCTGATGTTCCAGTACCTGATATCCAGCCTGATGCTCCAGTGTTTGCTGTCCAGCCTGATGTTCTGGTGTCCATGGTCCAGCCTTATGTTCCGGTGCCCCATGGTTCAGCCAATGTTCCGGTGCCCACAGTCCAGCCTGATGTGCTGATCCCCGTTTCCCAGCCTACTGAGCCAGTGCCCGTTTCCCAGCCTGATATGCCGGTGCTCAGGACCCAGCTTGCTGAGCCGGTACCCGTTGCCCAGCCTGCTGGGCTGGTGCCCGTTACCCAGCCCGCTGAGCTGGTGCCCATCACCCAGCCTGTTGAGCCGTTGCCCGTTACCCAGTCTGCTGAGCCGGTGCCCATTACCCAGCCTGCTGAGCCAGCGCCCATTACCCAGCCTGCTGAGCCAGTGCCCATTACTCAGCCTACTGGGCCGGTGCCCGTTACCCAGCCTGTTGAGCCAGTGCCCGTTACCCAGCCTGCTGATACGGTGCTTGCTAAATCGGTTGCTGATGCCCAGCTTGCCACTGCTGCTTTCCAGCTTGCTGCTCCAGTGCCCACTGTCCAGCCTGTTGCTGCAGTGCCCACTGTGCAGTCTGATGATCCAATGCCTGATGCCTAGCTTGATGATCTAGTGCCTGATACCCAGCCTGATGTTCCAGTGCCCGCTGTCTGGCCTTATGTTCCAGTGCCCATTGTCCAGCCTGATGTTCCAGTGCCTGCTGTACAGTCTGATGATCCGATGCCCGATGTCCAGCTTGATGATCCAGTTCCTGCTGTCAGGCCTGATGTTCCAGCGCCCGCTGTCTGGCCTAATGTTCCAGTACCCGCTGTCCAGCTTGATGCTCCAATGCCTGCTGCCTGGCCTGATGTTCCAGTGCCCACTGTCCGGCCTGATGTTCCAGTACCCTCTGTCCGGCCTGATGTTCCAGTACCCTCTGTCCGGCCTGATGTTCCAGTACCCTCTGTCAGGCCTGATGTTCCAGCGCCTCTGCCTGCTATCCAGTCTGATGATCTAATACCCGATGCCCATTTGATGATCCAGTTCCCGATACCCAGCATGATGAACCAGTTCCTGATGACCCAGTTCCTGATGCCCAACCTGCTGATTCTGTGCCTGTTGCCCAGCCTGATGTGCCTCTGTCCGCTGCCCAGCTTGATGTGCCTCTGCCCGTTGCCCAACTTGATGTGCCTCTACACGCTGCTCAGCTTGCTGTGCCTCTCCCACTGCCCAGCTTGAAGTACCTATGCCCACTGCCCAGCTTAATTTGCCTCTCTGCCTGTCGCCCAGCCTGATAATCCAATGCCTGCGTTCCAACCCGCCTCTGATCCTTTAACCAAAGATCGGCTTGATGACATGGACTTTTTGCAGCTACGGCTAGTTGGAGCGTCCGGAGGTCGCTCCTTCGAGGGGGAGGTACTGTCAGGAAAGGTTTCACCTGCTGGTGGCACTATCACTCCCAGATCTATGGGCCACAGTTCTGAAGTCCACCAGCTGGTGTCTCCTGGCAGTCTGGAGTGGACATCATCTCCAGCAATCAGGCATCACCTGAGACTGATTGCAAGAGGTGTACTTATACCTGGCAGATGATTGCACTCATTGCCTTGGTATTGCTTCCTTGTGCCTTGACCTGTGTTTGCTACCTTGTATCCGGAATCCTGTTTCCTATGATTCTGAACCCTGTTATCCGTTCCTGGACCCCTGCCCTGCAGCCTGATCCCTTCTGCTTTCTTCCTATCTCCTGTTACCCTCTCCCTGTCCTGTCTTGCTCCCAGTCCCATCTGCTTGATCTCCTGTGTATGACCCTGGCTTGTTTACGATTATGATTGCATCTTACACCTGTATATACTTTTGCTTTGGGTAGTTATTTGTTGTGTGTCACTGTGGCTGGTTGCTGGTTTATTTTATTGTTTGCTATATTAGAGGTGTGTTTACTTTTCCTTTTTACTTATCCTTTTAATAAATCAGATTATTACTTTACATGCGTTTGGTTTTCTGTATCGCAGTCCACACATTTCTGGTTGCACTGGTTACTGACAGAGATCCTCACATCCACACTTTGCAGAAGTTTGGGTGGATCGTCAACTTCAAAAAGAACATCTCAACCCAACCCAACAATTGGTGTACCTGGGAGCGCTGTTCGATACTGGGAAGGCATCTGTCTCTATTCCGGCAGAGAAAGCAAAGATGATCAGGAAGCAAATTTTAGCAGCAGCAACTACCACTCGCCTATCAGCCTCTCAGCGCCTCAGTCTGCTAGGCACCATGTCATCGTGCATCCCAATGGTTCCATGGGCCCACTGGCATCTCCATCAGTTTCAGCTAGGCTTCCTAATGCAGTGGAGGAAGCAGAGCTTGGCACAACTGATAACGGTGTCTTTCGTTATGAGAAGGAGCCTGCAGTGGTGGCTGAAGGTGGGGTCCCTAAAGAAGTCTCAGCCCTTAGTTTCATTAAGTTGGACCATTGTTATGACCAACGCCAGCGAGGCAGGCTGGGGAGCGCACCACAAAAGGTCAGTCAGTCCAGGGCAGATGGAGCTTCCCCGCCAAGGGAATGGTCTCCAATGTGCTGGAGATTCGAGGAGCCTTTTTGGCTCTCCAGGCCCTGCTCCACAGGATCAAGAATCACCCAGTTACGCTGCAAATCGACAACAGGGCCACAGTGGCCTATATTCAACACCAGGAAGGAACTCGCAGCAGCACATTGATGATGGAAGTAGAACCCATAATGGCCTGGGCAGAAATTCACCTACAGTCTCTGAGGGCAGTCTACCTCCCTGGGAGGTTGAATACACAGGCGGATCATCTGTCACAAGATTCCCGGATCATACGGAATGGGCCTTGCATCCCAGAGAATTCTCTCAATTGGTCCACAGGTGGTGTCTACCTCAAATTGACCTCTTTGCATCCCACAACAACAGCAAGCTTCAGAGATTCTTGTCCGTATTTCCGCATCCCCATGCGGAGGGAACAGATGCGCCGGTTACACCCTGGAATTGCAGCCTGGCTTACAGCTTTCCTCCAACAGCTCTCCTATCTGCACAATCCTTGGTTCACATATATTATACTCTTGAGAAGGCTTCCAAGACTGCATATTTTTGGCTGTTCTTCAGTGTTCCTACTACTGCCGTTGGGCATTAAAGGCTTGTTTGACCCATATAGCATATGCTATCTTTGGGTTCAAACTCTTTGGTATGCCTTCATTTGTTTCGGGGATGGTATTGTCACTAATATAGTCGTTTATCCACGTGGTGATTACAACAGTTTTACAGAATGATGGACTTTGACTCACTAATATATAAGATGGACATTTACTATTATTAGAATAATATTTTTTGTCATTTCATATTTATTATCTCACTTTTTGTATAATTTTTAGCGCTACACTTTTTTATATATATGGTTTACAGCAAAATTTCTATTTGCAGTGTTAGCTGTTTACACTACTGAGTAAGCGCAAAGTTATTTTGTTTTTTTCTGTCCCCGTCGATGATTGACAAAGTCCCTGACAAAGTCCCTCTGTCCCTCTTTCCTCTTCATTTGTCCCTCATTTTGGTCCAATCTATATAGTTGTATATAAAACGCACTACTTATCTTTCAAAAAGTGTTTCCCAGTGCTAAACCTTTCATCCAATTTCTAAATTGCTGCATTTGTAAATGTCAAAGGCCAGTATAAAGGAATAGTAGTGGTTAAAAAAAAAGCACTTGTCATTTTAACCAATCATTTTTTTTGTAGAACTCTACTTTTAAGGGGCGTGTCCTATGCCTATATACTTTTGCTAATAGGTGTCCCTCACTCCCACTTCAGAAAGTTGGAAGGTATGTGTACACCTGAAGCACATTTGAGCCAATCAGTTTTACTTGAGGCAGGGGGCACACTGTCTTAGATCTTTGGCACACACTATGAGGGGCAGTTTGCCATTAGTGAACTGTTATATGAGAATTTTGATTAAGTCTGTGGTCTGTAAAAGGATGCTTGGACACATAGCACTTGTTGAAGGGCCTGGTATGGATTTTGAGGGGACCCCCATGCAATTTTTTTTTTACATTTTGATTTGGGGTTCCCCTCAATATTTATACCAGACCCAAAGGGCTTGGTAATGGACGGGGGAGAGAACCCATGTTGTTTTTTTCAATGAGTTTCATCTATATTGCCGAGACCTGACAATTCGTTACAGCCGCGATCAGTTTTAAATGACTTTTTACCTTTAGAAATGTCATTTTGCTGTGGTACTGTTCTAAACACGGGGAAAATGTGTCACTTTACAGGCATACTAAGGACACCCCCCAGGCATGATATTTAAAGGAATATTTCATTTTTATTGTTTCACTTTAAGCATTATTAAAATCACTGCTCCTAAAAAAAACTGACATTTTTAAAACCTTTTTTTGCATTGATACATGTCCCCTGGGGCAGGACTGGGGTCCCCATACACTTTTTATGACAATAACTTGCATATAAGCCTTTAAAATTAGCACTTTTGGCATTTCATGTTAGTGTTCCATAGACTTTAATGGTGTTCCGTGGCTTTTCCAATTGCCGCAAACACCGCAAAATGTTTGCTATTCTGTGAACAGGCGAACACCCAATGTCCGAGTCAAACTTATGTTCGATTTGAACATCTGGCTCATCCCTAATCTTCATACATGCTTAATGTGATGATCGATCGTGCAACTTTTAAAGTGCCAAGTGCTGTCTCTTTAAATAAAGTGCAAATCGTGCCCCCCTTCATTGTCCCTACTCACTCACCGACTGGTGTGGACTCCTATATTATAAAAGTCACAAGCGATTTATATTTTCCTGCATATACTGGAACTTGTAGTCCTCCTTGCTGGTTATATTCCCCAGTGGTGTGCCATAACGCAGTATTTTTACTCATAGGTGGACATTAGGGATGTGCGAACGGTTCGGCCTGAGCATGAGTTCGGGCCGAACAACCGAATTATCAGGATGTTCGACCGTTTGTTCGGCCCGCCGAACCACCACAATGCACTGCACCGCCGCACAGTCATTGAAAACCCTGATTGGCTGAAGCAATGAAAGCTTCACCCAATTAGGGCACAGAACACTGTCAGAGCCATGATTGGACGCTGTCATGATGACTGTATCCAATCATGGCTCATTGCTCTTAATCCCATCCCACACTATAAAAGTATTCTTTCCATAGCGGCCATTTGTAGTGTGATAGCGGCATGGAGAGAGATAGAACAGGGCTCTTTTTAGTGCTATTAGACAGTTAGTGTGCTATAGTATGCTATTCTGATTCTATTGTCAGTGTAGAAAATCAGTTTAGTGTGCATCTAGGGATAGTTCAGTGTGAGTGTAGTGCGACCATTCATCTTTACATTAGTGTGAATGTAGGGATAGTTCAGTCAGTGTGAGTGTAGTGACCGTTTAGCACAGTATATTTTATTGCGTTACTGCAAGTTTAACGCCATATATTTCAGTGCATTATGTGCCATTTAACGCAGTACATTTCTATGTGTTAGTGCACGCTTAGCGCAGTATAATTCAGTTGCGTTACTGCAAGCTTAACGCTGTACAGTTCAGTGCATTACTGCAAGTTTAACGCCATATAGTTCTGTGCGTTACTGCAAGTTTAACGCTGTATATTTAATTGCGTTACTGCTCCACACTATACGTGTGGAGCAGTAGACTAGACTATACATGTGGAGCATAGACTAAGGTGACCTCCCCCCCCGGCACTATATTGAAAGGAATTTTTCATTTTGATGCTTTCACTGTAAGAATCAATAAATCACTGCTCATTTAAAAATTAAGTTTTTTTACAAACCTTGTTTTCATTGATATATGTCCCGCAGTACTCGGACCCCCAAAACCATTGTATGCCCAATTACTTGCATATAAGCCTTCAAAATGGGCACTTGTGATTTTTCACGTTCGGGTCCCATAGACTTTAATGGGGTTTGTTATTCGGTTCCGAACTTTCACAAAAGTTCTGGTGCGAACCGAACAGGGGCCGTTCGGCCCACCCCTAGTGGACATAAAGAGGATGGCAAAAGAGATCCAAATGGTGTAATTCTGTTTATTAAAATAATTGACAAAGTTAAAGGCAGTTACACTCACTTGTGCATGAGGAAATGCAAACAAAATACCGAACCTGAAGTTTGCATCAGCGTGCGTCTCACCGGCCAGAAATGACGCCACCACCTGCGGTCATCTGACACTTTTCGCTCCTCCCACAGGGCGTTATTAAAGATTCATCAAAGGATTTGCACTTTATTTAACGAGACAGCACTTGGCAAATTAAATATTGCAGGATTCATCATCACATTCTGCATGTATGAAGATACGAGGATATGGACTCATTTATAAATGACACGTGTTTATTTTTGTATTCATTCTTTATTTCACATAGTTAGTTTTTTCTATTGTTTATTGCAAAATTGGTTTGATTGTTTACTACCAATGTATTTATCAGAAGTACACAAGTGGAGATTTGTTTTTATGTAACCAGGTAGCACTCAAAACACCTATGTATGTAATATTTTGTTGTGTAATATTGTGTTTCATCCTGGCGTTACTAGGATGAAAAAGTGCCGCAGCATTAGTGACTGGAAAAAATGCCCCAGTATCAATGTCAGTGGTAGGAAAAAATGTAAACGGTCAGGAAAAAATGGCCTTGTGTCAGTGTAAATGTGAGAAAAAAAATCCCAACATCACTGGTCAGAATAAATGCCCCAGCATTAGCATCTGTGGTTGCAAACAAATTCCCTATGTCAGTGGCTAAAAAAAAAATGCCCATGTGTCAGTTTTGAGAAATTGGCTTGCCTTCTACATATGTTGGATGAAAACAATGCTCATTGTCAGTGGTTGGAAAAAATTCCCTAGTGTCAGTGTCAGAGGTCAGGAAAAATTACCCGACCTTAATGTAAGATACAGTGGGATGAAAAAATGCCCTGATGGTGTCAGTAGTTTAAAACAATTGAGCGGTGTAAGTATTGGTGATCTTAAAAACTGTTTAAGGTCAGTGTAAATGTATGGAAAGAAATGTTGAAAAGACATAGGAAGTTGTGCAATTCACTAAGCAAAGGGATCTGAAGTTCTAGGATACAAACATAATAACAGATACACAGATTTACATCCAGCATACAGAACAAGAGATGTGTTACTATGCACTAACTAAAACAGCAAAAATATCAGTTTACTGTACATTGCATACATGAACAAATTAGGACAAAAAAAATGTATACACTGTATATCAGGAAGAGGACAGGGTCAGGGAGTCAGGGAGATTTGTTCATTATGCAGCTCTGGAGACCTTGTTAAGGGGGTATACAAATAACAGGGTTGGTCCTTGAGTTTGGGACAGTCCTGTAAAAACCATACTAGTTGGGGGTGTGCCCTTGTTTGATTCCCAGTCCAGTTCTCTGTACTCACTCAGCCCTCTTGTCCTCAGCATTTATACACTCTTCCTGGAGCTTTAGTGTACAAGCTAGACCCCTCTACCTTCAATGAGCTCTCATCCTTCACAGAGCTCCAAGTACTTGCCCCCTGCTACACTTCACCCCTTCAATGAGCTCCCATCCTTCACAGAGCTCCAAGTACTTACCCCATGTTACACTCTACCCCCTTCAGTGAGCTCCCATCCTTCACAGAGCTCCAAGTACTTGCCCCATGTCACACTCCACCTCCTTCAATGAGCTCCCATCCTTTACAGAGCGCCAAATACTTGCCCCCTGCTACACTCCACCCCCTTCAGTGAGCTCCCATCCTTCACAGAGCTCCAAGTACTTGCCCCCTGCTACACTCCTCTGAACAAAAGACACACAGGACCCTTTTTAAATGCGGACCGTGGCCACCCTGGAGCTGTGTGAACAGGCTCCATTGAGAGCCGGTCACACTCTCCTGTCGTGCAAATTGGATACAGGGAAACCCTCATACAATTTGCATATGTGTGAACCCAGCCTATAGAGCAGAGCTCCAAGTACTTGCCCGTGCTACACTTGCCCGTGCTACCCCTTCAGTGAGTTCCCATCCTTCACAGAGCTCCAAGTACTTGCCCATGCTACACTTGCCCGTGCTACTCTTTCAGGGAGTTCCCATCCTTCACAGAGCTCCAAGTACCTGCTCCTTGCTGAACTCCACTCACTCCTCAGATCTATTCAACACGCCCCCGCTAAACTCTTCCGGCTAATGAGCTCCCAACTTCCCCACAGTTAAATGTACATGTCCTCTGACACCTTTTCTTCACTCCTGCAATTTCATAATTATATTATTATATTATTTCATAAGAACAGGGTTCCATATTCCCTAATTTGAAGAGGGGAGAATAATCTGGATCCCTGGCTTTTTGTCAATGTGGATCTCCACAAAGAAAAAAATTGGATGTATCATGCTGTTGCATCAACAGAGCAAAGGGAAGGAGGCTGCTAGCAAAACACATAGGGGAAATTAACAAAGAGTAGCACAGGCATAAACCCTACACCACTTTTCTAACCTGTGAAAATGGGGTAGATCCTGCTCCTAACTAACAAAAGTGGTGCATGCTGTATTCCCTTTCTTAATTGGGGATGGAAGCTGTATCACTTTCTTTTTAATGTGAAATAGTAGCTGATGCGGATGCCGCAGATAGATCTGAAACAAGTCTATCTGATATGGTAATGTGGCACACTCCACTTTTGCCAGATTCCTCTACCATTATAATGGCGCAAGAAGCTTAGGTAAAAAAAAAAAAAAAGCATGGTGCTTAGTGTGAAGAGATACAAAAGCCATTGGTGTTCAGTGGACACCTTCCTAATGCTGTACCCAGCTCCAATTACTCACTGTCCTCTCTGCAGGATCTATGCAGATATTATGCTGCTACTGTCAGGTAAGAGATAATATGACAGTTGGAGGGGGGATCTCCTTTTAGTAGTTAAATACTGCAGTTATTATAGTGGCCTATACATGAAACTGAAGACCTACAAACGAGCGATCACGACAGAATATTTGGACTACCTCGATGGATGTACTTCTGCTACCTTCAGCTGCGACATGCTGCCCGGGCCCAATTCCCTGGTACCTTAACCCTAGCAATGGATTCCATTGAGGAACTCCTTGCTCAGGAGTCATTGTCCAAACCTCTTTCATCCCTTTACCTGGACTTATTGAGTCTAGATTCCCCTAGGATGGATAGACTGTGGGAGGTGTGGAGAACGGACCTGCTTGACCTTGACAGGGAGGACTGTTTTGAGAATAGTACAAGACTTATGATTTCCTCCAGAGACAGGTTGATCCAGACTAAATTCTTACACAGAGTGTACTAAATCCCCTAGAGGTTGCATAGGATATTTCCTCAGAGATCTTCAGAGTGTCCCCACTGCGCCACAGGCCCTGGCTCTTACTTTCATATGTTTTCATATGGAGTTGTCCAAGGGTGACTTGGTTCTGGATGGAGGTGTTTGAAGTAATTCAATTCTTTACAGCTGACCCTCCCCATTTCCCCTACTCTAGCATTGTTGGATATCTAAGATGACGAGCAAAGACCCAGATATACAAAATTACTCTTATCTATTGTACTATGCCAGGAGGGAGATTATTTTGAAGTGGAACACCCCCCCCCCCCCCGTGTTCTTGTGGGAAAATTCCATCAATACTGTTTTTCCACTGTACAAGTTGACATATATTGTTCAGAATTGCCCTAAAAAGTTTCACAGGGTGTGGTTGCCTTGGACAGCCGATTCTAGCTGAACTAATAGTGCCACCTTGACTGACATATAATTTTCTGTTGGTGGAATGCTTTCATTAGCCCTTGTATAGGACGGAGTAACTTTTGCCTTTTTGTTTTCTTGTACTTTGTACCTTACTTTTTGTCATTTTATGCAGCTTTCCATACTGTTGTATGTATGTGACCTTGTTCCATGCCAATGTCTTAAAAAAGGAACAGTTTGATTTGTAAAAGAAATGAGCGATCATCGGTCATTGAACGATCAGTTCTCGGTCTAGAGCTGGTATGGGACAGCTGCAGCTGAGATCGGTGCTGCAGCCATCTAGGTGAGTATAATTGTTTGTTATTTTCGATTCCTACAACTATCTTTTAAATAAGTCCCATTGTTTGAATCAGTGGGAAAAAACGGTGGTGTCTGTTGGATAAAATAAGTCACGTCATTGGTGTCAATGAGAATAAAATAAATCCCATCATTGGTGTTAGTGGGAATAAAATAAATTCCATCGTTTAGCATCAGTCGAAAATCCCATCCTTGGTGTCAGTGGTATAAAATATGTTCACTTGTTGGAGTCGATGGGGAAATAATAAATCCCATCAGTGTAAATAAAATAAGTCCAATTGTTAGTCACTTCCTCACCATCTATTTTAACCCTGTAAAGCCCACACCATTGTGCGGCAACTGCATGCACCTTCTTGAATAGGTTGGGTTTGGTGGGCGGGGTACACCTTTTTCCGTGGCTGCAAAGCATTCTGGGTGCAGCATGTGTACAACCCCAATTGACTGCCTTTGCAGCTTAACCCATTCAAGACCGGACTGTTTTATCCCCTTCCTGCCGAGGCCATTTTGCAGATTTCAGTGCTGTCGCATTTTGAATGACAATCACTCGGTCATGCAACAACAACATGCACCCAAATGAAATTGTTATCATTTTTTGAGACAGATAGAGCTTTCTTTTGGTATTTAAATATTTAAATCATCACAACTGTTTTTTTTTTTTTTTAATTTTTGGCTATACAAATGAAAATAGACTGAAAATGCAAAAATGTGCACTGTTTCGGAAATATTCTAGGGAGCAGCAGCCAGTGACATACCAATGCCATTCCTTCAAAGTACTGTGCCACAGCCGTGAATCCTGCGTATGCGCAGGAGTGATGTCATCGCAGCTCAGGCATTCAAGCGGCCGCAGCCTGGGAGCCTGTAAAGGAAGACCGGTTGAAGATGGAAGCCTTGGCAGCGGTGACAACGCGCTGCTGGAGGGATTTGTTTCAAGGTAAGTCTTTCATAATGTGCTAGTATGGAATGCATACTAGTACATTATGCCTCTACCTTGCAGGGTTTTTTTTATTTATTATTAGCTTTACTACTGCTTTAATGGAGCTCAAACCATAAGGTAAAAGAACATCCGGGGGTAAATGTAGATGAAGGTGTCACGGGTCAATTGGCTTCACTACTAATATAGGATATTTCCAGCAGTTTTTGTGGACTTCATCACAAATACACTATTTTATTAGTTTTTTTATTTGGATACTATCACTGATCATCTTGGATATGATCTCTGCTATCTGGCTACATAGTTATGCGTTCCCCTGTCAATCACAGTCTATTCAGCTCTTTTGTGCGGACTTTCTTACAGATCATTTTGGACCTTGCTAACGATACATTGTAATATTGTTTTTATTTATTATTAATATTGTAATATTGCTTTATTGTTAGCCAAAGTGTTTGTTCCCTTTCAGTTGCTGTACCCTTCATATTTTTATTGTATTGTTTGTTTTTGTATAGTGCAAAACTTTTTATATATATTGATATTTTTTATTCTTTACACCTTTTACATTTTACATTACATGCAGCTCAACGTTGAAGGTTTGTGTGCAGAATTGTTTTTTAGTATATTTATATGCCATTTGAGGATAGAGCAATCCATGCCGGGCACAGAACCATAATGTATCACAAAGTAGGAGTACACTCCAGGCAATGTTCCGGTGTTCTATATAATCTGTAACCCGGAGAGAGTAGGTGTCATCGTATGACATAAGATCCAGGTAACCATCACCTTGGCACTGAGTGCCCGGCATCTGACGGCTGGGTACCAGCAGCTGCTGTGGGTTTTGTAGTCCGGCCAGCCGCCAAAGCTCATAGGCCGGTCGCACTGTGACAGGCAACCGCGAACTACAACTCCCAGCATGCAGCGCGGGCCGCAAGCTGTGAGCGAGCTTCCCAGTCATTGAGCAAGCAGGCGGGTGGCTCCTCCTCGGAGCTCTGTCACTTCTGGCTATGACTGTTACTTGTTAGGAGCGGGGTTATGAAAGTCAGCCCGGAGTGTGCTCCGAAGTGAGGATATAGCGGGCAGGGATGGGGCAGGACAAGACACCCACGTCTTCCCGGACACTGCAGCTCTTCCAGCATCAAGGAGCGCTGGAGCTGCTGGTCTTCAACTTTCTACTCATCCTCACTATCCTCACCATCTGGCTCTTTAAGAACAGACGCTTCAGGTTCCTGCACGAGACTGGAGGGGCCATGGTGTATGGTGAGTGCATGGGCCGGCACTGGGAGGGTTAACCACATAGACAGGAAGGAGAAGTCCTCTGCCATATCCTCATCACTCATCGTCCCATGTGTGTCCTCATCACCCCTGTACTTCTTCATCCTCATCACCCCTGTACTTCTTCATCCTCATCACCCCTGTGCTTCTTCATCCTCATCACCCCTGTGCTTCTTCATCCTCATCACCCCTGTGCTTCTTCATCCTCATCGCTCATCGTCCCATGTGTGTCCTCATCACCCCTGTACTTCTTCATCCTCATCACCCCTGTGCTTCTTCATCCTCATCACCCCTGTGCTTCTTCATCCTCATCGCTCATCGTCCCATGTGTGTCCTCATCACCCCTGTACTTCTTCATCCTCATCACCCCTGTACTTCTTCATCCTCATCACCCCTGTGCTTCTTCATCCTCATCACCCCTGTGCTTCTTCATCCTCATCACCCCTGTGCTTCTTCATCCTCATCGCTCATCGTCCCATGTGTGTCCTCATCACCCCTGTACTTCTTCATCCTCATCACCCCTGTGCTTCTTCATCCTCATCACCCCTGTGCTTCTTCATCCTCATCGCTCATCGTCCCATGTGTGTCCTCATCACCCCTGTACTTCTTCATCCTCATCACCCCTGTGCTTCTTCATCCTCATCACCCCTGTGCTTCTTCATCCTCATCACTCATCGTCCCATGTGTGTCCTCATCACCCCTGTACTTCTTCATCCTCATCACCCCTGTGCTTCTTCATCCTCATCACCCCTGTGCTTCTTCATCCTCATCACTCATCGTCCCATGTGTGTCCTCATCACCCCTGTACTTCTTCATCCTCATCACCCCTGTGCTTCTTCATCCTCATCACCCCTGTGCTTCTTCATTCTCATCACTTATCACCCCTGTGCTTCTTCATCCTCATCACTCATAGTCCCATGTGTGTCCTCATCACTCATCGTCCCATGTGTGTCCTCATCATCCCTGTACTTCTTCATCCTCATCACCCCTGTGCTTCTTCATCCTCATCACCCCTGTGCTTCTTCATTCTCATCACTTATCACCCCTGTGCTTCTTCATCCTCATCACTCATAGTCCCATGTGTGTCCTCATCACCCCTGTACTTCTTCATCCTCATCATTTATCACCCCTGTGCTTCTTCATCCTCATCACTCATCGTCCCATGTGTGTCCTCATCACCCCTGTACTTCTTCATCCTCATCCCCCCCGTGCTTCTTCATCCTTATCACTTATCACCCCTGTGCTTCTTCATCCTCATCACTCATAGTCCCATGTGTGTCCTCATCACCCCTGTACTTCTTCATCCTCATCATTTATCACCCCTGTGCTTCTTCATCCTCATCACTCATCGTCCCATGTGTGTCCTCATCACCCCTGTACTTCTTCATCCTCATCCCCCCCGTGCTTCTTCATCCTTATCACTTATCACCCCTGTGCTTCTTCATCCTCATCACTCATCGTCCCATGTGTGTCCTCATCATCCCTGTACTTCTTCATCCTCATCACCCCTGTGCTTCTTCATCCTCATCATTTATCACCCCTGTGCTTCTTCATCCTCATCATTTATCACCCCTGTGTTTCTTCATCCTCATCACTCATCATCCCATGTGTGTCCTCATCACTCATCGTCCCATGTGTGTCCTCATCACCCCTGTACTTCTTCATCCTCATCACCCCTGTGCTTCTTCATCCTCATCACTTATCACCCCTGTGCTTCTTCATCCTCATCACTCATTGTCCCATGTGTGTCCTCATCACCCCTGTACTTCTTCATTCTCATCACCCCTGTGCTTCTTCATCCTCATCACTTATCACCCCTGTGCTTCTTCATCCTCATCACTCATCGTCCCATGTGTGTCCTCATCACCCCTGTACTTCTTCATCTTCATCACCCCTGTGCTTCTTCATCCTCATCACCCCTGTGCTTCTTCATTCTCATCACTCATAGTCCCATGTGTGTCCTCATCACCCCTGTACTTCTTCATCCTCATCATTTATCACCCCTGTGCTTCATCCTCATCACTCATCGTCCCATGTGTGTCCTCATCACCTCTGTACTTCTTCATCCTCATCCCCCCCGTGCTTCTTCATCCTTATCACTTATCACCCCTGTGCTTCTTCATCCTCATCACTCATCGTCCCATGTGTGTCCTCATCACCCCTGTGCTTCTTCATCCTCATCACTTATTACCCCTGTGCTTCTTCATCCTCATCACTCATCATCCCATGTGTGTCCTCTTCATCCTCATCACCCCAGTGCTACTTCATCCTCATCACTCCTCACCCCTGTTCTTCATTGTCACCACCCATCACCTCTTCTTCATCCTCATCACTTATCACCCCTGTGCTTCTTCATCCTCATCACTCATCATCCTATGTGTGTCCTCATCACCCCTGTACTTCTTCATCCTCATCACCCCTGTGCTTCTTCATCCTCATCACTTATCACCCCTGTGCTTCTTCATCCTCATCACTCATCGTCCCATGTGTGTCCTCATCACCCCTGTACTTCTTCATCCTCATCACCCCTGTGCTTCTTCATCCTCATCACTCATCGTCCCATGTGTGTCCTCATCACCCCTGTGCTTCTTCATCCTCATCACTCATCGTCCCATGTGTGTCCTCATCACCCCTGTGCTTCTTCATCCTCATCACCCCTGTGCTTCTTCATCCTCATCATTCCATGTGTGTCCTCTTCATCCTCATCACCCCAGTGCTACTTCATCCTCATCACTCCTCACCCCTGTTCTTCATTGTCACCACCCATCACCTCTGTGCTTCTCCATCCTCATCACTTATCACCCCTGTGCTTCTTCATCCTCATCATCCCATGTGTGTCCTCTTCATCCTCATCACCCCAGTGCTACTTCATCCTCATCACTCCAAACCCCTGTTCTTCATTGTCACCACCCATCACCTCTGTGCTTCTCCATCCTCATCACTTATCACCCCATGTGCTTTTTCATCATCATCACCCCATGTGCTTCTTTATCCTCATCATTCATCACCCCATGTGTACTGTATCTTCATCACTATCACCCTATGGGGTTGATTTACTTAAACTGGAGGGTGCAAAATCTAGTGCAGTTGATTGGCTATCATGCACAGCTGCACCAGATTTTGCACTCTCCAGTTTTAGTAAATCAATCCCCAAGTGTGTCTTGATCCTTATCACCCCTGTGCTCCTTCATCCTCATCACTCTTCAACCCATGTGTGTCTTTCATCCATATCAATCATCACCCCAGGCGTGTCTTCATCCTCATCACTCCTGTGCTCCTTTACCCTCCTCACTCATTACCCCATGTGCTCCTTCATTCTCATCACTCCTGTGCTCCTTTATCCTCCTCACTCATTACCCCATGTGCTCCTTCATCCTCAGCACTCCTGTGCTCCTTTATCCTCCTCACTTATTACCCCATGTGCTCCTTCATCCTCATCACTCCTGTGCTCCTTTACCCTCCTCACTCATTACCCCATGTGCTCCTTCATCCTCATCACTCCTGTGCTCCTTTATCCTCCTCACTCATTACCCCATGTGCTCCTTCATCCTCATCACTCCTGTGCTCCTTTATCCTCCTCACTCATTACCCCATGTGCTCCTTCATCCTCATCACTCCTGTGCTCCTTTACCCTCCTCACTCATTACCCCATGTGCTCCTTTATCCTCATCACTCCTGTGCTCCTTTACCCTCCTCACTCATTACCCCATGTGCTCCTTCATCCTCATCACTCCTGTGCTCCTTTATCCTCCTCACTCATTACCCCATGTGCTCCTTCATCCTCATCATTCCTGTGCTCCTTTATCCTCCTCACTCATTACCCCATGTGCTCCTTCATCCTCATCACTCCTGTGCTCCTTTATCCTCCTCACTCATTACCCCATGTGCTCCTTCATCCTCATCAGTCCTGTGCTCCTTTATCCTCCTCACTCATTACCCCATGTGCTCCTTCATCCTCATCAGTCCTGTGCTCCTTTATCCTCCTCACGCATTACCCCATGTGCTCCTTCATCCTCATCACTCCTGTGCTCCTTTATCCTCCTCACTCATTACCCCATGTGCTCCTTCATCCTCATCACTCCTGTGCTCCTTTACCCTCCTCACTCATTACCCCATGTGCTCCTTTATCCTCATCACTCCTGTGCTCCTTTACCCTCCTCACTCATTACCCCATGTGCTCCTTCATTCTCATCACTCCTGTGCTCCTTTACCCTCCTCACTCATTACCCCATGTGCTCCTTCATCCTCAGCACTCCTGTGCTCCTTTATCCTCCTCACTCATTACCCCATGTGCTCCTTCATCCTCATCACTCCTGTGCTCCTTTACCCTCCTCACTCATTACCCCATGTGCTCCTTCATCCTCATCACTCCTGTGCTCCTTTATCCTCCTCACTCATTACCCCATGTGCTCCTTTATCCTCATCACTCCTGTGCTCCTTCATTCAGAGCTCCCTCAGGGTCCATTCTGACCAGGTGTTGTGGGGCTACATTGGGGCACCTATTCCAGCCAAGTCCCACCGCAAGGCAAAGTGGCTTGTCTACTATCTGCCCTGTTCACACTACCACATTGCCGTGGTGTATGCGTGGTCTGTGCTGAATCCACTGCCTCACACAGCATGTCAGCCTATACAACTTAAAGCAGAACTTTACCCATAACAGTTTGAGAACAATTAATATTCTTTAAAAAAAAGAACAAACATTCCACATTAATAATTCTGCTACCAAAATGAGTGTGTGCTGTAAACAGCCTCCAGCATTGCTCCTGTTTCTTCTTGCTGGAGGCTGCCATTTTGTTGAAGCCCAGAGCAGTCACTTCCTTGTTGGAAACTCCTCCCTCTCTTTGGTCTCAAAAACTCTGTCACTTCCTTCAATTATAAAATGAACATTTGCCCAGGCAGTGTAAAAATTGGGCTGCCTGTGGCCTGCTAAAACCAATTGGAGGCTGAAATATGTGGCAGCTGTACGCATGTTTAAAGCGGAGCGCCGCCGAAAAATTTTTTTTTAAAAGTCAGCAGCTACAAATACTGCAGCTGCTGACTTTTAAAACATGGACACTTACCTGTCCAGGGCGCCCGCGATGTCGGCACCCGAGGCCGAACCATCTCTCCGTCCTCGGGTGCTGCCGCCTCCATCTTCGGTAAGGGAATCAGGAAGTGAAGCCGTGCGGCTTTACTTCCCGGTTCCCTACTGCGCATGCGCGAGTCGTGCAGTGCAATACGGATGGTCCCTGCTGCCTCTGGGACCCGTGTGTTTCCCAGCAGGCAGCGGGGAGGGAGCAGGAAGTGGCGTAAATAACCGCAGATTCTGCGGCTATCTATGCCGGAAGTGGGTACAGATACCTGTAATATACAGTTATCTGTACCCCCCTCCCCCCTGAAAGGTGCCAACTGTGTCACCGGAGGGGGGGAGGAATCTGATGAGTGGAAGTTCCACTTTTGGATGGAACTCCACTTTAAGTTTTTCTTTTTGAAAGTTCAATATACAGTGCTGCTCTTCTGCTTGATTCCGAGCATGCGTGGCACTTTGTGTGTCGGATTTGTGTACACACGATCGGAATTTACACGAACGGATTTTGTTGTCGGAAAATTTTAGAGCCAGCTCTCAAATTTTGTGTGTCGGAAATTCCGACGGAAAAAGTCTGATGGAGCCTACACACGGTCGGAATTTCCGACAACAAGCTCCGATCGCACATTTTCCGTCAGAAAGTCAGATCGTGTGTACAGGGCATAACAGTGACAAGTATGTGATTTTAAAGGGTTAGTTCACCTTTACCCAAAAATCTTCCTATGCAGATTAGGGGTGTCTGTAGATAAAAACAAAGTGTGCAGCTCTGACTAAAGTTAAATAATGCTCTTGCTATAGGTGTAGGCCATATATGTACCGTTCCATGCTGAAGCCATGCCAAAAATTCCCAGAGATGGCATTCCCTGGTTCTGCCTTGTTGTTAGGATGTTGCTAAGACACTCCCAGCTGATTCAAACCCCTTCACATGCACTTTTTGCGTCATGTTGCAGCAAATCTGAGCTAAACAGTCATGTGATGAAGAAGATGGTGAACCACAGATGTGCAAAAGGTTTGAGGCCTAACTCCTGTTATGGTGGGGGTGAGCAGTAACAGCTGAAAGTGTCCTATAAACAAGGCAGGGCAGGGGTATGCCATCTCTGGGAGTTTTTTTGGCCAGGCTTTGGGGGCGGTACATAAATGGCCTACACCTATAGCAACGGCATTATCCAACTTTAGTTAAAGCGACAGTTTTGTTTATCTATAGGTGCCTCCTATCTGCATACACAGTTTTTTATGGAAAAGGTGAACTAACCTTTTAAAACGATATTAAGCAAGTTTTAAATGTGAGTGTATTACTTATCTGGATTTTGATAAAGCACACACTTTATGTGTACTACACTATGAGGATTCTTTTGCTGTTTAATATAAAGTGTATCACAAAAGTGAGTACACCCCTCACATTTTTGTAAATATTTTATTCTATCTTTTCATGTGACAACACTGAAGAAATGACACTTTGCTACAATGTAAAGTAGTGAGTGTACAGCTTGTATAACAGTGTAAATTTGTGTCCCCTCAAAATATCTCAACACACAGCCATTAATGTCTAAACCGCTGGCAACAAAAGTGAGTACACCCCTAAGTGAAAATGTCCAAATTGGACCCAATTAGCCATTTTCCCTCTCCGGTGTCATGTGACTCATTAGTGTTACAGGTGGGGAGCAGGTGTGTTTAATTTGGTGTTATCGCTCTCACTCTCTCATACTGGTCACTGGAAGTTCAACATGGTACCTCGTGGCAAAGAACTCTCTGAGGATCTGTAAAAAAGAATTTTTGCTCTACATAAAGATGGCCTAGGCTATAAGACAATTGCCAAGACCCTGAAACTGAGCTGCAGCATGGTGGCCAAGACCATACACCTGTTTAACAGGACAGGTTCCACTCAGAACTTGCCACGCCATGATCGACCAAAGAAGTTGAGTGCACGTGTTCAGCGTCATATCCAGAGGTTGTGTTTGGGAAATAGACGTATGAGTGCTGCCAGCATTGCTGCAGAGGTTGAAGGGGTGGGGGGTCAGCCTGTCAGTGCTCAGACCATACGCCACATGCTGCATCAAAATGGTCTGCAAGAAAGCGTCTTCTAAAGATGATGCACAAGAAAGCCCGCTAACAGCTTGCTGAAGACAAGCAGACTAAGGACATGGATTACTGGAACCATGTCCAAGATAAACTTATTTGGTTCAGATGGTGTCAAGCTTGTGTGGTGGCAACCAGGCGAGGAGTACAAGGACAAGTGCGTCTTGGCTACAGTCAAGCATGGTGGTGGGAGTGTCATGGTCTGGGGCTGCATGAGTTCTGCCAGCACTGTGGAGCTACAGTTCATTGCGGGAACCATGAATGCCAACATTTACTGTGACATACTGAAGCAGAGCATGATCCCCTCCCTGTGGAGACTGGGCCGCAGGGCAGTATTCTAACATGATAACGATCTCAAACGCACCTCCAAGATGACCACTGCCTTGCTATAGAAGCAGAGAGTAAAGGTGATGGACTGGCCAAGCATGTCTCCAGACCTAAACCCTATTGTGAATCTGTGAGGCATCCTCAAACAGAAGGTGGAGGAGCGCGAGGTCTCTAACATCCACCAGCTCCGTGATGTCGTCATGGAGGAGTGGAAGAGGACTCCAGTGACAACCTGCGAAGCTCTGGTGAACTCCATGCCCAAGAGGGTTAAGGCAGTGCTGGAAAATAATGGTGGCCACACAAAATATTGACACTTTGGGCCCAATTTGGACATTTTCACTTAGGGGTGTACTCACTTTTGTTGCCAGCGGTTTAGACATTAATGGCTGTGTGTTGAGTTATTTTGAGGGGACAGCAAATTTACACTGTTATACAAGCTGTACACTCACTACTTTACATTGTAGCAACGTGTCATTTCTTCAGTGTTGTCACATGAAAAGATATAATACAATATGTACAAAAATGTGAGAAGTGTACCCACTTTTGTCAGATACTGTATATGGTGCTAAACTATGGAGTGATAGTTCAAATTGGAGAAAAGAGAAGGAACAAGAAAAAGGAGCGAGCAACGTTTAAATAAACCTTCTATAACCTTCTTAGAGATAAGGGGTGATATGATTCTGGTGAGTGAGCTGCACTACAAGCACAGAGTGGCACACAGGTCTATTGTACTGTGAAGGGGATATCACATATATCACTAGGGATGGAGTGTTTGGTCTTGGATTTATTGATCAACTGGATTACATTTCTAGTATATATACTGTATGAAGCGTGTGGACTTTGCACCATTGGCTTATCACTTTCTGTTGCAATAGGATTAATTATTTGACCACATATAACAATGAAAATAGTTTGTTTATTTCATTTTTATTTTTTTCTTTGGTTATAGGGAATGGGATATATATATATTTTTTTAATCCTACAGTATCTAAACCCCACTGACACTAACTAGCTAACATTACATAAAACCGCTGGTATTAAAGGAGAAGTTCAGCCTGAGCTTTTTAGGCTGGGTTTCTCCTATGGGTCACAGGAGTGCAATTCATTGTGCAATTCGTTTTGCACTCCTGTGACCCGTTTTCAGCAGAGAGTTGAAGCTGAAGTCTGCTCTCCGCTGACGTCACCAAGTTCAGTCGAGGCAGCGGGTCATCCTGACTCCGGTAGTCTGGATCCGCCAGGTGCCTGGACTGATGGTATTCTCAGCCTCTCAGCGGGCCGCTGAGACGTCTGCTCCCCGCCCCTCCACAGCTCAGCGCTCCAATGAGTATGGAGGAGCAGAGAGTATGGATGAGCTTCGAGTTCGAGTCAAACTCATGTTCGACTCGAACATCGGCTGTTCGCCAGTTCGCTGAACAGCGAACAATTTGGGGTGTTCGCGGCAAATTCGAAAGCCGCGGAACACCCTTTATAAGTCTATGGGAGAAATCAAAAGTGCTTATTTTAAAGGCTTATATTCATGGTATTGTCATAAAAAGTGTTTGGGGACCTGGGTCCTGCCCCAGGGGACATGGATCAATAAAAAAAAAAAAGTTTTAAAAATGTCAGTTTTTTCGGGAGCAGTGATTTTAATAAATGCTTAAAGTGAAACAATAAAAGTGTAATATTCCTTTAAATTTCATACCTGGGGGGTGTCTATAGTATGCCTGTAAAGGGGCGCATGTTTCCCGTGTTTAGAACAGTCTGACAGCAAAATGACATTTCAAAGGAAAAAATGTCATTTAAAACTACTCGCGGATATAATGAATTGTCGGTCCGACAATACACATAGAAGTTCATTGATAAAAACAGCATGGGAATTCCCCACAGGGGAACCCCCGAACCAAAATAAAAAAAAAAAATGCGTGGGGGTTCCCCTAAATTCCATACCAGGCCCTTCAGGTCTGGTGTGGATATTAAGGGGAACCCCACGCCAAAAAAAAAAAAAAATGGCGTGGGGGTCCCCCTCAAAATCCATACCAAACCCCTGGTATGGATTTTAAGGGGAACCCCGCGCCAAAATGTAAAAAAAAAATGGCGTGGGGTCCCCAGACCCTTATCTGAGCACGCAACCTGGCAGGCAGCAGCAAAAGGGGGGGGACGAGAAAGTGCCCCCCCCCCCCCTCCTGAACCGTACCAGGCCACATGCCCTCAACATTGGGAGGGTGCTTTGAGGTAGCTCCCCAAAGCACCTTGTCCCCATGTTGATTGGGAGAAGGGCCTCATCCTCACAACCCTTGGCCGGTGGTTATGGGGGTCTGCGGGCGGGGGACTTAAAAAAAGGTTAAAAAACACAAGAGATGGTTTTTGACAAGTCCTTTATTAATTTTGTCTTCTTTCGACTTCTTCTTCCATCTTCTTCTTTCTTCTGGTGTTCCTTCGGTGTTCTTCTTCTTCCTCCATCTTCTTCTTCATCTTCTTCTCCATCTTCTTCTTCCTCTGCTCTTCTCATTCCACATCTTCCCTGTTCCGTCCGCACGATCCGCCTCAGTGGGAGTCTTCAGCCGTGTGACACTTCGCTTCTTCTGACACTTTTTATATAACTGGGGGGCGGGGCCACCTGGTGACCCCACCCTCCTCTGACGCACGGGAAATTCACAGGACTTCCTTGTGGCTTTCCCTGTGTTTTTAGAGGGAAGCGGGGTCACCCGGTTACGTAACTGGGTGACCCCACCCCCCTCTGACAACACGGGGAAAGCCATAAGGAAGTCCCGTGAACGCCGCCAGGCGTTTTTTATGCAAAAATGCTCTTGGCTTCCAGCAGAGTTAAAAAAAAACTTCCTGTGTGCATAAGGCCTTATTATCATTGTGAAAGGCAGTCATAGGTCATCACAGCAATCATATGATCAAGAGCCGGTCCTCCCTGCTCCCAATTGTTAGTACAAGATGGAGAGCTGTGGGTGACAGCTCAGCCTTCGTGCTTTAAGTGTGCTGTGCAACAATACTTGCTCTGTGCAAAGATATTGCACAGAAATATGTACTTTGGTCCGCTTCTAGCAGTCCTGTAGGCTCCCCACTTCCTTCCCTCCTCCCCACTGGTGCTGTAGGCTCCCCACTTCCTTTTGGGTGCCTCTTATAGCAAGCTGGGTGCTAAGGAGGCACCTGTGCATGTACTACTTTAACCACTTCAGCCTCAGAAAGATTTACCCACTTCCTGACCAGGCCATTTTTTGCAAAACAGCACTGCGTCGCTTTAACTGACAATTGCGCGGTCGTGCGACGCTGTACCTAAACAAAATTGACGTCCTTTTTTTCCCCACAAAAAGCTTTCTTTTGGGGATATTTGATCATCTCCTGTGGTTTTTATTTTTTGCGCTATAAACAAAAAAAGAGTGACAGTTTGAAAAAAAAACTTTCTTTTTACTTTCTGCTATAATAAATGCCCCACAAAAAAAAAAATGTATTCATCAGTTTAGGCCAATAATTATTCTTCTACATATTTTTGTTAAAAAAAAAATTGCAATAGGCATATATTGATTTTATTGTTTTTACTGGTAATGGCGGCGATCTGCGATTTTTAAAATGTTTTATTTGTTTATTTTTTTTTGTAGGGCTGCGACATTGCGGCGGACAAATCTGACCACCAATGACATTGTTACATTGATCGATGCTATAAAAATGCACTGATCAATGTATAAATGACACTGGCAGATAAGGGGTTAACATTAGGGGGTAATCAAGGGGTTACCTGTGTTCTCTGGGTGTGTTCTAATTGTAGGGGGGATGGGCTGCCTGGAACACCACAGAGATTGATGTTCCCGATGACTGGGAACAGCAGATCTCCATCATGTGCCCTGTCAGAATGGGGATCTGCCTTGTTTACATAGGCAGATCCCCGTTCTGCCTCTGTATATAGCAATCGCGGGTCTCTGGCAGACATCAAGTCAGCTGAACCCGCGGGCGTGCTTTTGCGGCGTGCACACCTGCTATATCACATGTACGGACCGACGTACACCAATGGCGATTTGTGCTATCCAGCCACCTTGCTGCAGTATAACTGAGGCGGGTGGTCAGGAAGCAGTTAAAGTTGAACTATAGGCAAAACTTTTTATTTATTTATTGATTTTTTTGAATAGATTTAAGGAAGCGTTATAACCCCTGAAATGGTTATTTTTGCCATTGGTGTCCCATTACGGAGATTTCCCTTCACTTCCTGTGCTGTAGGCAAACAGGAAGTGAGAGGAAATCCTTGCAAATTAACAGAATCTCTTTGGGGACCCTCAGGATACCAGCACTAGTGCCACCATTAAAAGATATCCCCTCTATTACTTTTCTGGGGACAACCCAAAATTTGGGATTTTCTTTTACTTTCTCCGTAATGGCGACACAGAGCGCAATAAAAACTTACAGATTTTCTAATCTCTCTCCACTCTATCCAAAAACGAAAAAAAAATAATATTTTTGCCTTAAGGCTACTTGCACACTGCTCTGTATGAAACACGCAAATGCATTTTTTGCTGTGTTTTTGCCACGTGGCATTAAACTTAACAAAATGCATGATGCATTTCTGATGTTTTTGCCACGTTTGTACTGTGTTTCCCCCCATATCACATCCCACTATTCTAATGCGATTTTCCTGCCATTTGTCATTTCCAGGGTGACTATGCAGTGCTACTTGCTTGCGATTTTCAACATAGATAAAAACATTCTTATGCAACTTTTATGGATGTTTTTTTTTAACCTTCACTTCTCCTCCTTGGTCATCCTTGCTGACTAAGGTTAGGTTCACATTGAAGCAGTTTTGATTGATCCTTCCTTCCTTCCTTCCTTCGAATGATCAAGGGAGGATCTAAAGAAGGCTCCAAAATTGCAGCTGTATCAAAATGGATTGATAAAGGATCACCCATCAAAGTCACATAGGAATGCTTCTATGCTGATGCAACATCTGTGAGATAACATAGAAGACTATGGGGCTGAAATCGCAATGAAGTCCACCAGGAACCTTTTCCAAAATCAAACTGAGGGCATCATAATGTGATTTCCCTTCTCATGTGGATCTGTGAACCTAGGCTTGAGCACTTCCCACAGATGCGTTGTGTTTTTGATGCGCTCTCTATTCATTTCAATGGAGGGATGTGTTTTTGGTGTGTTTTTTTTTACCACACCAAAAATGCAGCAAGCAGGATTTTTTTAACCGCAACTGAAGCACAATGGACGAGTGTGAGGAGCCACATAGCATTTAAAGGGATGCAGTTTTCTTCCACTTTTCTGAAACTGAACAAAAGCAGATCAGTGTGAAAGCAGCCTTAGTTATACTTTAGGCTGGGTTCACACATAGGCGATGCGGGAACCAGTGCGATTCCTGTGTGGCCTTCTGCATCACATGTCCTTCGCAGGCAGTTCACACTGCCCTCTGTGAACTGCTGCTGCTAATAGAAAGTTAATGCGATTTCAGCCATTCAGTTTGTATGGCTGAATTTGCATTGTACAGGTATCGCATGTGATCTGCACAGCAATGTGGTGTGAATCACATGCGATTTCTGTGTTCGCACCAGTGTGAACCCAACCTCAATGTTTTGTGTGACGGTCTAATAAAGAGTCTATTGCTGCTCCCTCCACCTAGATCATTAATAATTTACAACTGAACAAGTAGATAAAGGAGGAAGCCTGTGACAGGTCTGGTGCACAGAGATAGCTCCACCCTGCTGTTCCTCTCTGGACAGTTAAATATAAATAGATCCATCCGTTAAATAGAACATCAACAGCAACTAACAATAAGGGACCATTCTGTTAATTGTATTCGAAAACATACATGCATTTTCTTCCACAGGTGTAATATATTTTATCAATTTGTATGTGTTATTTTTGACAGGTAACATAAAAACACAACTTAAAAATATATTGGGGTTTTGGTGTGTTTTCAGTGTGTTATCATTGACTATAATATAAAATGCATTTTTACCAAAATGCACAAAAGTTGCAGCAATCATGATTTAAAGAAAAAACGCAGTGTGCTTCCCTCTAACTCAACACACTGATGTAAAGAGCTACATGGATTACAATGGTACCCAGTGCTCTACAGACACCGTCCACTGCTCTGCCGACACCGTCCACTGCTCTGCCGACACCGTCCACTGCTCTGCCGACACCGTCCACTGCTCTGCCGACACCGTCCACTGCTCTGCCGACACCGTCCAATGCTCTGCCGACACCGTCCAATGCTCTGCCGACACCGTCCAATGCTCTGCCGACACCGTCCAATGCTCTGCCGACACCGTCCAATGCTCTGCCGACACCGTCCACTGCTCTGCCGACACCGTCCACTGCTCTGCCGACACCGTCCACTGCTCTGCCGACCCCGTCCACTGCTCTGCCGACCCCGTCCACTGCTCTGCCGACCCCGTCCTCTGCTCTGCCGACCCCGTCCTCTGCTCTGCCGACCCCGTCCACTGCTCTGCCGACCCCGTCCACTGCTCTGCCGACCCCGTCCACTGCTCTGCCGACCCCGTCCACTGCTCTGCCGACCCCGTCCACTGCTCTGCCGACCCCGTCCACTGCTCTGCCGACCCCGTCCACTGCTCTGCCGACCCCGTCCTCTGCTCTTCTGCTCTGCTGACACCGTCCATTGCTCTAGTGACCCCGTCCACTGCTCTGCCGACCCCGTCCACTGCTCTGCCGACACCGTCCACTGCTCTGCCGACACCGTCCACTGCTCTGCCGACACCGTCCACTGCTCTGCCGACACCGTCCACTGCTCTGCCGACACCGTCCACTGCTCTGCCGACACCGTCCACTGCTCTGCCGACACCGTCCACTGCTCTGCCGACACCGTCCACTGCTCTGCCGACACCGTCCACTGCTCTGCCGACACCGTCCACTGCTCTGCCGACACCGTCCACTGCTCTGCCGACACCGTCCACTGCTCTGCCGACCCCGTCCTCTGCTCTGCCGACCCCGTCCTCTGCTCTGCCGACCCCGTCCTCTGCTCTGCCGACCCCGTCCTCTGCTCTGCCGACCCCGTCCACTGCTCTGCCGACCCCGTCCACTGCTCTGCCGACCCCGTCCTCTGCTCTTCTGCTCTGCTGACACCGTCCATTGCTCTAGTGACACCGTCCATTGCTCTAGTGACACCGTCCATTGCTCTAGTGACACCGTCCACTGCTCTGCCGAGCCCGTCCACTGCTCTGCCGAGCCCGTCCACTGCTCTGCCGACCCCGTCCACTGCTCTGCCGACCCCGTCCACTGCTCTGCCGACCCCGTCCACTGCTCTGCTGACCCCGTCCTCTGCTCTTCTGCTCTGCTGACACCGTCCATTGCTCTAGTGACACCGTCCATTGCTCTGCCGACACCGTCCATTGCTCTGCCGACACCGTCCATTGCTCTGCCGACACCGTCCATTGCTCTGCCGACACCGTCCATTGCTCTGCCGACACCGTCCATTGCTCTGCCGACACCGTCCATTGCTCTGCCGACACCGTCCACTGCTCTGCCGACCCCGTCCACTGCTCTGCCGACCCCGTCCACTGCTCTGCCGACCCCGTCCACTGCTCTGCCGACCCCGTCCACTGCTCTGCCGACCCCGTCCACTGCTCTGCCGACCCCGTCCACTGCTCTGCTGACCCCGTCCTCTGCTCTTCTGCTCTGCTGACACCGTCCATTGCTCTAGTGACACCGTCCATTGCTCTACCGACACCGTCCATTGCTCTACCGACACCGTCCACTGCTCTACCGACACCGTCCACTGCTCTACCGACACCGTCCACTGCTCTACCGACACCGTCCACTGCTCTACCGACACCGTCCACTGCTCTACCGACACCGTCCACTGCTCTACCGACACCGTCCACTGCTCTACCGACACCGTCCACTGCTCTACCGACACCGTCCACTGCTCTACCGACACCGTCCACTGCTCTACCGACACCGTCCACTGCTCTACCGACACCGTCCACTGCTCTACCGACACCGTCCACTGCTCTACCGACACCGTCCAATGCTCTACCGACACCGTCCAATGCTCTACCGACACCGTCCACTGCTCTACCGACACCGTCCACTGCTCTACCGACACCGTCCACTGCTCTACCGACACCGTCCAATTCTCTACTGACACTGTCCTCTGCTCTACTGCGCATGTGTGTTTGAGCTTTGGGGTACACACCTAATGCAATAGGCTGCGCACACCTATGATAGTGCCCATTCACATCAATGCAGTGTAATTTTTGAAAGGGTACAGTAATGTAGTTTGCTGCAGCATACTACATTATTGGCCCCATAGGCTTCAGTTGGATTGCATGAAAAATAAGTTTTCGTTAAGGTTTTATGCTTAACAACTAGTCTCCTCATCCTAAAAAAAAAAAATTGTATCAAGCACAAAAACATAAAAAAATGTGTGTAAATCAGATGCATTGTGCTGCTGTGCGGTGTCACATGGTGCCATTCAGTGCACTGGATGGCATAATTGGAAGTTTTAGATGAGTTTAGGTTCACATCAACTTACAGTGTGAGAAATGTATTGCTGCTGGTAGTGAACACTGAAACCAACGGGTGTGTGCAGTTAGGCCTCCTTCACAAAGGTAATAGCACACATTGGATTCCAGTGGAAATAATCAGTGGACCCTTGCAGTTGGGATCACAGGAGTCTGCAGATAGCGGCGGCCATTCACAAAGTAATGACAGGCTGACAGCAGCCATCACTGTTCACATGTACAGTATCTGCACACCAAGTATTTACCTGCTATTAGGAGCAGATGTCTGAGCCTGAATGCATCTGACTGCGGCCAGGTTAAATTAGATCTGTTGGTATCTTTACAAATGTACCTGAATAGCTAACCTACCTACTGTACCTAATATTTAACATGCCACATACAGAAACACGATAAAAAAAAACTGTACATTTTACCTTTTAAATAGTAATTTTTGATGTTCATTTAGATCTGCCTAAGAAATGCATGCTGGAAAATGATGCCACCTGAGGCTAAAAAAGCAAGGAGGAAGCAATCATTCTGTCCACTAGTGATTACTTACTTAGACTGTACACTGTAACCAGGGCTGGTCCAAGAATTAAATGCCCTCCCCCCAAAAAAATCACGCCCACCCAAAGGCCCCCATGTCCATTATTTTAAATCATGATAAATAAAACTAAAATTACATTTATCATGAAGATAGATTTTGCACTAAACACATACAGTAAGTGTGATCCTAGGTTAAGGGCTAGTGTAGTATATAGACAAGCTAGTGTAGTATATAAACAGGCTAGTGTAGTGTATAAACAGGCTAGGGTATATAGACAGGCTAGTGTAGTATATAGACAGGCTAATGTAGTATATAGACACGCTAGTGTAGTATATACACAGGTTAGGGTATATAGACAGGCTAGTGTAGTATATAGACAGACTAGGTTATATAGACAGGCTAGGGTATTTAGACAGGCTAATGTAGTATATAGACAGGCTAGTGTAGTATATAGACAGGCTAGGGTATATAGACAAGGGTAGTGTAGTATATGCAGAGCTCCCTTGTGCTGTGTACGGACCCTCCATCTCCCCCTCCCTCCTCCAGTCTGGGCTGTCCTCTGGATCACCCTGTTCAGTAATGGGGTGTCAGTGGAAGATGGAGGGATCTCTGATCTGGATCTGGGGGGCGGGAGCTCCACCGATCAGTATGCTGACTCTCTACACTTCTCCCCCCACCCCCCTTCCATGGCCTGCACTCATATGGCGCCATCACTGTTCAGGAGCTCATGTGAGAAATTTCCTCCTGGCTCTTTCATATGGGTGGAGCAAGGAGGAGACTCACTCTCACACTGATCTCTGGCTGTCACTGTATCTGGTGCAGACGCAGTGAGAGTGCTGCGGCAGCTGTGCGGGACAGCGCTGTGTCAGGCAGCCCACGACACTCTCATTGTGTCTGCACCCCATGCGGATCGTGTAGGTAGCGGCGGCGGCCCTGCTATGCCACCACTTTTAAGTTGCCGCCTGGGTCCATTGGACCCACCGGGACCCATGGTAGGGCCGGCCCTGACTGTAACCTTCTGGCTAATCAAAGAGGGACATTTGCAAAGGGTTTGTATTTATTTGCACATACAGTTCAACACAGTTCATGTGTAGGGGCTTTGTTCATACATTTTGAACTGCATTTCCTGCTCACAGAATAGCTATGTACTGTCTCTGGCCAGCCATAGACGTAGCGATTTTCTTTTCTGCAACCGTCCCCGCCAGAACACAGTGATTATTGCTAGCGGCTACAACAGCTGCTAGCAATAATCGCATGTAAAATCCAGCAGGCTGGTTGTACCCAAGCTGATCGCTTGATCAACTTGGGTACATTGACCTTGGCCATACATGGCTTGAATCTCAGCAGATTCCTACACCTCCACGTTCTAGCAATGCGACAGTTACATTCCTCACTGCCCACTGTCATCTTCTCACTGGCCAGTGGGGGTGAGGGGAATCTGTGCTCATGTGCAGCATGTGTATATTCAATAGAGTACTGCAAGCAGCCAGGTACATGTGTTTTTGTAGAAGAGACCTAGCATGTCCCTTCTGCAATAAAGAGCTGCCTGCTTGCAGTTCTTTTTACTAGTTTTAGTTCTGTTTAAAGTGTGGCTATTTATAACCCTGCTTTCACACTGGGGCGACGGCGGTAAAGCGTCAATATTTTTAGTCATTTTTGTGAAGGTGTTCGGCCTTTAGCGGGGCACTTTTAACCCCCGCTAGTGGCCGAAAAAGGGTTAAAACGACCCTCAAAGCGTCGTTGCAGCAGCGCTTTGCCGGCGGTTCTGCAGCGCTGCCCATTCATTTCAATCGGCAGGGGCACTTTAGGAGTGGTGTATACACCTCTCCTTCACCGCTCCAAAGATGCTGCTTGCAGGAGTTTTTTAACGTCCTACCAACGCATCCGCCTCAGTGTGAAATCACTCAGGCTTTCACAATGAGACTGCAGGGGAGCCGTTTTTCAGGCGCTATTTTTAGCCCCAAAGCACCTGCAAAACGCCTCAGTGTGAAAGGGGTCTTAGTAAAACCATTTCAAAACAGTAACAAAAACAAGAGGTCAAATTTATTTGTAGAATGTATTTTCCAAATATACTCACTAAAAGCAGAACTAAACTCTCTCAAACAACATTAAAGCGGAGCTCCACCCAAAGGAGAAAGGAGAAGCTCCACTTGTCTGCCCTCATTCACCTCTGCTGCCACATTTGGCAACATTTGGAGGGGGGGTGGAGCAGGTACCAGGTAAGCCGCTCCTACTTCTGGCTCGTGGCAAAGTAAGCGCACAGAGCGCAGCGCAATTCGCACAATCACAGCTTCACTGCCAGTTTCCCTTAGCCAAGATGGCAGTGCCAGCACCTGAGAGCCAATTCAAGAATCCGCTCGTGTGAGGACACCATTGGATGCCTGGACACTTAAGTGCCCTAATAGTAATAGTCAGCAGCTACAGTATTTTTGGAGGGGGGTGTAATCTGCTTTAACTATTTTTAATCTTTATTCTGCATAGTCTTAGTAATCAGATATGAAGATATTTTATATTTACTTGTTTTAAACTCTTTCGTTTTTCACATTTTTTCAGTTGGTTCCTGGCCTAAGTCAAAATGATGTCATACATCCCAGGATTCTTCATAGACATTTTTTTGCCCTTTCATGAGGGGGGAGGGGCTTTCTCAGCTCGCCTTTCTTCGCCTGCATGCCTGAGCTAGGAAATATGGAATTAAAAGAAAACATTTATACTCACCTAGGTGGAAGCAGCATTGATCCAATGTAACACCTCTAAACAGACAGCTGTGACTGTCAGTCAGTGGCCCTCTGCTTTCCTCTCCAGCGTTCACTGGAGTACTGGGCTGTGAAGGGTGGGAGTGGCTTGCTCAGGCTCTTAGCGGATCACAGAGAGGCTGACCCAACTGTTGGTCCAGGCATCCGGGTGGATCCGGATAGCTATGTACTGTCTCTGGCCAGCCATAGACGTAGCGAAAAGCCCAGGAGGTTCCAACACCCCTGGTAGAATGAGCTCTAACCCCAAAGGGAGGAGCCTTACCTTTCAGGCCATAGGCCTGAGTAATTAACTGGCGAATCCAAAGTGAAAATGCCTTAGAAGCCGCTTGACCCTTCTTGGGGCCTTCTGGCAAAACCAAAAACACATCAAAACTTCTGATTCTTGAAGACCTTTCCAAATAGGTTCTGACTGCGCTCACCACATCTAACAGATGCAACTGCTTCTCTTCTGGTGAGCCAGGTTGAGAGAAAAAAGGAAGTAGAAAAATGTCTTCATTTAAATGAAAATCAGAAACTACCTTAGGCAAAAGGTACAGGAGTGGCAGGGCTGGGCACAATGTGCAGAGGGGGTGCAATGGAGGCTTGAGGCTGCAGGTGCAAAGGTAGCATAGCAGAGGCTTTAGACTGTGGTTGCACTGGTAACACAACAGAGGTTAGAGGCTGCAGGTGCAGGGGTGGTGTAGCAGAGGCTTGAGGGTGGCAGTGCAGAGGAGGCTGAGACTGTGGATGCAGTGGAGACTGCAGAAGTAGCAACAACGTTCTGTCCGTACAGGGGAGATGGGTGTGGTGGTTGCAGTGGAGGCTTGCCTGTAGGAGCTGCAGAGACTTGGCTGTAGATGCAGCAGCAACTTGGCTATGGTTGCAGTGGAGGCTTAGCTGCAGATCCCACGGAGGCTTAAATGTGGATGCAGTGGAGACTAGGCTGAGTAAACTGTGGACACTTGGCTATGGATGCAGCAGAGACTAGGCTGCAAGTGCAGTGGTGACCTGGCTGAGGGTGCAGCCAGACTTGTTTGCAGTGCATTGGATACTTGGCAGCAGATGCTGTGGAGGCTACGGAGGCTTCACTGTGGATGCAGTGGACACAAGACTGGGGATTTAGCAGTGACTTGCCTGCAATGGTGGCTTGGCTACAGCAAGTTGTAGGCGCTATGATCAAGGTGTTTACGGTCTGTGGGAACATAGGGGAGCATAGGCTTCATTTGCTCAGAGGATCATAGAGACACTTTGATCATGCAGTTGTGCAATAGTTCGGTGGTTTTGGTGGTGTCTGTGCTGGATCACAGAATGCGACTAACTGACACCTACTGAGCAATAGTAATGCATGAAGAGTGGGAAAAAGCAGCAGTGGTCGCTACTTTCACTCCAAGTTTTGGGAACCCCAGAGATCAGTGAAGATATAAATATGTGAAATGTGAATAGATTCAAGGATTGGGAGCCATGTGGGGGAAAAAGATCCTCACGCTGTTTCCTTTTAATTAAACAGATTTCAACATACTGTATCCTCACTTTAAAATAGCATCATATATTAGATTAGTGTTGTATAGGGTAGATGTTAACAGTGAACTAAAGTAAAAAGTCACATTTCAGAATGGGTTATATCACTCTAGACATTAGTTGTTATTTCTCTGGTTGAAGACTTTATAGCCTCCAGGGACTCTAGAGAGTCTACAAGCTTTTGCATGGCTCTGAAAATATTGATCGTCTGCATCTTGTAAGTGCATCTATTTACCACCTGTCAAGTGGATCATTGCAGAATCAGGCTTTATAAAGAGTCTGACTTGGTGATTAGAAAATTAGCCTAAACAGAGTATCATGGGATATATTGCACCTGTCTCAGTAGTCTGAACAAGACTGATAGAAATTGAGGAAAGCATCTGTTGCTCTTAGCAGGTATGTCAAATAGTATGCATAAAAAAAACTGAGTGGAATAACTCTTCAAGGGGCCATTTTATGTCTGTAGAGGACCATACCTGCCTAATGTGTAACTGTGCTGCATTATCCCCATGTCCTTTCCCCCTTTCCAATTTTATTCCCATCTGATTTAGCTAGATCCTGGCTTTGCAGACCTCTTAGCATAGCACATAGTGTTGCAAGGATTTTCACCATTGGGCCCACCATCAGAGTACAAACCATCGTAGGATTGAATAGAGATGGCAGCAAGCATGTGTGTGATCCACAGAAATTATTTTTGGCAAGAATGTGTGTAGCGCAAAGGAGGCTGCCCATCCAAGATCCTCTTCTCCTGCTCTATGACTGAAGTTCTGGTGCAGAATGCATCAGAGGGAGGAGCCTTGATAGACAGAACCTTGACTTTGTGTCTGAAAAGTTACTATCACAAAACACCTAAGCACTTGGGTTTTTAAAGTGATTGTAAATTGTAAAATAAAATGTGAAATACTAAAGCGCTGATATGATTGAACCTATGTGAACTTGAATGGTACCTTCATGGAAAACAGCTGCAACCAATACAAGTGCTCCCACACTGAAAAATTCTGTAAAAATTGTGAACGATTAGTGCACTATTTTCAAAGAACAAAAGTAAAATGAATAAAAAAAATCCATAGTGCTGTTTAAATAAATTAATATGTGCAATGTGAATATACGTGCAAAAAAAAAAAAATATATGAATATGTTAAGTTAAATGAACACCTCCATGTGTAACTTTAAATGGCAAAAAAATGGGTAATAATCTCCAAAAATGCCCGCTGATAAGATGTTGGATTCAATATAAAACACACTGCTAATGGATGTTAATATGTACTTCCAAATGATCTTGGCACAAGAAATCTCTATATAGGAGAAACTCTGTAAACTGCACATACATATGCCGATCAGTTTATTCAATCAGTGGTTTAAGTAATGAAAAAAACCTCCACCCTTCAGGTTCCTCGTTCGCTCCTAGAATGTCCTTTTCTCACTCCCCAAGATCTGGTAGCTGTTACTGTTGTCCTAGGATGTTGATCTCAAACGAGAAAAAAGGAAACAAACTCATCGCGCAACACTGTGGCAAACAAACTGTTCGGGTAAGTATCAACGAATCCACTCACATGTATCCAGCTTCAACTAAGCGTGTATAATCAGTTAGGCTTGTAGGCTCACAAGCATACTCCTCCTTACTTCACCTCCGTGCTATTCCGAGCATTGGGGTGACGTCACTGGCTCCTCCTCCCTAGGAACGAGGAACCTGAAGGGTGGAGGTTTTTTCATTACTTAACCAACTGATTGAATTAACTGATCGGCATATGTATGTGCAGTTTACAGAGTTTCTCCTATATAGAGATTTCTTGTGCCAAGATCATTCGGAAGTACATATTAACATCCATTAGCAGTGTGTTTTATATTGAATCCAACATCTTATCAGCGGGCATTTTTGGAGATTATTACCCATTTTTTTGCCATTTAAAGTTACACATGGAGGTGTTCATTTAACTTAACATATTCATATATATTTTTTTGCACGTATATTCGCATTGCACATATTAATTTATTTAAACAGCACTATGGATTTTTTAATTTATTTTACTTTTGTTCTTTGAAAATAGCGCACCAATTGTAAAAATTTTTACTCGATTGTAAATTGTAATTGTCCATTGACACACAGAGCACGGCTCGACCCCCCCCCCCCCCTCCCATCCCGCTCCCTCCCCCTAGCTGTGATTGACAGCAGCTGAAGCCAATGGCTCCCGGACGTAGAGGAGGGAGAAAACCACTGCTCATATGCACAGCGTTGGATTAAGATCAGGCTCAGGTAAGTATAATAGGGGCTGGGATGGGGAGCTAAAGTCAGAAGTTCCACCCAAAAGTGGAACTTCCGCTCATTTGTAACCCCCCCCCCCCCTCCTGTTCCCACTTCCGGGAGCCACAATCGCGGCTATTGAGATCACTGCTCAGCTCGCTCCTCCTCCCCCTGTCTCTGGGCCAATAGGAGAGCCTCGCACATGGGCAGTAGGGTTCCTGGCGTGAAGCCGTAAGGCTACACTGCCGGGTTCCATACCCGCAATGGTGACGGCGGCAGCACCTGACAGCTGATGGAAACAGCTGCAGCGCTGACATCGCTGGACTCCAGGACAGGTAAGTGTCCTGTCCTATTATTTAAAGCCAGCAGCTGCAGTATGTGTAGACCTCCGCTTTAATGCAGAGAATGCATTAAAGTGATATTAAAGGCTTGTTTATTGTTTTTTATAAAAAAAATGTCATACTTGCCTGGTTTACCACCTCTGCTCATTGGTTCACGGGCTGTGATTGACAGCAGTGGGAGCCAATGAGGAGTGAGAGTCCCCAGAGAGTCGTGGATCTTGTGCACATCAATGGTTCGCGATGGGGCTCAGGTAAGTATTGGCGGGGGGGGGGGCTGGGGGCTTCTGCACAGAGAAGGTTTTTACCTTCATGCATAGAATGTCTCCTTCCTGTCAATGTCCCCATTGCAGTTGGGGATTTTGCAGAGCATTGTTGGCAGTTAGTGCACATTCTCAGTTTTCTGTGTATTTATACCCTGAGCATTGCCTCCCTCTCACATCTGAGCAGCCCATGTGACTAGAGATTCACGCATGTGGACGTATACATTCTGGATAACTGACAGTTCACTCCCTGCCCCCCCACTTCCATGCCAGCTAAACACAATGGGGATGGGATATTACATCTTGATTGCTAGAGGCTTCACCCCCCTGTTATTCTATGACACAGGTTGGAGGGGCGTGACCAGTGCCAGGACAAGGTCACCTAGAGCCCAGGGCGAATATGCCAAACTGTGCCCCCCCCCCCCAAAGATGCATGAGCATTATGTGTTGGCAAAAGCCCCCCAAGTGCTGAAAACTAAGCACTAACAGGTAAGCGTTATTATAGGCTTACTTGTAGGTACAAGTTCAAAAATTGGGTTTACTACATTAAGACTGAAAAAAAACTACCATATTGACCAGGTGCAAAGGACACCATCCTGCGGTAGGCAGTGCACAATATTTTTTCTCCATCTCTTAAAACATTTCATAAAATTTCTTAGGACACAGTTTTTTAAGGTTTAAATAAATCACAGAATTTACTGCCTTTCAGAATATGTTGCCCTTGCACCTGCTCAACTTGCATAGTAAGGTAAGCTAAAATCCAGTCTTGGGTCTCATTCATACATCCTACATGACCATGGTGCAGCAAGTATGCAAATACCTTCACCCGGGATCTCAGATGTTCCAATCTCTGCTTAGCCTGTACAACTGAGTGATGGGCTGAAAAGAGCCAAGGCTGTCTACTGCTGTAATCATGTATCCACATGTATCTGCACATCCAGTGATTACCTGCAGGTACATTTTTGCCCTTGGATAAAATCTCTCTGCATCCAGGGTCAGAAATTTGTCCCTAACAGCAGGTAACCACTGTGACCCATGGTTTGTTAGTGTGTCGCTCCTGCTCAATCGATGTTAGAAATAATGTAGATGATACCGAATGTGCTGCAGGAGTGCCGGTGTCTTGTCGAATACAGTCCCCTATCCAGAAGTGTCCGCCCTGTACTGCGCAGGCGCAGTACGGAGGACAAACGAGACACCGAAAGTCTCCGAAGTTCAACAGCTGATCGTCAGCTGTACACGGCGCCTGCGCATTTATTCTTACCCTATGTCCAGGATCATTCCCTACTATCCAAGTGGACATAGAGTTAGAATAAATAGTTGCCGAGCGCAGCGAGGCCGTGCCCGAAGCGTGGCGAGCGAAGCGAGCCCGCGAGGGGCCCTCTTACACAGCCATCGCTAACAGGTGCCCGAGCGCCATGTACAGCTGATGTTCAGCTGATCAACTTCGGACATTTTCGGCATCTCCTGCTGCTCCGTACTGCGCAGGCGCTGCGCCTGCGCAGTACGGGGCGGACACTATCTGATAGGAGGACACTATATGTCAGAACACCGGCAAGGGATGGAGCTCATCCCAGCTCCTGTAGTCACTGAAGGGAAGAGAGAAAAAAAATCCCTGGTGCCGCACATCCACAGAGTCCTATAGTAATGTAGTAGTGATAGGAGAGACTACCTCAGCCCGGGTTCCCACCAGGCCACACCCCAACGTGTTTTTCTGTGTCCCCCAGAGTTTAAACATGGAGACCACTGGATGTGCAGATACATGTTAACAGCAGTGGCTCTTCTCAGCCCATCACTCAGGTGAACAGGCTGAGCAGCTGACAAAAATTGGAACATCTGGGATCTTGGCTGTAGGTATTCATGGTATATTTGCCATTCCATGGCCATTTAGAACATATGAATTATGAATGAGATCTAAAGCCTGGTTCACACGGTAAGTTTTTTTTAGTTCAACCCAGCAGGCTAAACGAAAAAAAAACTAGGGAGCTTAGTAGGAGCTTGCTGTACTAATGAGTACATTACCGCACCACAACTGCGTGCATTGCGTTCTATTAATTTGATTGGGGATAATTTTTGCTGCGCTGCATTGCAAGGCCTCATGGCCCCACTTTGCTGTCACATGATTTAACCTTACCTTCCCCAACATTAACCACTTGCCGACCGTATGATGTCCTGGGTTTGTGGGTGTATATCTGAATCATGCCTGCAGCTAGAGACATCATTCAGATATTGCCGTTTTCAGCTGGCGATTCCCTACACCATAAGAATGATCATAGCGGCGGGTAAGCCGCTTGATCGTTCTTACGGGCAGTGAGAGGGGACGTCCCCCCTCCCGCCGCCCTCCGGTTCTTCTTCCGACTCACTTCTGCGATCGGTAAATCAGAGAGAGGATCCGCCGGCCCCGGATGTTGACCATGGAGATTTCCGGTGGACCAGATGGTCGCCGGAGTCTCTGTGATCGTCGGAGGCCGGGCGCGATGTTATGATGTCACGCCTGGCCTCTGCATTCAAAAAAACGTCGCCGCTTCAGCTGGGAAGCGTTGATTGTTTTATTTTTTCCCTCTTTCGTCTTTCAGGACAGCACACTTGAGAGACCTCGGCTCCTCCCCTCTTAGGAAACACTGCCTCCACCAGACTTTTAAGTCGCCCCTTCCCTTTAGCCTGTCAGTTTTGGTGTTTCCTCCAAGAGGGAGACATCGCTAGGAACCTGGGCCATATCAGCTGGTGAGGCTGAGGCCGGTATGATCCTGGAAGGGAGAGACAGAGGTCGCTCATTCACAGCAGCACGGATGGGGAGTCTGGTTACCTGCTGTGGCATTGCGCTCCCTGTCCTCCCTTGGGGAATGTGGAGGCCTGGGAGTTCGTTTCTCCGCTGCCTGGGGAGGGCGATGCGGAGGTGTCCTGATCCCCCTCTCTCTGAGAGTCAGCATGGAGCAGCGCTGAGACGCATGAAGGGCCACGTCATTTCCGGCGGGGAGGGCACTTCCGTTCGTACCGCGGCTTCCGGTTCCGGCCACGGGACGGATAAACGAACGGCGCGACGACTGGTGCGGGCTCCATTAAGGCTGTAGTGTCAGCCAGAGGAGCATTCTGAGGCGGACCACTCCCATGGCCAGAGGGATGTCGGAGACGGATGGTTCCCGTTCTGTGCCGGGTGATGCCAGCACCAGCCACACTAAGGTAAGTGGAACCCTGGGGTGGTGTTCCCTTACCTTATTCCCATTTAGCTCACGAGTAAACCCCCCTCTTAGTGGTCAGAGGGGAGGAGAGGCACGTCTGGGACCCTGGTGGTGGTTGGTCCTGGGGGGTGCACTCCTGGTGTTGGTCACATGGTTTTTTTGTTTTTTTTTTAAAGACTGTTGATGATGCTGGCGCTTGTTTTGTCATTTCAGGACAAACCTGCGGAAAGGACCAAGCCCTTACATGTGTCCAAAAGAAAGTGCCCATCATGTAGAAGTACTTTAGGAGAGTCCTGGGGGAAGGTTTTGTGCAGTACATGCATTGAAGGCTTAGTCAGGGAACACTCTATGGAACAGAGCTCTGACCTGGCAGCTTCTGTTAAGGAGCTTTCCAGCACTTTTCAATCTTTCAAAGCATTGTTTGAAAATTTTCAGCCTATACAGCCCCCAGCAGGTCCTCTGCCAGCACAGCAAGATGTCGCACCTGGTCCTTCAGGTCCCTCAGTCAGTGAGGAGTTACCGGGGGTTTCTAGAGAGGCTTTAGAGGATGAATCAGATGGTGCATCCTCACATTCCTCAGGCGAATCAGAAGGAGAGAAGGTGGATGGCGAATCCTCCAGAACCTTCCAATATAAACTCTCCTTGGAGGAGGTGGAGGAGCTCTTGGGAGCAATCCACACCACCCTAGGTATCCAGGAGGAGAAAAAATCTCTGTCTCTACATGACCCAACGTGCGTGGGTCTTGGAGAGCAGAAGAAAAGGGTCTTTCCGGTGCATGAGGTCCTAGTAGATACCATTAAAAAGGAATGGTGGGACCCAGCAAGGAAACCTTTCTTTTCTAGAGCATTAAAGCGCAGATTCCTTTTTTCAGAGGATGAAGCTGCTGTATGGAACAAGTCACCTAGACTGGATGCAGCCTTTTCTCAGGTATCCAGAAAGACAGACTTGGCGTTTGAAGATATGGGGGTGCTGACAGATCCCATTGAAAAACGGATGGATTCTCTACTTAGAAAGTCCTGGGATTCTTCTCTAGGCAACCTTAAGCCTGCCATGGCCGTCACAGTGGTGGCACGTAACATGGAGCACTGGCTAACACATATAAAAGCTCATATTGAAGCTGGGACTGCTAAGGAGATGATTCTCTCCTCCTTCCCAATGCTCTTGATGGGGATTGCATACATTGCTGATGCCTCAGCAGAATCGGTCCGCATGTCTGCTAGATCCTCTGCCTTGGCCAACTCAGCCAGGCGAGCCCTTTGGTTAAAGACCTGGCAGGGGGACAATGCTTCAAAAATCAAGCTTTGCGGAGTCCCTTTCACGGGGGACTTGCTGTTCGGTCCAGATCTGGAGGCGGTTCTTGATCGAACGGCCGATAAAAAGAAGGCCTTCCCCTTGAAGAAAAAGTTGGGAGAACAGCCTAAAAGGAAGACTCGCTCACAAAGGAAGTCTAATTTTCCAAGAGCAGAGTCTCAGAAAAAAGTCTGGACCAACAAGGGCAGAGGGTGTGGGGGAGTGATTTTTCGCCCTCCTGAACAGCCCTGAAAGCCCCAATGACAGGTTAACTCTGGTGGGAGGAAGACTGGGGGCCACAGTGGGAGTCAGTTACCTCCAATCAGTTCATTTTAGGGATCGTAAGGAGGGGGTACAGATTAGAATTCTCAAGTACCCCCCACACAGGCTGCTGGTTACGGACTTGCCAAAGTGTGCGGAGAAGGCAGCGGCATTAATAGCTTCTCTGGAGGACCTAGAAAGGCAGGAGATAATATCACGGGTTAAACCCGGAGAAATAGGCAGGGGTTGCTATTCCCACATCTTCGTGGTTCGGAAGCCTTCAGGGAAATTTAGGCTCATCCTGAACCTGAAACCCCTGAACCTGTCAATCTCCTACAAAAAGTTTCGGATGGATTCCATTTTTTCTGTAAAAACACTACTTCCTCCGAATTGCTACATGGTGTCCATAGATCTAAGGGATGCCTATCTGCACATTCCGATCGCAGAGGACAGTCAGAAATTCCTCAGGCTGGCGGTAAGGTTCGGGGAGGAGGTAGTGCATCTGCAGTTCCAGGCCCTCCCCTTTGGGCTCTCCTCGTCGCCCCGGATATTCACCAAGGTTTTGGTGGAAGTTCTGGCCTTTATGCGACTTCAGGGAATTTCAGTAATCGCATACCTGGACGACCTGCTCCTTTTTGCTTCCTCCCCGGAGCAACTGGTCCAGGATTTGCAGTTAGCAAGGAGTATTCTGGAACATCTGGGATGGCTCCTAAATTTGGAGAAGTCCAGCCTAGTTCCATCCCAGAGGATTACATTTCTAGGTTACATCCTGGACTCAACCCAGAGGAGAGTTTTCCTTCCCGAAGAAAAGATTGCCAAAATAGGCGGAGCCTTGGCAGTTCTGCAGGGCAATCACCAGATCACCATAAGAAGAGCCATGTCAGCCTTGGGGTTGCTGACAGCTGCCCTCCCAGCGGTAAAATGGGCAGGATTGCACTTTCGCCCCTTACAGTGGTTCATTCTGAAAGTTTGGGACCGCACTCAGAAGTCCTTGGACTCGGCGGTCTTCATTCCTGTACGGGTGAAGAGATCCCTGTGGTGGTGGAGAAAGGCAGCAAACCTATCACAGGGTCTGGAGTGGGTTCTGCCTGTGTCCAAGATTGTGACAACAGACGCAAGCGGTACAGGTTGGGGAGCACACCTGGAGGCGAGTCTGGCACAGGGTTCCTGGGGTGTCGAGGACGCGGTACAGTCCTCGAACTGGAGAGAACTGGGGGACATTTTTCTGGCCCCAGGGCTTTCCAACAGGAGCTCCAGGGACATCATGTGCAGATCCGCTCAGACAATTCCGCAGCAGTTGCTTATGTAAACCGACAGGGGGGCACCAAAAAGCGGTTCCCTTTGGGGTCTGACGGAAATGATTTTCAGTTGGGCCTAGGTCACGGTACTCTCACTATCGGCGGTTCACCTGAAGGGGGAATTAAACCAGAGAGCAGACTTCCTCAGCCGGAGGAAGTTGAGGGAAAGCGATTGGGTCCTCAATCAAGTCATCTACAAGATGATTATCGAGAAATGGGGGATCCCATGTGTGGACCTTTTCGCTTCAGGGGAAAACACGAAGGCCCCCCTCTTTTTCTCCCTGAACCACTGGGACGGGGCGATAGGGGTGGACGCTCTGTCTCAGAGCTGGCATTTTGCCAAATGCTATGCCTTCCCCCCTCCGGTTCTATTACCTGCGGTCTTGAAAAAATTCCAGTTAGAGGACACGACCCTGATCTTGATAGCTCCACACTGGCCCAGGAGGCCATGGTTCTCGGTCCTAAGGAAACTGGCGGTGGAACCACCCTGGATTCTACCGGTCAGGGAAGATCTACTCTATCAAGGCCCAGTCTGCTGCCCTCAGGTGGAGAGGTGGAATCTGGCTGCCTGGCTACTGAAGAGGACTTGCTGAGAAGTAAGGGGTTTTCCGAAGGACTGATAACTCTTCTGAATTCTAGGAAAGAGGAGACGCGCAGAATCTATTTGAAAGTCTGGAAGAAATTCAGTTCTTGGTGCACAGAGAGCTCCTCTAGTGTTCGCAGTCCAGTAGCAGTGCTAGAGTTCCTACAGAGTGGGGCAGATAAGGGGTTGGCACTTAGTACCCTTAAAAGTCAGGTGTCGGCTTTAAGTGTATTCCTTGAACAACAGCTAGCAGTGAATTTCTGGATATCCAGGTTTTTCAGAGCTTTAAGAAGGCAGAGACCAGTCAGCTCTCGCCCCTTTCCGGTATGGGATCTATCCTTTGTACTACAGGCCCTTACAGAGGGTCCTTTTGAACCTATTGAGTCTTGTACGGTGAAGTTTTTAACCCTCAGACGGTTTTCTTAGTAGCCATCACTACTGCAAGGAGGGTCGGTGAGCTACAAGCCCTCTCTAGGAGGGCGCCTTTTTTTCAAGTTTTTCCGGATAGGATTATTTTTAAAACCGATCCGGCCTTTTTTCCAAAGGTGGTTTCAGAATTTCATAGAAGCCAGGAAATTTGTTTACCCACTTTTGCTCAAATCCTGTGAAGGAACAGGAACAGGTCTTCCACAAGTTAGATGTCAGAAGATGTACATTAAGGTACTTGGAGGTTACGGAGCAGTTTAAGAAATCCGACTCCTTTTTTGTTTCCTTTTCAGGGGCAAGGATGGGTTCCAAAGCCTCTAGACACACTATAGCCAGATGGCTAAGATTGGCTATCAGTCAAGCCTATATAGCAAAGGGGGTGGAAGTTCCGGAAGGTATTAGGGCTCATTCCACCAGGGCTATGGCAACGTCACAGGCAGAGTGAGCTGGTGCTACACCCGATCAGATCTGCAGAGCAGCAACGTGGTCAAGTTTTAAGACTTTCGTTAAGCACTACAGACTGGACTTATTGTCTGCCCAGGACCAGGCTTTTGGGCGTAAAGTTCTACGGCAGTAGTCCCACCCTAGGGTAAGTGCTCGCTTATCCTCTCAAGTGTGCTGTCCTGAAAGACGAAAGAGGGAAAATCGAAGTTACTTACCGGTAACGTTTTTTCCAGGAGTCTTTCAGGACAGCACCGGTACCCACCCAAATATTGTCTTGCCACTAGGACGTGAGAGCATCAGGAATATGAAAGTTATGATGTGTTCTTATGTCTCCCTAGACTGGCCCGAGGTTCTCGTGCAAAAACTGACGGGCTAAAGGGAAGGGGCGACTTAAAAGTCTGGTGGAGGCGGTGTTTCCTAACAGGGGAAGAGCCGAGGTCTCTCAAGTGTGCTGTCCTGAAAGACTCCTGGAAAAAACGTTACCGGTAAGTAACTTTGATTTCTTTTTTTTTTATTTCAGGCTTCCCAGCCTAGTGGTGAGATGTGGGGTTTTATTGACCCCATATCTCACTGTAAAGAGGTCCTGTCATGCCATATTCCTATTACAAGGGATATTTACATTCCCTGTAATAGGAATAAAAGTGATCAAAAATTTTTTTTTTTTTTAAAAAGTGTCAAATTAAATTTTTTTAAGTAAAATTAACAATTAAAAAAAAAAAAATTTTTTTAAAGTGCTCCTGTCCCCGTGTGCTCGCACGCAGAAGCAAACGCATACGTAAGTCCCGCCCACATATGAAAACGGTGTTGAAACCACACATGTGAGGTGTTGCCGCGAACGTTAGAGTGAGAGCAATAAATCTAGCCCTAGACCTCCTCTGTAACTCAAATATGTAAGCAGTAAAAAATTTTAAAGCATTGCCTATGGGGATTTTAAAGTACCGAAGTTTGGTGCCATTCCACGAGCGTGTGCAGTTTTGAAGCGTGACATGTTAGGTTTCTATTTACTCAGCGCAACTTCATCTTTCACATTATGCAGAAAAATTGGGCTAACTTTACTGTTTTGTTTTTTTTTAAAGCATGAAACTGTTTTTTTTCCAAAAAAAAGTGTTTGAAAAATTGCTGCGCAAATACCGTGCGAGATAAAACGTTGCAATGACTGCCATTGTATTCTCTAGGGTCTCTGCTAAAAAAAACATATATAATGTTTGGGGGTTCTGTGTAATTTTCTAGCAAAAAAATAATGATTTTTACATGTAGGAGCAAAGTGTCAGAATTGGCCGGGTTGGTAAGTGGTTAAAGTGTAAATGATGCCTTTAAGTTTGAAAGACCTAAACCCCCCCCAGGAAAAAAAAATATCTATGGCCCTGTATGAGGATACTTGTCCCTTTAGATTTAGAGGTTGAGGACTGACTGTGATAAGATGTTGGAAAATATTTGTTTGATAGTTTGGGTATCTTGTCTGCCCTAAAATGAGTCTCTTGAAGGAATGTTAACCCTGTGTCTCCAAAGCTCGGCTAGACAGCTAGTACGCTTCTCTGTGGAAGTCAACCCCTTGACATTCCAAGATAGGACCTTTACAGTCATAGTGCCAGAGATATAGCGTTGATCACTGTCTACTCCCGGAGTGTGTGTGTGTGTGTGTGTGGTGGTGGTGGGGGGGGGGGGGTTGGGCGCGTTTGGGAGGAGGGAGGAGAAAAAAAAATGTAAGTAGAGAAAGGGAAAGAAGAGTGGATTAGGTTGAGGATATTAAAGGGTCTAGGAAAAGGTAAGGATTCCACAGTGGAGAGCTACTGCCACCTGGGCAGAGTATTCCTAGGGTGAAGAGTGGTAAGACACAGTTAGGCACAGAGCCCCAATCATTGGAGTCCCCGCAGCTATTTTAATTATGTGTTAAGGCACCGGTGGTGCTTGGCAGGGTTAAACTGGAGAGTCAAAAAGGAGAGAAAAAAAAATATAAAATAAATTAATAAAAATAGAATAAACGCAGCCCCCTTAAGTAGACTGGAAACCCCCTAGAGGAGGGTTAGTGTCAGTGCTGGTCATGTGCACAAGATTCAAACTAAGTAGACAATATAGTCTCAACTAGATCATGGAGTTGTGCGACCACTGAGCCTGTCCTGATGCAGTGCAGCAGGACAGGGGTGTGACTGCATAAGTGGCAGATCAACACTCACACTAAGGACACAAAAGTGTAAAGGTTTCAAACCAATAATGGTAATATTAACAGCAATATCAACCTGCAAACTGACCAAAACGAACAAAGAACATATAAGGGCATACTGACATCCTTATTAGGTATAGGTATTATGAAAAATGAGAAGAAAAAAAACCCAAAAGAAAACAAAACTGTATTTCAGTTAATCAGGGTAGGCATGAGGTCGATGTGAGTGTACCCGGGCCTATAAGATACTCGTATAGCATTCTGGGTACGCCCTGCTAAATGAGGGTATAGGTAGGATCAACCGGCCGCTTCCTCATTCAGAACTTGATGCCAGGAGTTCCCTGCTGAGCGAGCCTGTGAGAGACCCCCACAGTAGTGCCAATTGTTTCAAGCCCTCTGCGGTCTGCCCATGGGGGCCTGATTAGGATCCCTGGGGATGATCACTGTGAGCCAATTGGGAATATTGAACTGGATCCATCTCTGTAAAGGCAAACGGGTACGGAAGTTCTGATGGATGGCGTAGGGGGAAGGTATCTGATCCCTTGTGAACTATGAGATGGAATGGGTGCCCCCATTTGTAAGTGAGCCCCTTCTCGCCAAGACCATCCAGAAGAGGTTTGAGTGACCGCCGCATCAGAAGTGTCTTTCTGCAAATGCCCGGAAGAAGGTAGATCGAAGCACCATCAAATTCCAAGACACCCACTTGCCAAGCTCATCGTAATATCTCCTCTTTGAGGATAAAAGAGTGCAAACAGCAGAGGATGACTCTGGGAATGTCAGAAGGACCGGATCTAGGGCCCATGGTTCTGTGCACCCTATCGATTAATTATTTCTGTATCTGGTGTGCGATCCAGGTAACGGTTAAAGATATTATTCACTGTTTTGTGTAACTCTGATTGCATGACAGATTCTGGGATCCCTCTCAGCCTGATGTTTTGTCGTCAGCTGCGATTCTCCAAGTCGTCAAGATGCAGTTGTAGTTGTATCATTTGATCATTGAGGTCAGAATTAGAGGACTGTAAGACCTGCACAGTCTGTGTCACTGTCTGCTGTTCCTGTCAAGGACAGTAACATGAGAGTCCAGGACAGACACCTCTTGCTTGACGTTTTGCACTTCCCCTTTAAGGCTGTCTCCATTCTATGGACCATTGTCTCTATCCCTTGTGGGCAGCTGTTTTAGAAATGCCCACAGCTTTTGCACTGAGTCAGCATTTAGAGGGTTACCCTGTGATTGGGGTGAGTTAGGGATGTTACTCACTGGGCCTTTGTGTGATGAAATCATTCCCCGTTCATCTGGGTTGTGCTCCGGGCTGTAACACAGGACGCCATGTGGTGTTGCAGCCGTGGGAGAGCTTAGGGCTGCACAGGTCATCCTCTGCTGCTGTGGAGACTGTCAGCGATCTGGGAAGGCAGGGGGAGAGGTCACTAGGGGATGTGAAGGATGGCATAGTGTGCTCATTCGCCTGCTGCAGTAATGGACCCGGCTCTGCGATGTCCTCCGTCGTGGCTGTGTGGCAGGCAGGCGCAATCTTTGAAATCGTGGGCGTGGATGCCGCGGGTTGTTGCTAACGATCTATGCTGTATGGGGTAGTGGCGGGGTAACGGTCTGGCTTCCTGGACATATACGGGTCTGATGGGCACCTATGCTGTGCTGTAATTTGGCTCAGGTAAGCTGCGGGAGAGCTGCTGGCCAGGAGCTCTGTGAGAGAATGTCCTTACGCCGCCATGCCTAGACCATGCCCCTGTGTCTGGGGAATTTTATGATGTAGCAAGAATGGAGTTTATATTACAACTGCAGACAAGAATATTTTTCTGGATCTGCAGCCCCTGTGTCATCATATAATCTCATTTTTAAATTAGAATCAGGGTAATACGTTTTTACTATACTTATTTTCCATTTTATCTGCAGTTTTTCTTTAATTCCCGTGATGTACAGAAGTAGACAGTGATGTGTTAGGAAGGACAGGAAGGAATGATAGGAAGGTTATAAACGAACTGCACACTGGAGACTATTTGGATGATGAACTTCCAGCTACTCTTTTCTGGATGTACATTGCTGGAGTAATATTTATTTACTCACCTTTAAGTTATTAACCCTAGCTGTCTTTTTGAGCTGTAAATCTCTGGGGCATTGGCCATCTACTCTTGAAACTGTCATAGTGAAGACTCTGGGTCTGAGCCAGACAGCTTTGAGAGCTCAGTACTAGAAAGCGGCAGAAGAAATGTCTTGCAGTACTAAGTGACTGTGGCGGACGCACTGCTCTTTTCTGCACAATTATCTGTTCACAGTGTCATATCTCATTTGCGACTGATTTGAAATGGAACACAGCATGGAGCAGAAGTGCCCCTCTCCTCTGGCAGATTGAAAACAAGGAGCGCATTATTAGCACTTTTATTTTTATACCATGTGTTTATGGAGAGAGCACAGCTGAAACAAGGTGGACAAAGCAAGCAAAAAAAAACACAAAGGGCTATCAGCACGAGGCAGGAGCTGAGCATTGTAATCAGTATAATTACCCTAGATGAATCAGGACTAGAGTGGCACAAGTACAATACTGTAGAAATTACTAACTTTTATTTTATAGCTTACTAGAAAAAGTCTGCCCATTTGTTGAACGTGCTTACGGAGGAAAGGGGGCATAACTGCAGTCACAGAAGGCACAAAAGTGTGCATTGGTAAAGTGGCGGCAACTGCTGAGCCATGTGTTGGTGCAGTGGCAGTGAGCCCTGAGGTGGGTGTTAGTGCAGTTGCGAGTGAAGTAGTAGCATTTTAGAACACCACTGGACTGTGTGACTGCATACATCAAATACCTGTTTTTTGCACTGCACGGGCCGGTATTTTTTTTTGGTTTTTTAATTTCAAGAAATAGGGCTAACCAAATCCAAAGCATTTGCTGTGTTTCTGGGTCATTAACTACTTTGACTCCAGTTGTTATACTAATGAATGTCCCTTCCTGAGACCTCTATGACTGGCCTGTACAGTGTATACAGTGCTTTGAAAAAGTATTCACAACCCTTGAAAATTTCCACATTTTGTAAAGTTAAAACCAAAAACGTAAATGTATCTTAGTTAATAGACCAACACAAAGTGGCACATAATTGTGAAGTGGAAGTAAAATGATAAATGGTTTTCAATTTGTTTTTACAAATAAATATCTGAAAGTGTGGCGTGTATTTGTATTCAGCCCCCTTTACGCTGATACCCTAAGGCTATGTTTCCACTAGTGCGACTTTTCATGCGACTTGGGACTGAAAAGTCGCATGACAAATTGTATCCCATGATTTCCAATGAGTACCGTTCATATCTGTGCGACTTCAAGTCGCAGCGACTTCAAAGTAGTCCCTGCACTACTTTGGTCCCACTTTGATGCGACTTGAGGTCCAAAGATACAGGCATTGCTTCAAATCGCGGTAAAAAGTCGCGGTAAAATCGCGGTAAAAAATCGCGGCAAAATCGCGCGACTTTGGGGACGCAATAGTGGAAACATAGCCTTACTAAATCTAGTGGAACCAATTGCCTTCAGAATTTACCTAATTAGTGAGAGTTCACCTGTGGGTAATTTAATCTCAGTATAAATACAGCTGTTCTGTGAAGCCCTCGGAGGTTTGTTAGAGAACCTTAGTGAACAAACAGCATCATGAAGGCCAAGGAACACACCAGACAGGTCAGGGATAAAGTTGTGGTGAAGTTTAAAGCAGGGTTAGGTTATAAAAAAAATATCCCGAGCTTTGAAGATCTCACGGAGCACTGTTCAATCCATTATCCGAAAATGGAAAGAGTATGGCACAACTGCAAATTTACCAAGACATGGCCGTCCACCTAAACTGACAGGCCGGGCAAGGAGAACATTATTTAGAGAAGCAGCCAAGAGGCCCATGGTAACTCTGGAGTTGCTGCAGAGATCCACAGCTCAGGTAAGAGAATCTGCCCACAAGACAACTATTAGTTGTGCACTCCACAAATCTGGCCTTTATGGAAGAGTGGCAAGAAGAAAGCCATTGAAAGAAAACAATAAGGAATGCAGTTTGCAAAAAGCCATGTGGGGGGACACAGCAAACGTGGAAGAAGGTGCTCTGGTCAGATGAGACCAAAATTTAACTTTTTGGCCTTAAAGCAAAATGCTATGTGTGGTGGAAAATGAACACTGCACATTACCCTGAACACACCATCCCCACTATGAAACATGGTAGTGGCAGCATCATGTTGTAGGGATGCTTTTCTTCAGCAGGGACAGGGAAGCTGGTCAGAGTTGATGGGAAGATGGATGGAGGCAAATACAGGGCAATCTTAGAAGAAAACATTGTTCTGTTCTCGCTACACGTTTGCCCCTGACGTGTATGTAGCTCAACTTACAGTTTAAACCTTGAATCCTAAAATAACCAGACTGTCTGTAACTTTGGATCTTTATTACAATGAACAGGTGGTGGCCATATAAGAATAGGATGTACACGTATGTGTATGGTGAAACTAGAAATACGCAGATAAATGAACATATAAGAATTACATGAACATAAACAAATGTCCACTAGGTATACAGGTAAATAATCTTTAGCATACCAAACAAGGAAGGAACTCCCAACAAATGTCGTATGGCGGGCTATTTTCGGCGGACAACGGTCTGTTGTCAGATTTTCATATTGTTTGTACACAAGTCCGTCACACAAAAGTCCAAAGTACAAACAAGCATGCTTGGAATTAATGCTCACCAAACACTACATTAGCAGAAGGTGCCCAAAGGGTGGCGCTCAAGAGCTGAAATTCCACGTAGTACGTCACTAAGTTTGTGTTTGTTGGCCAGCAATTGTGTACCATGTGTATGCAAGACAAGTTCCCGGCACACGCCCTTCGAACAAAAGTCTGACGCTCTGTTGGCCAACAATCGGATCTCGTGTACAAAGCTTTACTCTGTTTTGCCTGTTTCTCAGCTTGTGTCAGCTCAGCACGCTCTGTCCATCGCCAGCCCACTCTCTGTGTCCAGTTCAACCCGCTAGTTCAGCCCACTCTGTGTCCAGCACCAGCCTGCTCTCACTATGTTCAGCGCCAGCCTGCTCTCACTGTGTCCAGTTTAGCCCACTCTCACTGTGTCCAGGGCCAGCCTGCTCTCACTGTGTCCAGTTTAGCCCACTCTCGCTGTGTCCGGGGCCAGCCTGCTCTCGCCGTGTCCGGGGCCAGCCTGCTCTCGCCGTGTCCGGGGCCAGCCTGCTCTCGCCGTGTCCGGGGCCAGCCTGCTCTCGCCGTGTCCGGGGCCAGCCTGCTCTCGCCGTGTCCGGGGCCAGCCTGCTCTCGCCGTGTCCGGGGCCAGCCTGCTCTCGCCGTGTCCGGGGCCAGCCTGCTCTCGCCGTGTCCGGGGCCAGCCTGCTCTCGCCGTGTCCGGGGCCAGCCTGCTCTCGCCGTGTCCGGGGCCAGCCTGCTCTCGCCGTGTCCGGGGCCAGCCTGCTCTCGCCGTGTCCGGGGACAGCCTGCTCTCGCCGTGTCCGGGGACAGCCTGCTCTCGCTGTGTCCGCCCCGGTGAGAGCAAGTTGGCACTGGACACAGGGAGAGCAGGCTGGCCCCGGACACAGCGAGAGCTCTCACTGTGTTCAGTTTAGCCCGCTCTCACTGTGTCCAGTGCCAGCCTGCTCTCACTGTGTCCAGTTTAGCCCGCTCTTACTGTGTCCAGCACCAGCCTGCTCTCACTTTGTCCAGTGCCAACATGCTCCCACTGTGTCCAGTTTAGCCCACTCTCACTGTGTCCAGTTTAGCCTGCTCTCACTGTGTCCAGCTCAGCCCGCTCTGTGTCCAGCACTAAGCCACTCTGTGTCCAGCTCAGCCCAGGGCTCTAACCTTACTTTTCATTTTTAGGGTCTCGTTTTAATGCACAGGTGTGCAGGCAGTCCCATTCATGTCTTTTGGGATGCAGCGGCTGCATGAACACGGGCATGTCGTCAGTTTCCTTTCATGTCTATTGGGATGCTTTATTTCTATGGGGATGCAGTGGCTGCAAGGACACTTCTCCCAATCTGACATCTGTGTATTATTTAACTGTTTCTGAAATATGCGCCCGAAAAGTCCAATTTAAAGCCTAACTCTAGGTTTACTTTTATTTTAAATAGTTTGTTTGGGCCAAGCTGGCCCAAATGAACGTTTTTCTGTACTAATAGATGTACCTGCTATCATGCTGTTTAAACTGTAGCATCAGCTACTTACTATATACAGCGCTGTGTGCTGACAGCACTACAGGGATCTCCTATCTGCTGCTGGAACAAAATCAGGTTGGGCTGAGCGCTGCACAGCCATTCAGACAACTGTTTTTTAACATTGAATACAATACAATACATCCCCTCATTGGCTGAGGTGGAGATTGTGACATCATCTGCCCATCTCGATCAGTAAAGGAAACAGTTCATTTGGGCCAGCTTGGCCCAAACAAACTATATAAAATAAACGTAAAACTGCAGTTGGGTTTAAGTGATATGGTAGAATTATTAGGTGAGAGGTGGGACAATTAGTCCCGGGTACCTTCATTCAGGGACAATACAGTGTCCCGGAATTAAATTGACAGAGCGAGCAAACGCTGCCATAGCGCTGGCGCTCGCTCTGCCTCCCGCTCCATCTGAGACTCTGGCCACTGGTTGCTAGAGCCGCCTGGCATCTAGCAACCAGTGACGTCACAGCTGCGACTCCTGCCCAGCACACAAAGCAGAGAAGAATTTAACTTTCTCCTCCTCCGCGCCACTGCTCTCCACCATACCGGGCAACCTGTCGGCATCGGAAACCCCAAAGACACTGTTGCCGGCAGTACACTCCGGGTCACTACGATTTCCGCCCCCGGCTGTCTCCCTGACTCTATCAGCAGAGCTGACCGAAGTCGCCACCCCTCCTTGGCTGTTTACTTCATTACATGTACACAGGAGCCAAATGAGGTCTGTTCTAAGCTTATTGTAGGTAGATGGTCAGATGAGGGGGACAGGGACAGTGATCAGTAAAAAGTTAAAAATTGCCCCCCAGCACATATCCAACCCCCCTCACCTCACTACTAGCACAAGTGATGGGGGGTCTGTACTAAGGGAGGGGGATGTATACTGAGGGAGGGGGGATCTGTACTTAGCAGGGGGGGTCTGTACTGAGGGAGGGAGATCTATACTGAGGGGAGGTCTGCACTGAGGGAGGGGGGTCTATACTTAATGGCAGGGGTTGACACCATGTTTTACCGCACCGGTGGGGTGACACAAACCCTAGCGAAGCCACTGCCACCCACCTCCTCTGTCGTCTCCATGCCCACTCCAGCATGCTGTAAAACAGGGGTCCCCGGGCCGCACTGCCACTGGAAGGAGCCACATCAGTGGCAGGAGGGGCTTTCACCTTCTCGGGGCTCTGGTGTGTTGGACTGGTGGCAGGCTATGGGTGGCAAGTGGCACTGCATCTAGCGGCAGGTGATGGTGGCAAGTGAAACACTGCATATGGTGGCAGGTGATGGTGGCAAGTGACACACTGCATCTGGCGGCAGGCTATGGTGGCAAGTGACACACTGCATCTGCTGGCAGGCGACAGTGGCACACGCTGCATCTGGTGGTAGGCGACGGTGGCACGCTGCATTAGGTGGCAAGTGACAGGCTCGGGGTTTCCAATGATTCTGCATTATGGTGAGTTGAACCAATACATTATATATAACAATGTAGTAATAGAAATTAATATGATTTGATCATCCTGACACCATATCAAGCATGGTGTTGGGATGATATAAGTGCTAAAACCAGCCATTCACCTGACAAATCACTCGCCCCTGAAATCCCCATCAACTGCGAGACTACATTCAACACCCCCTTGGTCCTTGGCAAACTTGTCCCTGAATGCATAATCACTGAACAAAAAACTGTTCTAGCCTGTCCTCCAAAAGTCAGTGATTAGGCACCGCCATCTAGCCCCCTTCTCCAGCCTTAGAGAATGTGAAGTCAGGCTGTCAATCATAGGCCACAAATCAAGAACATTCTGTGACAGTCATGTGTCACTGCTGCTTGCACTTGTCAACAACCAGAGGTTAGAGGAGATGAAGCTTTAGCTGTTGACAAAAATCTAACTCCTATCAGTAACAGCGGTGTTTAGTTTGCCTAGGCTGCACATTTTGGTTAAAGAAGCAATGTTTGAAACAGCTGTTGGGGCAGAATATGAATCATGATTCTTTTGAAAAGGGAAAGTTCATTTTAAGTTTAGCATAGTGAATGTATTGGTTCAGTGCATATACAATAATCTTTAACGCCAGTGTCTAGGTTTACTTTCACTTTAATAATACCTTTAGGCCAGGCGTAGACAACCTTAACCCTTTCATGCCTAAACCTGTTTCTGACATTTGTTGCTTACAAGTTAAATCCGTATTTTTTGCTAGAAAAATACTTAGAACCCCCAAACATTACATTATATATATTTTTTTAGTAGAGAATCTAGAGAATAAAATGGCGATTGTTGCAATATTTTATGTCACATTGTATTTGTGCAGCGGTCTTTCAAATGCAATTTTTTGGGAAAAAATGCACTTTCATGAATTAAAAAAAAAACGAAACAGTAAAGTTAGTCCAATTTTTTTGTATAATATAAAAGATGATGGTACCCCGAGTAAATAGATACCTAACATGTCATGCTTTGATTTGAATTGCACACACTTGTGGAATGGCGACAAACTACGGTACCTAAAAATCTCCATTGGCGACACTTTAAAAAAAAATAAACGGTTACCAGGTTAGAGATACAGAGGAGGTCTAGTGCTAGAATTCTTACTGTTGCTTCTGACGATCACGGCGATACCTCACATGTGTCATTTGAACGCCGTTTACATATGCGGGTGCGACTTGCGTGTGTTTTTTTTTTTTTTTTGCGCTGGCTCATGGGGATGGGGCGCTTTAAAATTATTTTTTTTTTTATTATTTTTTTTACCATGTCACTTTAAAAAAAAAATTGATCACTTTTATTGCTGTCACAAGGAATGTAAAAAATATCCCTTGTGTCAGTAATAGGTGGTGACAGGTACTCTTTATTGAGAGAGCTGGGGTCTAAAAGACCCCAAATCCCTCCTTTGCACTTTAAAGTATTCAGATCGCCAAAAACGGCAATTCTAAATACTGTCATTTTTTTTTTTCATTCGCCGCCATTAGCAGCCGAGTAAACCGAAAGTGACGTTGTCACGTCGCTTCCGTGTTTACACATAGGAGACTGGAAAGAAGGGCGTGAAATCACTCTAGCCGGTGGAAGTGCTGGATCGTCGATCGGGTCTCCCGGTGGGACAGGAGGCCCAGGAAGAGCGGCAGAAAGCGGCGGGAGGGGGGAGATGTCCCCTCTCGCTCCTCCGGGATAACAGCCGAGTGGCTTTTAGCTGCATTGATTGTTATCCCTGAAATGCAGACCGCCCGCCCTAAAAAATGGTACCGGGATGATGCCTGCAGCTTATACTAACGGGATATCTATCCGATTCTCTAATCCCAGTGGTATCCTACTATGCTCCTAACAAAACTCCATCCTCATTCCTCTCCCATTTATTACAGGTAATTGATACTCATAAAACGGGCACACTTTTAATCTGGGGAGTTTCGAATCAAGTCCTTTATCCTTTTTAAGATAAATCCCCAACTCCTATTGCATCTAGTTCTCAATCTCATAAGTTCCAACAACTTCTTCAACAACACTCTTTATTAGATTCTTGGCATGAAATCAATCCTGCTAGGCGTCAATTTACTTTTTATTCTCATCCCCATAAATCATTTTTCCTGTATTGATCACATTTTGATCTCAATAGGCATGACCCCTGAACTCCTTTCTTTTATATATTACCCCTTTTACATGGACTGACCACTGTGCTGTACTTTCAACTTTCACTTCTCTAATACCCAAAACACAAGATTCTACATGGCATATTAATGACTCAATCCTATCTCATTCATCACACTCCTCCTGATCTAGAACTAGCCATAAAAGATTACCTGGCCAATAATGAGACCCCTGATATATCCCCACTGACCCTATGTGAAGCTCATAAACCTGTTCTCCGTGGAGTTTGTATACGCCAAGCCTCATTTCTTAAAAGAGAAAATCGACAACTAAAACAAAAGTTAGCTGCAGAATTTAATACGTGCCACACAATCTTTCAATGCAATTCTACCCCTGTGACTAAATTACTGCTTGATAAAGCACGTTTAAACCTTGACCTTTTTTTATCAGAATCTGTAGATAAAATGTTATGTAAGTCTAAACATACATTTTTTCTTAAAGCGAATAAACCCAACACTCTTTTAGCCCGAGCACTTAAAAAACGAAATTGCCTCTTTAAACCGATTCAACTGAAATTATCTCATGATACATTTACTAGTAATCCAGTAAAGATTCTCCACACCTTTCAAAAACATCTTGCCCCCTTATATAAAAAGGAAGGATCTTTTGATCAAACTTTAGCAGAATCATTTTTTTCACAAATCAAACTTCCTACTATTCCTTTAGCCCAACGCGATTGTCTTGAAAGCCCCTATTACAGCTATCGAAATTAAATTAGCAATTAACTCTCTTAAACCAAATACACATCCAGGCCCAGAAGGCTTCTCTGCCCTATGCTATAAGAAATTCTCATATCCTTGCTCCAATGTTAACAGACGCATTTAATTCTCTCCTTAACGATCAATCCTTTTGCCCCAAAACATTAACGGCTATAATTTCAATGATCCCCAAACCTCAGACGATACATCTTGTTCTAACTATAGACCCATATCATTACTCAACCTTGACATTAAGTTACTAGCGAAAGTCTTAGCGACCCACTTAAATAGTGTAATAGGTTCTTTAATAAATAAAGACCAGGTCAGCTTTATTCCACGGCGCCAAGCGGCAGATAATGTAGGCAGGACTACTTTACTAATTCAAGCAGCTAAATCACGACAAATACCCATCTGTCTCTTATTTTTAGTAGGGATGGGCGAACGGTTCGGTGCGAGTTCGGCTGAACTTTCGTTGTTCAGACGTTCGGAGAACAGCCGAACGAACAGGATGTTCGACCGTTTGTTCAGCCCCCCGAACCGACCACAATGCATTGTGGCGTTGAACAGTGCATTGCAAGCCCTGATTGAAGCAGTGAAAGCTTCAGCCAATCAGGGCACAGCACTGTCAGAGTCATGATTGGACACTGTCATCATGACTTTATCCAATCATGGCTTATTCCCGCCCCACAGTATAAAAGTATTCTTTCAATGGCAGCCATTTTCAGTGTGATTTTGGTGTGGAGAGAGATAGAACAGGGCTCTGTTCAGTGCTATTAGTGTGCTATACTGTGCTATTTTGCTTCAGTTGTCAGTGTAGATTATTAGTTTAGTGTCAGTCTAGGGATAGTGTAACTGTAGTGAGGAGGACCATCATTCAGCTTTTTATAGTGTGCAGCTAGAGTAGGGACAGCTCAGATAGTTTCAGTGTAGTGTAGTGAGACCGTGTCAGTAATCTTGACATTAGTATATAGCTAGAGTAGGGACAGTTCAGATAGCTTCAGTGTAGTGACGGTTGTCATATCGTTACGTTACTGCCAGTTTAACGCCATATCGTTTTGCGTGCGTTACTGCCAGTTTAACGCCATATAGTTCTGTGTGCGTTACTACAAGTTTAACGCCATATAGTTTTGTGCGTTACTACCACTTTAACGCCATTTACTTCTGTGCGCGTTACTGCCAGTTTAACGCCATATAGTTCTGTGCATCACTGTACGTTTGGCGCATTATTTTGCAGTATATTATCTTGTATCCGTGAAGTGTGTCTGTGTAGTGTGAGTACTCAAATTAAAGGGCACCAAACACCTCTTTACATTGAATACAGTGCATCTACGTACAGATTTCAACTTCTCCTTTACATTTGCTTATAAACATTGCCCCCTGCCTCCCAATAATGTCTGGGAGAACAACAAGGAGAGGCAGACGTTCCCTTGGCACTGTAAGGGGGCCAGCAACAAATGTGTCCACAGGCAAAGGTGGACGTGGTGGTCAGTCCTCAGGCAGGGCATAATTTCCTCTGTTTATTGAGTTTGCCCATGCTATCCAGCCGCAGCATGCAGAGGAGGTGGTGGACTGGCTTACTAAACTCTCCTCATCCTCCTCATCCTCTTGTCACACAAGCAGGGACAAGTGTGCAGTCCCCTGCAGTTGCCAGAGTGGATAAACCTGCCTCCTTGTCCACATCTATTCCTGCCATAGCCCTAACATCAGCCATTGAGAAGTCAGCTGAGTTATTTGACCACAGCGTCAGCCACTTGCACCTTGATGATGCCCAGTGATTACTGGACTCAGATGCTCGTTCTGAAAATGACAGGAACATGAGCGGGAGGAACACTGGTAGACAAATTGGCATTCATGTTCCCCAAGCCGCAGCGTATTGCCAAGTTGTCTCCAGTGGTAATGATGAAGATGGAGGAGATGGAAATGATGATGATGAGGTCACTGATGCAACTTGGGTACCAGGGAGCAGAGGAGGAAGCTGAAGGTGAGGCGGCACAACCCCAAGGAGGTCGGCATCAAGAAAGAGTAGAGAGCAGCCACACTATTCCATCACATTCTGCAGCTGTTATCTCCCAGCCCACTCCCCACAGCTCCGCTATCTGGGCCTTTTTCAGCACATCTGCAGCAGATCACACTGTTGCTATTTGCAAACTGTGTCACCGGCACATCAAACGTGGCAAAAACACCAACCATTTGGGTACCACATGCCTAACAAGGCATTTAACATCCAACCACTCAGCCCGTTAGTAAGAGCACCTAAAAGCCACACAAAAGGGGCACAAATCTGTTCCTCATCCTCCTCCTCCTTACCCACTTCAGTCTGCCCCTGCTATACCGAGTCATTACCTTTCAGCAGCCTCCACTGACAGGGATGATGGTATAGCACAGGGTGTCCAAGGTCCTAGTAGCTCATCTACCAGCAGCACACCACCAGCTGTAGACTGTAGCCGGCAAATTTCTCTGCCTCATCTTCTGCAGCGGAAAAAAATACAGTCCCTGTCACCCACATTCTTGCTTTCATCAACATTATCTCTATAGGGTTACGGTGGGAAGACGCCACCAACACCCAAAGACCAATTTTAACGCACCCATTACTTCTATCCAAAGTCAAAGTGACACCAGAATGTATCCAAAAAATCTCTAATCTTGTTCCCAGTGCACTACATTGTGGCCTCATCATACACACTGGCTCCTCAGCTGTTGCTGAGCAAAATAAAGGCAGCTTGCAGGAAAAATGTCATTTTTTTTTTTTGGCTTTATAAATTCAATTATTGCTGCAGCAGATTCTAGACATGGTACAGATCTGCCACTTTACAGTTAGACTAAGGGAAACCCCCGGCACTATATTGGAAGGAATTTTTCATTTTTAGGCTTTCACTTTAAAAATCAAAAAATCACTGCTCATTTAAAAATGACGTTTTTCACAAACTTTTTTTTTATTGATCCGTGTCCCCCAGGGCAGGACCCAGACCCCTATAAACATTGTATGCCTAATTACTTGCATTTAAGCCTTCAAAATGGGCACTTTTGATATTTAACATTCGGGTCCCATTGACTTTAATGAGGTTCGGTGTTCGGGTCTTAACATTCACGGTGTTCGGAAGTTCTGGTCCAAACCAAACAGGGATCCGTTCGGCCCATCCCTAATCTTTAGATATAAAAAAAAAAGCATTTGATACAGTTTTGTGGCATTACCTACATTTTCTCCTGCAGCGTTGGGGATTTGGTCCTCATTTTCTTAGCTGGGTCTCCTCATTATACAAAAATCCCAAAGCTTATGTTAAATATACTGGATATAAATCAAACCTATTTGACATCTGTAGGGATACGCGTTGGGGATGTCCACTTTCCCCACTCTTATTTGCCCTACTTATTGAACCCCTTGGTCAATCAATCTGTATTGACCCCTCTATTAAATGTCTAGATTTAGCTGGTCACCAACATAAACATTGCCTATTTGCTGATGATATCTAAATCTTTATGTTATCCCCACATATTTTTGCTCCTAATCATATGAGTAAACATGATCACTTTGCCCACTTATCTGGTATAATTAATAACTCTCAAAAATCTATAGCCTTAAATATATCTTTACCTCCTCATATTTTACAACAAGCACAAACATCCCTCTCTTTCTCATGGTCTACTTTACGCCTTCTTTACCTAGGGATAACTCTCACACCCAATCTTTCTGACGTTTTCACTGCCAGTTATCCTCCAATTTTGCGTCAAATATCTAATCTTCTGACACAATGGTCCTCTCCACCATTATCTTGGATAGGTAAAATTAATGTAATAAAGATGGCTATATTGCCCAAAATTCTTTATCTTTATCTTTATCCAGCTTACTTTCTCAGAATACTACAACGTAAGGCATTAATTTTCGTATGGGGTCCTTGAAACCCCGTCTACCCGAACACATTCTTTACCTTCCAAAGCCCAAAGGAGGACTAGGGTTTCCTAATTTTAACACCTATTACCATGAAGCTCAATTAGCCCATATCCCTAAATATTGTGTGAAATTCCGCTTTGGGTTGCGCTGGAATCCATAGATTGTGACCCACTTTCAATAACCAACCTCGTATGGTCTAATTCCTCCGACCGTAAAAAACTCAATAATCCTATAACTAAATATACACTAACCATTTGGGATAAATTTAAATTAGTACATGGACTACAATCTCCCCATATACCTCTTTTATCATTTCTTAAAAATCCACTTTTCTATCCTGCTTGGTCTTCCCCTAAATCTTTAAAAGCATGGATCTCCACTAATTTAGCTTAACTCTGTGAACTAGCAATTCACTACTTCATTCAAAACTTTCCCTGACTTACGTGAAAGTCACAAACTTCCTAATTCAGAGCTCTATCGATATCTTCAGATTAAAGAATAATGTTATGCTCTATATACAAGGAAGAATTAATTTAGATGAATTAACATATTTTGAACATATATGAAAACGTGACCCACACACTAAGGGACTTATTTCAACTCTTTACACTCATCTTATTACTAAACCCAACTGAGACCCACCATCATATGTGGCTAAGTGGGAGATGGATCTTAGGTTTTCATTGGAAGCAGCCAATTGGGACAATATTTGGATCACAACTAAGTCATCCTCACAAAACATAGCTGCATTAGAGACAAATTACAAAGTATTCACACAGTGGTATTTGGTCCCTGTCAGAATTGCTAAATATGCTCCAAATTATTCCCTATCTTGTTTTCGTGGCTGTGGTGATCTTGGATCACATTTTCATACTTGGTGGAATTGCCGGCAGCAAACAATTTCTGGAAAGATCTATTTCTTATGATTTCAGCACTCTTTGAAATCCTTATCAATCCTGATCCTACAATAGCACTTTTAAACTTAAAACCGACCACTCTCTCCTACCGCCAATTCAAACTCCTATTACAGATCACTACAGCCGTGAAACAAACAATTGCCAAAGCTTGGAAATCCCCATCCTTAATAATTGCTGAAACTAAAAATAGAGTCAAACAAGCAACGATCCATGCCAAAACAGAGACTATAACTCAAGATAAAATATCCAACTTTGAGAATATATGGAATCCCTGGGTGACTCACTTTTTGCCTTCCAATTTTGATGCTTCCCTACTAAGACCTTGGTAATCTTGATTTATACTTCCATTCTCTGCATTCATGGTATGTGTTTATTCCCATGTACTACCCCGGGGACCCCTACTACCTCTCATTTCTTTCTTCCCCATCTATTTTTTCTCCTACCTAAGATTACTTTTTCTTTTATCTTCTTTCTCTCTACTACTTTTTCTCCCTATTCTCGCTCTCCTCTTGCAATTTACTCTTTATATAGTTCTGGTAGCAGAACTTTTATTTCCTTGGTTATCATTATACCAATTGTACATAGTTCCAATACGTAGTATACAATTTTAGATTCTATAGTAAATTATTTATTTATTTTTATTTCTATTTAAAAACTATACTCTTGATAATAATTAAGACCTTTTTTTTTTTTTATCTGAGGTCGTCGTATTAACCTGGTCTAAGTTGTTTTTATCCTCTCTTATACAATGTATGACGCAATCTTTTGAGTAATTAGATCCATGCTAAAATTGTTTTAGATAAACTACTTTTAGTTTAAGTTGGAACTACAACTCAATATTATTACCATATATGTGAGCTTTTATTTTGCTGCCACCATATGTACTTATGAATACTAAAAAAAAATTTACAAAAAAAACACATCTTAACTTTGGGATTCTACCAGCCCCCAAACTGCAAATGTAAATGAACCCTTACTTTTCTGAGACCCCTATAAGGCTGCTTTCACACTGATGTGCTGTGGTTTACCTACACCGTGGGTGCAGTGCTTTTGCAACTTTCCTGGGTTAGCTGCGCTTTGCCATAGACTTCTATATTTGCCATAGACTTCTCCTGCAGGTGTGGTGCACTTTCTGAAAGCACACCAAAACTTCCACATTCAGGAGTTATGGTTTAAAAAGTGCACCAAACCCACAGGATATAATAGAAGTCTATGGCTAAGTGCAGCAAACCCGCAAGAAAGCTGCAAGTACACTGCAATGCACCCACGGTGTGGGTAAATCGCAGAGAATTAGTGTGAAAGCAGCCCTATACTATGATGCCCAGTGTATTGCTTCACACTAACCCAAAGATCTCTTCTTTCCTGCTGCTGACACCAACCACTTTGGAGATTGCTAGCCGGGATAAGAGGTAAAATGCAGCTGGTATCGATCATAGGAGTCAGCACTACAGAGGAGTCATCAGCTTATGTGGCTCTTGCTCTCTACTACAATTCCAACTTTATTAGTAGTCCCTCTGCATTGCACTCTGTTTGATGATCTGGGATGGCAGGTCAGCATGCCCATGATCTCAGAGATCGTGACGTCATCACCCTGCCTCCTCCAGCTTTGCACATTGTAAGTTTGCTTACTCACACCCGATGTACTGCTAAAGAAGCTGAAAATCATTGTAATATTCAGCACTACTAAAGTGATAGCTGCAATCTTCTGGGTCCTGCTCAAGTCCTTTGCAAGTGGCTTCCCCTTTGCACACTGACTACAGTTGATCACTTGTAGGCACTGCTGCCATTTGTAGAATGCCTTGTATATTTTTCATTAAATATAAAGCATTTTTTGATTGGACAAGGTGGAGAAATGAGCGGTAACATCACAATCTCCACCCCATCCAATCAGAAAATGCAGGTGTTCTGTGAATGGTAGTGGTGCCAAGCAAGCGACCCCCTGTGTTCAGTGTTCAAAGGGAGTAGCTGCTCACATAGCACCATACATTACATTTAATTCTAGATCCCCATAAGACATTGCATACTTACAGTATATTGTGGCAAGCTGGACCAATGTAAGTATGCAATACAAATAAGACCTAGCTCTGAGGAAGGGGGTGCACTGTGTTTATGGCCTTTTGTCAGTTGCATTTTGTGAGTACCTACTTTTATACAAAAATTACTTATTATTAAACTATCTTTGGTAATGCACTAGGTGTGCGCGCCTTCCATTTCTGTTTTTCTTGTAGTTCCTTTCGGATTACCCCATTTGAGGAAGGCAGCATTCACCTAGTTTTGGGATACCATATATATCTTTCACACCACCATTTTATCTGACATCTGTTACACCTTGGAAGACCTAGTAGCGCTGGAAGTGACTGTAATAATTAATGTTTTGTACAGAGCTTTAAAAAATATAATTTACGTACAAGTCTAACAGCCTATGAGTCCAATCATACACCAGATAGTAGTTCTCAATATCTTCATTAGAAGCTTTGCCATTTTATACACTTTTTATTTTATAGAGAAATATAGAGCCTCATTCTGAAATCTTTTTCTTATTATATGCAGGTTTGGTAATGGGATTAATAATACGCTATGCAACAAAATCTTATGAAAAGGAGAATGGCGCTGTGTATGACTGCGAGAGCCTGAAGAGCACTCCTTCAGTGCTGCTGATTAATGTCACAGACCATGTCTACCAGTATGAGTACCGGGGGGAGATCAACAAGTACAATGTTAACAATGACCAGGGTAATGCTATGCTGCAGAAGGTAAGTGACAACTAACACAATAGAAAGAATGAAGTAAAGTTTACTAGGTTATCTGCACCCTGCTTCCCTACTTTAGTAACTAAGACCCCCTTGTCTCTTTCAGTCAATTCAGATTTACAATCAAATGCGCTTTAACCACTTCAGCCCCGGAAGGATTTACCCGCTTCCTTACCAGAGCACTTTTTGCGATACGGCACTGTGTCGCTACAACTGACAATTGCGCGGTCATGAGACATTGCACCCAAACAAAATTGACGTCCTTTTTTTCCCACAAATAGAGCTTTCTTTTGGTGGTATTTTACCACCTCTGCGTTTTTATTTTTTGCGCTATAAAAAAAAAAAAAAAAAGAGCGACAATTTTGAAATATACTTGGTAAAAAAAAATCATCGCAATAAGCGTATATTGATTGGTTTGCGCAAAAGTTATAGCGTCTACAAAATAGATATATTTATAGCATTTTTATTATTAATTTTTTTTTTTTTTTTCTTAAATTATTAATTTTTTTTTTTAATTAGTCATGGCAGCGATCTGCGATCTTTATCGTGGCTACAACATTATGGCGGACACTTTTGACACCATTTTGGGACCATTGTCATTTATACAGCGATCAGTGCTATAAAAATGCACCGAATACTGTGTAAATGACACTGGCAGGGAAGGGGTTAAGCACTAGGGGGCGATCAAGGGGTTAAGTGTGTCCTAGGGAGGTGTCCTAACTGTGGGGGGGGTGGGCTTCCACTGACATGACAGTAATCACTGCTCCCGATGAGAGCGAGCAGTAGATCCCTGTCATGTCACTAGGCAGAACGGGGAAATGCCTTGTTTACAAAGGCATCTCCCCATTCTTCCGCTCCATGAAACGATTGCGGGCCCCCGGCGGACATCAAGTCCGCGGGCATGGTCAGGAAGCATGCGGCGCATGCGCCCCCACAATGCCGCATCTTAAAGGGGATGTACCTGTACGCCCATTTGCCCAGCCGCGCCATTGTGCCGACGTAAATCGTCATGCGCTGGTCGGCTAGTGGTTAAAGCATACAGTCATCAGTATATTTGCATATATCTAAAGTATAAGTCTCCATGCGCACTAGACGCTCAAAAAATGCTAATATTTTGTAGTGTTTAGGAACATTTTCAAGTGTCTTTACATACCACTTTAACCACTTGCCTACCAGGCCAATTCTGACATTTCTCTCCTACATGTAAAAATCATAATTTTTTTGCTAGAAAATTACATTAAAATTTTTACTGGTTACATGTTTTGAGTTACAGAGGAGGTCTAGGGCCAAAATTATTGCTCTCGTTCTAACATTCGCGGCGACACCTCACATGTGTGGTTTGTACACTGTTTTCATATGTGGGCGGGATTTATGTATGCATTCGCTTCTGTGTGCGAGCTCATGGGGACAGGGGCGCTTTAAAAATTTTTTTTTTTTTTTTTTTTTTTTACTGTTCATTTTACTTTTTTTATTTTAGCTTGACACTTTTTTCCCAAAAAGTGTTGTGATCACTTTTGTTTCTATTACAAGGAATATAAATATCCCTTGTAATAGGAATAAGCATGACAGGTGCTCTTTACAGTGAGATGTGGGGTCAATAAGACCCCATATCTCACCTCTAGGTTTAGAAGCATGAAATAAAAAAAAAAAAAAAAAAAACAAAAAAACCATCACCGCTTCCCAGCCGAAGTGGCGACGTTTTTTTGAGTACAGAGGCCGGGCGTGACGTCATATCATTGCGCCCGGCCTCCGAACGATCATAGAGACTCCAGCAAATCTCTATGCTAAAAATCCGAGGCTGGCAGATCCAGCGCCGGAGCCACGATACCTGGAAAGAAGATGGACGCTCCGTAGCAGAGGGGACAGCGGTGACATCGCAGGCTCCTGTGTCAGGTAAGTGACACATAATGGGCTACTATGCGATGCATAGTAGCCCATTATGCTTTACCTTTGCAGGGAAACAAAGATGAAGTAAACACATCAGGGTTTACTTCCTCTTTAAGGAGCTATTCACTGGTTGTTAAGGACGTCTGCAGGCCGCTGGCTAAAAAAATAAAAAAAAAAATACTGGAAAGACCGGTGCTTAGCAGCGGTTAACAGCATTTAGGGGTGTTAAGCGTTTTTTTTCTGCTGGAAAAACTCTCCATAAAACTCTACAAAAACATTTTTTATTTCTGCTCCTAGACACTGAAGCTTAAAAAAGCTAATAGCCTAAAGTAGTGTGCATAGACACATATGATAACACTATTTAGCTTCTGGGAGCTTTAAAAAAATAAAACTAGTGTGCAAGGTGCCTAGTAGGAATGGGTTCGGGCGTGTGCGGGATCCCTCCTACCGGATCCCACCAGGAAGCGGACATTTCACACCGCTAATCACAGGCAGTGAGACATTTCTCAATCTGTGCAGCTGCGGACCGGGAAATGTCTCACTGCCTGTGATTAGCGTGTGCAGTGTCGGCTTCCTGGTGGAATCGGGCAGGTGGGTTCCCAAACACGCCCGAGCCTAGCTCAACATTTTTTGGCAAAAACATGCTCGGCATCACTAACGAAATTCATGAATCGCCAAAATTATGTATACAGTATACCTTTTCCGAAGTGTTTTTGCTATTCTAAAAAGGAAATTCCCTGTTAGAAATTGTGCATCATTACACTGAGCTCTGCTAACATTACTTGCTGGAGTCATAGGAGACCTCTCACCCCCCTACCATTTGCTGAGTTATTAGATAATAATGCAGTGTGGCTGGTTTGCTACACTAACTGCAAGTTCTGCACTTTAGTCTGAGAATCTCTCATTCCTAAAAGTCTGAGCAGGCCTTGGGAAGAAAGCATTTGTAATATCTGCAGAATATGAGCAGGTAAATTTTAATGACCTGATTCTAATTGCATACTTCTAAAGGGGTTCAATGTGAAAACACTGATTAGCAGTGCCTGAAAACTGATTATTATGGAGTACTAGTCTGTTGAAGCACTATTTCTTGTTAGGATTTGTGTTATTAGGAGATTGGACAATTAATAAAAAGTAATGTTTTAATACATTGATATGTGTAGAGCAGTTCTTTATTGAACCCCACAATAAACTGAAAAATGAATTTCTATAGAGTATGGTTTAGAATAATATTCATACCAGACCACACAACATGCAGACAATAAGCCCCAGTTCCCACTAGTGTGGCTTCTGATGCGACTTAAGTCGCACAGAATCGCATGACAATGGGAAACACATTGTTTTCAATGGTGCTTGTACTAATCAATGTGGCTCAGCACAGTGCGATTTTGTAAAAGGTTCCTGCACACATTAGATAAGAGATTCCTATGCCACATTGATGAGGTCATTGTTCACTTACATGGGTTGCTCTATGACTGACAAATGCCCTAAAGTCACAGATAGCAAGGATAACTTGCCACACATTTTTGGCAGTGTTGAATTGTAAGTCTGTTAACTTGCTGCACATTTTCACTGGCAAGTTGTAAACTTGCAGAGCATTTGAAGCACAAGTTCTAGTTGAAACTTTTCCACTTTGTAGCAAGAGCAAAGTTGCAGTGGTGAGTCTACAGCATGAAAATTCAGCCACAGTGACCCCTGTGGTGGGATGACTATTGCACAACATAACTGAACCAGAACTTGAAGCAGACTTGCAGAATATTTACAAACAAAGTTGATCTGGAGTCATGCAGTGTGGACTTGCTGCAATTGTGTAACAAACTTGTGAAGCCTGGCAAGTCTAGCAATAGCTTAGCAAGTCATTTTCAAACTTGCAGCACAATTACTTGCTATCTGGAGTAGATCAAGAACCTTTCAGTTGTGTAGCATTACACATTTTTTCAGTGCGCGTTTTGGTGTGTTTTGTCACGTGACAAACACACGTCAAAACATGCGTCTGCTGATTACAAATAGGGTGTTATATATTATAAAAAATGTCCCAGACAGGAGGGGAAAGAAGAAAAGCAGGGCTAACGGAAGGGCAACAACCTGGTATAAATATCAAAAATGAAAATTTATTGGCATATACAGAAATAACAGGTAACACGGTAATGACTCAAATCAGTACTGTATCTACTAAAAACATCGCCGACCACCTCTAGAGGCTGGTCTGTCGCGACCAGAGACAGGGGGAACTAAACAACATGAAACAAAAAACATAAAACAAATGCAGCTTCCGGACGCGCAGTAAATTGGTGTCAGCCTTGCTGTCCACTCATGGGGAATGTAATATCAATTGCTAGATAGGGCTACAAGGCTGACATCAATCCCATCGATGGAAGGGCCCGAGGGGGAGGGATGGGGGACTAGGGACTGAGGAGGGAGTGATAGATGGTCCATAGGGCATCAGGGGGGTCCTGTAGGGGGATACTGTAGATAACAGTTGGTGGAGGTGATGTACCAGTATCTACAGGACTAAATATCCGGACAGTCCAAGATAAAGTTACCAGAAATTGGTGCAGTGTGGAAGTACATCACCAGTGCAGCAATAGATGAGACCAGTAATTTGGAATGTCCTGGACTGCAAATGTTCTTATAGAGCCGGGAGTGCCAAGCTATTTGTGAGGAACACCATAAATGTAGTAAATTCAGCAGAGCTAATGAAGAACCATGGTACATTACCACCCCAGATGGATGCCATCATTCACTTGTGGAGCTGGCGTCTTCCTGGACTGTTGTCCTGCCATCAGGAGGTCACTTCCCCACTCAGCGGTTGTTGTATGGAAATCTTTAGCACTGTATATAAGGTGCCCATGAACTGGCATTCATAGGGAACCATCTATGGAATAGCCATCCAATACGGTTTCGGCCATATCCCCCTCCGTTCACTGTCCTTGCGTTGCGATCACATGATCAGCTTCCTCACTTGGAATGACGTGCCCATAGACATCAATGGGGAAAGGTGTCTGAGCGTGGCGTCCGGGCGGAAGTGACGTCAACGCGTTTCACTACTGGGGGTGTGTAGCTTCATCTGGACGTGATAGGTGGTTTACGAAGGCTCCTTTTGAAGTAACGTTCCTGCTTCGTATACGCCCACCTAGAGTAATCAGTATCAGAAAGGAGGGGCTAGCCCTGTACTGTGTGCTAGTCAGACTACTGTGAGCTGCTTAGCGTTATAGGGTGTCATTAACAGTTAGGCTGCATTCACATCTGCGCATTTTCCAACATGCAGCAACTTGCACAGAAAACGTGTGCCTTCCTGCACATTTCGGAAACGAGCTGCAAACGTACATCATGCTTGAGTTGCCATGCATTCCCATCTGCGCATTTCTGAACGCGTGGCAACCCGCACAGAAAATGTGCACTTTGCCGCACATTTTGGAAACGTGCTTCAGAGGTATATCACACTTACGTTGTCATAATACGTGCTAACCACAGTTGGGGTTTCATTAGGAATTAGGCTCCATTCACATCTGCACGTTCCCGAACAAGCGGCAACCTGCACATAGTCTGATTGTACAATCTCTCTTCTCGACCAACAACATTGTAGTGCAAGGGCCTTCTAGATTGAATACAAATTGATTTTTTTTTTTCTTTTTTTACATATTACAGATATGTACTGTATAAATACATTGTTATATTCTCTCAATAGATTGCTAGGTACATACAGTATGTCATGATGAAAGATTTTTTTTCAATACACAATTGCTGTCTGAGCAATAAGGAAGTCTTTAAGGAAACACGAGTCTGCAGAAATATGCATGATATTCACGTTAGAGAATAGTGGTAATGTGGTAATGCTGAGCCATCACTTCCTGTTTATCTTCACAAGTGACACTACTTGACTAGTGTGTAACGAACTTGATGAAAGTGGAACAGAACTCCAAGCTAGTGCATTTGCATAGCTCCCAACTGTCCCTGATTTTGAGGGACTGTCCCTGATTTCGAGCAATGTCCCTCTGTGCATCTTTCCTTTGCATTTGTCCCTCATTTTGGTCTGATTTATAGTTGTATATAAAATGCACTATTTATCTTTCTAAAAGTTTTTCACAGTGCTAAACCTTTCATCCAATTTCTAAATTGCTGCATTTGTAAATGTCAAAAGCCAATATAAAAGAATAATAGTTGTAAAACGAAACTTGTAGGTTTAAAGATGTCATTGGCGCATGCGCACTGAAGAAACGTCTCAATTCTGCCGTTTCTAAAGGGCCTGTGCCGTGACCGACAGCTCCCGTGTGCGGGAGTGACATCATCGCGGCTCCAGCCAATCACTCCGCGAACCCAGAAATAACTCCGGGAGACATGTCGCCGGTCACAGCGATGTACGGGGACCGCTGCATTATGCCTTGTCTTGCAGTTTTGTTTTTTTTTTAATGGGTTTACAACCACTTTACCTCCTATATATATATATATTTTTTTGTATAATTCTCCTTTAACCATCTCAATACAGTGCATTTCCACCCCCTTCCTGCCCAGGCCATTTTTCAGCTTTCAGCGCTGTCACACTTTGAATGACAATTGCGCGGTCATACAACACTGTAACAAAATGAAATTTTTATTATTTTATCCCCACAAATAGAGCTTACTTTTGGTACTATTTGATCACCTCTGTGGTTTTTATTTTTTGCGCTATAAACAAAAGAAGAGGGACAAGTTTGAAAAAAAACTGAATATTTTTTACTTTTTGCTATAATAAATATCAAATTTTTTTTTTTTTTTAAACAAATTTTTTTCTCAGTTTAGGCGATATGTACTCTTCTACATATTTTTGGTAAAAAAAAAAATTGCAACAAGCGTATATTGATTGGTTTGCGCAAAAGTTATAGCGCCTACAAAATAGGGGATAGATTTATAGCATTTTTATTATTATTTTTTTTTTTTTACTAGTAATGGCGGCGATCTGCGATTTTTATTGTGACTGCGATATTGTGGCGGACACATTTTTGGGACCATTCACATTTATACAGCCATCCGTGCTATAAAAATGCACTGATTACTGTATAAATGTGACTGGCAGGGAAGGGGTTAACACTAGGGGGTGATCGAGGGGTTAACTGTGTTCCTAGGGAGTGTTTCTAACTGAAGGGGGAGGGGACTCACAAGGGGAGGAGACTGATCGATGTTGCTCTGAGAACTGAGAACACACATCGGTGTGATAGAAATATCTATCTATCTATCTATCTATCTGCACCTCAGACTCCCCTCACATCTCAAACGTAACCGTCTGTGTGGAGGTCTTCAATATTTCTATTTTTTACCTTTCAGATGACTTTTGATCCTGAGGTTTTCTTCAATGTACTCCTGCCTCCAATAATCTTCCATGCTGGATACAGTTTAAAGAAGGTAAAACCACTGTAACACTGAACACATGTATAAAACAGAATTTCTATTCACCTTTCCTGAATGTATGATGTGGTGCAATAGCTCTGTGTACCAGCTGCAGGAAATTGGTGCAATTTGTAACCTAGGGATTGAAGCTTGGGTGCACAAAATTATCACCTGTTTCTTGTTCAATGTTTTTTTTTTTTTGACAAATACAAAGTGAAGCATACAAAAACACATCAGATGAAGAAAAGATGGTTATCTATACATTTCCAATGGAGTAAATAGAAAGTGTCATACCATAGATCACAAGAGCCTAGAAACATAAAAGGTCTGTTCCAGTATTACAAGAGTGAATGGTGGGAGCAATGAGTCCCATGATATACAGTACGTGAATTGAGAAAAAAGTACAATGTTAGTATACCATCAGAAAAGGATGAAACAACAAAAGAAAAACTTAATACGTATAACCCAAGTATAAGCCAATGAGGCAGGGAATTCCTCCACAGTGCTTTCTTTCTGCCACTGAATGTCCTCAGTCTGATGGCCAGCATCATTCACTTCCACTGAGAGCAGGTCATCCTGGACTTGCCACAGCTTGTGACTGGACAGTGAAAGGAGAGGCAGCACAGTTTTAAACTTATCTCCATGTGTATTCTGCTCTCTCTCCTCCTATTAACATGCTTCTTATCAGCACATGAATGGATTGGCTTGTACTGCTTTTTCTTTTCTTGCTACAGCCCTGCTGTACAGGGGCTGCATAAAGCTGACAAATTCAGGTACTTGCACTGCTTGCATTTACAAAAATACATTTAATGATGTATTAATGATTACAGGGCTGCATTCATTTGTGTCTTTTATATCTGCCTAGATTTCAGCTTTAATTTTGATGTTATATATTATAATTGATTATTCACAGTTTGGCACTTTTTCCTTGTTTACTATATTTTGAATTGGTTGATCAATTTATGAGTCATTCTCTTTCAGCTTTAATTTTGTGCTGTTTATTGCTTGGGGTTGGAATCTGTGGATTTTGTAATTTAAAGTTTTTTAATATAGCACCAAACACATTAGTTATGTTCAGGCAGCTGCTTCTGTTAAAAAAATCATCCCTGCTGTGTTTCCTTCACAGCCCCCAGATACTGCCCTGTGCGGCTGTCTTCTGGTGCTGTGAAAACAGAAGCAACAGCCTGTAGGTAATGGGATATACACCATTACACGTACTTAAAGAAACTATAAAACTTCAACTTAGTGGTGTACTCTTTGGGAATGTTTTTTCAATTTCCATGAAGAATGGTTGCTGGGGTCCTAGAAAATGTGTTATGGTGTACAGGCAGGACATTAAAGTAGAAGTCCAGCCTGAGCTTGTTTGGTTGGGCTTCTCCTATGGGTCACAGGAGTGCAATCTGTTTTGCACTCCTGTGACCCGTTTTCAGCAGAGAGCTGTCTGGAGTCTCCTGCTGACGTCACTGGAAGGAATTGCATCATCCCGACAATAAAGTTTGGATCCGCCAGGTGCCTGGACTGATGCTTGTCTCAGCCTTCGACAGTGTTCGATGGCTCGGTTCTCAGTGCAGAGGCAGCGGGGGACAGATGCATCATCAGACCAATGCTGCATTCACCTAGGTAAGTATGATGGTAAAAAATAAAAAAAAAATAAAAACCCATTCTATTCTTTTAACTTTTATTAAAGAGTAACTAAATCTAAAGTGAAAAAACAACTGCTCACAGCTACAATTTTGTGGTAGAAGAGGCTTTATAAATAAGAGTTTTACCTTTCTGCTGTCTATTTTATTTCTTTGCTTAAACTGCTTGCAGTGCATTGTAGTGTGCATTCCTGGTTCGTTCCCAGCATCTATAAGATGCCAAAAATGGAGTTGGGTTTTGGGCAGATGTGACCCCTGCATGCAATTGGATGCAGAAGACCTGGACAAAATGGTGACAGTAGGGGGTAGCAAGGACTGTGCATTAATATAGGGGGGCACACTAGGATATAAGTCTTCTATAATGTACAAATATGCTTTGCATACCTGCACATTATGGCAGTTGCTCTAGGGACCTTCTACAGCAGGGGTAGGCAACCTTAGAGAGATGGGGATCTACTTGAACAACACTGATGAAGTCAAATATCACTGGGCACAGTGTCCTGTTGTTAGGGCCGGTTCAAATCAGAATGTGATGCCAGAAAAGAATGTTCCATGTGTGTTTCCTGCATAGTGTTCAAAACGCACTGCCTTTGTGATCTACTGCGGGTGATGATACATTGTTAACCTCAAAATAGAACACAAAAAAAGTATTACAAGAGAGTGCAGTGTTTAGGAATGCGTTACACTCAGAATGGAGGGATCAGGAGTGCTTTACGCTCAGAATGTAGGAATCAGGAGTGCGTTACACTCAGAATGCAGGGATCAGGTATTAGGAGTGCATTATGCTCAGAATGCAAGCATGGGGGGTGATGTGAAGTGTGGTAGAGGACATTGCTATTGGGGGGGGGCTGCCCATAGCAGTGTCCACTGCCCCCTTCACCTCGCACCCTTTCCCTTTTCTATTAAATGTCTAGAGCTGGGACGAGCACTGTCCTTGTCTGCACTCCAAGCGGTTGCTACACAGGAGGACCCGGTGGAGCCTTGAGTGGCACCTGTCAATTTTGTTTGAGTTACAAAATCAGTACTGTTTACATATTGTAAGTACTACTTTGTATTAGTAATCTGTTATCCTCTGCATAGTGGGTCTCAGAGCACCTGTCAGGGCTCAGTCACTTTGAACATGCTGTCAGTTAACATTTTTCCAAGAGAAGAAAGCTAAGAGATGACCCCCATGCCTGCTGCTACTCCAAATGAAGTCAACTGTTCTCGCTAAACAGTGCTGATGGATGAATCCCCTTGCTGGACTGTTGTATTCCGACAACCATCAGCAGTAGCTGTCAGAAAACCTGAAAAGCCCTGCATATTATTGGATGCAGCTGCTGCTCACCTGAAATTTTTCCAGCAGCCAATTATTGACTTTTGTCAAACAGGGCAGGGCCACCCACTGAGTGAGTTTTGTCTGGTCAATTAGAAACTGTACAAAATTTGCTCAATAAATGGCCACCTTAAGAAAGCAGAAGTTTAGTAGACATATTTTCCTATAGACACCAATAGATAGACGAGTACTATTATCATAGGGAGAAGGAGTCTGAACTGTGCACAAGAGAATTATTGCAGCTCTGACAGCTAGGTAGGACAAGGTGACTGAGGGTTTATTATGGGTTAAGTTTATTTTGCAGGTTCTTTGGACAAAGTCGAGTAATTTTTCTGATTCTATGTTGCAGAGACACTTCTTTCGCAATCTGGGAACTATAATAACATACGCATTTTTGGGGACTGCCATCTCCTGCATTATGATTGGGTAAGTTAATCCAATGTCCAGCAATCTGACTTAATTTTTTTTTTAATCTCATTTTACATTTTCAGATTTGAAAATGTTTTCTTTAATCTCTTCCCGCCGGTCGTATGCATATATGCGGCCTCTCGGTGGGTGGGCTTTAACGACGAGATGACGGATATATACGTCCCAAATGTAAACACTTATGTGCTGAGAGTGCGTGCCCTGTATGCTCCTAGCACAATTACCAGGAACATTGGGAAAGCTCCCAATGCATACTTTCGATCGAGAGCTTTCCAATTATGTGACCACTGTAATAGTCAATCACAGCATTCTCATGACCCGCATGCCCTCCGCTGTCTCCCACCATTTAGAAGCTCTTATGGGGCTAGGAGATGGCTGCAGGAATTGGTTAAAAAGTCCTAATTATCTCATTCCTCTGCTTCTCATTTTGTCTATTATTTGTTTGCTATTTTTTAAAGTTTACCATTCTAATTTTTTTTTTTACCTTTTCATATACTGATGTAGCACCCTGGAATTTAAGAAGGGATGCTCCTCACATATTTACTTGCCAGGAGTAGTCCACCTGGTCGATTATTAGAGATCCATTGATTTCTCCCTAAGTTTGGCCTTATTGCACTTTTCTCATCTACCACTAGGTGGCCGGGTACTTGGTGGTACTAGATATGAGAAGGGCAACTCAAGGTCAGGTTATGGGTATATGGGGTATCTCAGCCAATGTGCAGGGGTTTTCTTGGATTCCTTGGTCTGCTGGGAGAACCTATATATTTGGGTGGAGTCAGGTGATCACTGCTCTGTGCCACCCGGATGGCTGTCTTGGTGGACGTGTGTCATGTTGCCCTGGACTGCTAGGTCGGAGATTGGGTCTATCCCAGGGGCATCTGGCTGTTAGGCTGTCTGAGGCTTATCCAGAATCAAGAGAGAGCAGCGCAGGGTTGGGATTGCGGCTTGCAGTCCAACCAGAAGTGGCGGTTCTGCCGGTCGGAGAACCTGTCAGTGGCCGGAGGTAGAGGGGAAGCTGTTGCCACAAAGGGACCATCTACCTTATTACCAGGGACCACAGTGAGTAACTGAAGCAAGTACCGGGGTCACGTTCTCACCGAACGGGCACAGTGGAGAATCTGGAAACTTCAGATGGTGAGCAAGTCAGGGACCCAGCCAGCAGAGGTGACGCTTGCAGAGCAGCCTTGTGTGCCAAGTCAGGGCCTAAGCAGGCCAGCGGGGTGAAGCTTGAGAAGTGTCGGGAGTGCCAAGCTAGGGACCGAGCAGAGAAGCAGGGGTGACGCTTGATGAAGATACCACCGTAAAGATTGGAGGAGCTCAAGGGATTCAGTGGCAGTAAATCAGAGGGTCTAGTGCAGTGATGGCGAACCTTGGCACCCCAGATGTTTTGGAACTACATTTCCCATGATGCTCCACTACACTGCAGAATGCAGGAGCATCATGGGAAATGTGGTTCCAAAACATCTGGGGTGCTAAGGTTCGCCATCACTGGTCTATTGAGAGACCGGGAACTCAGTGGGCTGATGAACTACAAGGAGAAGTTGTAGTGAAAGTGAAGGAACTGTTACGTTTGGTGTTAGGAACTGTTAAAGACTCTTGCCATAAGAGACAGCATCCCACCATGTGCAGATGTGGCTTCTTGCCGGAGGCCTTTCCCTGCACGGCTGTCCTCTTATTGAAGTCTCAGGGTCTGGTAATTGAACTTGCAACTACTCAAGGGTGTCCTGGCACTAATGCCACATACACACGGTCGGACTTTTGAGCTACAAAAGTCCAACAGCCTGTCCGACAGACTTTCGACTGACTTTTGGCGGACTTTCAACAGACTTTCTAACGACCGGACTTGCCTATACACGATCACACCAAAGTACGACGGATTTGTACGTGATGACGTACACCAGACTAAAATAAGGAAGTTGATAGCCAGTAGCCAAAAGCTTTCCTAGCGTGGGTTTTTGCCCGTCGGACTAGCATACAGACGAGCGGATTTCTGGGTCCCACGGAGTTACGACGTAAAGATCTGAAGCATGTTCCAAATCTAAAGTCCGTCAGATTTGCGACTGGAAAAGTCCGCTGAAGGTCCGGTGAAGCCCACACACGATCGGATTGTTCGCCGGATTTAGTCCGTCGGCGTCCGTCGGACAAGTCCGGTCGAAAAGTCCGACTGTGTGTACACGGCATTACCCTTTTTTTCCACATAAAAGTTTGTAAGAGAAATAAACATCTCTTTTGCATTCAAGAAGCGTCTGGCGCCCAATAACTTCCACCTTGCACTCACTATGCCTCACAACCCACCACATACTAAAGGATGTCAGCCATCTCTGGCCCTGGAGGTTCTCGTTAGACTTAAGGAGGCCAGAGACCTTGCTACACTTTTTTTAAAATGTGTTTTGTTTATTTATTTTTGTGTAAGATAAATTGTAGCGCTAAAACACACTTGTATTAATAGTGAATAAAGTTCAAAGTGCATGTAGACGTAATGTCCCAAAAAAGAGGGAATATATAATCCAAGTAGGACAACAGTCCGCAGTGAGATTAAATAATCCGTGTATCAATCCTGTCTGCTTCCCAACCGTCAACTTGTATATCATCAACTTTAGCGAATAGATGGAATACGCTTACCAGAGGGGTTGGATTCTACTGCCATAAGCATAGAATCAATGGAGCTTGATGCCACCCTGGGCAAAGTGATGAAGTGTTGGAGGCAAGGGTAGAGCCTCTACCGGGCCGGGACGTCCCCTCTGTGTCCACCGAAGCAGAGCCAAAATGGATTCCAAAAAAGCAAAGTGGTTTCTTAGTATTAGTACAGCAACCCACGTAGCCATGAGAATCACACGAACAATCCATAAAATCCTCTGTTATCCATTTACTTCCAAACTTATGTAGCTTGCCTTCAAAATCACATCTATTTTAATAGTGTGTTCTTTCTCTGAATATAGAACTAGACCTCTCCCCAGAATTTTGTGGTATCACATGAAAATAATCTTATTGTATTTGTAATTTTTAAGCTTACCATGCAGTGTGCAAGAAATTACAGTTTAGTCATTCCAAATTAAAGATAAGAATTGACACTTTATCTGCAGTGACACTGTTGTGTTAAAACTAGCATTGATCAAACTAGAAAAAAAAATATTTCCCTATTTTGTTACACTTTTTTATCATTAAATTATATTATTAATATTACTTTGGTTTCATAAATAATGAGTTAATAAGTTATTACAAAATAATAAACCCACAGCACACAAATTAATCTGGTCCATAGGGGTATCCATACGAGAGCTGAAGTGGTTAACAGAAAATATATTCTGTCTAATGTTTTATTTTTCGATGTATACTGTATATATAAAAGTCACCAACTTAAGATTCTAGTGAGATTTTCCTTTAAATTTACCCTCTTCTTTTTAGCTACATTCTAAAATACTTCCCTTCAGTTCTATTTCCAAGTTCTTCTCTGTGTGGTCCTGCCCAGAGTTGCACAGCTTTTGCAGCTGGGTCCTGTGCCTAGTGCATACAGTACGTGCAGAGTGTACACTAATTGTGATTGGTCCAATCACGGTGACCTCCAGCCTTCCAGAGGAGTACATCACGCTTTAGGTCTGCCTAAATGTTTGTGTAGTGCCCCCCCTAGTCCCCGGCATCAGGGAGGGCTGACATTTCATTTCAGGGTGCTGGTTGCTAGGCATAGTGAGTTGTGGACAGTAGCGAAAAATGAGTGCCAGTCACTTCTGAACAGAAGTGAGTTTATTTCTCACATGACAAATGTCAGGGCACACTAGAACAGTGAATGTGAACCTTGGCACCCCAGATGTTTTGGAACTACATTTCCCATGATGCTCATGCACTCTGCAGTGTAGGTGAGCATCATGGGAAATGTAGTTCCAAAACATCTGGGGTGCCAAGGTTCGCCATCACTGCCCTAGAACAAGTAGGCAAACAGACTAGCAGATTCCTTAGGCACAATTACTAAGGTGGACAGCAGTACAGAAAAAGTGCCTTTACGTTGTACCCAGCGTTCTTTACTTTAGTAGCAACAACCGTCTCCTATAGCAACAACAACTCACAGTAACGTGCAGGACTTGGTTGGATGAGTCCATCTTTAATGCTTTCCCAGTCTCTCTAACAGTTCCCCATCTGCATGCTTCCCCATACTCTCCCCCAGCATGCACAAGTTACCAAGAAACTCCTACTGATTGGCTGAGAGAAGTAGGCATATTCATAACCCAGCTTTACTGCAGCTCATCATACTAATGCCAAGTGTAACAGTGCCACCTATTGACACAAGGCAGAAACTACAGCTATGCAGAGCTTAGGAGAAAACCCAAATGATCATGAAGACTACAAATTAGCCAGGTTAACTGCAACCCAGCAATGCTAAATTTACTGATAGTCCCTATTTAGGACACGGTGCTACATTTTTTCTTGCAAAGGCTGTGCGGTGATGGGCATTAAATCTTTTGTCAGGAGTTCTATCTCAAAGGATGAACCTGAAACAAAAGAATGTACATTTATGGAAAGCACATCTAATAACAGTCACAAATGTGAAGTAAAATGTTTTCACAACAGTCAAGAAATGAAGATATTTATCATTTGTGTGTGTGATTTTGTTTTGTGGCATTTTGGTGTCTTTATTAGTTGCGATTTTTGACAAAATGGGATACCAGTATAATAGTTGGTAGTCTTCTAATGTGTATTATGGTACAGGAAATGAGCAATGTTTCTAAAAATATCACCTCCCCTAGTGTATCAACATATATGATAATTTTGTTTCATTTTGGGTAATCTTCTAAACTTTTCCATATCCACCAATGAGTGTTATTAAAACTTCTTTACAGCAATAAATTCTGTGGAGCCCAACTTGCAATTAAGGGAAGGATTCCCCAAGGCTTTATTACAGAAGATGCAACTACAGATAAATACAATTATTCCTATCTGCATCTTATATACAATAGAGCCGTGGGGAATTCCCCCTTTAATTGGAAGTTGAGCTTGGCTGAATTTATTGCTGCAGTCTGGTTGGATCGAAAGAGGATTGATCTCAGTGTGTTGTAAGCCCCTTGCTGCTTACTTTATGTGGTGATGGACATTCATATTTTCATGGATTAAAGGTTCTCTTACATAAATCAGCTTGTGTTTATGTTTAGTAGCCCCTTAAAGTGTACTTATGGAAATAGTCTTTTAAATGCATTATGTGAAAGAACTACAAAAACATTCAAAAACGAATACCATCTGTATAGAAACTGAAATATTTGGCATTTATATAACTTTGCTTTGCAGTCTGTGAGAACTGACACATGTAGTACATTCTAAGCTCTCTGGGTAGAGCAATCATGCAGTATGTAAAGTCAGATGGAAGTCAGAACTTCCATATACTTTTTCGATTCAGTGTCTGAGAACGTTTTTAATTCATTACATCTGCATGACAACTAGGCAACTTGGATTTGCAGGTGATATAAACAATGGCAATTTGAATGTTTTTCCACATTGTTTGCCTTTAACTAGTTGTGGATCTTGGACGTGCTTCTTTAAGCCCACAAAATGTATTCAAAATACATAAGATATTTGTAGTACATCCTAATCTTCTGCCTGTTACAGCGCTCACATTTGCTGGCAATTTTAACAGCTGGGAGTTGCTGTGTAAATACAACAGCTATCACAACAGCTAAATTCTGACACAGTGTTTATAAACACTGTTCACATAGAAGATACACATTGTTGCTTTTGTATCTACATTCCTCTGCAGTTTAGAGGGATAAGCTTCAATCGGCATATGATATCAACAAAAACAAAACAATGTAACATCCATCCAGCACCACACCCTTTTGTTTCCTTTGTCAGTGGTGCATGGCTAGTGATGACAACGTTAACCAGTAGATAAGAGAGTCGGCACTCAACTAATAAACCTCAGAACTTTAATAAGCTAATCTTGCAAGAGCAATGTACAAATATACAGAGTAAACCATAAAACACCTGGTGATGTTATGGTGTACTCAGTATATTTGTACATTGCTCCTGCAAAATTACCTCAATCAAATCATGAGGTTGATTGGTTGAGTGCTGGCTCTTGCTTCTATTAGTTAAAGCAGCCCGACAAGTAAAAAATATGTATATATTAAAATGTGTTTCTTTTTAGCTCCTTATTAACTCTTGCCCTAATCAGCCATAATGCCTTCTTCCCATTTTCCCCAAAGTTATTATTTTCCTGCTGATTTTCTTTTTTTGGTATACAGTATTTTTATCTTTCTAACCATTAAAGTTTAAACTTTATTTTTTATTTGTTTACTACTTTTTTTTTAGTGCTGCACTTACAAAAAGGCATCACTGAAAAAACAAACCTTTTTTTTTTTTGTAAATATTTTCTTGGCAGTGCTTTGTATTTATAGCAGTGCAGATTTGAAATCACGCTACAGCAACTAGATTTCAAAGTCGCAGGTCAGTGCGATATGGATCAGCGATTTCATTGCGGCTTTCGACTTTGTTTATCAGAAGTCAATGCAGGTCTCAGTGAAATCACAGAAAAGTAGTGCAGAAAAATTTTTCAAACCTTTTTCAAAGTCACTGCGACTTGAGTTGCAAGAATTTGAAAGGCCCCATTGCCAAAAATAGGGTGCGACTTGTCATGCGATTTTGAACTATCAATTCGCATGACAAATCGCATTTGTGTGGACGAGGGTTAAGTGTCATAGAATATAATGGATACTTTTTAATTACAGTAACACTATTTTTGTTAAATTAACTTTGATTGATGTAAAAGAAGTGTATTTTTTAAGTTTTTACGTTATTTGTCTCTGGATTGCATTAAAAATAAGATCACATTTGTAAGACTATCAATAAATCACCAAAAGGAAATCATGTTTGTCCTAAAAAGTGATATATGTATTACTTTGTTATATAATGTAAAGAAAATTATTGCTGAGTAAGCTGGACCTCTCCACTGTCAGAATTTACTGAACAGCACCTGTTGGCTGCAGCTCTGATTGAACTAAAGTTTTCCAGCAAGCCCAATCAGTAGTCAATCAGTAGATCAACTGTTCTCGAACAGGATCGGCCATAGATGAATCAGAATTCAGGCAGTCCCTGCTGAACTGGCCAAATTTCAATTCACCTATGGCTAGATTCATGTGTACTACAAGTGAATATTAGAAGAAGACTGTAGGAAGGGTCATTACTTGTCATTGTCATTATCACCTTGAATTGTGATATGTAGTTTACTAAAGGGCTGTGTATCGTGAACAATGTTTTTTTATTTCTTTTTGAATAAAAAACTGGTTTCACTTTTTTGCATGTCATGTGCTGGCGATTTCCTCCAGCCTCTTTCAGCATTTTCCTGCCTTTGTGCACTTTATTTCAGCATCAACCACACATCATTCTTCGTAACCGTCTCTTTGAAAGTGACAATGGTGGACCATGCCTGTGCAGCATGTGTCTACACATCGGCTTCTGGTTCCCAACAGGGTTGCATAAGATAGGGCAGTGTTTCTCAACCTTTTTACAGTTAAGGCACCCTATTAAAATTATGGACAGTCTGGAGGCACCCTTTAAAAATGATGCAGTCTTGAGGCGCCCCATTCTAAAATGTAAGAAATGAATAGTTGCAAAACTAATAGTTTTGCATAATGCATAACCATCCACACAAGTAGGACACCCAACATTAGAGGTGATTTGTTCTTCCAAAGCATATATACTTTTGCAAATTGGTACTGACTAGTATTCCAGTGTTTCTCTTCTCCTTCAGTTTTTCTCCATCACTCAGCTAAGGTGCCCTCAATGCTGATGGAGTGGGACAGGGGAGGGTCAAACAAAGATGCTATATAGGCATCTGACATCAGCGCAAACTATAAAGCTAAAAAGGATAAATGGTATTGCAAGCTGAACACTAAGGATAATAATATCACCTCTAAAAGTAAAATTAGTAAAAAATAAAGTGCAGCACAATAAAAACAATGAAACCAATCTGAGATGACAGATGTAAAGTCCACACAAAATGTCCATTGTAGAACCACAAGACTTAGAACACAGCTTGAAGTACCCACGTGGGAAGAAAGTCCGATGTCAGAATATATAAGTGACAATCCCTCCACCAGCAGGCAAATTGCTTGCTTACCGCAACAGATGGACCCCTGAACTAACAGGAGGTCAACAGCGTATGTCCCCACTGGAGAAAATGAAGAGATCACTAGCACTCCAGAGACTCCGACGGACCCAATGAACGTTAGGATACAAATAACATCTAAGTGCTCTCTGCTATATAAAACTGGCTTCTAAGCAGCGTGCCAAGTAGCAGACAGATCCCTAGCATGTGTCGGTAGCACCCTGGTTAAAAAAGGCTGAGATAGGATGACAACACAGGAGCACAACTGAGAGACAGTTGTCATTCTTAAACAGGAAGTGTCTGAACAGGGACCTTTATGGCAGGATCACCAGCTGTTATTTTTATGAAAGCTGCATAGTTAAAGGGATTGAAAGCATTACATTAGTAATACATCAAATCTTTAAACAAGATTTTAATGATATGGTTTAGATCTAGGTTTGCTTTACCTGGTCCACCAACAGCTGGGCTATGGTTACTAGGAGCAACATAGACATTTTGATTTCAAGTTTAATTAAAGCCATGTTCATTTCCCTCCGGTGTCTAACATCACATTTTTCTTTAATAAAAACCTAGCATATGAAGTCACTGGTGTTATTACTGAGCAATCTTCTTTTACAGATTAATAAGTTTCATTGGCTTCGCTAAAACGTCTGTGTTCTCCTGTGTCTATTAAACTAGACAAACTGTAAAAAATTAATCCATTTATCCAGAAGCAGAAATTAAGCACAGTTATTTTAATAGAAAGTTAAATGAAGATGAACAGCAGAAAAACATATTTCTGTAATCAGTCTGAGGTCTGTGAGCAGTAAGTGTGAAATGTGCTATGCACCACTTTCCGAATATCATTTGAGGGAACAGGAACAAATTCTATTTAGATATGCAAATCTTGTTGCACATTTCAATGGTTTTGTGTGTTTTCCTCCACTACCCTCGTCAGAAAATCTTTCCATCCGTTAATGTTTTTCTTGTAAGAGAGTTTTAGGAAATGGGAGAAATGTAATGTCTCTTGTCAGGCTCTGGTATTGCATCCTGCTTGAAAAATTACATGGCAGATCTGTTTTCTATTAGGGTCTGCTTAGCTAACCACCATTTCGGCTGATTTACTAAAGTGTCATTGGTTATTTTTGTTTTTTTTGCTTGATCAGATCTTAAAATTTAGCTGAGCAAACTTGACAGAAGCACGTATTGACTATGTAAGGTACCATTGCTGACCTTTCCTTTTTAAAATGCCAATTGCTTGGCTGTCATAGTGGTCCAGTGGCTTTAATATTTTGTGAGAAAGTTCACCTGTCAATTAACTGAACTAAATGATCTCAAAAGTGATGCCATTACAACAAGCCTGAAGCCCGTTGACAAGGGTCATTGGGATGTTGGATTTATTGGAGCACTCAGGACATGGAAAGTAGGTGAGACACTCTGTCCAGGCTAACAGATGCAAACTGAAAATGTGGCTCCTCTGCTGAAAGAATTTGCATTGTGTGAAATTGGTGTGAAATGGCCATCTATTTTATATTTCACTCTAAGTAGGTATTGTCACCAGGAGGCTTTTCTGGTTATTATAAACATTAAACCACTTGAAGACCAGGCCTACAGTATCTCACAAAAGAGAGTATACCCCTCACATTTTTGTAAATATTTTATTATATCTTTTCATGTGACAACACTGAAGAAATGACACTTTGCTACAATGTAAAGTAGTGAGTGTACATCTTATATAACAGTGTACATGTGCTGTCTCCTAAAATAAATCAACACACAGCCATAAATGTCTAAACTGTAAACAAAAGTCAGTACACCCCTAGGTGAAAATGTCCAAATTGGGCTCAATTACTCATTTTCCGTCCCCGCTGTCATATGACTCGTTAGTGTTACAAGGTCTCAGGTGTGAATGGGGAGCAGGTGCGTTACATTTTGTGTTATCGCTCTCACTCTCTTATGCTGGTCACTGGAAGTTCAACATGGCACCTCATGGCAAAGAACTCTCTACGGATCTGAAGAAAAGAATTGTTGCTCTACGTGAAGATGGCCTAGGCTATAAGAAGATTGCCAAGACCCTGAAACTGAGCTGTAGCATGGTGGCCAAGACCATACAGCGGTTTAACAGGACAAGTTCCACTCTGAACAGGCCTCGCCATGGTTAACCAAAGAAGTTGAGTGCACGTGTTCAGCGTCATATCCAGAGGTTGTCTTTGCAAATAGACGTATGAGTGCTGCCAGTATTGCTGCAGAGGTTGAAGGGGTGGGGGGGTCAGCCTGTCAGTGCTCAGACCATATGCTGCCCACTGCATCAAATTGGTCTTCATGGTTGTTGTCCCAGAAGGAAGCCTCTTCTAAAGATGATGCACAAGAAAGCTCGCAAACAGTTGGTGAAGACAAGCAGACTAAGGACATGGATTACTGGAACCATGTCCTGTGGTCTGAGACCAAGATAAATTTGGTTCAGATGGTGTCAAGCGTGTGTGACGTCAACCAGGTGAGGGGTACAAAGACAAGTGTTTGTTGCTTAGAGTCAAACATGGCGGTGGGAGTGTCATGGTCTGGGGCTGCATGAGCACTGGGGAGCTACAGTTCATTGAGGGTTCCATGAATGCCAACATGTACTGTGACATACTGAAGCAGAGCATGATCCCATCCTTTCGGAGACTGGGCTGTAGGGCAGTATTCCAACATAACGACCCCAAACACACCTACAAGACGGCCACTGCCTTGCTGAAGAAACTGAGGGTAAAGGTGATGGACTGACCAAGCATGTCCCTAGACCTAAACCCTATTGAGCATCTGTGGGGCATCCTCAAACAGAAGGTGGAGGAGCGCAAGGTCTCTAATATCCACCAGCTCTGTGATGTCATCATGGAGGAGTGGAAGAGGACTGCAGTGGCAACCTGTGAAGCTCTGGTGAACTCCATGCCCACGAGGGTTAAGGCAGTGCTGGAAAATAATGGTGGCCACACAAAATGTTGACACTTTGGACCCAATTTGGACATTTTCACTTAGGGGTGTACTCACTTTTGTTGCCAGTTTGTTTAGACATTAATGGCTGTGTGTTAAGTTATTTTGAGGGGACAGCAAATTTACACTGTTATACAAGCTGTACACTCACAACTTTACGTTGTAGCAAAGTGTCATTTCTTTAGTGTTGTCACATGAAAAGATATAATAAAATATTTACCAAAATGTGAGGGGTGTACTCACTTTTGTGAGATACTGTATACTGACACGTTTTGTGTACATGTAAAAATCTGTATTTTTTTGCTAGACAGTTACTTAGAACCCCAGTTTATATATATATATATATATATATATATATATATATATATATATACATACACACACACATACAGTCAGGTCCATAAATATTGGGACATCGACTTTGGTTCTATACACCACCACGATGGATTTGAAATGAAACAAACAAGATGTGCCTTTAACTGCAGACTTTCAGCTTTAATTTGAGGGTATTTACATCCAAATCAGGTGAACGGTGTAGGAATTACAACAGTTTGTATATGTGCCTCGCACTTTTTAAGGGACTAAAAGTAATGACTAAAAGTAATGGGACAGATTAACAATCACCCATCAAACTTTCACTTTTTAATACTTGGTTGCAAATCCTTTGCAGTCAATTACAGCCTGAAGTTTGGAACGCATAGACATCACCAGATGCTGGGTTTCATCCCTGGTGATGCTCTGCCAGGCCTTTATTGCAACTGTCTTCAGTTCCTGCTTGTTCTTGGGGCATTTTTCCTTCAGTTTTGTCTTCAGCAAGCGAAATGCATGCTCAATCGAATTCAGGTCAGATGATTGACTTGGCCATTGACAGCATGACAGGTCCTCTTTCTGGAGACATCTGGGGTCTATAAGACCCCAGATCTTTCCTCTACCCTTGAAAGCATAAGATAAAAAAAAACCTCATGCTTTTCCGAAAAAAAAAAATGGCAGTGTTTACATTTCCCTTAAGCAGAAATGATGAAATATCTAGGCCCCTCTTAGTCCTAGACCATAAATGTAATCGGAGATGATCCGGTCTCCAGTCATGTCTATCGTCATTGGCTGCAATTGCTGGATCAGAGCCCGGGCTCCTCGGTGCAGCAAAAAACAAGGTACAGGAACCTGTGAGCAGCGGAAGGGGGAAAGACGACCCCTCCCGCTGCTTGCAAAAGTGATCCAGTGGCTAATCAGCCACTCAGATCACTTTTATAGGGTAGGGAATCGCTGGCTGAAAATTTTGATACCGGGGTTAGAGCTGACAGCTGCAGCCATAACCCTGGGATAACCACTTGAACACAATAAACTATATGTATGTGATTTGGCGGCAAGTGGTTTAACTGAAATAGGGCATTTAAAAGACAAAAAGCAAACAGCCACATAGATATGCACCTGATTTATTTAGGGCCTAGTGTTTAGTCCTGACTTTTTAAAAAATGACTTCTGTTTCAATAGCTCAGTGTATTTATACTAATGAATTTCATGTGTAATAATTTGCAATATGTTACTGTATTTGAAACCTTGCAAGTACCATCTTTTCTTCGCCCTGTTAAAGTCTATATAATTATTCACTTCATTTATCATCTGTTTTGTGCCATTACTATTGCGCAGTGTCTAAGTATAACATATGTTAGCTATGTTATCTCATAAATTAATTTAAAAAAGGCCCATTTTAGATTATTTTAAGGTTTTACATAGTCTGCTGTGCATTGCCATCTTGTGGTGAATTCAGCTAATTACAGAAATAACTTGTGGCACAGAAAAATCTAAAATTCAAAGTGCTTCTCTGTCTTTAGTATTTGGCGGTGTTAATTACATTGCATTGCATCTTGATGCACTTATGTGTTGCGTTTATATGCATTGGCATTCATTTTAATGTTCATCCATTAATTAACATTTTGCAGATGTATTTCCTTTTACATCAGCTTTTTTTCACTTTAGTACTTCAGCTGCATTAATATGTGTTAACGTGCATTGTGTTGCGATAAGATCCATACATGTTACATTATATGCACTGCACATGTATACAACGTTGCAGTATGAACTTGCAATGACCTGGGTTTATGCGCTATAGAAAAATGCTGGACATTGGACATGGGCTCTTGTACACTTGCGCTGATTAGTAGCTCACATTGAAGTGCCTATCGCTTTAACATGCATTTTTATGTGTTTTTAATGCTTTTGTAATGCATTTTTGCAGGGATAACACTTGCTGAATGCCCCATCTGTGGTACATCATCCCACCCCACTGATCAGTAGTGGTTCATTAGTTAATTTCATACCTCCCTTCCCCCACCCTGCTTTGCCTAAGTAGTACATTTCCCCCCACTACTCCTTGTTCAGTAGTACATTCCCAAATAACTGCCACCCCCTTTGCTTAGTAGTACATTCCCCATACCCCCTTCCCAATCCCCCCCCCCCCCCCCCCCGAATACATAGTAGTATCTCCCTTCCCACTCAGTAGTAACACCTCCCCACTCCCCCCCCCCCCCAGATCAGTAATAATTCTCCCTGCCCACACTAACTCCCTACCAACCCCCACTCTGCTGATCTCCTTCTGATCATCTGTTCTGATGATCTCCTGCTCTGCTGATTCCGTGCCACTATGTTTCATACTCGGTCCTCACCTTCTTGCTGTATTACTCTCAATCTGTACACCATATGTGATAATTGATGTTTGCCTGCTGCGGTTCCCCCTCACCTTCCTGCTGTATTACTCCAATGCTGTACACCATATGTGATATCTGATGTTTCCCTGTTGTGGTCCCTGCTCACCTTTCTGCTCTATCACTCCCATGCTGCACACCACATGGGATATCTGCTGATACCCCATGTTGGTCCCTGCTCACCTTCTTTCTGCTCCACGCTGAATACCACAGCCTGGAGGTGAATACAAAGGACAGCTAATGCGGAATAGGCACCCCTCAACTGCAGGTTTGATTAGGAAGTGCTGTTATAGGCCTTGTATACACTAGCATTTGAGGGACAATAAAACCCCACTGTTAAGCCATGATTTTACTGCTCTTCAACCACTCCTTTTGTTGCTGTTGAGGCAACAGCTGGGGTTTTACACCACCGCTGCAAGGGGAATTGTACCCCCTGTCATGCATTCAAGTTAATGGGGCTACGCTGCAACTGCCTCTTAACTGCACACAACCATTAGGCTGGGAGGAGATGGGCATTTTTAGTAGCAAGATTATGGTGCTAAAATTGCTAGTTATTAATTGCTACCCAATTAAATATGGTTTTTGGTGGCGAGAAGGGCAAGTAGCATGTAGTAGCAAAATGCTCTGAATGTATGTGAATATTCACTACTACAAGCCGTCTTTCCATAGAGATCCATTTGTTCCAAATGTGCATTAATTGATCACTGCTACTAGAAATTAATTAAAAATGATTTTAGTATCATATGTTCAAAAAAATTGCCTGTGTGCTCCCAGCTTTAACCCCCTTTCACACTGGGGCACTTTTTAGATGTTTTAGCGCTAAAAATAGTGCCTGAAAAGCACCTCTCAAGCCACCCCAGTGTGAAAGTTCGAGTGCCACACTGAGGCGGTGCGCTTGCAGGATGGGAAAAAAAGTCCTGCAAACAGCGTCTCTGGGGCAGTGCGGCAAAGCACCTGCCAATAAGCCGCTATAACAGCACTTTACCGCTAACGCCTGCACCGCCCCAGTGTGAAAGGGGGTCTTAAAGTACAGTGTCTAAGTCTTTTAAACTGAATACTACAGGAGGTACTGCCTGTGCTATAAAACCATTGGCCTCAGTTTTGCAATGGCATGCCATTAGATGTTCAAAAAGAAAAAGAATAACCTTTCAGTGCTGTAAGTTGAATGTCTTCAACAAGGATGCCTTATGGGATTGAACAGCCTGGCTATACTTTGACCTCACAAATTCTATAAAAATATTAATGGTGAGCTGTCTCAAAAAGTAAAATGTGAACGTAAAAATCACATGATACTCATTGATAACCTGCGGTATCAATAAGCCACTGCTTTGTAAAAATAGACATTTTTAAAGTGCAAATAATGTGCTGAAATCCATATGATTTAGTGCAAAAAATGTACAAAAACGCACATAGTACACCTTTCCTATAAAGTGCAAAGTGCAGACATTCGTAATAAACAATTAATAATTCATTCATGAATGGTGAAAAATAAACATCCAAATAAAGTCCATCCAAGTGCAGGAGAAAGTAATCAATAATTCATACATAAATGATGAAAGATGAACATCCAAACAGAGTCCATCCAAGTGCAAGAGAAAGTGCTCTTGTGCTGAAAACAACTGTAATCAAATTGCTTCTGTGTCACCACCGTGCTCCTAAGGGCATATAGGCTGCCTACCAAACCATAAGATGCCACAAAGGAGATCGTAAGCGCTTGGGAATATTCCCCACTGGAGCTACAGGAAGCCATATCTAACTGCAGAGTGAATTATAGAGGGAAGTTATACTCTCAATGTGTTAGAAAACAGAAAACTGTATACTTACCTTTCTGTATTTTTTCTTTTCCGGTGCACCTTTATTGCAGCATAGAATGGGTTGTGGCTCCACCCCCTCAACCTGATAGGACTGATTAATTATAAATCAGGGAGACCTGGCTTGCAGCTTTCTCTGTAACTCTCAGTATTTGGGTGGGAATCTGTATGCTGCCATAAAGATGCACCAAGAAAGGAAAATTACAGAAAGGTGAGTATACGGCTTCCCATTTTCCTGGTGCATCATGGCAGCATACAATAGGATCGTCCTCGCCACACAGGAAGGTGTAAGAAAAAAATTTGTAATGATCAGTACAGTAAGTATGCACCTGCACAACAAATTTTACTCTTTATGCTGAGCCAGGTTAACCTAATAAAGCTTAATAAAGGTGTTTCGGAAGGACCATATTGCTGACTTGCAACTAACCTAAGGAGATACTCAGTATTGTAAAGAGAAGGCTCTTTTTATTCTCCTAGCAGTCTAGGAGGTGATTGTACGTGTTGATGCTGACTGACCCTGCCTTCGCACAGATTTTTCAGATTTCCTGAATGAAGAGGTAGCTGCCAAGTAGGCCATCAGAGTTAAGTATTAAGGGTGGATGTTGGAAAATGACAAAGGACTAAACTATTGTCCTATGTCTTCCCATATTGATCGAGAGAAATACCATGTGACAAATTCTCCCATAACATTAAATGCACAGGCAACACTAGACAAGGTATAATTATCCAAGGTGCCCAATCCTCATACCAAGAAGGGGGGAGAATATATATACAGTATACACACAGAGAACAAAAGAACATACATACACAGGAATATACTTTGTAATAACCAGTCCCCTTTAAACTTCCAATGCCAGTAGTTCTAACAAGATCTAGCATAACAAAAACATTAATTAAAATTTCACCAGATTACAGATAAAAGAGGTGGAATGGTATAGTACAGCAATGACTATGTTGTCTGCATGAATCTCAAAATGTGAGGGGATGTCACTGGGGGACTGCCATAGAAAACAATGTTAGTTCATGTTGGTCTGTGCATAGTCTGAGTTCCATTCTTTGAGAAGAATGAAGCACATGCTTAGGTTGGTGCAGGTATGAAACAGTGCTTGCAGAGATTAAACATATGCTTATATAATGTGCCAAAGTGCTCAGAAGGTGTGTGTGTGTGTGTGTGTGTGTGTGTGTGTGTGTGTGTGTGTGTGTGTGTGTATGTATGTATGTGTGTGTATATATATATATATATGTATATATGTATGTGTAGATAGATATATATATGTGTAGATAGATATATATATCTACACATATATATATCTATCTACACATATATATATCTATGTGTAGATAGAGATATATATATATATATATATCATGTGCATTAGTGCTTCAAGTATAACACACTCAAAGTATAATAATAAATAATAAAAAAACAGTCTCTAGTAATCCAAACAGATAAAGTGGTCCAAAGAACCCAGGTGCTGTGTGCCACACTCCGCTCTTGTGACCTCACTCACCAGAATTAATGGAGCTGAGAGAACCAAGTCATCGGCGGTGTTCGATGGCTCGGTTCTCAGTGTAGAGGCGGCGGGGGACAGATGCAGCATCGGACCGACGCTGCATCCACCTAGGTAAGTATGATTATGGGGAAAAAAAATCCCATACTTCTTTTAATGAAGGATCTTCATCACCTGGCACATTTCTGGGTGTATGGGATGCCTGGTCCCATGCCATGCATTTTGGTTGCTTTCGATGGCCTAAATGTCCTGTGGAGATGTAGGAGCCCGTGGAGGAAACCAGAGAGCGCAGTGCAGGATTTGATCTTCTGACAATCCTGAAGTTTCAAATGCAGTAGTTTCCCTCTTCACCCAAGTGGAGTTTGGTGGCGTGGGCAAGGGGAGGATTAAGTATTTGTTTGCTTTGTAGAGGTGCATTTATTGCATATTTAAATACAGTGTTTTAAAAAGGTTGTTAAGCCACTTTATGCCGGCGGGTCACGTGAGCGGCGATTGTCGCTCTGAGAACTGGTAAATAACTGCTTATTTTTATAAAACACAGGCACAGGGGCACATAGGAGAATTAAACAGGCAGGATAATATAAAACATTAACTGAAACTTCAGCAGCAAGAGGGAAGGGGGGCGGGCACTGACACAGGAGCAGACAGGCAGGAAGGGGAGGGGAGGGGGAGAGGATAGAGGAGAGCACAGGAGAGACAGGAGAGCTGCAAATGATGAAGGCAAGTAAACTGACCATGGTGTCAGGGCTCAGCAGCCAAGATACACTAATTCTCAGTTTACAGGGGTGAGGGCATAGCCAGGCAGGATCAGCCAGTTTTTTTAAATGACAGAGCACAATCACTGTGCTGTATAACATGCTTTAAGGGAACCGAATCAATATTTTTTTTTTCAGGTTAACAAACGCTTTAACTAGGGATTGTTTAAAGCTCAATGCTGGCCAAAAATAGTTTTCAGATTAAAAAGCAGCATCACTACCAACTTTTAATCTGATTATAATTAATATCTAGGGAGAAAATTATAAGCTGGAGCTAGGGGGGCTACAAACTAAGCACAGGTGTTTCAACATGAATGGTACAAATTTTTTTTTTATACAATTTTAGACTTGGATTGAACTTGTATTTTCTTCTTCATTGTTGATTTATCCTTTTTCAGTCACCCTTCAAAGACTTTCTCTTCAGTGCTTCTTGTCCAAGGGACCATACAATTTTGCCTGTCAATAGGGAAGACCAGTCCCTATAACACCTCTGTGTAGTTTTTTTTTTCTGCTATGGGATGACAGCTGGTCAAAGGGCTCTGTCCTCAATCTCCTTTCTCTGTCATTAAGTTTCGAAATAAATGTGAAACACCGCGCTAACAAGATAAATGGGAGCTGCTGCATACAGTCTGACAAAAACAGTAAACTTATATATGGAAAAAATGCAGCGCATGTGCAATAGAAGTATGTAAATGTGATTAAGATAGTGAGATAGTGCTAAAATAATTAGCCAAAGGTGAGTTAAAAGATAATGTCCATAGATGGGTGTGAATGTCCAACTGCACAGGAGGTGTGGGTACTCCAAGGGGTAGTAGTAATCTGATGGTTGTCAGTCACCTTGCATCTTAAACCGACTTCCCAGCAGGATGAGCCAATAAGAAGAAATGCAAAAAAGACTCTTACCAGATCCCGTGGATTCCCGTGTCCGCGACAGGGAATCGCATGCGCTGTTTGTCACCAATAACATAGAATGGAAGGTCTGGAATCTCCAATCCTTTGGGTTGTGGTCTGCATGGATCTTCCAAAGGCAACCAGATGGGTCCTCACACAGGACGGCCGAAGCGTGGATCAGGAGTTTCCAAAAAAACCAGGGAGGCGGTTGGAGGTACTCGGCCTCATGCAGTGAATGTAAAGACAAAAAGGATATGCCTCCACATGGTGCAGGTAAAAAGGGTGTTTTTATTGAGAAAACAACCATAAACAAATAAAACGTGATCACGATGAATAAAAACAAATGGGCAACATGGAGAGTGGTATATGTACCCGACGCGTTTCGACCTAGGGGTCTTCAACAGGGGCCCCTGTTGAAGACTCCTAGGTCGAAATGCGTCGGGTACATATACCACTCTCCATGTTGCCCATTTGTTTTTATTCATCGTGATTAAGTTTCGAGCCTGATGTTTGGTAACTCGAACCTTCAGCACCCTCCACATATTTTCTATTGGATTAAGGTATGGAGACTGGCTAGGCCACTCCAAGACCTTAATGTGCTTCTTCTTGAGCCACTCCTTTGTTGCCTTGGCCATGTGTTTTGGGTAATTGTCATGCTGGAATAACCATCTACGACCCATTTTCAATGCCCTGGGTGAGGAAAGGAGGTTCTCACCCAAGATTTGACGGTGTATGGCCCTGTCCATCGTCCCTTTGAAGTTGTGCTGTCCACTTAGCAGAAAAACATCCCCAAAGCATAATGTTTCCACTTCCATGTTTGATGGTGAGGATGGTGTTCTTGGGGTCATAGGCAGCATTCCTCCTCCTCCAAAAATGGCGAGTTGAGGCCAAAGAACTCGATTTTGGTCTCGTCTGAACACAACACTTTAACCCACTTCTCTGAGTCATTCAGATATTCATGAGCAAACTTCAGACAGGCCTGTACATGTGTTTTCTTGAGCAGGTGGACCTTGCAGGTGCTGCAGGATTTCAGTCCCTCACGGCGTAGTGTGTTACCAATTGTTTTCTTGGTGACTATGGTTCCAGGTGCCTTGAGATCATTGACAAGATTCTCCCAAGTAGTTCTGGGCTGATTCCTTACCGTTCTCATGATCATTGAAACTCCATGAGGAGAGATCTTGCATGGAGCCCCAGACCAAGGGAGATTGACAGTTATTTTGTTTTTCTTCCACCCTCTCACCAAGCTGCTTGGCGATGGTCTTGTAGCCCATTCCAGCCTTGTGTAGGTCTACAGTCTTGACCCTGACATTCTTGGACAGCTCTTTGGTCTTGGTCATGGTGGAGAGATTGGAATCTGATTGATTGCATCTGTGAACAAGTGTCTTTTATAAAGGTAACAAGCTGAGATTAGTGCTCCTAATCTTATCTTGTCACCTGTATAGAAGACACCTGGGAGCCAGAAATCTTGCTGATTGATAGGGGATCAAATACTTATTTCACTCATTAAAACGCAAACCAATTTATAACTTTTTTGAAATGCGTTTTTATGGATATTTTTGTTGTTATTCTGCCTCTCACTGTTAAAATAAACCTACCATTAAAATTATAGACTGATCACTTCTTTGTCAGTGGGCAAACATACAAAATCAGTAGGGGATTAAATACTTTTTCCCGTGTGTGTGTGTGTATGTATATGTGTGTGTGTGTGTGTGTGTGTGTGTATATATGTATATATATATATATATATATAATAGTGGAGATGTGACCCCATGTCACAGGTGAATATGAGCAGTGTATGCCTGATTTTGGCAGGAATACTAATTGCACACCTGTGGGCTGTGTTCATAAACATCCCAGGAATAGAAGTCCGTGCTCAGACTTGGAGACATCTCCGCCCGGCAGACAGGAAGTCTGGCCTAGGAGGTTGGGAGGGTTCCAGTAGGAGATGGCTCCAGGAGAAAGAGACAGGAGGTCTCGGAGTCTAAGACTGCAGGTGGCAGCCTGTGTGTGTGCACGTCTGTAGCAGGCAGATGTGGCCCGCAACCAAAACAGCACAAAGCTGACAGTGAGTAAGCCAGGAGGCTATAGTTTGTTTATACAGTGATGGTGGAACCCCCTGCGAGGGAAGATTACTGTTTGTTTGAACCTTTTCGTTATTTTTAAAAAAAAGTGGGCTGCCATTGCTCTAAAAACGCAGTCTGGAGTGGCACGTTTCTGGAAAACTGCATGCACCACTTGAACCTAATCACCCCGGATTGTCACAAAAAAAAAAAAAAGATATATATATTCTCTCTATCTATATCTATCACATCTTTATTACACATCTATCTATCTCACAAAACTGAGTACACCCCTCACATTTTTGTAAATATTTTATTATATGTTTTCATGTTACAACACTGAAGAAATGACACTCTACAATGTAAAGTAGTGAGTGTACAGCTTGTATAACAGTAGAGCTGTCAAAATAACAAAAAAAACCAGCCATTATGTCTAAACGGCTGGCAATAAAGGTGAGTACACGTGCTCAGCGTCATATCCAGAGGTTGTCTTTGGGAAATAGCCATATGAGTGCTGACAGCATTGCTGCAGAGGTTGAAGGGGTGGGGGGGTCAGCCTGTCAGTGCTCAGACCATAAGCCGCACACTACATCAAATTGGTCTGCATGGTTTTCCTCCCAGAAGGTAGACTCTTCTAAAGATGATGCACAAGAAAGTCTGCAAACAGTTTTCTAAAAAGACAAGCAGACTAAGGACATGAATTACTGGAACCATGTCCTGTTGGTCTGATGAAACCAAGATAAACTTATATGGTTCAGATGGTGTCAAGCGTGTCTGGCGGCAACCACGTGAGGAGTACAAAGACAAGTGTGTCTTGCCTACAGTCAAGCATGGTGGTGGGAGTGTCATGGTCTGGGGCTGCATGAGTGCTGCCAGCACTGGGGAGCTACAGTTCAGTTTGAGGGAACCATGAGTGCCAACATGTACTGTCACATACCAAGATAAACTTATATGGTTCAGATGGTGTCAAGCATGTGTGGCGGCAACCATGTGAGGAGTACAAAGACAAGTGTGTCTTGCCTACAGTCAAGCATGGTGGTGGGAGTGTCATGGTCTGGGGCTGCATGAGTGCTGCCAGCACTGGGGAGCTACAGTTCAGTTTGAGGGAACCATGAGTGCCAACATGTACTGTCACATACTGAAGCAGAGCATGATCCCCTCCCTTCGGAGACTGGGCCACAGGGCAAAATGATAACGACCCCAAACACACCTCCAAGACGACCATTGCCTTGCTAAAGAAGCTGAGGGTAAAGGTGATGGACTGGCCAAGCTTGTCTTCAGACCTAAACCCTATTGAGCATCTGTGGGGCATCCTCAAATGGAAGGTGGAGGAGCACAAGTTTTCTAACATCCATCAGCTCCGTGATGTTGTCATGGAGGAGTGGAAGAGGACTCCAGTGGCAACCTGTGAAGCTCTGGTGAACTCCATGCCCAAGAGGCTTAAGGCAGCGCTGGAAAAAAAATGGTGGCCATACAAAATATTGACACTTTGGGCCCAATTTGGATATTTTCACTTAGGGGTGTACTCACTTTTGTTGTCAGCAGTATAGACATTAATGGCTGTCTGTTGAGTTATTTTGAGGGAACAACACATTTACACTGTTATACAAGCTGTACACTCACTACTTTACATTGTAGCAAAGTGTAATTTCTTCAGTGTTGTCACATGAAAAGATATAATAAAATATTTACAAAAATGTGAGGGGTGTACTCCCTTTTGTGAGATACTGTATATTTTAGGTTTATTTATTTATTTATTTTTTGCCCTATGGTATCCTTAGAAAATAAAATATATTTTGCAAGACAATATCAAATTCAAAAGAAAGTCTTGTTTGTCCTGAAAAATATATACATACTGTATGTAACAATTTGTTATTACTGAATAGAAAGGTTCTGTAAGCACACCAGTAACCGTATATAAAAAAAACATGCAGGTAGCTGTGTACAGTTTGCAGCATTTTGCTATAGTAGCCATTAGGTGGCAGTATAATCCTGCTTTTTGAAAACAATTTTGAAACAGAAAGGCACAGATGAATAAAAGTCTGTGATTTGAACACTGGAGTAAAGCTGAAATTCTTTTTTTTTTTTTTTTTTATTAAATATTGAGACATTACAAAATGTATGTACTAGTTAGTTATAATTGGTAGACTTTCTGAAAGGTATGAGCCTGATCCTATGTTTTTGTCTCATGCAAACCAGTTGTTGATAATGTGGGTAGCTATGCACATTAAGGAATTCATGTTCAATAAAGGCCATAAGCACCCATTCCTTTATCAGTATACAAATATATTGTTAATGTAAGAAAATGAATAGGTAAGAGCTAGGGTACATTACATTATTTATTTCTGTGAGTCTGTATTTGGTTTATGCTGAGCCCTGTGGTATGATGGGTTTGCAGCTCCTGAAAATTGGTTTGGGGGTTTGGCATCAGGAATCTCAGTACACAAATTTCACCACTCATACCTTTTTATTGCATGTGTTCTACACTTAACACACCTGAAAAGTGAAACCGTAAGGTAACGGTCACCTTAAAGTGGCTCTATAACCACCAATTTAATTGTTCTACAATAAAACTTCATCCACAGCATATCTCTGTTGCCAGTGTGCTTATGATAGCTCTCACCTTTTAAGCCTTCAAATAGTTGCTGTTATAGCTGATCACATGTTCAGCATCATGGTAAATGCAGATATAAACAGAGGCTAAGATAGCGCCATCCTTGACTGTAAAAGATAAGAGGGTTTAGTTCTACATTAAGAGATGAAGATTGACCTTTGTTCTTAAAGTAGAACTAAAGGCAACATTTTGTTTTAATTTTGGATAGATTAGGGGAGGGTTAATAACCCCTCTTAGGTTTTTTTTCTGCTATCTGTGTCCCTTTTGGGGAGATTTCCCTTAACTTCCTGTACCATAGCCAAACAGGAAGTGAGAGGGAATTCCTAGTTGTCACCAGAGTCATCAAAACTAGTATTCTGATTGGAAGATTTCCCCTCTATTCCTGTTCTGGGGACAGCCCAAAATGTGGGATCTTTTTTCACTTTCACTGTTAATAATATTGATAGACAGGACAAATAACGAGGGTGAATCTCCCTATTGGGGGCACAGACAACAGTAAAAACCTGACAGGTTTATCTGCAGTCTTCTCTTCCATACACCCCTGTAAAAGTGCAGAATTGTGATAAAATCCTTCTTCATCTCTCAGGAGCAGAGAGGAGGTGGCAGAGAGCTGCAGTTACAGCTCTCTTACACTGTGTGAGAGCTGATTGCTGGAAAGGGACACACACCCCTTCACACATGGTACAGGAATGAAGGAAGGATACAGAGTTGTGTTCTGAATAGGCAAGCTGTGTGCTGAACTCTCTCCCCGTCACAAATGTATCTCATGTGTGGGGAAAACTTCTCAGAAATCACTCATGCTGATAACAGAGGAATGAAGCACCAGAGAGAAACTACATTTAGAGCTTTGGAGAGAGATACGTAAACACTATAGCTATATGTGCTTTGTTCAGATTTCATAACTGAGGTTTACAACCACTTTAACTAAGCTGTGCTGCTGTTGCAGCAGAGATTGACATTCTAGCTATATTGTCTGGCATGGTGTCTACATCACAAAATGGGTTGCACAAATGTATAAACTTTTTAGTAGGTAAACCATTCTCATGTCTGTATAATAACACAGAATGTAGTTATTTGTCTCAAGGTAAGCTCTAAGGCCAATCATAGACAAAGGAAATTTCTTTCCCGCAACCACAGGTTGCAGGAAGGAAATTTGCTTGATTCCTCCATCAACACAGTCTGTCCCTGTCCCCACTGGGAGGACACAGTGATTATTGCTAGCAGCTATAACAGCCACTAGCAATAATCACATGCAAAATCCAGCTGGCTGGTTGTAACCAAGTTGATCGATCAACTTGGGTACATTCAGCTGCCCACACATGCTTCGAATCACAGCCGGTTCCTGCTGAACCGGCCGAGATTTGAACCCTCTATGGCCGGCTTAACCCCAAAGGCAGTAACAGTCATTGTACATAGGTACCCACCAGTCCAGTTTTGCTACCTGATTGAGTGAGATTCTATACAGTGCTGCCAATAAAAAGTGCCCAGCTTCTGCCATTACATTCTCTGAATGGTAAGCGTGGCAGTTTTGCAGAGAGCTTTCTAAAAAAATCTAAAAACATTTCCCCTAGGTAAATTTGTCTGTTTTGTGGTTAATATTTAACCCAGGCTAAAGGAAGATGGCCAGTGGTTACAAGCAGTGCCTATCAGTGGGACTATTGGATGAGAAGTTATCTGTAGAAAAATGTCCATGCCCAAGAGCTGAACAGTATACCAGTTTTTACCACTGCTAAAATAATTATTACCATATGTAAAATGTTAGGAATATTTGTTTTCAGCAATTAAAGACAATGAGAGAGTTGTGAAATCAAAATAAAACACTTCTTTTCATGAATGGTTGTGTTAGGTCTTGGTGCTATATTTAATTTGCCTTATCAGAGCACCTAGCTGCCAAACTTGTCACTTGTTGCAGACTTGAAGCCTTAAAAGACACAGATTGTAAATTCCCGGGTCCTCTCACTTTACTATTGTGCATTCCTAGAGGACTAGAGGAGGTTTTTTTTTTCTCCAAATTTTTATTTGAGAAGAAAAGGCAGTTTCCATAGTAATCAGATAACAAGACACAAGCAATTGTAACCATAGGTACAAAATGCTTCCAGCAGTTTCTGATAGTCATAACTGTGATATAAGTTACTGGAATGAAATTATTACCATAGACTAGACAAGGAGCTAGACAATGTATGCTTACAGACAACGTTGATTCCATTCCATGTCTAAGATATGGCTGTTTCGGTATATGCAGTTGAAGCACGCAGCGAAGGTGCAGTTTGGAGGGGATACAATTCTGGTCCAGAATACAGATTTGGAGAAGGCTCTGATAGATCCCGAACCATCTGGGCGAATCTCTAGATATTACGGGGCAGTGGGCCCAGGGATAAAGATAATAACGGCTAGAGCTAAGCAGAGGTGGGTAGAGGCTGTCCCGGAGTTGTCGGAGGAGCAGTGGCACTGGTACTGGATACGTATGTGGTGACTGTTATTTCATCTACGGACAAAATGATTCAGTTTAGGTATCTCCATCAACAATATTACACTCCTGTTAGACTTTACAAAATGCAAAGAAAAGAAACAGCTCTCTGTCATAAATGTAGGGAGGAGGATGGCACTTTCATACACATGGTATGGGAGTGCAAGAAGGTGAGGCCACTGTGGTCACAGGTAACTGAATTTATTTCTGATAAATTCGCCTTACCTAACATTTGCTCACCCTTACGCTGTCTCCTAGGGGTCTTTGACCAGGAGGAGATGAATACATGTACCAAACTGTTTCTTAGGATCCTATACTTTGAGGTGCGAAAACTCATTGCCAGACGCTGGATACATGAAGAACAGTTGACACTAGGAATGTGGATAAAAATATTTAATGCGGATGTGCTGATGTACAGGATGACCTATGAAGCTAGGGGAGCTCCCAAGAAATTTAGGAAGGTTTGGTTTAGATGGGTGGATTCGAAAAACACGCTGGACGAGGAAGAGCCACTGAATGTTGGCCAGTAAGGGCTGTTGTTTTTGTTCTCAATTTGATAATGAAGGGAGGATAGGGGGAGTTTGTTTTTTTTTTCTCTCTTACGGAGTTAGAGCATAGAGTCTCTTGATTAGTGCTGGGGACACCGAATGCAGACATCTCAGGGGGGAAATGGGTCTTGTTTTAATGTTATGGGAGGTTTTCCTCTTCTGTTTAGTTTTTTTTTGGGGGGGTTTTTCTTTTTTTGTTTTCTTTAATAAAAAAATGCACATATATATTGCAAAAGTAGCGTGGAAATAGAAATCTACGTGACACATGTAGAAAAGATGGATATATATGTGATAATAATGTGCTGGATATGCAATTTCTATTTTTTGTTGGATATTGTAATCCCAACTACTGTCATGTATGCTTATTCTGATGTGTGCGCAATAAAAATTCTTTTCAAAAAAAAAAAAAAAAAAAAAGGGGTAAGGGGGACCATAAATAGTCAAACGGTAACCCAATGGGCTATAAAGGCACTCCACCTAGCAGTCCTAACATAGGGTTGTCGCCAGGAGAGCACACCCGGTGCATATCTACTGCGAATAAGAAGACTACCAACGTTTTATGTTTACAGGGAGAGAGGAAGAAAAGGCTAAAGAAAGGAAGGTTTAAAAAAAAAAAGAAAAAATTGCGCAAAGAAGAATTGGTGAGCCACCAACACTCCACTAGACATAAAGTGCAAATCAAATAAAACCATTAGTGTAGCGCTCAAATGTATATAAAATAGTGAAAATAGTGATCAATAAGAGCACGCGGGTAAAACAGGCATTGGTGAGGGAATGACCTCAATGGAGTCTTCCGTATGGAGAGCGATGAATGGAAAGTAGATTCCAGTATTAGGCAGATGATCCTACATCAAATGGACAGAATCTGTCTCAGATGTTATAATTCCATGGATTTGGACGGGAAAAATAAATAAATTCACATAGTAGTGTAACTCTGTATGGTCTCTTTATTTAAAAAGGAACATGAAATCTGGTAAAACAAGCTTGTGTTTAGAAATGTAAATTGATTACCACGAATGTCAACCCCCCCCCCCCTGGCAGGAGACAAGTTAGTCCACCCCCACTCCCTGGGGAAATGAATGCGGGGAATGTGCCCCCCCGCGAGACGGACCTCCGCTGCGGGGTGAGCCGAATCAATGGCGGCTAGTGGGTCGGCGGGTCTTCTTCTCCGGCCTTGCTCTCTGCTCTTCGTTCTCCTCTCTAGTTCTCCTAGGCATCCAATAGGATCGCCTGGCGTTTTGGGCAATCGCGAAACGGGTCTCATAGCCCGCTTCCTGTTTGGCCGGGAGGAGGATTAGTGTGAGAATAGCGAATATTCATTTGCTGTTGTCACACAAATGGGTGGACTCAGAGCGCAGTGCTCTGCGTCCCAAGCCCACCCTTTTTTGAAACCTGTTAGAGCCTCTGGCTCTAATCACATGCTTAAAAAAATAAAAAACACCCCCAGTTGGAATCCATGGTCCGGCGACCCTGTTTGTAGATCAGGGGGCCGAATGCATGGATAGGGGGGCATCTCTATGGACAGGCCGCCACTGGTAGGATCACAGAACAGTGGGATTCAGATAATTAGGACCCATTTATGTGTGTGAAGAAGTGTGTTTTTATATTAGCATTAGATGGGCGCATTGTCATGGATAAATTTACAGTTCCTGTGTGTGCTGACATGCGGTTTGATGCGCTTTTTTTTAATGTGTTCTGAATTTAGAATATAGAGTGGACAGGGTAAATACCAATTGACCAAGGCTTGTTAATATCTGTTCCCAGGCAATCAAAATGCATGTTATATGCAGTACCATTGACTTATATGGGCCTGCAAATGCACTAAAATGCAGAAAAAAATAAACCTGTTCTATTTTAAAATAAGACAGGAACGGACACCATTTATAATGGGGAACCATGCGTCTTAGCTTGTCAGAACACATGCGTTAAAACGCAAGAGTGTAAGAGGGAACTTTCTTTTAGCATGGTTTATATAGTTTTTCTTGATTGATTGATTTATAAGTGTGACTTTATTAGGTGTTCACTGATTGACTCTGCTTGTGGTTTAGAATCTTTCTTAGGTTGTGTTTGAAAGCGTCTAAGATAGCAAGTAACCTTGAGACTGATTAGGTAAATGACATTGAACAGTTTCTTTACCATTAAAATAAATCAGCCGTGAACCCATATTTGGAGGTGAGGGCATGTTAGCTCTTCTCAGTGCTGCACTATACATAAAACAAATGATTTTTTCAATTACATGCACTATAAATTTATTTATTTTATATTTTCTTATAAACCTGGGATTTAATATATGGGAGGGAATATTTAATGTGATTACATATTTTATGATAGGAATTGCAACAAGGTTTTCTAGTAAAACAGAAGCCATGGGGTAGAGATTGCTACAAAACTCTATAGTCACATCTGCTCCAGTAGTCAAAAAAAAATGGAACAAACTTTGTTATGCATTCAGAGTGAATACTGTGTAGGGAAAATGCATATTGCAAACTACCTAAGTGCACAGACCGTGTCTTTTTAGTTGCTCATTCACACCAGCAGCTGCTTTTATACCACAGCCGCTGGCGTGCACAGTCAGGGGAGCGGTGCATCACAATGTTTACTTTTTTTTCTTTTCTTTTTCCAGTAAAGTGAAATTTTAATAATTTTTATTCATTGAAGCAGGTTGAAATGTGGTGTACTTCGTTGCAACAGGCAGCACTAAAATAAGTAGTGCATGTCTTTTTTGCAGCACACACAAGTGCAGTGCAGCGGCATGAACTGAAATCATAGGAGTCAAGGCAAAATGCCTTGGCTATTCATTGGGACTGCGCTGGGCACATTGAGTGAGGCTGCCGAGTGCAGTCCAATAGATATGGTGTGAACAAGCCCTTAAAGTTTTACTTATAGCTGAGCTCCAGGCCATCAACACTTAACCATTCAAATATATTTGTATTGGTTTTTACTGTAATTCTGTGCAGCTTCTGTGCTATCCAAACATAGCAGACCACACATAGTGAAATATACCTGGCCAGGTTTAGACCCCTTTCACACTGGGGCAGTTTTCAGGCTGGAAATAGCCTCTTCTAAGCGCCTGAAAACCGAATCTCATTCATTCCAATGTGTCTTTTCACACTGGGGTGGGGCACTTGTGGGACGTTCGGAAAAGTCCTGCTAGCAGAATCTTTGGGGCAGTTAGGAGCGCTGTATTTAGCGCTCCCAAAATCCCCAGCCCATTGGAATGAATGGGCAGCGCTTTCAAAGCGCTTTGAAAGTGCCGCAAAACGTGAGTTTTTAACCCATTTTTTAGGGTTAAAAACGCCCTGCTAGCGGACGAAAAGCGCCGCTTAAACAGCGCTGAATCGCCGTTAAACAGCGCTAAAGCGCCCTTAAAACGAGTGGCGCTTTAGCGCTAACTGCCGGCTCTTTCAGCGTGAAAGCAGTCCAAGTCTTAGCTTTGATGCATGTCTTCTCTGGTACCCAATGATGACTGATTTTAAATAAATAAATTACCTGCAGATATGCCTAAAATCACCCGATGCCCCCAGTTCTGTAGAATGTGTGTCCTTGGACTCATTTTGCAGAAACTACTTGTATTGCTACCAGATTGTCCAACAATGTTGCATATCATTCTTCCACAGCATGCACCCTTGGTATGTGTCCTGTCTCTTTAGAACTAGTAGTGTCCCTTGTCGAGTACTAGCACACCTACTCTCTGCAGTGACAGTTATTCTCATTTCTTAAATAATTGTCTCCTGCATCTCACAGTGTCTCCTCGGTGATTCTTTTTATTACTTTGATCCCTGCTGTGTGTGGAGTGAGAACACTTTACTGGTTACGTATACTTTAAAACTGAACTTCATGAAAGCATCTAAATGCACAGGTAAAATACATATTGAACATTGGAACACTTTGACATGCCAAAGGATTTACTGTTTTCTGCAACTAGCTTTGTAATCCAGGGATATGGTGCTCATTTCAAACATGTAGATTTAAGAGGGAAGCAAGTAACATTTATGAGAAGTACAGGGTTTACTGGATGTCTCCTACTAACCTTGTAAATATTGTAGAAATAAATAAATTACACATCATGACAACGTCAAAATATATATTTTATTTCTTTCTTCTATTTTTAACTAGTAATCCTGCCAGTAACACACTTCCTGTCCTAGGGTGACAACACTCACTAGCTGCACTGCATAAAAGAGCAGCATTGTTACCCTAGGCTGCTTGCTTCTTACAACATATTTGTATTACAGACCCCCCCCCCTCCTCCTCCTCCTCTTCATAACATAGGTGGAGGTGTTCTGTAGTTCATAAACATGAACTGAGCAGGACTGATAGCGTTGCTTGAGATTTTGGTGTAGCACAGATAAAGTGCACAGGAAATTAGGAACTCACTGGATCTCTAGCAGAATCAACAGGTATTTTTTTACACCTCCAAAATGTGTTTTTTCAATCATTTATTTAACAAAAACATCAATAAGTGTAATGATGTTCTTTGGAAAAAGTAAGCACAATCCTGGCAGCAGAAGTTGGAATTTCTCCTTTTAGCAAGTTACTTCATGTAGACATTTTGTGTAACTGCCCACCAGTCTCTGACATTGACATTTATGACCATTTCTCCATTCAAAATGTTTTCAGTTGTAAGATGCTTGTGGGTTTTTTGCATAAACTGACCATTTTAAAACCCTCTACAACAGTGGTCATCAACCCTGTCCTCAGGGCCCACTAACAGGCCAGGTTTTATATATTACCTTGGAGAGATGCAGAATACTGCAATCACTGAACAATCCCTGAGCAGCAAATGATATCACCTGTGATGTATTTCAGTTATCTTGAAAACCTGGCCTGTTAGTGGGCCCTGAGGACAGGGTTGATGACCACTGCTCTACAACATTTCAATGGGGATCAAATCAGGGCTTTGACTAGGGCAGTCCGTAACCCTTTCTTCTTTCTTAGCCATTCTTTGGTGGATTTGCTAGTGTGCTTCAGATCGTTAAAAAAAAACTAATTTTGGTTTAGTTTCAACTTTTGGACAGTTGGCCTCACATTTTCATCAAGCACACTTTGATATGATGCAGAATATATATAGTTGAATCAATAACTGTGGGTTGCCCAGGCCCTGAACCAGCAAAGTAACCCCAAACATAACATTTCTATCTCTATACTTCACGGTTGTTATAAGGTTCTTCTGAAATACTGTGTTCTGTTTGCTGCAAACATGTCTACTGTTACTGTAACCAAACATTTCACTCTTTTATTAATCAGTTTTGGACACAGGGCTCCACCCGCATAGAGATTTGTGAATGAATAAACTACACTACAAGCAGCAGGATTTCACCCGGAATCATTAACGGCGTATAATACTGTTCTCCCAAAACCAGGAAAAGATGTAACATGTTGTGGGAGTTATGGACCTATTTCTTAACTCAATGTAGATATAAAACTTTATTCGAAGATATTGGCTAATAGATTACTTCAGCTGCTCCCTTGTTGGATTAACCCAGATCAAACAGTTTTTATCCCCCACCGCGAGGCAAGATAATTTGTCAAAGACTTTGTCCATTATTTCTTATGTCAGGAAGTGTTCCCAGCCCACCCTGTTACTCTCTACCGATGCTAAAAAAGCATTTGACAGGGTTGACTGGGATTATTTAAGGACAACTCTGAAGTTTATGGGTTTTGACCCAATTATGCTTTATCACATTTTTGCTCTTTATGCATCTCCGTCTGCTAGGATAAGGGTAAATGGCTCACTCAGAGAATCATTTACACTTAGTAATGACACACAACAGGGTTGTCCTCTTTGACCCCTGTTGTTTGCCGTTTTATTAGAACCTTTTCTTTCAACAATAAGGTATAATCATAATATTGATGGACTGAAAATTAAAGAGCTAGAGCATAAATTTCCCGCGTATGTGGATGATATTTTGTTTTACATTCAGCAACCTAGAATTACTCTTCCAAACATAATGGCTTCCCTACGGACATTTCAATCCTTTTCTAACTTTAAAATTAATATGTTAAAATCTGAGGTCCTTAATATCTCTATTCCTTCAAGTTAAGCCAGGAAGTTATGTCCATTATTCGCATTTACTTGGCAGCCTAGAACCTTAAAACATTTAGGAGTTAATTTAACAGCCCGCTTGTCAGACATGTTTCAATATAATTATCTTCCTCTCCTGAATGAAATTAAATCTGATCTACGTAAATGAACTTATATTTTTCATACATGGTTGTGGAAAATAAATATAGTTAAAATGAATATCCTACCACATATCTTATTCATGTTTCAAATGATTCCATTTAGAGTCCCTTCTTTTTTCTACCCTTCAATCTTTGGTTTCCCATTTTATATGCAAAGGACAGCGTTCTAGAATCTCCCGGGATGTATTATGTCGTACTAAAGGAGCCAGAGATTTAGCTCTTCCTAATTTTAACCGCTTGCTGACCAGCTACCGTCATTTTACTGCGGCAGGTCGGCACAATCCCGCGAGCCGTCGTAGCTATACGTCGGGTTGCGGGATCAGGATAGCAGGCGCGCGCCCGCTGCCCAGTGGGGATGCTGATGCCCGTGGCCGACGGTTGCGATGACCGCCGGCCACGAGCGATTACGGGCATGAGAGGCAGAACAGGGATGAGTGTGTGAAAACACACACTCATCCCTGTTCTGAGAGGCATGGCAGATCGTGACTTCCTTTTAGCTAGGAACCACGATCCGTCACTTCTAGGTCAGTCCCCTCTCCCTACAGTTAAAAACACAAACAGGGAACACAGTTAACTCCTTGATTGTCCCCTAGGGTTACCCCCTTCCCTGCCAGTGAAATTTTTACAGTAATCAGTGCATTTTTATAGCACTGATCGCTGTATAAGTGCCAGTGGTCCCAAAAGTGTCAGATGTGTCCGCCATAATGTCGCAGTCTGATAAAGATCGCCGCCATTACCGTACTAGTAAAAAAATAATAATAATAAAAATGCTATAAATCTATCCCCTATTTTGTAGACACTATAACTTTTTTACCTGCCAAAGTGAATGTAGTCTTTAAGCCCTCACATAACACTAGTGGCTGGTAGCTTCCTTCAAATTATGCTCATGTTAATTGTTTACTAATTGTCAACTTTAGGTTCAGCTTGTCAGTCTCATCCTCTCTGGGCACACATGTATCAGCATTAATACCGCATCTTTTACAAAAATTTATTTTTGACACTCAGATTGGTTCGCTGTTTAAAGCGGGGTTCCACCCAAAAGTGGAATTTCTGCTCATCGGATTCCTCCCCCCCTCCGGTGCCACAGTTGGCACCTTTCGGGGGAGGGGGGTGCAGATACCTGTATAATACAGGTATCTGCACCCACTTCCGGGCATAGACTCCCGTGGGAGTCACGCCCCCTCCCGCAGTCTCCTGGGAAACACACAGGTCCCAGGAGATAGCGGGGACCATTGAGAACGTGCAGCGCGACTCGTGCATGCGCAGTAGGGAATTGGGAAGTGAAGCCGCAATGCTTCACTTCCTGATTCCCTCACTGAGAATGGTGGCGGCAGCACCCGAGGACCGAAGGGCGGTTCGGTCTCGGCTTCCGACACCGATGGACCCCGGGGCAGGTAAGTGTCCTTATTTTAAAAGTCAGCAGCTGCAGTATTTGCAGCTGCTGACTTTAAAAAAAATTAATTTTGCGGGACTCGCGCTTTAACCTATATTTCTGTACATGGGACAGATTTCTAGGGGTTCCTTGAGCAATGGCGGATTGACCTCTCATCTCCCAGTGGCATGGGATCAGTGGAGCCTCGCCGTTTCTCTCTGATAAAAAAACTACTGAAGCCAGTATTTTTTAGAGTTGTCTGTAAGGTTGGATGCATTCTATGCATTAAGATAAAAAACCTTCTGTGTGCAGCACCCCCCCTAATACTTACCTGAGCCCCATCTTGATCCAGCGATGTTGCATGAGAGCCTTGGCTGTCCAGGACTCTCCTCCTGATTGGCTGAGGGCCAAGCCACAGCTCTATGTCCGAATGGACACACAGAGCAGCGGCTTGGCTCGGTGCCCACATTGCAAGCTGCTTGCTATGGAGGTGCCTGGCAGGAGGGAGGGGCCAGGAGCGCCGGTGAGGGACACAAGAAGAGGAGAATCTGGGCTGCTCTGTGCAAGACCATTTCACAGAGCAGGTAAGTATAACATGTTTGTTATTTTTTGTTTTTTTTAAAGCATTTTTCCTTCCACTGATCACCATAATTTGAAGTGGCATATTCCACTGACTAAATGGGAACATTACAATTTTGACCGTCGCTGTGTCCTTTCTTGCATGATATTCCTTTTTTCTTTCATTTTAATTTCAAAATTATTACTGAAGGTCAATTGGTCTTATTTGAGGGAGGGAGTGTGTCAAAATTATCTGCAATGGGTGTCAACCTGTGCCACAATCTTCATTTTTTTTTTTGGTATTCTATCTACAGCCTACTGATTACTCAAATGTACTGTAGATATAATCATTTTTAGCACCTGTTCTCTGAGACTTGAGGATTATTTGAAGGGTTCCTCTGGGATAAAAAGACTGATAAAGGCTGGTTTAGGAGATTATTGTAAAACTTTTTTATATTTATGTTTTAATATCTTTATTGTGAAATGAATGTGGTAAGTTTGCTTTATGCCCAGTAGGGTGTGCTAAAGTACCATTTTGCTTTAGCGCTTTATCGCTGCATCATTCCCACATCTTACAATTTATTAACCTTGTGTACTCCAGATTATTAGTTTGTGACATGTAAGATTGATTTCATCACCTTTTGTATGCCCAATCTTCTTTTTTTCTCTTATTTCTGCGTGCAATTTGAGACCTCGTTTATTTACCTATCCGTTAAGGGCTTAGCACCAGCAGCAAAATCTGTTGAGGGATTTAAGAACATGTGACCCTGCAGGCAATGATGATACAGAGTATGTCACCTTTAAGTCATTGATAACATCCATCACTGTTATCTGGTAGAAGCTATTTTTCCTGTGTCAGCCAGTTCTGCAGAAACTTGTGAGATGCTGCAAGCCTTCAAAATACTATTCTGGGCAGTTTATGAACCTACTAAAATGTGCTTTCAGGTTTCCTAGACTTTTTATTGGGCTTGTTAGTTGAAGATTAATTTCTTTTCAGAGTTTTCCCCTTACATAAGTATGATGGCTGGTAAACTACAGGGTTTTACATTACTGTCAACCGGTTGCCACAGACATTGTTTCAACTTTTGTGTAAGTCACCTAAAGATGCTCTTTTAGGAATGTTATGTGTATGTCTATGTAGATATTTTTGTGTGCTTTGTGTATTTATGTAGAGGTTACTTGAGTCCTTTGGGGGTCTCTGGGTAAAATTTTGTGTGAGGGACCCCCCATTTGAACAAAAGGAAATGGCGAATAGAAAGCCTAGTAATTAATAGTTACTAACACAGGATTTTTTTCCAGTTTACTGCTAGGGTTGGTACATGTTGATACACATTAATATATCAGGGTAATATTTGAAGCCTCTGGAGATTGTGAATTCACTGGAGACCCACTATTTGTGGATTAAGGGTGTGGCTTGAATAATTGAGCGTTTAAGGAATGTTATTTGATAGTAGTGGGCTATGGTGGTGGGAGGGGCTTAAATTGTGCTATTATCCCCCCAGAACCCCCCTCCCCCCAAAAAAAAACAAACACTTAATCTAACGCTCACACAGATGACACATGATCATGGTCATACAATGGCATAGGTTGCAAAATGCCATCAGCATGTAATGTAAGTAATGACAGTCATGTAAGTATTGGGCAACACACTGGCAATCATGACAATAAATTTGCTACAGATGTGGGCCACACATCAGAATTGTGGCAATATGTGGGGAATGGCATTCATGGCAATCCATAGGTAACAAATTTGTCTAACATACTGGCAACCTTGGTAAATATCCCTGAGCCCATGCAGTGATGTCTATTACGGAATCATGCCTGTTTTTAATGCAGTGCCGTCTGAGGCCCTGAAGATCACGGGCAACAAATATTGCGTTTTGGTCTTGTCCCTTGTGAAGAGATCTTTCCAGATTCTCAGAATCTTTTGATGATAATATGTACTGTAGATGATAATATATTTAAAGTCTTTTTAATTTTACATTGAACATTATTCTGAAATTGCTTTTCACAGCTTTTCACAAACTGCTCAATCTATGCCCATCTTTACTTCTGAGACACTCTGACCCTCTAAGATGCACTTTTTTTGCCCAGTCATGTTACTAAGCTGTTGCCAATTAACCTTATTCATCACAAAAAGTTCCTCCAGGTCTTCCCCATTAGTAACACTTACTTTGCCAGCTTTTTGTTGCCCTGATCCAACTTTTTTGGGACACGTTGCTACCATCAATTTCTTAATTAATATTTTTTCCTAAAATTATACATTTTTCAGTTTAAACATTTGATATGTTTTCTTGTTTCTATTGTGAATAAAATATGGGTTTGAGATTTGCAAATCATTGCATTCTGTTTTTATGTAGATTTTGCACATCATCCCAACTTTTTTGGAATCCGGTCGTACATGTTTTTTCATTGTGCAAAAAGATACCGTTCATGTACAGTTAGCTGTATGTCAGAATAGACGTAACATTTATAGGTTTGCATGTTTTTCATTTTTCATATGTGCTTTGTATTTGATGACCATTTTTCTTTTATACTTCCAGATCGTAGTTGATACTTTGGTCCCTAAAGGCATAGGGGTCAATTTACTAAAACTGGAGCAGACTTAATCTGGTGCAGGTGTGTATAGTAACCGATCAGCTTCTATCTTCAGCTTATTCAGTTAAGCCTTCAAAATAAAAGATATACGTTGATTGGTTGCCATGCACAGCAGATTCTGTCTGCAAAAATTGCAATTGCAGTCTTAGCAAATTTACCTCATAGTGTATAATGTTTTTATATTGTTTTTTGTCATTATATTCATGACTAAAATATACAGGGGTAGATTTACTATGGCCCCTTTCACATGGCCTGTCCGATCAGGTCGGCCTGTCAGTTTTTCAGGCAGCCCTGATTGGACCCTGCATTGTCCTCTATGGAGAGTGGGGGGACTTCAGCGGACACGTGTCCACTGACACCCGCAGCCATCCAATCCTGTCCACCAAAAACAGAGGGATGGTGGTCTTATTTTCCATCTGTTCGGTGGATCAGATTGCATCGGATGGAAATGAACAGGTGGTCCGTTTCCATCTGATTGCCCCATAGAGGGGAGCAGGACTGTGTCCGTATCCACTCTGCATAGCAGAGCGGGCGCGAACTTGTAATCTGCCTGTTTAGCAGGGATCAGTGGAGAGATTCTCCGCTGAGCAAGCGGATTCCGCATAACGGAGGTGCCTGTGTGAAAGGGGCTTAAAGCTGTAGTACTGTAGTACACTGGTGCAGCTGTGCATGGTAGCCAATCAGCTTCTAACCTCAGCTGGTTCAATTGGGCTCTGGCAATAAAACCTGGAAGCTGATTGGTTTTTATGCAGAAGTGAGCCTGATTTTGCACTCTCCAGCTTTAGTAAATAAACTCCACGATGTTTTAATGTTTTTATTTGCTTTAAGTTGGTTAAAACGATATGCTCTTCCACACTTCTGCTGAAAATTTCACTGCTGTGCTGTAAATAGCCTGTATATGTTGACTTCTTGTTATTTACTGATTCCTAATAAAATACTCACATCTGAATGAGTCAAAGGATGGACATACAACCCCTATGGCCCTTTGCTAATGTATACATAGCTATCTGGAGTTTCAGCTACACTGAGGCAATAAAAAATGAAGCAGGCAGTGCTGGGCTTTTATATTAGAAAACACACATTATTAAACAATGTGTATCTAAAAATATCATACATATAATAATAATGAAAAAAAAACAAACTATCAGATTCAATGCTTCTAAACATTTTAAAAATGTATTACATACCAGTAAAGTTTCCCTTTTGCAGTAGAGCGTTTCTGCAGTTTTCTTTTAATCAAAGTTAGGTTGCTACCTTCATATCTCATTAGACCACAATAACAAAGCTGTTGTGTTTTGGACTCTACAGGTGGTATTTGCGCTGCCAAGAGCTTGTGTATAAGTGTTTTCCAAATGGGTTATTTGTTGAACAAGAGTAGAAACAAGCGGCGGAGAGCAATGTCACTTATTAAAGGTTATGTCTAATCACACAGGGTCAGGCTCCCGCTATACAAGTTAATAGAGACATAAAGGCTAATCTAAAAAGGTTAAAGATTAAATGGAAGTCTGACTGTATCTGCTAATGGCTGGATCCCAGAGTGAAGAATGGTTTAATTTTTCTATTAGTGACAACATGGTTTATTGTTGTGTGGATTCTTTTTTGTTCAGTTACTGCCTCCATACTTGTCAGCAGTACGTATGTTGGAAGAACTCTAGAAAATTGAGTACTGTCCGTGATACTTTTTTTATGTATTTGGAAGGACTCTACAAAGAGTCGGCCATAGCAAAATGGACTTTTTTACCCAAATGTACTGTAGTTAGATTTGGGGCAGGCTATAGACAAGGGGTTTGGTTCTAAATATTGTAATATATGATTTTAAGACCTCATGCATAGACAGTGAGGGGCTGGAAACATGCAGAGCATAACATTCCAGATGGGAAGCTACAGGTGCCATGTACAACCTTCAAAACGTGCTATGTACAACCTTCAAAACAAGTGGGAGGCTGCACTTATGTAGATGCCAATGTTGTATATTGGTATCTAGCTGTGCATGCAGAAACAACATATGTCCTGAATGCAAATCTTCAGTGTTTAGGAAATATGTCATAAAGGATGTCTCTGAGCATCAGCGTTTACATAAGTATTGCCACATACAGCCACTCTCTTGTATGCAGCCCCTGCGCCTTCTCAGACATGGGAAAACACCTAGAATTGTACACCCAAAATATTGTCAGCCTGTCACTTTCTGCGTGCATGAGGCCTAAGGCATTTATGTTAGAAAAACTGTTGGCAAAACATTAAATATTCTTAGGCCCCTTGCACATGGAGCTATCCAAATGCAATTCATCTCTCCTGACATTAGTACGCCCTGGAGGGACAAGTGCAGCATCCAGAGCCACAGGTCCAGACCTTCGCCCCTGAACGCACATGGTTCTAAACACCGCTACCGCTTGGTATACCTTTCAGGCCCATCCAGCCTTAGTCTGCCGTAGACTTTGACAGGTTCCTGGCAGTGGGGTTGGATGCTGTATCTGTTTCTTCTGGGGGCACTAAAACATCAGCATAGGCACATTGCAGCTGGACCGCTTTATGTAAAAGGGCCTTAGTAGGTTTCTAAGAATTATAATACAACACAGATACAATGTAACCAAAGCCCGTAGGAGAAAAGGGTGAGGCTGTAGAAAGATTTTGCATATTATGGGGGTTAATCACACAGATTATAGAAATGAACCATACCACAATAAGAAAACATTGTATCATCTTTGTCCTTTAACTCAAGTAAAAGCTACAATCCAGTAAGGAATGAATATATAGACTGGAAATGCTTATCAGGAACTCAGCTTGCTTGCTGAGGTTTTCAGTTGTTTATCCAGGCAATGCTAAACTGCACTTGTCAGTTAGCTACTTTTTTTTTTGTTAGTAACCTGGCAATCTTTTTCCTACCTGTTTGTAATGCTGGAGAGGTATTCCTGAACACATCTGCTGCAGGCTCCCTGCTGCTTCTAGCATTTAGAAGGCCTGATGTATCAAAGTGTCACATCCCCACAGCCACCTTCCAAGCAGTTTACTGATTGATTTCACTTGCTGCTAGAAATTGCTCTGTAAAGTATGTCTAAATCCAGGAACAAAAACAGCCCACCAGTCCTTATATGTGGCTGCTGCTTTGCTTTTCAGTTTTTAGGATCTTTTATTCTTCTTTTTCACCTGGTGATCCTGCCATTAACACACATACTGTCCTAAGGTGACTGTATCCATGCACTATACAATATCTGTGGAGGAACAGGGTTGTCACCCTAGGACAGGAAGTGTGTTAAAGCTTTTTTGGCCATACTTCTCTTGTGGGTCACAGGAGTACATTTTACCTTTTTTTTATCCTGTGATCTAGAGTCAGCTGATAGCGGGCTATTGCCTGCTATCAGCTGTCTGGGCAGAGCCATGCCTGGCTTGGAAAGAATCCCAGCAAAATTGTTGGCATACCCCCTGCTACCTGAATGACAGCTGACTCCACATTTCAGCACAAAGCTGAGAGCCAAAGCCGGCCCTGCCTAACCCCTCCCCAGCCTGGCACTCCATTGAGCGCTGAAGGAGCGGAGCAGAGCAGAGAGTAGCAACTAATGCCACGTACACACGATCGGACTTTACGGCATACTTGGTCCGGCGTACCAGATTTCGTCGGACAATTTGATCATGTGTGGGCTCCAGCGGACTTTGTTTTCTCAAAAGTTTGATGGACTTAGATTTTAAACATGTTTCAAATCTATCCGACGGACTCGAGTCCGGTCGAAAAGTCCGCTCGTCTGTATGCTAGTCCGACGGACAAAAACCGATGCTAGGGCTACTGGCTATGAACTTCCTTGTTTTAGTCCGGTTGTACGTCATCACGTACGAATCAGTCGGACTTTGGTTGATCGTGTGTAGGCAAGTCCGTTCATTCGTAAAGTCCGTCGTAAAGTCCGTCAAAGTCCACCGGGCAAAGTATGCCGTAAACTCCGGTCGTGTGTACGCGGCATAAGAATCACTGCTCTTCGCTTAGAGCAGACCGAGAACAAAGTGATCATTGGTCATGTGATAACTCATTTCTCGGTATTAGAGTCAGCGTGGGACAGCTGCAGCATCACACAGATAATGCAGCATGGAGGCATGTATGGATGTGCAGAACATGTCCCTCTCTTCTAATGCGATAATGTTGCTGCGTACACAGGAAGTAGGACTGGGTGAACGGTTCGGCCCGAGCATAGGTTCGGGCCGAACTTTAGCTGTTCAGATGTTCGACAAACAGCTGAACAAACGGGTCATTCGGCCGTTTGTTCGCCCCCCTGAAACAACCACAATGCATTGCACTGAATGGTGCATTGCAAGCCCTGATTGGCTGAAGCAGTGAAAGCTTCAGCCAATCGGCACAGAGCACTGTCAGAGTCATGATTGGACACTGTCATCATGACTTTATCCAATCATGGCTCATTCCTGCCCCACAGTATAAAGGTGTTCTTTCAATGGCAGCCATTTTCAGTGTGATTTCAGCATGGAGAGAGATAGAACAGGGCTCTGTTCAGTGCTATTAGTTAGTGTGCTATACTGTGCTATTTTACTTCAATTGTCAGTGTAGACTATTAGTTTAGTGTCAGTCTAGGTATAGTCAGGGCCGTCTTTAATATTGATTGGACCCTGTGCAAAACTTTTCTTGGGGCCCCCCCATGCAGTTTCGCTCTCCACCTGCTCTGAGACATACAATAAATAGCAGCTGGACTCAATATCAGTTTACTGAATCAGATCAGGCAGCTATTGCGATTGGTTGCCAGAGGTTACAGTGTATCATTACCGCTCACTGACTGGTTGCTAGAGGTTACAGCACACCTTACGGCTCACTGATTAGTTGCTAGAGGTTACAGCACATGATTTTTGCTTGTTGATTGGCTGCTAGAGATTACTGTGGATATGACCTCAGGGGGGCATGATATACATATCAATGCCGTTGGCCGCCGCTATTTACATATGAATGCCGTCGCTATTTTCATATGAATGCCAGTAATTTACATGTAAACACAGGGTCTGCAGGTGAGTCATCTGTAACAACAAAAGGGCAGAGCTGGGCAGCATTAGTAGCGGCACTTCACACTGAGATATTGGGACACAGCACGGGACTAAAACCTCAAGGGACGAGGGAAATTAAACCAGGATAGTTGGCAAGTATGAGGCAGCTGCTTTGGGCCCCACAAGAATGACGGGGCCCTGGGCAGCTGCCCCTTTTGCCCTGCCTTAAAAACGGCCCTGGGTATAGTGTGAGTGCAGTGAGGAGGACCATCATTCAGCTTTGCATAGTGTGCAGCTAGGGTAGGGACAGCTCAGATAGTTCCACTTTAGTGTAGTGAGATCGTGCCATTCATACATACATTAGTGTAGAGTAGGGACAGCTCAGATAGTTTCAGTTTAGTGTAGTGAGACCGTTTCAGTAATCTTTACATTAGTGTATAGCTAGAGTAGGGACAGTTTAGATAGCGTCAGTGTAGTGACGGTTGAACACCTTCTATTTGATTGCGTTACTGCCAGTTTAACGCCATATAGTTCTGTGTGCGTTATTGCCAGTTTAACGCCATATAGTTTTATGCGTTACTGCCAGTTTAAATTCATTTACTTTTGTGTGCGTTGCTGCCAGTTTAACGCCATATAGTTCTGTGCGTCACTGTACGAATGGCGCATTATATTATAGTGTATCCATGGAGTGTGTCTGTGTAGTGTGAGTACTCAAATTAAAGTGCACCAAACACCTCTTTACATTGATTAAAGCGCATCCACGTACAGATTTCAACTTCTTCTTTACATTTGCTTATAAACACTGCTCCCTCCCAATAATGTCTGGGAGGACAACAAGGAGAGGCAGACATTCCCATGGCAGGGAAGGGGGTCAGCAACAAATGTGTCCACAGGCAAAGGTGGAATTGATGGTCAGTTCACAGGCAGGGCATCATTTCCTCTGTTTACTGAGTTTGCCAGCCACAGCATGTAGAGGAGGTGGGGGACTGACTTACTAAACCTTCCTCATCCTCTGTCACGCAAGCAGAGACAAGTATGCAGTCCCCTGCAGTTGACAGAGTGGATAAACCTGCCTCCTTGTCCACATCTATTCCTCCCATAGCCCCAACATCAGCCATTGAGGAGTCATCTGAGTTATTTGACCACAGCGTCAGCCACTTGCTCCTTGATGATGCCCAGCCATTACTGGGTTCAGATGTTGGTTCTGAAGTTGAGGATGACAGGAACATTTTTATATTTCTATATTTTTATATATATATATATTTTTGATATATCTTTGATACACACCTTTTGATACACTTGATTTATGGACTGGTTTTAATTTTCAAACGGTTTTTCACATAATTGTAGTGTGTGTGGTGCACTACTAAACCTTCTCAACTTTAACACCTGTCACTTTGCAGTTGATTAACACATGTCTTACTATTTAGAAAAATAAGGATTGTGGTTGCTCAATATATTAATGTATTAGGATTATAGTTACTTGAATTTTATTAAGGATTTATCACTTTACAAAATATATATTCGTTTTTGGTCCACTCACATTTTTATTATTTATATAATTTATTTTTTTAATTTATATCACTTATTTTTATTTAATTTATTTTTCTATTTAAGTAGGATTGTATCACGCACCAAAGCACTTGTCACTTTTAAAACACTCACTCTCACACACTTTGTTTTACACAGCGCCATCCCCTATATTCTGATTTTAACCTCTTTGGGGTAACACCGAGGTGTTCCCTACCTACATAGGGGGGCAGCAGTGTTTAGAAGTCTGAAGCGCTGACCCATTGATAGATTTAAAATTGGCATTCATGTTCCCCAAGCCGCAGCGTATTGCCAAGTTGTCTCCAGTGGTAATGGTGAATATGGAGGAGATGGAGATGATGATGAGGTCACTGATGCGACTTGGGTGCCAGATAGAGCAGAGGAGGAAACTGAAGGTGAGGCGGCACAACCCCAAGGAGGCCGACATCAAGAAAGAGTAGAGAGCAGCCACCCTATTCCATCACATTCTGCAGCTGTTATCTGCAAACTGTTTCTCAGGCACATCGAACGTGGCAAAAACACCAACCATATGCATATCATTGCAATTTTTTTTGCCTTCATCAAGAGCACCTCTATTGGGTTACGGTGGGAAGGGCCCCCGACACTCAAAGAGTAATTTTTCTGCACCTGTTTGACAGGTGCATATCATAGCAAAAATTGGCCTTGCTGTAAAAAATTGCATTCATTAAGAGTACCTCTATAGGGTTACGGTGGCAAGGTGCCACCGACACCCAAAGACCAATTTTAATGCACCCGTCACTTCTATACAAAGTCAAAGTGACACCAGAATGTATACAAAAAATCTCTAATCTTGTCCCCAGTGCACTACATTGTGGCCTCATCATACACACTGGCTCCCCAGCTGTTGCTGAGCAAAATAAAGGCAGCTTGCAGGGAAAATGTCATTTTTCTTGGCGTTATAAATGTAATTATTGCTGCGGCAGATTCTAGACATGGTACAGATCTGCCACTTTACAGGTAGACTAAGGGGACCACCCAGGCACTTTATTGGAAGGGAATTTTTATTTTTAGGCTTTCACTTTAAAAATCAAAAAATCACTGCTCATTTAAAAATGACATTTTTCACAAACTTTTTTTATTGATACATGTCCCCCAGGGCAGGACCTGGACACCTATAAACATTGTATGCCCAATTACTTGCATATAAGCCTTCAAAATGGGCACTTTTGATTTTTGACATTCGGGTCCCATTGACTTTAAAGGGGTTCGTTATTGGGTCCGAACTTTTGCGGTGTTCAGAAGTTCTGGTACGAACTGAACAGGGTTCTGTTCGGCCCATCCCTAACAGGAAGTAATACACTCACTTAATTTCTGGCAGGATTAACTTGTACTTTGTTGCTCTTATTGAACAAAAAAACATTGAATAGTATATTTTGAGCTGAATGAAGTGTGTCCAATGAGCTGTTGGCTGCTGTGTTATATTGAAATCTGAAGCACTGAGCAAGTTAATAACAGCACCAGCAGTTTTTCAGCGGTACTTATTTATGTTACAACTCCATCCTGAAATGCTCCCCGGAGAATTCTCAGCTCCCTTGTCACAACTCTTGCAGCTGCCCACACAGCCTTATTTACACAGCTAGCTTTGCATTGCCCTGTCCAGTAGAGGAGCAGCAGTCTGGCTTCATTCTTTGCCTCTCCCTCCAGCTCCCTGTGTCCTGTCCAGTAAAAGAGGAGCAGTCTGGATCCTTTCTGTGCCCTCCCCCCCACCCCAGCTCCCTGTGCCCATTTAAGTAGAAGAGCAGCAGTCTGGCTCCTCTCTTTGCCTTCCCTTACAGCTTCCTATGCCCCATCCAGTAGAAGAGCAGCAGTCTGGCTCCTTTCTTTGCTTCCCCCTCTAGCTCCCTGTGCCCCGTCCAGTAGAAGAGCAGCAGTCTTGCTCCTTTCTTTGCTTCCCCCTCTAGCTCCCTGTGCCCGTCCAGTGGAAGAACAGCAGTCTGGCTCCTTTCTTTGCTTCCTATCCAGCTCCCAGTGCTCCGTCCAGTAGAAGAGCAGCAGTCTGGCTCCTTTCTTTGTTTCTCCCTCTATCTCCCATTATTTGTTAGTTCTTCACTTGTATTTTCACTGTATTGACAGTTTTGTGTATGTCCTAGCATGTTCCGCAGACACGACAGGGGAAATCTCTACTCCCTTGTTACAACTCATACAGGTGCATACATAGCCCTGACTCTTATGCCCCATACACACGGTCGGACTTTCTGACGGCAAATGTGCGATCGGAGCTTGTTGTCGGAAATTCCGCCCGTGTATAGGCTCCATCAGACATTTTCCATCGGAATTTCCGTCACACAAAATTTGAGAGCTGGTTCTCAAATTTTCCGACAACAAAATTCGTTGTCATAAATTCTGATCGTCTGCACACAATTCCGACGCACAAAGTTCCACGCATGCTCGGAATCAAGCAGAAGAACCGTACTGGCTATTAAACTTCATTTTTCTTGGCTCGTCGTACGTGTTGTACGTCACCGTGTTCTTGACGTTCGGAATTTCCGACAAGCTTTGTGTGACTGTGTGTATGCAAGACAAGTTTGAGCCAACATCCGTCTTAAAAAATCCATGGATTTTGTTGTCGAAATGTCCGATCGTGTATGGGGATGTGTGGATGTGTGTTGACAGAGTAGCAAAAAAACCTGCCTGTCAGATCTGCAGGGCATGCTGGGGCATAAATCAGACTATTACAGCAAGCACTGAGTGCAGAGCTAACAAAGCATAGGGAGATGGAAGGGGAGATAAAGAAAGACAGCTGCTCCTTTATTAGACAAAGCTTTGTGAACCTGGCTGTATAGGCGGCTGCAAATATTGTGACTGGGGGGCCAAGAATTCCGCTGTAATCGCTGCAGGATCATAGTTATAAATACTGTAAAAGATCCCTAAGCTGGCCTTACAAAAAATCCCAATAAGCGTATATTAATTGGTTTGCACAAAAGTTAGCAAACTATGGGATATATTTATGGAATTTTTATTTATTTAATTTTTATACTAGTAATGGCGGTGATGACCGACTTGTAGTGGGACTGCAATATTGTGGTGGACAAATCAGACACCTAACTGACATTTTAGGGGGGCCAGTGACATTATTACAGTGATCAGTGCTAAAAATATGCACTGTTACTGTACTAATGACACTGGCTGGGAAGGGGTTAACAGGGGCGATCAAAGAGTTAAATGTGTGCCCAGCTGGTCATTCAGTGTACAGGGGAGGTGCTTTTTCTAGTGGAAAGCTCGGTGTTCCTGCTTTACAGAAACACAGGATGCATGCCTTCTGTACTGAAAGAATAACAATCTGCCTTGTTTACATATCCTGCGCAGCGGGGCAACCCTGTAGCAGTAAACGTGCTATGGGGTGGTCGGCAATGTTTAACCAGTTGCCGACCACCGCGCAGCGATATACGTCGGCACAATGGCAGCGGTGGGCAAATGGGCATACCTGTACGTCCCCTTTAAGAGCCGTGGATATATACATATCGGCCTATACTGAGGAAAAAAATAGGTTTTTTTAATATATTTTTGGGGGATATTTATTATAGCAAAAAAGTAAAAAATAATGCATTTTTTTTTCAAAATTGTCGCTCTTTTTTTGTTTATAGCGCAAAAAATAAAAACCGCAAAGGTGATTAACTACCACCAAAAGAAAGCTCTATTTGTGGGACGTCAATATTGTTTGGGTACAACGTCGCACGACCGCGCAGTTGTCAGTTAAAGCGAAGCAGTGCCGAATCGCAAAAAGTGCTCTGGTCAGGAAGGGGGTAAAATCTTCTGGGGCTGAAGCGGTTAAAGAAGAGTTTCTTTATGGGAACTTGATAGCTGGTTTCGACCAGATTGAGCAAAAAAAGTACAAGGATGGAAATTTTTCTTGAATCTGATGGGAACAAATTAATTTCTAAACTTTGAATTTGCTCCCACATGAGAAAAATCGTATTATGTGTATGCACTTGTCAAAATTAATCAAGAAATAGAATGCTTGATCTTTTTTGTAAATTGGATTATATCTTGTATAGTTGGCCTTAATTATCTCCAGTTTCGTTATCTACAAACTGTAGGTAATTATTTTTTGAATGTAGTGCAATATTAGCATCAATTTTTAAAAGTGGTACTATTGAGAGCTACCTGGATCTGCCATGTGTCAGTAAAACGATGAAAACAAATAGTAGAGATTTTTTTATCTGGCACTGGTCATTTTAAGGGCCCATAGCACAGAAAAGTGTAGTTCAGGATTTTTTTAGTTCCCCTGATGAAAGGAAGTGATGGAAAAAACTGCAATATAGATACAAAGAGCAATAAAAAGCTGATAGGGATCCTTTTTCTACTAAAAGGAAAAACACTTTTGTTTTTGTCAATTGTGTAGTGACAATTGTATGTGGCATTGAAGTATATGTGAACCCTTAACATGTAAAACAACACATTCAGTTTAAAAAGAGAAATGCAGGCTTCACATTTGTGTGGGTGTGTTTGGTGTAAAAGTAACGCTGACGTATTTCATAATGCCTAGCAATTATCAGTGGCTGTAGTTCTAAGATGAAGTGCTTGTAAGGCTCTGTAAAAAGACTGAAATAAAATGGTGCTGACTTTAGTACTGCAGATGTTCTCCTCTTCTGCCTTATTGTACTTGAGGAGAAAGGTGATGAGTGACAAAGTGAGAGAGCTTGAGACAAGTAGGAGAGAAGGTTGTGGCAAACCTGACTACATATAAATCATCAGCATGACCTAGCTGTCATCCATGTTATATTTCAGAATTGTTTTATGAATGGTCAATAAAATGAAAGTGCTTTTCAACGTGTTTTAATAGATATGCAGGTAGGTCAATTGGTTCCTGTCCAAATTGACCCTAGTATGTAAAGTTGTGCTCATGAGTTTACATACCCTGGCAGAATTTATGATTTCTTGGCCATTTTTCAGAGAATATGAATGATAACACAAACGTTTCTTTCACTCATGATTAGTGTTTGGCTGAAGCCATTTATTATCCATCAACTGTGTTTACTATTTTTAAATCATAATGATAACAGAAACTACCCAAATGACCCTGATCAAAAGTTTACATACCCCAGTTCTTAATACCGTGTATTGCATCCTTTAACATCAATGACAGTTTGAAGTTTTTTGTGGTATTTGTGGATGAGGCTCTTTATCTTCTCAGATGGTAAAGCTGCCCATTCCTCTTGGCAAAAAGCCTCCAGTTCCTGTAAATTCTTGGGCTGTCTTGCTTGAACTGCACGTTTGAGATCTCCCCAGAGTGGCTCAATGATAGAGGTCAGGAGACTGAGATGGCCACTCCAGAACCTTCACTTTATTCTGCTGTAGCCAATGACGGATTAACTTGGCCTTGTGTTGTGGATCATTGTCATGTTGGAATGTCCAAGTACATCCCATGTACAGTTTCCTGGCTGATGAATGCAAATGTTCCTCTAGTATTTCTTGATAACATACTGCATTCATCTTGCAATAAATTTTGACCAAATTTCCTGTGCCTTTGTAGCTCACACATCCCCAAAACATCATCAATCCACCTCCATGTTTCACAGTAGGAATGGTGTACCTTTCACCATAGGCCTTGTTGACTCCTCTCCAAATGAAATGTTTATGGTTGTGGCCAAATAGCTAAATTTTGGTATCATCACTCCAAATGACTTTGTGCTAGAAGGTTTGAAGCTTGTCTCTGTGCTGGTTGGCGTATTGTAAGCGGGATACTTTGAGGCATTAAAGTAATGAAGTAATGGCTTTGTTCTGGCGACTCAACCATGCAGCCCATCTTTCTTCAAGTGCCACCTTATTGTGCATCTTTAAACAGCCACACCACGTGTTTTCAGAAAGTCCTGTATTTTTTTATTTGTAGGTTTTTCTTTGTATCCCAAACTATTTTCCTGGCATTTGTGGCTGAAATTTTAGTTGGTCTACTTGACTGTGGTTTGGTTTCAACAGAACCCCTTATTTTCCACTTCTTGATTAGAGTTTGAACACTGCTGATTGGCATTCTCAATTCTTTGGATATCTTTTAATATCCATTTCCTGTTTTATACAGTTCAACTATGTTTTCCCACAGATCCTTTGACAATTCTTTTGCTTTCCCCATGACTCAAAATCCAGAAACATCAGTGCAGCACTGGAGGAAAGATGCAAGGTTCTGTCAGGAGTCCAGAAACTCACTGACCTTTCAAACACACACACACACTAATTACAAGCCAACAGATCACAGGTGAGGATAGTTACCTTTAATAGCCATTCAAACCCCTTTGTGTGTCATAAATTCTGCCAGGATATGTAAACTTATGAGCACAACTGTGTGTGTGTGTGTGTGTATATATGTATATATATATATATATATATATATATATATACAGTATCTCACAAAAGTACACCCTACACATTTTTGTAAATATTTTATTCTATCTTTTCATGTGACAACACTGAAGAAATTACACTTTGCTACAATGTAAAGTAGTGAGTGTACAGCTTGTATAACCGTGTAAATTTGCTGTCCCCTCAAAATAAAGCAACACACGGCCATTAATGTCTAAACCACTGGCAACAAAAGTGAGTACACCCCTAAGTGAAAATGTCCAAATAGGGCAAAATTAGCCATTTTCTCTCCCCGGTGTCATGTGACTTGTTAGTGTTACAAGGTCTCAGGTGTGAATGGGGAGCAGGTATGTTAAATTTGGTGTTATCGCTCTCACTCTATCATACTGGTCACTGGAAGTTCAACATGGTACCCCATGGCAAAGAACTCTCTGATGATCTGAAAAAAGAATTTTTGCTCTACATAAAGATGGCCAAGGCTATAGGAAGTTTGCCAAGACCCTGAAACTGAGCTGCAGCATGGTGGCTAAGACCATACAGCAGCTTAACAGGGCAGGTTCCACTCAGAACATGCCTTGCAGTGGTCAACCAAAGAAGTTGAGTGCACGTGCTCAGCGTCATATCCAGAGGTTGTCTTCGTAAAATAGACGTATGAGTGCCGCCAGCATTGCTGCAGAGGTTGAAGGGGTGGGGGTGTCAGCCTGTCAGTGCTCTTACCATACGCCACACACTGCATCAAATTGGTCTGCATGGCTGTCATCCCAGAAGGGAGCCTCTTTTAAAGATAATGCACAAGAAAGCCCGCAAACAGTTTGCTGAAGACAAGCAGACTAAGGACATGGCTTACTGGGACCATGTCCTTTTGGTCTGATGAGACCAAGATAAACTTATTTGGTTCAGATGGTGTCAAGCATGTGCGGCGGCAGCCAGGTGATAAGTACAAAGACAAGTGTGTCTTGTCTACAGTCAAGCATGATGGTAGGAGTGTCATGGTCTGGGGCTGCATGAGTGCTGCCGGTACTGGGGAGCTACAGTTCATTGAGGGAACCATGAATGCCAACATGTACTGTGACATACTGAGGCAGAGCATGATCCTCTCCCTTCGGAGACTGGGCCGCAGGGCAGTATTCCAACAGGATAACGACCCCAAACACACCTCCAAGACAACCACTGCCTTGCTAAAAAAGCTGTGGGTAAAGTTGATGGACTGGCCAAGCATGTCTCCAGACCTAAACCCTATTGAGCATCTGTGGGGCATCCTCAAATGGAAGGTGGAGGAGCGCAAGGTCTCCAACATCCACCAGCTCCGTGATGTTGTCATGGAGGAGTGGAAGAGGACTCCAGTGGCAACCTGTAAAGCTCTGGTGATCTCTAAGCCCAAGAGGGTTAAGGCAGTGCTGGAAAATAATGGTGGCCAACAAAATATTGACACTTTGGGTCCAATTTTGACATTTTCACTTAAGGGTGTACTCACTTTTGTTGCCAGCAGTTTAGACATTAATGGCTGTGTGTTGAGTTATTTTGAGGGGACAGCAAATTTACACTGTTATACAAGCTGTACACTCACTATATATATATATATATATATATATATATATATATATATATATATATATATATATATATATATATAATGTGAGGTAGGGACCTTAGATTGCAAGCTCCTTGAGGGCAGGGACTGATGTGAATGTATGATATGTAAAGTGCTGTGTAAATTGCCAGTGCTATATAATAAATATGATAAATAAATAATTCATTTTTTTTCTAATACTGAAAAGTTCCATGGCAAGAAATAGTATCAAAGATAGAAATAAGAAACATTTTTTTGGGGACTTTGAGTGTTGGTGCGCTCGCTTCCTGCTTGGGTTCAGCTCCCGGGATAGGCTTGCCTCGCAGATCCTCGCAGACTTTCAACACTGCTTATTTAGAACAATGTTATCATGCACCTCATTCAAAGTCCCACAACCCCATTGCTTTCTATAGTATCAAAGATAGCTTACAGTATTCAAAAACACAGCCAACAACTGACCAAATCTACACCCAGGTATAAGTGTATGTGCAAATGTGTATTTAGGAAGCTTATAACATCACTCAAACGCTGTAATTTTTTCATTATATTTGTACATATTTGCTGTGTTTCATGTGGGGTTTTAGCCTCATCCGTTTGACACTGGAAAAACAATTTGACTCTCAGCACACAATTTGAAATGTTTGCATCACTTAATTAATTTCTGCCTTTAAATTCATGATATAAAACATCCACCGATGCCCTTATAGACCCACGTGGACTCAATGATACTCACAGCAAGCACTATAACTTTTCCAGGCACGTAAATCAAATACAAGGTGTCATAGGGCATGTCATAACACGATTCTGTAAAGTCTTGTGTACCTAGTAGGGAAAAAAAAGACGGTGAAAAGGGATAAAACGTAGAGGGTGATGGAAAGATAAAGACCAATAAGTGGAGGGGTATCAAACGCTTCAAGGCTTGCCATGACCATTGGTAATAAAGAGGATGATGAGTACCAAAAAATGTTTTTACTTTATATGATACCTGAGTCTAATAGGTATCAGAGAAGCATGGCCAGCATTCTGGATAGATTTGCTACACGCAATTTACGGAACTATGGTATATACATGTAAAACAAATGCAATAAAAACACAAAGCATTTGTCTTTTCTATAATTCTGCATATATATTAGAAGTAATTGTAATGTTATTATATTACAAATGTGCATCATAAACCCCACAGGAATCTGTAGTAATGTGTACTCTAAAGCTAAAGTAGATTTTCAAATAGAAATTTTCATTTAAGAATGTTTACTTGTCTTTCTAATCGATAGTGGAGGGAAAATCGACATTCCTTTTTCAACCACAATGACAGGAAAACTCAGAGAAGCAGGATGGAATTCCTTTTTGTACAAGCAAATTTCTATAGTATATGTGTTTGTCGTCCATTGTAGGCGATAAAGGCCATTCAGTCCACAATCGAATGGTAAAAGCAAAAGAAATTTGATGCATTTTCGAAAAAAAACAAACAAAATTCACAAATTTTTAGTTCGAAAATCTATCAGTGTATACCCAGCTTAAGACTTGTGCCTGTTGGTGTCTGGCAAAATCTGGCTACAGTATCACTGATCTGGATTCTGTAAGTGGTTCCATAATGGTGGGGATCATGTATCCTTTATGCATCAGTGCCTGGAGCTTCCTTTCCAGGCATTGACAAGTATGCATTATACTGTAGTGTCTTACTTTGCACCAATATTCACTTGAAATAAGTTGTTCTACTAGACAAGACCTTGAACTTCAGAGAAAGATCGATACAGTCTTAGAATAACGGCAGAAATATTGTGTGGTTAGGGACATCCATGTTATGGCCACATCCGTATTTCTTGTTAAGTGCAGCTGTATCGTAAAACCCTCTACGATGACAATTGTGAGATTAAATTTTCAGGGGAGACATAGGCAGTTTCCATTTTAAAGCTTTTTCACTTGCCAGCAGTAGCGCGCACAGCACAGGGGTTGTAACCTGTAAAAGATCTGTGACACAAAGACACATGGCTGGTTTGGGAATAAACCTCAAGGAATAAAAGTACGTTGGCAGAAAGCATCTATAAAAACAACTGTTCTCCTGAGTATTCTAGCACTTCTGCATCATTTTTCAAGTAAAGTGTTCCTCTTAATATTGCTTTCATCTTTTGCATTGCATGTGTGTTGTTTAAGATGTACAAAGTCAAATTTAGAACAGATTATATCCTCCAATAACATTAACTAATTGGAATCACAAAAATGTAATATAATGTAATAGCTGGGTAAAATATTCAAAACTTTTAAGGGCCTATTTATACTATGCATTGTGTCAATGCATATATGCGCTTTGTCATGGCATTAAAAAAATTGTATGATTCGTTTATTCTTTAAAAAAAAAAAAAAAAAAAAAAAAAAAAAAAAAAGTTTTATTTAGTTTCAGGTTTACACATAGATAATGTGCAGAAACAAAAGCCTCATTGAGGTATTTCCAAAGAAAACAGAAATGCAAAGATCAATTCTGAAATGCGATCCAAAATGGCTCAATATCATTAAAACAGAAGGCTACACATAGAAAAAAGTACATGAAAATGGGAGTGCACAAAGAAATAAAAAGCACCAAGTGGAAATAAGGTACATCCATAAATTAAACCCCAACATGGGAAATGTAAGAGTAAACAAGAACCTGCACAGTTTCTTTCAGCATGCGTGTCTCAGAGATCTCTATGAAGGTCTGAGATGATGGGCAGCTAACAGGTGCAAGCCATAGGGCAATATTCACTCAGAAGCAAGTCAATAGCTTTAGAATGAAGGGTTCATAGGTGACCAATGTAGTCCAAAAGAAAAATGGAAAAAAAGGAGGGGAGGTATGGGCAGAGAGCAAAATTTGGGCCTATCCTCATGAGGCTAGGGAGAGAAGAGCAAAATAGGAGGGGGGGGGGGGGGGAAAGGAGGGGATAGAGGGGAAAGGAGAGGAGATAGGAAAAGGAAGAGGAAGAAATAGAGAGAAGATGTAAAAAAAGAAAACTTGGTACAGGCATGGAGTTGTATCCTCTGATCCCAATATCTGAAGAATCCTCAATCAAGAGAAGACAGTTGAGAAGCGTGGCGAGTCCAAAAATAATATGCAGATAGACCACGTGGCCATATAAGCAGAGAATTTATCATAATGTCATGCTACCAGTTCCTCCAAGCGCTGAATACCAGTGACTTCAGCAATCCAATCCAGTCATGGGGGCATCCACCGATTTCCGGTGCCTAGCTATCACTTTCCTGGCTGGAATGAGGAAAAAGCGCAGGAATCCTTTTTTAGCTGAGGATAAGGAGCCTGGAAGTGTGGAGAGGAGAGCAATGGAGGGGAGCATGATGCATTTTTAAAACAGCGTACATGGTAGTGGTGTGCTGCAGTACAGGTTCATTGCCTGTATGCAAAACAAAAAAAATGGCATTGCACTGCAGTTCGTGATTCATGACAAAACATGGGGTTTGATTGGGCTCTAAATTTTAAGATTACAACATAACAGGCCATAAAAAGATTTTTTTAAATGTATTACCAAGTATAATAAGTAACCCATGCCATACCCTAAAGTAAATAAAGTGGCAGCCTAAATTAAATGCCATTGTGAGTATTTCTACAATGTTACAACACCAGGGATCCCAGGGGATTTCAGTGCCTAGGGTGCTCTAACAATTTGTGTACAGGTGGGAGTGGGGGGAGCTGCATATGTGTGTTTACAGGTGGGTGGACCTGGTGTGCATTGTTTGGCAGATTTGGAGTTGCGCAATGACATTGAGACAAGTGTGGCAGCTGAAAGTGGGACCCAGCTGCAGAAGACAATGTGCATTTCCACCTCCAATGATGCAAAAGATGCATTAATGAGATATGGGACTGTAGGCCGCAAAAAAATAACCCACACACAAACACCAACCTTACTAATAATAAAGGAAAATACTTCACACAGGAAATTGGCATGAAAAGGCCGCGGTATATTTATTGGTTTACCAAAATAACAAATTTATTTCAAGCAGATTTAAATTCAAATCAAATAATACAATACAGATTCCACTTCATTGCCCAGTTATCAGAACTCGAGCATGAATATATATATAAAACCATGCCCCCCCTGGATCCAGGGTGGCAGAAACCACATAAAGTACGGGTGGGCAGGAGGGACCTCCTTTTGCTTGAAGGTCCAAAGAGGACCAGAACCGGATCCAGCTGCCTTAAATACATTTGGGCCAGCATCCCATAATAATCCCAGGTGTTCCCATTGGCTTTTATAGCCCACCTGAGTAGTGAGTGTACAGCTTGTATAACAGTGTAAAGTTGTTGTCCCCTCAAAATAACTCAACATGCAGCCATTAATGTCTAAACCACCGGAAACAAAATTGGGTACACCCCTAAGTGAAAATGTCAAAATTGGGCCCAAAGTGTCAACATTTTGTGTGGCCACCATTATTTTCCAGCACTGCCTTAATCCTCTTGGGCATGGAGTTCACCAGAGCTTCACGGGTTGCCACTGGAGTCCTCTTCCACTCCTCCATGACGACATCACGGAGCTGGTTGATGTTAGAGACCTTGTGCTCCTCCACCTTCCATTTCAGGATGCCCCACAGATGCTCAATAGGGTTTAGGTCTGGAGACATGCTTGGCCAGTCCATCACCTTTACCCTCAGCTTCTTTAGCAAGGCAGTGGTCGTCCTGGAATACTGCCCTGTGGTCCAGTCTCTGAAGGGAGAGGATCATACTCTGCTTCAGTATGTCACAGTACATGTTGGCATTCATGGTTCCCTCAATGAACTGCAGCTCCCCAACACTCATGCAGCCCCAGACCATGACACTCCCACCACCATGCTTGACTGTAGGCAAGACACACTTGTCTTTGTACTCCTCACTTGGTTGCCACCACACACACTTGATACCATCTGAACCAAATATGTTTATCTTGGTCTCATCAGACCACAGGACATGGTTCCAGTAATCCATGTCCTTAGTCTGCTTGTCTTCAATAAACTGTTTGCAGGCTTTCTTGTGCATCATCTTTAGAAGAGGCTTCCTTCTGGGATGACAGTCATGCAGACCAATTCGATGCAGTGTGCGCTGTATGGTCTGAGCACTGACAGGCTGACCCCCCACTCCTTCAACCTCTGCAGTAATGCTGACAGCACTCATATGTCTATTTCCCAAAAACAACCTCTGGATATGATGCTGAGCACATGCATTCAACTTCTTTGGTCGACCATGTTGAGGCTCGTTCTGAGCGGAACCTGTCCTGTTAAATCTCTGTATGGTCTTGGCCACTGTGCTGCAGCTCAGTTTCAGGGTCTTGGCAATCTTCCTATAGCCTAGGCCATCTTTATGTAGAGCAACAATTCTTTTTTTCAGATCCTCAGTGTTCTTTGCCATGAGGTGCCATGTTGAACTTCCAGTGACCAGTATGAGAGAGTGAGAGCAACAACACCACATTTAACACACCTGCTCCCCATTCACACCCGAGACCTTGTAACACTAAAGAGTCACATGACAATTTGGACATTTTCACTTAGGGGTGTACTCACTTTTGTTGCCAGCAGTTTAGACATAACCACTTCAGCCCCGGAAGAATTTACCCCCTTCCTGACCAGAGCACTTTTTGCGATTCGGCACTGTGTCGCTTTAACTGACAATTGCACGGTCGTGCGACGTGGCTCCCAAACAAAATTGACATCCTTTTTTTCCCACAAATAGAGCTTTCTTTTGGTGGTATTTGATCGCGGTTTTTATTTTTTGCGCTATAAACAAAAATAGAGCAACAATTTTGAAAAAAAGCATTATTTTTTACTTTTTGCTATAATAAATATCCCCCAAAAATATATATATTCCTCAGTTTAGGCCGATACGTATTCTTCTACATATTTTTGGTAAAAAAACCCCGCAATAAGCGATTATTGATCAGTTTGCGCAAAAGTTATAGCATTTACAAAATAGAGGATAGTTGTATGGCATTTTAATTAATATATATATATATATTTTTTTAAATGGCGGTGATCAGCGATTTTTATCGTGACTGCGACATTATGGCAGACACATCGGACATTTTTGACACATTTTTGAGACCATTGTCATTTATACAGCAATCAGTGCTATAAAAATGCACTGATTCCTGTGTAAATGACACTGGCAGTGAAGGGGTTAACCACTAGGTGGCAGTGTAGGGGTTAAGTGTGTCCTAGGGGCGTGTTTCTAACTGTCAGGGGGATGGGCTATGTGTGTGACGTCACTGATCTCTGCTCTGATGACAGGGAGCAGAGATCGAGTGACACTCGCTAGGCAGAACGGGGAGATGCTGTTTACATCAGCATCTCCCTGTTCTTCCTCCTCGTGAGGCGATCGCAGGTATCCCCGCGGCGATCGAGTCCGCGGGACCTGCGACCTGACTCACGGAGCTTGCCGCGGCGTGCTCATGCCCGCTGGCCGCCTCTTAAAGGGCAACATACAGGTACGTGGTTTTGCCTGTACGAGCCCTTCTGCCGCAGTATATCTGTGTGAGGAGGTCGGCAAGCGGTTAAAGGCTGTGTATTGAGTTATTTTGAGGGGACAGCAAATTTACACTGTTATACAAGCTGCACACTACTACTACATTTTAGCAAGGTGTCATTTCTTCAGTGTTGTCACATGAAAAGATATAATAAAATATTTACAAAAATGTGAGGGGTGTACTCACTTTTGTGAGATACTGTATATCACTTGTGCAATTGCCTATATTATTAACCAGCTTTATGTGAACTGTGATGGCATCTACTAAAGAAGCCCAATCAGAGGGCAATACGCATATAGAGGGGAGGTGCTGAGCCTGTGACATCAAGCAGCCACTGTGATAGAGTGTCAGTGGTGAGCGAGCAGACGTGAGAATTAATCCTTTGTATATGCAAATTTTTAAAGGATATCTTGTAAGTTTTCCCGTATTGGGGCGATTTTAATAAATATGCATACAGAGAGCACTGCCCTGTTTCCCCGAAAATAAGACATATAGTTACATAGTTACATAGTAGGTGAGGTTGAAAAAAGACACAAGTCCATCAAGTCCAACCTATGTGTGTGATTATGTGTCAGTATTGCATTGTATATCCCTGTATGTTGTGGTCATTCAGGTGCTTATCTAATAGTTTCTTGAAGCTATCAATGCTCCCCGCTGAGACCACCGCCTGTGGAAGGGAATTCCACATCCTTGCCGCTCTTACAGTAAAGAACCCTCTACGTAGTTTAAGATTAAACCTCTTTTCTTCTAATTTTAATGAGACCTGGCGTGATTGTCGGTGATGGCTGCAATATAAACCCTACCCCCCAAATAAGCCCTACCCTGTTTCCCCAGAAATAAGCCCTACCTTGAAAATGAGACCTACAAGGACTTTAACTAGGGCTTATATTGCAGCCATCACCAACAATCACGCCAGATCTTATTTTCGGGGAAACAGGGTATGTAGTCTTGTTTATGATTGCATGTTTCTATGGAGCCGTGTATCAGATGAATAGCAGAGCGGAGTCCCTGGAGTAAAGAAAGGAGAGCCTAGAAGGAATCTTTACATGAGAGATCACTATCTGTATCCATCTGAAATAACCCGTGAGGTTGTTAAATCGAGAGAGTAGAGGTTCTCGTGTGGAGGAGAGAAACCACAGCGGAGTGAAAGACAATTTCTGAGTTCATTTAACTCAATTTTGAGGTGAGTAGGCATTGTAGCTGGTGACGGTGTGCACAATTAAGGGTGATCTGTTGGAGAGCAGAGGAGCACAGCGGTAAATAAATACCTATATGAACTATATACATTGGAAATTTGTTAGAGCACATATTTGTTAGTTCATATAAGACTGGTTAATAATATAGGAAATTGCACAAGTGATATATGTTTTTTGAGGAAGCGCTGCACTATTAGAATAATTGTTTGCTGTTTGGTGTTGTGATTCACTGAGAGTGTTACAGCAGCTGTGGATAATTAGTTAATCATATAAATTTGCACTAGAATATTTATTTATTAGCACTTAGCACTTTATAGGAATTGGTGGCGCTGATTGTTACACATATCTATTTATCAGATATTGTTAGGTCCAGTCGTATAGTAGGTCTAATTACACATGGATAACACCCAAGGAACACAAATTGCAGCATTACTTGGTATCAATAACTTTGGACTCTGGTCTTCCCATCACGGCTCTGGGCTTCGCTTACAATCCATCTTCCTGCTGCTAACCGGGGAGTTCACATTTAGGAGTGCGGCTTTAATGCACATTGTTTAGTGATAGGCTAAGTCTTCTCCACTGCCCTCACCTTCACTAATCACATAAAGGCAGCCATACATTGTTCAGGTGGAGATGGACTTTGCCAATAACTGAAAACATTTAGATGAAATACTGACTGTGTAAAACCTTTTCATCCAACACGTTTAGTCACAAAAAGACTTTTTCTACAGATCTTACAAAGTCATCCATAGATGTAAAAGCTGCCAAGACAGGGAGGCATAGAGCCTATCAATGGGATTGTGAGAAAGTAATATGCTAATTGTAGCTGTCCTGTTCCAGAGTAGAGTAGGATTTGGCTTAAGCACAAAAGGTTAGGGTTCCCACTTGTGGGTCTTTAAAAAAATCCAAGAAAAGTTATAGTTTTAAAAAGATAATGCAATTAAACAAATAATTCAGAAGGTATGTTTGGAGTCAGTCTTCAAAAAGTGCAGTGGAATTATTAACGACAGTTTGAGAGAGCGGTAAATCATGTGTAGAATGTAGGTGGCTCATTTTTTAAACAAATTACACATTATGACAAATTAGCTCACTCAAGATGAATGGAACCTGCATATTGTGATTTATCACGCAGTCTAGTACCATGAATCCAGCCAGATGCCAGGAGTCATTCGTCTTTTGCCACTTGATGTGCTTTTCTATCCATACTTAAGGATTTTTTATGATTCATGAAATCACCTTTAAGTGACAACTAATGCATTTTTGTGTTTTAGTGTGAATATAGGTTTGATACTCCAGGCTCTGTATTCAGACATTCAAGTACTGGTGAACATTGCAGTACATGAAGAGATTTATATATAGTATAATATTCCAAAGTGTGTACTTATATTTTCTATCCAGGCATTGTTGTAATGCAGCGATCCAACTGCCTTTCCTTTATAGCCTGATGATTTCAGAACCCCTGCTTCCAATGCAGGAGATTTATTCCATAACATATTTGAAAAATCTGGGGTGATTCAACTCAAATGGTGCATGCGATTTGAAGAAGTAGTGCCAGTCCAGACTGTATTTTTAAGGGCATGGCAGCCCACTTTTATTTAAAGTAACGTAAAGTTCAGAAAAAGAACAGCAATTTCCCTTGCAGGGGGTTCCACCATTACTGTAACTTGTTAGTTCAGCCTCATGGCTTACTCCCTTGCGACACAGCTGCCTCAGGCCTCACGCCTGGGCCTTAGGTCTGCTTCTCAGACCTGTATGCTCAAGCTGCTTCAGAGGGAGCAGGAGGCTGCAGCTGGCAGCGTGAGCATACTCTCTGAGGAGCAACCTAGAGGCCTAGGCGTGAGGTCTGGAGCAGCGGTGCTGCTGCATGAGGTGGACTTCATTGGCAGGATCAACAGTTACACGTGAATCCTTGTTTTTATCAAGCCTCTCGCAACACCTTAATACCTTTGAAAAGAGATGAATGGTTTTGGCTGCACTCTGTGACTGCATCTCCCTCTTGCCTGACAAATACTCTTTTCGGGTCATTGCACAACATCCTATACAGGAGGCAACCCTAAGTGGAGTGAGAACCTCTATGCAACGAGAGGAATTTCTTCGGTTTATGGGAAACGTGGACACCATCTAATAATGCTATGCTGTTTAACCCACTTGCTGATGGTAAGGGTCAGTGTGTTTGGGTGATGGTGATGGGTTCCTTCTCCTTTCACGTCTACAGAGACCTCTCATGAACTGATTCAGAATACTTAAGCCAGGAATTCTCCTCATTATTCAATATATGGACTTTTTAAATGTGATCTTTCTATAGCTCTACACCTATACCCCATACGTTTTTTTATTGTTCCCAACAATATTGTGTTAGCTGCTCATATTTACCATTTTCTTGACAGCGCAACAAATCAGACTTTTGAAAGTGCTTTAACACACAGTGAAACGGGATAGCCTCTCCACAATATCCACTAGCTGCCTCTGTTGGCTTATCACTGTGATGGGCAGCTTCCCTAAGTAATAGAATGATGTCGGAGGGGCAGACTGAGTGAATAAGGAAGCTGGTCTGTATCTTTCTCATCCATTGGGGGGACCCAAGAATTTCTAGACCGTGGAGGTATACTGCTACCTAGGGGTGATTTAGAGACTGGCAACAAAAATAAGTTAGCCAGCACAACTATCATGCTTAAGTTTTTTTGCAAACGTCCTCGGGAGAGTACATGTGTTTTCCTCAGTTCTGGAAGATGCTTTCTACTATCTACAGCTGCTGGTAGATTCATACTGGGTGAGTTAAATCATGGAAATCTCTGTTCACAGTTTATATTGTTCTCTCTGTGACATTTCTGAAGTTCTGGAAGTTCCTGCAGGCATCTGCTGCTTCTGGTAGATTCAAACTGGATATGGATATCCTGGAAAGTTCTCTAGTTAGCCAAGCTGTCCAGATTCTCAGTTCATTACCTATGCTGGCATTCTTTTTGACAGTCCTGCAGTCCGCAGTGACTACCTGTCAGTGCTCCAGTTTGCACAGAAGTCTACTAATCAAGTTTATGTAGTTATCAGTACAGACCTGAGGCAGTTTTTATGTCCCCATCTCTGCAACTCACTGTTGAGTTCTTAGTAGGCTTATCAAACTTGAAGTTCCTCTGTTTTAAGTTACTGAGGTTATGTATATGGTGTTTTCTACAGTAGCAGCTGTAGGGGAATTAATTTCCTCTTTATTCTAGGCTTTGCAAGTTGGCCACATAGGGAAGTTAACCTCCTATTTTTCTGCTACAGGCCACATGGGGGAAAGATGAATATTTACTTATTAAGCTCCCTCCCTTCTTTCCTATATGCATTTGATGACACATCTCCAATGGGCGTATGCCCATTTGGATTCACAGCTCTGCTTCCTTCTGTGTCATGCTTTCGGTTAAGTTACTCTGCACCCCTGATGCTTAAGACAATGGAAACAGTAGTCGTAGTACAGTAGTAGTACAGTAGTAGATCGTCAGAGGAGTCTCATTTCCCGATCAACATCCTGGAACTTCAGGGAATTTGGCTGGCTCTGCAGCATTGCACCAACCTGCTGGATTCACTCAGGCAACGCCACTTTGCACGTTTGTGACATATATTTACGGTAAACCATCTTGGAGGAGCCAGAAGTTTCCATGTGGCAAAACAGGTGAATTGAATTTTTGGGCAGAATTCTAGGTTAGGTTAGACAATTGGCAGGCACATTTTCTCAGTCAACAGTGCCTGAACCAGGGGTAGTGGTCCCTACACCCAGAAGTATTCCAGGGGCTGTATCGCAGGTCGGGAAAGCAGATGTGGACCTCTTGGCCTCCAGGTTTAACAACAAACTGGTACGTAAGGCACAGAGATCCTCTAGCACAGTGGTCTCCAAACTCTGGCCCTGGGGCCGGATGCAGCCTTTTGCTTGCCTTTATCCGGCCCTTGAGGCATTATTCCTGCCACTGACACCACCAATGGGACACTGTTCCTTCCACTGACACCAATGATGGGACAACAAAAATGGGCACTATTCCTCCCACTAACATAAACTATTTCTCCCCAGAGTACTAAAGATCAGGCATTGTTTACTCCCACTGGGCACAGTCCGGCCCCCTTAAAGTCTAAAGGATAGTAAACTGGCCCTTTTATTAGAAAGTTTGGAGACCCATGCTCCAGCAGAAGCAGTAGATGTTATGCTGGGTCTGTTGAACAAGTACACCCTGATTTATGCCTTTCTTCCATGGAGACTCCTAAATCTGATTTGCAGGATTGAGGTGGAGGGCATATCGGTGGCCTAGTTTCTGCCCTGCTTACCCCCTGTAACTCCTTCATCTGATTTGCAGGATCGAGTTGGAGGGCATTCTGGTGATCCGGTTTGGTACTCCAGCTAGGTAAGACTTCTGTCATGGGCCCTGCCAGATCATCAGGTTCTTCTGTCACAAGAGCTGATTTGCCATCCTGATTTGGGTTTGCTGGTTTAATGGCATTGTTGCTGAAGCTCATGTTTTGTGAGACAAGGTGCATCCTTCAATCTGTGATTCCTACGATGGTAACCACTAGGAACAATGCTTCCCATAAGATCATCACAGAAAATGATCATCCTCTCCTTTCTCTGGACGGACCAATCAGGTCCACCTGTCAGTTTTTCAGACAGACCTGATCGGACTATCCATTGCTCTCTATGGAGTGGCAGATATCAGTGAACATGGATCCATTGACATCCGCCGACATCTGATCCTATCCAGTAAAAAAAGACAGATGGGGATTGCTACCCATCCATCAGGCAGATCGGATTGGATGGCACTTGGGTGTAAACGGACAGGCAGTCTATTTCCAGTTTGTTGTTAAACCTGGAGGCCAAGAGGTCCACATCTCCTTTCCAACCTGCGATACAGCCCCTGGAATACTTCTGGGTGTAGGGACCACTACCCCTGGTTCAAGCACTGTTGACTGAGAAAATGTGCCTGACCACCTACATCATAAAAAAATTGCCAAGAAAATTCTATGAAAAAAATTCTCAAACATATCAGGTTTGGTGCCCAGAAACCTGGCTCATAGAATTGCTAAGAGTCACAAACAACTAAAGGGATACATACAAATATGTGTGAATGAGTGTACAGCATGGAAAGCGTTTTAAAATGGTTTCCCAGGCAAATCTAAAATCATGTAACCCAACTGGGGACCAGTAGTATCATTGATGGGTCCTCCTTCTATAGTCTATTGTTGCAACAATGAGCCCTCCTAAGACTACACATTTGCTTGCTTGGATTATGCATTACTGGTTCAAGATGCTAAAATGCTAAATTGTATGTATACAGTCTATGAACTGGCAAAATTACAGAGTGTTTTTTTTGATTGTTTGATTTCATTGTCTAAGATTCCCAGTAAAGATTATTTAACTTCCCAAGTGCAATCTACAACATATAATTTAGTGACAAATAATCAGCACATAGCTGGTCTGCTCTGCCTAGTCTAGAACTCATTTGTTTTTATTTGTTTTTATATTCTGGCTTCCTCAAAAACACTTTTAGTGTTGGATCAAACTATTTCTGTATGCTTCGTTATTCAGCAAAGAAGTACTTATCAAATACATTGTTTTAAAGTGAAAGTTCAAGCTTGAATTACTCAACAATACAGTAAATAGCTGCATAACACATGTACACTATCTTACAAAAGTGAGTACACCCAGGGCCGGCCCATGGTCCCAGGCGGCATTTTAAGAGGGGAGGCAGTTGTATCCGTACGGTCACCTGTGCCGGCTGTCTCCGGAGATCTGCCTGTGGGACTGCTGTGAAAGGCTGCATCCAATGAGTGTGCAGTCCGTGCTGCCTATGAGACAGTTTCACACTGAGCAGATCGTTCTGCTTGTAAGAGCCGCTCAGTGTGTGACACTGACTGTCATGTAATGTAACTGAATGCAGAGAGAGACCAGCTGTCAAAATTGAACATTGATGTCGGTGTGGGCGGGGCCCAACAGCTATCAAACACAAGGCAATAGGATGGGATCTGGGCGGGCCACTACGTGTATGTGGCCCTGCCCCCTTTCTTAAGCAGCCCAATCATTGGCTGGTGTTGGATAGCTGCTGGGTCCCGCCCACCCCCGACATCACCGCTGAATTTTGACAACTGGCCTCTCTCTGCATGAAGTTACATTACATGTCAGTTTCACACACTGAGTGGCTCTGGCAAGCAATATCGGCTCAGTGTGAAACTCCCTCTCCTCTTTCAGTGCCAATAAGTGCTACCTGCCAGTGCCAATCAGTGCCACCTGTCAGTGTCAATGCCACCTACCAGTGCCAATCAGTGCCACCTGCCGGTGCCAATCAGTGCCACCAGTCAGAGCCAATCGGTGCTAATCAGTGCCACCTGTCAGTGTCAATCAGTGCCACCTGTCAGTGCCAATAAGTGCTTTCTATTAGTGCCAATCATTGCTGCCTGTCAGTGCTGCCAATCATGGCAGGAATTGGGTGATGAACTCAGCAGCCAGGCACACTCTCCACGACGGGGGGGGGGGGGGACTGGTGGGGCACAACTGAAATCTGTTGATGTTTAATAATTCCACATTCCGATCTCTAGTATAATAGGTAATCACCACACTACTATTTACAATAAACTACTGGAGGTAAAATAAAAAAGTGAGTGTAAAAGGCCTGCTGCTAAACACTGTTATGTGTTCCCACACCACGAAAAAAAAATTGCAGCGCTAACTTACTGATCAATAACTTAACAGTAATGGTGGAATCCTCTAATGTATGGAAATCTCAATAGGCTTCAATATTGCGACAATACTGGTCTCCGATACGCAACTTCACATATAATACACATCAGACTGAAAATAAGACATAATGTATAAAATGAAACTTAGCAGGGATGGTGGAAACCCCTCCTATAGATATTGGCTATTAAAAAAGTCTTCATCAGTTTAGGCCAATATGTATCCTGCTACATATTTTTTGTTAAAAAAAAATCGCAACAAGCATATATTGATTGCTTTGCGTAAAAGTTATAGCGTCTAAAAAATAGGGAATAGATCTATGGCATTTTTAATCTGATTTTCTGATAAATTAAATTTTAGTTATCATTATATAAAATAATGAATGTGGGGGCCTTTTGGTGGGTGTGATTTTTTTTTTTTGGCCGGGGGGGGGGGGGACAGCATTTCATTCTTGGGCCCAGACAGCACAATGTCTTGGGTTGGCCCTCAGTACACCTCTCACATTTTTGTAAATAATTTATTATATCTTTTTCATGTGACAACACTAAAAAAATGACACTTTGCTACAATGTAAAGTAGTGAGTGTACAGCTTGTATAACAGTGTAAATTTGCTGTCCCCTCAAAATGATTCAACACACAGCCATTACTCTCTAAACCGCTGGCAACAAAAGGGAGTACGCCCAATTAGCCATTTTCCCTCCCTGATGTCATGTGACTCATTAGTGTTACAAGGTCTCAGGTGTGAATGGGGAGCAAGGTATAGATAACAATCAGCGCAAACTACTATAAACCCACACCCAATTGCAAGCTGAACACTACAGGTAATCACAAATGCCTAAAAAAATAACCAAAATAGGAAAGAGAATAAGTGCAGCGCAGTAAATAAAGTCCCCAATGATCAATACAGGCAGATCCACATAACACTTTCAATGGCCAGAGGAAAGAAAATCTTGCATGCAGTTTTCAATTGCGCTTACCAGAGAACGTGGACCTCTGCAAAGCAGGGGTCAAACTCACATGTATCCCCTAGGGGATGGTGATCTCCTTGATGTTGTCACTGGAAAGGAACACAGCAGTCATAAGATCCTGGTATCCAAAAAGATAAGCCAGTCTTCCAGCAGAAAGAGCCCCAAGGGATACAAGCATCAGGATCCCGGTGTCCCCACGGATGACTCCAAGGTGTCAAATGTAAAAGAAGGAGGAATACTATCTAAGAGTAATCTAAGAGTAATCCATTTATTGCAAAAAAGAAACAGTCACTGGTATAAACAAGCGCTCACAAGCGCTGTGGCATAAGAGGTATAAAAAGTCGGACTGCAATACAAATACAGTGCCGACACACAGAGTATAGCAGAGGGTGACTTCCGTGTTGTAGCTCCGCCCCTGTACGTGGCGTTACGTCCTATTGGACTTCGTCAGCGAGGGGTGGAGCCCGACGATCACCCGGCATCTTATATGCTGAACGGCTGAACAGACGGTGTCTCATTGGGCTAAGGAGCACACGGAAGTAAAAAGCTTCCTTAGTGACTGGACCCTAGCAACAACTCGTCCAATATACAAAACCATTAGAAACTTGTGTTAAAACCTGAATGGCGGGCCCGGAAATCAAATAATGGACTTCCTATTGTGTGGACACAAACTACCTTGCCACAAAGGGACACAATAATCCAAAGACATGCTGGTAGGTTAATTGGATCCTGTCTAAATTGGCCCTAGTATGTATGAATGTGAGTTAGGGACCTTAGATTGTAAGCTCCTTGAGGGTGTAGGGACTGATGTGAATGTATAATGTATATGTAAAGCGCTGTGTAAATTGACGGCGCTATATAAGTACCTGAAATAAATAAAATAAATAAAATACAGCCACATTATAAAAATTCCATTAAATATCTCAAAAAGGTAAAATAAAATAGATAAAATAGATAAAATAAAATAGTGTACTAGAAATAAAACTAACATTAATTAATTGTACTAGAAATAAAATTAACAATAACGGAAGTGGTCTCCCGCTGCCATCTCTCTGTGTATGAAAACAAACAAACATATAAAAGAAAAAAACCTTACATATAAAAATTAAAAAAGAGTAAATGAATTCCCCATCTAAATTTGACTCATATGCGACTATTTATTAGATATAAAACAGTTTAAGTCGAATTCTACATTTAACCCCTTAGGGATCATAACTTGAGTCTCATGGATCCACATGGATTCACGCTGGCTCAATTGCCCCCCCCTACAATGTGGATTCACTTTTTCAATACCTCAAAATTTTAAACATCTAGGATTGCGATCATGATACCTCCTAGGTGTGTTAAATTTGGTGTTATCACTCTCACTCTCTTACCGGTCACTGGAAGTTCAACATGGCACCTCATGGCAAAGAACTCTCTGAGGATCTGAAAAAAGAATTGTTACTCTACCTAAAGATGGCCTAGGCTATAAGATGATTGCCAAGACCCTGAAACTGAGCTGCAGCACGGTGTTCAAGACCATACAGCAGTTTAACAGGACAAGTTCTACTCAGAACAGGCCTCGCCATGGACGACTAAAGAAGTTGCTGCAGAGGTTGAAGGGGTATTTGTCAGCCTGTCAGTGCTGAGACCATACACCACACACTGGGGAAAAGTGCATGGTAGTAAACATGCACTTTTCCCCATTCATATATATGTTTCCATGCCTCGAACTATTATATAACCCCCTTTTTTTCTCTGTTTATATTATGTTACCTTGTAGTTCCCCTCCCACCCACAGATGGTGCTGTGCTTTCTTTTGACAGACGCTGGGACCTGTTGTCCCACAGCACAGCCATATAAAAGCACATTGCAGACACCTCCCTGTTAGGCCTATTGAAGGAGCAGTGGCTCCGAGCGCGTAGCCTTCTCTCAGCCTCCCTGCAAGCCCTCCTCCCTGGACGATCCCTCCCCTGGATACTGAACCCGGAAGCGGACGGACGACCTGTGACGTCACGCACGCTCCACGTGCGCTCCACGCCAGCCCCTAGTCTCTTCCTGATGGCCACAGAAGGAGCTCCCGGCTGGGGAAGGTAATCCACCTTCTGCAGCCCAGCATCCCTGCAGCGTCACCACCACAGGATCAGAGGGAACACCGAGGACCATATACCTATACAGATGAGCCTTTTATATGTTTTTATCGTGTAAGTGTGTTTTTACCTGGTGTCATTAACCACCTGACAACTGGGCACTTAAACCCCCCTCGTGACCAGACCAATTTTCAGCTTTCAGCGCTCTCACACTTTGAATGACAATTACTCAGTCATGCAATACTGTACCCAAATGAATTTTTTGTCCTTTTTTTCATACAAATAGAGCTTTCTTTTGGTGGTATTTGATCACCTCTGGGTTTTTTATTTTTTGCGCTATAAATGAAAAAAGACCGCAAATTTTGAAAAAAAACGCATTTTTCTTAGTTTCTGTGATAAAATTTTGCAAATTAGTAATTTTGCTTCATACATTTTGGCCACAATTTATACTGCTACATATCTTTGGTAAAAATAACCCAAATTAGTGGATATTATTTGGTCTTTGTGAAAGTTATAGAGTCTACAAGTTATGGTGCAAATCATAAAAAATTGATCACATCTGATGTACTGACGGCCTATCTCATTTCTTGTGACCCGAACAAGTCAGGACAGTACAAATACCCCCCAAATGACCCCTTTTTTGAAAGTAGACATTCTAAGGTATTTAGTAAGATGCATGGTGAGGTTTTTGATGTTGTAATTTTTTCCCACAATTCTTTGCAAAATGAAGATTTATTTATTTTTATTTTTTTCCCCCACAAAATTGTCATTATAATAGGTTATTTCTCTCACATGCCATGTATATACCACAAATGACGCCCCAAAATACATTCTGCTACTCCTCCTGAGTATTACGATACCACATGTGTGGGACTTTTTCGCAGCCTGGCCACATAGACAGGCCCAACATGCAGGGAGCACCATCAAGTGTTCTAGGAGCATAAATTACACATCTAACTTGTTGACTACCTATTACACTTTTGAAGGCCCTGGAGAACCAGGACAATGACACGTGACACTGACGTGGCACTGATGACAAATGGCACTGATACGTGGCACTGATGTGGCACTGATGACAGATGGCACTGATACGTGGCACTGACACTGATGTGGCACTGATGACAGATGGCACTAATACATGGCACTGATGACAGGTGGCACTAATGACAGATGGCACTAATATGTGGCACTGATGACAGATGGCACTAATACGTGGCACTGACAGATGGCACTAATACGTGGCACTGACAGATGGCACTAATACATGGCACTGATGACACGTGACACTGATGACAGATGGCACTAATATGTGGCACTGATGACATGTGGCGCTGATGACAAATGGCACACTATGTGGCACTGATGACACGTGGCACTGATGAAAGATGGCACTAATACATGGCACTGATGACAGATGGCACTAATACGTGGCCCTGATGACAGATGGCACTAATACGTGGCACTGATGACAGATGGCACTGATACGTGGCACTGATGACACTGATGACAGGTGGCACTGATACGTGGCACTGATGACAGGTGGCACTGATGACAGGTGGCACTAATGACAGGTGGCACTAATGACAGGTGGCACTGATGACAGATGGCACTTATACGTGGCAGTGGGGACAGATGGCACTGGGGACAGTTGGCAGGGCAGATGGCAGGGCAGATGGCGGGGCAGATGGCAGGGACAGATGGCAGGGCAGATGGCGGGACAGATGGCAGGGCAGATGGCGGGACAGATGGCAGGGCAGATGGCGGGACAGATGGCGGGGCAGATGGCGGGACAGATGGCGGGACAGATGGCGGGACAGATGGCGGGGCAGATGGCGGGACAGATGGCGGGACAGATGGCGGGGCAGATGGCAGGGGCAGATGGCAGGGGCAGATGGCAGGGGCAGATCACATGGCAGGGGCAGATAGCAGGGCAGATAGCAGGGCAGATCACATGGCAGGGGCAGATAGCAGGGCAGATGGCAGATCACATGGCAGGGGCAGATGGCAGGGCAGATGGCAGATCACATGGCAGGGGCAGATGGCAGGGCAGATCACATGGCAGGGGCAGATAGCAGGGCAGATGGCAGATCACATGGCAGGGGCAGATGGCAGGGCAGATGGCAGATCACATGGCAGGGGCAGATAGCAGGGCAGATCACATGGCAGGGGCAGATAGCAGGGCAGATCACATGGCAGGGGCAGATGACAGGGACCGTTAACAGCGGGACACTTTTTTTTTTCTCTTTTACACTCACCGCCGCAGCGGTTCCGCTCTCCCTCCTCACACGCTGTCTCTGTGTGAGGAGGGAGAGCCGGCGATGAGAGATGATCTCATATGTTTACATATGAGATCATCTCTCGTTGGCACCGCCGATCGCACTGTAAACGGCCGCTGTCATTGGCCGTTTACGGCGATCTGTGACTGGCTGTGTCCGAGGGACACGGCCAGCACAAAACTTCCGCGATGCGCGCTCGCGGGAGCGCGCAATGCGGAAGTAAACAGGAGGACGTCCAGGGACGCCCTCCCGGCAATTGAAGTCCGCGCTGTAGCCGTCTTTCGGCTATAGCGCGGACGCCTAGTGGTTAAACATCATTTCTTAATACTAAACTCAGGTGGCGCTTCCTTCTCTACCCCTCTCTCATCCATCACAGAGCCAGCTCTCTGAGGACAGCAGCCGCCTAGCCTACCAGCCTACTTTAACCATTACATTACTGGTTACCACTTAACCCTTGAACTTCCAGCCTGTCCTCTATGGACTAAGTTGCTCAGCTCTTTATATCTCCTGTTATATATGGACTTGTGTGTTTGCGCTTACAGTTACCAATACTCTGTTTCCAACATAACGACCCCAAACACACCTCCAAGATGACCACTGCCTTGCTAAAGAACTTCAGGGTAAAGGTGATGGACTGGCCAAGCATGTCTCCAGACCTAAACCCTATTGAGCATCTGTGGGGCATCTTCAAACGGAAGGTGGAGGAGCGCAAGGTCTCTAACATCCACCAGCTCCGTGATGTTGTCATGGAGGAGTGGAAGAGGACTCCAGTGGTAACTTGTAAAGTTCTGGTGAACTCCGTGCCCAAGTGGGTTAAGGCAGTGCTGGAAAATAATGTAGCCAATTGACACTTTGGGCCCAATTTGGATATTTTCACTTAGACATTGTGTGTGTGTGTGTGTTGAGGGGACAGCAAATTTACACTGTTAAACAAGCTGTACACTCACTACTTTACATTGTAGAAATTACAAAGTGTAATTTCTTCAGTGTTGTCACATGAAAAGATATAATGAAGAGGTCTACTCAGTTTTGTGAGATACTGTACCTTGATATAGTCGGTATAGAAAAGATTCACCCCCCTTTAAAATAATCACATTTTGTTGCTTTGCAGCCTGAAATGAAGACAGACACAGTTTTTGTTGTATCCAGCTGTATTTACTAGTGTAACTTATAACATCCAAGGAATGTTATAACTTTCACTTGGATGTTATAAATTGCACTAGTAAATACAGCTGGATAAAACAAAACTGCGCCTGTCTTCATTTCAGGCTGCAATGCAACAAAATGTGATTAGTTTAAAGGGGGGGGTGGGGGGTGGATTCATTTCTATACACACTGTAAATGCATAGTGTCATGTTTGACTTCTATCCGTGCATTGGTGTGTCCAGCAGTCAGCATTAGAAAACAGACAGTTATTACTAGTGACACTATGCAACTCAAGGTGTCTGTCAATCCTCCAAATACTATTTGCAGCCTATAATTGCAAATCCTGACTGGAAAATGCTTGAACATGCTTTCTTTGTGCCCTGATGCTGTCAGAGACGTAGATAGCATGAGGGTGGCTGAGCATGGTCATGAGCTGCATGGTATCACTGATAATAGCAATTTTGTAATTGCTGATTGTTGAACAACCAGGGTGCTGACAAAAGTCAAACATGGTGCTTTGCATTCACAAGGTACATGTATTTTATGGCGTATGTTTCGTTTTCATTGAGTATTTCTAGGGTGAACTTTCACTTTAGGTAAAGTTGTCTATTCTTGCAAATCTCCTAATATTTTACTTAAGGTCTAACTCAGTTTTTTATAATAAAACAAAAAAAAAAATAATCCTGGTCAGTTATGTATAATGCAAGGACATTAGCATACTACAGTCACTTACTCAGTTCCAGTCATGGGGCAATTGAGAACAGCCGTGAGCCAGTCAGATGGCCAGTAAAGGACATTTCAGGAATGACATGATATTACTAGAAAAATAAGTGTATTAATAGCCAACCTGTTCTTTAATTTGGGTAGAGTAGGGGAGTGTTAGGACCCCTGTCAATTTTTGTTTTGCGGTCTGTGTCCCTGCTAGGTAGATTTATCCTCGCCTCCTTTGTTGTATTGACCATTATCAAGACAGAAAGTAATGGTAAATCTAAACATTTACAATTGTCCTCAGAACAGGAGATAAGTTGGAGTTACATGTTCCAGTGACAACTAAGAGGGGGAGCCTTTGGAGATACTTTGTCCCACCTTCTGTTGTATCTCAAGGCCAGGAAGAGGAGGGAGGTCTCCCCAAGCAGCTATAGACACACAAAAAATAAACTGACATGGTTTTTAACCGTTCCTTACTCTATCCAAAACTAAAAAGAAACATTTTGAATGTACACGTCAACACTAAATTGCTTGTTTAGCAACTATTTAATATATATTAATTTTTAACAAAATAGTTACCCTATTTGGTCTTTTTCTATTCAAGTCAAAAAGAATTCAAGGAAAACTCAGAGATTGAATTTCAAATGTATCTCAGACAAGTACAATGTATCATACACTAGTTACATAGTAGGTAAGGTTGAATAAAGATAATAGTCCATCCAGTAGTCATAATGCTGGTCAACATTTAGGTTGTGGTGAAATGTTATAAACCACACAATCACCACATTTTTTTTCCAACCCACCAGAACATAAACATGCATACTTGTATTTTACAACTGCACAGTTACATGACCTGCAGTTACCACAGTATTGCTTTTATCTTATTATTTTTTTTAATTTTTTTTTATTTCGTGCAAACTGATGGTGCTTTTTTAAATGATTAAAATTGACTGTTTGTTTCATCAGTTCAGTCACTTTTTTTCAAAGAAAAAATATATGACGTTTACATCAGTTTGTCTTCAGTTTTTACACCAGTTTTTACATCTGCCAGCTGGAGTCCTTAACCATTCGAGTCCTGGAGCGATTCTTTCATGCAAAAACGGATCGTTTGTCCATTTAGACCCTTTTCACACTGGAGGCGTTTTTCAGGCGTTTTAGCGCTAGAAATAGCACCTGTAAAGCGCCTCTCATGCCACTCCAATGTGAAAGCCCGAGTGCTTTTACACTGGGGTGGTGCACTTGCATGAAAAAGTCCTTGGGGGTGGTGGAGGAAGGGTGTATACACCCCCCCAAAAGCGCTGCCCCTGCGGCGCTTTTGGGTACTTTTAACCCTTTATTCGCCCGCTAGCGGGGGTTAAAAGCTCCCCGCTAGCTGCCGAAAAGTGCCGCTAAAACGGCGGTAAAGCGCCGCTAAAGCTAACTCCGTATGAAAGGGGTCTTACATCTGTTTATCGTTAGATCCGTTTTTTTAACGGAAGAAAAATAGGGCTTTGATCCGTTCCAAAAAAGGATGTTGACAGAAGCAGATGTAAACAGATATAAATGAATGATCATCCACTTACATCCGTTATTCCATTGAGATGTATTGATGTCCGTTATTCATCCATCAATGTATGGATGAAAAACGGACAAACAGTCCGCATGTGTGAAAGGGGCCTTAGTGTAGAGGTATCCTCAGTGGAAGAAAATGGACTCTGAATTATCTGAAAGGGATTCCCACTTTGCTTTAAAATCTCCTGTTGTTTGTCTCTTCTCAATTTTGTTCTGTGCTGCCTTATCACATTCAAAATTTTATTCTTGTTTTTGACTTATTCATGGTTCAATTTTTCTACAAAGGTATTTAGGACTTTATTAGACCTTATGAGATCCGATCCACCTTGTATCAATTTTCACATTGGTTGTAGAGAATGCCGTAGGTGTAAACAAAGATTTATCAGCATGAGTAATCTCCTTTCCATAATGTTTGCACAACAGAATCACATATTGTACTTTTACTGCAGATACTAAACTTTTAATCCCCCTGAGATCTAAATTTGGACTCCATGCACCACATATCTTCTGCTTCCTAGGGTGTGCCTCATTCTTGTAATTCTAAAGGGATACTAAAGCTAAACATGTTTTTTATCTTAATGCATTTCTTGCATTAAGGTAAAAAAGCTTTGTTTTTTTTTTTTCTCTGCCTCGCCTTTCCCTGTGTGAGGGAATTGGAGAGTGAGGAGAGTGCTGTGCATGGCTGCATCTCCTCTCCCCTTTCTTGCTCTTCACACAGCATCCCAGAAGCAGCAGGAGCAATTTGCTCCCGCTGCTGTCAATCAAATGCAGTGAGAAGGAAGTGGGGGCGGGGCTAAGTCCTGCTGTGCAAGTCTATGGAGCACGGCTCCATAGACACACAGCTCGGGAGCGCGCAGACGCTGTGTGCCTCCATAGCAAGCGACTTGCTATGTGGACACACAAAAAAGAGAAGGAGCCAGGATCACCACCAGGGGACCCAAGAAGAGGGGGTTCAGGGCCACTCTGTGCAATACCACTGGATCACCACCAGGGGGCCTGAGAAGAGGAGGGTCAGGGCCGCTCTGTGCAATACCACTGGATCACCACCAGGGGACCTGAGAAGAGGAGGGTCAGGGCCGCTCTGTGCAATACCACTGGATCACCACCAGGGGACCTGAGAAGAGGAGGGTCAGGGCCGCTCTGTGCAATACCACTGGATCACCACCAGGGGACCCAAGAAGAGGAGGGTCAGGGCCGCTCTTTGCAATACCACTGCACAGAGCAGGTGAATATAACATGTTTGACTTTAGTAACACTTTAAGTTACAAGCTGGGAGATATATGAAACTAAGAGGAAAAGTAAATCTCCATTTTCCTTTCTGTATTCATCTGTTATAAGTATAAGATAAAGCTAGACCTGAAAAACATAGATTGGTGTACTTGAGGACAGGTTTGAAAACTGCTGCCCCGTATGGGAACAGCAGCATACCGTGTCTTTATCAATTTTGCATAATAGCAGTCTGATATTGTAAGACTCTGATAACTGCACTTGTTTCATCTTGACATTTCCTCTTTGGAGAAACATATCCAAGACATTCTTACTGAAATTAAAATTCTTTCTTCTTGAGATCAAAGTCCTTTATCCATGTCTCTTTTATAACATTATATTGGCCACAGGAAGCTTCAGGACTTGTCAAAGTTTTCTTTTTTTTTTTTTTTAGAAGTTCTTGTATAAAATGTCACTTCATATTCCCTGACATTATGGGTACCTGTATAACCAATAAAAGTTATTCTGATATTGATATCAGTAATACTGTTTTGGACTGTCCACTTCTCTGTAACTTCGGCACTGTACTACAGGCATGATTGGCATTCCTTGCCTTAAATTATCTGACTACATTAACACCTGCATTGATTTTTTCACTCGGACATGTGAACTAAGAGTTTTAAGTACATTTATAACGATCAATTGTTATTTTCATTGTTCATTTTTTTTGTTTGGGGTTTTCATATTTTTCCAAACCTAGCTGTACCGTAAGTGTAACAGACCATGGGTAAAATACTATAGTATAACAATGCCTGTAGCTGAAGTAATCTTAGTCATTGCTGACTATTTTTTTAAAATTTCAAACTCTGATTTTAAAATCCTGATATGACATCACTGCACAGTGAGTCATTGACAGGGGAAAATCATCTAAGGTGGCAGTTCAGATGTCACTTTTACTTCTTGCTTGTTCCTGGTCATTGTCTCCTTACATAATGAAGACAGAATCAGGATGACAGACTCAGAGACTGCACCAGCAGCGCTAAATGCAAACCAGCAGTGGTCTATCCTCACTGCTTACAGTTAAAGTAAATCTACACTTGAGGTATGCCTGCACAGGCATTTTTTTTATCTTCATGAGTGCTTTTGGAGCCCCAAAATTCAGGGTGCTTAGTTATGTAGGTAGGGACCTCAGTTCTTGATGTGGATCATTAATGGGCAACCTTATAGATCAAAAGCAAAACACGATACTACTACAAGTACAGTATCTGAATCAAAACACCAGTTTAGAAAAGGACAGAGGCATGCTGAAATCTGAGACTGAGGTGGTAGTAAACCTCTGAAATAAAAATGAACAGAGCATATCCCTCTATGTACTAGCCTAAGTCCAAAGCACCAAGTGTGATTTCTGTCTCCTCTCTTTACCCTCCTATTTTTCTATCTGCATTAGTCACTTTAATCTTTAATCTTGAAAGATTGCCCTGTCCCCATCCAGCATCCAGAACCAGCATCCAGAAGTTGATTGACAGCCTCAGTTGTGTATGTTTCCCTATGAGACTGTAAAGAGAGGGTGTGTCCATTCTCTTCACTCACATCTCAGATTACACTAAACTCTTTGCTCTATGATGATATCAGATCCCCACCCCCTTCCTGCTGGAGCTGAGAAATACACTTTGATTTGTATGATTTAGAAGGCTGTAGAGAAGATAGGGCTGCAGATAAACAGGAGGATATGTTTCATATTTGTGTATCACCTGAGTATGGTCATTTCAGTGGGTATATGTAAGGGTTTGCACACACTTTAAAGGAGAAGTGTGGTATTTTAAAAAAACATTCATACTCACCTCCCTGCTGCAGCATTGGTTTGATGCTGCAGCTGTCCCCCGCCCAAGACCTGAGCAATCAATTGACCACTGATCACTCATTTCCTGGTCTGCTCTGGGCAGAGAGTGGTGACAGTCAGTCACCGCTCTCTGCTCTGCCCCTCCAGCACTCACTGGAGCACTGAGCTGTGGAGGAGACAAGAGCGGCTGGCATCTGAGTGGATCCTGATAATTATTGTTGGGATCTTTCCAGAGCCTGGACCGGCTCTGATGTCAGCCAACAGTAGGCTTTAGCCTGCTGTCAGCTGATTCTGGGTCTCATGAAAGTTCAAGTAAGTGCACTTCTGTGATCCATAAGAGAGCTACGACCAAAACAACTTTGGCCATACTTCTCTTTTTAAGAAAAAGAAACACAATGCTGTATTGGGCAATGTTCTGTACCTACCAAGCTTGTTCCTGAAAACTTGCACATTGGTGAAATTTGAAATATTCATGCAGTGCTGTAGAAAACTCTTTCATAGTATTTTTTGTTCTCATAGCAGATAAATTAGATTTAATTATATAATTCCATATGCACTTGGGCGGGATCATATTTTTTTCCCATAAATATAATTTACACGACGGCGATGCCATACTTAAGCCTCCACAGATCTGCTCCCTGCCAGGCATCACAACCACAATCCCTCCTCCTGATTTTCCACAGACACACCACTGAGAAAACAAACAACGCTGTAGATTTGACTCACAGCTGTAGGTGTTACATTTAATTAAAATTCATTTTATGCTCGGATGCCTCCTGCTTTCACTTTTCCTTGCAGTGCGCACTTGCTAATATCTTGCAACCAGCATCGGCCATCAAACAGTAGGAGTATTGTTAAGCTTTACAAAATAAGAAAACAGGGCTTGATGCATCACACAACATAAGTGGGAAGGGCACACTAAATATGCTGGCTTTGTTGAAATTTCAGATGAGCAAGCGATGGCATCACAGATTGCAATATTTGCTGGAGTATGAATCCTATTACCTATTTCCAGCCTGCTTATTTTAAATGGTGTATTTATGAAGTAGTTTTAAAAAAAAAGTTACAGAGAATGTGAACTTTGAGGTCTTTAACTGGGTGGTCCTTGACAGCTTAGCGGACGTTTTCCAGGCCTTTGCTCTTTTTTGTGAGGAGAATAAGAAGCAGGCAAACTTTGCTCAACAGAAGCAAAACACGGCTTTGTTTTGTTATTCCATTAGGGATGCATCACAGACCAAGTTCTGCTTTTCAGCACATCAGTAAGTTTACTTTTCTCAAGCCACCAGGGAATAAAGGTTCCTTTGGGAGACAGTCTAGACAGGGTTGATACTGAACTGACAATTGTATCTATTTGCAGATGCAAACACAGACTGGAGTGTAACTTTTGTAAGCTTTAAGAATTGTACAATGCCACATAGGGACATGCTGGTATGGATGTAGCTGTACCATCTTTTCTAAGCCTTATAAAATATCCAGATGGTCACCCTTGGCATAATTTCAGAATCTTTAAAACCGCTTCAATACTGGGCACTTTTGCTTCATTCCTGCCAAGGCCAATTTTCAGCTTCCAGTGCTGTTGCATTTTGAATGACAATTGCGTGGTCATGCAACGCTGTACCAAAACAAAATTTGTATCCTTTTTTTTTTGAGACAGATAGAGCTTTCTTTTGGTGGTATTTAATCACCACTGGGTTTTTTTATTTTTTGATGAAAAAAAAGAAAAAAGTCCCAAAATTTTGCAAAAAAAAAAAATAATTTTCTTTGTTTCTGTTATAAAATTTTGTAAAAAGGTCATTTTTCTCCTTCGATGATGTGCGCTCATGAGGCTGCACTGCTGGGCACTGATAGGCTGCACTGACGGACACTAATGAGGCAGCACTGATGAGGTGGCACTAACGCTGTATCAAAACAACATTTTTATAATTTTTTTTTGAGACAGAGCTTCCTTTTGGTGGTATTTAACCGCTTACCACCCGCCGGCCGTCATATGACGGGCAGGCGGCACGGCTCTTGTTCTGGGCGGGCGTCATATGACATCCGTCCATTTAAACAGGGCATGCACGCAGCCCTGTACCTTTAGTGGCGGCGTGTCACGGAGACACCACTCGCCACCAAGGGGGTGAACAGCCATTGGGCATGGCTGTTTACCACGTGATCACAGATGGTACCGCCCCACTTTGCACGGCGCATGCGCACAAACGCGCTGCGTGTGTACATCGGTGGCGGCGTGTTCCCGGGAACACTGCTCGTCACCAACGCTGGTAAACAGCCATTGGCCAGCGGCTGTTTACCATGTGATCGACTGTGATCCTTTCACAGCCGATCACTAAATGTAAATATAGAGCGGTAACGAGATGTTACCGGGTTCTCCTCCTCACACACTGATTGTGTGTGAGAAGGAGATTGCGGTAACATCTCGTTATCACTTACAGTGTACACCAACACACACTGATTGCCCCCCCAATAAAGAGGAGCTGTCACCAGCCATCAAAGTACCTGTCACAGTTCATCTGAGTACCTGTCACAGTCCATCTGAGTACCCGAGTTCCTGAGTACCTGTCACAGTCCATCTGAGTACCTGTCACAGTTCATCTGAGTACCCAAGTACCTGTCACAGTTCATCTCAGTACCCGAGTACCTGAGTGCCTGTCACAGTTCATCTGAGTAACCAATTACCTGTCACAGTTCCTCTGAGTACCTGAGTACTCAGGAACGAGATGTGTAATTTATGCTCCTAGAACGCCTGAAGGTACTACTTCAATGTTGGGCTTCTGTATGTGGCCAGCAGAGGCGGCTCTCTAATTAGCAAATTAGGTGGTCGCCTAAGGCCTCGCGCTCACAGGGGCCTCGGGACCGTCTAATTTGCATGACAATGGGAGAGGAGGAGAGCCCAGCATCGGAAAGGATTGCGCTGCCTACGGATGGCCGGGACCGATCTAGAACACCGGGACTGCACTGTCTGCTAAGACTCTCCCCCACCGCCTTCTCATCTCTTTTACGAGCTCGGGCAGCGCTGTACAGGGTGAGTCACTGGCCCCCGTGCCGCTATGATTCCTGTAAGAAAAAAAGCCCCACCAGTGATCACAGGGGAGGTGAGCAGTGTCAGCTCAGCCTGTCCTGTACAGGTCCTCTATGACTGCCTATGAGGATGCTGGAATCAGCTCACACACCGCCCGCTCTGTCCTGCCCATCCTGCAGATGGGTGTGCTGGAGCGCTGACAGGTGGGCGTGGCCAGCGGAGGCAAAACATCTCACTGCTCACCGTTCTCGGTCCAGAGACTAATGAGCTGCAGACCGCGGGGTTGACTGCTTGGTGAAGCCCCGCCCCCCACGTGTGTGGTGGATTCACCCCAGCAATGCAGAGGCTGCTCAGAGCGCCAGTAGTCTGATGAGTTCGGGGATTGGGGTGAGTCCGATGACATGGACGATCCGTTTTTCTGCACACTGATACATGACTGATCTGTTCATCACCCTGCAAACCACTGCTCTTCCATGTGACCCCCTCTTCATCAACCTCCCTCTCTTCCCCCCTTCCCTCCTCTTCCGCCTCTCGCTCCCCCCTCTTCATCCCCATCTCCTGCCTTTCTCCCCCTCCTCTTCCCCCCTCCTCTCTCCCCCCCCTCCATCCCCATCCCTCTCTCTCTCTCTCTCTCTCTCTTCCCTCCTCTTCCGCCTCTCTCTCCCTCCTCCCCTCTCTTCATCCCCATCTCCCTCCCCCCTTCTCCCTCCCGCCTTTCTCCCCCTCTCCCTCTCCCCAATCTCTCTCCTCTCTCCCCCTCTCCTCCTCTTCCCCTCTCCCTCTCTTCCCCTCTCCCTCTCCCCAATCTCTCTCCTCTCTCCCCCTCTCCTCCTCTTCCCCTCTCTCTCTCCCCAATCTTCTCTCTCTCCTCTGTCTCCTCTCCTCCTCTCACCCCTCCCCCATTCTCTCCCTCCTCTCTCCCCTCTCCTCCTCTCACCCCTCCCCCATTCTCTCCTCATCCCTCTCACTCCCCTCTCTCCCCCCTCCCTCTTCATCCTCATCCCTCTCTCCCCCCCTCCCTCCCCCCTCCCTCTTCATCCTCATCCCTCTCACTCCCCTCTCTCTCCTCTCTCCCCCCTCTCCTCTCTCTTCCCCCTCTCTCTGTCCCCATCTCTCTCCCCCCTATCCCCTCCCTTCCCCCCTCTCTCTCCCCCACTATCACTCTCTCTCTCTCTCTCTCTCTCTCTATCTCTCTCTCCCCACCTCTCGCTCCTCCCCTCTCCCCACTCTCTCTCCTCTCTCCCCACTCTCTCTCCCCTCTCCCCCTCTCCTCCTCTTCCCCTCTCCTCCTGTTCACTGACCATAGTAAATGCATTGGCTGTGTCCACTGCAGGTATGGGGCATAGGTTTAGGAAAATAGATAATGGATCCATGGCTTTGTTAGGTAATGTGAAATTTGGGCATAACGTAGAGCTGTCTAGTAAGTGCCGTTCACTATACAGAGGGAGCTTGTGTTACAGTGCATATCCTGGTGTGATATGATCCAATGACATGCTCTAATCCTTGAGGACTGGCCATGGGTGAATTGCCATTTCAGTGTACACTGTACAATTCAATGTATTCATTTTTACTGCTTGAGTGGGGCCTCATGTATACGTTTTGCCTAAGGGCTCACAAAGCCTAGAGCCGCCTCAGGTGGCCAGGCTGTGTAAAAGTCTCACACATGTGGTATCGCCATACTCGGGAACAGGAGCGGCGCCAGGTAGGTGCTTGGGTGTGCTAAAGCACCCTCAAAAATTGTTTAAGCACCCTCATAGCACCCCCAAAATGTACACACTTGAATTTCCAATATATGTCACGGAATTTTTTTAAATAAATTTTTACCTGTGTGCTCTGTGTGACAAAAAAGTCTGGGGACTCTTTCATATAGAGGAGGGATACTGCAGCTCTGGCCGCATAAGCCGCTGATCTTCAGTGAGTTCCGGCATCATTAGTGGCGGATTGATCTGAGTACTGTACAGAGGCGCCAGGTTTTGAAAGCACTGGGACATGTGGCGCCTCTGTACTTTCCAGCCGCACTAAGGAAAGGAAGGAGAGGCTCTCAGCCCAGCCGAGCTGTGGAGGAAGGAATTAGTCTCTCTCTCCTTGTATGGAAGCAACGCCCACCCCTCCTCTTTGTCACAATCAGGCACACAGGAGCTGTGTGTGCTTCTATGGAGCTTCTATGGAGCTGCTGTGGGCTGAGCCAAGATCAGGACAAGAGGGAAGTTTCCTATCCCAGCCCCAGAGGAAGAAGGATTTTTTCTGCAAATGTAAGTAGGCTGCACCTGCCCCCTCACCATCACATTATCACCTGTCTGGCCCTGATCCTTATTATAGAGCTACTGAGCTGGGAGGGGAGAGGGACAGGCAGTGGGACTCCAGTCCTAATCAATGGAGGAAGGATAAGGATTGTTTTTCTGTCAGTAAGCTGTGCCAACCCTCCCCACACCAGGCAGTGCCAACCCTCCCCACACCAGGCAGTGCCAACCCTCCCCACACCAGGCAGTGCCAGCCCCTCCCCACACCAGGCAGTGCCAACCCCTCCCCACACCAGGCAGTGCCAACCCCTCCCCACACCAGGCAGTGCCAGCCCCTCCCCACACCAGGCAGTGCCAGCCCCTCCCCACACCAGGCAGTGCCAACCCTCCCCACACCAGGCAGTGCCAACCCTCTACACACCAGGCAGTGCCAGCCCTTCCCCACACCAGGCAGTGCCAACCCCTCCCCACACCAGGCAGTGCCAGCCCCTCCCCACACCAGGCAGTGCCAGCCCCTCCCCACACCAGGCAGTGCCAACCCTCCCCACACCAGGCAGTGCCAGCCCTTCCCCACACCAGGCAGTGCCAACCCTCCCCACACCAGGCTGTGCCAGCCCCTTCCCACACCAGGCTGTGCCAACCCTCCCCACACCAGGCTGTGCCAGCCCCTTCCCACACCAGGCAGTGCCAACCCCTCCCCACACCAGGCAGTGCCTGTTCCTTATGGAGCACCTGAGCTGAGACAAGGGGGGTCGGGGGGGCTCCTAATCTCCTCTCTGGTGGTGGCAGACACTGATCTAGGGGCATACCCAGGGGTCAAGTCCTGGGGAAAAAAGTGTGAGAACTCACCCAAGATTTCACCCCCCATCTCAAAAATAAATGTATCCACATCCCCGCCCAGCATCATCCATCCCTTTCCACAATGTATCCCCATCCCTGCCCAACATCATCCATCCCTCTCTACAATGTATGCCCATCCCCGCCAGAATCCTTGAGAGGGATGTATGATGCTGGGTGGGGACGGGGATACATTGTAGGGAGGGATGGAGGAGGTCACTCTCCTGCTCTGGGTACTCTGAGGGGGTCACTCTCCTGCTCTGGGTACTCTGAGGGGGTCACTCTCCTGCTCTGGGTACACTTAGGGGGTCACTCTTCTGCTCTGGGTACACTTAGGGGGTCACTCTCCTGCTCTGGGTACACTTAGGGGGTCACTCCCCTGCTCTGGGAACTCCCCATCCCCACCAGAATCCTGGAGAGGGATGGATGATGCTGGGCGGGGACGGGGATACATTATAGGGAGGGATGGAGGAGGTCACTCTCCTGCTCTGGGTACTCTGAGGAGGTCACTCTCCTGCTCTGGGAACTCTGAGGAGGTCACTCTCCTGCTCTGGGTACTCTGAGGGGGTCACTCTCCTGCTCTGGGTACTCTGAGGGGGTCACTCTCCTGCTCTGGGTACACTTAGGGGGTCACTCTCCTGCTCTGGGTACACTTAGGGGGTCACTCTCCTGCTCTGGGTACACTTACGGGGTCACTCTCCTGCTCTGGGTACACTTAGGGGGTCACTCTCCTGCTCTGGGTACACTTAGGGGGGTCACTCTCCTGCTCTGGGTACACTTAGGGGGTCACTCTCCTGCTCTGGGAACTCCGCATCCCCGCCAGAATCCTGGAGAGGGATGGATGATGCTGGGCGGGGAAGGGGATACGTTGTAGGGAGGGATGGAGGGGGTCACTCTCCTGCTCTGGGTACACTTAGGGGGTCACTCTCCTGCTCTAGGTACACTTAGGGGGTCCCTCCCTCTCCTGCTCTGGGCACTCTGAGGGGGTCAATCTCCTGCTCTGGGAACTCCCCATCCCGCCCAGCATCATCCATCCCTCTCCAGGATTCTGGCGGGGATGGGGAGTTCCCAGAGCAGGAGAGTGACCCCCTCAGAGTTCCCAGAGCAGGAGAGTGACCCCCTAAGTGTACCCAGAGCAAGAGAGTGACCCCCTAAGTGTACCCAGAGCAGGAGAGTGACTCCCTAAGTGTACCCAGAGCAGGAGAGTGACTCCCTAAGTGTACCCAGAGCAGGAGAGTAACCCCCTAAGTGTACCCAGAGCAAGAGAGTGACCCCCTAAGTGTACCCAGAGCAAGAGAGTGACCCCCTAAGTGTACCCAGAGTAGGAGAGTGACCCCCTCAGAGTGCCCAGAGCAGGAGAGGGAGGGACCCCCTAAGTGTACCCAGAGCAGGAGAGTGACCCCCTCCATCCCTCCCTACAATGTATCCCCGTCCCCGCCCAGCATCATCCATCCCTCTCCAGGATTCTGGCGGGGGACGGGGATACATTGTAGGGAGGGATGGAGGGGGTCACTCTCCTGCTCTGGGTACACTTAGGGGGTCACTCTCCTGCTCTAGGTACACTTAGGGGGTCCCTCCCTCTCCTGCTCTGGGCACTCTGAGGTAGTCACTCTCCTACTCTGGGTACACTTAGGGGGTCACTCTCTTGCTCTGGGTACACTTAGGGGGTCACTCTCTTGCTCTGGGTACACTTAGGGGGTCACTCTCTTGCTCTGGGTACACTTAGGGGGTCACTCTCTTGCTCTGGGTACACTTAGGGAGTCACTCTCTTGCTCTGGGTACACTTAGGGAGTCACTCTCCTGGTCTGGGTACACTTAGGGAGTCACTCTCCTGCTCTGGGTACACTTAGGGGGTCACTCTCTTGCTCTGGGTACACTTTAGGAGTCACTCTCCTGCTCTGGGTACACTTAGGGAGTCACTCTCCTGGTCTGGGTACACTTAGGGAGTCACTCTCCTGCTCTGGGTACACTTAGGGGGTCACTCTCTTGCTCTGGGTACACTTAAGGAGTCACTATCCTGCTCTGGGTACACTTAGGGGGTCACTCTCTTTCTCTGGGTACACTTAGGGGGTCACTCTCCTGCTCTGGGTACACTTAGGGAGTCACTCTCCTGCTCTGGGTACACTTAGGGAGTCACTCTCCTGCTCTGGGTACACTTAGGGGGTCACTCTCTTGCTCTGGGTACACTTAAGGAGTCACTATCCTGCTCTGGGTACACTTAGGGGGTCACTCTCTTGCTCTGGGTACACTTAGGGGGTCACTCTCCTGCTCTGGGTACACTTAGGGGGTCACTCTCTTGCTCTGGGTACACTTAGGGGGTCACTCTCCTGCTCTGGGAACTCCCCATCCCCGCCAGAATCCTGGAGAGGGATGGATGATGCTGGGCGGGGATGGGGATACATTGTAGGTAGAGATGGAGGGGGTCACTCTCCTGCTCTGGGTACACTTAGGGGGTCACTCTCCTGCTCTAGGAACACTTAGGGGGTCCCTCCCTCTCCTGCTCTGGGCACTCTGAGGGGGTCACTCTCCTACTCTGGGTACACTTAGGGGGTCACTCTCTTGCTCTGGGTACACTTAGGGGGTCACTCTCTTGCTCTGGGTACACTTAAGGGGTCACTTTCCTGCTCTGGGTACACTTAAGGGGTCACTCTCCTGCTCTGTGAAATCTGAGGGGGTCACTCTCCTGCTCTGGGAACTCCCTATCCCCACCAGAATCCTGGAGAGGGATGGATGATGCTGGGCGGGGATGGGGATACATTGTAGGGAGGGATGGAGGGGGTCACTCTCCTGCTCTGGGTACACTTAGGGGGTCACTCTCCTGCTCTGAGTACTTTGATGGGGTCACTCTCCTGCTCTGGATACACTTAGGGGGTCACTCTCCTGCTCTGGGTACACCTAGGGGGTCACTCTCCTGCTCTGGGTACTCTGAGGGGGTCGCTCTCCTTCTCTGGGTACACTTAGGGGGTCGCTCTCCTGCTCTGGGTACACTTAGGGGGTCACTCTCCTGCTCTAGGTACACTTAGGGGGTCCCTCCCTCTCCTGCTCTGGGCACTCTGAGGGGGTCACTCTCCTACTCTGGGTACACTTAGGAGGTCACTCTCCTGCTCTGGGCACTCTGAGGGGGTCACTCTCCTGCTCTGGGCACTCTAATCTTGACAGTCTATGGGGGAAGCTCTAAAGGGGCACTCCTAATTGTGGCACTTTTAAGAGGGACGCATGGTCTATATGGGCACTGATCTAAGGGGTCACTCCTGCTCTAGGAACTCTGATGGGACACTCCTGCTCTGGGCATTTGAAGAGGACATTCTGCTGCTCTGGGTACTCTGAGGGGACGCTTTTTCTGCTCTGTACACTGAGGGGGCACTCCTCTTCTGGGCATTCTAAGGAGCAAGCCTGATCTATATGGGCACTGTGATTCCTGCTCTGGGCAGTCTAAAGGGGCATTCCTGCTCTGGGCATCCTAGGGTGTCACTCCTAATCTAGGCACTTATAGTGACCACATATAGTGCTGACCTCGTCACTGTATATTCTCTGTTGTAAGTTTTACAATAAAGGGGGCTCACTGACTGCTATTATCCTGGAGGTTAATTATTGTACAGTGTTGGGGGTTAATTGTGTAGTTCTGGTAGTTATTAATGCATATTCCTGGGGGTTCATTGCTGTGCTACATTATTGTGCCATGCTGGGATTTAATTGTTCTGCCATGCTAAGGGGCGAATTATTGTGCAATATTGGAGGTTTATTGTGCCATGCTTGTGGTTCAATATTGTGCCATGCTTGTGGTTCAATATTGTGTCATGCTTGTGGTTCATTTTTGTGCTATGCTGGGGGTTTATTTTTGTTCTGTGTCTGGGGTTAGTTATTATGTTTTGCTGGTTGTTATGGCTGGCCCTGACATGTACTGGAGATTATATGGCCCTTATACTTACTGGGGAGCTATTGCTGACCTTGACACTTGCTGGGGGTTATCATTGTTATTCCCATTTGGGCTTGTTTTACTCCAACAATCAATTCTGTGTGTCCAAAGGCACTATTTTGTCTATATAAAGGGGAAGGGTTGTGAAGAAACACCCAATTTTCAGTCATGCCTACCTTTGGCCACACCCACTTCTGGCCACACCCACGAGACCATGATGCACTGCGTGCTCTGCATTAGCTCCACCACTTTTTCTTACAGCACCCACATAGCACCCCCAAAAAAAATTGTCTGGAGCCACCCCTGCTCAGGAAGAGTATCAGAATGTGTTTTGGGTTGTTTTTTTGCTATGTACATGCTATGTGTTAGAAATATCTTATAAATTGACAACTTTGTGTAAAAAAAAATGCATTTTCATTTTCCCCCCACATTTTCCAAAAACTTCTGGAAAAAATTGAACTGTTCAAAAGACTTACTATGCCTCATAGATTATACATTGGGGTGTTAGCTTTCCAAAATGGGGTCATTTTGTGGGCAATTCGATTGTACTGGTGAACTCCAGGGCCTTCAAAAATGTAATAGGTGGTTGAGAAATGAGATGTGTCATTTATGTTCGTAGAACGCCTGAAGGTGCTACTTCATTATTGGGCCTCTGTATGTGGCCAGGCTGTGTAAAAGTGTCACACATGTGGTATCGCCATACTCGGGAAGAGTAGCAGAATATATTTTGGTGTGTAATTCGCTGTATACATATGCTGTGTGTGAGAAATAACCTGATAATATGACAGTTTTGTAAAAAAAAAAAAAAAATCTTCATTTGGCAAAGAATTGTGGGAAAAAATTAAAAAATTAAATAAACTCACCATGCTACTTACTTAATACCTTGGAATGTCTACTTTCTAAAAAGGGGTAATTTGGGGGGTATTTGTACCTTCCTGACTTGTTAGTGTCTCAAAAAATTAGATTCACCTGATGTACTGAAGGCCTGATCAGATGTGATCAATTTTCAGTGATTGGCACCATAGTTTGTAGACTCTATAACTTTCACAAAGACCAAATAATATACACTAATTTGGGTTATTTTTACCAAAGCTATGTAGCGGTATAAATTTTGGCCAAAATTTATGAAAAAAAAATTACTAATTTGCAAAATTTTATGACAGAAACAAAGAAAAAGGCATTTTTTGCACAAAATTTACGGTCTTTTTTTATTTATAGCACAAAAAATAAAAACCCCACTAGTGATTAAATACAACCAAAAGAAAGCTATATTTGTGTGAAAAAAAGGACGTAAATTTCATATGGGTACAGTGTTGCATGGCTGAGTAATTGTCATTCAAAATGTGAGAGCACCGAAAACTGAAAATTGGTCTGGTCAGGAAGGGGGTTAAGTGCCCCGTATTGAGGTGGTTAATCACCACTGGGTTTTTTATTTTTTGCTAAAAAAACAAAAAAAGTCCAAAAATTTTTTTTTTTTTTAAAGTTTTTCTTAGTTTCTGTTATATAATTTTGTAAATAAGTAATTTTTCTCCTTCACTGATGTGCGCTCATGAGGCTGCACTGCTGGGCACTGATGAACACTAATGAGGGGGCACTGATGATGTGGCACTAATGGACAGCACTGATTGGCACTGAAAGGCAGCATTTACTGACATCACTGATGGACACTGATTGACATGACTGCTGGGAACTGACTGGCATCACTGCTGGGCATACACTGATCATCAGGGGACTGATCAGTGCCCTGATGATCTGTGCAGATCTCACCTGTGAGGAAATGCCGCTGATCGGCTCTCCTCACATGCTATCAGTGTGAGGAGAGGAGAGCCAATAACTGGCATTTCCTTGTTTACATATGAACAGCTGTGATTTGCCACAGCTGATCACACAGGTAAAGAGCCTCGCCATGTCCCAGGGACACAGCGCACTGCCAATTGCCACGCTTGTGTGCCCACGGGAGAGTGGGAGAGAGCCAACTTGCACCCGTCATTTTACTATATGGTGGGCGGGAGGTAGATAAAGCTGAACTCTGTGCAAACAGCTAACAACACAGATGAAATACATTTAATGAATCTGTTTTATCTGACAAATCATTGGTATTTCTGTCCATGCAGTCATGAGATTTCCACAACCCTTCCAGAAAGTAGTCGCCACTGCTACAGTGATCACAGTGGTCTTCTGGGTCCTGTACCAAGTGGATGTCCTTCTGTATAGTAAACATGGGGGGCACCTTTAAAAAAAACAAAAATACAGGGGGTCACTTGTTCAGCATGGCCACCATTAACAGAACACCTTGTATGTTATATGATTGGGTGAGTCAGGGCAGTGATTTCACAATCTCAACCTTGTTCAATCAGATGTTACTCACTGAAAAAAATACAAGGTGTTCAGTGAATAGCAGCTTCGCATAAAACAGGATCCAGAAGACCACAGCAATCACTGTAGTAGACTGCAGTGATCACTACTACAGTGATACTCCGCTTGCATAAAAGACCCACAGGTATGGAATATGTATACTTAAATTGGTCCAAGCTGGGATAAAAACTATACGCAGGGTTCAGCTTTAAGTAATGCAGCTGGTCTTGTTGCTGCTCTTGCCTGTGCTTATAAAGAGAGAGAAGCAGCAGACTGATGAGCTTAAAGCATTTGTTACCCCAACATTTGATATTCCTGATATGTGCCTACTGCATCATGTATTTGTATGAGAACGTATCCTGTTCTCTTTGTATTGCTTCCTTTATGTGAAATCCTTGGTGTCCCTGCCAGTCCCTCAGCTTTCTTGTTAAAAAATGACCACACTAAGCAGGAGAACACAACATGGTCAGTTTTTAAACTGTACTGGGAACTCAGTGTGCTCTCCTCCAATGATCAGACTTGTCCTGACATGCCCCCCCCCCCCCCCCCCCGCACAGCCATTCACTGGGAATCTCAATGTCCTACTGCTTCTCCTCCCCCTCAGCTCTTATGCAGCTGAGAGTAGAGGGAATGTGATCACTTATAAAAAAAAGGGGAAAAAGGTATTTATAATGTTTTTTTATGTCTATACACAAATGTTTTGCCTTTCATTTCTATTTTAAACGGAATGGGTTGTTTTACAAAGTGATCGTTTACAATAACCTTAACTCTGCTCTCTCCTCCAATCAACACATTCCTTATTAACACATGACCTATCCATGTGCTCTGTGTGAGAGCAGATGCCCGACTCTCCAAGGTGCTGCCAGCGCAGGACAGCTTGCTTCTGTTTTAATTTAAGCTGAAGTTTAGTTTTTTTGTGCCCTGAGCAGCTAGCTTCTGGTACTGCTTATGACAAAATGTACACCACTTACTCACCCCCTTCTACTGTCTCCACTATTTATATTGCTTCTATTACTTCGCTGATATGGATGAGGAGCAATTGAATGACAGGTTCTCCAGTGCTCGTTTATAGAATGCGATGCATTACGTGAGAGTAGTAATATGAACAAAATGTATGGCAGAGAGGGCAGAAGGGGGCGTGCAAGCAGTGCAACTATTCTCAGTGTAGTCAAGACAGTGTCTGGTGACTATGAAAAAGGCACTGCAAGGAAGATTTTTAGCAAAGGCAGCCATCCGCAGGTGATTGGATTCATACCATTACACAAAACAAATGTGTTGAGTGCTTTATCCCCCCCCCCCCCCAAAAAAAAATAATAAAGGCATAGTTCACTTTTACAAGAAAATGCCTGTGCAGATAAGGGGAATCTGTAGATAAAAACAAACTGTGCAGCTTTGACCAAAGTTGAATAACGCCCTTGCTATAGGTGTAAGCCATTTTCCTCCTGAACGCTAACTGAGGAAACTCCCACAGAATGCATCATCCCATTCTGACTTGTTGCTAGCTCCCAGCACTCATTGCTTACTTCCACCATCACAGGAGTGAGCTCTTTCTGTGATTCACACCCCCTCGCATGTGCTCTTCCTCCCCTAATGCAGTCACTCTGAGCTCAGAGTTTGAGAGCTCACTCCTGTGATGGTAGGGGGGAAGTAAAAGCTAGAAGTAACCCTTAGAAACTTCCTAACAACAAGGTAGGGCAGGGGGGTGTCATCTCTGGGAGTTTCTTGGTCTGGCTTCAGAAGGTACATAAATGGTCTACACCAATAGCAAGGGCATTATTCAACTTTGGTTAAAGCTGCACGGCTTGTTATCCACAGACACCTCGTATCTGCATTGGCAGTTTTTAGTAAAGGTGAATTATGCCTTTAAAGCGGAGTTCCACCCAAAAGTGGAACTCATTTGTCTCCTCTCCCCCTCCGGTGCCACAATTGGCACCTTTTTGGGGGGAGGGGAGACAGGTATCCTATCTCCACTTCCGGGAGTCCGGACCGCGGCCCGTGACATCACCGCAGGGCTCCCTCCGCCTCTCCCTGTCGCCGGGCCAGTAGGAGAGAGAAGCGGGGCCTCATGCATGCGCAGTAGGGTTCCCGGCGTAAAGCCGTAAAGCTACACTGCCGGGTACCCTTACACGCAATGGCGGCGGCAGCACCTGGCAGCTGATGGAAACATCAGCTGCGGTGCCGACATCGCTGGACTCCAGCACAGGTAAGTATCCTATTATTGTTAAAAGCCAGCAGCTGCAGTATGTGTATCTGCTGGCTTTTTAATTTTTTTTTTTGGGGGGGGGGGGCGGAACACCGCTTTAGGAACAAAAAAAATAATAAAAACAATAATAATACAGTTACATATTCTTTAATTGACTTTAATTGAGTTATAAATCTGGATCTTTTATTTAATTGTTTACTCGCTATGATAATGTTATTTATTGTAATTATTAATAAATGTGTTTTATTGCAGAACTGCTATTACATAGTATTTCATAATGAAGTTTTGTGGGTTTTATTGCTAATTGTAAAGGATGTGTCATATCCTCTAACAGATTTGGAGCCTTTATTTACTAGCCCTTGATTTAAGGTTCAGGATTTGTGAAGCAGATTGCCGGGACGATAACTTATTCTCTGCTAGCACATTTTGGACACCGCATATTTGACACTATTTCTGGCTCATTTGCCTGAGTAATTATGGGATTTTAGTTATCAGTCATATCTGTAGGCCTCCTTTTCATTTCCTAACTTTAACATTGTGCCATTTTCTTGCTAGTTTTTGAAATTTGCATTTTTTTTCAGTGACCATTAAATCAATTGTATCCACTTCTAGTAATATCAAGTTTATAGCTTTCCCACACTTACCTACTGTAATAGAATGCAGGTATAAGACACAAAGTAGAAAGAGGTGTGTTATAGACCAGCGGTCCCCAACCTTTTTGGCACCGGGGATCGGCTGCATGGCAGAAAAATTATTCCAAGGCCTGGGGGGGTGCCAATTTGTCAGGACAATGGCTGGTGTTGGCACTTCAATCATCATGGCACCATGGTTGATATGGTGTTCGGATGATTGAAGCGCATTATTTCTATTATTACATTGTACTATAAAATGAAATAGTTCAACTCACCATAATGCAGAATCAGTGGGAGTCCTGAGTGTGTCACCTGCCACCGTTGCCTGCCTTCAGGTGCAGCTTGTCATTTGCCACATCGCCTGCCACCAGATGCAGATTGTCACTTGCCATGTCGCCTGCCACCAGATGCAGCTTGTCACTTGTTACATCACCTGCCTTCAGGTACAGCTTGTCACTTGCCACGTCGCCTACCACCAGATGCAGATTGTGACTTGGTACATCACCTGCCTTCAGGCGCAGCTTGTCACTTTCCATGTCACCTGCCACCAGATGCAGATTGTCACTTGCCATGTCACCTGCCACCAGATGCAGCTTGTCAGTTGTTACATCACCTGCCTTCAGGTGCAGCTTGTTACTTGCCACGTCGCCTGCCACCAGATGCAGATTGTCACTTGCCACGTCGCCTGCCACCAGATGCAGCTTGTCACTTGTCACGTCCCCTGCCTTCAGATGCAGCTTGTCACTTGCCATGTCGCCTACCAGCAGATGCAGCTTGTCACTTGCCATGTTGCCTGCCACCAGATGCAGCTTGTCACTTGTCATGTCACCTGCCATTAGATGCAACTTATCACGTCACTTGCCTTCAGATGCAGCTTGTCGCATCACCTGCCTTCATATGCAGCTTGTCACTTGCTACATTGTCTGCCACCAGATGTCACGTCACCTGCCTTCAGCTTCAGCTTGTCGCTTGCCACGTCGCTTGCCACCAGATGCAGCTTGTCACTTGCCACTTCGCTTGCCACCAGATGTAGCTTGTCACTTGCCACGTTGCCTGCCACTAGATGCAGACTGTCACTTGTGATGTCACGTGTCACCAGATGCAGCTTGTCACCTACCACCAGATGCAGCTTGTCAGTTGCCACATCACCTGCCACCAGATGCAGATTGTCACTTGCCAGTCACTTTCCATGTTGCTTGCCTTCAGAGGCAGCTTGCTACGTCACCTGCCTTCAGATGCAGCTTGCCATGTCACCTGCCACCAGATGCAGCTTGTCACTTGTCAAGTCACCTGCCTTCAGATGCAGCTTGTCACTTGTCATGTCACCTGCCTTCAGATGCAACTTGTCACGTCACCTGCCTTCAGATGAAGATTGTCACTTGCCATGTCACCTGCCTCAGATGCAGCTTGTCATGTCACCTGCCTTCAGATGCAACTTGTCACGTCACCTGCCTTTTGATGAAGCTTGTCACTTGCCATGTCACCTGCCTCAGATGCAGCTTGTCACTTGTCACGTCGCCTGCCACCGGATGCAGCTTGTCACTTGCCATGCCACCTGCCACCAGATGCAGCTTGTCACTTGTCATGTCACCTGGCACCAGATGCAGCTTATCACTTGTCATGTCACCTGCCACCAGATGCAGCTTGTCACTTGCCACATCACCTGCCACCAGATGCGGATTGTCACTTGCCATGTCATCTGGTACCAGATGTGGATTGTCACTTGCCACGTTACCTGCCACCAGATGCAGATTATCACTATCCTGGCACCAGCTGAAGCTTCCCACTGTTGCCTGCCACCAAAAAATACCAGATGCAGCTTGTCACTTATTCAGTGTAAAGACAATTTGGTGGCAGGCAACAGTGACAGCAGAGAAAGAGGCTTCTGGCAGTCTCTCCCCAGCTTTTCAGATTCTGAGCGAGAAACTGGCGCATTGGTTGGGTCCCAGAGTGAGGGCGGGCAGTGAGAGATGATGTAATCACTCTACTGCCTGTGGCTGCACACTAAGGGCAGAACTGCAATGATGCAGGGTGGGTGGTGAGAGGTGATGTCATCTCTCCGTATGCTCCCTCGCCCACCAGCCCACTCACTCGTTTGCCCATCCACCAGAGCAGCTTTCGCAGCCGGGCCCAGTGGTTGGGGACCCCCCATTTATAGACTGAATTATACAGGATAAGCAGCTCCCACAATGATTTGAAAGAATAAGCAGGGCCCTCTGATTTCTCCTGTATTGAATTTTATTGTAACTGTACTGTCTGCCCTCATGTTGTAAAGTGCTGCACAAACTGTTGGCACTATATAAATCCTGTATAATAATAATAATACGCAAGGTCAAACTGCTAAAAGCACTCACTCTGCAGTGATATAGAAGTACCACTCCCCATAAACTACCCCTGAAGAGCATTGTTGCTCTTGTTAGGGATCTAATTCTTCAAGAATTACATCATAATGGAATTGAATTTAGTCACTGATTTTTAGAGTCTCTCAAAGGATTTGTTGGCTAAGCAGTTTCAGTGGTCTTGGAGAACTTGTGGGCCATAAGAAAACAATGACAGCTGAGAATGCTGCAGTCCCAGTTCAAATGGAAATTCATCTGTTTGTTCTAATTCTTGGCATCCTTTGCCCATACAAATACTGTTGCTTCACTTACAATAAATAGTTGTGCTGTGGGCTGGATACTATGTGGCTTCAAATATTGACTACTCACTGTGTGCTGATGTTTATGTCAGACTCCACCGTAGTACTTTTTCTTACAACTAATAAAAGTAGTTCTAAAGGCTGAAGGTTTTTTACCTTCATACATTCTATGCAGGAAGATAAAAAACCTTCAGTTTGCAACTCCCCCCTCAGCCCCCTCAAAACTCACCTAGGCCCGATCTCGATCCAGCGATGTGCACAAGAGCAGTGGTGCTTTCGGGTCTCTTGCTCCTCATTGGCTGAGATGCAGCAGCAGGAGCCATCGGCGGGGCTTGGGAGCAAGTACACATGAGGGCACACAGCAGGGGGGAGGGAGCCCAGAAGAGAAGGATTGCGGCTGCTCTGTGCAAAACCATTGCACAGAGCAGGTAAGTATAACAGTTGTTATATTAGTAATGCCTCTGCGTGGCTCTCCTTCCTGACAAGTTGCCATAGTAATGTCGGTGTTGGCAGAAATTCCCGCCCTATTGCTACAGCAACCTATCAATCAGACATGTGTAAAAAGTGTAAATGTGAATATCGCGCTGTCATGAAGATATGAGCAGCTAGCACAAACAAGTGATCTAGACCTGTAAGTAAGATGGTGTAAAGGGAAGGGCAGCGCTAAGAAATGAAATGAGTGATGAATAACATTAGTTCATATCATACAATGTTAGTACATTAAATTTAGAAGGTATGCATTAATAAAATCAATAGGCATACATAGTGATCATAACTTTCAGGTAATGTTTATGTGACACACTATTGATTAGTGTTCTAAAAATAAGTCTCTGAAGAAATCTTTAGAGGTGTATATATATATATATATATATATATATATATATTATATATATATATATATATATATATATATCTGACACCAAGAAGTGTAGAAAGGCGATATAGTGTTGATAGAAGGTCCACCACCATTTTTTTAAAAGGGGGGCTTACCGGAACGATTGGACACAGATGGGTGTACACCCACTGTGTCAATCAGGCTTGTAAAGATGAGGATCCTTGGAGATATTTGAAGGAACTTATCAAGGTGACCCGGATACTGCTTGTTCTCTGTCTTTTCTGACATGTACTAGGTGTGATCCTAGACTCTGACCTGTCCTTTCAGCTCCAAATCCAATCACTGTCCACATCGTCCAGACTTCACAGGTGATGATGTCTCAAGCCCCTTGGGAGAGAAACAGACATAATGCATCCATGTAGAATGACAATCTAAAATGGCTGAGCAATGGCTATCAATCAGACATGTTCACGTCATTTCCCGTCTGCCAATAACGCAAGATTTCCTCAGTAGGCAATTCGCAAGGACTCCTGGGATCCTGGGATACATGACTCCGCTATCCAAGGAGAAATTTCATTGGTAAAAGTATGCAAGAAGGGTATACTATAGACAGCAAGTTTATAAAATGAATGGAACTCCGCTTTAAGGTAAAAAATGTTTAGGCTTTATAACCACCTTAATGTGCATTAATGCGGTTTTTGCATTTCTCCCAGCTACACCTGGCTCAAATTTAGATATGCATTAATGTCTTCATTTTATAGTTGTCTTACCATTAGAGCTGCACAATTAATCGTTAAAAAATTGTGATCTCGATTCAACCCCCCTGACGATCTCTGTTGCAGAGTTTGCCGATTCTTTCGTATAACAAGTGGAGAAACTTCTCTGCTCTCTCAGCTGTCAAAAGAAAACAACCGGGCAGTCTGCCAAGTTTTTAAAAAGAAACATTGTATAACTCTTCCTTCTTAGATGGAAGGGAAACTTCTGTGTGTAAAGAAAAAAATCCAGGCAGTCTGCCAAGTTTTTAAACAATGTGTAAATGCAGGAAGTTTAACCACTTAAAGTCTAAATCTTTTTCTGACACTTGTTAAGTTAAAATCAATATTTTTTTTCTAGAAAATTACTTGGAACCCCCAAACATTATATATATATTTTAGCAGAGACCCTAGGGAATAAAATGTCAATTGCTGCAATATTTAATGTCACACTGTATTTGCCCAGCGGTCTTTCAAACACAATTTTTTGGGAAAAATTCACTTCAATGAATAAAAAAAAAAAGTACGAAACAGTAAAGTTAGCCCAATTTCTCTTTGTTTTAATGTGAAAGATGATGTTACGCCGCAAGAATCGCGATCTATCTTCTAAGCAAAAAAATCGTGATTCTCATTTTAGCCAGAATCGTGCAGCTCTACTTACCAATCATATTCTTATCCCATTATTGTGCAGAGATTGAAAGAGAAAAAATGGATATCCTAATATTCTATATAGGACAAACTGCTATGTATTATAACACACCTGCATTGCGCACTGGTGGCAGTGCAGGTAAAATGTAAATTTGCTGCTTCTGATCTGTGGTAAGACCTTGGTTATGATATGTGTTTTCAGAGGCAGCTGTGGATTTTTAGTGCTAGTTGGAAATAGACTTTAAAAGCAAGGCATTTGTTTATGCTGATTATCATTTAGAAAATGACAGCGCTTTGCTAACAGAATAGGTACAATATGCAAAATAGGGATGCAGAATTCTATTTTACTAAAATGGACAGAGGTTAAGCTAGGAGAGATTATAGTGTAGCTATAAGATGGGAAAACCATCTTTAGTCTTCCTTTGATAATGGCTTAGATCAGCACAGTAAACTGTTTCTCAACCATAAAATGAAACTATAAGGAGTCGTTACGCCAAGCATACAAAGTCAGTACTGCAGCAATTACAGAGCTTGTGCTTCCCTCGGTCATCATTGATGAAAGTATTTTAAATTAGGCCATAACCTTGCTGCAGATTTAACTGAACCATTGTTCACATACAGATAAATCGTATAAAATAGTGATTTACATGTAAGACTGCTTATAATGCCTACATTATTTTTCCAGAATATTCCTTAACCACTTGACCTCTGGAAGATTTTTCCCCTTCGTGACCAAGCCATTTTTTGTGATTCTGCACTGGGTTTTTCTTTACCCGACAATTGCGCGGCCGTGTGACGCTGTTCCCAAATAAAATTGATGTCCTTTTTTCCCACAAATAGTGCTTTCTTTTAGTGGTATTTAAACACCTCTGCGTTTTTTATTTTTTGCGCTTTAACCCCTTGCCAACCGGCTCACGCCGATATATGTCGACAGAAGGGCACGTACAGGCATATTAACGTACCTGTACGTTGTAAAATAAAACCAAAGAATTTCCAAGCTCAACTTACCAAACAGCCTGCGACCAACCGAATTAACCTGCCTAACAGTATGCGTTAAAAACAGGGGTTTAGTTGCACACATTTGCAAATACATGCATAAGCTGCAGGCCACGGCAAGGCACCCTGTATCCTGCAGACCCTAACTCTAACTTTGAAGAGTCTCCACAGTGGGAGCACATGTGTGCAACTAAACCCCTGTTTTTAACGCATACTGTTAGGCAGGTTAATTTGGTTGGTCGCAGAATGGTCGGTAAGTTGAGCTTGGAAATTCTTTGGTTTTATTTTACATTTGTTTGCCCTTCCAGTGCTCCTTTCTGTGAAGACCAGTTATAGGTGGGGGCAGTGACCTTTTTTTGTACCTGTACGTTGCCCTTTAAGACGCGGCATTGTGGGTGCGCGTGCACCGCCGGCGGCCGCAAGCTCCATGAGTGTAATTGCGGGTCCTGCGGACTTGATGTACACGGGGATACCCGCAATTGTCTCACGGAAAGGAAGAATGGGGAAATGCTGATGTAAACAAGCATTTCCCCATTCTTCCTAGTGACAGGACACTGATCACAGCTCCCTGTGATCGGGAGCGGTGATCAGTGTCATGTCACACGTAGCCCACCCCCCCACAGTTAGAATCACTCCCTAGGACACACTTAACCTCTGCAGCTCCCCCTAGTGGTTAACCCCTTCACTGCCAGTTACATTTACACAGTAATCAGTGCATTTTTAATCACATTGATCGCTGTATAAATGTGAATGGTCCCAAAATAGCGCCAAAAGTGCCCGATCTGTCCGCCATAATGTCCCAGTCACGATAAAAATCGCAGATTACTGCCATTGCTAGTAAAAAAAAATTATTAATAAAAATGCCATAAAACTATCCCCTATTTTGTAGACGCTATAACTTTTGCACAAACCAATCAATAAACGCTTATTGTGATTTTTTTATTACCAAAAATATGTAGAAGAATATGTATCGGCCTAAACTGAGGAAAACAATGTTTTTTTATACATTTTTGGGGGATATTTATTATAGCAAAAAGTAAAAAATATTGCCTTTTTTTTCAAAATTGTCGCGCTTTTTTGTTTATAGCGCAAAAAACAAAAACCGCAGAGGTGATCAAATACCACCAAAAGAAAGCTCTATTTGTGGGGAAAAAAAGGGAGTCAATTTTGTTTGGGAGCCACACCGTACGACCGCGCAATTGTCAGTTAAAACGACGCAGTGCCAAATCGCAAAAAACGCTCTGGTCTTTGGCCAGCCAAATGGTCCGGGGCTGAAGTGGTTAAACAAAAAAAGATGAAACAATTTTGAATAAAAAAAAAATATGTTTTACTTTCTGTAAAACACATCCAATAAATAGTCTTGAAAAATTTGATTTCTTCATAAATTTAGGCCAATATGTAGGGGTGCACCGAATGGAAGTTTTGGTGCCGAAACCGAAAATGCAGGATGCACTTTGCCGAAAACCAAAACCGAAAAGGACAGTTTTTAAAAAAAAAAAATTAATTTTTATATATAATTGTATTATATTCAGCTGTTTAGTTAATATCAATTTAAATTAATATGAATTTATTTTTGCAAGAAAGATCAAGAAAAATGCAGTCTCTAACCATCTCTTGTGTTGTGTCCTCAGTCTCTAGCCATCCCTTGTATCATGTCCTCAGTCTCTAACCATCTCTTGTATCACGTCTGCAGTCTCTAACCATCTCTTGTATCATGTCCTCAGTCTCTACCCATCTCCTGTATAATGCCGTCAGTTTCTAACCATCTGTTGTATCATATCTGCAATCTCATACTTAAACTTAAACACACTGCTAATAGTAAAATTTCCATTCAGTGCACCTCTAGCAGACATGATACAGGAGATGGTCAGAGACTGCAAAAATGATACAAAAGATTAATGCAGCCTCACCAGTGTCCATCAAATGCAGCCTCACCAGTGCTTGTCAGATGCAGCCTACCAGTCAGATGCAGCCTGCCAGTGTCCATCAGATGCAGCTTTCCTGTGCCCATCAGATGCAGCTTTCCTGTGCCCATCAGATGCAGCCTGCCTGTGTCCATCAGATGCAGCCTGCCTGTGTCCATCAGATGCAGCCTGCCAGTGTCCATCAGATGCAGCCTGCCAGTGTCCATCAAATGCAGCCTGCCAGTGCCCATCAGATGCAGCCAGCCTGTGCCTGTCACATGCGGCCTGCCTGTGCCTGTCAGATGCGGCCTGCCTGTGCCTGTCAGATGCAGCTTGCCAGTGCCCATAAGATGCAGCCTGCCTGTGTCTGTCAGATGCAACCTGCCTGTGCCCGTCAGATACAGCCTGCCTATGCCCATCAAATGTAGCCTGCCTGTGCCCGTCAGATGTAGCCTGCCTGTGCCCTTCAAATGCAGCCTTACCACTGCCCGTCAGATGCAGCCTGCCTGTGCCCGCATCAAAGCAGCGATCTCTGTGTGTCACGGAGCTGGATTTGAATTTCCCGGGCCGCAGTAACAATATCCCACCTCCTGTGATCACGTTACACTGATTCAATGTCCCGCCATTGGATCAGTGTGCCGTCTATCACAGGAGGCATTGTTATTGTGGCCCGTGCAATTCAGCTTCATGACACACGGAGATCGCTGCTCTGTGAGAGGGAGGGGAGGACTGGGTCATGCCAGGGTAACACCCCGCAATGGGTGGCACCCGGGGTGGACCCGGACCATTTTCGGCTTCCATTATCTGCATTTTTCTTCTTTGTCGCATGCCAAAAACACTTCTCAGCCGATAATTTTCGGGGGTCGAAATTTCAGTGCACCACTACCAATATGTATTCTGCTACATGTTTTTGTAAAAAAAAAAAAAAAAAAAAAAAAATAAGTGTATATTGATTGGTTTATGCGAACATTATAGTGTCTACAAGCTATGGGATATATTTATGGGATTTTATCTATTTATTTATTTTATACTAGTAATATCGGCAACTTATAGCGGGGCTGCGATATTGCGGCCGACTATAGGACATTAACTGACACTTTGCGGCAATGTCAATATGTAAATAAAATCCGCGCTGGGTAATAAAATTGAGTAACTTGCGGAAAATTGTGATACCGATTACTACTAAATGCGATCAAAAAAGACCATTGCTACAAATCCTGTGTGCACAAATATTCAGCAGTGACAGTTGTAAAGTGCAAGAAGCGCAGTATGAAACATCAAATAAGAGCAAGAAGTGCAAAGTAGAACTTCAATTAATGTTGATAATAAACACTTAATTCATCAATTATATAGATGTTAAAAAAAAAAACATATAGAAGTTAATCCATTAGGAGTGCAAAATTACAAATAAAGTGCATGTATATATTCAATATCTATGAAATATATAGTTCATCAGTGAGCAAAAACTCCCATCACAAAAATTTCACAACATGTAATGCTCCAAACTTGGGAGAAAGAAGATGAAATCCACCACCGACTAGTAATAGTTACTATGCACCTCTTACCAGAACAGATGGGCCATAGGTTAAAATGGCCGGAAAAGCATGAGATGAAACTTGCAGGCTTGACTGTTACTATGGAGAGATCACCACTCCACACTCAATGTTGGTATAGTGCCAGGGAACCAAAAAAACACAACTCCAGCGTGAAGTAACAAACCATAACTTAGACTGGCAAACTGGATTATACAGCAGGATGAGAGCAGCAGGCTGATAGTTCACAGAGGCAAACACCAACAGTGTTCGACAAGCAGTGCGTATAAACGCCATAGTTGGCCACACCCTACTGGCCAACTACGTATCCGTACGCAACACTTGTTGAACACCATTTAAGATTTTATTTCTTCTACTTTGGTAAGCCAAATATTTAGACATACCAAGATAGAAATAGTCATTTCTGCAGTTTTTAAATTGGTTGACCACTTGTTAGTCCATTGAAGGACCATTTTTCGACTCCACAATATGGAAGACAATGGTCCAACCTGTAATATTTTTTTCATCACTAGATTGTGCTGTGTGTGGTTCCCTTGGCACACAGGGTACACTCTAGGACCATATCCACAGTCTTCCTGGTGAGGAGCCCAGTCTCTGAAGACCCCTGCGGGGATCATGTAGTATAAAGCCAGGAAAGGGTTAAATTGTATTCATTCCTGCTACGGATTGGTGAGTGCATGGCAGAATCCCTCTAAATATTCATCTCAGGTTGCCCGTGATTGTTTCCCTTGTGGACTTTCACAGTACTGTTCCCCTGTGGAGTGCAGTGAGTCAGGGAAAGCAAGAGTTAATTTTTTGGGTGCAATGTCTTTTATGGGACTGTGCGGGGCTGGAGGGCACCGTTGATAGTGCAGTTGTGTCTGTTCTGTTTAACTTAGTGGTGCTGTACTATTGATTAGGCACCACAGCACCTGTGGCACATACTCTGCATCTGAGGGCTGTCTTGATCAGGTCATTCAGACTTTCATTCTCAAAGTTCTCAACTTATTCCTATGAATACAAAAGTTTTGCATGGGGAATGCCAAGTAAGCCATTGCCTGACCTGGCCTTCACAGAAGGATTCATCTAGTGGGGTACTTGGATGATCTTCTGCTGAAAAAACAGTCCTCCCCATCCCTGACAGCCTCCAGATGATAAAAACTCTGAAGAGTTTTGGTTGGATCCTCAATACCTGAAAATCATCACAAACAAGCACGCTTACCAGATAGCCAGCAAAAAAAAAACTAAATTACACCTTCAAATAATTTTTGTTAAAAAACATGTTTTGGTTGCACAAAATTTGAAAATATATGTGGAAGATGCACTACCTTGTCAAGGCCTCGCTGTAAAGTGCAGTCTTATGTAGTCAACATAGTCTCCATGTTGGGGCATATAGCAATAGATAATTTAAGGGCAGGTATGCCTGGAGGCAACCCTTTCCTCCTTAAAAACAAAGGGACACACCAGAAGCCTAACAAAGCATAATGGCAGCTGAAGGCATTAAAGATATCCCCACAAGGAGGACATCGCTGGACCCATCTAACAGGTACCTAGGCTGGTCTCTAAATGGGAAGGTTGATTAACTAAAGGCAGATATACTGTGCACTGCAAGTGCACTGCAAGTGCAGTTGCTTTAGATCTCTAGATCAGAGAGGGGAAGCTTTGAAATGAAGGGAAGCTTTGCTGATTTCTATCATCCAATCATGTGCAAGCATAAATGCTGTTTTTTTTATTTTCCTTGCATGTGATTGAGTATTTTTTGGAAAGTGTGCAGGGGAAGTGGATGTCAGAGGAAGCTTGCTTCCCGTCAACCTTGTGTAAAGTGATTGTAAATACAAATTAAAAAAAAAAAAATAACAAAACTGGTTTATACTCGAACCAACTCTTCTCGGGTCCACTTCTGGCTCCTCCTCTTTGGTGAGTGCCCCCCTCGGGAAACTGCTTTCTATGGGGGCACTCATGCAGGCTTGCTCTCGGACCCCTCTGTCTCTATCTATAGACACAGACATCGGGGCTCAGTCCAGCCCCCTGCTCCCTTGTCACTGGCTTTGATTGACACAAGTATGGAGAAATCTCCCGTAAGGCCGTGGGGGAGATTTTATGTTGCGGGTGCGGAACCTTGTACCAGTGGGTATGAAACGTTGTAGGCATTTTCCTGCGTATGAACGTTGAGTGAGCCCTTGTGTACCAATGCTTTAATACACTCCTAGTCCACCGCCTGGAACTAACAAACAAGCTCTTTTCCCAAGCCTTACATACACCTTCACTATCTGGAGAAAGCTTGGCAGAAAACAGGACGTAGATTTCAGATACTATATGTCATTGGGGAGAAAAAAATATATATAAAATGTCCTTGGGGAGATGTACATGTACAGATAGATTCAAAGAGAGTGCAATCTCTAGAAAAGCTTTCCTGACGTCCTGGGTCATTAAGGTAATGCCAGGCTTGTAATTAAGTCCAATGGGAAACAGTGACTCAGCCTCCAAAGGCTGCCCAGCCAAAGAACCCCTGTGAAAAAATTGATAAGCCCTAGCTAGGGTGAGTGTCAGGCAAGGAGTCATGTTAAAATGCCTGCGACATACTGGGCACAAACAGAATTGTAGAAATGCCATGTGCGGTACACACTGCTCGGTAGCAGTGTAAAGTAGCGTCGATGAATGGGTGGTCAACTGTCCGAGCCTGGGAAAGCGCAGTATGCACCCACGGAGCCACTGATAAAAGACCATCCAGAAAGACCTGTTCCAGGCCCACCCAATTCTTAATAGAATGATGTTGGATCCAATCAACGATCCTAGCAAGGTATCCAGCCCAGTTATATTTCTGAAGGAAGGTAGAACAGAATTATGTAAAGCTATTGGCACTGCCTGCATAACATACAGGAATCGGGGAAGGTCATTTTCAGAGCCCAAACCAGAACAATGGTTTCAAGTCCTATGCCTGGAGATCTTGTTAAATACGCTGCAGCAGGGACGTAAAGTTGCGCACAAAAAATTGCAAAATGTCCAAGGAAGCTCTATCCCAAGGTATGTAGTGGCATTTTTCTTCCAGGTAAAAGGGAAATTCTGTTTACATAAGGCCACCTCCTGCAGACACAAGCCCAAATGAGAGCAAAAGACTTATAATGACTTATAATTGACACTGAAATTTGACATAACCGGAAAATCTTAAAGGGCTTGCATCAGATTCGGCATTGACACATGCGGTTCCATCAGGAATAACAAAAGGTCATCTGTGTATGCTGCAAGCTTATAAGCTTTGCCCGCCACTGTAAAGCCCCTCACATCCCTGTGGGCCTGGGTAGAGCAAAGAAATCCAGCGTCAGAATAAGGATCAATAACGAAAGCGGACAACCCTGTCTCATGTCATTGTGAATCACCAAGCTATTAGAAAGATAGCCACTTTGACCTTTGCTGTGGGATTAGTGTAAAGTGACAGGATCTGCCAACAGAAGCAGGACCTGAAGCCCAAGGATGCCAGGACAGCCTCCATATAGTCCCCTGCTGCCCTATCAAAGGCTTTCTCTGCATCCAAGGACAGGAGAAGGCTTCTGGTAGTGGTGAACTTCACCTAAAGCTGGAGATTAATTGCTTTAACCACTTACCAACCGGCCCATAGCCGAATGACGGCTGCAGGGCGGTTGGATAACTCTGGGAGGGCGTACTATGACGTCCTCCCAGAATTCCCCTCTCGCGCGCCCCCTGGGGCGCGCACCCGAACACATCCGTGACCGCCGGGTCCAGGGGACCCGGCGCATCACGGATCCCGGTAAATGGCCGCTGATCGCGGCCGTTTACCATGTGATCGCGCCGTCAAATGACGGCGCGATCACATGTAAACAGACCGGCGTCATCTGATGAAGCCGGTTCCTCTCCTCCCCTCCTGTGTACCGATCGGTACACTGTGAGCAGAGAGGGGGAGGGATGGATGGATGGCTGCAGCGCTGTGGGCTGGATGTGTAGTGCCCACAGCGCTGCACAGAGACATCCAGCCATCCATCCATCCATGCTCAGCCATCCCTACTACTCTGCAATGCTGTGCAATACTCTGCAATGCTGTGCAATACTCTCCAATGCCCCAAATTACTCTGCAATACCCCCACAATACTCTGCAATGCCCCACATTACTCTGCAATACCCCCACAGTACTCTGCAATACCCCGCAGTACTCTGCAATACCCCGCAGTACTCTGCAATACCCTGCAATACCCCGCAGTACTCTGCAATACCCCGCAGTACTCTGCTATACCCAGCAGTACTCTGCAATACCCCGCAATACTCTGCAATACCCCGCAGTACTCTGCAATACTCTGCAATACCCCGCAGTACTCTGCCATACCCAGCAGTACTCTGCAATACCCCGCAATACTCTGCAATACTCGGTGATACCCAGCCATACCCAGTCATACTCAGCGATACTCTGCAATACCCCCCATACTCTGCAATACCCCCCATACTCTGCAATACCCCCCATACTCTGCAATACCCCCCATACTCTGCAATACCCTGCCATACTCTGCAATACCCCGCCATACTCTGCAATACCCCCCATACTCTGCAATACCCTGCCATACTCTGCCATACCCCGCCATACCCAGCCATACCCTGCCATGCTGAGCCATGCTCGGCTGTACTCGGCCTCTCTATGTGGCCAGGCTGTGGAAGTCTCACACATGTGGTATTGCCGTACTCAGGAGGAGTAGGAGAATCTATTTTGGGGTGTCATTTTTGGTATGTACATGTTATGTGGTAGAAATATTGTATAAATGGACAACTTTGTGTTAAAAAAAAAATAATGCGTTTTAACCACTTCCCGCCCGCCGGCCGTCATACAACGTCCTTGACTTTGTGCGGGGATATCTGAATGATGCCTGCAGCTACAGGCATCATTCAGATATCATTCCACTGCTTGATCGTTCTTAGGGGAGGCGAGAGGGGATGTCCCCCCCTCCCGCCGCCCTCCGGTGCTTCTACCGACTCACCGCTACGATCGAAGCCAGGATCGTTTTTTTTCTTTTTTTTAATTTCAGGCTGACCAGCCTAGAGGTGAGATGTGGGGCCTTATTGACCCCATATCTCACTGTAAAGAGGACCTGTCATGCCATATTCCTATTACAAGGGATGTTTACATTCCTTGTAATAGGAATAAAAGTGGTCAAAAAATTTTTGGGGGGGGAAAAAAGCATCAAACTAAAATAAATAAAGTAAAATGAACAATAAAAAAAAAAAAAAAATTTAAAGCGCCGCTGTCCCTGTGTGCTCGCATGCAGAAGCGAACGCATACGTAAGTCCCGCCCACATATGAAAACAGTGTTCAAACCACACATGTGAGGTATCGCTGCGATCGGTAGAGCGAGAGCAATAATTTTGGCCCTGGACCTTCTCTGTAACTCAAAACATGTAACCAGAAAAAAATTTTAAAGCGTCGCCTATGGGGATTTTTGAGTAGCAAAGTTTGGCGCCATTCCACAAACGTGTGCAATTTTGAAAGGTGACATGTTGGGTATCTATTTACTCGGCATAACTTCATCTTTCACATTAAGCAAAAACATTGGGCTAACTTTACTGTTTTGGTTTTTGTAAAGCACAAAACAGTTATTTTTCCAAAAAGCGTTAAAAAAATTGCTGTGCAAATACCGTGCGAGATAAAAAATTGCAACGACCGCCATTGTATTCTCTAGGGTCTTTGCTAAAAAAACATATATAATGTTTTGGGGTTCTATGTAATTTTCTAGCTAATAAATGATGATTTTTACATGTAGGAGAGAAATGTCAGAATTGGCCTGGGTGCTCGAGAACGCCTGAAGGTGCTCCATGCATGTTGGGCCTCTGTATGTGGCCACGCTGTGTAAAAGTCTCACACATGTGGTATCGCCGTACTCGGGAGTAATAGCAGAATGTGTTTTGGGGTGTAATTTGTGGTATGCATATGCGGTGTGTGAGAAATAACCTGATAATATGACAATTTTGTGAAAAAAAAAAAAAGTAAAAAAAAAAACTTGATTTTGCAAAGAATTGTGGGAAAAAGTGACAACTTCAAAAAACTCACCATGCATCTTTCTAAATACCTTGGAATGTCTTCTTTCCAAAAAGGGGTTATTTGGGGGGTATTTGTACTTTTCTGGCATGTTAGGGTCTCAAGAAATTAGATAGGCCGTCAGTACTTCAGGTGTGATCAATTTTCAGATATTCGCACCATAGCTTTTGGACTCTTTCACAAAGACCAAATAATATACACCGATTTGGGTTATTTTTACCAAAGATATGTAGCGGTATAAATTTTGGCCAAAATATATGAAGAAAAATTACGAATTTGCAAAATTTTATAACAGAAATGAAGAAAAATGTATTTTTTTACAGATTTTTCGGTCTTTTTTCTTTTATAGCGCAAAAAATAAAGAACCCAGCGGTGATTAAATACCACCAAAAGAAAGCTCTATTTGTGTGAAAAAAAGGACAAAAATTTCATATAGATACAGTGTTGCATGACTGAGTAATTGTCATTAAAAATGTGAGAGCACCAAAAGCTGAAAATTGGTCTCGTTAGGAAGGCGGTTTAAGTGCCCAGTTGTCAAGTGGTTAATGGTGTTGTCCTGTGCCTCTTAGCCTGGGACAAAACCTACCTGTGAGTGATTAATATGGGAAACAACGTAACAACCTGTTGGCCAGAATTTTTGCATACAACTTAACATCCATGTTAAAAAGGAATGTAGGGTGGTAATTTGAGACCACACTGTGATCTTTCCTTTTCTTCAGGATCACTGTTATATAAGCAGCCAAAAGATGTTGTGGGGGTGACTGCTTTTAGAGGCTATTAAAAGCCCTTACAAAATGAGGCACTATGATGTCCTCAAAATGTTTAAAAAGCTGAGCGATGAAACCGTCTGGGCCCATCTCTTCTGAATAGACTTTATTATACATTTTAGTAGTAACTTTATTAACCAAAATATTCCCCAATACCAAAAAATAATCTATGCATGAAAAGATTTTCTTAGATTTTGAGTGGCATGTGAAATCAGTGTTTTCCTTCTGGTACATTTTCCATGGCACGAAAAAATCCAGCTGAGTCCTAATCTTTTTTTTTTTTTTTTTTTTTTATAATTGCTGCCACACTCGTTATTATACTTATGTTTTTCATACAAAAAAGAAAACAATACAAAAGAGATACATGTGCTCAAAGTTGTACATGTTATATACTATGGGTAAAATATAACACCATGAAATAGTTCTGTTTCTGATATTCAGCGTAATAGCTGGATCAATGAGTAATATACACGATTCCTTTCTTATGAACATTTTTTCACATTATGCATAAAAATCATGGGTGAGGACACATGTAATACATCAGCGGAGATGTAGGTGTGACACGTTTATAGGCCACATCCTTTTCCCTGTTCCCCACCGATAGGGAGAAAAAAGAAAAGGAGTGTAAACAAATTCACTGTTTAAAACTTCAGCACAATACAAAACTTGTTACCAGCCTTTGTACATCAAGGTATAGTAAGTACACAATTGTAGTATATTATTTATTAATAAATTGCAGAGTCTATATATTCGTAGCATCCTGAACTTTAAGATTCTACTTTACTTGCAAGTGATTTAAACCAGACCAGTGGACACTCCTCCACTTAGAATTCTATCTTTGACTAGATGAAAGAGAGCTAGACCAGGAGTACCCAACCAACCATCATATATATATATATATATATATATATATATATATGTATGTAGATTTTGCTGGTCTTCCTCTGTGTTGATACACCAGTTTCCTTCTTGACAAAGCATTGTTAATAGCAGTGACCCATTCTTTATGAGGAGGGGGGGGGGGGGGGTGTTGTAGAGTGCCATTTTTGGGCTATAAGCTTCCGAGTAATAAAGAGGACTCTAATGATAGCTGTATATGTATTGAGAGTATATAGTTTTTCATCCAGCCAACCCAATAAGCAAAGTTTAGGTTCTAAAGGTAGAGTGTGCTTCCATATATTATTAATAGATCAAATTACTTTTGTCCAGTATTTTATCAATTTTGGACACTTCCATAACATGTGGAGGAGAGTGCTATTGTCTCTTTCACATCTAGGGCAGAGGGGAGAGTCCCATCTGTGCCAAGTATGTAGCTTTTGAGTAGTGTGGTAATTAAGATGTAAGATGTAAAGCTGAGTGAGCTTCTGAGCTGATGATAGAGAGACCTTCGGTACATTGTCAAGTATAGTGGACCATTCTTCATCTGAAATATGTCCTCTGACCATCAGGTTCTACAAGTGAAGGACATGGCATTCGAAACTTTAGACATAAATGAGCTATATAAAGAGGAAATGTGTCCCTTTCTAGAGGTAAAGGTTACTAGTTGTGTGAGTATTGTAGGATCAGCTAATACCCAATAAGATATTTTAGCCTGAGAAGAAATGGCATGCCAAAGTTATAAGTATTGGCAAAATACATTGTTTGGTAGGCCATATTCCTCTTTTATTGTCTGAGAGTCTTTCAACAATTGACCATGGTAAAGTTATGAGATGTAATTAGGACCACACATGGACCAGCTAGTAAATCCTTGCAGTTTCTGAAGTTCAACATAATTATTGTTGTTAAAGATATGAGTAAAAGTGGTGAAACCCAAATAACTGAAATGTTGCTTAGTTTCACACCAGATTTTTGTTCATCAACATTAAGGTGAGATACTGAAGCTTGGTTCTAAATTCCCCCACTTCCAGACATTCTACCAAATTATCATTAGATAGTACTGTGGCTAGTATGGGTTCATGGGCAGAGGGGTCTCGTCAGGCTGGGAGATGTAATTGAGCAGCCATATAGTAGTATACTGGATTAGGTAATGCCAACCCACCTGCATCTTTTGGTTTCTGTAACGTTTCCAATTTGATACGAGGGGTTTGTCCCCTTTGATACTAGGGTTCCCCCCTAAAATCCATACCAGACCCCGATCCAAGCATGCAGCCCGGCCGGTCAGGAAAGGGGGTGGGGACGAGCGAGCGCCCCCCCCCTCCTGAACCGTACCAGGCCGCATGCCCTCAACATGGGGGGTGGGTGCTTTGGGGGAGGGGGTGCCCTGCGGGGCCCCCCCACCCCAAAGCACCTTGTCCCCATGTTGATGAGGACAAGGGCCTCTTCCCGACAACCCTGGCCATTGGTTGTTGGGGTCTGCGGGCGGGGGGCTTATCGTAATCCGGGAGCCCCCTATCATAAGAGGGCCCCCAGATCCCGGCCCCCCCACCCTATGTGAATGAGTATGGGGTACATGGTACCCCTACCCATTCACCTAGGGAAAAAGAGTCAATAAAACACACTACACAGGTTTTTAAAATAATTTTATTAAACAGCTTCGGGGGGGGTCTTCCTCCGGCTTCGGGGGTCTTTATCCGGCTTCGGGGGTCCCTCCGGTCTAGCGGCGTCCGGTTGGTTCAGTGTTCCAGTTCTTCGGCCGGCTCCTCCGCTGTCTTCAGGCCGCTCTCTTGCCAGTGGAGGTCCGGACTTCTGGCCTTCTTGTCTTCTTCCCTCTTCTCTTCTCCAGATGTTGACACGACGTTCTCTGCGGCTGGACTGCTCTCTGAGGACTCCGTTGTGACTTATATAGGCAGAGACCCCGCCCCCTTATGATGTCACAGTCCCCGGGCATGCTGGGACTGTGACGTTTTAGGGGGCGTGGTCAACATCAGCGCTCGCTCGTCCCCACTCCCTTTCCTGACCTGCGTGCTCGGATCAGGGTCTGGTATGGATTTTAGGGGGGACACCACGCCGTTTTTTCGGCGTAGGGACTTCCCTTTAAAATCCATACCAGACCTAAGGGCCTGGTATGCCCCGCGCTCGCCGCAATAGGAAAATTAGTTTTTCCTATTGCAGCGAGCGCGAAATGCAATACCCTGCCCTTGCGTCGTATCTGGTCCGTTGGACCAGCATACAGACGAGCGGCCTTTCCGTCGGACCAGCACACAGACGAGCGGACTTTCCAACGGAAAGATTTGAAACATGTTTCAAAATCTAGGTCCGGCGGGCTTTTGGGAAAAAGTCCGCCGGAAAAGTCCGCCGGAGCCTACACACGGTCGGATTGTCCAGCAGACTCTGGTCCGCCGGACCAAGCACGCCAGAAAGTCCGCTCGTGTATACGCGGCATTAGTCTTAGCTTTGTTCAGAGATTGTTCCTCAAAGAAAATTGGAGCTTGGCCAGCCTCTAAGTGCAATATGACTGGATATAATAAGTAAACAGTTCTCCTCTCTTTTGTGTACAAAATGGGGGAAATTGCTTCCTCTTTTTAACCACTTTAACTGAATAACCCTGAACTTTAGAATGAGGGATAACTGAGGGAGGAAGTGACCTTTGGCACACGTAGTGTGTGGCAGCAAACAGTGGGTGTGGCCAGACACTTAATAGTGGGAGAGGCTTCGGGCATGTGGTTAAACTAAACTTGGGCTTTCATGTACCTATACAATTTGCTTTGATTGCTGTGTCACAAGCAAGCAAAAGCTTCCATTGCAGAGGGCCCCCCCACCACAAAGCACCCCCCATGTTGAGGGCATGTGGCCTGGTATGGTTCAGAAGGGGGGGCTGCTCACTCGCCCCCCCCTTCATGGCCTGCTAGGCTGCATGCTTGTGTAAGGGTCTGGGGGGGACCCCAACGCAGTTTTTTATTTAATGTTTCTATTGCCGGCAATGTCCTTTTTTTGACTCATTCGTTCATGATTCATCTGTTTTTAAGGACGTAGTGGCCGGCTTCCCGGCCTACTCCTTAACAGCCAGCTGATATTCACTGTGTGCTCGGTGGTGCACTCGGTAGTGCGCTCTGCGGGCGAACACCCCGCTGAGTGCCCCGCAAATTCTGGTGTTCGGTGAACACCCGAAAGGGCCCTTTTCAGTGAATCGATGCTCACATCACTACAGTCTACCTGTCACCTGCCTGCAATCAACAGGTAGCTCATGATTGATGGGTTGCCAACCCTGGATTAGGGTGTGCCCAGGCTCACCCGGCACACCCTGTGCTTCACGTCTATGAATACAGCAAAGTGTATCTAGTGCAGGAGTCTGTAAGGCAGAGCACAGGGGTTGGGGTGTGTAATGCCCAGAGGGCTGTAGTCTGTGCCAGGTTTGGGAGTACATGACAAACAGCAGACAGGGTGCAGGAGTACGTAATGCACAGAATGCAGGAAAAAAGGAGTGTTATGCAGGGGACAGGAGAGTGTAACACACAGTGTAGGGGTAAGAAGAGTGCAAAATTCCACAGGACAGGAGTGTGTTTTGCACAGAACACAGGGGACAGGAGTGTGTTATGCACAGAATGCAGGGGACAGGAGTATGTAACACACAGAATGCAGGGGACAGTACTGTTATGCATAGAATGCAGAGTCAGGAGTATGTAATACACAGAATGCAGGCGACAGGAGGGTGTAACGCACAGTGTAGGGGTAAGGAGAGTGCAAAATTCCCCCTGCAAGCAATACTTTCCCCCACGTTATCCCTTTAATCAAATTCTCCACTTTCTCCCCTCCAAAAAAATGTTAATAATCCAGCACTGATCTGCACGCTCACCCCATCCCCAGCAGAAATCCTCTCTCCCCCTTCCAGAACAAATCCTCTCTCCCAATCCCGCCTCCCAACACAAATCTTTTTCTCCCTTCCTCAGCATGAGTCCTCCTCTAACCTCTCCAAATCCCCAGTCCCAGCACAATTCTCTCCCATCCCAGCACTTATCCTAAACCCCTCAATTCCCTCTCTCAACACAGATCCTCTTCCCCTCCTGGCTTAAATCTTCCTTCCCCCAATACCCCCCCCCCCCCCCCCAATAATTTTGACCTTAAACACATTATTATTATTTAAAAGAAGTCTAGTTGTAGAAAACAAAAGCAGTTCGTTTCACCGAAAGTTGTTCCAGTGCACCTTGATACAACTTTAGAGCCATATAACTCTTCCCCAAGGTGCCTTACTGATACTGCGAGTTTAAGCTCGTTAATTCTTTGGTCTGGGCTTATTAAACATTAGTGATTTATTGTCCTGTATCCAGTCTGATACTGCCAGCTTAATATGAGAGCAGGATAAGCTTTTTAAGGGTAACTTTTGGCCTCTTATAAATCTGAACATTTCAAATATACTAGCATATCTTGCCTTATTTAGCAGGCAAGGGCACTTATCCATATCAGTTACCATTAATACATCAACAATATGCTGAAATCTCTGTTTTTTATGGATTACTGCACTTTGTGCATTATTATTGCTTTTTATACTGCATCTGTGTTAAAGATATATATTAAGGGCCAGTTCACACCAGAACATGGTGTGTTCAAAATACACTGCCTTTGTGATGTACTGTGGGTGACAATACATTGTTAACCACTTCAGCCCCAGAAGATTTGGCTGCTGAATGACTGGGCCATTTTTTGCGATTCGGCACTACATTGCTTTAACAGACAATCAGACAATCGTGCGACGCTGCACCCAAACAAAATTGACGTCCTTTTTTTCCCACAAATAGATTTTTCTTTTGGTGGTATTTGATCGCCTCTGCGGTTTTTATTTTTTGCGCTATAAACAAAAAAAACATGCCAATTTTGAAAAAACACAATATTTTGTATTTTTTGCTATAATAAATTTTCCCATTTTTTAAAAAAAAAAAAAAGCAAATTTTTACTCAGTTTAGGCCAATATGTATTCTTCTACATATTTTTGGTAAAAAAAAAACGCAATAAGCGTATATTGATTGGTTTGCGCTAAAATGATACCGTCTACAAAATAGGGGATAGATTTATAGCATTTTTATTTATTTATTTTTTTTTACTAGTAATGGCAGTGATCTGCGATTCTTATCGGGACTGCGACATTATGGCGGACACATCGGACACTTGACACATTTTTGGGACCATTGGCATTTATACAGCGATCAATGCTATAAAAATGCACTGATTACTGTAAAAATGTCACTTGCAGGGAAGGGGTTAACACTAGGGGGCGATCAAGGGGTTAACTGTGTTCCCTAGTACGTGTTTCTAACTGAAGGGGGAGGGGACTGACTAGAGGAAGTGACGGATCGTGGTTCCTAGCTAATAGGAACACATGATCTGTCACTCCTCTCAGAACAGGGAAGTGTGTGTTTACCACACACTCATCCCTGTTCTGTCTCTCATGCTCGCGATCGCTCGTGGCCGGCCGTCATCACAACCGTCGGCCATGAGCATCGGCACCCCTCAGTGCAGGGGGCGCCTGCTATCCCGATCCCGCAAGCCGATGTATAGCTAAGACGGTTCACGTGATCGTGCCGACCTGCCGCAGTAAAATGCCGGCGGCTGGTCGGCAAGGGGTTACTGACTCCCCAAATGCAGATCAAATACGCACTGCGTTTATAGGCACCAGATCGCATGGTACTGCAGTACCATGTGATTTGGTGGAGCACATTTTTTATAATAATGCATGCAGTACTTTTTGTGTGGTTCAGTGAAATTTGCAGCCCATTCAAATGACTAGGCTTCCAAATTGCACAGGAATTGCACAGGAATGTGGATTGCATTCCTGTGCGATTCTGGTGTGAACTGGCCCCTAAGGCTAGCTCCACTTTTACCTACACATAATAGCTAGAGAAAATGATGCAGGTCCCAGGAATCCATGGAGATATACAGTGCATCCAGAAAGTATTCACAGCGCTTCACTTTCTCCACATTTTGTTATGTTACAGCCTTATTCTAAAATTGATTAAATTCAATATTTTCCTCAAAATTCTACACACAATACCCCTTAATGACAACGTGAAATAAATTTGTTTGAAATCTTTGTAAATTTATTAAAAATAAAAAATGAAAAAAATTTCATGTACATACTGTAAGTATTCACAGCCTTTGCCATGACACTCAAACTTTAGCTCAGGTGCATTCTGTTTCCACTACTCATACTTGAGATGTTTCTACAACTTGATTGGTGTTAACTTGTGGTAAATTCAGTTGATTGAACATGATTTGGAAAGACACACACCTGTCTATATAAGGTCCCACAGTTAACAATGCATGTCAGAGCACAAACCAAGCCATGAAGTCCAAGGAATTGTCTGTAGACCTCAGAGAAAGGATTGTATTGAGGCACAGATCTGGGGAAGGGTACAGAAACATTTCTGCAGCATTGAAGATACCAATGAGCACAGTGGCCTCCATCATCCATAAATGGAAGAACTTTGGAACCACCAGGACTCTTTCTAGAGTGGGCTGCCTGGCCAAACTGAGAGAAAAGGGCCTTAGTCAGGGAGGTGACCAAGAACCCGATGGTCACTCTAACAGGGCTCCAGCATTTCTCTGTGGACAGGGGAGCACCTTCCAGGAGAACAACCATCTCTACAGCACTCCACCAATAGGGCCTATATGGTAGTGTGGCCAGACAGAAGCCACTCCTCAGTAAAAAGAATGCCTGGAGTTTGCCACCTGAAGGACTCTCAGACCATGAGAAACCAAATTCTCTGGTCTGATGAAGCAAAGATTGAACTGGCCTGAATGGCAAGCATCATGTCTGGAGGAAACCAGGCACCGCTCATCACCCGACCAATACCTTCCCTACGGTGAAGCATGGTGACGGCAGTATCATGCTGTGGGGATGTTTTTCAGTGGCAGGAACTGGGAGACTAGCCAGGACCAAGGGAAAGATGAATGCAGTAATGTACAGAGACATCCTTGATGAAAACCTGCTCGCTCTGGACCTCCGACTGGGGCAAAGGTTCATCTTCAACAGGACAGTAACCCTAAGCACACAGACAAGATAACAAAGGAGTTGGCTGTGTACCAATGCTCCCCATCCAACCTGATGGGGCTCGAAAGGTTCTGCTTAGAAGAATGGGAAAAATTGCCCAAAATAGGTGTGCCAGGCTTGTAGCATCATACTCAAAAAAGACTTGAGGCTGTAATTGGTGCCAAAGGTGCTTCAACAAAGTATTGAACAAAGGCTGTAAATACTTATGTACATGGGATTTGTTTTGTTTTTTATTTTTAATAAATTTGCAAAGATTTCAAACAAACTTCTTTCACATTGTCATTATGGGGTATTGTTTGTAGAATTTTGAGGAAAATAATGAATTTAATCCATTTTGGAATAAGGCTATAGCATAACAAAATGTGGCAAAAATAAAGCGCTGTGAATACTTTCCAGATGCACTGTATTGTGTTGTATTGTATTGTTGGCTTAACTTTTCTACATGTACCAAAATACAGGTTTTCAGTTACTAAACTCTTTAAGAATCAAGAACAAGATACGGTATATGTGCATTGGAACTGTTTATAATAAATTATCCTCCTAATTAGTTAATTAATATCATATCCATAAAGATGGCCAAAGTGTACAAAAGTGAACAAAATATTTAATAAGCCTTTGGAAATTTTAATGTAGGGAAATAGGCTGTCAGCAATTTTACTGATTTGTGTTTGCAGAGAGAAGGCTGAAGTTAATCAGTAGATTTAGCTCTTCGTTAAGAATCCTCCTCTCTTAAGGGTTTATTGCACAGGAAATTCAGCAGCAAGACTCCTTTGTATGGATTATTAAGCTAATTTGCTGTTAACTTCCTGGACTACCCGAAACTTAAAATATCCTTGTACAGCTGCACTTCTGTTCATGTAAATTTAAAGTATTTTCAACTTGGCTTCTTTGTAGTTTTGGTTATGCTAAGACATTAACCTTAGAAAAATCAATATATACATCATATTGTACAGTATAACTCATTACATAAAAGTTTATACATAAAATGCATATCAGCATATAAATTCCCTAATTCTATTTTTAGATGGTCTAGGAAACGCAAAAGGCTGGCAATGCATTGGACTGCAATACAAATCAGACATTATTATTATTATTATTATTATTATTATACAGGATTTATATAGCGCCGACAGTTTACGCAGTGCTTTACAACATTAGGGCAGACAGTACAAGTACAATACAATTCAATACAGGAGGAATCAGAGGGCCCTGCTCATTAGAGCTTACAATCTAGGACATGGAACATTTTTGCAATGCAGCACTTTACAATGCACAGTAGTGCATTACAATGTGTACTGTCATAGTATATTGTGATGCCATTAGGAGTGAATGCCTCTGCATGCACCAAGACGTGTTAACGTGTTATGCATTACAGTAACGATTGTGATAATGATCGTTATCACACCACAGTAGTGTGCATTAGTTCTTAGGTAAAGGGTTAAAAGACTAACACATTAAACCAATAGCTCCTAACTGTCCCACATTCAGAGAGACTGTTCCTCTTTTGGAATTTTATTCCAATTTTTAATTTCCCTCGGCCAGGGCATTGAAACTGGGTCAAGGATGGGTATTCCAGCATGACAATGACTCAAAACACATGGCCAAGGCAACAAAGCAGTGGCTCAAGAAGAAGCACATTAAGGTCCTGGAGTGGACTAGATGGTCTCCAGACCTTAATCCCAAAGAAAATATGTGGAGGGAGCTGAAGGTTCGCGTTTCCAAATGTCAGCCTCAAAACCTTAATGACTTGGAGAGGATCTGCAAAGAGGACTGCAAGAAACATCTGATCTTTGTGATTGCCAACAAAGGTTTTGTCACCAAGTACTAAGTCATGTTTTGCGAAGGGGTCAAATACTTATTTCACTCATTAAAATGCAAATCAATTTATGCATTTTTCTGGATTTTTTTGTTGTTATTTTGTCTCTCACTTTTAAAATAAACCTACCATTAAAATTATAGACTGCTAATTTCTTTTTCCCTCACTGTATCTGTGTTATAAGTTAATTTGGAGCCTATTTTTAAAGCTCTGAAAGCTCTGAAAAAGAGAAGCCACCAAGTTGGACTTCATGTAACTGAAATAAGTGCTTTCTCTCCTATAGTTCTTGAATAAACTGACCTCTAAAACAAACTGAAGGATGTGACTTTACTAAACTTCAATAATCAATATTTGCATTGAACTCTATTTACAGCCCAGACTTTAAGTATAATTAATGAAAAGAGTCGTCCGGATTGTGCACCATTTTCTGAAATCAGCTTACGTTTATGACCTCTCTGTTACCATATATATAAAGCACATGCTTGTACATTTAATTAGTAAACCACTTAATCTGTTAAAAAAAAGTAGGAATACCATATGTCATGCATTGAATGTCACATACAGCATGCTTGTGATCTTTATGCATGTGTATGTTATGCTCCTGCTTGTGAGGTGATTCATCCACTGTGACATTTGCAGGTGTTTTTCAACTTGGCCAGCCTGTTGGGACTTAAGCCGACCATAGATGGATTTAAATTCAGCCCCTGCTGAACCAGCTGACTTTCAGTCCTTCAATGGGCAGGCTAGTTGTACAGTCTCAATAGACTTTTGTACAACAAGCCTGTTGGAAAATGTTTCCTCAATCAGTGGCTATAGCCAGTGTTGCTGATGCAGGGGCGGATCCAGGGGGGGCATTGTGGCAATTGCCCCCCCCCCCCCCGAAAATATCACTGACTGACTGCAAGTCTCTCTCTCACACCAGTATCATCAGCCGATCAGCGGCGCCGAGAGAGAGAGACTCTGTGTAATGTCATTGTCATAAAGCCGCGCTGGACCAGGACAGAGGAGGTGGGTGGAACCGTGCCGCTGGCTTGACCTATTTTCCCTGCACTCTGGTTGCTAGCGCCTGGGCTGCCTGGCATTTAGCAACCAGTGACGTCAGAGCAGCTGAGGAGGAGGAGAGCCCCAGCAATCAGAGAGAAGCCTTCTCTGCCCTGAGCTGAGAGTGTTGGCTCCACCCACCTCCTCCCTCCATCTTCACACTGCAGGTTGCAGCGCGGCATGTACACAGGAGGAAGAAGCAGTGAACACTGTCATCTGATGCTGCCCTGCCTGCAGACAGTGCAATTACCGGGAGCCCCTCTCCCCACCAGAGCACCAAAATATTTTAGTAAAAGTGAGTAAAAAAAAAATCAATGTGTAAAAGTACAAAATACACGTGTGCCATTATTTATAAAAAAAAATGCTGCAGCTGCTCTTTTAGCCTTGTTCAATGTTAACTCCTTCAGCTCCGGAAAGTTTTACCCCCCACCCGTTCTTGACCAGGCCATTTTTTGCGATACTGCGTTGCGTTAATTTAACTGACAATTGCGCGGTCATGCGATGTTGTAAAATTGGTGTACTTTTTTCCAACAAATAGAGCTTTTGTTTTGTTGGTACTTGATCACCTCTGTATTTTTCATTTTTTGCAATGTAAACAAAAAAAGAGCGACAATTTTGAAAAAAAAAAACAATATTTTTTACTTTTTGCTATAAAAAAATGTCTTCATCAATTTAGGCCAATATATATTCTGCTACATATTTTTGGTAAAAAAAATAAAATAAAAAGCAATAAGTGTATATTGACTGGTTTGCACAAAAAGTTATAGCGCCTACAAAATAGGGGATATAGTTACGGCATTTTTATTTATTTATTTTTTACTAGTAATGACAGTTATCAGCAATTTTTTTAGCGGGACTGCAACATTGCGGCGGACAGACCGGACACCTAACTTTTGACACTTTTTGGGGACCAGTGACACTAATACAGTGATCAATGCTAAAAATATGCACTGTCACTGTACTAATGACACTGGCTGGGAAGGGGTTAACATCAGGGGCGATCAAAGGGTTAACTGTATCCCTAGGGGGTGCTTGCCAACTGTGTGGGGGAATGGATTCACTAGATGAACAGAGTCATCTGTGTTCCTGTTTGCAGGAACACAAGATGACTCCGTTCATCTCTGTTAGAACAGCGGTCTGCCTTGTTTTAAATCGGCAGACCTCTCTTCCATCTCTGTGGGGAGCGATTGCGGGTCGCAGGACTGTATGATATGTTAAATACAGTTCTGTAAGCAACACCTTTTTTTCTGGCAGTGCCCCTCCCCAGACTAGACTCTGGATCCGCCACTGTGCTGATGAGTTTATTCTGACGGCGCTGTCAGAAAACAATAGCTCAGTGGAAGCGATTAATTTTCTTTCATTCAACCTGCTGATCTGTGTATTCTGGTGGGATGGGGAGTACCCTCTGTCAGAATGCAATAGAACAGTGGGTGGGATCCCTGCATCAATATGGCTTGTGTTGATGTGGGAATTTGTCAGGTTTTTTTTGTTCAACCTGCGGGTTGAATAAAAAAATACTGTAAATGTATACCCAGCTTTAGGCTCAGTTCACACTGGAACTGGCTGTGGATCGCACAGGAGCGCTGTGCATACCTGTTCTTCGTTTCAGGAACGAATCAGGGCCGAATCTATGCCTGAATTCGGCCCTGAAACTGAGCCAAAGACGCACAGTGTTTCTGTGCATTGCGTTCTGCAGCCTCAATAGAGATATATGAACCGGCTCCAATGCTATGCGAATTAGATGTGGAGAAACCTGCATCCAATTTGAATAGGTGTGAACCCAGCCTAATGCCGCGTACACACGATCGGACATTCCGACAACAAAATCCATGGATGTTGGCTCAAACTTGTCTTGCATGCACACGGTCACACAAATCTTGTTGGAAATGCTGAACGTCAAGAACGCAGTGACGTACAACACGTATGACGAGCTGAGAAAAATTAAGTTCAATAGCCAGTGCGGCTCTTCTGCTTGATTCCGAGCATGCATGGAACTTTGTGCGTCGGAATTGTGTACACACTATCGGAATTTAGGACAACGGATTTTGTTGTCGGAAAATTTGAGATCCAGATCTCAAATTTGGTGTGATGGAAATTCCGATGGAAAATGTCCGATGGAGCCTACACATGGTCGGAATTTCCGACAGCAAGCTCCCATCAAACATTTTCCGTGGGAAAATCTGACCGTGTGTACGGGGCATTAGTCTTCTTTTATGAGTTCTACTGCTGTCAGTTTAGTTTCTTTTTTGTCCTAATGCTTTCATACTGCAGGTGTGTCCACTACTGTGTTATGCCTTCCAGAGTCTCAGTATTGTTTGGATTGCTTTACACCTAGGCTTGTGCTGTCACTCACTACTCTCATGCCGCGTACACACGGTCAGACTTTTCAGCTACAAAAGTCCAACAGCCTGTCCGACAGACTTTCGACAGACTTTCGATGGACTTTTGGTGGACTTTCAACGGACTTTCTAACGACCGGACTTGCCTACACAGGATCACACCAAAGTCCGACGGATTCGTACGTGATGACGTACACCGGACTAAAATAAGGAAATTGATAGCCAGTAGCCAATAGCTGCCCTAGCGTCGGTTTTTGTCCATCGGACTAGCATACAGACGAGCGGATTTCTGGGACGACGTAAAGATTTGAAGCAAGGTCCAAATCTAAAGTCCGTCAGATTTGCGACTGGAAAAGTCCGCTAAAGGTTCGGTGGAACCCACACGCGATTGGATTGTCCGCCAGATTTGGTCCGTCGGTGTCCGTCGGACCAGTCCGGTCGAAAAGTCCGATCGTGTGTAAGCGGCATTATCTTTCCCTCTTCTGGGGGAATGGCTGCCCCACCTAGACACTATAATTCATGAATATGGCACATGCAGCATACCCAAAAGTTGTCCATTACAGGTAGAGGTGTTGAGTTGGTGGGCAACCCTTGCAGAGTATTGCAAGTGTAATTGCTAGTCAGATCATTCATTAGCATCCATGAGTTTGCCTACTCACATGCAGCCTAGAAAATATGGCTGTGTGAGGTAAGTGATGTGATCCTTTTTTGTATGCAGATTTCAAAGAATGCATTTTTTTGGTGCCTCACTTCCGCTGCACATTATTGGCTTTAGGCACCATTAAGTGCATTTTGGTCTCTTCTATGCCCTCACATGGTTACTATGCATGTGCATCTATTGTAAATGCATTTTCTTTATTAAATAGTGTATACTCTACTGGTTTACACTATGGAAAGTGTTTCTTTTTTCTTTTGTGACGTCATTCCTTATTGACGGTGGTTGTGTACTGATCGGTGGGAATATAGATGTGTGGCCTTTTGGCAAGATGCTTAAGAAGAGTTGGAGGTCCCCAGGAGTACAAACTAAGTGCTATTTGACCACTCTTTTTTGGGGGTCATGATCTATTTTTGGTAGGCCCCATGTTTTCAAACATTGAGGTTGTCTGCTGTCCTATTGTTGTGAAGCCTAAAGGCTGTTGGAATTTACATCTGCGCTCCCCAGGTCACATACAGAGAAGATTGCTTCACTTACTTTCTAGCTCTTCATTGGGGCTTTTATTTTTTTTTGCTCATCACTTTCATGCACTCATTTTTTTAATATTTGTATTATGTACATTTTTATTATTCGTATGAAGCACTAATGCGATTCTTTTAGCACTGCACCATTTTCCATTGGCATTCAATGCTCTAGTAATTCCATGGACCCCATTTAGGCTAATATATGCCTTCACTTCAGTGCAAATTCTTCATCAACTGCTGGACAAGAGAGAGGAAGAGCAGAAACAATGATCCTCATTGCAGAACAGGGATGTATCTGACTTCATCATTCCCAGATTATTCAAGGCAAGAAAAGCCACTTCAAGAAAATCTACTACTGTATCTGGAGATCCTTCTTCTCCTGATGTGAACACAGACATTTCAACCCTAGGGGTTAATCGGTACTTCAGATTCTGGCTTCATCTGTCCTTTTTCAAAAGCCCTTGGTTTTTCTCTCGCTCTTGTAAAAACATTTATTTAAGGTGTTTCACAAATCAGACCCCAAATATAGCACCCTGTGTTTCATTGGGATCTCTGTCTGGTCCTCTCTGCCCTACAGAAATCATTATTTGAACCCATTAGGCCCCTTTCACACTGGGGCGGTGGGGGCGTCGGCGGTAAAACAGCGCTATTTTTAGCGCTGTTTTACCGTCGTTTTTGCGGCTGTATTCGGCCGCTAGCGGTGCGGTTTTAACCCCCGCTGGCGGCCGAAAAAGGGTTAAATCCGCTCGTACAGCGCGGCTATAGCCACGGTATTACCACGGTATAGCCACACTGTCCCATTGATTTCAATGGGCAGGAGCGGTGAATTCACCGCTCCAAAGAAGCGGTTGGCAGGACTTTTTTTTACCGTCCTGCCAGCGCACCGCTTCAGTGTGAAAGCCCTCGGGCTTTCGCACTGAACAAACAGCGGAGGCTGTTTAGGGGCGGTTTGCAGGCGGTATTTTTAGCGCAATACCGCCTGCAAACCGCCCCAGTGTGAAAGGGGCCTTAAGGATCTCCCCTTGCATAATTTCTCCTGCAATGTGGCCTTCTTTGTTGCCATCATGTCTGTCAGATATGTCTTAAAGATAAGCCCCATACACGTGGGCCGAATGCCGTCCGACATCCGGCCCGTGTGTAAGGCACTCTATCCGACAGAAGCTGTCCGTGACTGATATAATCATAAGTGTAACAATTATAGAAAATATGATAACATACATATACAACCCTGTCTCCACAATTTTTGGAATTGGGGTTGTACATATGTGTTTTTGATGTATATGTATACTATCCATGATTTTCTATGCTTATTAGACTTGTGATTATATCAGTCACATTTACATTATATTATGTTTTGTTTTAGCACCGATGAATGGGGCAGTTTTTTTTCTGACCCCTGAAATGCACTGGCTTTGTTTTAGTTTTAGTATACACTAATAAATAAATTTGGACTCCTTAAAGGATAACTTCACCATTTAGAACATGTTTCATGTTCCAGCAGCTGTAGCCCCTCCCCCTCTCCTCCTCCTAGTGACAGCGAGCGGGTATCTTCTCTTGGCACTCGCTGTCACAGAGTTCTGTAAATGGGAAACTACAAGTACCGAGTGGAATCTCTGCAGGACTTCGAGGCTGCCTAGCTTTGAGGGTGTTCAATCATTTTATCTGGAAGAATGTTTTTGGTAAAGGTTTCATGGGCACAATTAACACCCAAATACCAATTTTTCAGCACCTGTTTGACAGGTGCATATCATTGCAATTTTTTTTTGCCTTCATCAAGAGCACCTCAATAGGGTTACGGTGGGAAGGTGCCCCCAACACCCAAAGAGTAATTTTTCTGCACCTGTTGGACAGGTGTATATATTTTTTTACAGCAAGGCCAATTCTTGCTTTCATCAAGAATACCTCTATAAGGTTATGGTGGGAAGGCACCACCGACACCCAAAGACCAATTGTTCTTCACCTGTTTGACAGGTGCATATCATTGCAATTTTTTACAGCAAGACCAATTTTTGCTTTCTTCAAATTTACTTCTATAAGGTTACGGTGGTAGGCGCCACTGACACCCAAAGACCAATTTTTACGCATCCGTTACTTCTATCCAAAGTCAAAGTGACACTAGAATGTATCCAAAAAATCACTAATCTTGTTCCCAGTGCATTGTGGCCTCATCATACACACTGGCTCCCCAGCTGTTGCTGAGCAAAATAAAGGCAGCTTGCAGGGCAAATGTCATTTCTTTGGGCTTTATAAATGCAATTATTGCTGCAGCAGATTCTAGATATGGTACAGATCTGCCACTTTACAAGTAGACTAAGGGAACCCTCCAGACACTATATTGGAAGAAATCTTTCATTTTTATGCTTTCGCTTTAAAAATCAAAAAAATCACTGCTCATTTAAAAATTACGTTTTTCACAAACTTTTCTTCTTTTGATACATGTCCCCCAGGGCAGGACCCGGACCCGTATAACCATTGTATGCCCAATTACTTGCATATAAGCCTTCAAAATGGGCACTTTTGATTTTTGACGTTCGGGTCCCATTGACTTTAATGGGGTTCGTTATTTGGGTCAGAACTTTTGGAGTGTTCGAAAGTTCTGGTGCGGACCGAACAGGGGTCCGTTCGGCCCATCCCCAATTAATAAATTGAGGTAGCTGATTGCATGGATGGTCATTGATTTGTATATATTAGAAGCATGTACAAAATCAATTCATGCTGTAGGCCACAACATGCTTTGCCAATACTTTATGCCTGGTTATACATATTGCAAAAGGAGTTGCATAATTGGTGTCCCTTATTTAACCTAGAGATGTGCTGTCAGCACTTCCACTGCATGCATTGTTTTCTTAGACCCAGTTTGTGTTTTGTACTTCTTACCTTTCTGTTCACATCCTAGTTTACAATTTGTGATGACTTGTATATGTAGGGTGCTTAGGAACAGAAGTATGATTCATTGTAAATCCTATAAAACTGTGCTGAATGGAGTGTGTCTCTCTTTCGCAGGTTGATAATGTATGGCTTTGTTAAGGCCATGATGCATCTGGGACAAATACAGACTGGCGACTTTCACTTCACTGACTGTTTATTTTTTGGCTCTTTGATGTCTGCAACTGATCCAGGTAATTATTTTTCCCAGAATTGTGTGACATTTTCCCTTTTACAAAGCCAGGCACAGGTTCAATTCTAGTTAGCAAATCAGCTCTTGTTTTTTTTTTTTTTTTTTTTTCTTTTTTAAATTTGTTTGTTTCTGGACATTTAAAAAAGAGCCCTAAACATCCTAGACAGTACAAGACAGACTGAAGTAATTTTGTTTTTTGGTGATCCGTAGCAATCTGCAGTAATAGTTTGCAGCACAGCAATTTCCTAAAGACTAAATAAACAATATCACGTGTTCCCACTGCAGCCTTATCATGGGGATACAACTCTTCCTCACAACAGCTTGATAAATAAAGGCTGAAGCTTGGTGCTTAGTGGTGTTTGTACTGCCACCCTCCATGTGCTAATGACCAATTAGCCCCATACATTCAGGTACTACATGAAGCATTGGGACTAAACTACAAGGGCACTTTTAATCTTATGCTACAGAACAAACTAACCTCTTGCTAATAATCACCCCATTTGCAATTGCAATTGACCTTTAAATGGAACACCAGATTGACAGCTGAATACAAAGCTGAAATATATAAGTTTGTGTACTGGTTTGCCTGCTAAAACTTTTAACGTCTGATGAGCCCCGGATGATTCATGTACCCCTGCCACACTATGGGGTTGATTTACTAAGAGCACTTTCATACTGCCAGCGCCCGGGTGTTGGCGGTAAAGCGCTATTTTTAGCAGCGCTTTACCGTCGTTTTAGCGGCGATATTCGGTCGCTAGCGGGGCGGTTTTACGCCCACTAGCGTCCGAAAAAGGGTTAAAACCGCTTGCAAAACGCCGCTGCAGCAGCGCTTTTGTTCAGCGGCGCTGCTCATTGATTTCAATGGGCAGGGGCGCATTAGGAGCAGTGTATTCAGTGCTCCTACAGCGCTGCAAAGAAGCTGCTTGCAGGACTTTTTGTGACTCCCTGCCAGCGCAGTGCCCAGTGTGAAAGCACTCGGGCTTTCACACTGGGATTGCAGATAAGGCTTTTTTCAGGCGCTGTACAAGCGCTATTTTTAGCACTAAATCGCCTGAAAAACGCCTCCAGTGTGAAAGGGGTCTAAAACTAGAGAGTGCCAAATCTGGTGCAGCTGTGCATGGTAGCCAATCAGCTTCTAAATTCAGCTTGTTCAATTATGCTTTGACAAAAAAAACTGGAAGCTGATTGGTTTCTATGTAGAGCTGCACCGGATTTTGCACTAAACGCAAAACATCAACCTCTATATGTGCTTGAAGAGCAACTCAAGTCACTGTTGCAACTCTGCAGTTTGCTGTGTCACTTGCCTGCAGCACACCTGTTTTTTTCATGTGTGAAAAAATATCACTCTAATGCCCCGTACACACGGTCGGATTTTCCGACGAAAAATGTGTGATAAGACCTTGTTGTCGGAAATTCCGACCGTGTGTAGGCTCCATCACACATTTTCCATCGGATTTTCGACACACAAAGTTTGAGAGCTGGATATAAAATTTTCCGACAACAAAATCCGTTGTCGGAAATTCCGATCATGTGTACACAAATCCGACGGACAAAGTGCCACGCATGCTCAGAATAAATAAAGAGATGAAAGCTATTGGCCACTGCCCCGTTTATAGTCCCGACGTACGTGTTTTACGTCACCGCGTTTAGAACGATCGGATTTTCCGGCAACTTTGTGTGACCGTGTGTATGCAAGACAAGTTTGAGCCAACATCCATCGGAAAAAATCCTAGGATTTTGTTGTCGGAATGTCCGAACAAAGTCCGATCGTGTGTATGGGGCATAATAGTGAGTGTGTTCCAGTGCTCTGTGCTAATGTGAGGTGCCTAAGTACTTCCCACTAAAACTACCATTTCATATGAAGAAGTCTGTACTAGCTTCTCATGCCAGCATAGCACTGATTTGCACTGTAGCAGTCACATGACAATTAAAAAGAAATAATTATTAATGGCAAAGAAAAATACATAACACAGCTAAGTAAAGGGTTTTAAATATTATTAGAATGTATTGCTTAACAAGATTTGTGTATGATTTTTGTTGAATAGCATGGTGGAGGCAGGCTATAATGACATCACAGTGGAGGAGGAGAGAGGGAGGGGCTTGTAAAACATCAATGTCTCTACACCCAGAAAGATGACTCATAGTCTTGTAGAAATATACTCAGACAAGGGAGGAAATGAATTGCTTGGCATGCACAGTACTAGCGGCAAGGGGGACACAAAAAACAAATGCAATGCAATATTACATGTTGTAACAAATTTCTAAGTTTAACAACTCTTTAATGGAATCGTTCCCTAACTAGCTGGTAATGCTGCTGAATCTCACTCACTAGCTAAGGCTGGCCACACATGGGTCGAATTTCGAAAGAATTTTCGTTTGAATTTCACACCATTAGTGGATTGCAGCAACAGCCAATTTTTGTGCAGCCATCAAATTTGAGTAATCGGCATGTTGGAAATTTTTTGAAAAACGAATGTAATTGAAAAAGAAATGCGCATAAGTGCAAGAAAAGAAAATTACTGGAAAGAAAGGAAAATTCCCAGCCACGAAAATTCTTTTCTGTAGCAACATGAGGTGGAATTGAAGGCTTGGTTGATTAAATTTCGAAATCAATGGTGGCACCATTGGATCACAAAATGCACAAAATTTCAGATTTTCGAAAGAAGATTCTTTTGAAATTTGACCCAGCCTTAGAGAGCAGAGAGCATCTAGATGGTTCAGCTATCAAGGTAATAACAGCATAGCAATAGTGTTGATGATCCTGGCATGAGCGAGTTGTCAGAAACACATCAAGGTAGCAGTAAGGCAAAATAAAAGCACAACCTCGATTCCAAAAAACTTTGGACACTGTGTAAAATCTACATAAAAACAGAATGCAATGATTACTACAGCTCATAAACCCATATGTTATTCACAATCAAAAATAGAAAACATATCAAATAGTTAAACTCTGAAAATGTAAAAAAACTAAGAAAAAATAGGGTCATTTTTTTAATTGATGGCAGCAACGTGTCTCAAGAAAGTTGGGATAAGGCCATGTTTATAACAATTTAGCATCCACTCTTTTTATAACAACACTCTGTAAATGTCTGAGAACTGACAAGACCATTTACTGAAGTTTTGGGAGTGGAATATTGTCCCATTCATGCCTGATATATATCTATTCTAACTGCTCAACAGTCCAGGATCATCTTTGAAATTTTCACATTTGGAAACATTTTTTTTTTTTTTACTCATCTCTAAATGGCTGTTGCTAAGGGGTCCATCGTAGTCTGCCTCCTTCAGTGCCTGGGCTCTTGACATCACTTCTTCTCGGCGCAGGAAGGGCTCAGCTCTGCCCCCTCCCTCTTGTCAATCATCTGGGACACGGGACAATGCTGGCGCCGCCGAACGGAGGGGGAGTCGAGCGGGGCTTCGATCCCCCGCATCACTGGACCCTTGGACAGGTAAGTGTCCGTTAATTAAAAGTCAGCAGCTGCAGTATTTGTAGCTGCTGACTTTTAATTTTTTTTTATAATGGGAACACCACTTTAAGCAGTCTTCTACTAAGAAGCCATATTGTTGTCATAGATACAGTATGTGGCCTTAAAAAGACGTTGTCTGGATGGGAGCATATGCTGCTCTAAAACATAGATATATCTTTCAGCATTGATGGTGCCTTTCCAGATGTGCAAGTTGCCCCTTCTATGCGCACTAATTCACCCCAGTACCATCAGAGATACAGGCTTTAGAACTGAGTGCTGATAATAAGTTGGAAGGTCCCTCACCTATTTAGTCAGGAGAACACGGCATCAATTATTGCTAAAAAGAACGTCAAATTTTGATTCGTCTGAAGAACAGAACAGTTTTCCACTTTGCAACAAACCATTTTAAATGAGGTTTGGACCAGAGAAGGTGGCAACATTTCTGGATCATGTTCAGATATGACTTCTACTTTGCATGGTAGAGCTTTAACTTGCATTTTGGATGGCAAGGCGAACTGTGTTCACAGACAGTAATATTTGGAAGTATTCATGGGCCCATGCAGTGGTGTCCATCATAGAATCATGCCTGTTTTTAATGCAGTGCTGTCTGGATTTCAGCCTTGTTCCTTGCTCACAGAATTCTCAAGATTCTCTAAATCTATTATTAAACAGTAAATCATCAGTACATAATATCATCAAAAGATTCAAATTTTGCAATTTTATGTTAAGGAACATTATTCTGAAATTGACCATTTTTAGATGTAGTGTTTTGCAGATTGTACTGTAGCCCCTACCTCTATTGAGGAATATAAGAAAAGCATTGTTCCCCACTTATTGAACACCGCTAAAGGCTTTATTTCAGTATTATGGAAAAAAACACAGGGACATTCAGTTGAACACTGGATCAAACAAGTCAACTTTATTATGGAGGCAGAGGAATGGGTTCACACCTGTCAGGAGAGCCTTAAGTATTATGGAAAGTCGGCAACCTGGATAAACTTCATAACCTCCAAAGGGAGCTAGACGTGACTGACTGTTTAATACTAGTATGTGCAGGAACCTCTTAGGTCGTAGTACTTTGCGCTCTGTACTGCTATGCTTTGTGACTTATAATGTTCATGTACAGAAGAATCATGTTTATAATCAGACTCTTGTATCTTTGTATTGCACAAAACTGAAAATAAAAGATTATATAAAATAAGTAAGATATGACACCAGAGGGATTTTCCTGTCTGCATTGAAACAATGACCTTATAAATAATGTGCTGTGGGTTATATTCTTGAGTTGACTAGGGTGAGAAGAAATCTGCCTAGAGTTATAGAAAGTCATAGAAACCCAACGATGCATAGGATCCTCTACTGTTCCACCCAAAGCCTTGGTTGGAGTTCTGCTTTTACGTTGTACTAGCAATTTATATGTATAGCTTGAATTTGAAAAGCTATCGGTAGTTCATCACCTTCAACTGGAAATGGTGTGTAATGTTGAAGATGCTTAGCTGGAGTTATATTTAAATACACTGCATGTGGAGTAGCATGCTCCCTCAAGTGCTGCCGCCTTAGGAGTTAGCTCAAGCCCTTCTACGTTGTGTGATCAATTCACAATATACTAGGTGCCCCACCACCTGCCTGTCTTCTACTTCTACTTCTAGATACATGACATGGCTTATCCTTTACTATATTCAGTGAAATAATGGGCTTTATTAGTTGGAAAACAATGGCAATCCTGAGAATACATGGGTAACAAACACTCATTACAATGCTCAGGCAACAAAAGGGCAATTGTTAAAATACTCAGACAATAAATAGGAAACTGATAGACTACACAGGCAAGAAAGCAATCATAGCACTACATAGGCTACAAACAGGCAATTTGTTACCATATATGAACAAAAAACAGGTGTATGTTTTAATAAGTAAGCAATAAAACAGGCACCTGGAAACAAACCGGCAATCGGTACAATTTGTGGGCAGCAAATGGACAAACGCTGCAATATATGAGCAACAAATGGGAAGAATAAAAAAAATATGTGGGCAGCAAATGGTCAACCATTACAATACACAGGCAGTAAATGGGCAACAACAATATTTGCGCAACAAATGGGCAACTGTTACACCACATAAGCAACAAATAAGCAACAGTTACACAACATGGGTAACAAACAGGAAAGTGTTACTGTAGATAAACCAGCAACCGCTACAAAATGTGGTAAATAAGACAGCAACTGCCACAATATGTAGCAACAAATGGCAAGCCATAATAATACGTGGGCAGCAAACAGGTGAACATTACAATATATGGACTGCAAAAGCCAGTAGTTACAATTAACAAGTGATAACAATGATGATAGGAAGAGTCCAGTCTGCTCCCCGTGCCCTTTCCATGCCTTTACTCCAATTTAAAGTTTCTGTCTTTCATGTACAACTTACTTACAGGACCTAGAGGGTGGGGCTGGAGGAGGGAAGAGCACAGCTACCTACTCTTGACTCTCTCCTCCTTTCTAGTACTGCTTAAATGCTTCCATCACTGCTCCTGTCAACCATTCGGCAGCTGAACCAGAATTATCTCCTGGTAGCCCTGTAGACCTGGTAACCAAATGGATTATCCAAACTATGGTTTTGTTGCCAAATATGTGTGTATAAATACATGCTTAGATGGTTTCTCTGTGGCAGGAAGGCACTGTACAATGCAATCTCCTTGGGGGTTTACTGGCCCAGCATGCATTTTTATGTAGTCAGTTAACAGTAAAAAGCTTCACTTCAGCAGTAAAACAAAACACAAGTTATAGGGTGTACACACGGTCGGACTTTGTTCGGACATTCCGACAACAAAATCCTAGGATTTTTTCCGACGGATGTTGGCTCAAACTTGTCTTGCATACACACGGTCACACAAAGTTGTCGGAAAATCCGATCGTTCTAAACGCGGTGACGTAAAACACGTACGTCGGGACTATAAACGGGGCAGTGGCCAATAGCTTTCATCTCTTTATTTATTCTGAGCATGCGTGGCACTTTTTGCATCGGATTTGTGTACACACGATCGGAATTTCCGACAACGGATTTTGTTGTCGGAAAATGTTATCTCCTGCTCTCCAACTTTGTGTGTCGGAAAATCCGATGGAAAATGTCCGATGGAGCCCACACACGGTCGGAATTTCCGACAACACGCTCCGATCGGACATTTTCCATCGGAAAATCCGACCGTGTGTACGGGCCATTACACTTTAGCAACCGTCCCAAATTGATTCAGTCCCAACAGCTCACAGTTCTGCTCTTTGAACCCTTCAGGTGTTCTTGCAAAGCCAAACAGCCTGCGTCCATCATCTAGAGTTGTTTTAAAAAGTCCTTAATACAGCTTCTTCATGTGAGGTTTCCCAGCCCTTCTATGAGCAGGTATTCTGGCAGATGCATTTGTAGCCAGGGTTGGCCAGGCTGCAAACTCACCCAATCTTTTCCACAGCCTGAACTCCGGGCCCAACAGAGAAATTCTATGATCAGCCAGAGACTGGCTTTTTTTTCCTCAGCAGGCTTACCTGAAGCCCAAGACAGCCTCGATCCACATTTTGGACAACACATATTTCTCATCCACCAACTTGTCTCCATTTTATCCCAGTTTCCCCAGATAAACATATATACACATTTTAGCATACATTAACCTGTAAGCTAAGATTAAAGGACACTATTCTGCAGCCCAGAGGACAAATTAGCCACATACCGTGCAGAATTTGGATCTGTAGATTGATTATATGTAGAAGCCTGCGGCCATGCATGTGAAAGAGATGAGTCAAGGGCCTCACTCTCTGACATTTCCTATACATTCCACCTGCACCGTAACAGGCCAGTACTGTTGCATTGTGCATGTATTGGGTGGCTAAGACAGCACTGCTCAAGAATATTACAGTATTTCATTGGATCAATGCTTAAATTAAAATAAACAGGGAATTATAACATTTGCTATCTTGCAGAGTTTAGCTTGTAGTGTGTTCTTGATGTTCCACATATCCATCTTAAAGACTGGTTTAATGAAGTGGGAAATCTATCATTTATCAATCAAGCAAATGACAGATAATTAATAAGGAGAGCTGAATTTTAGCAGCTGCATGTTGTTCTGATACGTGCTGTGATTGCTTTCTGCTGCTCCCTATTCTGACACACATATAGACTGCTGAATAAAATAATACTTGTCTGCTGTTATAGTGAGAGCAGTAAACGGGGTTTACAATTGGGGTCTTTGAAGATAAAAATAATGTACTTTTTCTCAGCACGTTTGGCTAACTGCAGCAGAGACTACTAGAATGATGTTAACCCAACAGAAAATATCTTGAAAATGACTACATATACTTCTGTTTTCAAAATACAAAGAAGAAACTGTCATTTTCAGGAAAATGTCTGCAAATATTTGTTTTTGAGAAATCTAATTAGTACCAATGATTGTTTATTGTGGGGCAAATCCAAAAAAACAAAACAAAATGTATCTTCAGTTGTTCATAGCACATCAGATTAAAAATGATAAAAAAATTAAAAGATATGTTCGTATTGTTTATTTATTTACAGTTATTTTCAAAGACCATGTGCATTGAGGTTTGTTTTAGGCCCGTTCACATCGATTTTCTGCTTGAAGCTTGCAGCTGTAAAACACTCAACAAGCCAAATCTCATTCATTTAATTGGCCCCTGTTCACATATGAGTGTTCTGTCACCTGAAGCAAAATGCCCGTCGCTCAAAAAAGTACATGAGCTTCTTTTGGCAGATTACAAGCGTTTTTGGCCCCATAGACTTCAATAGAAACGCCTGACTTGAGCTTTTTATGAGCATTTTCTGCTCAAACAGCAGCACTCCACTCCTAATTTCCTTTCCCTCTTCTCCCCCTAGTTCTTTTTATTTATATATATTAATAATACTTATATATAATTGTATATATTTATATATATAATAATTATAATATAATATATATATTAACAAAAACACCTGAAGTTGTAAAACTCTTGCAATATCCTTCTAAATTGTTTTAAAACATTTGTAAAAAGCTGCAAAAATGCCCGAAAAAAATGCCAGTAAATCGCTGCGCTCAGGTGTGAACGGAGCATAAGGGTCCACTCTAGACAGAACTTTTATATCGTGACAATAGATAGAGCTCTCCACATCTACTTGATGGGTGTGAGGCACAATAGGAAGTGACGAAGAAAACGCCTCAATGAGGCCAGATAGAGCAATACAAACATGTTTTCAAGTAGACTGAGGGAGGTTTACAACATTTGTCAAGATTGCGTTGCTGCCTGTGTCCCTCACTTCTTGTCCAAGTGCTAGAACAGAACAGAAAGAGAAGAGAAATAACCTCCATAAAAACACAGACAGCATGGAAACCATTAAGTTTCTATGCCTTTTCCGTGCAATCAATTAAAGTGATACTAAAATCTTTTTATTCGTTAAAAATAACAAACGTGTCATACTTACCTGCGCTGTGTAATGGTTTTACACAGATCCTCCTCTTCTCAGGTACCTCTTCAGTGCTCCTGGCTCCTCCCTCCGGTTGAGTGCCCCCACAGCAAGCAGCTTACTATGGGGGACCCGAGCCAAGCTGTAGCTCCCTGTGTCCATTCAGACACGGAGCCATGGCCTGCCCCTACTCCGTTTCTCTACACATTGGCTCCCTGACTTTGACAGAAATGGGAGCCAATGGCACTGCGCTGCTGTCTCAGCCAATGAGGAGGGGAGTCCCAGGCAGCCGAGCATCTTGTGCAACATTGCTGGATCTATATGGACCTCGGGGTAAGTATTAGAGTGGCTGAGGGGGGCTGCTGCACACAGAAAGCTTTTTATCTTAATGCATAGAATGCATTAAAGTGTTTCTAAACCCACAATAGTAAAATCAGTCGGTATATGCAGTAAATCATGCTTGTTATACTCACTGTGGAACCTTAGGGGTTAAATCTGTGCATTGTGTAAAAGTTTGATCCGGTCTTCTCTGATCCTCCCCTTTTTCCACTGTCCCCAATCCAAATCCTGATATAACAGAGGCTTTAGAGTCGCTTTGCACATGCTCAATGTGGTATGTATTGCTAGAGAGGTTTTTTTTTTTTCTTGGGAGGGTGCATGTGACCAGCACAGGGCCAATCAGCACTGTCCAGAGAGAGAATCAGTGGTCCTGCAACCCCATAGGACAGTCAGAGAGAAATGAAAACTCCTTCTACAAGCTTTAACCAGATGCTGATAGAAGTCAAAGGACTGCTATATACTGCTGATGAGAAAAGGTTTTTTAGCAGTTTATGTTTACTAAAGTAATTGCATTTCCATGTTCTGTACTGTGGGAGACCAGATATATTGAATGCAGGCACCTGGGTTTAGTACCACTTTAAGACCCCTTTCACGCTGGGGTGCTTTTCAGGCCTTTTAGCTCTAAAAATGGCGCCTGTAAAGCATCTGAAAAGCGCGTCTCCTGCCTTCCCAGTGTGAAAGCCTGAGTGTGTTCACACTTGGGCAGTGCACTTGCAGGAGGAGAAAAAAAGCCCTGCAAGCAGCATCTTTGGGGCTGTGCAGGAGCGGTGTATACACTGCTCCTGCACCGCCCCTGCCATTGAAAACGCTTTGCAGGCGCTTCAGCAGCTGTGCTTTTCAGGCTCTTTTAACCCTTTCCTCGGCCGCTAGCGGGGGGTTAAAAGCGCCCCGCTAGCGGCCGAAAAGCACCGCTAGTTTTAGCCCCCCTGCCCCAATGTGAACGTAGCCTAAGATAAAAAACCTTCTGCCTTTACGACCACTTTAAAACAAAAACACGTGGCTGGATAAAGGCTTTGATTATTCCAATATTATATATCTTGAAACTTTCCAAAAACTTGTCCACTTATGGCCTTTCATAGAAGAGAAAAACAAAAATATTACTAGATTTGATTTGATAAGAACAAAAATCAAAGAAAAAAAATTGGTTTTAGGTATGCATCACCGCAATTGTTAAAAATAAGTAATCACAGATAATACAATACAGTTTCCTATTAACCATTGCATATTACACATTCAGTGATAAGACCATTGCACTCTGACTAGTACTTCTAGACACATAGGAGGAGATTTACTAAAATTGGTGCATGCAGAATCTGGTGCAGCTGTGCATAGTAGCTAATCAGCTTCTAGGTTTTGTTGCCAAAGCTTAATTGAACAATGTGAAGTTAGAATCTGATTGGTTATTATGCACAGTGCACCAAGTTCTGTGTGCACCAGTTTTAGTAAATCCCCCCCACAGTTTGAATGCTTCACGTTGCTTTGTAGCTATGTGTCCTTCCACCTAGTGAAGAAACAGTAGGTGTGGTGCTGGAGGCTGAGTGAGGAATATGAGACTTTTTCCAAAGCACAGAGGGGACTAATGTAGTACATTGCCAGATCTAGGGGGGTGCTGGGGGTAGCCTAGATTTCAGCTGTGACCCCACCTACAACCCCCCCCCATGGAAGTTGTGCCCAGGCAGGGTTGCAAACCCATTTATCAGGGGAAGCAGTTTTTAGGGCCAGCTGGCTGCATCTGTCATGTTTCAGTGTCTCACAGACTCCAGCCAATCCCCAGCTCTACATAGACAGGAGAGGAGAGAGAACTCAATCTTCTCCAGCTCCTCCCTCCTCTCCTCCTGTGTCTGCCTCGGCCAGTGCTGTGCCTCAGAAAGGGGATGTGTGGGCGGGAGATATTAAGTACAGCAGCTGGAAGCTACATCTTTGCTGTATGAATGATGATAGTGCCTGGATATACAGATCACAGCTTGGGGTGAGTGAACACTGAGCACTGCTCTATTACTGAACTGTGTCCACCTTCCTCCCCTCTCTCCCCCTCCCTGTTCTTGGAGCTTTCAGAGTTCATTTCTTTCCAATCATTTTATTTGTTTTTTTGAGAATACAGACAAAAAACAGGGGAGAAACGTATGCAACATTAGAGTATATTAGCCAGGATTGGCCAGTCCAGGAAAGGAACGCATTAATGACAACTGATCATATATTAACAGGAAGAAAACATTAGTACATAACCTGTATCTATATATATACATGCTTGTTTAGTTACAGACGTTTTTCAGTTTCAAATTTGTACAATGGATAACCTGACAAAAGCATCAGTTAAGTAAACCAGGTCTGGCCAGGGTATCTACCTAGGGGCAGAGGGGGTGGGGGAAGGGGTAGGGGAAAGAGCGTGGGGGATAAAGGAAATGACTTGGAAGAATATAGAAGAGATTAAGGGGGACACACAGGGGAAAGGGATTAACTGGAGGGATGGGGGGGGGAGGAGTGAGATGGGGTAGAAGTGTAGATACATGAAAAGTAAAAGAGCTAAGGATTTAAGGAATACCCCATCTTTCTCCATCAGCAGGGTTAGAAATTACAGTGTAATATGGCTGTTATTCATTATCTGGGTACATTCCTTGCAGCGATGATTTCATGCCCAGGGGCACCTGAAGAAGTATTGGGGATGGCTCACAAGCTACCAGTTAGATAAACTGATGTTGTTTTTCCTCAAGTTTGTGATGCTTCTGTTCAACCGCTTCCTGTCCATTATCCCTTTAAGAGCTCCTTTACATGAGCTTTGGTCTCTGAAGAGCGATCTGTGTTCAGATCACTCTTCAGAGAGCATTTGGCAGGCAGTGAGGAAGTGTTGTCACCTCCACACCACCTGCTGTAATCCCTGGAACTCCACATACTACATACTGCAACCACATTGCATGCAGTTGTGGGGTGCTTGCAGAGCAGCCCCATTCACTTGAATAGAATGCGGTCATCAGGCGCTGTGCCCACAGAAAGCAACAGAGGATATAAATTCTGTCACAAAACCATGGCCATGATGCAAAGCATCTCAGTGGCAGCATGTGTACACCCCAGCCCTGTGTTGTCAACCATCTGTAAATTTACAGATGATTTGTGAAAAATAGGCATTTTTCTGCTGTCAATAAATGCCTGTGGACAGGAGAAAAGTGGCTGTAAAAAAAAAAACCCTTGTCAGCTCTGAAATGTACATGCACAGCACCAAAGCCATCCGAGTAGAGAACTTCCAGGCATGGCCTCAGGCAGTAGGGCGGGTCGGGTGTGTGCCTGCCTAGTGACATCTTGCACTTATCAAGCATGGCTTATATTCACACACCCCACTGTTTGCTAATCGACTGGCTCTGGAACTGCGCATTTTAGAGTCAGTGACAAGGAGATTTATTTAAAACCTTTCCATGGCAGCCACCTGCCAGTGGTGAAGGTATGTGTAAACATGGCAGCCATCAGAAATTTTTGGATTTTTGGGCCACTTACATAGCTTTAGGCCTGTGCCCCCCCCCCCCCCCCCCCAGCTTGCCCACGGGCCATCCCACCAAATCACACTGGCCACCTCACCTATACGCACTCAGCCCCCCCCGTCCTGAATATATGCCAGCCCCCCTCACACCTGTATATATGCCAGCCTCCCACCTGTATATATATGTTAGCCCCACTCATACACAAATCTGTAAACACACAAGCCTCTGCCCTCTCCCTTTCCTTCACAGCCCCTACTTGTAAAGGAAATCTTCCTACCTTGTCCCAGCTCGTTTTCACAAAGCTGACATGTTGCTGACTCAGAGGAGCACAGTATGGGCAGCTCACACGAGGGGTGCACATGCACATAGTAGCCAGAGGTGGCAGTAAAAAGCTTGATATCTGAGCTCAATGACGCAGAAAGCAGCAGAAGCTGCACGATAATTTCTATAGTGCACAAAATGGCTCCCCTTCACCCGTCCTGCCTTCTTCTGGCCCGGACGGGCCCCTTACAGTTGTATTGGTTGTACCCCCTGATGGCGGCTCTGTGTGTAAAGGGGCACTCTGCTGGGCTCTGCTGATAGGGGCGATACTCTGCTGTAAGGGGGGACTCTGCAGACTCTGATGTAAGGTGGTGGCCCTCTGGGGACACTGATGTAAGGTGGGACTTTGGAGACATGGATGTAAGGGAAGACTCTGAACATGGTGCTCATTCTGACTGCTGCACTCTATAAGTTGCTTGGTTTTTTACTTAGTCCTGACCCTGCACACTGTACATTATGTTGTACATAGACTTGACCAAGATGTCTCAACTGTTTCTGGCTTTAATAAAGTTCTTCTTTAAAGTGTAAGTTCACCTTTAGAGAAAATTTGCAAGGTGACCTAACACTGGACCCCTCCCCACCTCCCCTATCCTGCTATACATACCTCCCATGATCCTACACTGTTATGTTTCTGCATGCTGCTCGACCAGTCAGGGAATATGAAATCACTGCAGCTTTATCCCCTCTCCTTGCCGTGCTGACAGGATGGGCTAGACAGATTCTGATTGGTCAGTGCCATTCATGTGATAATGCTGATTAATTATAATCCATCTGGTCTGTACTGGCTGCACAGTATGGAGAGGAGATTAAGTTGCAGGGATGTCAAATCCCCTGACCAGTGGAGTGATATGTGGGACAGTGCAGGATCATGGGAGGTAAGTACAGAGGGACTGGGGGAGGTAGGGAGGTGGTCCAGTGTTAGGTCACTGTACAGACTTTTTGTAAAGATGAACTTACACTTTGAGGTAGGCTCAGTAAAGCAGCCCATACATCAGTCATTTTGTTTTTGTTCAACCAACGTTTTGAGCTAAAAAAAAAAAAATAACTTGATTCCCACATCCACACATTTGACACTGCCCTCCTTTCTCTACACATGTTGACCTCACATCCTCTGCCCCCCTGACATTTTTTACTGCACCCTCACATTCGCCCGGCTATATCCAGCCCTTGTGTAGTGTCTCATCATCACACACAGCAATTTCTTTCACAATAAAAAACAGGCATGCAGTGTCCTGTTGAGAAGATAAGAGATGGGATTCTCACTTTCCATCGGCCTCCAGGTCTCTCCTGTTGGCGTACACATTGCATACTGTAATGTTAAAGCTTCTTCTCTGCATTGTTTCCCAAGTGCCCATACCAGTAACCCCAACAAGCATTAGAAAAAGGGGTGCAAATTTCAGACTGAAGGTTAATGCCAGTTGTCGAGGGTGGATTTATAAGCAGTGCCTAATGCAACTCTAGTTATTTTAACTTCCCGCATACATGTGATCTCATTGCACTAGATTAATGTCATCATGGTGCAGAAATTATGATGTTGGGCCTTCTAAAAAAAAAAAAAAGGTATCCTATTGTACCTGCCTGATCAGCAGTATAACTATTAGCACAATCTTGTCCATATATTATCTTCACTGAATATTTATAATGTAGGATAATTTGTGAAGGTTTTCTCAAGTACAAGAGCATTAAGCTCAATTAGTCCATCCTCTTACCACACAGGTACTCTCCTCACATTAATAACCAGAAGTTCCTATTCAAAGTGAGGTTATTCTGCTGTGCTGATGAGCATTGTGACTTGATTAATACAAACAGATATCTGAAAATACATCCCTGATTAATTAGGCTATGTTAGTATGCTAATGATGAAGCAAAAATGATTATACAAGTGCATGTTCGCTTATTATTCTAAATGACCATTTTGAGTAAAATAGTGCAATTATATTGTAGAATTGTTCCATCGCCTTGTTATTAACCTCTGTACAATGTATTTATATAGGGTGTAAATATTGTATACATTTGCATTCTCTTGTTACATACTTCTTTCAGCTTTCATAAAGGTTACATTGTGAATAATATCTAATTGGCTTACTGGTGGTGTATAGTCTTACATCTTATTAAACTCTCATTGCTTTTGTTCTTTTGTGCTCTTTGAAAGCAACATGATCTAAACTGGACTCCATCTTTTTAAGAAAGTATACACTGTAAACTCTTAAAGAGTTAGGATATGTCTTAGTGATCCCGACTTGGTGGCTACTCGCCAACGACAGGCTTGCTAAAACACTGCTCAGCTGCTGCTATGGCATTGCTCCCTAGCTTACAAGAATGCAGCAGAATCTCATTTGCTAGGAAGGGAACAGTAAATAAAAACCTCATTGTTGAAGGTCAGCAAGTCCCGGTTACTTACCCTACTGTTAAATGGCACAGACTGCCGTAGACTGCAAGAATCTGAGCTTATCAGATTGGATCCGTTAATACAGTAGTATTCTGTGGTGATAAAAAGTAACAATAATGTTTTTTGTTCAGTTCTAATTTATACATTTTTAAAAATATGTTTGATATCTTTTTTTTTCCCTATATGTATGAAGTATAATTTTCACAAATAAGCATTGTTTATAGGGCACACCCATAACATAGGATTCCCCAAGTGGTTTAGCCTGCCTGTGAAATTCTTACCTCCTGTCAGGGCTGGGCTCCTGCTACTTTACGGGCAACTCTTTTCTTTCAGTGCTCAGAAGCTGCTCAGCTGTCGGTTACCACAGTGACTCACATGATTACCATTTACCTGCCTCATTAGTCCAGCCTACAGCCAGACCCTTTTTGCTATTTAAGCAGCTTAGCTCATTTCCTACTTGTGTGTCCCTTCCTGTGCTCCTGTGTATGACTTGGCCTGGCTGACTTCCCTTCTGATGCCTGTTCCTGATTTTTGCTCCTGAGTACACTGACTTCTGGTTTCCTGGCCCGGCTCGTCTGATTACCTGCTCAGGCATCCAAACCCTGGCTTCTGTTTTTTGACTACGTTCCTGAACTGTGTTATTTTTATCATTTCATTAAAGCTGTGATTTTTAACTGCACTTTCTGTCTCCGTCTGGTTTATGGTTCCTGACACTTCCTTGCTGCAGTATATAATAGACTGCCATGTTACGTATTGGATTGAATAAGAACACTGTGTGGAGTACTAAGGACATTGCACTTTATGTGTAGACATTTAAACATATTTTTGTACTATAAGGAGATCATTTTTGCACTTTGTCAGATATTTTACACTTTATCAGATTTTGTATGTCGATATCAAATTGTCATTGTTTATTTATTGATTTAGCGCTGCACTAATTGTTTTTTGATTCCTATTGTCACATTATAAGGAAGTGTGGGGAGTGTTGGCAGCTTTATTTGATATATATAGCAGCTCATCAGATAGCTGTACCTGGGGACTGCGGCCTGGTTCTAGCTTGCTGCTATTCCATCCCCATCATCAGGGGCCCTGGTGAAGAAGCAGGCTGGGGCTTAGGCTCTGCACCCTAAGTTGAAGTTCTACAAGGACACACTGAAAGACACTTAGAAAGCTGACAATGGGTTTTTTATTTCGGACTCGCTGGGACTGGTTTTCTAGAGGAAACTGCACAAGAGCATTGAGAAACTGACATGGCATACTAGTATTGTAGGTTTGCATGAGCCCACAGATGTTCATTTACCCATTAAAAGCAATAAAAAACACAAAGAATTTGAATGTGACCAGCACTACAATTAGGCCCCATTCACACGTGCGGATCCCGGGAGGATCCGTTTTTGGAAATCCACTTGCTCAGCGGGGATCGCTCCGTTTATCCCCACTGAGCCGGCAGATGACTAGTCCATCTCTTCAAACTGTGCAGAAACGGACCGGTCAGATCGCCACTTTCCTCTATGGGGGGATTGGATGAAAATGGACTGTCTGTCCGTTTTCATCCGATACGATCCGCAGACAGATGGAAAAATAGAGTTTTCCTCCGTCATCAGTTTCGGAGCATAGCAGAGACTGATGTCATCGGATGTCAGTGGATGTTCATCCGCTGACATCCGCTATCCCATAGGGATACATGAATGTCCGTTTTTCATCTGAAAACGGATGGATAAAAAAACGGACATTCCGCCCGTGTGAAAGGGGCCTTACTCAGTTAAGCTATGAAAGATGCCTGTGGCTAACAGAGTAGAAGCTTCACAAAACCTGTATTCTGTGTAGTGTAAGTACAGGGATTTATCATCAAAAAATATATTTGCTAAAAGCAACATTTGAAATTGTGTAACCCCTCCCCTCCTTTCCCGCAAAGCATTCTCTGTTGCCTTTTTTACTTTTTGGTCATTTTTTTACAGTCATTACATGAAATCAGTCAGCACTTTGTGCAGGGTGTCTAAATATGTCTATTCAGTCCAATACCAGAGTTAAACCTAGTGCATTCAGTAATCAGCTCTCAGAAACAGATCTGGCCCGAAAAAACAGAAACACAGGAGTCAAATAAATCTAAAGGTAAAGTGATGGAGATGAATGTAATAAAGTCACATGGCTCAGTGTATTTTTAAGAAAATATGGGTGAGAAATGTAAATGTCTCTACTAATACTCTGATATTCCCAACTCTGGGAATCACACTGTCCATGTCTGGTGTATAATAAAAGAATCATCCACTTAAGAAATAAGAGGGAAAATGAAATTATGACGTGGAAAAAACAGGTTGGCAAAAGTGTTTCCCTTCAATTAGGATTCCTGCATTCCTAGGCATGATGATGTGTAACCTATGCATAATTCTGGACATGAACATTTATAGAGCAAAACAGAGAGCACAGTCAAGAATCCTCTTCTTGCCTCATTAACATCTCATTAGTACTATGGGCCATTGCACATGATAGCAATGTAATGGAAACAGACGCCTAGGATAGCGCAACCTCAGTTGGCTTCAGTGCTGTGATTAACAACTGTTGAAGTTAATGCTATTAAATGCTAGAAACATTGCTCAGCAAATCTTGTCTGGAGTGAAAATTATTGAGCAATGGAGAATGGCTGTAAACTGAAATCTTACAGAACCGAAGACATCATATATGTGGCAGGTTGTTTTAATCATCTCTGCACTGATTTACTACGTGTTAGTACATGGATGGGAATACATTAACACTAAGCCTATCATAGTGTAGAACCTATTGGTGGTGATCCAGCTAACATCTGTTTCTACTGAACTGTGTTCCTTGCTATTGAAGGTATAATAGAAAATATAAAAAATACTTAGCACTTCTGCTTTGATCTTTACAGTGACGGTGTTGGCTATATTCCATGAGCTGAATGTGGATACTGATCTGTATACCTTACTGTTTGGAGAGAGCGTTCTGAATGATGCAGTTGCCATTGTCCTCACTTAGTAAGTATGTTAAAAAAAGAGAAGGTGTTCAAAATTTGCCTATAAAGTCCCAATGGGGGAATGTTTTTTACATTTTCTTAGTAAGTATGTTTGACTTTGTAAAGTGCTTTAGTGCTTTTGTTGCTCACAGTAGCCTAATCTATAAAAATGGAAATTCGTATTAACCAGCAATTATTAAACATTTGTTCTTCAACTGTACTTTGCATTTGGAGGTTTACAGTTGAATTGTTGCTACTTCACAAGACCATATAGTTTACAATCAGATTACGCAATATTTTTTAAATATACCAACAACTATGTAGTGCGAGGACCCACCTGAATACAAATTAAATATCCAAATGATATTCATCTTGGATTCTTTATTTAGAACAGGGTGGTTTCACAAGTTTTATACCTGCCTTTAACTTTTAATGACTCACTTCACTATTACTGTGTACCTGTAGTCCCTGGACTAAAATTTGTGATTTAAATAGTAAAAACACATATTATTTTAGGGAGTCTTCCTCTGGAACAAAATTGAAGGAGTGATTTAACTTAATGGACAGCAGTCTTTTTTCTACCTTATTAGTTATGCGTATAGGGGCACAAGGCATTTTTGCACTATTGGCACAATGTTTTTCCCTGACCAAGCTATTTGATGTAGAGAAATGTGTTATGAAGAGGACGTTTGATTTTTAAATAAATGTTGATCCTGCCCCCTTCCCCTGTCCCCTTATTCCCTTCCCATAACCTTTATGAAGTTTGGTGATATATCCCTTGTAGTTTAGGTAGTTACCCGGCCAATTTTATTTTGTCCATCTGGTTGTAGGCCATGCCTGGGTCATTATTATAGCCTCTGGGGCCTCTCTGTTGACCCCGGTCTTCTTTATTCTCTCTTTTCATTTTGAACATATTTGCATTCTTATGCTGCACTTCATCTGTACTTTTTGGAAACTCCCACCTGTCACCTCTTTCTGAGACTTTCATGTTTCCTGTCGGTACTCGCTTGCAGTGCAAATTGTAATTTCTTGGGTGCTCATTGATGCTGTGCAGACCTTATTGTATTACCATTGATTATGCAAGTCTGCCTTTTCATGTGACCTAGTGGTGCACTTTTTTTGCACATGTTTGAAAATGCGACTTTTTGTTAACTATAGGAATTACAAAAAAAAAAAAATGAAATGTTCATGCACTATATATTGGAAGTTGAGTAAAAAGGCAGGTTAGATATATAATGAACTTCTAGTGGATAGGAACACCAAAGCAACTGTCCCTTTTCCTTTCCCCTATGGGGTTCAGATGTGTTCTACAAAGTTGATCAAATTAGGTAGACTGTTTTATAGAGCATTATATAGAAATATCCCCTCTGTTGAACTCCATAACTTATTAGTAATAGGTAGTTAGTTATACAAGGCAAAACTAGATGTATAATGTCATTTTAATATTTAAAAGAAGGTTAGGTATAAGTCCAGGGGATGTAGAGACATATAAATGGAGAGATATATTATCTTTATCAGGAAATAGTCTCTTGCCCTGTGTAGAATGCTAAGTGTAATATTTTCAGTACATTTTATTAAAGTGTTCAGACTGATAACACTAGACAGATTGATAAGAATTTAAAAAAACTTTGACAGCAGCTTATGAGATTCCACATTTAATTTGCAATCTTGCCATAAAAAATAACAGCTAAAATCTAGTTATGAAGCATACATGTTGTACACATTTTTTCAATGCATTTTACATATTACAGATATGTTTAAAATTGTGTAGCTTGGGCACTCTGATGTAGTTTGGATTCTCTTTGCAGTATGAAATGGAGGAACTCCTCTGTATACCCAGCACCAAACACTTGCGTTCATCTGTATTTTCAAGCCCATCTTCAGGCAAAAGCTGAACTCAATGAATGCACAAACAGATACATATACACTTAAAATACATATATAGGAGCCATTAGACCCACCAAACAATTTATATTTATGTCTATCCTGTCCTGAGATTTAAACAGCCCTTTCAGATTGCACAGCCCCGTTTACCTAATTTTTCTTTGCTGCAGTTAAGCAACAAAGCTTGATCACCTCCCTGTCTTCAGACTTTGGAGAGAGAAGGAGTATCTACAAATGGATGAACTCCTCTTTCTCCTTTTTATCCTTGAACTAGTTTCTTGATAATGCATATAAATGCAGATGTCCAATTGTCCCTAAGTATTGCCCCTCCCTCTCCTAGTCTGAGGCTTCTGTAAAGTAGATTAAAGTGATTGTAAAGCTTCCATTTTTTAAATTAAAACAATAAACATGTCATACTTACCTGTCTGTGCAATAGTTTTGCACAATGCAGCCCAGATCCTCCTCTTCTGGTGTCCCCCACCGGCGTTCTTGGCTCTTCCTCTTCAAACCAGCATCAATTCTTACACTTGCACACTTTGTACACTTGCACAAAGTCAGGGATTTTGTAGGATTAGAGACAGGCGTATGCTTAACCAACTATACCAAACAGGTGCTGTGGTTCATCAATTTCATATGCAGATTGAAACACAGTTATTAACTTATCATTTAGCTGTAATAGTAAGTAGTTTGTTTGCTGAAGGTTTATAGAGCGGTACAATAATGAGTGTCTGCAGGCAACAGTGAGGCATGGTGAAGGTTCATTGCAAGTTTGGGGCTACATTTGGAGTTTGAGTTTTGATCAGGATCAATGGTGTCCTCAGTGCTGAGAAATACAGGCAGATTCCTTATCCATTATGCCATACCAGGGAGGTATGTGATTGGCCCCAAATTTATTCTGCAGCAGGAGGATGACCCCAAGAATACAGCCAATGTCATTAAGAACTATTTTTAGCATAAAGAAGAACAAGGAGTCCTGGAAGTGATGGTCTGGCCCCCCACAGAGCCCTGATCTCAACATCATCAAGTTTGTCTGGCATTACATGAAGAGACAGAAGGATTTGAGGCAGCCTACATCCATAGAAGATCTGTGGTTAGTTCTCCAAATGTTTGGAACAACCTACTTGCCAAGTTCCTTCAAAAACGGTGTGCAAGTGTACCTAGAAGAACTAATGCTGTTTTGAAGGCAAGGGGTTGCCACACCAAATATTGATTTAATTTGGATTTATCTTCTTGCACTTACTTTCCATTTTGTTAATTGATAAAAAAAAAACAATTAACACCTCTATATCTGCAAGCATTCTTAATTTTTTCACACCTGCCTAAAACTTTTGCACAGTAGTGCATATATTTGAAAATTGGTTAAGACTGATGTACTGACTGCCCATCTCATTTCTTGAGGTCTCGAAAATGCAAGGACAGTACAAGTACCCCAAAATGATCCATTCATGGAAAGTAGACCGTCTAAGGTATTTAGTAAGAGGCATAGAGAGTTTTTTAAGTTGTACGTTTTTGCCACTTTTTTGGAAAACAAAGAAATTAAATATATTTTTTCCCCACAAAGATTTAATTTTAACACGTTATGTCTCACACACAGCATAGGCATACTTACAATTACACCCCAAAACACATTCTGCTATCCTCCCAAGTTTTGGGTTAACACATGTGTGACACTTTTTCATTGCCTAGATGCATAGAGGGGCCCAAAATCCAAGGAGCACCTTTGGGCTTTCAAAGAGCATAAGTTACACATAAATTACACATCTAATTTTCTGACTACCTATCACATTTTAGGAGGCTTTGGAGCAACTGGACAGTGGAAACACCCACAAAATGACCCAATTTTGGAAAGCAAACATTCCAAGGTCTTTGCTAAGGGGCATAAAGAGTTTTTTGAAAAATTCATTTTTTGCCACAAGTTTTTGGAAAATTATTATTTTGTTTTTGTTTTTTACACAAAATTGTCAATTAATAAGATATTTTTAACACACATCATCTTAGAATTACAACCCCAAAACACATTCTGCTACTCCTCCGGAATATGGAGATACCAAATGTGTGAGACTTTGGACTTTCAAAGAGCATAAGTTACACATAAATTACACATCTAATTTTCTGACTACCTATCACATTTTAGGAGGCCTTGGAGCAACTGGACAGTAGAAACACCCACATAATGACCCAATTTTGGAAAGCAAACACCCCAAGGTACTTTCTAAGAATCATAATAAGTCTTTTGAAGACTTTATTTTTTTTGCCACATATTTTTGGAAAATGCAGAATGAAAATGATTTTTTTTTATGCAAAGTTGTCAATTTAGTAAGATATTTCTCATCTACAGCATGGGCATACTTATAATTACAACTCAATACACATTCTGCTACTCCTTCTGAATATGGCAGTGTTACATGTATGAGACTATTTTAGTGCCTGGACTGATTACATACCATACATTGTATCCTGTGTATCACACAAATGAACCAATTGTATCAAAAGCAAGGAAATATAGCTCAGTGTAGCGTCACCTATAGCAGTCCCAATTCATATAAGCCAGGCAAACCTAGCCTACTGGTACGTGGATCCCCCCCCCAGGAATGCCATTTTCGCTGGCTAGGAAGTACAGGAGGCTAACAAAAGGAAATACAGGAGAACAGAAAAGTTTCTGTAGTTCCAGGAGTGCCGTTGTCTGCAGGGGATGGCTGAGACTGGTGTCATGCAGGAACATAGTCAGTGCAGATGGGTGATGCACATGCAGAGACATGGTCATCATATGCACAAAGGAATGGCGACAAGAAGCTTCCTGAAGATGCATGATTGGATGCGAAACGCGTAGAGGCTTCTGGGTAATGCCAATGTCACTTCCTGCCTTAACCCGCACCGAGGCTTGGCTTGGACCGCACGCTGATCCCGGGAGACGGAACGATGCTAGTGGGCCCTACAAAGCATTGCTGGAAAGATTTGCTGGTCTATAGGCACTATATTTGTGAGTGTAAATTTTATATACCTATTTTATTGATTGAATAAATTTTAACATGTTGCATAATGATGGCTGTCTACTTTTTATGAGATCCTGAGATTAATGTCGAGGTGCAAGGAGTGATTACTGGCAACCAATTTGGGAATCTTCAGACATGCTTATGTGAGTGGGAGTGGTTAACCCAGCATTAACCAAAGGCGCATTTTTTCCTTGTTTCTGGTGAGTATCCATTTTAGAAGGTGGTGGTGTTTCACGAATTGATGAAAAGTTTTCCAGCCACAGATGTGAATTTGTGCATGTGGGTTTCAGATAACCAGCTTGTGAAGAGGCTTATTGGGACTGTTTGTTGCACAAATTATTTTTTATTTTTACTATTTTAGAAAATTTAGTTTTGATGAATTAATTTATTAATAATTTTTGATGAATCACAATCACAGAAAAAAATTGTTCACGTTTTTTGTGGTAAGACACATATTTTATTTAGGGTCAGCGCTTGTTACACCTTTCACTGTAATAGTCAAGCAGTTAACCCCTGCAGTGTGGGTGGACATTTTATTTTATGCGTTTTGTGGGTTTTTTATATATATTTTTTTATATATGAGAGAATCACCAGAAAAGTACAGCTGTTCCACTGTGTATAAATAAAAAAAGTTGCAATTGTAGAAGACATTTCACTTATCAGTATGGAAGACAAATAACGCTGAGTAATCCTTTCTTATTTCATTTCTTCCCCAGACAAATTCCTCTAGGATAAACTGATCAGCTTAAGAAAAACATTTTCTCTTCATGTCTGAATGAAATTTACCTGGCATTACAAACTATTCATATCCTTGTAACAAAAGACTTCCTAGGTTTTTCTTCTTTTTTTTTTTTTTAATAAATACAAGATTTGCAAGACTGGAGCTTTTAGGCTCCATTAGTGCATCAGATTATCTGTTTACAAGGTCCATATATTTTCAGCATTACTTGTGTTTAATACAAGGCTTTGTGTGAAAAATATATATTTAATTTCAGAAGTTGCCCGAGCAGCAAAGGACAGGAAACACCACTCTTTCTGTTACACTTTATGGCTCTGACTCGCATCATTTGTTATCCTGATGTTTAATAAATTACTTGCTCATTGGTTCTCCTCTCACAGCAAAGGCAATATTGTATTAGAGAGCCCAACTCCAGGATTAACAACCCCCTCAAGCCTCCAGCTCCCACCCTCCTCCAACTAATTGGTATAAAAAAACCTAAATGCCCATTTTACTTAACCGAAGCCCTGATCACATGATGATACATCTGTCTTCTTTCTAGTTCCTGTGGTCTTTCTTTGGATGTCTTTGGATGTTCACATCACTATTTATCTACTATCACTGCTTATGCTGGCTCAGTATAGCCCCAGAGGCAGGAAAACTCGCAGAAACAGTGGCCAGTGTCCAAGCAGATAAGAAACAGAGAGACATGTCAGGTCCCCAGAACAGGATATTAGCTTTGCTCATAGAGAAAACTGTGACTTTGATGCATTAGACCGCAAAATGGCTTCGAACATAGGTAGGCGATTGATTTGCCCAAAGAGCTACATGAGAAACTGGGACTGTTGTGGAGGGCCAAACTTAAAGTGGTTGTAAACCCTCTCCTATACCCAGTGAAGTGAACTGATACACAGAGATTGAACAAATCTCCCTACATAAGTTTTACATGTATATCTGCAGTCTTTCCAATTCTACAATCTTTAGAAAGTGTGCATTGTGTTAGAAATCTGGTTTCCTCTTCCAGCTGTGGGTGTGGAGTCTGGGCATACACTGTGCGAGAGCTGATTGGAGAAGATGTACACCCCCCCTCCACATAGGCAGAGGAACAAAGGAACATACAGAGCGGTACTTTGAATAGACCAGCTCTCTGGTTATCTATCTCTAAGAACCGTCCCCAACACAAATTTTCAGCTGCTGGTATCTTGTGTGTCGGAGAACTTGTCAGAAGTGACTCTGCTGATAACAGAGGAACAGAGCAGCAGAAAGACACTGCACTCAGAGCTTTGGAGAGAAATAAGTAAACACTACAGATATATGTGCCCAGGTCAGATTTCATGAATGGGGTTTACAACCACTTAAATTCTTAATTTTGGACCTGAAAAGGTTTGTAAGTACATAAACATATAGAAAACAAATGTATCAATATACAAAAGATTATAAAATCATATAAATCCAAGATTAAAATCAGACATTTTTTAAAACCATCAATGACAATTTCATGCGGTCGTAATGAATGTACAGTGGTTTCCATTCAACATGTTTCACCATGAAATGGCTACTTCAGGAGACTCATGAAGCCCTGTACAGAACATCACTATAAACAGAGAGAAAATAACACTATAGATTAAATTCATAGACTTCATACCAATATTAATGTATAGAAATACAAACATCGATGCATAAAAATACAGACTCCATCTTATGTATTTATACAGTCAAAATCATAATTAATAGGTCAGCTGATAGATCATCTTACCCTGGATGCAAACATGATTCCATAAACCAATGAAGACGTTAACACCTAACAGACTGCATTTTAGGAGTATCAGTGTGTCATAAAAGAAGAATAGACCATTAATGGAGCCTAATGCCGCGTACACACGGTCGGACTTTCCGGCATACTTGGTCCCGGCGGACCAGAGTCCGCCGAACAATCCGACCGTGTGTAGGCTCCGGCGGACTTTTCCGGCGGACTTTTTCCCAAAAGCCAGCCGGACCTAGATTTGAAACAAGTTTTAAATCTTTCCGTCGGACTCAGTTCCTGGCGGAAAGTCCGCTCGTCTGTGTGCTGGTCCGATGGAAAGCCCGCTCGGGAAGCCCCTACGCCGAAAAAAACAGCGTGGGGTCCCCCCTAAATTCCATACCAGACCCCGATCCGAGCACGCAGCCCGGTCGGTCAGGAAAGGGGGTGGGGACGAGCGAGCGCCCCCCCTCCTGAACCGTACCAGGCCGCATGCCCTCAACATGGGGGGGTGGTGCTTTGGGGGAGGGGGCGCCCTGCGGGGCCCCCCCACCCCAAAGCATCTTGTCCCCATGTTGATGAGGACAAGGGCCTCTTCCCGACAACCCTGGCCGTTGGCTGTCAGGGTCTGCGGGCAGGGGGCTTATCGGAATCCGGGAGCCCCCCTATAATAAGAGGGCCCCCAGATCCCAGCCCCCCACTCTATGTGAATGAGTATGGGGTACATGGTACCCCTACCTATTCACCTAGGGAAAAAGTGTCAATAATAAAACACACTACACAGGTTTTTAAAATAATTTATTAAACAGCTCCGGGGGGGGGTCTTCCGGCTTCGGGGGTCCCTCCGGTTCCTCTTCTCCCGGTGTTCCAGTTCTTCAGCCAGCTCCTCCGCTGTCTTCAGGCCGCTCTCTTGCCAGCGGAGGTCCGGACTTCTGGGCTTCTTGTCTTCTTCCCTCTTCTCTTCTCCAGATGTTGACACGACGCTCTCTCCGGCTGGACTGCTCTCTGAGGGCTCTGTTGTGACTTATATAGGCGGAGACCCCGCCCCCTTATGATGTCACAGTCCCTGGGCATGCTGGGACTGTGACGTTTTAGGGGCCATGGTCAACATCATCATTTCTTTGCTATAAAATTAGATAGAACCCCCAAACATTATATATGTTTTTTTAGCAGAGACCCTAGAGAATACAATGGCAGTCATTGCAACTTTTTATCTTGCACGGTATTTGCGCAGCAATTTTTCAAACGCGTTTTTTTTAAAAAAAAAACAGTTTCATGCTTTAAAAAAAAACAAAACAGCAAAGTTAGCCAAATTTTTTTGCATTGTGTGAAAGATGAAGTTACGCCGAGTAAATAGATACCTAACATGTCACGCTTCAAAATTGCACACGCTCGTGGAATGGCGCCAAACTTTGGTACTTAAAAATCCCCATAGGCGACGCTTTAACATTTTTTACTGGTTACATGTTTTGAGTTACAGAGGAGGTCTAGGGCCAAAATTATTGCTCTCGCTCTAACGTTCGCGGTGATACCTCACATGTGTGGTTTGAACACTGTTTTCATATGTGGGCGGGACTTACGTATGCGTTCGCTTCTGCGTGCGAGCTCACGGGGACAGGGGCGCTTTAAAAATTTTTTTTTTTTTTTTTTTATTGTTAATTTTACTTTTATTTTTATTTTTACACTTTAAAAAAATTTTTTTTTTTTTTTGATCACTTTTATTCCTATTACAAGGAATGTAAACATCCCTTGTAATAGGAATATGACACGATCAGTCCTGTTTACAGTGAGATATGGGGTCAATAAGACCCCACATCTCACCTCTAGGCTGGGAAGCCTAAAATAAAAAAAAAAAAAAAAACGATCGCCGCTTCACAGCCGAAGCGGCGCCGTTTTTTTGAATGCAGAGGCCGGGCGTGACGTCATAACATCGCGCCCGGCCTCCGAACGATCATAGAGACTCCATCTGGTCCGCCGGAAATCTCTATGGTGAACATCCGGCGCCGGCGGATCCGCTATCCGAATCACCGATCGCTGAGGTGAGTCGGTAGTAGCACTGGAGGGCGGCGGGAGGGGGGGGACGTCCCCTCCCGCCGCCCATAAGAATGATCAAGCGGCGGAACAGCCGCTATGATCGTTCCTATGGTGTACGGAATCGCCGGCTGAAAATGCCGGTATCTGAATGATGTCTGTAGCCTCAGACATCATTCAGATATAAGCCCTGAAAGTCGAGGACGTCATATGACGTCCTCCGGATGTCAAGCGGTTAAAATGATTCATTATGTTAACCTATGTTTATTTTTATGGTTACAATATTATACTGTAAACCCACAGTCTCAGATGGTTTGCTGGAGAAGGCTCTTATAAATTATTGTAGTTTTAGAAAATCCCCAGCTACACAATCCACCAACAACAAGATAGTGCCAAACAATCACAGTTTGAATAAGTAGTTGATGCAAGCCTACATCAGTAAGGAACTCTGTTAAACAGACAAATAAAAACAATGTTTGAAGAATGTGTATGGACAATTTGGAGCATATTGGAGGTGTTAATACGCTCGAATTTGTCCGTACAAATTCTTGGAACTTACATTGTTTTTTTTTGAGGGAAGAACAGTTTCATGTCTCCTGGAGTTTGCAGCATACAGGAGCTAACACAGGAAGAACTTGGCTAGGTAGCAGAGTGGTAGGAGAGCATAAGCACTTCTTCTAGGCAACATTCTACCACCAGAACTGAGTCACTATGCTGTACCGATCTACTCCTTGTGCTCTTTTCTTTCAGTTCTTGCAGCTCTCTACAAGGACATTGGTCGGCGTGCCCCTCTGAACCTGTTAGTTTTCTCCATGAGGAACCTGACAGGCTCAGAGAAGCATGCTGACAGTGGAGGCATTGAGGGCTGGGTGTGGCCATGGGGCCGCAATTTTCCCAGGTCTGGCTTAGAAAGACGCATTTGGAATTAAGACTGAGGAATATGGTAATTGGTGCACAAGGCACTATTTAATTAAAATTTTTCCGGTAGATTAGGCTTTAATTAAATATTTTCTGAGTCTACTACAGTATTTTAGAGAAAAATCACTGCTCTAGAAGGCTTTGGGACTTTGGAAAGCCAGAAATGGCCATTACACATAACACTGATGATTCCAGCTACTGTCCTCTCCTCCATCAGTGCAGGAAAGCTAAAGACCTGCTGGCAAATAATGTAACATTTTCACTATAGGCATACTTTTTCACATGAATGAATGAGCTTTGTGCATTGGAAATCTTCAGAAGGGGAACATAGGTGATAATATGTAACTTGGTCATTTTAATTCTAAGTCCCTTAATTTTTCCAGTCTCTACCTTTCAGTATAACTCAAACTTATGTTAGATTCTCAGTTTTCGCTCTTTGCAAGCAAGCCATGGATTGGAAAATCCATAGAAATTGCTTTCTTTTAAAACAGACAGTCTGCCAGAGCCTATACTTAACACAATTAATGCTTAGTCACAAGGTACAGTGAGCTGAAATACAATATCGATCTTTGAGTGGCCTGCATTCTCTGTGTGTTTCAGATACCCAAGGACATAGTAACTCGGGGATAATTGACCACCAAGCATTCCACAATCTGCAGATATGATTAGTAAATTCTTTTATAGCCCAATACTGCTCAGCAGCTGATCATCTGTTAAAACATCTACCCTGGGTCTTTATAGATTCAGCTGTCTAGGCTGTTATATCTATGGAAGTTTGATAAATCATTTACTGTGACTTTATACACTAAAACACTTTCTGCGCTAGAAGTCAGCTGAGTCATGGTGGGGTTCAACATAGAACAGCAGGTATATGACACAAATGACTCTGCATAAAAGGCACTGTGCCTGCTTCTTCCAACTGTGCCAAGTCACTTCGCTATAGCGATGTTATATTAACTATTAGGTCATGTGTGCAAATGTCAGCATGTATAAATGATTGATCAGCATGTACTGTAGATCAGATAGCTTGTGTTTTCCACTACAGCAGTTATACAGTTTATGACCAACTATTTTGGTCAAAGCAGTGCCATTCACAAAGTGTCAAAACCAATATAAACATATAAACCAAAATACTGTAAAAAATTTTTACATTTTAACTGATTTATATCTGTCAATAATATATAATATATATAGATAGATAGATAGATAGATAGATATATAGATATAGATATACAGTATCTCACAAGAGTGAGTACACCCCTCACATTTTTGTAAATATTTTATTATATCTTTTCACATGACAACACTGTAGAAATGACACTTTGCTACAATGTAGAGTAGTAAGTGTACAGCTTGTACAACAGTGTAAATTTGCTGTCCCCTCAAAATAACTCAACACACAGCCATTAATGTCTAAACCGCTGGCAACAAAAGTGAGTAGACCCCTAAGTTAAAATGTCCAAATTGGGCCCAGTTAGCCATTTTCCTTCCCCGGTGTCATGTGACTCATTAGTGTTACAAGGTCTCAGGTGTGAATAGGGAGCAGCTGTTTTAAATTTGGTGTTATTGCCCTCACCCTCTTATACTGGTCACTGAAAGTTCAACATGGCACCTCATGGCAAAGAACTCTGTGAGGATCTGAAAAAAAAGAATTATTGCTCTACATAAAGATGGCCTAGGCTATCAGAAGATTGCCAGGACCCTGAAACTGAGCTGCAGGACGATGGCCAAGACCATATAGCGGTTTAACAGGACAGGTTCCACTCAGAACAGGCCTCGCCATGGTTGACCAAAGAAGTTGAGTGCATGTGCTCAGTGTCATATACAGAGGTTGTCTTTGGGAAATAGACGTATGAGTGCTGCCAGCATTGCTGCAGAGGTTGAAGTAGTGGGGGGGGGGGGGGGGTCAGCCTGTCAGTGCTCAGACCTTACGCCTCAAACTGCATCAAATTGGTCTACATGGCTGTCGTCCCAGAAGGAAGCCTCTTTTAAAGATGATGCACAAGAAAGCCCGCAAACAGTTTGAAGACAAGCAGACAAAGGACATGGATTACTGGAACCATGTCCTGTGGTCTGATGAGACCAAGATAAACTTTGGTTCAGATGGTATCAAGCGTGTGTGGCGGCAACCAGGTGAGGAGTACAAAGACAAGTCTGTCTTGCCTACAGTCAACCATGGTGGTGGGAGTGTCATGGTCTGGGGCTGCATGAGTGCTGCCGGCACTGGGGAGCTACAGTTCATTGAGGGAACCATGAATGCCAACGTGTACTGTGACAAACTGAAGCAGAGCATGATCCCTTCCCTTTGGAGACTGGGCCGCAGGGCATTATTCCAACATAAGGACCCCAAACACACCTCCAAGATGACCACTGCCTTGCTAAAGAAGCTGAGGGTAAAGGTGATGGACTGGCAAAGCATGTCTCCAGACCTAAACCCTACTGGGCATCTATGGGGCATCCTCAAATGGAAGGTGGGGGAGTGCAAGGTCTCTAACATCCACCAGCTCCATGATGTCATCATGGAGGAGTGGAAGAGGACTCCAGTGGCAATCTGTGAAGCTCTGGTGAACTCCATGCCCAAGAGGGTTAAGGCAGTGCTAGAAAATAATGGTGGCCACACAAAATATTGACACTTTGGGCCCAATTTGGACATTTTCACTTAGGGGTGTACTCACTTTTGTTGCCAGCAGTTTAGACATTAATAACTGTGTGTTGAGTTACTTTGAGGGGACAGCAAATTTACACTGTTATACAAGCTGTACACTCACTACTTTACATTGTAGCAAAGTGTCAGTCAGTTCTTCAGTGTTGTCACATGAAAAGATATACTGTAATAAAACATTTACAAAAAATGTGAGGGCTGTACTCACTTTTGTGAGACACTGCATATATCTATACATATAGATATATATATATATATACAGTTGTGCTCAAAAGTTTACATACCCTGGCAGAATTTGTGATTTCTTGGCCATTTTTCAGAGAATATGAATGATAACACAAAAACTTTTCTTTCACTCATGGTTAGTGTTTGGCTGAAGCCATTTATTATCAATCAACTGTGTTTACCCTTTTTAAATCATAATGAGAACATAAACTACCCAAATGACCCTGATCAAAAGTTTACCCCATTTCTTAATACTGTGTATTTCCCCCCTTATCATCAATGACAGCTTGAAGTCTTTTGTGGTATTTGTGGATGAGGCTCTTTATCTTCTCAGATGGTAAAGCTGCCCATTCCTGTAAATTCTTGGGCTGTCTTGCATGAATTGCACGTTTGAGATCTCCCCAGAATGGCTCAATGATATTGATGTCAAGAAACTGAGATGGCCACTCCAGAACCTTCACTTTATTCTGCTGTAGCCAATGACGGGTCGACTTGGCCTTGTGTTTTGGATTATTGCCAATATTGGAATGCCCAAGTATGTCCCATGTGCAGCTTACTGGCATATGAATGCAAATGTTTCTCCGGTATTTTTTGATAACATACTGCATTCATCTTGCCATCAATTTTGACCAAATTTACTGTGCCTCTGTAGCTCACACATCCCTAAAACATCAGCAATCCACCTCCGTGTTTCACAGTAGGAATGGTGTACCTTTCATCATAGGCCTTGTTGACTCCTCTCCAAATGTAGCGTTTATGGTTGTGGGCAAAAAGCAAAATTTTGGTCTCATCACTCCAAATGACTTTGTGCCAGAAGGTTTGAGGCTTGTCTCTGTGCTGTTTGGCGTATTGTAAGCGGGATACATTGTGGCATTTGTGTAGTAATGGCTTTCAATGCTACGCTGCTCTCTTGCTTCTGGATAGGCCCTCAGACAGCCAAGCAGCCAGATGTCCCTGGGCTAGGCCTCAGGCTCTGACCTAGCAGCCTGGGGCAGCACAACACATGTCCACCCAGACAGCCATCCTGGTGGCACAGAACCCAGATCACCTGACCTCACCCAAAAAAATAGTCTCTCCCAGCAGGCCAAGGGACCCAAGAAAATCCATGCCCATTGGCTGAGATACCCTATCTATTCCTAATCTGTCCTTGAAATGCCCTTGTCTTATGTAATGTCACCAGATACCCAGCCATCTAGTGACAGAAGAGAGGAGTGCAGCAATTCCAGAATTAGGGTGGATTCAATTGACACCCTAACAATTGGCCAAGGCACCTATGCCTGGCAGGTAAATGTACTAGCAACCCTGCCTAAACATCAGGGTGCTATCCTAAGATAAGGGGATAGGCAGGAGATGAGATCAAGTAGAAGCTAGTTGTCTCCCTATGAAATTCCCCAGTGGTCAGGGTAATAGGTACAGTGCACAAGGTGACCAGGCCCATGGACAAGGGAGAGTTATCAACAACTAAGACTGAAAATGGTCTGTGCACCTTAGTCACAGGAATCTGTAGATGGTGTGCTAGGTCCCTATCAATGAAATTGCTAGCAGCACCAGATTCTATGAAAGCTGAGAGGTGATGAGAGAACTTGGCAAAGATAAGTTGTGCAGGAACAAATAGTTTATCTCTGAGGGAAACCGACTCCGTATAGTCTATAGAAGCAGACCCCACCCGCACCAGACCCTTGGCGTTTCTTGACTTATTAGGACAGCTAGCGATAAAGTGGCTGTGGTTGCCACAGTATAAGCAGAGTCCCTGAGATCTCCTTCTAGCCCTTTCCCCAGAGGATAAATGGATAGCGCCAATTTGCATGGGCTTGTCCTCCTGGAGAGGTTGAGAAGGCTCAGGAAATGAGATGGGCAGCGTACTAGGGGGCAAAGAACAAACCTCTCTGTATGCCTTTCCTGTAAACGCCTGTCTATACGGATGGCTACTTGCATGGCTTCATTCAGTGACTTTGGTTCAAGGTAGTGTACTAAGGAGTCTGATGGAGTCTGATAAGCCTAACCTGAATTGGCTTCTTAGAGCTGGGTCATTCCACCCTAAGTCAGGTGCCCAGTGGTGGAAATCAGAACAGTATTTTTCAGCGGTGTGTTTATCTTGACGTAATTACCTAAGGTTAGCTTCTTGTCAGGGCTGGGCTCAGCCCTTCCTTCTCAAACCTGGCCGCTCAGCTGTCGGCTAATTGCCAGCTCCTTTCTCTCCACAGTGACTCACCTTTTCATGATATCTGGCTCATCAGTCCTGCCTACTTAAGCCATCCAGCCCAGATGATCTCTGCCTTCGCCTTGGTCACATCTCTAGAGACGCTCTCCTGTGTTCCTGTGAAAGACTTGCTTGGCTGACATTCCTTCTGGCTCCAGATCCTGCTTGCTGTTCTACTACACTCATCTTTGGCTCCCGGACGTTTTGGCTTGTCTGAATATCCATTCTGGTTCCTGAACTCTTGCTATGTTTTGACTACGTATACTCTGTTTACCTTTTTATTAATAGTATTGTTAAACAAATGTGATTTAACTGTACTTCTGTATCAGTCTGATTCATGGTTCTTGACAGTAGGTGAAGGCCATGAATTCAGAATATGCTGTCAATCAACTTGTTGGTAATATTTTTTCCAGATTGGATGAGCAGGATCACCACATGGATCAGTTTGCCATGGCGTTACAAGTGTTTCTGAGTCACGCGGCCCACCTGGAATCTCCCACTGTGGCTGCTCCGGTACAACCTGTGTTGCAGGCTATCCCTGCTGCTGCTCCAGTCTCTGTGCAAGCACCCGCCTCGGGTATTACCTCTATGAAAGGTATGTCTGGTTTCGCTCCGCTTCCCCAGCGATTTGGGGGCGATCCAGTACAATGCAGAGAGTTTCTCAACCAGGTTGAGATATACTTTGAGATGCGTTTCCCATGGACAGAAGCAAAGTAGGTTTTGTGATATCTTTGCTTACTGAGAGAGCCTTGGCCTAGGCAAACCCTCTATGGGAGATGCAAAAACATCAAAAACCCATTGTCTTGAGTTACCCTGAGTTTGTGGCTTTTAAAAGGGTATTTGACGTTCCTGCAGGCTCCTTTTCTGCTGCCAAGTGCCTCCTGTCCATCAGAGTATGAGAACCATTGCCGATTACACCATTGAATTCTGTACTCTGGCAGCAGAGGTTGCTTGGAACAATGAGGCCCTCGTGACTGCTTTTTCTCATGGTCTCTCGGATACCATCAAGGATGAGATAGCAGCCTGAGATATACCCACTGAGCTGGAGAAGTTGATCACGTTTGCGATCCTCATTGACTCCAGACTCAGACTTCTTTTTAAGGAGCACTTGCGGAAGCCTCCTGTACATTTCTGTCCGAACTTTGCAGTCCCACCCTTGCCTCCCTCGCCTCCCATGCCTCCTGGTACTGGGTCGGTCTGTGAAGGTGAACCCATGCACCCAGGCTTCACGTGTCTCTCTGTGGATGAGAGAACCCTTAGGAGGAGGGAAAGATTGTGCCTTCATTGTGGCCAGGCAGGTCACTTTTTGAAGTCTTGTCCTACCTGTCCAGGGAACACCTGAACCTTAAGGTTCTGTCATGGACAGACCTTAGGTGGCGTTGTTTCGTCCCCAGTTATCCAGAAGGATAAGCCCCTGGTTTCAGTTACCCTTTCTTGGGCTGAGTCGTCCGTCGAGATACAGGCTCTAATCGACTCTGGGGTTGCAGGCCTGTTCATTGATACTGCCTTTGTATCGAAGCACTCAATTCCGCTGCAGCTGCATGACACTCCACTTGCCATTGAGGCTCTTGACGAGAGACCTCTACAGCCTGCCCATGTGACTCATGACACTGTTCCATTGTCCATGGCCGTAGGGGCTCTTCACCATGAGATAATCCAGTTCCAAGTTTTTTCCTCAACTAAGTTTACGCTGGTTATTGGTTATCCTTGGTTACAGAGGCACAACCCCTCTTTTGATTGGCTCCATGCTGAGGTTCTCTCCTGGTCACCACAATACAGTACGTCATGCTTCCAGAAGGTAGCCAAGGTCCTGTGCACCTCTTCACTCTCCTCCCTGCCGGAGGAGTACCACGATTTTAGCAATGTATTTGGCAAAGGTCAAGCCGGTAGTTTACCTCAACACCAGTCGTATAATTGTGCAATTGACCTTCAACCTGGTGCTATACCCCCTCGTGGCCGGGTTTACCCTTTTTCGGTTTTGGAGGATAGGGCCATTGAGGAGTATGTTGAAGACGCACTTTCTCGAGGTTTCATCCGCAAATCCTCGTCTCCTGCTGGTGCTGGTTTCTTCTTTGTGAAGAAGAGTGGTGAACTGAGACCTTGTATTAATTATAGGGGTCTCAATTGTTTCATGATTAGGAATGCCTATCCGATTCCATTGATTGTGGAGTTATTTGACTGCCTCAAGGGAGCAACGGTTTTCACAAAGCTTGATTTGTGAGGGCCATACAATCTCATGAGGATTAAGGAGGGCGACGAGTGAGAAACTGCATTTAATACCAGAACAGGCCATTATGAGTACCTCGTAATGCCTTTTGGCCTTCGTAATGCCCCGGCAGTTTTCCAGGAATTTATTAACGATGTCCTCCGAGATTTGTTGCAATTATGTGTGGTGGTTTATCTCAATGATATCCTCATATTTTCCAAGTCCCTGGAGAGCCACCACACAGATGTGCTTCAGAAACTAAGAGAGAGCAATCTCTTGTAAATTGGAGAGGTGCGAATTCCATCGTGAACAAGTTAAATTCCTGGGTTATGTCATTTCTACTGCAGTTTTTTAGATGGACCCAGAGTGGCCCCGACCCATGGGTTTACGTCCTCTGCAGCGTTTTCTTGGCTTTGCCCACTATTATCGGAAGTTTAATTGTAACTTCTCGTCTCTGGTCAAGCCCCTGACTGATATGACCAGAAAGGACGGTAACCCACAGAGTTGGTCTCCGGAGTCCATTAAGGCCTTTGAGAGTCTCATGGCTGCCTTTGTTTCTGCTCCTGTGTTGGCACATCCTGATCCTACGTTACCTTTTTCCTTGAGGTTGATGCTTCTGAGACTGGAGTTGGCACCCTTCTGTCTCAATGTCCTACCTCTGAGAGTGCTATGCATTCTTGTGGCTACTTTTCCAAGAAATTGTCACCTGCGGAGTGCAATTACAAGATTGGTGACACAGAGCTATTAGCGATCATTTTAGCCCTGAAAGAATGGAGATATCTCCTCGAAGGTACCACTGTGCAGGTTCTCATTCTTACTGACCATAAGAATCTCACATTCTTGTCTGAGGCTAAACATCTCTCTCCCAGAAGGGCGCAATGGGCTCTTTTCTTGTCTAGTTTCAATTACATTGTCTCATTCTTACCCGGTTGGAGTCGGTTCCGGTTCCTGTGATTCCTCCTGATCGTATTCTGGCTACAGTTCACACCAGTCTCACTTCTCCTTTGGGTGACAAAATTCTTGCCGCTCAGGTCCATACTCCTCCTGAGAAACCTTGTGACCTCTGGTTTGTCCCAGAGAGTCTCCGTACTGCCGTGCTCTAGACTTATTATTCTCCCAAGGCTGCTGGCCACACTGGGAAGAATCAACTCTTTTGGGCCATTTCCCAACAATTCTGGTGGCCTAGTCTACGTGCTGATGTAACCGCCTTTGTATCTGCCTGGTCCGTGTGTGCTCAGAGTAAAACTCCAGGACACCTTCCAGTGGGCCTCCTACAACCCATACCCAGTGGAGAGAGGCCCTGGACCCACCTGTCTATGGATTTCATTGTGGAGTTACCCAACTCCCAGGGCAACACAGTTATTCTTATGGTGGTTGACCAGTTCTCGAAAATGTCCCATTGTATTCCTCTTAAGAATTTGCCCATTTCTAAGGAACTGGCTTCCATTTTTGTTCAGGAGATCTTTCCCTTACATGGGCTACCCAAGGTGATTGTCTTAGACAAGGGTAGTCAGTTTGTGTATTTCTGACCATAGAGTTTGCTCACAATAGTGCTTTGAATTCTGCTTCCCGATTGTCTCCGTTTATGGCGAACTATGGTTTCCAACCTTCCATGTTGCCTGACTTGTTTGCTCCACAGTGTATTCCTGCATTAGAGGAGCATCTCGTGGTCTTTGTTCCACTTGGGCACAAGTCCAGGAGACTTTGTGACATGCTAATGATAGGTACAGACTCCATGCTGACCACAGACGCCGGCCTGCACCTTCCTATTCCTACCAGGTTGGGGACGGGGTCTGGCTGTCATCTCGCAACCTCCGACTTTGCACTCCCTCTCCGAAGTTCACACCTTGGTTTATTGGGCCTTTCCGTATTCTTTGCAGGATTAACCCAGTGGCTTACGCATTAGACCTTCCTTCTAATATGTTCATCTCAAATGTATTTCATGTCTCCTTATTAAAACCATTGGTCTGCAACCGCTTTACCACCTCTGTGCCTCGTCCTCACCCTGTACAGGTAGAGAACCATGAGGAGTATGATGTACAGTCCATTGTTGACTCCCGTAGGTTTCGTGGGCGCATACAGTACCTGGTGCATTGGAAAGGGTACGGTCCGGAGGAACGCTCTTGGGTCTCATCCTCAGATAGACATGCCCCTGTCCTCCTCTGTGATTTCCATAGACGTTTTCCCCTCAAATCTGGTGGTCTTCTGAGGGGGAGGGGTCATTAAAGAGGGGGTACTGTCAGGGCTGGGCTCAGCCCTTCCTTCTCAAAGATGGCCGCTCAGCTGTCGGCTAATTGCCAGCTCCTTTCTCTTTACAGTGTCTCACCTGTTGATGATAGCCTGCTCTTCAGTCCTGCCTACATAAGCCGTCCAGCCCAGATAATCTCTGCCTTCGCCTTGGTCACATCTCTAGAGATGCTCTCCTTTGTTCCTGTTAAAGACTTGCTTGGCTGACATTCCTTCTGGCTCCAGATTCTGCTTGCTGTTCTACTACGCTCATCTCTGGCTCCCTGACATTTTGGCTTGTCTGACTATGTGTTCTGGTTTCTGAACTCTGGCTATGTTTTGACTACATTAACTCTGTTTACCTTTTTATTATTATTATTATTAATAAACAATTGTGATTTAAATGTACTTCTGTCTCAGTCTGATTCATGGTTTCTGACACTCCTGCTGAGTGGGCACAATCAGGATCATCATAGAATAAGCCTAAGGCCTTGATAAAAGCTTCAACTGACCCTCTGGCTGGATCATCTGTTGGGAGACTAAAAGCCCAAGACTGGGGACCCCCTGTAACCATGCAATAATCAGGTCAACCTGCTGTGCTTCAGAACCAGAGGAGTGTGGCTTAAGTTTAAAGTATAGCATACAAATATTTTTAAAGTTGGAAAACACATGGGGGTCACCAGAAAAAGGATCAGACGGGTTAACTTTGGGCTCGGGCTCCTGCGTTACTGCTGGAGGTGTGTTTACACACACAGACAGTTCCTGGACTTGGCGTGTTAGTTTGCAAATTTCCTCAGCAAATTAGCAAGCCTGTGTATCTTGACAGAATTTTTTTTTGTTAAAGGCTTGTGATAATGTCACGTCTACCCCAACGCAGGTGTTCAGACACTATAGCTGGCTACTGTATGCTTCACCTATAGCAGCCCCCTTTCCCTTAAGGCAAGCAGGCCTACCGGTACTTGGTTGCCCCCAGGACTTTTACACAATGCTATAGTGTCTGACCACCATGCCAGGACAGATGCAAACTGAGCAAAGCAAAGAGATACCGTATTTATCGGCATATAAAACGCAAAGGCATATAACAAGCACCATCATTTTATGAGGAAAGTTTGAGGAAAAAAAATCAAATTTTAGATAAATAAGTTTGAAGCAAAATAAGGGTCAGTGCCCATCAATGCAGCCTCACCATTGCCCATCTGCAGCCTCACCATTGCCCATCTGCAGCCTGGTCAATGCCATTGGCAGCCTCACAATTGCCCATCACTGCAGCTTGATCAATGTCCATTTGCAGCCTCACAATTGCCCATCAGTGCAGCTTGATCAATGCCCATCTGCAGCCTCACAATTGCCCATCAATGCAACTTGATCAATGCCCATCTGCAGCCTGATCAATGCCCATATGCAGCCTCACCATTGCCATGAATGCAGCCTGATCAATGCCCATCTGCAGCCACACTTCAGATTACTGCTGCCTTGGAGGGGACAGGGAGGGGGGTGGGACGAGCGCCATCAGATTACATACAGCGAGAATCTCCTGTTTACTCAGCGGCCTCTTTAATACAAAGTCCCAACTCCTGGACCGGCTTCTATGATAGACAAAACACTGGTCCAATGCCAGCCCAGGAGACGGGACTTCCTATTAAAGAGGCCGCTGAGTAAACAGGAGATTCTCGCTGTATGTAATCTGATGGTGCTCGTCAGATTACAACACTTGACCAAGACACATGAAATGTGGAGAGAAGGGGCTTGTAAACTAAAATGCCGTGGGCAAGTGCTTGGAGATGGGAAAACATGCCTTTTGTCAAAGCACTCTTCTTCTTGCTAGGTGCATTGTCGGCCAGCCTTGGTGGATGGAGTGGTGCTGTGTCTGACCTCACAGCTAGCCTTAGGCCCCTTTCACACGGGCTGGATCTGTTTTTCTGAGCAGGGGATCTGTCTGCTAATTCCCTGCTGAGCTGAGCAGAGCAGGCGGATGACACAATCCCGCAATCTGCTTTTGCTGGATCAAATTGGATTGGTGGTAAGCAGGTGTAATTGGACACAAGTCTGTTTACATCCGCCCATCTGTAGAGGAGAATGGAGGGTCCAATTGGGTCCACCTGAAAAATGGACAGGTGGACTGAATTTAACTGCACAGATTAGGTAAGTATAACATGTTTGCTATTTTTAAAGAAAAAACAAACAAGACTTTATAATTACTTTATTTGAACAAGCTGAAGTTAGAAGCTGATTGGCTTCCATGCACAGCTGCACCAGATTTTGTACTCCCGAGTTTTATTATATCAACCCCATAGTCTACCTATACACATATTAAATCTGACTATAGAGTCCTAACCATTACTAAGATTAGCAGCCCTGTACAGCACAATAAATGTTGCCATTTAAGAACAAGATGGACAGAGGAGTGGTTCAAGCTATCGCAGAGCAAACCGCAGCATTAAATATTTAATGTTATGCATTAATGTGAATGAAGGAAACTGTTGAATAGTGACAAGAATAACAAACACAAATAAATAAATGTAACCATCAATTTTCCTTTTGCAGTGGTAGTTGGGAGTCTTGGTAATTATATCTTTGTGTTTGTTTATCTGCTTATGTAAATATAGTTTGCCCTGGGCATTCACACTGCCTGAGCCAAATTGCTTCTTGATCTATGGAATTAGAAGTCTTTCATGTACACACTATAATAAAGCAGCACCTATCATGTCTGACTGATGGTGTCCTGTGCAGTTAACAAATTTATTTAGCTTTATATTCAGCTTTGGCAATGGAAGCAAGCAGAAAGAGGAGAACTCTCTTGCTATACCTCCTCCCTTTTGGAATGATATGAAAAAATATAAATTAGCCTAAATGGTGGTATATTTTTTATTTTAAACAAGCTTCCTTTTATAGTGCTAAAGCAGATAATTCAGTTAATTTATCTACAGACAAGATTTAAAAGACAAAAAAGTAAATAGGGAATTAGATGTTGTGCCAAAAGATACTGCGGCCACCACCTTTCCAAGTGATTATACAGTGGCAGGTTTGGCATCAAAGCCTCCTTGCAAGTGAAATTTATGCTTGAAGCCCTTTCAAAGCACATTGTCCTCATCATACCATTCTACGTCAAATCTGACCAGATGGTTTACTTAAATAGACTCAGATTCTTTCTCTGATAAAATATTTGAGTGAACTGGGTATTTTCAAGTATTTTTTTTTTAACCTGGATCATAAATGTTTTACAAAAATGCATTAAAAGGGTGTGCTGAAAATATTTGTTTTCTACACTGTTTGTGTCTAAATTGGGGTCTCAGGCATTCTAATGTCATCAGATGCAGAGTCAACAGTCCTACATTACAAGTAAGAAAATTGAGGGCCTGCCCGCAACCGGGAGTGCGAAAGAGAAAGGAGAGTGCTAAGTGCCGAGAAATGTTTTTTTTTAAATGGCACCTTAGAGAAAAATTTGTTTTTAACCCCGTTAGTGTGGGGGAGCCCCACTGAAAAAGTAACTTCTGATTTTAATTGGAGTTTAGTTGGAAGACTCTTTTGGACACTGTGAAGAAAAGTTCTACCGGGTGATCCATCTAAAACAATTACTGGGAGTGTCTTTGAGGGATAACCTAAATGTCTTCCCCTGTGCATGAGTGTGGGCGAAAGGCAGAAAGAAGCACAACTAGTCTAGTTTTTGTATAGAGATATTTAGATTCACATGACAGAGAATGTTTTTCATTGGCTCATACTTGGTTGAGAATTATATTTGCGTAGTCTTGAAGAAATTACTGTTCTATTTGTAACAAGCCATTTTACATGATAAGTCATTGTGGAGGGTGTACACATGCATTCCACTACTCACAAGATTTTGGACAGTACTTGGAACCTGAGAAAACCTGAGAAGTACCCAGACAGCTTAAAAAACTTCTATCTGACCTTCTGGGTTGACATTTCATATCTTCTTTGATGCATGCCTATAACTAGGAACTTAACTTAAGCTACTTTTCAGATTTTGAATCAGCATTGGAGAACCATGCTCAGTTCCAGGCCTTTTTACAGATCAAGAATTACTTCGTCCCAGCATATATCTAGCGCAATCTGCTTCCAAGCAGTTATATATTTATGGCATAGGTAAATAATACCTTTAACATTAAAGGGCAACTATGCTTCTATTGGCCGCCATGAGTATGGCTTTTTCACAGGAAAGAACAGAACTTTAGCGCACTTGCTAATAGGACATGGCAGGAGCAAAGCTGCACAGGAAATATATCCAGATTGGGAATGAATGTATTTATCCTGATGGGCTGCACTGAGGGACAGTTTTTTGTTAAAGTGTACCTGAAATACCCTAACCCATTTTTTGGATAGAAATATTGGCTCACTTACTGGTTTCACATGCTGTCTGGAATTGCTCTTTGATTCTAAAGGTATCCAGCTATCACTGAAAATGTGCTAAAGGAGGAAAATGTATACAAGTTATCTTTAGTTTTTTAACATGCATTGCAACTGAATTCAACAGATTTTTCATGATTAAGGCTTCATGCACACTGGACATTTCTTTTGCTGCTCCTAGGGGCATTTGCCATTTTTTAAATGCTCCTGCATGTTAGCTTATGTATCCATGCACACATAGGCATTTAGTGTTTAAAGGCGGGCATTTAGAGGAAAAAAAACCCTACAGCAAGTGTGTCCAGGAGCAGCAGAGTTTTGGTACAATAAATACTTGAGACGCGTACATGCGCTTTTACGCATATCAATTTTGTTTTTACTAAAACGTGCAAGGTTCCTTTAGCGTTTGAGTGTTAATTTCAGTAGCCAGAATAAATTATTATTCTGGCCAGTGAAAGGAATTAACACGCCTAAGTGCGTTACATGAGTTTACATGCGTCAAGCATTTCTTCTGCCAAAACTCTGCTGTCAGGAGGAAAGAGTCTAGGAGAGCTGGAAAAACATCCAATGTGCAGAGGCCTAATGGTTCTTGATGTTTGTGCCACATGGTTTTGGACTAGGCAGACAGCAATGCTTTCACAAAGATCCAGAGCCATTCAGAACTGAGAATGTAAGCAACTATACTGTGCTGTCCTGCTATCCCTTAGCTGACAGCCAGTTAACAAAACAGACAGAAATAGCGTTGTTTTATTCCAAAACTGAATTTACTTCTATCAATAGTTCTGTAAACTGCAATACAATCAGAGAAACTTAGAATTACAATATGTATTAAATGTGACACTTTACAAATAAGTACATTAACCACTTCCATACCGGGCCTATTCTGGCACTCCTCCTACATGTAAAAATCATCATTTTTTTGCTAGAAAATTACTCAGAACCCCCAAACATGACATATGTTTTTTTTTAGCAGACACCCTGGGGAATAAAATGGAGGTCGTTGCAACTTTTTATCTTGCACGGTATTTGCGCAACAATTTTTCAAACGTGTTTTTTTTGGAAAAAAATAACAAAACAGTAAAGTTTGCCCAATTTTTTTGTATTATGTGAAAGATGATGTTACGCTGAGTAAATAGATACCCAACATGTCACGCTTTAAAATTGCGCACACTCATGGAATGGCGACAAGCGTCGGTACTATAAAATCTCCATAGGCGACGCTTTCAAATTTTTTACAGGTTACCAGTTTAGAGTTACAGAGGAGGTCTAGTGCTAAAATTGTTGCTCGCTCTATAACGCATGCGGCGATACCTCACATACATGGTTTGAACGGCGTTTACATATGTGGGCGGGACTTACGTGTGTGTTTGCTTCTGAGCGCTAGCTACCAGGGACAGGGGCGTTTTAATTTTTTTAAATTTTACTTTATTTTTTTTTTTTTTACACTTTCATTTACTTTTTTTGATCACCTTGGCCCGGACGTGACGTCATAATGTCGCGCGGGCCTCCGACGGTCATAGAGGTGACTGGTGACGATCTGGTCACCGGAAATCTCTATGGTCGTCATCTGGCAGTGGCCGATTTTTTCTCCGGGTCCCCGATGGCATGGGAGACCCGGAGAAGCACCGGATGGTGGCGGGAGGAGGGATGTCCCCTCCCATCGCTTGTAAGAACTGCCACTATGATCATTCTTATGGTGCACAGAATCGCCGGCTAAAAACGAGGATATCTGAATGATGCCTGTAGCTGCAGGCATCATTCAGATATTCCCCCTGAGAGTCAAGGACGTCACATGACATCCTTGGGCTGGAAGTGGTTAAATATTACTATACAGAAAGCTTATATTTACATCATTCAGTTATCTGCATCAGGACTAAAATGGCTTCTGTAAATGAGGTAAAAACATTATGTTGTTCAGTAAGAAACTTTATTAACCACTTGCCAACCGCTGCACGATGATGTACGTCAGCAGAGTACCCGTACTTCCATCCATCATTGCAGGCTAGCGGGCGCGCGCACGTCGCGCTCCACGGGAGCCTGCCCGTGGGTCCCGCAAACTCGATGTCCGCCAGTGGCCCACGATTGTGACACAGAGAGGCAGAACGGGGAGATGCCTATGTAAACAAGGCATTTTCCTGTTCTGCCTAGTGACAGGACAGGGATCTACTGCTCCCAGTGATCGGGAGCAGTGATCTCTGTCATGTTCTAGTGAGGCCACCCCCTCTACAGTTAGAACACACTAAGGGAACACACTTAACCCCTTGATCGCCCCTTAGTGTTTAACCCCTTCCCTGCCAGTGACATTTATACAGTAATCAGTGGTTATTTTTAGCTCTGATCGCTGGATAAATGTCAGTGGTCCCAAAATAGTGTCAAAAGTGTCCAATCTGTCCGCCGCAATGTTGCATTCACGACAAAAATCGTGAATCGCCGCCATTAATAATAAAAAAATAATAATGCCATAAATCTATCCCCTATTTTGTAGACGTTATAACTTTTGCGCAAACCAATCAGTATACGCTTATTGCAATTTTTTTACCAAAAATATGTAGAAGAATACGTATAGGCCTAAACAGAGGAAGAAATTTGTTTTTTTTTATATATTTTTTGGGATATTTATTATAGCAAAAATGTAAAAAATATTGTTTTGTTTTTCAGAATTGTCAGCCATTTTTTGTTTATAGCGCAAAAAATAAAAAAAACGCAGAGGTGATCAAATACCACCAAAAGAAAGCTCTATTTGTGGGATAAAAGGACAAATTTATTTGGGTGCAACGTCGCACGACCGCGCAATTGTCAGTTAAAGCGACGCAGTGCACACACAATAAATGCTCTGGTCATTAAGGGGGTACATTTTTCTGGTGTTGAAGTGGTTAACAAAGGCAAGACTTTCCTGTGAGGAACTGAACTGCAGTTGCAACAGGCAACCACCAGGTGTCCTCAAAATGACAATCTATAGACAATTCTATAATAGACAGCACACTCCCCTTCTGGTATAAATATATACCACTACTATATTATCTATGAATTACTGTACTATTCAAACAGGTGACTCTATCTTTTGGACAAGAGCAGCCAAATCCGAGACAGGCCTGAGATATACTTTAGCAATTCCTTGTTTAATGATTTTGACTTCTACTTTGTGAATTCTGCCATCATTGCTGGAAATGGTTTTCATGACAAGATCCATTGGCTAAACATTGCGCTTTGCCTGAGGGTCTTTCAGGAAAACAAGATCACCTTCTTCAACATTTTGTTTTTCCTCTTTCTACTTTCTTCTTGTTTGGAGTGATGATAAATACACTTGCCTCCAATGTTTCCAAAAGGTGTCAGTAAGGTTCTGAACTTGCTTCACTGACGCTTGTAAAGATCTTTTAAGGTGAACTCACCAGGAGGAGATGATGATGCACAACTTTTTTTTTTGAGTCAAGAGCATTGCTGGCGTAAGAGTTTCAGGTCTCTCAGGGTCTGTTGAAATGGAAACCAATGGTCTAGAATTTATTATAGCTGTAACTTCAGCCATCAGGGTAGTAAGCACATCATGTGACAGTCAAGTGTTATTATTTTGCATCAACATTGAGTCTAGAATACGCCTAGCAATACCAATCATTCTCTCCCACACTCCTCCCATGTGGGAGGGGTGGGTAGCATTGAAGTTCCAAGTGCATCCCTGACCCAATAGGTACTTTTGGATCAGGGATTTTTAGTTCTTTGCAGGCTCCTACAAAGTTTGTCCCTTGGTCAGATCGGAATTGCATGACTGGTCCACGAGGAGGCAAAAATCTTCTCAAGGCATTAAAACTTGAAGATGACATGGATTCAATCACCTCCAAATGAACCTCTCTAGTATTTAAACAAGTGAACATAATAGCCGATTTCTTACTCTCTGCAGTGTCCTCTAGTATAACGAGATATTACATTCCAAGGCCTGAAAACATGAAGCCCTACATATGAGAATGGAGGAGCTACAATGAGCCTGTCTGTTGGGAGACCTGACATTTTCTGTTCCTGCAGCCTTCCCTTCAACTTCCTGCAGATCACACACTTATGGACAAAACTGGAGATGAGCTTCAAGGTCGTGGAAGTCATTGACTCTGGGGTCGAGGGCGTGGTTGAAGTCGATGATCGATCTCCATCGCCTCATTGGCAGAGCCTCTCTTTCTTCTTCGGAGATCCAAATCATTCTGCATCTTCAGGTCTCAGTACGCTTTGCCTTGTTTGCTGTATGGCACTGCCCTGTCTTTGCTGTCTTCTATCTTGTTCTCCTCAGCAACCTTCCCAGATTTTCCCAGTACTGCAGGCTCTTTCCTTGGCACCTCCATCGCTTCTGCATCGGCTGTTTTTTTTGCAAGAGAAGATTGTAGAGCCAGGAATCTTTTCTGTGCTTGCTTTATATTGTTTGGCAGTCTAGGACATGGCAAGTAAAATGGTAGGGGTGCTACCAAATAATTTTCTTCATCAACAAACATCTCTTTTTCAACTACATCAAGGAACATTCTGTCTTCAATAGACATAGTGGATTTTTCATCATTTAAAGTTCTAACAAACATATTATCACCTAAACTGTCTACACTGTGGGGGTTATTTACTAAAACTGGAAAGTGCAAAATCTGGTGCAACTCTGCATAGAAACCAATCAGCTTCCAGGTTTTATTCAGGTTTTATTACCAAAGCTTCATTGAACAAGCTGAAATAGAAGCTGATTGGCCACTATGCACAGCTGCACCAGATTCTGTGTGCACCCATTTTAGTAAATCTACCCCTGTGAGTTGCAGTTCCTAAATAGCATAGTGATGGGGTGCGTGGCTATTGTTTGTAAGCATCAAAAAACTCTTTAACCTGCATATAGCTAGTGCAAGGGCTGAAAAGAGAAGTGTGTCCATTAGGCAGCACGTTTGTCTTGAAAGAGTTCACATCTACTCATCTATGAATTTCTTTTAAGCATACTTCCCCAACTATAACCCAGCCTAAATCTAAACGTTGTGCATAAGGTGTGTTATGGGGCCCATTAATCTGCTCACGTACCTTGTGCACACTAATGCTGCATACACACGATCGAACATTCCAATAACAAAATACTGGGATTTATTTCTGACAGATGTTGGCTCAAACTTGTCTTGCATACACATGTTTGCACAAATGTCGGAAATTCTGATCGTCAAGAACGCGCTGACGTACAACACGTAAGGCGGCACTATAAAGAGGAAGTTCAATAGCCAGTGTGCCACCCTTTGGGCTCCTTCTGCTAATCTCGTGTTTATCTTGTGTTAGTAGAAGTTTGGTGAGAGACGATTCGTGCTTTTCAGCCTCATGCTTTTCAGATCATTACTGCTCCTCAGATTGTGCTTGTGGGTTCATATCTGTTTTTCAGTGTGTGTAGTCAGTTCGTATCTGGTTTTCAGTGCGTATTTTTATAGTATGTATTTGATTCTCAGTGTGTTATTGTCGTTTCTGATTTTCAGCTCGCTCTTCTCAGGCCTTTCTGATTTTCAGTGCGTTCTGTTAGTTTTTTCTCACCAGCCGACCGTTTTGGATCCATGTTGCGGGTACGTACTCATCGTAGAGTTCGTGCTGTGCAGGGGCTTGGTGTTGGGGTTCTTACTTTGACCCAAGCCCAGTCCATGAACAGGGCAGGGAGGAGTTCATGGACGAAGAATTGGTTGCTCCAGCGTGACCAATTCTCTCACATGCCTTTGTTGCGGGAGATCCCTGAGAATAATCCTGATGATTTCAGGAATTATCTCGGGGTGACGGATCCCATTTTTCACAGTTTGTTGGCTTTGCTGTCCCCTTATATTACGAAGCAGGACACATGCATGTGGCAAGCCATCACTCCTGAGCAGAGGCTAGTCACCACCTTGCGTTACTTGGCGACGGGGAGAAGTCTTCAGGATGTCAAGTTCTCGACTGGCATCTCCCCCCAGGTTCTGGGGATCATTATTCCAGAGACTTGTTCTGCCATCGTACAGGTCATTATATGTATTTAATGTTTGCTAATGTATTGTATTTCTTTCATCATTCCCTAATTACCATGATTGTAATATGCTGTGAATGTCCTCTTTATCCTCATGCATGCTGGAAGTTTTTAAAGTTCCTTTTTTGTCCTTCATGCATATTTGCCTTCACTAACCTCCCCAGCATGCTATCCTGGGCCCACACACGCCTAGCCATCACTCCTGAGCAGAGGCTAGTCGCCACCTTGCGTTACTTGGTGACGGGGAGAAGTCTTCAGGATGTCAAGTTCTCGACTGGCATCTCCCCATAGGTTCTGGGGATCATTATTCCAGAGACTTATTCTGCCATCGTACAGGTCCTTCAGAAGGACTATATTAAGGTAAGATTTCTCCTTTAACATCACATTATATGTATTTAATGTTTGCTAATGTATTGTATTTCTTTCATCATTCCCTAATCACCATGATTGTAATATGCTGCGAATGTCCTCTTTATCCTCATGCATGCTGGAAGTTTTTAAAGTTCCTTTTTTGTCCTTCATGCATATTTGCCTTCACTAACCTCCCCAGCATGCTATCCTGGGCCCATACACACCTAGTCTAGTCACTTAATAATGTATTTTGTCAGCTCCATAGTAGTGCTTACCATAAACACCCCCTAAAATGTGTACAAATGTTATTTGTGTGCTTAAATTCAGGCAGAGTGCCAGGGGCTTTTTTTGGGGGTCCTGACCTTGCCAAACCCATACACACTATACCTACCTCTTATGTGGTCAGATTTATGGATGAATTCACCAAAAGCATATAGTGAAAGGGCCTGCCTGAATAATTTCAAATGCTACTGTTTATAGTTTTGTTCTCCTATTATCTTGATAGGTCATTGCAGAATGTAAAAATGTGCTTCAATTTGTACAGTGTGTATTCATATTTTTGGATTATGACACGTTTTACCTGTCCAGTGGGCTGCCAATAGTGTAAGTAGGAAGGGGCTGGCCAAAGTAAAATACATTATTTATGCATTCAGCTCTCAATGAAGTGGAGAGGGTTACCTGTTCAAAACATCTCCACCCCCCTAACATTTTTACAATGGGCCATCAGAGGGGGTGAGGAATCTGATAAGTGGGCCTTATATTTTTGTCTTTAAATACTCCTTCAAATCAATGTTATACTGATGTTGGCCAAAAATGTTTGTGTCTAGTCTGCTTGCAATGTTATGTGCAAAAGTACTAATTTATTTTTTTCTTGTTTCACTCCACAGTTTCCTTCAACACCACAGAATGGCAGACTGTGGCTTCCCAATTTGCCCAGCGATGGGACTTTCCCAACTGCGGAGGGACATTAGATGGGAAACACGTCCACATAGTGCCACCCCCCCAACTCGGGGTCATACTATTACAATTATAAGGGGTTTAATAGTATTGTGATGTTGGCGAAATATGAGTTTCTCTATGTGGACGTGGGGAAGAATGGCCAGATGTCAGATGGTGGAGTCATCGCCCAGACAGAGTTCTACAGACGGCTCCAGAGTGGTGGCTTGGGATTGCCACCTCCAGAAGACAACGTGGCTGGTCTGCCATTCGTCTTTGTCGCTGATGAAGCATTTGGGCTGGGTAATCACCTGATGCGGCCGTTCCCGATGAGGACGCTCACCCCGGACCAAACGGTTTTTAACTACCGGCTGGCCAGAGCCAGAAGAGTGGTGGAGAAGGATTTCAGGATAATGGCCAGCCGGTTCCGCCTATTCCTTACGCCAATTTCCTTACGGAATATAAACTTAACCATATAATCCTTGCATTCTCCACAACTTTTTAAGGAGAAATTCTATGAACTATGTGGCCTCAGTTGAGCCTGAGGCCGGATTTCAAGACCAAACCCTGATGGCGCTTGAAGCTGACCGTCCTGGCTTGCCCCCCCCCCCCAAAGCGCCCACAGGGTCCGTCTAAAATATATGGAGTACTTTGTGGGTAGGGGGGCCATTGGTATGCCAGAAAATGTTTAAGAAACATTTTTTAAATTAATTTTTATTTCAAACAATCTCTTATTCAGCTAACTATTATGTTGTGGGTCTGCTACACACACACACACCTTGTTTTTGTTGTTAATGTATGTAATGCATTACTGATAAAAATATTCATCATTTTCAGCACCATGAATTCATTTTTTGGAGTGACGAAAATGGCCTGATTGTTTCAAATTATAAAGCACTGTGGGTGTTATTTACTAAAGGAAAATCCACTTTGCACTACAAGTGCACTGCAAAAGTGCACTTGAAAGTGCACTGAAACTGCACTGAAAGTGCACCTGTAGTGCAAAGTGGATTTGCCTTTAGTAAATAACACCCATTGTCACTGTAAACACCAACTTACTAAAAAGACTGCTTATTGAGCATTGAAAGAAAAAGCCACACATTGTTGTAGAAAAAATGTTACTCTGTGCACATTCACATGTGCGTTAGAAAAGGGATTTTTAACAAACCAACATATTTTTGGAATTTAATTTTTTTTTTTTTTGGACAGTAGAAATATCCTTTTTTGTGGTAAACTGGCATGTTTTTAAAACCATTAAACAATACACAACTCAGGAACTTACAAAGTTCAACTTTGGTAAATTGAAGGCAATATCAGACATTAGTATGTCCAAACTGTGTTCATATTGCCTTCATCAGAAGGGGTGAATGTCACCCCTGTGAAAGCCAAATTTTGAAGATGCACACAAATTTAGAGTCAGAGTCAATATTTCCCTCCTGATCCCATGCCTAATATCAACATGTGCTAGCTCCCATCATGGGAGATCAATGGACATGTTTCGAGGGTACAACCCCTCCCTCTCATCTACTTTAGTTGCGAGGAAGGAGTTGCACCCACAAAATGCATACATTGATATCCCGTGATGGCAGATAGCACATGTTGACACACTGTGTGCATCTTCAAAATTTGGCTTTCACATTTTTAAAGAAAAGTTAGAAAAATAAAAACAATTTGTTTAAATTTTGGTGTGTTTTAGATTCTGCTTAAAACATTGATGATGTTTTTGAGTCTTTTTTTCACATCATTGATGTCTTCCCTGATCTTCTGTAAATCCCTATTGCACATCATGATCTCCCCGATGAGGATCTGTCTTTTGAAATGTGTTTCTTCTTCCACAACATCCACATCACCTAAAAAAAAATAAAACCCCATATATTATAATTATGCAGGCATCCATCTATTACCTGAAGCTGTGGTCTTAGACACTCACCTGTTGTGGTCACTATTTCATCCACTTCATAAACCTCTCCTTCCTCCACATCCTCTGGTTGTGGTGTGGGGATTTCCCCTTCTTTAGGAGGTTGGGGATCCCTGGTGTCCTCTGATGTCCCGATTTCTCCCCTATGTGAATAAAAAAAAAGGTATACTTAGCACACAGATATTTGAGGGCAGAAATAGTAATATGAAACATTGCTTGGAAGTGTTGTACAATTGACTGTTTTGGCAAAGTTCCAAGCTGAAGAAGTGTTTTTTTTCCCTTTATTAAAGCTGGAATACTTACCTTTTTTGGTAAAGTTTCACACATGGAGACACCCCTATTATCCACTGGAGCACCTGTGTGGGATACCCTAAAAAGTTTGTTCTGGTGTCCCACACTAGTGCTCCTGCGTCCAGATGTGTAAACAGCTGCTGAGTGTCCTCTCTTTACACTGAATCAAGTTTGCATTTCATTCTAGTTACAAACCTATCTAGACAGCAATGTACTAAACTTCTTTTAAGACAAGTAGGCCTGAACAAATGTAGTTAACCTGGATCTGCCAAAAACATCGTATTAGTGGGCGAACGAACAATGTTTACTACGAACGATTACTGTGCCCACAAACCTGAAAGTTGCCATTCTAAACAGTACAACAGTAAAGAAAAACACTTGGAGCAGCATGCAAGTAAAAATAATAATAGGTACACAGGACAACTACTTACTTTTTTGAAGAATTCTCTTGATCCTTCTGTACTGATCGTGCGCCCTCAATTTCAGGTCTGACCAGCGTTTCCTCAATTGATCCTTGAATCGCCGTACCCCAAAATTCCTGTGCAGACTTTTCACAACTTTAGTCATGATCTTGGCCTTTCTCACATTTGGATTTGGGTAAGGTCCATGCTTCCCATCATAGTTGGCCCTCTTCAAGATGTCCACCATCTCTACAAAGGACATATTTGAGGCATTAAATCTCCTCCGGGATCGGGACATTCGTGGCTCCGGGCTTTTGTTGTACGTCGTATGTACGATCTGTGAGTGGAGCAAGGAATAGCGGAAGCGTCGATCGTTTGAAGGTACAATTTTAACTTGGAGCATCAGTGGCCTTTACTACTGATAGATTGAGGCCTATATTGGGACAAGATTAGGAGATCTGCAGATAAAATGGATCGATTCAACGATCATGATTTCCTCCCCCAATTCATTGATTTGTACAGAGGGCTGCCCTGTCTGTGGCAGACAAAACGCCCCTTTTATACAAATGGACTAACGAGGAAGGCAGCACTGGATAATTTTCTGGAATTTGTGAAGTCGCAGAGCCCCACAGCAGACATCAACTATTTGAAGTGCAAAATTGGTGGGCTGAGGAGCACTTATAACAGGGAGCGTAAGAAGGTCCAGGATTCCCAGAGACCAGGAGCAGCAGCAGATGACGTTTATGTCCCCAGGCTGTGGTACTATGACAGACTGCGGTTTCTGTCAGACCAGACTGAAATCAGGCCATCACTCTCAACCCTTCCTTCCACTCTTCCTTCCACCCCAGCTGAGGCTTCTGACGTCCAACCTGGGCCTTCCACCCAGGAAGAAGATGTGGAGGAGCCCAGCTTGAGTCAGGTATAGTATTGTTAAACAGATTTCTCAAAATTGTGTGATTGATGAACAATAAACTAAAACTATGTCCCTTTTTCCCCGCTGACAATCTGCTGGAACACAGAATGTCTGGAGCTGGAAACATGAGATCTGGTCTCCAAAGTTAAAGTTATTTTAATACTCTTATCTGAATTCATGGTGATCAATTTAAAGTGGATGCTTTAACTTCAAATGTAGCTAGTTTTGCTTCACCTGTTATACGTATGCCTTTCGCTGTGCTATCCTACTATCCCTTAGCTGACAGCCAGTTAAAACAGACAGAAATAGCCTTGTGTTTTATTCCAAAACTGAATTTACTTATATCAATAGTTCTGTAAACTGCAATACAATCAGAGAAGCTTAGAATTACAATATGTATTAACCACTTCAGCCCCGGAAGGATTTACCCCCTTCCTGACCAGAGCACTTTTTACAATATGGCACTGCGTTGCTTTAACTGCTAATTGCGCAGTCATGCAATGCTGTACCCAAACTAAATTTGTGTCCTTTTCTTCCCACAAATAGAGCTATCTTTTGATGGTATTTGATCACCTCTGCCGTTTTTATTTTTTGCGCTATAAATGGAAAAAGACCGAAAATTTTGAAAAAAAAATGATATTTTCTACTTTTTGTTATAAAAAAAATCCAATAAACTCAATTTTAGTCATACATTTAGGCCAAAATGTATTCGGCCACATGTCTTTGGTAAAAAAAAATGTCAATAAGCGTATATTTATTGGTTTGTGCAAAAGTTATAGCATCTACAAACTAGGGTTCATTTTCTGGAATTTACACAGCTTTTAGTTTATGATTGCCTATGTCATTTCTTGAGGTGCTAAAATTGCTGGGCAGTACAACCCCCCCCCCCCAAAATGACCCCATTTTGGAAAGTAGACACCCCAAGGAAATTGCTGAGAGGCATGTTGAGCCCATTGAATATTAATTTTTTTTGTCCCAAGTGATTGAATAATGACAAAAAAAAAATTTACAAAAAGTTATCACTAAATGATATATTGCTCACACAGGCCATGGGCATATGTGGAATTGCACCCCAAAATACATTCAGCTGTTTCTCCTGAGTACGGGGATACCACATGTGTGGGACTTTTTGGGAGCCTAGCTGCGTACAGGGCCCCAAAAACCAATCATCGCCTTCAGGATTTTTAAGGGCGTAAATTTTTGATTTCACTCCTCACTACCTATCACAGTTTTGAAGGCCATAAAATGCCCAGATGGCACAACCCCCCCCCCAAATGACCCCATTTTGGAAAGTAGACACCCCAAGCTATTTGCTGAGAGGCATGTTGAGTCCATGGAATATTTAATATTTTGACACAAGTTGCGGGAAAGTGACAATTTTTTTTTTTTTTTTTGCACAAAGTTGTTACTAAATTATATATTGCTCACACAGGCCATGGGCACATGTGGAATTGCACCCAAAAATACATTTAGCTGCTTCTCCTGAGTACGGGGATACCACATGTGTGGGACTTTTTGGGAGCCTAGCCGCGTACGGGGCCCTGAAAACCAATCACCGCCTTCAGGATTTCTAAGGGCGTAAATTTTTGATTTCACTCCTCACTACCTATCACAGTTTTGAAGGCCATAAAATGCCCAGATGGCACAACCCCCCCCAAATGACCCCATTTTGGAAAGTAGACACCCCAAGCTATTTGCTGAGAGGCATGGTGAATATTTTGCAGCTCTCATTTGTTTTTGAAAATGAAGAAAGACAAGAAAAAAATATTTTTTCTTTTTTTTTAATTTTCATTTGAATAATGACAAAAAAAAAAAAATTTACAAAAAGTTATCACTAAATGATATATTGCTCACACAGGCCATGGACATATGTGGAATTGCACCCCAAAATACATTCAGCTGCTTCTCCTGAGTACGGGGATACCACGTGTGTGGGACTTTTTGGGAGCCTAGCTGCGTACGGGGCCCCAAAAACCAATCATCGCCTTCAGGATTTTTAAGGGCGTAAATTTTTGATTTCACTCCTCACTACCTATCACAGTTTTAAAGGCCATAAATGCCCAGATGGCACAACCCCCCCCCCCCAAATGACCCCATTTTGGAAAGTAGACACCCCAAGCTATTGGCTGAGAGGCATGTTGAGTCCATGGAATATTTTATATTTTGACACAAGTTGTGGGAAAGTGACAATTTTTTTTTTTTTTTTTTTGGACAAAGTTGTTACTAAATTATATATTGCTCACACAGGCCATGGGCACATGTGGAATTGCACCCCAAAATACATTTAGCTGCTTCTCCTGAGTATGGGGATACCACATGTGTGGGACTTTTTGGGAGCCTAGCCGCGTACGGGGCCCTGAAAACCAATCACCGCCTTCAGGATTTCTAAGGGCGTAAATTTTTGATTTCACTCTTCACTGCCTATCACAGTTTCGGAGGCCATGGAATGCCCAGCTGGCACAAACCCCCCCAAATGACCACATTTTGGAAAGTGGACACCCCAAGCTATTTGCTGAGAGGCATGGTGAATATTTTGCAGCTCTCATTTGTTTTTGAAAATGAAGAAAGGCAAGAAAAAAATATTTTTTTCTTTTTTTTTTAATTTTCAAAACTTTGTGACAAAAAGTGAGGTCTGCAAAATACTCACTATACCTCTCAGCAAATAGCTTGGGGTGTCTACTTTCCAAAATAGGGTCATTTGGGGGGGTTTGTTCCACCTGGGCATTCCATGGCCTCCGAAACTGTGATAGGCAGTGAAGAGTGAAATAAAAAATTTACACCCTTAGAAAGCCTGAAGGCGGTGCTTGGTTTTCGGGGTCCCGTACGCGGCTAGGTTCCCAAAAAGTCTCACACGTGGTATCCCCATATTCAGGAGAAGCAACAGAATGTATTTTGGGGTGTAATTTCACATATTCCCATAGCATGTTTTAGCAATATATCATTTAGTGATAACTTTGTGCAAAAAAAAAAAAAAAAATTTGTCTTTTTCCTGCAACTTGTGTCACAATATAAAATATTCCATGGACTCAACATGCCTCTCAGCAAATAGCTTGGGGTGTCTACTTTCCAAAATGGGGTCATTTGGGGGGGTTTTGAACTGTCCTGGCATTTTATGCACAACATTATGTCACACATCACCCACTCTTCTAACCACTTGAAGACAAAGCCCTTTCTGACACTTTTTGTTTACATGAAAATTTTTTTTTTTTTTGCAAGAAAATGACTTTGAACCCCCAAACATTATATATTTTTTTAAAGCAAATGCCCTACAGATTAAAATGGTGGGTGTTTAATTTTTTTTTCACACAGTATTTGCGCAGCGATTTTTCAAACGCATTTTTTGGGGAAAAAACACACTTCTTTAAATTTTAATGCACTAAAACACACTATATTGCCCAAATGTTTGATGAAATAAATAAGATGATCTTAGGCTGAGTACATGGATACCAAACATGACATGCTTTAAAATTGCGTACAGATGTGCAGTGGCGACAAACTAAATACATTTTTAAAAGCCTTTGAAAGCCTTTACAGGTTACCACTTTAGATTTACATGCTAAAAATTACTGCCTCGATCTGACCTTCGCGGTGATACCTCACATGCATGGTGCAATTGCTGTTTACATTTGACGCCAGACCGATGCTTGCGTTCGCCTTTGCGTGAGAGCAGGGGGGGACAGGGGTGCTTTTTTTTTTTTTTTTTTTTTTTTTTTTTTTGCTTTTTTATCTTATTTTTAAACTGTTCCTTTCATTTTTTTTTTAATCATTTTTATTGTTATCTCAGGGAATGTAAATATCCCCTATGATAGGTAGTGACAGGTACTCTTTTTTTGAAAAAACTGGGGTCTATTAGACCCTAGATCTCTCCTTTGCCCTCAAAGCATCTGACCACACCAAGATCGATGTGATAAAATACCTTCCCAATTTCCCTATGGCGCTGTTTACATCTGGCGAAATCTAAGTCATGAAATGCTCGTAGCTTCCGGTTTCTTAGGCCATAGAGATGTTTGGAGCCACTCTGGTCTCTGATCAGCTCTATGGTCAGCTGGCTGAATCACCGGCTGCATTCTCAGGTTCCCTGTTGGGACAGGAGAGCCAGAGAAAAACATGGAAGACGGTGGGGGGGGGATTCCCTCCCACTGCTTGTAAAAGCAGTCTAGAGGCTAATTAGCCACTAGGATTGCTTTTACGTGAAAGCCGACCACTGGCTGAAAAGAATGATACCAAGATGATACCTAAACCTGCAGGCATCATTCTGGTATAATCACTCAAAGTCCAGCAACATACCAGTACGTTGCTGGTCCTTGTTGAGCATATATTGTAATCTTTTTCTTTTTTATGCAGCCTGTGGGCTTAACGGAAAAAAAAGATTGATCGGAGGGTATGCCCACCATTAGAATACCTCCCTTCATCCACCCTCTTCTAATGATGGGCATACATGCACCATTTATATATGCAGAAGCATGGGGGCATCCTCCCCCAAAAGGTAGGAGCAAATCGCTCCTCCGCCCCTGCTGCCCCCATGCTTCGGCATATATCACCTCCGCTGGAGTCATGGCTTTATATATAGTGGGAGCAAACGCTGTTGCTGTCAAGATAAATAAATCTGCGCTGCTGCTGAATGGCGTACCTGAAGACAAAAAAATGGTTAACAATAAAACACAGTAAACAGTAAAGTATAAAAAATTGCATACCTGAAAAGCAAACATGATAAAACATAATAACAATAAAACATTGCAGAATAGAATACAGTAAAAAAGAGCAGAACAATAAAGAGAGAGAACAATAAAACAACTATTTTTTTTTTTTTTTTATATATTTTTTTGTTTTTTGTTTTTTTACACTTTTTTTGTAACTAACTTTTGTAACTGTAACCGGTTCCAGGTTCAGGTCTCTCAAAATGCGATGGCATCTTGGGAGACCCTGTGAAAGTGTGCCTAGTCTGTGCAATGCTGTATCCTACGCTAATACTCAACTAGTGTATGGTAGCGTTCAAAACATTCACCAATGCAAAGACCAGGATTGTCAGGACAGGAGGGATAATAATAGCGGGTGTCACGCCTATATCCACGCTTGCTGCAGACACGACATATTTTTTGGGGGGGTTCATTAGGTAGGGGTACTCAGGAGGACATAAAGAAAATGCCTCTCATGCAGCCGACTGCATTTGGTTGGTGCTGCAGAAGTGGTGGGTTCCCAATTAGGACTGGCGATTGCAGCAGCAGGTAGGGCATTATGGGCACGACGGGCCTGTGTTTGTCTTCTTCTTGGTGGCAGTGGGACACTACTTGTGCTTGCCACCTCACCAACTTGAACTGCACTTATGGGACTCGCCACGTCACCAAGTGTTACTGCAGTGCTGGTTTGACTACGACTGGGGTGTACTAGGCCGCTGGTGCTTGCCAGTTCACCAAAACGCTACCAAAAAAACTGTTAGCGATCGCAGGGATCAGGCCTGACTCTGCGAACGCTGCAGTTATGCGTTTAGTGTTTTGTAAGTGACAGTGATCGATCGATACTGCACTTGGGTGGGCTGGGCTGGGAGGAGGGGCAAAATGCAGGTGCTAGCAGGTATCTGGGCTGTTCCCGCTAACACTGCATTTTTGGGAACCCTAAACTGTTGGGGACGCTAGTATTGATCTGATCGGATCAGATATTGATTCGTTCAGATACTATACCACTAAGGGAGGTGTATGGTGCGTGCGTGGGTGTTATCGCTACTGGCACTAACCTGACGCTGCCTGGGGCTGGTGCTTGCGAGTTCACCAAAACGCTACCAAAAAAACTGTTAGCGATCGCAGGGATCAGGCCTGACTCTGCGAACGCTGCAGTTATGCGTTTAGTGTTTTGTAAGTGACAGTGATCGATTGATACTGCACTTTGCTGGGCTGGGCAGGGCCGAGGGGCAAAACGCAGGTGCTAGCAGGTATCTGGGCTGATCCCACTAACACTGCGTTTTTGGGGACCCTAAACTGCTGGGGACGCTAGTATAGATCTGATCGAATCAGATATTGATCCGTTCAGATACTATACCAATAAGGGAGGTGTATGCTGCGTGCGTGGGTGTTAGCGGTACTGGCGCTAACCTGACGCTGCCTGGGGCAACGCAGACCCTATCTGACCCTAAAACCTAACTTATATCACCGCCAGGCGATCATGGGGGCTAAACCTTTATTAGGTAATAAACGGCGGGTGCCCTGACACTATAAAAAATAAACTAACTAACCAGCATCACCCGTAACACTTATATGGTGATCACTGGTGAAAGGGTTAACTAGGGGGCAGTCAAGGGGTTAAAACCTTTATTAGGTAGTATATGGGGGTCCCTGACGCTATGAAATGCTGATGGCGAACCTATATATTTACCTCCCTAACCAGCGTCACCAGTGACACTAATACAGTGATCAGAAAAATGATCGCTTAGTGACACTGGCGACGAGGGGTGATCAAGGGGTTAAAACTCTATTAGGGATGTTAGGGGGGTACCCTAGACCTAAAGGGGGCTAACACTAACTGCCCTACCACACTAACTGTCACAAACTGACACCAATGCAGTAATCAGGAAAAAAAACAGCTTGGTGTCAGTGTGACGGGGGGGGGGGTGATCGGGGGTTGATGGCGGGTGTACAGTATGCCTGGCGTGTTCTACTGTGTGTGTGTTGTGCACTCACATCGATGTCTTCTCTCCTCGGCGCCGGAATGGAAAATACCGAGCTGAGGAGAGATGACATCACTTCCTCTGCCGCTGTTTACTATACAGCAGCAGAGGAAGGATTTCATTGGCTGGGAGCGATCGTGAGGGGGGGGCCACGAGTGGATGGCCACCCCCTCACCTCTGATCGCTCCCGGACAGAAGCCGACCGCCTCGGGCACCGGGGGGGGGGTCCTTTTGGACCCCCCGCCCACGGGAGGCAGATCACGTACAGGTACGTGATTTTGCCTGCCCGTGCCATTCTGCCGACGTATATCATCGTGAGGGGGTCACTTTACAAATAAGTAAATTAAATATTACTAGCCAGAAAGCTTATATTTAAATTATATATCAAACACATAACAGTGCAGTCAAAGTGTAAAATGAACTTTGGGAAATAAGGTCATAGAGATGACTGGTGACCATCTAGTCACCGGAAATCTCTATGGTCGTCATCCGGCAGCAGCCAATTCTTTCTTTGGGTCCCCAATGGCACTGGAGAGCCTGGAGAAGCACTGGATGGTGGCGGGAGGGGGGTGTCCCCTCCCGTCACCTGTAAGAATGATCAAGCGGTGGAACTGCCACTATGATCGTTCTTACGTGCACAGAATCACCGGCTGAAAATGAGGATATCTGAATGATGCCTGTAGCTGCAGGCATCATTCAGATATTCCCACTGAAAGTCAAAAACATCATATGACGTCCTTGGCCTGGAAGTGGGTAAATATTACCATACAGAAAGCTTATATTTAAATCATATATCAAACACATAACAGTGCAGTCAGAGTGTAAAATGAACTTTGGGAAATAATAAATAGACTTATAGACATTTGTGTATCTAGAGGCAAATTTGAAGATCTTCAGTTATCTGCATCAGAACTAAAATGGCTTCTGTAACTGAGGCAAAAACTTTATGTTGTTCAATAAGAAACTTTATTAACAAAGGCTAGACTTTCCTGTGAGGAACTGAACTGCAATTGCAACATCCAACCACCAGTTGTCCTCAAAATGACAATCCTATAGACAATTCTATAATAGACAGCACATATACTGTTTTAGTGACTCTCACAGCTGCACGAGACAAACGTTGGAATGAAAACCAGAGCCAAGCAACTAAAGTCAAATACTTTTTATAATAAATTGAAATGTTAATTTTTGACTGGCTGATTCTTTAATAATCTGGTTTCTCTATGGAGAAATGTATCTAACATATTACTACAAATATAACCATGTTTGTGTATACCCTTAAAAGTATTAAAAGTACAGTTTGAAGGCAGTGAAAACAATAATCAGGTTTCTCTATGAAGAAACTAATTATAAAACATTTCTTTCTGAACTTGTAAAGCCTTGTTTTTGTGTACCCTTAAAATAATCTGATTTAAAAAATCAACACAGAATAATGCTATTACAAAGCTTTCTGTTGGCCCTGGGGGTTTGATAGAACTTTATTTTATTTTCATCTGTTGGTAACTGTTTGGACTAGTAATTCCAGGGCACAAGTATGACATATTGACTTCTTTTTGTACTTTTACCTATTTCCGACAGCGGTTCAGTGCTCTGCTTGTTATTGACTTTAATTAGGCTGTTGTAGGTGTCTGCTCTTGTTTGCATTCTTAATTTCAGTTTGTGCTAAGGGACATTAAATTTGCAAGGGCCATTAATCTGTGAGAAGAGAGTTTTGTTGCCAGATTTTTGGAAGGGCGGCCATAACATAATAACACAATCTGCTGACATGATCAGCCTTGAACTTTCTGCATTACTTTCAGCTGTAATGCTTGAATGACAAAAGAAACCTTCTTTTATAATAAATTTAATTAAAGGAAAGGTGACCAACAGTGTGAAAAAGACAATATAATATTCGTTTCCTACAGTTAGCATAGTCAACAAAAGCCATGGCCTGGAACAGCAGGGTGGCCAGGGGCAGTGTCCATCCACATACACACTATGTTGCTAAAAGTCATATAATATGACTGCTATTGTGGCTGCCAGTGCAAAGCATCTGGGCCCTCTTTATATTAGTTGGTGGTACTGTTCCACCCATGAAACAATGCCTTATTTTTAGCCTCCCTCAGCCTCAGTACAACTTGTGTAGGTATTACTTCTGATTGGGTGGAGAGGTTGGCAGCAGCAGACAGTCCCCTAAGCGAGGCAGGAAGAGATCTAGCATGTTAAAAAATGATTATAGCATGATGGCAAATCGATAGCTCTGATATTTGGGGTCTGGTTCTCACCATAGACATAGTCTGCTCGGAGTATGTTCTCCCTATGTTTGGTTGGTTTTCTTCTTGGATCTTTCATTTTGATTAAAATCCAAAAACACGCTTGTAGGTTAAATGCTTCATCATTGGCCGTAGAATCTGTGGGATTTCATCACTATGGTAGGGACATTAGATTTCAAGCAATCTCTGGTTCAGGGATAATTGTGAACATTTCTGTGTCTATGACAATGCTCTGTGTGCATGAACTAAATTTCAGAGACATTTCATTCCATATTGTTCAAGGTTGCAAGTGTAATGACACAAATGTAATGACACATAATCACTTTAAAGCTGAAATCATTTTAGCAGCTTGACACGTAAACAGACAAAGTAAAGTTACCAGCCCCAAATTATCTTCAATACAATGTAAAGGGCCATCAGCTGAATGCTAACATGATTCCAATATGCATGCAAAACCCTGAACTCCAAAAAAAAAAAAAAAGCTGTCCCAAGCAGTAATCCCTTTCCTGCTAGTAGATGTTCTTAGTCTTCTGTGCTGAGTGATGACTTTCGTCATTCAATCCACATTCTCTAAACCCAGGCAGCAATCAACCCAAGGTATGTAACCAGTGATCCACAAATTCATTTTCATATCAGCGTACCTAGGAAAGTACCATTATCGAAAGGGGAGTTTGTTGATGGCCGATAGGTTAATTTACTAAGGGCCCTTTCACACTGGGGCGGGGGCGGTAAAGCGCCGCTATTGTAAGTGGCGGTATGCGGTAGCAGCTGAGAAAGGGTTTAAACCACAGCAAAGCGCCTCTGCAGAGGCGCTTTGCCGGCGGTATAGCTGCGCTGTCCCATTGATTTCAATGGGCAGGAGCGGTGAAGGAGCGGTATATACTCCGCTCCTTCACCACTCCAAAGATGCTGCTAGCAGGACTTTTTACCCCGTCCTGCTAGCGCACCGAGGGCTTTCACACTTGAGACAAAGCAGCGGCACTTCCAGTCAGTTTGCAGGCGCTATTATTAGCGCAATAGCGCCTGCAAACCGCCCCAGTGTAAAAGGGCCCTAAAGGCATATATACTGTGCGCTGCAAGTGCACTTTAAGTGCATTTGTTCTAGATTTGAGGGGAAGCTCTGAAATGAGGGGAAGCTCTGCTTCTGTTTCTATCATCCAATCATGTACTGTTGCTGTTTCTGTTTTTTAATTACCTTGCATGTGGTTGAGCATTCTTTGCAAAGTACAGTTTTACCTCATTTACTAAGCTTTTGAGCAAGTGCACTTGCAGTGCACAGTATATTTACCTTTAGTAAATCAACCCCTATGTGTTTCTTCAGTAAAGATTTCATTACAACAGTATTAAACCCAAAATCAAACATTTACTATATTGTAGCTTACCAATTCTTAGAAGTGATGGCTGTATTTGTTTTCTTTTTTAGGCTTTCTTTCCCTTATTTCCACCTGGTGATCTGGCCTGTAAGTCTGTTGTTTCTCAAAAGAACAAGCTCTCTTGCAGATGTAGTAGTTACAGTGTTGATACACACCATTTAACACTGACAGGGGTGCTTACAATGGTCAGCTTGTATTTATGCAAAACCTTTATCTCAAAGGGAAAACAAAATGGTTGCTTTAACTGTTTATAAGATGTTAGAGTTTGGCTTCAATTTCTTAGTGTATTTAAACCTGCTAGTACATAAAGCACTCCCTTCTCCCCCAAGACTGACAATGCTGCTGCCCAAAGGTGTGGAGGAGTGGAGGCACTCTAAAGGCTCGTACACACGATAAGAAAATCGGATGGAAATATTCGTACAACGAGCTATCTGCCAATTTTCAGATCATTTGTATGGTGCTTTTGACAGCCGATTTTGGTTTTTCGTCATTCAAAAGCTGGATGTGCAGGCTATAAAATTTTTGTCGGATGTGAACTCAACGTCCGATTTTCATTTTATTAGTACGGTTTTCGTATGAAAAAAAATCGTAAGAGCAAGACTACGCATGCTCAGAAACGAAAGAATACATATAAAACTATTCAAAACCTCTTCACTTTGGATTAGCATGCCTCAAAAAACGGACGTTCGGTCGTCCGAAAATCTGATCATGCGTACGAGGCTTAATACAGGAGGTGTGTTAATGGCCAAATCACCGGTTGAAAACAGATAGAAAAAAGTCTAAAAAAATTAAATACAGCCACCACATCCAATGATTGATAAGCTGCAATATATTAATTTTTTGGGTTTAATACCACTACATTATAAAAAAAAAAAAACAACTTTTTTACAATACATTTTTTTATATCTAATAGATTTTGTAGACAATTTTTCTGCCTTTTTTATATGGAATTCATAAACTTTGTAACTGTATTTCCCCAGTATACCTCTCTGCATACTTGACATTTACTGTAGCAATTAAGATTGGGGCTTGAAGTAAACCTGGCCTATACTCTGATGATCTGCAGCTGTAGCATGCTTGAGGAAGGCGCGCGCCTGTGGTCTACAATGCGCATGCGCTGAAACGTCGTTGCAACACCAGTGACATTGCTACGTTGTAGACCTGCGCTCCATCACCCACACGAGCCAAGCCTCGTTCTCAACCCAGGGACGCTACATACACACATCCTGCTGGACGGGACTGTCTTTCCACTTTCCCCTGGTTTTGAGCTTATTTACAGGAACACACGCAGTGACAACACTAACTGAGGGATCTGTGCTCAACTCGCCTTTCTTTCATGTAAGTGGATAAATTCGTTTTGTACAATAAAGCTTTTAAACTGGTTCTGACCCGGAGGCGCTTCTCTTCTGCTTTTTTCCTACATGTTCAAAAAGTAGGAAGGTTTTTGCAAATTATCTCAATCTTACAATGGAAAGACATGCCGTATGTGGAGAAGATTAAGAAATAATTCGATTTTTAAACATATTTTCTGTGTAATCATAGGTGGATTGCATTTTGCCCATGTATTTTAGCCTTCCTACAGTATTCTCTGACGATCATAGCTACCTGAGTGGTTTGATGTTTTCTGAAGTGCAGACAAGGCACTCATGCGTTGCTTTGAAGCAAAGAAGGTCAGGAGGTTCAAGAGGCCAGAAAAATAATTGGCATACTGTCAGTGCAGATGTACGGGAGAAGACTAGGGAAGACTGACATACTGATAGTCCCTTAATGCTGCCCCTGCCTTCCTTATTTACCTGGTTACATTTCCTGTCTGCTCAGTGCTTCTGAGTTCAGATATTCAGAAATACGAAACTCATGTCTAACATTCAGCTTTTACTGGCAAAGCAGTATCAGTGTGATTGGAACAATATTTATCTACTCTGCCAGGAATTACTCGATAGCATCTGGAGCCTTCTTTTCCCTTCTCTCCTCTTACCTTTGACTCCACTTACCAGCTATATTTTTTTTGTGTCCATATAGACATTAAGGATTTAATTCTCCATGGCAACAGCTGCAATCCATTATTTTCCGCCAGTGGGAATGTAACTGATATTTGGCAAAGAAGGGTTACAATACAAATGGGAAAGCCATTCACAGAATCCATTAGTAGCTGATTTTATACAAAAAATAAAGGCTGGTTGGGGAAAGGGTATTCAAGAGAAATTAGTAAGATGATATGTATCTGAAAGGTGCATTTAAATGTACATTTGACAGTTGCTAAAAGCCATATGACTGTGGCACAATAGTAACTGCAAGGTACATGATACTTAAAGTGGTTGTATACCCTTTTTTTAAAATTCTTACCTACAGGTAAGCCTATAATAAGGCTTACCTGTTAGGAGATATTCACTTTGCATGCAGCCACTGACGCCAGCAGCGCATGCGCTGTGAAGACCCGGCTGAAGGTCCGGCAGACGCTGCTGGACCTTGCTGGAAAGAAGACTACTGCGCACATGCACGGGAGTGACGTAATCGCGGCTCCGCCCACTCACAGCGCCCGAGCTGCAAAAAAGTTTAAAGTTCAACCTTATTCAGTGTATTTGTCAGAACACATGCACATGATGTTCTAGGATTGTCTCTGGTTGTGTAGGCTACTACTTTTGGTGATATGGAAGTGATTTATTTTCCCATCATTATGGTGCCCCTACCTGTATACAGAGCCAGAGCATGAAAGGAAATACTGGTCTTGTTGGGTTTCACCAACACCTTTAGGCTGCTGTTCTCAACTGCTATACCCATGTAACCAGACTACTGCAGATCATGGCTTGCATAGAAGTTTACAGAACAAAATCAATAACACATATTTATTGATTAGAAATAATGTATGTTTTCTCTTGCCCATATATTATCTTTTCTTTCTTTTTTTTTACTTACTGTCATTAATCTTTTTTCCCCGTTTTCAGCCTTTACCAGTTGACCACTTTATTATATTAGTATGTTACTACTATGCTAAATCCAAAGGAGGAGCAGATTCTCCCTATGCCCCTGCTGTAATTATTGCCTTTGATCTTGTTCCATCCTTAGCAGTGCCGCTCTTCCCTTTGTATTAGTAGTAATTGAATTATGGAAGTTGCCGTAGCTGACCTTTTTTTCACCAATTTGTGAATCAGCGATCCAGAACAAGCATACAGCCAGTAAAGTCTGGAGATCCCCATGTTCTTGCTTATTCTAGGACACTGACTCACAATGTACTAAAGACATAGGTTACACAAGACATCCAGGTGACCACTTTCAAATTTAAAATCAGCAATGGCAGTGCAAAATACCTTGATGAAATAGTAGCTTTAGACCCCATTCACACAGGGGCAACACGACTTGCAGGTCGCCTCAGCGAGGCGACCTGCAAACGACTGCCCGGGCGACTTGCAAAACGACTTCTGTATAGAAGTCTATGCAAGTCGCCCCAAGTCGCCCCCGAAGTCGTACAGGAACCTTTTTCTAAGTCGGAGCGACTTGCGTCGCTCCCCTTAGAACGGTTCCATAGCACAGAACGGGAGGCGACTTGTCAGGCGACTAGGTCGCCTGACAAGTTGTCCCTGTGTGAATGGGCTCTTAAGGATGTAATCAGATGTTCCAAAGAGCTTTGTTGAGCAAAATATCACTTCTGAGCATACAGTAAAGCAGCAGCATTATTATTAGCTCTCATCTGTAATCGATATAATATTACAGATCAATATATATAAATATATAAAATAATATATAATAAGTTCTGGTGCTTATATTCAGCTCTGACAAACCTGTACCATAATGTCTAATGCGGATCTGTGCATTACAGCATTTTGTTCACAGGCTCATTTCTTAACGCAGAGCTAAACACTCTAAATCAACATGAACTGTTTTTAATCCTTATGCTGCTAGCCTTAAATAGATAGGTAGGTCACATATATTTACTTGTTTTAAACTTTTTTTGTACATTTCAGTTCACTTCAGTTGCTTCTAAGCTTCTGGCCTAGGCCAAAATGATATCATGCATCCTATGAGTCATTATAGTGTTTTTCAAAGCGATTTCTCAACATGGAAGGATGGGTGAGTTTGCTTTGAATATTAAAAATAAATGAAATAGCGTTTCCAGTTTGTGGTGCTCAGATACGGTAATATTGCTTTAAGTTCTTCATAAAAGATACAGCTAGAGTAGTAATGGCTCATTTGTGACATTTTGAATGATAGTATGATAGCACATGTGAAGTAAAGACATTAAATTGTTATTGACAGTGATCGGGAGTTGTGCTTATCAAAAATTCTATTAGTTTCCACCTGACATTTTGCATTGGGAGGTATTTTCCTCTGGACCAGTACTGGTGGAGTTTGCAAGAGGTTGAATTTCAGGAATAATACATTTTCCCATTATTTTCTTTGAAATTAGTTTGCTTACTGTGTACTTTTTATTTGTTTATCATACAGACCCCAATATATTAAATATTTTGTAGCAAAAAAAATTTTCTCTATTAAAAATGTATTCATTAAGGTTGTTACTATATGTCTGTGAACAGTGATGAATGTCATTGGTTGACAAAAACGAAAATTGCAGCCATTGTTTTTCTGCAATTACTTATTCTAAAAAACCCAGCCCTGCAAATTTATGAAGAAATTACTTGCATGCGTTTTCAGAGTGAACATATTCTGAAGGTATAATATTTATATATGAAGGATACTGTCCAAAATCAGGTAAAGTAATTTGATCTCCTCTGTACAAAAAGATGGTGTGAGCGTCTCGATTCAGCATGGCTCATGGTCCAGGAGTTTATTAAAGGTGTAGGCCCAACCGGAACTGCTAACTGAATCTTGGGTGGATTCTGACAGTTTTTTGTTTTTTTTTAACCCACCTACGGTAAAGTAACTTTGGCTCGTCCTGCACTGCACTGATCAAATGGGCTGAAACAGCTGTATATAGTTTGGAATAAATGGCTCTATAGTATTAAGCCATATTTGCGCAATACACCAATGGTTCTGGATGTGCAATTTAGACATTGAGCCAGTTAACCTACTAGCCTCTATTTGGACAGGAAACTTGAGTACCCAGAGAGAACCCACAGAAGCACAGGGAGAACATACAGAATTCATGTAGGTAGTGTCTTGGCTGGGATTTAACCTAAGGATCCCATGATTTGAGCTGATGAACCACATGTAAAAGCAGTTGCATAGTTCTGCACCCATATAGTAATAACTCCAAACCAGCAGAACTTTTTCCCAGAAGATAGTGTTAGAAGAAAAACATGTATGCTCAACAATCAGTTAAATTAAAACTCAGTTTTCAGGATTCAGATATAGAGGCTGGCTTATATGTGTAAGGGAAATAGAGCAATTACAACTAGGCAAGTATTGCCAGTGGTTTTATTATTACTGCTAAATTTAAGTAGCCTCTAAAAGCAGATCCGTACTAGTCACTGTCTGCCCCAGGCTTAAGTAAATTGCAAGAGAAATAAAGCAGTGTGACATTAGTTTGGATATTCAAATACTGTAGCAGCAAACAATATTATATTTGCATCCTACTTTCGTACTTTCCACATCAGAACTAATTCTTGAGTATGAAACCCTTTGTTGTTCCCAATTTGTTTTTCAGATCACTATCAAATGCTCTCTTTATATTTACAAAATATTACATCCATACAATCATCAGAATGCTAAATAACTATTTATTTTATATTATCCTAAAATTGTATAATGTTGTTTATTACTGCCACTAGTAAAGAAGTACAAGATGGCTACCCATAGATGTGTCTCTGAATCTGCGTAACGATACCTTTACATGTAATGAGACTGAAATCTGTCTTATACTTCAAACACATTTTCCACATTTTGTTATGTTACAACCAAAAACATGAATGTATTTGATTGGGATTTTATGTGATAGACTAACGCAAATTGGAATATAATTGTGAAGTGGAAGGAAAATGATAAATGGTTTTCCAAGTTTTTTACAAATAAATATCTGAAAAGTGTGGCGTGCATTTGTGTTCAGTCCCCCTGAGTCAATACTTTATAGAACCACCTTTCGCTGCAATTATACAATGTGTTTATAACAGCAATTATATGATGCTGTTTGTTCACTAAGGTTCTCTAACAAACCTCTGAGGGCTTCACAGAACAGCTGTATTTATACTGAGATTAAATTACACACCGACGGACTATGTTTACCAATTAGGTGACTTCTGAAGGCGATTGGTTCCACTAGATTTTGGTTAGGTGTAAAGTAAAGCGTGAATACAAATGCACGCCACACTTTTCAGATTTTTTTTGTAAAAAAAAAATAAAAAACATTTATCAATTTCCTTCCACCTCATAATTATGTGCCACTTTGTGTTGGTCTATCACATGAAATCCCAATAAAATACATTTACGTTTTTTGGTTGTAACATGACAAAATGTGGAAAATTTCAAGGGGTAGGAATACTTTTTCAAGGCACTGTATAGAGTGAAGATAGTCAGGTAGTATTAGCACTAGAGGCAAGTGTATAGATTACCCAATATGTAACTTTTTTCTGATGATGTAAAATTATAGATGTAAAAATTACCAATTTCAAATAAATAGCAAAGCACAAGCCGCACACGGAGATGAGATCACTATGATGAAGCCTGTCAGAGTGAAACACATTAGACAGGGGCGGTTTCCAAGCACGGAAATGTATGCTGTCTGTGGCTCAATATTTTTTTTTTTAAAGAAGCTGTGCAGCTTGTGCTTTGCTACTCTTTTGGGATTAGAAGCTTGGAAAAAGCTCCTTTGCCAGCACCCAGAGTTCCCACAGTGGAGGAGACGTTTGATCTATGGAGTGTTGCTGCTTTGTTCAAATTCTCTAAAAACAACTAGATGTTTTTAGTGAAGCTGACTCAATAGTAAATCCAATTTCTTAATAGTACATAAGATACAGGAGAGTTAACTCTTATCCATTCACTTCCAGGTAATTAAACACTAGCAAATAGCAGAGCTTGAGGCTGGGTTCACACTACTGCAAATTGCCGTATCCAATTCACATAGCAGGAGATTGTGATCGGCTCTCTATGGAGCCGGTTCACACATCTCTGCAGCGTCTCCGGTGCGAATTGCACAGGAGCCCTGTGCGTCTTTTGGTCTGCTTGAGGTGCAAATTCAGCCCAAAATTCATGCTGAAAATCGGACCTGATACTGTGAATGGAGCCGCTGTGTTCTATAAAGTGAACCCAGCCTAAACCAACTCTGCATAACCTCTCCAAACCCCTTTCTTAACCTCAGTTTTTTGCTGTTGTCTGTGGGTGAGTAACCTGTTTCTCTATGCTGAGAGTTTTTCCTGAGATGCACAAAATCTTTCTCAGCCCTGCCGGGTAGCCCAACTGGCATGACTTGAAGACTCAGCCTTTTGGGTGTGCTGCATATCATGTAAGTTGCCACTATTTTGGGTGCAGGCATGGCTGGGAGGATGTACAGTGCATGTGTAGTTGCTTCTTTCCTGTCACCAGCCAAGCAAGTTTCATCCTGCAACTTATTTAAAGGGGTTGTAAACCCTCAAGGTTTTTCACCTTATTGCATTCTATGATTTAAGGTGAAAAAACTTTTGTAGTGCAGCAGCCCCCCAGAGCCCCCCTTTTACTTACCTAAACCCGATGGTTCCAGCGATGGGGATGAGCAGAGCAGCTCCAGCCGCTGTCTCGGGTCCTCATTGGCTGGATTGATAGCAGCAAGAGCATTGGCTCCCACTGCTGTCAATCAAAGCTAATGACACAGGAGCCGGAGGTGGGGCCGACTCCTGCTGTCTTTGTCAAGGGACCGGGGAATGCGGGCACTCGAGAAGAGGAGGAACCAGGAGTGCTACTGGGGGACTCTAGAAGAGGAGGATTGGGCCCCTCTGTGCAAAGCCCTTGCACAGAGGAGGTAAGTAATAAAAAAAAAAAAAACAAACCTTTACAACCCCTTTAACTATTGCACAGGCCACCACGTGAATTTTGCTTCCTTTGTGGGCATAGCAGGCATCAGATCTGTGATTAGCAAACTAAAACCAGGAAATCTAAACTCCTCCATTACGGTTGGAGACATTGTTCCTTCTACAAACTCATTCATGTGGCAACAGACCGATGATAGCTCTGAGGCAGCGTCCGGTTTTTTACTCACTCCTTCATAGGACTCCTTCCTCAGGGACATTTCTGTCCAAAGAGGAATTCTTGGCTGCCTTTTCCACTGTGCTGGAACAACTGGCAGATATCCATAATGATTTACAGTGGGCCGACCTGACCGAAAAAGGCTCAAGTCTCTGTCCCCACAAGAGCTACCTTCTGAGTTTCCACTCCCACCCACTAAGGTAGACAAACCCTCTGAAAAGGATACTCCAGATAGTAATGTTTTCTAAACACAACCGACCACAGTGGGTATTCTTATAGTGGTGGTTCATAAGAATCTGAAGCTGTCATTACCAGAACCCTGTTCACAGTGCCCGAGCCAAGCCAAATTGCGACATGCAAATCATTCTGGACCTGAAGCACTTAAACAAGTTTTTGCATGTTTAAAAGTTCTGTACAGTCAGTGATTGCCTCCCTCCAGCTTGGTGGACATCAAGAATGCCTACCTCCACATCCTCATTTCTCTACGCCATCAGCTCTGTCTTCTGATTGGAAAAGAGTTTATCGACCCCGTTTCCCCCCTTTAATTACGCTCTTGATGAAGCGGAGTAATCTATCTATGAAACGTAAACATTATGTATGGAAAGGCTTGTATTTACCCACATGAGCAGGCTTAGTATAATGTCAAAAGGGTCACATATATGTTATATCTCCTTCCCGCCGACCGTACGCAGATATGCGTACTCGGCTTTTCGGGGTTATACCGGGATGATGCCCGCAGCTGCAGGCATCATCCCGGTACCGTTGTTTACAGCGGGCGATCGGCTACCCGAGTATAACAACCGATGCGGCTAAAAGCCGCTCGGCTGTTATACCGGAGGAGCGGGAGGGGACATCCCCCCCTCCCGTCACTCTTACCGGGCCTCCCGTGCGATTGGGAGGCCCGGTGTCCAATCGGCTGCCTTCGGCGGCTGGGGGCAGGCTGGAACGAAGCTGTGGGCGGCTTCGTTCCAGCCTTCTCATTGTAAACGCGGAAGCGACGTCATGACGTCACTTCCCGTTTACTCGGCTGCCAATGGCGCCGGTTTTAAAAAAATATACAGTATTCAGAATCGCCGTTTTCGTCGATCTGAATACTTTGAAGTGCAAAGGAGGGACCCCCGATCCCTCCATAAAGAGTCACCACCTATTACTGTCACAAGGGATGTTTACATTCCTTGTGACAGCAATAAAAGTAAAAAAAAAAATTTTTTTTAAACACAACTTATAAAGTATAAAAATAAATAAAATAAATTAAAAAAAATTTTAAAGTGCCCCCGTCCCCGCGAGCTCACGCAGCGAAGAAAACGCATACGGAAGTTGCGCCCGCATATGTAAATGGTGTTCAAATCACACATGTGAGGTATCGCCGCGATCGTCAGACCAAGAGCAATAATTCTAGCCCTAGACCTCCTCTGTAACTCAAACCTGGTAACCGTAAAAAAAATTTAAAGTGTCGCCTATGGAAATTCATAGGTACCGTAGTTTGTCGCCATTCCACGAGTGCGTGCAATTATAAAGGGTGACATGTTTGGTATATATTTACTCGGTGTAACATCATTTTTCACATTATACAAAAAAATTGGGGTAACTTTACTGTTTGGATTTTTTAAACTTCATGAAAGTGTCCCTTTTCCAAAAATTTACGTTTAAAACACTGCTGCACAAATATTGTGTGATATAAACTATTGTAACAATCTCCATTTTATTCTCTAGATTCTCTGCTAAAAAAATATATATAATGTTTGGGAACTCTAAGTAATTTTCTAGCAAAAAATACGGATTTTAACTTGTAAACACCAAATTTCAAAAATAGGCTCATGAAAGGGTTAATATTTCAGTACTATTAATATTTTAAAATACATTTTTGTTTATTTTTTTGCTTATTTTCATTTTTGTCTAAGTTTTGCACCAATCAATAAAATATGTATATTTTTAAGACAAAATGTGTTTCATAAAGTGCCTTTAAAGCCCTTCAGTTTGTACATTTTCATTCTGTTAAGGGTCACAATAAAGTTTGGGACGTTTTACACTTTTATGATCATGGGACTTCTCTATGACTTCAGTTTTTTTGTTATATTTTAATACCAAGGGCAACAAAGTTGAAAAAACAAGGGTAATTTTGAGATTAAAAAAGAACTCCATCTCCATTTAAAATACAGATGAGGGAACTGTTTTACTGATGAAAACTTTATTACAATCATAGGCAGGAGGGTAACATCAATATTTCTTTTTGCAGCTTGCACCTGGCTACTTGCTGATCTGTGACAAAGTTTTATCACACTGTGGAGGTCTTCTCATTAACCTTTACCTCCTATGAGATGTGCAAACACTTCTCCATCCAGTCTAATGTACTTGAAAACATTGGATAGAGGGTTCTGTTCAATGCAACTTAAGTATGAGTGGCTTTTGGTGCACCGTTGAACTGACCAGACATGTAATGATACATTTGTTCTATATGACAAGTGTTTCTATCTTTCAGAATACAATTGCTGTAAATGGTTCAACAATAATTTTCCTCAACAAACATAATTAATTAGTGCTGTAATCTGTTTATTTTAGAGTAAACAAATAATAAAAATAAGGGCTAACAGTATCCAATAAACAACTTGATTTATTATATTGTGATACCCATTTAGCCAAATAGAAACTTGGAACATATTTCTTTCATCAAAGATCAACAACATAAATATGGATGAATGAATGTACTATATGAAACAGCAATTAACCCATCAAAGCAGCGCTATTTTCAGTCCTCAATGCTGACTGATAAAACAAAGTCTTTGTAAATGCAAGCAAAACACATGCAGGCAGGTAAATTCCAACAAAGACACAGCGGTTGGAGCTCAGTCTGGATTCCCTTATATGAATAGTAGATCTGATGAGTGCACCTTTCACCATCTATTGGGACACCTTGTGCTGCTCACACCCCGTAGGCGTTCAAACTCACCGGAGCCAAGAGGTTAACAAGCCTTGGATCAAATCCTCTCTCTGGTTACTCCCGAAGTCCTCCAGGGTTGATGATCAGATAACAGCAACAATGTCCACATGTAAAAAAGAGACCCCGAATAGTCCAGTACCGTTTTGATAATTTATTGTAAGTCACAAATAAGAGAAAAAAACTAATAAAGTAAATACACTGTAAAAATCAGTGGGCACAGTTCCTTATAAAGGATAGCCTTCTAGGTTTCAGTTGGTTGGTAATAGTGGATAGCTCAAACTGCTTCTCTCAAAGCAAAAGGGTACTGGTTGCAGACTGAATGGATGATACACACTCACAGCTGATCAGTCCTTCATTCCACTAGTATACAACTACAAGCTTGGAGTGCACTGCGTGTCAACCAGGCACAGCTGATCCGCACTTCCTCCCTCTCGTGTGTGAAGCTTCAGGCTAGAAGCACACTGCGTCCTCACGTGATAACGGTTGCCGTGGTATCGTGCTCTGACTAGTTTTGTCAGGAAGACTTTTTCAAAGAGCATGACTACACGGCTTGTTGAACAAAATTTATCTGAAAACCAGGGGGTGGGGTGCAACCAACACTCCGCCCTATTGAGTTAATACTTGGTAAGCACTAGGTCTGATTGGAAGGTGAGTCCCTATCTTAAACTGGGAACGTATCCATACTCCAACCAACCAAAAGCTGCAGGCTGCACATTTAAATGACAACGCAGTCTATTTATACCAGAATCCTGTATTATATCTGCAAACTCCCAATTCCTTGTGAGAAACAGTGCTTATGTCCTGGATTAAAACTAAACATCTCCTCTTCCATATATTCCAGGTGCAACTGAAGAGAGAGAGTCTCTTAACCCCCAAACATAATTAAGCTATATGGATGTCGCAGTGTAGTGACCAAGTAATTCAAATACCCATAGTTCCTCACCCGATATAATTATCATATTAAATCAGATAAGTTTATCACATTGCGACATAAAATTGACATAAAATTAACAAAAAATAAAAATGTTACATACAAAATCGCATATAATCGCAGCAACATCGAAACTTGTGATACAATCACGAAAATAATGATTAAAATCTAATCAGATTAAAATTACCTGACATACCTATTGACATAAAATGTTACATACAAAATCGCATATAATCGCAGCAACCTCGAAACTTGTGATAAAATCACAAAAATAATAGTGGTTAAAATCTAATCAGATTAAAATTACCTGCACAGCATAATCTAAAATTCTACGTAGATAGAAAGCGGAAGTTGATAAAAGATTCTCCAGTACCTCTCTGTATCACATAGTTCCATATTGTACATACACAATAAAAAAATATCCAAACAGGGCATAGTTATTAAGTTATCTATACAGAAAACAGATCAAAATCTCAGAGTGAGGAACCCCTCAATTAAAACTCTAATACATTGTGTAATCGTCCACTCTAGTGAACCTAAAAATCGCTGATAAAGCAATTAATATCAAGTTCGATATTTAACCCTTTCGGACTAAGAGTGTCAGTTAAAAAAATCCATTCATCCATTTTTAACTGACACTCTTAGTGATAAACTTATTTGATTTAATATGATAATTATATCGGGTGAGGAACTATGGGTATTTGAATTACTTGGTCACTACACTGCGACATCCATATAGCTTAATTATGTTTGGGGGTTAAGAGACTCTCTCTCTTCAGTTGCACCTGGAATATATGGAAGAGGAGATGTTTAGTTTTAATCCAGGACATAAGCACTGTTTCTCACAAGGAATTGGGAGTTTGCAGATATAATACAGGATTCTGGTATAAATAGACTGTGTTGTCATTTAAATGTGCAGCCTGCAGCTTTTGGTTGGTTGGAGTATGGATACGTTCCCAGTTTAAGATAGGGACTCACCTTCCAATCAGACCTAGTGCTTACCAAGTATTAACTCATTAGGGCGGAGTGTTGGTCGCGCCCCACCCCCTGGTTTTCAGATAAATTTTGTTCAACAAGCCGTGTAGTCATGCTCTTTGAAAAAGTCTTCCTGACGAAACTAGTCAGAGCACGATATCACGGCAACCGTTATCACGTGAGGACGCAGGGTGCTTCTAGCCTGAAGCTTCAGACACGAGAGTGAGGAAGTGCGGATCAGCTGTGCCTGGTTGACACACTGTGCTCTCCAAGCTTGTAGTTGTAGACTAGTGGAATGAAGGACTGATCAGCTGTGAGTGTGTATCATCTATCCAGTCTGCAACCAGTACCCTTTTGCTTTGAGAGAAGCAATTTGAGCTATCCACTATTACCAACCAACTGAAAGCTAGAAGGCTATCCTTTGTAAGGAACTGCGCCCACTGATTTTTACAGTGTATTTACTTTATTAGTTTTTTTCTCTTATTTGTGACTTACAATAAACTATCAAAACGGTACTGGACTATTCGGGGTCTATTTTTTACATGTGGACATTGTTGCTGTTATCTGATCATCAACCCTGGAGGACTTCGGGAGTAACCAGAGAGAGGATTTGATCCAAGGCTTGTTAACCTCTTGGCTCTGGTGAGTTTGAACCCCTACGGGGTGTGTGCAGCACAAGGTGTCCCAATAGATGGTGAAAGGTGCATTCATCAGATCTACTATTCACATAAGGGAATCCAGACCGAGCTCCAACCGCTGTGTCTTTGTTGGAATTTACCTGCCTGCATGTGTTTTGCTTGCATTTACAAAGACTTTGTTTTATCAGTCAGCATTGAGGACTGAAAATAGCGCTGCTTTGATGGGTTAATTGCTGATTCATATAGTACATTCATTCATCCATATTTATATTTCTCTTTGTATTAAGTGGCTGCTGAGAGATATCTCACTCAGAGTATATGCTGACATCAGGTTAAATCACTGCGGTTTATTACCATTATTATCTTCCATCTGTATATACCGAATATCCTTTAGCGCTGAGATAGGAGGAATGGAGTAGGGCTTATTGTCTCCTTTTTGTTTGTATAAAGATCAACAACACTCTAAATTTGGAGATATATAAGGAAGGATAAGCGGCGCTTACTACCTAATAATGACTCAAAGGAAGGTGATTAAATGTACATGAAACTAATAACCAAACCAGGAGATTAACAGGAACTCCAGGTAATGATCAGGTTCATAGCAATTGATTTTCCACTACTTTTGTGCAACCAAGGATCACGCCAAACCAATATTGCATTCAAGAGTGAAGCTAAGTAAATGGGATACGAGCAATCAGTAGCTGTTTCTATGTCAATTCCCCAATAATATATGGCAATATACAAACTCGTGGGTGTGAGAATAACTAAATCCATACACACTTCAACATAAACAAAATTCTTCAAATTCCACCACTGTAATAAATATGTTTCAAAATATGTGCAAATAACATTCAGTGCGGCATCCAAAGAATGTAGCAATTGTTAGATAAAGTGGCAAGTGAAACACTAAAACATCCAAAGTGCAGCATATGAATTTGTTTAAAATCTACAAATACACAATAGGTAAATAATGAACTAATAAAACAAACAGTGCGGCATCCAAAAAAATGTATACAGTGATTAAATGTTTATGAGCAAGTGAAGCGCACCAAAAAGTGTAATAGCAGTGTCCAACACAAATTACACACAAAGTGTAATAAATTAATACTGTGACTCCAAAAGTTAATTGAGAAAAAACAAAATCAAAAACAAAAGTCCCATATATATTCAGATCTCCGTCGTGACAAATTGAAAAAGCATGCAAAAAAAAAATCTTCCACAAATCCCCAGTGATAGACAGAAGGTGTGTAGAAGTGATGGTTCCCTCAGCCTCTCACCTCCCGGCTGAACGATAACAGCCTTATAGCAGATGATGAAGCGGCCTCCCGATCTCCTTACTGACAGGGGTCTCCGTGCTCACAGGTGGTTTAAGTGAAGTCAGCTCAAAAAGAAGGGGAAGGACTCCATAGTGAAGTATATAAAATCACCAATTTATTACACATTAACCCACTTACATTAAATTAATCCAATACAGATGAAAACACTCACAGCGGCTGAACTAGCTCACCGATCCCGGATCAGTGAGCTAGTTCAGCCGCCGTGAGTGTTATCGTTCAGCCGGGAGGTGAGAGGCTGGGGGAACCATCACTTCTACACACCTGTCCCATTACTTTTGGTCCCTTAAAAAGTGGGAGGCACATATACAAACTGTTGTAATTCCTACACCGTTCACCTGATTTGGAAGTAAATACCCTCAAATTAAAGCTGAAAGTCTGCAGTTAAAGCACATCTTATTTGTTTTATTTCAAATCCTTTGTGGTGGTGTATAGAGCCAAAAACATTAGAATTGTGTCAATGGCCCAATATTTATGGACCTGACTGTATATGATACTGAAATGTCTGTTTTTGGTAGAGCTGGTTCTGCCCCCAACAAATACAAAAAAAATATTGATAATACTGTATGTAAAGCAACCATAGTGAATTCCATTGTACATTAATGTAGGTATTAATTGATGTAGTGATGTTTGGAAACTTAACCAACCTAACTGGTAATGTGATTATGAAATAGTATCTAAGTTGCTGTTTGCTTCTTAACGTCATCTTTTTTACATCTACAAATTGTTCCTGTCTGTTTATCAAATCCCAATTAAAAGACGGTGGGATTGATTTACTAAAGTCAAAAAGAAAATTCAGTTAACAACAATAACAGTTAACATCAGCCAAATTTTTTAATTTTCATGCAAAGAATCACTTAAAACAAAAGGATCTATGATTATTAATTTATCCGTGTGTATGGCCAAGATAAGTCTGTTTTTTGTTGTGCAGATGATTCTGGAGTGATAATATCATTTATATTTTTTATTTTTATATTTTTGGTTATTCAGCTGTATTTAAAACACCGTTAATGAGTTATAATGAACAAATACCTGTACTTTTGTAATATATGCATTGACGTACACTATAAAGCCTTTTGATTATTCAACTCTTCTTCAGTAAAGAAAATAGTTTTTACTGTAATTTAAGCAGTGATGATCCTTTCCCATGAGACAGAAACCATGTTCTCTTGACAAAAAATCTGTTGGCATAGAAACTCTTATTGTGCATTTTTGTTTTAAAACTCTTGCTACTGCTAAAATAAAATTATGTGTCTTTTTGTATGTACAAAATGTGCTATAATTCTTACAAGTGGTAAAAAAAAAGCATTGAGACATGCAGTTTAAATGCCTTTAGTATTTATTTCTTGTATTTTTTGAACACTTTCTACAGTTCTTACCTATGATGACACGTGTAGTTCAAAAATTCAGAATACAGTGGGGGAGATCGTCGCCTTCCTGTCCGTCTTCTGTGAGGGAGGGGAGAACCAGTGGCGGCGGTGCGAGTGAGCGCACCGTGGATTCCATGTCTGCCGGCACCTGACAATTATACAGTACACAGGCAGAATGACGATCTGCCTATGTAAACAAAGCAGATTGCCGTTCTGTCAGGAGCAAAGCAGGAACATGGATCAATGCCTTCCCCTAGTCAAAGCTCCTCCCACACCGTGAGAAAGCACAGGCTGTTAACCCCTTCTCATTAAGTGTAATTATTACAGCGACAGTGCATAATGTTGATCACTGTATTAGTGTCCCTGGTCCCCAAAAAGTGTCAGTGTCCGCTTTGTCCGCCGAAATATCATAGTCCTGCTATAAGTCGCTAATCGCCACCATTACTAGTAATGGTCGCTGATCACCACCATTACTAGTAAAAAAATAAAAAATAAAATTAGCCCATAGTTTGTAGATCCTATAACTTTTGCCCAAACCGATCAATATACTCTTACTGGGATTTTTTTAACCATAAATATGTAGCAGAATAGATATTGGCCTAAATTGATGAAGAAATTAGATTTTTATTGGATATGTTTTATAAAAGATAGTAAAAAATATTTTTTTTTCCCAAACTTGTCAGTCTTTTTTTGTTTATAGTGCAAAAAATAAAAACCGCAGAGATGATCAAATACCATAAAAATAAATCTCTATTTGTGGGAAAAAAGGACATAAATGTTATTTGGGTACAGTGTCGCACGACCGTGCAATTGTCAGTCAAAATAACACAGAGCCATGTTGCAAAAAATGGCATGGCCATGAAGGGGGTAAATCTTCCAGAGCTGAAGTGGTTATTTCCAATCTTTTTATTGAATATTTCAGAACAAACTAAGAGGTAAAGGACACAAAGGCATAATAGTTGTAAGTGAGACAAACAATCGAAGAGAGAACAGGCACTATGCAGAGACTGCAGTAAATCCATAACAATAAAAATATATCCCTACAATGGAGTAGTATATATAATTAGATTTTGTACAATTTTATCAATAGTTTATAAAGGGATATTCAAACAACAGTGTTCAATCTATAGGTGAGCCAAGAGGACCAGGAGGTTGTAAATCTAGTTAGTGACTTTTGAGGGCATGAATGTGTTCAAATTTACAAGTGATTTAAGTCACTGATTACATCCTAAAGGTTAGGAACTATGAGAGACTTCCTTTGGCGTGCAATATTTAGTTTTGCTGATAAGAGTATATGTATCACAATGACCCTAAATGATTTGGGAATAGAGAGAATGTTGGGATGGAGGAGAGCTAGCTCCACTGTAGGAGGTACAGGAGAGGGAGTGAATTCAGAAATTATTTTAAACATCTGATTCCAAAATGATCTAATAGAAGGGCAATGCCAGAAGAAAGGCTACTGGATGTCCACGAAATATTGAAACATGCTTTTATAAGAGATTGCAAGGTAGAGGAGATATTTAGGCCTAAAATTTGGGATTTACTCTCACTAACTTTATAATAATGAGACAAATGAACTAGAAAGGGCAGAGATAGTCACCAGAAAGCACCACATCCCATGATTGAATGTAAATAGGAGTGAAGGCTAATTCGCCAAAAGGAGGGGGAGGGGGGGGTTTCCCCAGGGACTTTTAAGGTGCTATTTAAATAAACAATATGATCAAAAATCAATAAATCTGTACAATCATATTATATAAAATCTATATTTTTATTGAATCATAGATTAAAATATCTATGCCCCAAAAAGATGAGACATCATCATAAAAAAGCTTGAACATAAATATAAATCCACCCAAAAAAATCACATTACAAGGTGCAACAGGATGAAACTACTTCATTGAGCAATTATATACTTAATTAAGCAATTATATACAGTGAATGCATCCGAAAAAGCCAACTAATCTAAACACTGAAAATAATAAATAAATTCAGCGACCTAAAGTGAAAGAAAAAGACAAAAAGAAGAAGAGAGGGAAAAGAGGAAGGACTAAAGCTAGGAATGCCCTAGTCCTTAAAGAAATGGTTTAAAACTAAATGCATCATTCATGCCTGGGTATCTGAGGGCCGACAACTCATGTATCCAGCGTGCTTCCTTTTGAAGGAGTAGCCTGTCATAATTTCCTCCTCTATCTCCAGGAGGAATATGTTCTAAGGCAAAAAAGTGTAAACAATTACTGTCAAAGTTATGCTGCAAGCCGACATGGCGGCTAATAGGGGTCTCCATTTTCTTTTTCTGTATTAGGGAGACATGATCCCTTATTCGACAGAAAAAAGGTCTCTTTGTCTTCCCAATTATTTCCCTGTACAATTTTCATTACTTGAATCAAACATCATTAGATGTATAGTGTGCATTGCTAACCAGCATGTTTAAAAACTCTTCAGAATGATATATGTATTGATCATTGTTATTTTCCTATTGTTTAGAGTCCACTACAATCATTGCCCTTAAACTCTTGAAGAAGCTCGTATTAGAGCAAAACATGTCAAGCGGCAGATTGTCATGGAATCAATTAAGTAGTTTCATCCTGTTGCACCTTGTAATGTGATTTTTTTGGGTGGATTTATATTTATGTTCAAGCTTTTTTATGATGATGTCTCATCTTTTTGGGGCATAGATATTTTAATCTATGATTCAATAAAAATATAGATTTTATATAATATGATTGTACAGATTTATTGATTTATGATCATATTGTTTATTTAAATAGCACCTTAAAAGTCCCTGGGGAAACCCCCCCCCTCCCCCTCCTTTTGGCGAATTAGCCTTCACTCCTATTTATAATAATGAGACGTTGCCAAAAAAGTGTCAGGAGCTGGTGGGCTACTGTTAAACACGTCAACGATTTAGTGAGAATTGGAATGACATCATCTGCAAAGAGGCTTATTCTATTGTGGGTCTAAGTTAGTGAAGATGTTCTGACCGAGTGCACAAGTGGTTCCATTACAAGTGCAAATAAAAGCAACGAGAGTGGGCAACCTTGTCGGGTTCCGTTCACAATTGAAAATTCAGAGGATAAGGCACCAGACGAGAAGACCTTTGCCGAGGGGAATGAATAGAGAGCCATAATGGCTAATTGGATTGGACCTTGAAAGACACATTTTTTCAGTACTGCTTCGTGATATTCCCAGTGCACTTGGTCAAACACTTTTTTCCACGTTTGAGGTTTGAGAAATGGGATCTGATAATAGAGAAGTGTTCCTCCTCCATATGAAACCATCACCTGGTTGGATCATGTCCCAATCACTTTAATCCTCTCAGACTTACATAACCCCACCTCCTCCTCCATATGGTATATCATACCAAAGAAAATATGATGGCTGCAGCCAGGAAACAACATAAGATGTCTGAAAAGTTTTCTGGGGTTACCCTGTACTCAGATCTATCAGCTGCAACTATCCAAGCCAGACGACAGCTCTCTACTATAACTAAAGCGTTGCGCAATCACAACCTTAAGTACCAGTGGAGCAGGCCAACCAAGCTACTGATCACTCACTTGGGCAAAACACATGTGATCCATTCACTCAATAAAGGCCTGAAGCTTATTTGTGAATGGAATATTTTCTCTCTGGAAACTATCTGTAACTCAACGTCAGCCCCCTCCAAGATACCGATGGAATGGGCTTGAAAGCTCCTTGACCAAGCCTGGTTGATCCCCTCTCTTCTGATCCTCCACATGCGTCCAATGGAATCCTTCCTGCCGCTGTAAGGACGTACTATTCACTCGCATACTCTGAAATGTGTTGCTTTTCCCCCCATTGTTTGCAATAAAGATTTAATATTGCACATGTTTTTCGGTAGTTTATCTGAAATGTTTCTTAGGTTTCAATGGTTTCAATGGAGGAGGAAGTAACAAATGGAAGAGTCCACCTGTCTATCAGAAACATATATATTTTGGAACAGGAGCGATGCAAAGTAGAGAAATATGAAAAGTCTCTCCCACTTTCATGGCAACATCTCCAGATGTCAAACAAATTGCAATTATGAAGAAATTTGCTTAGGCACAATGAGCGTCTTCTGACTAAATTTGTAGTGTCTAAAGAGAGATTGTTAATGGCGTTGAAATCTCCCCCAGTCAACAACCGGCCTTGGCGGCAGGCTTCAACGCATTTAAGAACGTGTTTCAGGAACGCCATTTGTTTGACATTCGGTGCATAAACATTTACTAAGATATACAAAATGCGGTCAATTTCACAGATTAGAATGAGATATCCTCCCTTATCGTCAACAAGAGAGTCTTTGAGGTTAAAGGATAGAGAGTCGTTAATAGCGATTAAAACTCCAGCTTTTTTCTTCTCAGCATTGGCCATGTATATATGAGAAAAGCATTTGAGGAATAAGGAAGGGTGTTTGTGTTTCAAAAAGTGAGTCTCTTGAAGAAAGACAATGTCTCCCTGGAGGGATCTAAATTCTTTCTGGAGGGCTTTCCTTTTATGGGGGCTTTTGAGCCCTTTGACATTGAATGAGATTACCTTAGGAGCCATGGGAGGTTAAGGGAAAATATAGGCAATCAAGGCATTCGGGTGGGTCATCATTGAAAGTCAAAGATGGTGGCTGGAATTGTTGTGGTTGTTTTGGAAAAAGCAGTTGAGGAGGAAGTGCCTGATGAAGTTGGCTGACACGACCAATAAGGGGTTTGAAGATGCAAAAATGGAGGTTGTGCCCAAAACAAAACAGAACTAGTAACACAAAATGGGTCCTAAAGAGCCTAAGAAACATTTCAGATAAACTACCGAAAAACATGTGCAATATTAAATCTTTATTGCAAACAATGGGGGGAAAAGCAACACATTTCAGAGTATGCGAGTGAATAGTACGTCCTTACAGCGGCAGGAAGGATTCCATTGGACGCATGTGGAGGATCAGAAGAGAGGGGATCAACCAGGCTTGGTCAAGGAGCTTTCAAGCCCATTCCATCGGTATCTTGGAGGGGGCTGACGTTGAGTTACAGATAGTTTCCAGAGAGAAAATATTCCATTCACAAATAAGCTTCAGGCCTTTATTGAGTGAATGGATCACATGTGTTTTGCCCAAGTGAGTGATCAGTAGCTTGGTTGGCCTGCTCCACTGGTACTTAAGGTTGTGATTGCGCAACGCTTTAGTTATAGTAGAGAGCTGTCGTCTGGCTTGGATAGTTGCAGCTGATAGATCTGAGTACAGGGTAACCCCAGAAAACTTTTCAGACATCTTATGTTGTTTCCTGGCTGCAGCCATCATATTTTCTTTGGTATGATAGAAGTGAATTCTTGCTAGGTAAGAAAGAAGGTTTTGGAATATGGTACACGAGATTAATAATGAGATAGTGTCAGGCAAAAATTCAGAGATGAGTTGTTGTAAGTACTCTGAAAGAAGGGGCGGAGTGACTGTCTCCGGGATGCCATGGAACTTGATATTGTTGTGATAGGACCGGTCTTCCAGGTCCGCCATTTTGACTTGCATTTTTTTCAAGATCAGATGTATGATCCGTGAAAGCATCTAGTAGTTCATTATGGGCACAGCAGATATCACTGATTCTTTTCTTCAGCGTGGGATACTGTATTTGATAAATCATGAATAGTTGTGGTAATAGAGGATATAGCTGAGGACATGTCCATGTGCAATGATTCTCTAAGGGAGAGGAGCATATCCTTAAGGTCAGCAAGTGTGGCTGGCTGGGCTGTAGCTGGGAAATCCCCAAATGACCTCATAAGATGGGAGTGCAGGGCAGAAGCAGAGTGAGATTCATGCAGGCTGTCTCCCTCAGCCTCCACCTGCTTGTGTTTTTTTGTTTTAGCAAGGCTGCGGGTTGAGGGGGAGTCTGGAGGGGAAGATTTGCCAGAAAGCTGCAGAGACTGCAGGGGAGCATTGTGGAGGAGAGCAGCCGCTTGCTGGAGCTGTGAGCCATGAGTGGAGAGGGCAGCTAGAGCAGCGCTGGAGGAGCCGCGGGTGCCATGTTGGCCAGCTCTGTCCCCAGCCAGGGAGTAAAAGTTGGTCAGTTTTTGCGCTCCCTCTTGGGAATTACATCTTTTGGGCATAACGGTGGGGATCCCAGATGTCAGCGAGTGTCTGAAGTAGACAATCCAGGTCCTGTGTCGCTAGGTAAGCCTCTGGAGGAATCAGGGAGTCAGAGCTCAGCTATCCTGCTTCCATTCAGGTCCGCGTTCGGCCACCCCAGAGAGCTGAAGTGGTTAAAGTGTATGTGAACCTGCACCTTGTAAAAAAACCTATTCAGTTAAAAATAGAAATTCAAGGCAAAATATTTGTGTGTGTGTAATATATATATATATATATATATATATATATATATATATATATATATATAAAAAAAACACAGGGGGCACCAGACTAAGCACAGTATTCAAATCACCTTGGTTAATAAAAAATGCAATGGTTGGCAACTCACATATTCGTAGAAATAAGCAGGCATATATAGTGGTAATCCATGGCTAAGCATGGAGAGTCTCCCATGAAGTCCTTGTCACTAGTGTTGCCAATGCAGGAGGGAGGCTGGAACTGGGAAACCAGGAAGCTGTTGACTGCCTTGGCAACCAGGGTGGAATGCAAAATGGCGCTGGACCAAAACTGACATCAGCGGGAAAACATGCTGCTGTGGATGGGGCGGTAACGTGTTTTGAAGCTTCTGCTTCTTCCTCAGACCTGATTGGCTGTCGTAGGAGGCAGTCTGATATAGGTTACAAGCGAAGGATGGGACTACAGAGGCCACCCAGCCCTGGACTCGCCAATGTTTCAAGGGAACCAATATTATCAGCAATAGTCAGAGCAACGTGTGTGTGTGTGTGTGTATGTATATGTATGTGTATATATATATATATATATATATATATATATATATATATATATATATATATACACACAGTATACAAACACATATAAAAAATGCACGATGTCAAATAAATATACTGAAAAAAATAATTGTGAATACAAAAACTACATTTGAATTATGTAACAGCATAGTATGTGTATTATTTAAATGATAGGATAAAAGGGCGTTCACCCAGGCACTCATGCACATGCACGCACTACCATGTAAACACAAAATTATTTGCACGCACATTTGTACACGCCCCCAGGATACAATCACCAAATTATAGCCTACTTACTACCCAAAGATGAGGTAGAGGTGGATCATGATAATAGATATGATGTCAGAAACCTGGAAATGTGTAAAATATGAATAACTAAATATAAGGATGAAAGAAGGGAAAAGACAATGATGGATGGTGGATGATCACTAATATAAAACATTGTTTGGACCAAGATAAATAATAAATTGTCTATCAAATTGAATATATTTCATTGATTACCAGCTAATAAAAAAGGTGGAAGAAGGATGAGATGCTCTAAAAATGGATTCATCTCACCCTAAAATGGTAAAGTCTAAACGAAGAGCCGGAACTGCTCATATGTCAAATAATGGTGTTAATTTCAATTTCCTCATTCAGAGCCTTAGCCTTAGTTGTGTTGGGGGTGACACATTTTAAGATGCAAGACTGTGATTTCTAGGCATCTGTGTGCTGTACACTTTAGCTTTCTTTATGGATTAGAAAATAGGTAAATATATTTTACATTGTTGCTTTATAAAGCAGTAAATAACACTTTCTTGTGTCATTTAGACCATATACTTGTCACTCTAGAATATTGACTTTCTTTTCAGTAAAGGGTAGAACTATCACCTTTTATGACTTGGTAACCGTAAACAATGTTGGAAAGTAATAGATACAGTGATAAAAACAGTACATTTCATCTTCCTTTCTGCAATGCCTATTGTTACTCCTGTGTATAGTCCTTTCTTATGCCTTGAAATATGGTATGACTTTTTTCTCCAAGATGCTTTATGCTCTCTGACGTCTCGCTGGAATGGCATGTTAGCAGTCTTTTTCTTTCCTGTATATAACTTAAAATAAACCCACAACAAACTGTAAAGGAGCATTGTCATGGAATTGCTGGGCATTCCACCCACTGAAAGTCAAGCACATTGCACTTTAGAATATATATATATATATATATATATATATATATATATATATATATATATATATATATATACTTTTGTAAAAGATTTTTATGGAAAAAGAAACCTCTCCAGTAACCAATATCTATTTTGGAGAAACTATGTTCAGTTTTGCCTCTGGAGTAAGGCCTCATGTACACTGCTGCTTGTAAATGGACGTTCAGAGGCAGTTGGATGCTTTTTTCCACTGCCCCTGAACTCATTCAATGTTATTTTATGTGACCATGTACACAGTTTTGTTTACAGTCGTTTTTAGGCAGTTGCGTTAAACAGCCTTTCTTTGAAGGCAAAAAATGAGTTCAGACGCCGAAGATTTCAACGCTTCAGGTGCCAAATGCAGCTAAACGCGGCACTGGCATTTAGCCACGTTTTCGTTTATAAGCGTTTTTAAAGGTTCCCAATTTTTTGGACATTAAAACACTAAAAAATTATGGAAAATGATGAGAAAACATAAAAAAAAGTTTAAAAACTGTTAATTACTTGCAATGATTCATAGACTATATATAGCCCTTGATCCAATCCAATACACCACTAGCAATGTTGTTTTACAAAGTATAATTGTAATTCGACCCATATGTTGTTAGATATGAAAAAGATGACCCCACCATTGAGCCTGACCACCGACATGATCAAACATAGTTTCTTGAAGTTTAATATGTTGCTTAAACAATGAATCACTGGACTGTCTCTATTTTCCCCTCACCCCAACCTGTTCTTTTAGACACCCACCCTTTATCGGGGTAGGTACGCAGCTGTACATGTTGGTAAAATATCCTACTGACATGTGCTGCGGGATCAATATATGGGTCTGGTAGCGACGAACTCTGGTCCTCGCACGCAATTTTCGGCGTCGTTCTAGCCTCATTAAGAGAAAAGTCAGGAGCATTTCCTCACATATGCTCATTATGGGATACATTGTAAAAAAAAGCACAGAAATGGGGACAAATACAAGAACACTGCTGCTCTCTCTGCTACTCACTCTGGTCTCACAAAATGGCTGAAATAGTTAAATAAAACCTTTTTTTTTGAGCTTGGGGAGGGTCTTATGATATTATCCTTACTAAACACTTCTAGACGCAAACGAGGCATGCAAGCGCAGCTAACGGGCATTTCTAAACGCTGGTTTCAAGCTTTTAAAAATAACGTTTAGAGGACTTTGCCTCAGCGTCCCGTGTACATGGAGCCTAAATGCCCTGTACACACGATAGGATTTTCTGACAGAAAATGTTTGATAGGAGCTTGTTGTCGGAAATTCCAACCGCGTGTAGGCTTCATTTTGTAGGACATGTAGGACATTTTCTATCGGAATTTCCGTCACACAAACTTTGAGATCTGGATCTCAAATTGTCCGACAACAAAATCCGTTGTTGTAAATTCCAATCGTGTGTACACAATTCCGACTCACAAAGTTCCATGCATGCTCAGAATCAAGCAGAAGAGCCGCACTGGCTATAGAATATAATTTTTCTCGGCTCGTCGTACGTGTTGTACGTCACCACGTTCTTGATGTTCGGAATTTCCAACAAGATTTGTGTGACCGTGTGTATGCAAGACAAGTTTGAGCCAACATCCGTCGGAAAAAAAACATGGATTTTGTTGTCAGAAAATCCTATCATGTGTACAGGGCATTATGCGTTCCGTTGTCGGAAATTCCAATCGTGTGTACACAAATCCGACGCACAAAGTGCCACGCATGCTCAGAATGAATTAAGAGACAAAAGCTATTGGCTACTGCCCCGTTTAAAGTCCCGACGTACGTGTTTTACGTCACCGCGTTCAGAACGATCGGATTTTCCGACAACTTTGTGTGACCGTGTGTATGCAAGACAAGTTTGAGCCAACATCCGTCTGAAAAAATCCATGGATTTTGTTGGCGGAATGTCTGATCAATGTCCGACCGTGTGTACAGGGCATTAGGCTTCATGTATACTGCTGCTTGTAAACGGAGGTTTAGGAGCAGTTGGGTGTTTTTTTCAGCTACCCCTGAACTTTCCTCTAGGTTATCTTATCAGTACATGTACACAGGGTTGTTTGTAGTCGTTTCTAGGCAATTTAGTTTAGAAGCATTTTTTGGAAAGCAAAAAATGGGTTCAGGATGGATGTTCAGAGGCATTTGAAATGCCAAATTCCTGTAATAGCTTGTAAACACGTGTAAGCCATGTTTTTTTTTTACAGGCATTTTTAATGGAGATACATTTCTGACTATTTGCAAAAAAAAAAAACTCTTCTAAACACAATCGCAGCTAAATGTGGCATGTAAATGCGGGAAAACTGAGGTTTTTAATTGTTGGTTACATCTGTCAAGTTAAATAGTTCAGGAGAGGTTTTAACCACTTGCTTACTGGGCATCTAAACCCCCCTCCTGCCCAGACCAATTTTCACTCTTTGAACGACAATTGCGCGGTCATACAACACTGTACCCAAATTAAATTATTTTTTTTTGTCCACAAACAGAGCTTTCTTTTGGTGGTATTTGATCACCTCTGGGTTTTTTATTTTTTGTTAAGAAAATTTAAAAAGACCGAAATTAAAAAAAAATTACTAAACTGTACGCTGATGAGGCTGCACTGATGGGCACTGATAGGCTGCATTGATGGGCACTGATAAGGCGGCACTGATTGGCACTAATATGCGGCACTGGTGGGCACTGATAGGTAGCATTGGTGGGCACTGAGAGGTGGCACTGATGGATGGCATTGATTGGTGGCACTGATGGGTGGCACTGATGGGCAGCACTGAAGGGCATTGATAGGTGGCACTGAAGGGCACTAATAGGTGGCACTGATAGCTGTCACTGATCGGCACTGATAGGTGGCAGTGATGGGTGGCAGTGATGGGCTCTGATCGGCACTGGTAGGTGACACTGATAGGCAGCACTGCTAGGTGGCACTGATGACGCACTGATTGGCACCACTGGTGGGCATTGATAGGTGGCACTCGTGGGCATTGATAGGTTGCAGTGATTGTTGGCACTGTTATGCACTGGTGGGCACTGATTTGTGGCACTGGCAGGCGGTACTGGTTGGCACAGATGAGGTGGCTTCGTTTCTATCTTTCCGGAACCGATGTCCCTTGCACAGAAGGCGGTGAACGGTTGATAGCAGGGATCAACCCCTTACTCCGATCTGTGATCACCCGAGTCTCATTGACTCGGTGATCACAGGGAGCGTGCAAAGTGGAGGACGTCTATTGACGGCCTCCCGGCAAAGTAGATCCACGCTGTAGCTGCCATTCGGCTATAGCGCGGATCTGAAGGGGTTAAAATGTTCCACGTACATTAAGCCTATGGAATTTGGCCATTTGCACAGCAAATTTAGTCAGCTGTAATGAGGTGTATGCAGTTTCTTACTCAGCAGTTCCAGCTGCAGTACAGATACCACAGGAGGTCACTAGCTTGGCACCTCTTTCATTCAGAAAAAGCCGAGCATTCTGTGAATGTTGAGGGGGTGACAATCATCTGCACCTCCTCTACTTTCAGAACGTTCGGTGCTGACAAGAGGCTGCTGCCCACTGTAGTAAAAGTAAAATCTGTAAAAAAATGAGGTGGGAGTGACATCATTAGATATATCGTTCAGCTTCTAATATTCAACAATGAGCAAGCAACACAATCATTTATTAATTTTGTTTCTGGAGTAATAGAACAAAAGCAAACATTAAATGTATTGTGCCTGATTTCAGAAGGATTAAAGCCTGTTTGCTTTAAGTTCATTTTTACTTTGCAAGGGAATTTTCACATTTAACATTATTTATATTATTTAAATAGCATATTTATTTAAATCTGTAAATCAGACTTAAAGAATACTTGCAGAGGAAAGAAAGGCAGTTTGGAGATAAGTTAGAGATTTTTCCTCTGAATCATGGTAGGAATAGAATTTTTGCTCCTTGTACATTATTCATTACCATTGGATGAAGTGATAGCAACAGCTAGCAAAAGTTTCACTATGACCAGCACTTGTAATTTCAAGTTAATACTTTATATTCATGGCATCCTAACTTTTAAGGCACTGCAGGGATATCACTATGGTTGGGTAAAGGCCACAGAACAAATGTAAACTACCTGTGCTACAACACAATTGTACTTATTTACCTGGATTGAGAACTGCTGTTATAATCTGGTACTGCAGACGTATAAGATGTACATATTTCTCTGGCAATATAGTTTGTGTACAAATTAGCCTATCAGAAGATATAATACAATTAAAATTAGCCCATCAGAAGATTAAATAACTTAAAAAGACAGTTTTTCCTAAATATTAATTTTGAATCCGGAACTGCAGTACTTATTTTTCACTAGTAAATGTCCATAGTCTTCAAGGCTGTATGATTGTTACCATCCTTTACCCCTTTTCTAGGAGCCTGGGCTGTCCTGTAGTCACCCCAGCCTGTAACTGCATAGTGAAAAAAAAGCAGCTCCTCTTGTTTGATTCTTTCTTTCTCACTCTGTGCTCTGCTGTAAGAGACTGCAAGAGGCTAATATGAAATACAGGTACTTACAGGTACTTAAACTGACCTGGTTCAATTTCAAACTTAAAACTCTACTCGGGATGAAACTCCATTTTTGCACTCCTCCCTCACACCCCTCTCTAACCTATGCTGACAATCTTTTTTGCCCCTGATCTGATGAAACCAGTGATACTCACCTAAATACCCCACACAGGTGCCATACCACCATCAATTTTAGAGCAGTGGAGTACCAATCCAGTGCTGTAATGGCACCCCAAGAACTCCAGACCCCTAGCATCCCCCAGTGGATGACATCAGCGCTCTTCTCTCTCCTGAGAGGACCTGCAGTCAGCCATACTCTAGAAAGTCATGCGGGCAGTGATGTGAACACCTAAAGAAGACCCCAAGGAGAGGTAAGCAAAAGAGGGGTAGACTCAAGGACTGTGGTGTCACAAAACTACTTCTGCTCGGATCATCTAGGTGATTGCCTAAATGTGCCCACTCTTTTGCCCACAACCTTCTGGAACATGTCACAGGACCCAGAAGGCTATGGGACCATTTAAAAAAGGGCAGTGTGGCTCGCTCATGCGGAGTGGGAAACCATAAGGCGTCGGGAGCCTTAGTAAATATGCCGGCTCTGGGGACCAGAAGATTGGTGAAGAACCAGCCTGGAATTCGTGGGCAGGTAAGTGTCCTTTTATTAGAAGTCAGCAGCTACAGGATTTGTAACTGCTGTCTTTTAAGTTTTATCATACAGCCTGACAATTCTGTTTAAGGTAAGTAAAAGTGGACATTTAGATAAGAGTGGGAGGAATGGATAGGCGTGGGAGTCCCACAATGGGGCTTTAAATACCCACATAAATTTCTGAAATTAATTGATGAATCGGCTTCAACATGTGCTTGGGATATGAACACTTTTTCTACCATTTCCACCATACTGAATGCAAAAACCAGTACACTTGTCTTTTGTTTTGTGCCTAGTCTTACAAGATTGTTGAGATGATGGGGTGCGGATGTCAAAACAATGGATTGTTTTTTTAAAAGGACATTTTTTTTATATAATACCACTCCCTATCATGCAGCAGATGATACTATATAATTTGGCATCAAATGAGTTACGTGTAAGGATATGTTTATTAACCAGCAACACTTTATATTCAGAGGCAACACTTACCTCCAGGAGTTGTGAGGACAATGCTTTAAACTCTGCCCGTTGCCATTGTACTTTAGAAGTGCCATCATATTGCTCCATTTAGGCTGCTCATCCTTTTTACTGAGTTTTTTTTCCCTACAATTGATTAGCATTCCTCCTTGATGTGGTTTTGCTGCGGCCTGAGGCTCAGCTAGCCTTGTGGAGAACTGAAAAAAATATTAAAGATTTAAGATCAAATATGAATTTATTTTCATTGAAATTTTTATAGCTCCCAGGCAGACAATCTTTGTAGAAGGTTACAATAGATTCATAGCATTCTACAAATGTTTTTAGACCTTTGAGCCATTATATGTATGAATGTATTGCAATTATATAAAGATAGATACTTTCTGAGGTCAGCCCAAAATCCATACATGTAATATTTGCATTGGCTGTGAAGTGTGCCTACAAACTACAACAGTTATGAGGAAATCATTGCTAAATAGTTTTCTATTATTAAATCAATGTTCCACAATCCAGGTTATTCTAGAATGGAGGAGAAATATAACAAGGAATGAATAAAATATATTTTGTTTTGATGCTACTTTTATTAAGTTCAGAAGCCGGGAACGTGAACCTTTTAGCTTGCACTGTCTCGTAGAACAGCAGTGGTCGCAGAATACCTTTTTATCTCTCAATGGTTCATTTTAGTCCATATTTCTCACAGCCTTTTGGTGCAGTTTAATGGATTGTTAGAGTATGTAAACAGTTGAACCTCAGTAGAAATTTGTACATGCATTAGAGCTAAAGTGGGAGACCACATTTGCAAACTATTACTAAACACATTTTGTTGTTACGTCAACCACAAAAAATTATGCTTGTGACTTAGGAAGCAGGGTTTGGCGCTAATCATATCATATATAGCTCATTGCGTCGACTGGTGGATGTGGTGAAATTGCACATTACGGGGGGTTTAAAGAGATATGTGTATATAAAACCTAAGCCTACTCTACTACAGGTTAAACGTGAATAATGCATAGAGTGTAGGGATCAGAAGTGCAAAGAGTGCTGGAGTCAAGAATAAGTAAGTGGGTGCAGTAATAAATGAATCAATTAGTATTAGTATTGAGAAGGATACAGTGCAGGTGATCTGTGTTTGGAAGTAAAATGATTCTAAAGCCAATTTTTCAATTTTTTTTTTTTCATTAACCACTTCAGCCCCGGAAGGATTAACGCCCTTAATGACCAGGCCATTTTTTGCGATACGGAACTGCATCGTTTTAATTCACAATTGCACGGTTCTGCAACGTTGTACCCAAACAAAATTGATGTCCTTTTTTCCCACAAATAGAACTTTCTTTTGGTGGTATTTGATGACCTCTGCATTTTTTTTTTTTGCGCTATAAACAAAAAAAGACTGACAATTTAAAAAAAAAAAAAAACATAATTTTTTACTTTCTGCTATAATACATATCCAAAAGTCATATTTTTGGTAAAAAAAATCGCAATACGCATATATTGATTGGTATGCGCAAACGTTATAGTGTCTACAAAATAGGGGAAAGATTTAGGAACTTTTTTTTTTATTATTGTTTTTTACTAGTAATGGCGAGGATCAGCAATTTTTAGCGGGACTGCGACATTGGGGCAGACAAATATGACCCTAAGTTACACTTTTAGTGACCAGTGACACCAATACAGTGATCAGTGCTATACAGATGCACTGATCACTTTATAAATGGCACTGGCAGGGAACGGGTTAACACTAGGGGGTGATCAAGGGGTTAAGTGTTCCCTAGGGAGGTGTTTCCAACTGTCAGGGGGACGGACTGACTGGGAGTAGAGAGAGATCACTGTTCCTAATCAATAGGAACAGCTGATCTCTCTCTCCTCCCCTGTCAGAATGGGTATCCGCCTTGTTTACATAGGTAGATCCCCATACTGCCTCTCTTCAACGCGATCGCAGGTGGCCAGAGGACACCGAGTCCAACGGGCACGCATCCGCAGTACAACATGCACAGACCGACGTACAGGTAGGTCGGCTTGCGCAGCCGAGCCACCTTGCCGCAATTTATATGCGGAAGGCGGTCAGCAAGCGGTTAAAATAAAGAAACAGGTTATAGGTACAGTGGTTATAGAACAGTATCACCCCCTTTAAAATAAACACTTTTGTTGCTTTGCAGCCTGAAATAAAGACAGACACAGTTTTTGTTTTATCCAGCTGTATTTACTAGTGCAACGTTTAACATCCAAGTGAAAAATATAATACCAACATGTCAGAAAAAAATTTAAAATAATTCAAAAACAGAATCACTGAGTTGGAAAAAGGATCACCCCTTAAGTCAATATTTTCTGCGACCACTTTTTGCTTTAATTACAGCCTTTAGTCTGTTGAGATATGTCTCTACTATCTTTACACTCTAGACTGTGCAATATTTGCTTACTCTTCTTAGCAGAGCTGCTCAAGATTCTGCAACGGTTTATATCAGCATTGAGCAGGAAATCAGGATGCTGCTGCAAATGGCAAAGTTGTCCATTCTTTAATAGCTTTGTGCTGCCTAAAGAGAACCAGACACTAGTTGGCCTTTCTTCACCTTGCTGTAGTCAGATCGGTAATTATTGAATGCTCATTGGTTGCCTTGGCTTACTGCAATTTGGACGTTGTTCTCTCCATAGTAAAAATTTCTGCGTAACGAAAAACACATTACTATTACTCTGTATTACCTGTTCCTGCATATTTAATCTGTCACATTAACAAAATGAAGGAGGTGTCGTATAAATTAAAGATGATATTTTCTTGTCGGCTTGATTTTTTAATGACCAATTTAAATACAAGTCTCCTTGTTTTCAGTTTGCAGCTACCACACATTATTTTTAGTAGATGTATTTTCTTCCCTTAGCATAACAGCTCAGAATCATTAGTTACTGCTTCCACCAGACAGCAGTCTGAGCCATTTCTGCTGTTATCACTTGTCAGCTCCTGAATTTCTGAAACAGTAGATGTCTGTGGTTCCCCTGGTGACATGAATAATGCAATTTGATTTGACACATTACAGCCCAAAATGACACTGCCAGCTCAGAAAATTGTCTTCTTTTGAAAATGGCTATAAGCATATTTCCCAGTTGGATTTTCTGAAAATTCTGCAGGGACAAAAAAGCCGGTCATTTCCGAGAATGAGGCAATAGAAAATCTATAACGTTTGAAACTGCCAATAAGCCTTTTAGGGAAATGCATGTTTAGAACTTTCTTTTATCCAGAATATTCAGTTTGCAGCTGTGAAATCCATCCATAAAGCCAGGGAAAATCATGATCTTCCTGAATGCCAATGAAGTTGACTTTATTTAGTTATAGGTCACCGTATATAGAATGCTAATATTGTCATAATTAAAGATGAGCATCCATTATACAGTCCTCTGAGGCTCAGTTATGTAAATCCAATGTGTAGTTTTGTGTAAAAGTTCCTGAAGACTAAAGATTTCTTTTTATTTGTATGCAATTAACGGTTTGTATGCAATCTGAATACAAAGCAAATAAGTACCCCTTTATGGGTCTGTGTCAACTGACTTTGGCTCTCTATAGATGAGTTTTGCATTCCCATACAAGTCTATAAGAATGCAAAACCTGCTTGAAGCAAGTCAGGTACAGGTCAGAAGGAGGTCAAATGCAGATTAAATCCAGCCTTCAAATTCTGAATGATCTCAGAAGCATGTCAAACTGATGCTGTTGACATAAGCGCAAAAGCAACGCAGGCCCTAAATCTAGCCTTGAATAGATATTAGTGAACAGTTAGACATACATGCAAGACCTACCCATCTTATGTTCAGCATTTTGCCAGAAATGACATTTAGCTTTCTGTGGGATACTGGGAAAGTTTAGGATCGCAAATCTCACAAGAATGTGTTCCTGACACTTCCAGTGGTGTCAAATGATTGTATCTACCCACTGTCTATATCTCTTCAGAGTAGGCGGTGGTTGGAAAGCCAAATTGCACAGCAAGGAGACTTAGGCCCTTTTTTTAGCATTGCCGCTAACTCTAATGGTGAATATTATACATGGATATAATGGTCAATATTATATATGGCATAGATATAATGGTGAATAGTATATGTGGATATAATGATGAATAGAGACATTATAAAGGTTCGGACCCAAACCGGATACCCTATTAACCACTTCCATACCGGGCCAATTCTGGCATTCCTCTCCTACATGTAAAATTATATTTATATATATATATATATATATATATATATATATATATATATATATATATATATATATATATATATATATATATATATATATATATATATATAATTTTTTTTTTGCTAGAAAATTACTCAGAAACCCCAAACATTACATATATATATTTTAGCAGAGACCATAGGGACTAAAATGGTAGTGTTTGCAATTGTTTATGTCAGTATTTGCAGCAATTATTTAAACACAATTTTTTTAAAGAACAAACACTTTCATGAATTGAAAGAAAAACAAAACACAATATTTACCCCTATTTTTTTGTATAATGTGAAAGATATGCCAAGTAAATAGATACCTAACATGTCACGCTTTAAATTTGCGGACACTTGGGGAATGGCGCCAAACTTCGGTACTTAAAAAATCTCTATAGGCTACATGTATACATAGGTTTACATATGCATGTGCAACCTATGTATGCGTTTGCTTCTGCGTGCTAGCATGAGGGGATGGGGGCACTTATAAAATATTATTATATTATATTTTTTTTATTTTTACACTTTTTTCCTTTCATTTTAAAATTTTTAATCACTTTTATTCCTATTACAAGGGATGTAAACATCCTTGTAATAGAAATAGGGCATGAGGGGTCATCTTTATGGAGACATCTGAGGGCTATAAGCCCCCAGATCTTTCCTCTTATCTAGAAGGCCTGAGATCGAATTTAAAAAAAATCGATCTCAGGCTTTTCAGCTTTTCTGCCGGCGCCAGGAGTGATGTCATGACATTGCTTCTGGCCTCAGAGGGTCATAGAGACAATCTGGTCCATGGCCTGCTCTATGGTAAATAGCAGCCACTGGGAGATTCATTCTCTGGCTTCCCGATCGCACAGACGAGCCGGGAGAAGCATCGGAGGGCGTCTGGAAGGGGGGGTGGTCCTCCCCTCCCGCTGCCTATAAAAGCAATTGAGTGGCTAAACGCCTGCTATGATAGGTTTCACTTTGTAGGGAATCGCCAGATGAAACAAAAGATATCTGAATGATGCCTACAGCTGTAGCTTCAGATATCTCCACTAAAAGTCCAGGACATCATATGACGGCCTATGGGCAGGAAGTGGTTCTATGGAACCCAAACTTGAAAAATCAATAGTACCCATTTTGAAGGCTTCTATGCAAGTTATTGGCCATAAAAGGGGTATGAGGACCATTGTACTGCCCTGGGGGATATGTAGCAATGGAAAACCTTTTTTTGAAAAAGATAATTTTTTAAAGGAGCAGGGATTTTATTAATGCTTAAAGTGAAACATTAAAAATGAAAAATGCCTTTAAACAATTGTGCCTGGGGGGCCCCTTTAGACTGCCTGTAAAGTGGGGCATCTGTACCATGTATAGAACCTGCTGCAGCAAAACTGACATTTATTACGAACAAAATGACATTTACATTGATTTTTTTGCCTGCAAGCTTTCTTTATTTAGTAAACAATGGCCTGGGGCCACAATTTAGTGCAGAACAAGATTTATGCCTTGTACACACGATTGGACTTTCCGTCAACAAAACCGTGGAGTTTTCTTCGAAGAGTGTTGGCTCCAACTTTTCTTGCATACACACAGTCACACAAATGTTGGCCAACAATTACGAACATAGTGACGTACACCAGGTACGACGGCAGATAAAAAGGAAGTTCAGTAGCCAGTGCACCAACCTTTGGGCTCCTGCTAATCTCGTGTTTATCTCATGTTAGTAGAAGTCTGGTGAGAGATGATTTGCGCTTTTCAGCCTCATACTTTTCAGTTTGTTTCTGCTTTTCAGTTTGTGCTTGTTGGTTCATATCTGTTCTTTAGTGCATGCTTGTCAGTTCGTCGCTGTCTTTCAGTGCATTCTATTCATAGTTCGCTTCTGATTTTCAGTGTGTTCTTGTCTGCTCGTTTCTGATTTTCAGCTCATTCTTGTAAGGTCCTTTCTGATTTTCAGTGTGTTCTGTCAGTTTGTTTTGAGCAGCTGTTTGTTTATTAGCCATGTTGCGGTTACGTACTCGTCGTAGAGTTCGTGCTGTTGTTGGGCTTGGTGTTGGAGTTATTGCTTTGACCTAAGTCCCATCCATGAACAGGGGGTGGAGGAGATCTTGGACCAAGAATTAGTTGCTTAATCGTGACCAATTCTGTCATATGCCATTGCTGCGGAAGCTCCAGGGGAATAATCCTGATGATTTCAGGAATTATCTCCGGATGACGGACCCCGTCTTTCACCATCTCTTGGCTTTGCTGACCCCTTATACTACGAAACAAGACACCTGCATGCGGCAAGCCATCACTCCTGAGCAGAGGCTCATCGCCACTTTGCGGTACTTGGCGACGGGGAGAAGTCTCCAGGGCCTGAAGTTCACGACTGGGATCTCTCCCCAGGCTCTGGGAATAATCATTCCAGAGACCTGTTCTGCCATCATTCAGGTCCTGCAGTAGGACTATATTAAGGTAAGTTTTATCCTTTAACATCACATTCTTTGTATTTAATGTTTGCTAATATATTGTATTTATTTCATCATTCCCTAATTACCATGATTGTAATATGCTGTGAATGTCCTCTTTGTCCTCATGCATGCTGTATGCTTTTACTGCTCCTTTTTTGGCCTTCATGCATATTTGCCTTCACTAACCTCCCCAGCATGCTATCCTGGACACATACACACCTAGCCTAGTCACTAAACAATGTATTTTGTCAGCTCCATCGTAGTGCTTACCCTAAACACCCCCTAAAATGTGTCCAAATGTTTTATTGTTGTCCTTAAATTCAGGCAGAGTGCAAGAGGCTTTTTTTTGGGTCCCAAGCTCATTTGGGCCCCCGCCAACCGCTAAGTCAACCGATACCAATACTCTATCTGATGATTTTGCCAAACCCATACACGCTATACCTACCTCTTTTGTGTTCATATTTATGAATAAATTCACCAAAGCATGTAGTGCAATTTCCTGCCTGAATACTTTTGATTACTTTCAAATGGTACTGTTTAAAGTTTTGTTCTTCTATTATCTTGATAGGTAATTGCAGAATGTAAAAATGTGCTTCAATTTGTACAGTGTGTATTCATATTTTTGGATTATGACACTTCTTATTTCAAATATTTTTATTGGTTTTTATATGATAAACCGTATATAAGCACTGATATATTTACAGTGAACTTACAGAAATCGAGTACAAAGACAGTATCATTGTGGATACCTGAAAATGAATGTTGAGATAAAGCAATAAGCTAAGGCGTACTCTAAAACAACTGAATAAAGATGAGCTTTTTGCCAAGTGGGCCTATATCATTGACCAGACTGCCAGTGGACCCATAGCTACCTCCGTTATACAGCACATGGACTGGCCGGGGCGCCCCGCACAGCCTTCCCCAATGGGATCTTCCTGAAGGTGTGCGCAGAGACCCCCCCCAATCCGTCTCCATTCCCCTAGGGGAGGTAGCCGGGGAGGCAATGGTAGGCTATAACAATAAAGCCCTCCGGTTTGCTGTACAACCATAAAAGTGGAAGATAACTGAAGGCACAGGAGGGGCGAGGGCCCTCCGACAGTCCTGAAAAAAATTTTGTGCAGCCCTCCTCTAGGGGAGAACTACAAGTCCCTATGCGCTACAGAAATATAAGGAACAAGAAAGTCTCAGAAGAGAAAGAGAAAATGTGGGAAATGAAGAGGGGGAGGAGGTAGAAGGGCAAGAGTAGAGTTGGGTCAGGGGGAGGAAGTGTTAATGCCAGATCCTGCCGTCAGTCCCGGGATGAGCGTTATGTTATGAAGCGAGGCCCACGGTTCCCAGGTGGACATGAACCTCCCCACTTTATCATTAAGTTTTGCTACTAAATGCTCCTGGGACATAATCCACAAAATTTTCCTAAAACAGCTCTTGATGGATACAGTGGGTTTTTTCCAACATTTAGCAATGGTAATTTTAGCTCCTAACAGGATAAAATAGGTTAGTGCCTGTGAGTGTTTAGGTAAACTAGGAACAGTCTGATTAAGAAGAGCCATGTATATGTGCTGTCTTCCTCCCTAGACAAGCTTGCCCCCCTCGCTACACGCAGAATTAGGCCCCGACTGCTACAACCCTGGCAAACAGATGACACCAGAAGTCTCAGAAAACGTAGCCGTGCTCTTAAACGCCCCGTGGCATAAGACTAAGATCCAGGAAGACTTCACACAATATAAATCTGCCCTCCTTAAATACTATTCCTGTCTTCAGTCCGGTTTTCACCCTCAACACTCTACGGAAACTGCTCTCCTTAAACTCTCAAATGACCTACTAATGGCTAAAACCAGTGGACACTATTCTGTACTACTACTCCTGGATCTCTCTGCTGCCTTTGACACAGTGGACCACCCCCTCCTCCTCAAAAAACTCCACTCCTTTGGTCTCCGTGACTGTACTCTTCGCTGGTTCTCATCCTACCTATCCCACCACTCCTTCAGTGTCACTTACAACTCTACTTCCTCCTCTCCTCTTCCTTTCTCCGTTGGGGTCCCCCAAGGTTTTGTTCTTGGACCTCTCCTTTTCTCAATCTACACCACCTCCTTGGGTCACTTGATTGCCTCCCATGGCTTTAAATATCATCTCTACGCTGATGACACCCAAATCTATCTCTCCACCCCCCAGCTCTCTCTATCTGTCTCCTCACGCATTACCAACTTACTAGCAGACATATCAGCCTGGATGTCACATCACTTCCTCAAACTCAATCTATCCAAAACCGAGCTCATGATATTTCCTCCCTCAGGTGCCACTTCCCCTGATTTCTCTGTCAATATCAACGTCTCAACCTTCAATAGTATAAATAGGGGGGTGGTAATTGCAATGTGATAGGAAGGGAGTAGAGGGAGGGGGAAGGGGACTAAACTAAAGTGCATGTGACAAACATACCAGATGACCTAAAAACATCAGTCAAAATGGGTAAAAGGAAAAAAAGGGGAGAAAGCTGGCATGTGCAAATGAATGGGGAACTACATAGGAATACCACTTAATGGTGTAAGAAGAAAGTGCTATCATCAAGCAACAAAGAAAATATATCACAATACATATCAGTAAACAGTGCACATGGGTATGGAAAGCAGCCAGACAAGTGCAAAATCCCAAAGGTGATCATATACAATTCCTTTAAAATGTGTAGAATATGCTGAAGAATATATCATATCAACAAAATAAATATATGAATAAACAAATAGATGAAACAATGTCAAAAAATATATAATAGTCCCAGTGGTAAGTGTTGGAAAAAAACACCAAACACTTGGCAGCTAGCAAGTATAATCCAAAAATAGAAATTCACATAAAAAATATAAGAATATAAAGTTATATCAGAAAAAAATGTGACAACAGTCCCGCCACCAGATGTGACACTTCTGAATGAAAATCCAAAAAAACAATGGTGTAAGTAAGGGGAGGGGAGTGATCTTCAGTGGGGGCACCTCCGTGTCCACAGGCCCCTTAGCTTACAGCTGTAAGGTATACAGTATATATATTAGAAGCCCAGCAGATAGTAAAATCCAAAAAATGCAGCAGATGGCGTTGATCAAGGATGCGGTGTGTTATATGCAGAGAAACAAGATAAACAGCATATGGTATAATTCTGTTTGATGTGGAGGACACAAAAGGAGGAAAAGCAGGAAGAGGGGGAAAGAGGGGGGGTTGCACTCACTTGTGACCAATGAGCGCAAGCCTCAACCCATGAGCGCCGAGCTCGTATACTCCCAAATGCTGGCCAAGGATCCTCCAACGTATCTTCGCCTCCTGCTCCTCACCGCCCGTCATGCAGCGTTACACAGTGCAGTATAAAAACAAAGAACCGCACATAGCGTGATCCCGTATAAATTACACTTTAATGAATGAGCCAGAATGTCATACACTTAATTACACTTAAAGTGTAATTTATATGGGATCACGCTATGTGCGGTTCTTTGTTTTTTATACTGCACTGTGTAACGCTGCATGACGGGCGGTGAGGAGCAGGAGGCGAAGATACATTGGAGGATCCTTGGCCAGCATTTGGGAGTATACGAGCTCGGCGCTCGTGGGTTGAGGCTTGCGCTCATTGGTCACAAGTGAGTGCAACCCCCCCTCTTTCCCCCTCTTTCTGCTTTTCCTCCCCTCCTGTGTCCTCCACATCAAACAGAATTATACCATATGCTGTTTATCTTGTTTCTCTGCATATAACACACCGCATCCTTGATCAACGCCATCTGCTGCATTTTTTGGATTTTACTATCTGCTGGGCTTCTAATATATATGCTGTATACCTTACAGCTGTAAGGTAAGGGGCCTGTGGACACGGAGGTGCCCCCACTGAAGATCACTCCCCTCCCCTTACTTACACCATTGTTTTTTTGGATTTTCATTCAGAAGTGTCACATCTGGTGGCGGGACTGTTGTCACATTTTTTTCTGATATAACTTTATATTCTTATATTTTTTATGTGAATTTCTATTTTTGGATTATACTTGCTAGCTGCCAAGTGTTTGGTGTTTTTTTCCAACACTTACCACTGGGACTATTATATATTTTTTGACATTGTTTCATCTATTTGTTTATTCATATATTTATTTTGTTGATATGATATATTCTTCAGCATATTCTACACATTTTAAAGGAATTGTATATGATCACCTTTGGGATTTTGCACTTGTCTGGCTGCTTTCCATACCCATGTGCACTGTTTACTGATATGTATTGTGATATATTTTCTTTGTTGCTTGATGATAGCACTTTCTTCTTACACCATTAAGTGGTATTCCTATGTAGTTCACCATTCATTTGCACATGCCAGCTTTCTCCCCTTTTTTTCCTTTTACCCATTTTGACTGATGTTTTTAGGTCATCTGGTATGTTTGTCACATGCACTTTAGTTTAGTCCCCTTCCCCCTCCCTCTACTCCCTTCCTATCACAGCGCAATTACCACCCCCCTATTTATACTATTGTTTTGTCTGTTTGGAGCAGTCTTTTAGGTATTGCAGCAGTGTCCCCTTAGTATAGGAGTCCACTAACAGCGCAGGAGTTCTTCTGTTGTTTCACGTCTCAACTATCAACCCATCTCCCCATGCCAAGGTGCTAGGTGTAATCCTGGACTAACCTTTCGACCCCACATTCTATCACTATCCAAAACTTGCCGCCTCAGTCTCCGCAACATCTCCAAGATACGCCCCTTCCTAACCAATGTCACCACAAAGCTTCTAATCCACTCCCTGGTCATCTCCCGCCTCGACTACTGCAACTCCCTCCTCATTGGTTTACCTCTAAATAGGCTATCCCCACTTCAGTCCATCATGAACGCTGCTGCCAGGCTCATCCACCTCACAAACCGCTCAGCGTCTGCTACACCCCTCGGCCAATCCCTCCATTGGCTGCCACTCAGTCACCAAATTAATTTCAAGATACTAACTATAACTTACAAAGCCATCCCAACCTAATCGTTCTCTTTGCTCCTCCCAAGACCTCCTGCTCTCAAACTCCCTTGTCACCTCATCCCATGCTCGCCTTCAGGACTTCTCCAGAGCCTCTCCCATCCTCTGGAATGCTCTACCCCAAACAAAGAACCGCACATAGTGTGATCCCGTATAAATTACACTTTAATGAATGAGCCAGAACGTCATACACTTAATTACACTTAAAGTGCAATTTATACGGGATCACGCTATGTGCGGTTCTTTGTTTTTTATACTGCACTGTGTAACGCTGCATGACGGGCGGTGAGGAGCAGGAGGCGAAGATACGTTGGAGGATCCTTGGCCAGCATTTGGGAGTATACGAGCTCGGCGCTCGTGGGTTGAGGCTTGCGCTCATTGGTCACAAGTGAGTGCAACCCCCCCCTTTCCCCCTCTTCCTGCTTTTCCTCCCCTCCTGTGCCCTCCACATCAAACAGAATTATACCATATGCTGTTTATCTTGTTTCTCTGCATATAACACACCGCATCCTTGATCAACGCCATCTGCTGCATTTTTTGGATTTAACTATCTGCTGGGCTTCTAATATATATGCTGTATACCTTACAGCTGTAAGGTAAGGGGCCTGTGGACACGGAGGTGCCCCCACTGAAGATCACTCCCCTCCCCTTACTTACACCATTGTTTTTTTGGATTTTCATTCAGAAGTGTCACATCTGGTGGCGGGACTGTTGTCACATTTTTTTCTGATATAACTTTATATTCTTATATTCTTTATGTGAATTTCTATTTTTGGATTATACTTGCTAGCTGCCAAGTGTTTGGTGTTTTTTTCCAACACTTACCACTGGGACTATTATATATTTTTTGACATTGTTTCATCTATTTGTTTATTCATATATTTATTTTGTTGATATGATATATTCTTCAGCATATTCTACACATTTTAAAGGAATTGTATATGATCACCTTTGGGATTTTGCACTTGTCTGGCTGCTTTCCATACCCATGTGCACTGTTTACTGATATGTATTGTGATATATTTTCTTTGTTGCTTGATGATAGCACTTTCTTCTTACACCATTAAGTGGTATTCCTATGTAGTTCACCATTCATTTGCACATGCCAGCTTTCTCCCCTTTTTTTCCTTTTACCCATTTTGACTGATGTTTTTAGGTCATCTGGTATGTTTGTCACATGCACTTTAGTTTAGTTCCCTTCCCCCTCCCTCTACTCCCTTCCTATCACAGCGCAATTACCACCCCCCTATTTATACTATTGTTTTGTCTGTTTGGAGCAGTCTTTTAGGTATTGCAGCAGTGTCCCCTTAGTATAGGAGTCCACTAACAGCGCAGGAGTTCTTCTATTGTTTCACGTCTCAACTATCAACCCATCTCCCCATGCCAAGGTGCTAGGTGTAATCCTGGACTAACCTTTCGACCCCACATTCTATCACTATCCAAAACTTGCCGCCTCAGTCTCCGCAACATCTCCAAGATACGCCCCTTCCTAACCAATGTCACCACAAAGCTTCTAATCCACTCCCTGGTCATCTCCCACCTCGACTACTGCAACTTCCTCCTCATTGGTTTACCTCTAAATAGGCTATCCCCACTTCAGTCCATCATGAACGCTGCTGCCAGGCTCATCCACCTCACAAACCGCTCAGCGTCTGCTACACCCCTCGGCCAATCCCTCTATTGGCTGCCACTCAGTCACCAAATTAATTTCAAGATACTAACTATAACTTACAAAGCCATCCCAACCTAATCGTTCTCTTTGCTCCTCCCAAGACCTCCTGCTCTCAAACTCCCTTGTCACCTCATCCCATGCTCGCCTTCAGGACTTCTCCAGAGCCTCTCCCATCCTCTGGAATGCTCTACCCCAATCCGTCCGATTTTCTGCTACTTTATCCACTTTCAGACGATCCCTGAAAACTCATCTCTTCAGAGAAGATCTGGCTCCCACCTAACAACTGTACATTTATCTTCTCAATCAGCACATCACCCACAGTTATTACCTCTTGTATCTCTTGACCTTCCCTCTCAGATTGTAAGCTCTAAGGAGCAGGGCCCTCTGATTCCTACTGTATTAAAGTGTATTGTATTTGTACTGTCTACCCTCAAGTTGTAAAGTGCTACGTAAACTGTTGGTGCTATATAAATCCTGTATAATAATAATAATGTTGGGGGCTACTGAGGTGTGAAATAAGTTACTAATAATGTGGAAGATTTTCTGCCAAAATGTTCTGATACGAGGGCAGGTCCACCAGATGTGAATCATTGAGCCCTCGAGCAAACACCCTCTAAAGCATAGAGGGGATGTTCCAGGAAAAATCAATGCCAATCTGGAAGGTACATAGTACAATCTTGATATAACCTTCAGACTGGCTTCTATAAGAGAGATATTGCAAATACCTTTGTAGGAGCGCGTCCAGGATCTGGACCATTCTGCTGATGTCCAAGCTCAGCCTGTGTCCTCCTCCCAGGTCTTAGCGTATACTGGTTTGTCCGGGTTTGTCATGAGCGCTGTGTAGATCAAGGAAATGCCCCCTTTCTGGTCCTGGATATTGGAGCACCAATGTTCGTAAGGGGTTATGAATGGAGTTTCGGAATTTTTACACCAAATAAAATGTAGAAAGTGAGAAAGTTGAGTGAATCTGAATTTTTCCGAGTCCGGCATGTCGAGTTTATTCTTACAGAAAGAAAAAGTTAGGGGGCCAGTTGGAGTAAGGAAGTGACCGATCCGATAGAGGCCTTTATCAGTCCACCATCTAAATCAGGGGTCTAAAACTGGCGGCCCTCCAGCTTTTGCGAAACTACAAGTCCCATCATGCCTCTGCCTGTGGGAGTCATGCTTGTAATGTCTCGTGGGCTGTCAGCCTTGCAATGCCTAATGGGACTTGTAGTTTTGCAACAGCTGGAGAGCCACCAGTTTGAGACCCCTAATCTAAATGCTTGTATGTTAACTCCCGGGGGAAGTCAGTATTATTAAAAATATGGGATAGGGGTTTTAGAGAGGAGGTCAGAGTGGTTTGTCTGAAAAGCTTGGTGCTTAGTGAGATGGAGTGTGATAAGGTGGGAGCCAGTATGGCTGGTCTGATTTTTGGGTCACACCACAGGAAATAGTCAAGGGTGTTGAGAGGAGTTGCCCTTCTTTCTATAGAGAGCCAGTCAGGTTTTGGGCCCTTAGAGAAGATCATTGATATTTGAGCTAATTGAGCAGCCTGATAGTATCCCCAAAGATCCGGTAGTCCCAATCCGCCCTGAGATTTAAGGCGAAGAAGGATGCTGGACGGGCATCTATAACCATGGCCAAAAAGTTAGAGGGGTTTTTAAACTAGGCGATTTAGGGGAGGGTCCAGAGGCAGAGATAGCCAGCGCGGAAGATATTCCAGAGGGTAGTATTGGGGGCATTAGTGGTAGGTTAACCAAAGCACAAAAACACAAGGTGAGTATAGTAGCAAGTCCTAGTTGCAATCTCGAAACACCCAATACGAGGACAATATGCGACCGGTCTAAACTATGTGGCATGTTCACCAATGCCAGGAGCATGGCGGACAAGATGGGTGAACTAGAGATACTGTTGTACGAGGAGGATTTGGATTTTGTGGGAATTTCAGAGACCTGGTTCAACAGCTCTCATGATTGGCTGGCAAACATTCAAGGGTATACCCTTTATCGCAAGGATAGAGAGGGTAAAAAAGGGGGAGGGGTATGCCTATATATCAAGAATAATGTACAAATGAATGTGAGAGATGACATCACTGAGGGAGCTAGAGAGGAGGTGGAATCCTTATGGGTAGAGCTCCAAAGGGATGAAGCTAAGGAGAAAATAATACTGGGAGTATGCTATAGGCCCCCTAACCTGAGGGAGGAAGTGGAAACAGATCTCCTATCACAATTTGGATTAGCAGCAAGGATGGGAAGTGTTATCATAATGGGGGATTTTAATTATCCAGACATAGACTGGGCGGAGGGAACCGCGCATTCATTTAAGGCTCGCCAGTTCCTTAATGTCTTGCAGGACAATTTTATGGGTCAGATGGTAGATGCACCAACTAGAAATAAAACATTACTGGATCTACTGATTACCAACAATACAGACCTGATCATGGATGTGGAAATACGGGGCAATTTAGATAACAGCGATCACAGTTCATTTAGTTCCAGTATAAATCACACAAATAGGAAACATAAAGGGAATACAAAGACACTGAATTTCAAAAGAGCCAACTTCCCTAAACTACAAACCTTGCTAAAAGGCATAAATTGGGATAAAATATTAGGAACAAAGAATACGGAGGAGAGATGGGTTTGCTTTAAGAGCATATTAAATAAGGGCATTAGCCAATGTATCCCATTGGGTAATAAATTTAAAAGAGCAAACAAAAGTCCTGGATGGCTTAACTCCAATGTAAAAATGCATATAAAAGCAAAGGAGAAGGCCTTCAAAAAATACAAGGTTGAGGGATCATCCTCAGCATTCAGACTTTATAAAGAATGCAACAAGAAATGTAAGGGTGCAATTAGGACAGCTAAGATAGAACATGAAAGACACATAGCGGAGGAGAGCAAAAAAAATCCCAAGAAATTAAGTATGTAAACAGTAAAAAAGGGAGGACAGACCATATTGGCCCCATAAAGAATGAGGAAGGACATCTGGTTACAAAAGATGGGGAGATGGCGAAGGTATTGAATTTATTCTTCTCAGTCTTCACGAGTGAATTGGGGGGCTTCAATAACCAAAACTGCAGTGTTTATCCTCATGACACAACACAGGAAGCACCTCCATGGTTAACAGATCATGAAAGAGAGTGACTAGCTCTCCTAGGTTAGCAAGAGGGGGCCGTGCCACATCCAAAAAGCTTATTAAAAGAAAAAGGATTCCCCTAAGTGGATTTTTCCGGCACTTGCACAAAAATTATATAAAGTGGAAGAGTACAAATTCATATGAAGAATAAAACAGTATTTTTATTTATTTAAAGATTCTCATGTATTAAAAACATTATAAACATTGCAAACAACGAAAACATATTGTATAGTGAACATAATTCAGAAGAATTTTTTTGTCTGTTTCTACTAGACAATGACACTTGTAAGATGGGACTCTGTTCAAGTCCAACGCGTTTCGGGGTACATTATATTTCAGTCCTTCTTCAGAGGCATAATTGAAAAGAGGAATTCATCTAAATTAATTGAAAAAATGTAATAGATAAGTTGCCATATAAATCTATACGCAAATATCCATTTATAGGTTAAATGATCCGTTGATCACCTACCTATTGTGTTATCGTTGATTTCTTTAGAGCGAATAATAAAAACCATAAGGAAAAGCAAGGGATGCTTAGGAATAGGATGGCAGTTGAGTATTATTTATAGGTGCGAAATGCTGTTCTTTGGATACTCTATTGTTGTACAGTAGTTCCCCACGTGGGGGTATATAACGTTTCACCTACCCCTGCCCCTCCCGGATGCGTGCTGGCCAAAGCGGTATACTGGAGCAAAGAGGAACAATCCTATAAATGGAATAGAAATCCAAATAATTTAAGTAAATAGTAAACTCCTATTTGATATTGATATTAGTAATAAGGGTAATTAAAAGAGGCGTGTACCCTTCCCAGCCAGGATAGACCACATCTAGACCATTTATCAAGATCTCCCCTGCATTTATTAATCATAGTGGGATAGTTGGCTTTAAAGAGGCTACTGATATCCACTGTGAGGTTAATTCCCAGATAACGGATGATCCCGGGGGCCCAGGGGAAGTCAAAGTTTCTAGTGAGTTGCGAGAGAAGGTCAGTAGGAACCGTAACATTAAGCGCAGTAGATTTATTCATATTAACCGTCAGACCTGACAGAGCACTAAATGCGTTCAGAACTTTGTATAATCCTGGAATGGAGATTAGGGGTGAGGTAATATACAGTATAAGGTTATCTGCATAAAGTGCGCATTTATGTTCCTGTTCTCCGCACAGTACCCCTTTAATGTCTGAGTTTGATCTGATAGCTATGGCCAGGGTTTCTATAGCTATTGCAAATAGGAGGGGGGACAGTGGACACCTCTGTCTGGTACCCCTGCCTATAGGGAACGAGGTTGAGTATCTGCCCAGCAGACAAACTTGAGCTGTCAAGGTAGAGTACAGGAAGCGAATTAGATTTAGACAATACGGGCCAAATCCCCATTTTCGCAGGATGTCAAACAGGTTGTCCAACATGTCCAATCAATGGAATCAAAAGCCTTATGTAGGTCAATTGATAAAAGAAAACCTTTTTGAGGGGGGCTACCATCCCAGTGGGATTGTAGAAGGGATATAATATCAATGGTCTGTCTAATCTGATCCGTACCTTGCCGTTCGGGGATAAAACCCACCTGATCTCTGTGGATATATGATGGAATGAAGCTTGTCACCCTATTTGCCAAAATTTTTGTTAGGATCTTAATGTCATTATTAATTAATGATATTGGGCAATAATTTCCAACCTCACTGGGGTCTTTCCCTGGTTTGGGAATCATTGATATAAAAGCTGCATTCAGGTCTGTTCCTAAAGGAGAACCCTCTCTAACGAAGTTGAAAAATTTTGAAAGGTGTGGGGCTAGTGTAGGTGCAAACTTCTTATAATGCCTAGTTGAAAATCCGTCCGGTCCCAGTGCGGAGCATAATTTTAGAGACTTAATTGTGTCTAGGATCTCTGACTGGAAGAAAGGACTTTCAAGTAAGTCACTATGTTCCTTAGATAGGGAAGGCAATAAGAGGGAGTTCAAAAGTCCTGCTGTGGTTTAACTAAGTGAGGGGACCGTGGTTTATAAAGTTCCGCGTAGTATTGGAGGAAAGCGTCCATAATATTAGTGGGGTTCTGAGAAAGATCCCTGGATTGTAGCCTCACTTTCGGGAATGCTAAGGATCTAGGTTTGGGGCTGAGCTTAACCGCTAATTTCGAGCCAATCTTGTCCTTTTGTGAGTAGAATTTAGCCCCCGACCATCTGAGGTGTTTTTCAGCTGTGGTAGTGAGATTCAGATTTAGTAGTACCCAAGCTTTATCTAATTTATCTAGTGAGTCTGGGGAAGGATTTAGCTTGTGAGCCCGTGAGAGAGATTTAAAGTCTGCTGTTAGTTTAATCAAATCCGCTTTATGTTCCGCCCTAAGCTTGGCTGTCATTTGGATTAGCTTCCCCCTGATTACTGATTTGTGTGCAGCCCATACAATCTCGGGGGAGACATCATTTGTAGAGTTAATATTAAAGTATTCCTTAATGGAACCTTCTATAATGGCACACTGTATAGGGTCACTTAGTAAGGATTCCTGTAGACGCCATCTGGGGGGGTCTGTGCTTCCCGAGGATCGTTGAGTTACCAGAGTGACCATTGAGTGGTCGGATAGGGAGGTGTCCACTAATTTGGAGTTCATAACCAGAGGGATCGTAGAGGGCCTGGCGAAGATGTGGTCTATCCTGGCATAGGAGTTGTGTGGAGCTGAGTAATGCGTGTAGTCTTTAGAATGGGTGTGAATCTCCCTCCAGATGTCTTAAAATCCCATTTCATGTAGAAGTTTCGCTGTGTGAGCACTTTGTCTGGTAGGGCGTTTAGGTTTAGGAATACCTGAGCCCGTCTTGTCCATAGAGAAATCAAAAGCTGTGTTGGAGTCCCCGCCTAGGAAGACTGTGCCCTTAAGGTGTGGTTGGAGTTTATGCAAGAGGGATTCACAAAAAGCTTTCTGACCCTTGTTGGGAGAGTAGTAAGAAATAAATAAAAGTATATAACTCTCCATCAATGGTACCTGATACTAAGATGAAACATCCCTGGGGGTCTGACACAGTTTCCGATTGCGAAATATTAATGTGTTTGAAGCAAATGGCGACACCCTTCGTTTTGTTATTTGCAGAAGCGAGGAAAAATTGAGGAAAGTGCTGGTGAAGGAATGTGGGTTGGTATGATGTGGGCAAGTGAGTCTCTTGGAGGAAGAGGACATCTGTGTGCATAGACTGATAAAGTTGGAAAAGTTTTCTGCATTTAATGGGGGAATTGAATCCCTGGACATTATGTGATGTGATTTTAAGTGTAGGCTTCCTAATGTGAGTGTTAGCCATTACATAGGTGTAGTCATATCAGGCGTGATTTATAAGTCTTACCTTGCCGATTGGAGGTCAGAGCTCCAAAGGGCCCTGGTGAGGTGACTGCCATCGTGTTGAGACCTGGGAGGAGAGACCGAAGCCGAACCTGGAGTCTGTGAGCATTCAAATGGATAGTGGAGGGAAAGGGGAGAAAAGAGATGAAAGAGAAAAGGGGAGAAAACACAAGAGTTATATCAACTTGCAATATCAAATGTACTTGTAAAAGAAAATAACATTGCTTAGAACCTTGGGGGTCCCTAGACCCCCCCAATTCCCAGGGTAGGATGAGGGAGCCCATCCTGACCCTATAACCTGAGAGGACCGGTGCCCCACCCTTGGGGCAGCTGGGTAAAGAACCAGTGGCATTAACTGCACTCTGGATTCCTAATGGAGGTGCACTGTATCCATCACTGCCCTGCCACCTGTGGTATATAACTAAAAGGAAGAAGGAAGTCAAAGGGGCAGTCTTCCTTGAGATAACTGTCAGAACGACCCAGAAAACATGAACAACCTAAATACAAAAATAATAAAAGGAAAGAAAAAAAAACTGCAACTGAGAATTTGTTATCTCATCTGTCCTACCCCCGAGGGGCTCCGTCTACCTCCCCAAAGCCCAGGGGAGAAAGGCAGATCAAGATGGGGAGACCCCTGATTCCCAACACACGAGGGAGACAGATTATTCCTTCTGCCTAAAAGGCCGTATCATTTGGGTCTGGAATTCAACTTTAGGGGAAATATGTCCAGCAAGAGCAATAGAAATAAATTTGTTCCCCCCCTCTATTCTGGAAAAGACCGTTTGAACACCAGTTAATGGGAATAAAAAGCTAGACATAAAGTCCCAAAAAATATCCTGAGCAGCTCGGAAGGACCTAGGGCCGGTATGTTGGTATGAATTTTTGGTCTGCCCCCTAGCCCCAGATGGAATGCAGTGAAGGATTTCCTCAGGGAAGTTTCCTCAGGAGGCTTGTGTACTATAAAGACCCTAACTGAGGCATGTTCGGAAAGCCAATGGGCCCGTAAGAAGAGAGAGTCATAAGTAGATTCAGACGAACAACTCTGAACTGTAGTTGACAAAGGGAAAGTTCCGGATCAGGGCCCTGATCCTAAGGGGGCCAGAACATCAGGTTGGGAATTTTCCTTGGAGCGTTTGGAGCTTTGTTTCAGCCAGGAAGGTTGTAGTGGGCTCGCTGGAGGTGGTTGTTTCGTAGATGTGGGAGTATTCCTGCCCTGCTGGGAATATGATGGGTTCTGTGAAATCAGGCCTAGGTGCAACAAGAGACGCTCTCCTTCAGCAAGAGTTGAAAAGCCGTAGTTCTTGTTTTTGAATGCAAAGTTCAGACGCAGGGGAAACGACCAGCGATACGTAATCTCCCGCTTGATCAGATGTTGGATCAGCGGTTTGAGAGAACGCCTCTTCTGCACCGTGTACGGCGATAAGTCAGCAAATATCTGAATCCTGTGGCCTAGCAGTTTGAGGTATTCAGATCCCCTAGACCTTCTCATCACCTCCTCTTTAACCGAATAAAAATGAGGCTTCACGATTATATTGCGAGGGAGCCCATCTGAACGAGGGGGTTGCAGGGCTCTGTGCGCTCTATCGAGCTCCAGACATTGTTCCGAAATGTCAGGAATGAGGTCTCTCAGCAGTTTTTTGACTGATGCGTGTGTGTCCTTTTCAGCTTCTGGGAGGCCTCTAATACGGAAATTGTAACGTCTCGATCTGATTTCGAGATCGTAGATTTTGGCGAAAGCCATTTCAAGTTGATCCTGTATGTCCTGCATTCTGGCTGAATTTTGGTTAATACGGGAAACTGCCTGGTCAGCTTTCTTTTCAATGGTATCCATTCTCTGCCCCAGTTGTTGCAGGTCAGCATGGATGGAGGAGGTTATTTGTGCTGCATTCAGGGCCAGGCTTTTAGACAGTAAATGGGAAAAAGCTTCCATCATGGATGGGAAGTCTGTGGGTACAGGGTAGGTTGCAAATGGTTCAGAAACTGACAACAGCATGCCTGTATGAGTTCCATCATGGGAGTGGAGGGGCAGCAGGGATCCAGACGGCCTAGCAAGGACTCTGTAGATGTGGGTGAAGTGATCTGAGGCGGGGGGGAAGTCTGTACCTGGGGAAGGTGAGCGCTGTAAGTCCTGATCCGCAATGGATTCCTCTGTGTCTCCTGTATTGAGGGAGCCTCGTGGAGCTGCCCCCATTTTAGCGTAGCTGACTGGGACGGCCGCTGCGATCATCTGGCCCGAGAGGCTTCTCTGGACTTGCGCCGTTATGTTATGCTCATTCCTGGGGGTCTCCCCCACTCATTTATCCCTGTGAGGTGTACGGGGGTCTGCTCTGGTGGCGATTTATGGGCAGCGGTGGAGCGGAGCTCTAGAAGCCGGCGGCCATCTTAGACGCTGCCACACATGCGCCCCCCTGGATTATGACACTTCTTACCTGTCCAGTAGGCTGCCAATGGTGTAAGTACGGAGGGGCTGGCCAAAGTAACTCACATTATTTATGCATTCAGCTCTCAATGAAGTGAAGAGAGTTACCTGTCCAAAACATCTTCCCCACCCTCAAAATTTTACAATGGGCCATCAGAGGGGGTGAGGAATCTGATAAGTGGACCTTATACTTTTGTCTTTAAATACTCATTTCAATAAATGTTATACTGATCTTGGCCAAGAATGTTTGTGTCTAATCTGCTTGCTATGTCATGTGCAAAAGTAGTAATTTTTTTTTTTCTTGTTTGACTCCACAGTTTCCTTTCAACCCACAGGAATGGCAGACTGTGGCCTCCCAATTCCACCAGTGGTGGGACTTTCCCAATTGCGGTGGTGCAATAGATGGGAAGCACGTCTGGATCGTCCCACCACCCAACTTGGGGTCATACTACTTTAATTATAAGGGGTACAATAGTATTATATTGGCGGTGGTGACGGTGAATTATGAGTTTTTATATCTGGACGTAAGGAAGAATGGCCGTATGTCTGATGGAGGCGTGATCGCACAGTCAGAATTTTACCGGCGTCTCCAGAATGGCACCTTGGGGTTGCCACCTCCAGCGGATAACGTGATGGGCCTCCAGTTTGTTTTTGTGGCGGATGAGGCTTTTGCGCTGGGGGACCATCTGATGAGGCCATTCCCCATGAGGACCCCGGAGCAGATGGTTTTTAATTACCGGCTTTTCCAAACAGCAGGGGCAGGGATGATGAAGTCTAGTGAGACGAAACGCGTCGGGAGACTCCACTGACTGCCATAATTTTATACCAAGCGTTTTTTTACCACGAAAAATGTAAGTGTTTTTACCTTTTAATAAATTTGCTTTACAAAACGGAATTCTGCTATGTGGCCCCTTTTTCTATTCCTTATGGGCTATTCTTCCCAGACGAGCCATCACTTAGAAGAGTTCCTTTAGAGTCCTGGATGTGTTTTGGATTCCACCACCATCTGGTCAAAAGATCCTCTTTTATTGCCGGTTGGTAATACAAGCCTTGTTGACTCATTGAGCATACGTTCGTATGAGTCCAACCCTTTCGGTAAGCCTGCACTGCTTCTATGTGGAGGGCCCATCACATTCACGTTTCTTTATATTAGCTACTCACGTGGTGAACAGAATCATTTTAATCAAAATATTGGACTATGAACTTTTCTTTACACTTAACAGATATTTGAAGACCATCAGAGATTTTAATATACACTTTGTGTAGTGTTAGAGATATATGTCTATTTTTTCCTTTCTGTTTTTGGTATATGCAATATTACAACTATTTGCTCATCTGATATAATCAGCGTTACACTTTATATGCACCTGTTGTAAGACCACAGCCTCGGGACATATATGTCATCTGCTGCTGCTCCCGATCTCTCAGAGTCCTGGACTGTATTGTGCTCCCTATTAAATGGACTCCTCAGGTTACCAATTTTGACAGTCAAATAATTGATGTCTGCCCTGGGGTACAAAGGCTTCACCATTTCCAACCGTTTCTCCAGCGTTGCCTTCCACTTTATTTTGTTATGACCTTGTGCTCCCTATTAAATTTCAATTTTTGGTTTTGCCAAATATTTGGCTATGTGTTTTATTTAAAAGGACAGTTTGTTTGTGAGTAGGCAGGTACATTTCAAAAATACAATATCAAATTAGCAAGGGACACCAACATAGTTATATCTTTGGGGTTAAAAAATACAAGATAATAATGGTGTTGTGGTAACTTGACACACATAACGAAAATTGTTATGGAGATCACTAGGAAAAAAAAAATTATTCTGGCGTTTATGAGAAAAAAAAAATGGAGATCATGAGAAAAAAAAAGAAAATAAAAAAGATTATTCTGGAGATCACAAGAAAAAAAACAACCAAAAACAAAAACAACCAAAAAAAAATATTATTCATGAGATCACTAGAAATAATAAAAAATACGTTTGTCAGAACTCTGTGAATATCAAAGCAAAGCAACTTCATTATTATAGCATTATAAAGAAGAGAATTCGCTGCATTGAGAGATTTCATAATTTGCCGCATGACAAATGTGATATCTCCAGTACGAACGCTAGTTTTACAAGACTGAGCACTTCCGGCTTGAACTTGAATCTGAGCATGCATGAACTTTTGTGCGACGGACTTGTGTACACACGATCGGAAAGTCCGACAACAAAGTTTTGTTGGCGGAAAATTTGAGAACCTGCTAACCAACATTTGTTGGTGGAAAGTCCGCCAACAAATGTTGAATGGAGCATACACACGGTCGGACTTTCAGCCAACAAGCTCACATCTAACATTTCACGTCGGAAAATCTGATCGTGTTGGATAAATTCTGGTGTCTCTTTGGGATACTTTGAATGGAAATAAAGTTTTGCACCACAGTGAGCAAGCCTTATGTGAAAGAGCCTTAGGTGAAAAATGATAGTACACTCAGGCCAAGATTAACAATTTTTTTTTTTAGATTTTTTAGTCTGGTGTCTCTTTCGCAGATTTGAATAGAAGTAACAGATGTAGAAAAATTGGGCTTTGGGTGTTGGTGGTGCCTTCACACTGTAACCCTATAGAGGTACTCTTGATGAAAGCAAGAATTGGCCTTGCTGTAAAAAATTGAAATTTGATACCCCTGTCACACAGTTGCGGAAAAATTGGTCTTTGTGTTGGAGTGGTGCCTTCACCCCGTAACCTTCTAGAGTCAGAATAAGCCACTCTTGCAGCTGCGGTGGACTGTGCACTAGTGTCAGCTTGGGTGACGGAGGATGAGGATGGTTTAGTAAGCCAGTCCACCACCTCCTCTGCATGCTGTGGTTGGATAGCATGGGCAACATCACTAAACAGACGCACATGTGCCCTGCCTGAGGACGGACCACATCTACCTTTGCCTGTGGTCACAGACGCTACTGGCCCCTTCATAGTGGCATGGGAATGTCTGCCTCTCCTTGTTGGCCCCCCCGGCATTATAGGTGGGCTTATTACCCAAATTTAATAGAAACTGGGAAACGTGTGATTGGATGCACTTTATTGAATGAGAAGTGGTGTTTGGTGCACTTTAAATTGAGGACTGAAAAGGTGGCAGGCAGGGGACAAAAAAATAAAACACTTAGCAACCAATACAGCACTGTACACAGCCCTAAATGTTATGTAATGTTGTGTTAAACACTGCACTACACTAACACACTACATTATACTGACACGCTATACTGACACATTACACTACACTGACACACTATACTCACACTACACTATACTCACACTACACTATACTCACACACTATACTCACATTATACTAACACTACACTAACACTCTACAGTCACAATAAGTGAACACACTAACTCGCTAGTAGCAAACTGAGCCCTGCTCTACCTATCTATCTCCACTCCAACAACACACTGCAAAAGCTTCATGTGGGAAGGAACCTTTTATAGTGTGGGGTGGGACTATGAACAATGAGCCATGATTAGACAAAGTCATTATCACTTTGTCCAATCAGGGCTCTGACAGTGCTTTGTGCCCTAATTGGCAAAGGCTTGCTGATCCATTTAGGGCCCTAGAATGCACTGTGCAGCGCGCAGTGCATTGTGGGATGCTCGGCGGGCGAACATCCTGCTGAGCACCTCGCATATTTGGGTGTTTTCGGCGAACAGGCGATGTTCGGCCCAAACTTTTGCTCAGCCTGAATCGTTCGCCCAACATTAATAGTAAATTTTATACGTTTTTTCCATAAACTTATGAATGTGTCTTACTAAGCATTATTAGATGAAACAGTTTATTAGATGGTGACGTGCCCCTTCAAAAAACTTAGTCATTTCAGTAATCATTTAGAATGAACTCAATGTACTGTATGTACTTTAGTTTCCCATATATTTACCAGGGCATATTGCAAGCTGTGAGCTAGATATTGTTTTACAACTAAATAGCTTTGATGGTGGAAATGTAAGAAGCAGTGGGCCTATATTAATTCTGCTATTAGCTGCAGTAATTATACCCCTGGGCAACCCTTAATTAATTTCTGTTTTTCCAGTTACATATATAAAATATCTAGATGTAGGTTTACCTTGTAAGTAGGCAACAACTTTTAAATTTGAACACCAGGCAGACATCTAAATACAAAGCTAAACTACATATACAAGAGCAATTTTACATGGTAAAGGACATGAATTTCCGCCCATCCAATCCTGAGATTTGCACAGCTCTGCCCCCACAGCACAGCACTGTCTAGCAGTGGAAGGGACCTTTCCCACTTCTACCCTGTGGATGAACAGTGAAAAGAGAAACATTAGAATGATGAGTTCACCTTTCTGTCACTCTGCTCTCTCCTATTATCCTGCTTCGTGCACTGGAGCACAACTGATTTGCTGCTTGTGCTGCTTCTCAAACACCGACTTTGAGGTTTTCAGTATAGTAGGCTGCAAGAGGTTGATACCAGGCCAGATTCAGGTACTTACACTGCTTGCATTTACAAATACATTGAATATTATATTATTGATTACAGAACTGTATCATTCTGTGCCTTTTATATCTAGCTAGTTGTAGCACCCTTTAGTGTGCTAGAAGGATAGTGCGTGTTTTTGTGAGAGTAGGTACATTTCCAGGCTTGGGGTGTGTTTTGATCTGGGTTGGGAGTGACTCAGAGCAGAGCTGGGTGACTCGCAGGCAGCATCATCAAGACCTCCCACTTCTTTCCAGAATGTTCATTGGTTTTCTGGAAGGGAAGGAGGAGAAGGGAGATGCAGCTGTCTGGGGTGTTCTGGGGAGCCCTGACCATTCCCCAACCTGGATTGGCAGGGGGCAGACCTCCTTAAATACCCAGGGTCAGCCCAGCTGGGGAGGAGTTGTTTGGGTGGAAGCTGGAGATGGAGTGCTAGGTTGACGGGGCCTTTGAAGGAGCTCCACAGTCTGGGGGGGTGACCTTGGGCCTGGGGCTCAGGTGTGGACAAGACCCTTCTCAGGACACACGGAGGTATCCTAGACAGGTGGTTCGGGAGAAAGAGAGGACAGCGGGAGAGCACTGCCAGGCAAAGTCTCCAGGAGAGGAACAACAGGTCACAGCCAACAGGGCTGGTGAATGACACAGTCTGGAGAGGACTGGGGAGGCACACCTGAGAGGACTGGGAGATTGCAGTCTGAGATGGGTGCAGAGCCAGTAGAATGGACTGTGGTGTTATGGGAAGTGGAGAGAGAGGCAGCTGCAGCCAGGAGGGCTGGCGGGGCCTGAAGATGTGGTACTAGGCTCAGTAGCCACATGGACAACTAGCACCAAGGACTGCCATATTTTTGCTAAACTATAGGGGCCGTGGTCCCTGTGCAAAGGGCATTTGCTAAGGCCTAGCTGAGCCAATGTCAGGCCTATCTGTGCTAGCTGATCCGGGAAGTGCAAGCAAGTAATGTGCTGGAGGTGTTAAGGAGAGATAGTCTGCAAGCAAGTGATGTGCTGGAGTAGAAGATTGGAGTTGTTTATACTGGAGGTGTATATATCCGGTCCCATATATATTTTTCTGCAATCAGTTTCTGCATCTCGTGACTATCCCATCCCCATCCAAGTTTATTCCCCTCAATAAAAATACAAAACAAAGTTCAAGGACTGGTTTTCTGCCTGAGGGTGAATGAAAACTGTGTGCCTGGCTGGGCAGGGTGACAGATGGACTACAACACTCAGCAGCCCTCAAGAGGGTACCGCTACATATTCTTCAGCTAGGACAAACAATGTATAGAGTACAGAAATATGGAGCATCAAACAACAATCATCTTTCATTGTTCTTTCTAATGTAAAATGAAGAAAGGTGAAATTGGCTCCACCGGCTCTTTTACACATTGATTTTTAGGCTGCCTTGGAAAACTACCAAGTCCGAAATGGTTATGTCTATAAAAGTGTGTCTCCAACCCAGCTGAATTATACATAGAGTGAGGCGTAGGCTGTTTACATGGGCTTCAGTTTATATAAGAGTAGAGTGCATAACTTTTACAATGCATTTTCAGAGATTTTTGCAAGCTGCATTGAATGCTTGAAATAAATCTAAACCCAAAACAAAAATGTAACATATTAAAGCTTACTAGTTCTTAGATGTGGTGGCTACATTAGTTTTCAATTTTCACGCTAAGTGCATTTTCAGCAAATACAGATACATATCGTGCCATAACTCTAGTCTCCTTGTAACTTCCTGGGATGTAGACGGATATATCCATCAATCTTATGGGCTACTGCAAAAGAACGCCTCCTTATGTAATGAAGATGGAGAGTGGAGGAGTGGGATGGACTTCCTGATTAAGGAGTTTTGATGTCATAGTAGTCTCATGACCGGGTGCCTGTCCCACCTGCTACTGATCATAAACAGAAACTTGGAGCTGTCTGTGACAGCTCTGTCACTCAGGTTAAACACATATCCTAAAGCTGAATACACCCAAAAGCAAGTTTTTTATTATATTAAGGCTTACCAATTCTTACATGTGATGGCTTCATTCTATTTCTATTTGAAGCTTTCTTTCTTTTATTTTGCCCTCTGATCCTGCCGGTAAGTCTGTTTTTTTTTCCACCGAGCACACTGTTCTGCAGATGTAGCTGTTAGAGGGTTGAGACAAACCATTTATCCCTGACAGGGGTGCTTACAATAATTAGCCTTTATTTCATGAATTAAAATGTCTATACCTAAAGGAAGAAAACTGTTGTTGTAACTGATTATAAAGTGTTAGCTGGAGTTTAGCTTTATTTTTTTTAGTGTTTTTAAACCTGTTAGTACACCTGACACTCCCCCCAGACTGACAATGCTGCTTTCCAAAGCTTTTTCTACTGTTTCTTCATCCAGAGTAGGGGCACTGTAATACGGAAGGACTGTTACTGGACAGATCACAGGTAAAAACAGAGGGAAAAAAGAAACCAAATTAAGTCACTACATCGAATGATTAGTAAGCTACACTGTATTCCATTTTTGGTTTGGGGTTTAATACCACTTTAATAGGACTAATGACTGTCAGTTTAAGCAAGGTGCTAGCTGAGTTTAGTAATCTTTAGCACTGCCTGAATCTTGTTGAAGTCTGGCTAAAATCTGCTAGCAGCTTTCAACAAAACTAATGTAAAGAGTAATTCTATATTTATTGACAACAAAACGTTCCCCTCTGTGTGATGAATGTATAGTGCAGGGACTTTAACAAACATTGTTGCAGATTCCTACCTATTTCTGCTTTGAAGAAAAAGCCATACTTTTGATTATGTCCAGGGCTTTTTTTTCATGTGGAATGTGAAGCAACGCAGTTTCGGCACCTCCAGCACTAAATGTATGTGATGGCAAGGGGTGCTGGATGATCCATTAATGCTGGATGCTGGGGGATCTATTGTCACTGTCGGAAATTATTGTGGGTGGGTCTACTGTTGCTGGACAGGTCTGTTGTTGCTGGGGATGGAGCAGAGTACTTTGTTGCTGGGGTAGCTATTGTTACTGGAGGGATCTATTGTTGGTGGCTGCAGGAGATCTATTTTATTGCTTTTTTGTTATCAATAACAAATTACTTAGCACCACAAAATGATACTTGGTTCTGTATTCTCTGAAAGTGGCAGTACCGGGAGGTGGGTAGGGGTGAAACCAAGGGATGGTACTTGGAGATACTTGGAGATGGCACTTTGGAAGTTACATAGTTACATAGTAGGTCCATCAAGTCCAACCTATGTGATTAACCTATAGGGAGTGTCTCACCAAAAATGACATTTTTGTTGCACAGGATACCTAAAATCTGACTTGTATCTTAGAGCAAACTTCTGGGAAAATCAGTGAGGCAATTACATAAGTAAGAAATTACATTTCTAGGGAAGATCTGTAAACCAACTGTGTACAGAAGGCTTCCAGGTTTTGCCATATTGCATTGAACGTTACAGGAAATTACAGCACTGCAGATTTAAACGTAAAGGTCAATTTTGTAAACAACATTCAATGACAATATTGCTGGTGTAGCAATTGTATATGCTATATTGTTTGTTTTTTTGTTTTTCACTACAAAAGTGAAGTTACCATGTAAGCTTGCTGAAAGCTTCACAAAAAGCTTGTTGTAAACACTGTCTTTGTACAAAGTCAGCTGAAGCTTATTATCTAATCATGTGCAGTGCTTACCCCCACAGGGATCACTGGAAATCGACAAGTCTCCCTTACCTGTTCAGAGACTGCCAGCCCTGGTAGCAGCTCCAGAAGCATACTTGCAAAATGTAAGCTCAGTCTGGGGGTGTCTTTTTGATAATGTATTGCAGATTCTCTAGCAAAGTCCTTCAGTAGCAGCCTTAAAGCGGGGGTCCACCTATCTATCGTTTTTTTTTTTTTGGAGTTCATTCACAAACTTTTCTTCTCATGATTATCTACTCACATGTTCTGTGTAATAAGTCCGCCTGTGTCCGATTTCGTTGTAAAGAATAACTTATAAAATTCACTGAAGGCAGTTTCCATCTTCATTGTGGGCATTTGAAGCCCACAAGCATGTATTTCCTGGATGCGGTGAATGCTGGGAGCAGAGATGTTGTGATGACGCTGTTGCACAATGCATGCTGGGAAGCCTGAGACTAGCTCCCAGGGACTGTGGGAGGTCTGGGAGAGGCTAGAAACACGCCTACTCCCATGGGAAGCAAACCAGGAAGTGCAAAGCAGATTAGAAAAAAAAAGGTAATTACGGCGATTTAAATTTTTTTACACAGCATGTCAGCATCTAGGCAAGGAAGAGAATGCATAGAGATAATGTTCAAAATTTGGGTGGAACCCCGCTTTAAGTACTGCTGGAGGTAGAGCTGTCAGGCAGCTAATCTTAGACTCTAAGTGTAGTCACAGTCCTTCCAGCAACCTCTGGCATCAAACCCTTAAAGCACAGGCAAACCTGGAGCTCTAGGGAAAATGTCCAGAAACAGCTCCCCAACCAGCTTCTCTGCAACATGCTTCAGTGAAAGGGGTCCTTCTTTAGCACAGCTCCCTAAAGTAGTATCCTCCAGCAAATGTCTCTAAGTCCAGGTTTATCCAGGTCTTCAGCCAAACACATACTGAGGCCTGACAACAGCTCTTCAGTAACAAATGCTGCCTCTCAGGGACGGAGACCCCAGGAGATAGAGACTTGAACAGCCCCCCCAAACATTTATCTTTTCTCCAGCCACACCTGTGTGCCCCCTCCCAGGAATTGGCTGAGGTCAGATAAATATTTATAACCCAGTGGCTGTTCTTTTTACTATTTCTGGAAGCTTCTTCCAGAGGCAGGCAAGCGTAATCAACCACCAGGTGCAGGGAGACCTAATCAGACCTAGAAAATAAATGTATGCTCAGCTGAGTACAGCAGAGTCAAAAACCACATTTATCCAGCTTAGGGCAGGGCATTACATGTGCATTTGAGAGGGTTGTGTCCACTCTTTTAAAATATTCAGTATTTAACCACTTGACCTCCGAAAGATTTACCCCCCCCCTTCATGAGCAGGCAATTCTTTGCAATACGGCACTACGATATGGCATTTTAACTGAAAATTGCGCAGTCGTGCAACACTGTACACAAATAAAATGTATGTAATTTTTTCCCCCACAAATAGAGCTTTCTTTTGCTGGTATTTGATCACCACTGCGTTGTTAATTTTTTGTGCTATAAACAAAAAAAGACTGACAATTTTGAAAAAAACACAATATTTTTTAATTTCTGCTATAAAACACAAACAATATATATATTAAATACAGTTAAAAAAACTCAAATGTCTTCATAAATTTAGGCCAATATGTATTCTGCTACATGATTTTGGTAAAAAGACTGTGATATTGCAGCAGACATTCTGACACTAACTGACACTTCTGACACTTTGCCTGGAACCAGTGACATTAATACAGTGATCAGTGCTAAAAATGTGCACTGTCACTGTACTAATGACACTGGCTGGAAAGGGGTTAACATCTAGGGCGATCAAAGGGTTAACGTTGTGCCTAGCCAGTGTCTGTGTGTGCTGCTTTTACTAGGGGAAGTAATAGATTCTAGTCCCTGCTTTGCAGGAACAAATAATTAATTCCTTCCCCCCTGTCAGAACTGAGACCTACCTGCATGACCCAGAGCAACTTTCGGTTATAATTAATATCTGCTTCTTTGGGAAGACAACAATACTTTGATTTAGAAATTTATATGAAGGAAATTATAATACCCAGACACCTTAGATGGGATATCAGCCCTAATGATGGTATGGAGGATCCACAGTTCATGAATGAGTGGTTTCATTTTTTCAATCAAAATTAGAAAAAAGTGATGGAAGTCATCATTAGTAGGAGAAAAGTCAAATTGAACTTTATAGATACCAAAATCAAAACATTGAGGGAAAAATTATACCATTCATTGAAACACAGGAATATAAGGATACAATTAAAGATATGGAAACCCATATAACCAAATGTAATGATATTAACAGAAAGAAAATTAGAAAGTATCAAAGGGATTTAGAGGACTATAAGGAAGGGAGAGTATATTATTATTATTATACAGGATTTATATAGCGCAACAGTTTACGCAGCGCTTTACAATATAAAAGGGAGACAATACAGTTATAAAACAATAAAATACAAGAGGATTAAGAGGGCCCTGCTCAGAAGAGCTTACAATCTAAGTATATAAATGGCAAGACAACCAAGAAGCATTTGCCTCTGCGGAGTCATCTGTAGAAAGGGATATAGTTCCACAAGAAATTAGAGAGAATATAGAAAGCAGTTTTAATATTCAAAATTATGCCAACAAAAATAACAGTATTTCTAGAAACCCAAATGCAAGGTAGTGGTAGTGGTAATTCAGGGTCTTACCCCGAAAGGGGGAATTTTAACAATAGAGGAAACCCAAATTCATCCTGCAATGTACTGACAAGGAACAGATATTCTCCTTTGAGAGAGACATCTCCTAGGAGGCATGGGAATAGTCCACCAAGGAGAAACCCCTCACCCCATAGGGATGCCTATGAATCCCAAACACCTCGTAATTATTCACATCCACCACCCCCATTTAGGAACCAAAATGGGCGTTTTAGAGGGAATAATTGGGGCAGAAATATGAGAAGACCTTATCCACAGCATCAAGGAGACTGGAGGCCCCCTTATCGGGAAGAATGGAGAGACCCACATCAGTATTACCCACAGCAACAGGAAGGTTTAAAGTTTGCGCCGGCTAAATTTATAGATAAATTTGAGGTCTTTGTTGATATAGAGAAATTTTCAAGAAAATTCAATATTAAAAAATTATTTTTAGAGAATAAAGCTAAAGACATGCAAGAGCTACCCATAGGTTTTAAACACAGTGGACTTACAAATAAATCAGGCTTTAACCCAAAATCTAGCACATATCAATATATTGTATTTAAGAATATGGTTCAACAAGAGGTAAAGAAAATACAGGTAAAGAAAAATAGATCTACTAAAAAATCTGGGAAGGCATAAAGGAATTGGAAAGTAAAAAGGATATTTTCATAAGACAAGGGGGGTTGGTAATTCTCAGCAAGAATGATTATGAGGCAGAATTTACCAAACTGGTTGGGGATCATAAAACTTATAAAAACTTAAAGGAAACCCCACAGCTATATTAAAAATATAAGTAGATGAATGGGTTAAAAAAGGTTTAAATAAAGGAATTTTAGATACAAAAGAGGCTAGGTATCTTAATGTCAAATTATATATAAACCTCTGAGGGGATTTTTAAGGCAATTAATTTTTTTTTTAGATTTTGAATAAAAATTAGTTTATTTGTCACAATCAATTTTAGAAAATACAAAAATGACATAAATAATAAATAGACATGATTACACAAATTGCAATTTCTGGATTCAAGAAGGCTTGTGTATACAATAAATCATATCACAAATATGACATGGACTGATAAAACGAAAGTATGTGAAAGAGGGTGATGCATCACACTACCCAATACAGTCACTACAGATGATACCTTAGCGTAGAGCAGTGGAATTCCAACGCGTTTCAACATTTATATCGCAAAGAAAAATCTTCTTCAGGGAAATACATCACAGTCTAAAGGATCAAAGATAATGATATTACTCTTTGTAACTATATATATATGTATATATATGGACATTTCCTACGTTGTGAAGCTGTTACATAGACTTACATCCTCTCAGAGCATCTCAAGGGTAGGTGTAGGGTCAGGGGTCCCAAACCTCCAGGGATTAAATAGTCCTATGTCTCTACAAGATGGCTGGATAGAGAATTTGATCCAAGTCTTTGGAGTTTTCAGCATTAAGTGGCTGATAGCTGTCAGAAAAAGGGCATAATAAGTACAAAGTACTGATAGGATGGTAGTGGGGGGGAGGGGGGAGAAAAAGGGGGGGCGCCAGCAGCCACCCACAACATATCCCCCTCCATTTTCTCCCAGCCCCTCCACCCACATAAAAAGTTAAATTGGTTGAACACAAGCTTTCCTCCCTATACAGGGAGAGTCCCATTTCGAAATGAGTGTATAAAATATATAGGCACTTGTTCAAGTTGCATAGCCAAAAAGGAGTCCTTGTAAAATCAGCAGGACGTTTGTCCTGATGGTCCTCGGTGGATCCCGAGGAGGGAATGACACCATATTGCCTTCTTTGGCGCCCTTTATGTGGTGTGGGCTGGAGTGTGGGCGGGGAAATTGCTATTTGTGTAATCATGTCTTTTTATTATTTATGTAATTTTTGTATTTTCTAAAATTGATTGTTACAAATAAACAAATTTTTATTCAAAATCTAAAAAAAATTTCATTGCCTTAAAAATCCCCTCAGAGGTTTTGATATGGGATGATGGCAATGACACCCCCACACCACCGAGGTCATACATCTAAAAGGTACCTTAATGTCAAAGCTCCATGTATACCAGTAATACACAGTATAATATCCCCAAGGTTCACAAGAATAGGGAAAAACCATCAGGTTGCCTGATCATCAGTGGCATCAATTCATTATATGCAAGGGTTGGGGAATACCTAGATGTATTTCTCCAGCCACTGGCAGCCAATGGAAAAGCATTCCTGAAGGACAGTAATGATACTTTGGTATCACTGCAGGATGTTGAAATAGTGAGATTCGCTATATTGGCTGCCGTGGACGTAGAGTCCTTGTACACAAATATCAAGCAGAGTGATGCAATGGAAGCAGTAAACCGGGCCCTTGAAGGACAAACTGACCTAAAGAAATCACAAAGAGAGTTCCTCTTGCAAGGTCTGCATATGGCTATGTGCAATAATTATTTCTGGCACCAAAATTAGTTTTTTAATCAAGTGAGCCATGGGGCAAAGTATGCCCCCAGTGTTGCGAATATATTTCTTAGTAAATGGGAGGAGGAGCACATTTTTTCTCAAAATAGACCCCAGCTCAAATACTATCAGAGCTTTATAGATGATATTTTGATTGTTTGGAATGGCAGGGAAGAAGATCTGGTATAAAAAACATAAGTGCAGCGCTAAAACGTGAATGAATCTTAACATAAGTCGGGTAACTCAAACCCAATGTATAGTGAGATAACACTAGATAATAATAAACACTAGTGAAGTGCCTGTAAATATCCAAACAAAGCAATGAGAAAGAGACAATATAAAAAATGTCCAATAACACTGTGTTGTGCTCCACAAACTGAAGTCAAAGGCTAAAGTCAGTGTATACAGAAAGTCTTCTCAAACAGCTGAAGTGCTTGGACCCATGGTGTAGACTAAAGACTTGAAAAGTACATCGATCATGGACAGAACGGCAAAACATCTAGGGTGAAATACTCTTACCGGAACGAGTGGGACGTGTCAGCCTTATAGCTGTACGTCTATCAGGGCTTGTGGAGGTAGCCTCCCATATGGTCTTCTCCAAGAGTTCTCCCTTCGATCACGATCTCCGATCGACTAGGTTAATCAAGGTTAATCATAGAGCCGCGGTTACTGTTAGCCAATACAGTCAAAGGTGGGGGTGAACCATCCTCTCACACGTTCTCAGGTTCCAGGTAAGTTCCAAGGGACCAATCAAGGACAAAAACGTAAAAGAGAAAAAGGAGAAAGGGGGCTCCACATGGCGCAGGTCAAAAAATAAAAGGATTTATTGAATAAAAAACCTTACAAATTAAAAGTGATCACAAGATAAAAAATAGTTGGCAATGTGGAAAGCTGAACCGCCTACGCGTTTCGACTAAAAAGCCTTCAACTGCCCCAGTTGAAGGCTTTTTAGTCAAAACGCGTAGGGCGTTCAGCTTTCCACATTGCCAACTATTTTTTATCTTGTGATCACTTTTAATTTGTAAGGTTTTTTATTCAATAAATCCTTTTATTTTTTGACCTGCGCCCCCTTTCTCCTTTTTCTCTTTTACGTTTTTGTCCTTGATTGGTCCCTTGGAAATTACCTGGAACCTGAGAACGTGTGAGAGGATGGTTCACCCCCACCTTTGACTGTATTGGCTAACAGTAACCGCGGCTCTATGATTAACCTGGTCGATCGGAGATCGTGATCGAAGGGAGAACTCTTGGAGAAGACCATATGGGAGGCTACCTCCACAAGCCCTGATAGACGTACAGCTATAAGGCTGACACGTCCCACTCGTTCCGGTAAGAGTATTTCACCCTAGATGTTTTGCCGTGCTGTCTATGATCGATGTACTTTTCAAGTCTTTAGTCTACACCATGGGTCCAAGCCCTTCAGCTGTTTGAGAAGACTTTCTGTATACACTGACTTTAGCCTTTGACTTCAGTTTGTGGAGCACAACACAGTGTTATTGGACATTTTTTATATTGTCTCTTTCTCATTGCTTTGTTTGGATATTTACAGGCACCTCACTAGTGTTTATTATTATTTAGTGTTATCTCACTATACATTGGGTTTGAGTTACCCGACTTATGTTAAGATTCACTCACTTTTTAGCGCTACACTTATGTTTTTTATATTTATGGAACTTGGTTTGTTTGTGTGCTAACTGCTACCTTTTTTTTTTTTTCACATATTTTTTTACTTGTTCACATTTGTATACTTTTGGGGTCAGCGCAACTAGTCTCTCTCATTATATAAGAAGATCTGGTAGAATGTCTTGGTTATCTAAATAACAATCCTTATGAGATCAAACTTTCAGGATAATGGAGTCATGAAGTGATCAGTTTTCTGGATTTGGAAATTTTTAAAGATAATAAACTTAAGACAAGAACATATTTTAAAACTGCTGATAAAAATGGCTACATATCCACTAAAAGTTGCCACCACCCCAAGTGGGTGAGTACCATAGCCAAGGGACAGTTTGTACGAATGAAGAGAAACTGTGATGATGTGAATGACTATATAGCCCAAACAGACAAGTTTATAGAAAGATTTATGGAGAAGGGATATAAAGAAAGGGAATTAGCTAAGGTCAGAGATGAAGTGAACATGTTAAAAAGAGGGGAGTTGTTGAAATCCAGAAGAAAAAACAATCAGGATATCACATTTATTAGTGGATTTAATTTGCAGTATAAAAGTATAGAAAAAAGTTTTAAAAAATATTGGCCCATCCTCCTAAGGGATAATTAAAATAATTAAAATATAATAAATAAAATACTTCCTAAAAAAGACCATGATTTATATACAAAAAGGCACCGGTTTTGAGGTACTTAATATCCAAGAACGTTTTGGATCCTCCTAAAAGGGCCAAGATGTTTTTGGAGAGGAATGTTTTTAGGTCGGACATGATGGACTTGTGTCTTCTTTCGGCCTTGGCTACTATGTAACTATGTAACTATGAATGGGTTCTTTAGGTGCAGGAGGTGTAAGGCTTGTAGATCTACCAAAGATAAAAGAGGAAAATCTGAGACCTTTACATCCTGGGATGGAAAGAAGTATAAAATTAATGTGATGATTACCTGTAGAACCACATTTGTGACCTACATGTTGATTTGTCCTTGTGGGCTAAGATATATAGGGAGAACAACAAGATGCCTGTTCACACGTATAAGAGAACATGTTAACAATATACATAATGGATTTAAACATCTTAGTGTTTCCTATCGTTATAGAATTAAGCATAATAGGGATCCCACCTCACTGAGTTTTTTTGGGATTGATAGAGTACACCCACACTGGATGGGTGGTGACATGCGAAAACAAATCTCAAAGAATGAGACCCAATGGATACATTGCCTTAATACTTTGGCGCCTTTGGGCTTATATAAGGACATAGATCTAAATTGTTTTATCAGCAGTTTTTAAGTACAATTACGTTAATTTTCATTTTCTATACCAGACATATGGGGTTTGGACAACCAAACTTAATGAACTAAGTAAATATCCTATTTGACCACTAGATGGACACATAGTAGGAAAGTTTGGACAATTCAATTAAATGAAATAAGTAAATACACTATTTGACCACTAGATGTACACATAGTAGGAACGTTTTTTTAAGATGAAATAATGGGGTGTATACATTTTGGTCTAAATATGTTTTGGGATCCTGTTAATTCTATAGTTTTTATATGTTTAATTTATTTCTGTGAATATTAAATGTTTGGTATGAATAAAAATATGGTTTTATGGATGTACATGTAAGGGGTATTTGTAGGGATATTTGAGACCAGCTCGATCAGTTCCGACCAAAGTTGAAAGGGATACGAATTACCAGGTGGATCATATGATCATTAGTCCTTTGCATTCATCCATCCAGTTTTACCACTTGCCTATGGTTTTAGCTGAGTGGAAGTATGTCAATGCACCAATGACATCGCAGCAGTGGGTATAAGGTCTTCAAGAAGAGGGCAGCCATCAACTTCCTGTGAAATGCATAGAGATTGGATTACCAGCACTGTTCCCGCGGACCGCATGTGACGTCACGTCCGTTTGAGCAGTGAGATGCGTGCTGTAATCTGGTGAAAAAGACAGCGCCTTTGTCTGTACCATTGTGATGGCAGTGTGTTGGATATTATCCTTTAAAACTAAAATGTTTATGCTGGTAGAGCTGGTGCCGGTCTGGGCACTCTGACATGTAAGTGCATATATTTAGGGATTGTTTTTTTTTTGGTTATTTAGGGAACTTTTTTAATAAAACTGTGTTGCACGATCACCGTGTTTATCTTCTTTTTGGGTGATTGGTGTAAATCCTGCTGAGAAGGACCATCTGTGAGCTGGAAAGTAGAAATACTTGGAACCCCATGCTGGGAGATTGTAACAATATCATTTACACACGCTGTGTGGCCCAACGGGCCTTTGGGCTCTTGTGAGTGAGCATTTGCATTATTGGTGGTGGAGCACGTTTTTTTCTTGGAATCATATAAAGATGTAAGGTGGATTGGAATCATTAAATTAAAGTGCAAGGATTTGGAAATGGTCACAGTTGAATAAGGACTTCAACCTGCATATTTTTACAGCACTACTCATACTTTATATGTATATGCACTAAGCTTTCATCGATTTTTTTTTTTTTTTTTCTTTTTTTTTTTTTGTGCGTGCATTTTTTTTGTTTTTGGCATTGCACATTATTTTGAATGTAAATGCACTAAGTTATCACTGATAGAATGCTGCCATTAACAAAAGTTCTTTTTCACAGCATCGTTGTGGAATTTTGTGTGCAATTTTTTTTTTTTGTTGTTTTTGGTATTGCACAATAGGGATTATTACAGTGGGTGTAATCTTCATTACTTAGCACATGTTAATTTTAGGATGTATATAGTTTAACTAGTGCCTACTTTATATATTTTGTTTCATTTATTAGTGTGATTCACACTTAAAAAGGGCAGCTGTCACACGCATTTACATAGGGTTGGCGCCTTTTTATATTTTGAAATAGTTTGATACTTTGATTTAGTGGATATTTTGCTGTAGACTAAACACAAGCTGACTATTAGCTATTCCATAACTTTTATATAAGTGTGTACCTGAGGGGTTGATGTTTTCATTATTATTCATTTTGTCCTGTACGGAGGCTGATTGCAGTACTATTTAATATTATTACTAGACTGGGAAATAGATGTGTATAGTGGCTACTGTAAGTCATTTGCTGAAAACACAAACTGGCAGCTCTCTTTTTTATAAAGGGACCATATCTTTAGTACTTTTAAGCAAATACCCTCAAATCCATATGTCTCCATCGTAAGAAAAACAAACAGGAAGCATCTTTTTCTTGCAGTCTAAAATCTCATATTTGTATAAACTGCTGAAGTGTGTGTCATTGCCAGCAGACATGTTATCTGGTTTAATAGTTGCCCAAGAAAAATGTAGCAGCATGGTGTGCAACAAGGACAATTCTGTTTATGAAATGCTTGCAGTGTTTTGTGTTATTTGTTCCGATTGCCTCGGGCTCCATAATAACAAGAGCCTTTATAAATTCTGAACAGCAGAGAAGACATATGGACAATAAATAATGCAAAACTGTCTTTTTTTGTGCTGCATTTTTACTTATATACCTTCTCTGCGGCAGATGCTAGAAACGAGATTACGGTGCCATTTCTATTGAATAAATGTTAGATACCAACCTTCTGCTCACTGAGATCGTGAATAATAATAATGCATCATATTTATCTTTCTGTTAAGTTTCTGTCAAAGTCTTTGGAGAGAAGATCTTATTAAAATGGCGTTAAACCTTTAAATATAGATTAGGTCAATGTAAAGTATCTTTTAAAAAGAACCATTCACTTTAGGGCATCTTTAATACTCTGAATCTCTACTCTTTAATTCTTATTATAGGGCAGCTCTACATCTCAAGGATACATTTTTTTATGCTCCTTGTTAGAATACAATTGTCAGGCTGTGTGTGAGACTGTAAGGTCATCCTTAATCATGCCTGAGCTCAGGGCTGATTACAGGCACTCAAAAACTATCTAATAAAAAGGTGTTGTGAGGATTATGTAGCCCCCTTGTACTAAACAGGGGCTACTATGTTCATTTAGTTTTTGCCTGGGCTGATTTTATAGTCTTTCACCTTGATTTCCTTAATTTAAGTTAGCTTGTGTTTTCTTATGCCGCGTACACATGAGCGGACTTTCTGGCAGACTTGGTCCCGCGGACCGGTCTCCGTCGGACAATTCGATCGTGTGTGGGCTCCAGCGGACTTTTTTTCCCCAAAAGTCAGACGGATCTAGAAATAAAACATGTTTTAAATCTTTCCGACGGACTCGAGTCCGGTCGAAAAATCCACTCGTCTGTATGCTAGTTCGACAGGCTAAAACCGATGCTAGGGCAGCTATTGGCTACTGGCTATCAAATTCCTTATTTTAGTCCGGTCGTAAGTCATCACGTAAGAATCCGTCGGACTTTGGTGTGATCGTGTGTAGGCAAGTCCGTTCGTTAGGAAAGTCCATCGGAAGTCCACCGAAAGTCTGTTGGATAGACCATCGGACCAGTCCGGTCGAAAAGTCCGCTCGTGTGTACACGGCATTACTGTCGCCATTAGATGTCACTGATATCACTGGTCATACATAGTATGAGATTTCCCAAACAAAATTAAGCTAATGAATGTTTTATATTTCCTTCAGCCAATCTAGTAGGAGGGTTATGCCACTGGTGCATGCTGGGGGAGAATATAAACATTTGGGATGGGCCATGTGCTCTGTCTTGGCCCAGGCCGAGGCCTGAGAAGGTGCTGCTGGATGGAGTTGTGCTTTGTCTGTTTTTGAGCTTAACATGTGTTGAAGTGCTCCTGAAGATGTCTATCCTGATATGGAGGAAGCTGTGCCAAGGAAGAGACCCAGGGTAGGCCCCTTTGCTGGAGTGAGCCAGGAAGAAAGCTGGTCTCTCAGAAAGGTCCTGTGACTCTCTTCAAGAATGCACTGAAATTTGGAAACGTGCTTACAGTGTTGCTGGGTCGGCTTAAAGGTCCTGATACTGTGAAGCTGGACCTTGATCTGGATCCGCAGAGTCTGTACGTAATCTGCTATGGTATCTCGGACCCCTAACCCTCACCCCCTTAACTCTTCTGCAAAAAAACATTAAAAAGACAAAAGTGACTGGCGCCCAATATCCTTTCTCAGTCCCCCCATTTTAGCCATGGACTACCCCTGCCTCTGGAGGAGCTATCCTGCCTTTTGAGGTGTCAGAGGGGTGCTACAATTACATGAAAGAAGATGAAAGGTTCTGTTAATTGACAGGTTTACCTGGAAAATTTGTGTTCGATTAGCACATGCAACCAATTTATCACATGATAACCGTGGCAAAACTCCACAATGTTTAGGTGCCATTGAAATGAATGGCAGTCCGAACTGCAGAGATTCTGCCCGAGATCCCAAAATGCCAATTGTGAATGGAGCCTAAGCATTTTCACATAGCTGTCTGCACTGAGGACTATATCAGAATGTTCAATTTATGTAACTCTATTAAAGTAAAAAAAAAAAAAAACATAACAACACGTTAAAGTTCATAATCCTCCACTAACAATTGCAATTAATTTGAGCCCTACACCAAGCATCACCTTCAAGTCAAGAATGCACTTTCAGTCTCTGACAACTTTTGGTAGCATTGCATTACCTGAATACTATTACTGTATACCCCCTATACTCAGTAAGTTGACCACCTTCGGGAATGCTTCCAATATAGCAGATCATCCATCTGCTACCAAGGTTGCAACATTAATGAACTGGTGTGTGGACAGTATTCTCATAATACATAATATTATATTACATAATATATAATTGCAAAACATCTTCCACCCATGACATGGCAGGTTTGGGTAAATAGTAGTATTAATCCTATTGAATGAACCCTGGCTATAAAGGAGCAGACTGAAAATTTGGTTCATAGAAACCTTTTTGTACTTGGCCTCGCAGTATACTGTCTTCATGATGTTGGAAGAAATTTTCAAGATAAAAGGTTAATGCAGAAGACATACTCAATTTTTCAAAATTGTTTCAAAACATGGGATGATTTGAGCAGAGAGGATAGCACAAAGAGGGGAAATATATATGGTTAAATGGGGATTACTGCGCCAACCACATTTGTTGCATGTAATGGTGTTTATTAGACTAATAGCAGCTGTTTTTTAACTCTCAAAGTGCCAGAAGATAGCCAATCAAGACAATATCTGGCAGCTATGAAGGCAGCACCAAAGGGAAGATTTTAAAAAGAAGCATCCACCTGCAAAAAAAGAGATGCATGCTAATACATATAAATATTATGTTTGGTGCTGTATTTCACATAGCCCCCCCCCCCCCCCCCCACGCCAGGGAAAAAAACAAAAAACTAAACTTCACCTTTAATGCGGATCCTCCTCACTTTTGGCCATCAGATTCTTTGCCCCTCATTGTCACATTTCCTGATATGGACAGATTACACACCAAACATGACTTATGATCATGCTTTTACCTCCATTGTTTGATAGCCCCAGCTTTCTGTCAGGACTAGGCTCCTACTTGTTCCATTAGTGGATTAACAAATATTTTAATATTATTCGAGATAACTTGTCCAACAAAGGCTTACATACCCTATATTTTCTCAGAAATCCATGCCAACTTCCTTAAGCAGTTATTCAAGTTTATACAAATTCAATAATTTCTGCAGCAGCAACTTTCACCACAAAAATCAGGCCTTATGTGGATTCCATTGGGAATATTATTTAAAAATATTCTGGTTATGTCACTACCCTATACACGTTATTACATTTCAGAAGTTGTCCTATTTGACCGCTGTCGGAAAGAGGCTCAACAAAACTTTTGAACTATTGGAATGGCATGAAATAACTGTGAATTCCTCAGAAGTTTCTGTTAACACCGTTCATAAAGGAAAATGGAAAGCTTATGCCTCAGTGGTACCTAGTCTCTGCTAAAATAACAAAATTTGCTCCTCAGACTTCTTCTAAATGCTTTTGGGACTTGCTTTGCCAAAGGTACCATGTTTCTTATGTGGTGCTCATGCTTAACCACTTCAATACCAGGCACTTAGACACCTTCCCGCCCAGACCAATTTTCAGCTTTCAGCGCTGTCGCAATTTGAATGACAATTGCGCGGTCATACTACACTGTACCCAAAAAATTTTTTATCATTTTGTTCCCACAAATAGAGCTTTCTTTTGGTGGTATTTGATCACCTCTGCGGTTTTTATTTTTTGCGCAACAAATAAAAAAAGACCGAAAATTTTGAAAAAAAACAAGTTTTTCTTTGTTTCTATTAAAATTTTTTTGTAAATAAGTACGTTTTCTTCTTCAATGACGGGCACTGATATGGCTGCACTGACGGGCACTGACTGGCACTGATACGGCGGCACTGATGGGCACCGATGAGGTGGCACCAATGAGGTGGCACTGATGAGGTGGCACTGATAGGCGGCACTGATGGGCACTGATAGGCGGCACTGATGGGCACTGATAGGTGGCACTGGTAAGCGGCACTGATGGGCACTCATAGGTGGCACAGATGGGCACTTATAGGCGGCACTGATGGGCACTCATAGGTGGCATTGATGGGCACTCATAGGTGGCATTGATGGTTACTTATGGGTGGCACTGATAGTTGGCACAGATGGGCATGGATGGGCATGGATGGGCACTGATAGATGGGCACTGATGGGCACGGATGGGCACTGACAGGTGGCATGAATGGACACTGATGGGTGGCACTGACGGCACTGGTTGTTTGCAGTGATGCCCCTAAGGGTGGCATTGTTGGGCATCATTGCAACATAATGGTGCCAATCAGTGCCCATTTGTGGGCACTGATTGGCACTGACTGGGCACACTGGGCACATGTGGATGGCCATGGGGTACATACCTGGCCATCCACATGTTGCCCCTTCCCTGGTGGTCCTAGTGGCGATCCCTGGTGGTCCAGTGTGGTGATCTGAGGGGGGGCTGCGCTGATAAACAATCAGCACAGACCCCCCCTGCCAGGAGAGCCGCCGATCGGCTCTCCTCTAATCGCGTCTGTCAGACGCGAGTGAGGAAGAGCCGATCAATGGCTCTTCCTATTGACAGCGTGATCAGCCGTGATTGGACACGGCTGATCACGTGGTAAAGAGCCTCTGCCGGAGGCTTTTTACCAAGATCAGTGTAGCGGTGTGTCAGACTGACACACCGCTCCACCGATCGCCGCGATGCGCGCCCCCGGGGGCGCGCTGCGGCATGTTATCCTGCTGGACGTCATATGACGTCCAGTCAGGATAACACAACCACTTCCCGGACGTCAATCCGCTATAGGGCGGGCGGGAAGTGGTTAAACATTCGTCTTTACATTGACATTGGTCAATTTTAAATAGTCCCCAAAGAATGTGTTGCTTGGCCATAACTTTCTGAATGTTCCCATAGGAACTAGTAGACCTGTTTCATACATCTTTCTGGTTTCTAGAATTGCAATTGCCAGATGCTGCCTAAATTCTTAATCCCTCTGGAAAATTGACTAAAAAACATTACAAAGAAACTTTATGTAAGAAATGAAAATGGGCAAACAGGCACGGATTTTTAAAGCAGAAGAAACATGCTTTGTCTCTTCTGCATTAAAGTTACCTACCTGCTTGTCCACCCCTGTAAAATGAGCAGCTCATTGTAGAAATTCAGCAAGGCCGAAACCGACTGCACTGGCAGACATACGCAGGAGTGACGTCATATTGGCCCGGCCCATGAAAGCAGCCAGTGATCAACCCCTGGGGAGCTCCAGGATGCCGCATCCCTGGAGCCAAGGTGAGTATAGTTCCTCTTTAATAAAGTCATGGTCAATGATAGGAGGGCGAGCATAATGAATAATTCACAAACTAGATCCCCCTCCCTTTTTTTCTTTCTTACCTCTTTTTGCCTTCCATCCTTCCCTTCCTATGATGCATTTATTGTTTACCAGTTGCTAAAATGTTAACATGCTGATATGTTAAGTACATTCTCAAAGGGGAAATGCATACCAATAAAAAAAATTCATTTGTCCAGGCGCTGTGATTTTTTTTTTTTTTTTTTTTAAACAAAGAAAAAAAGAGTTTTGAATTGCCGGCAGATGACATCTCCTTCCTGGCTTCATTTTAAAAACAAAAAAAATGGCACACAGGCCCCAAAGGTCCTCCAAAATACATAGCAGACTTTTAAAAGTCTGTTATTTATTTTGATTTTGATAAACCTTTGGAGGGGTCTGTATTTTGTTTTTTTGTTTTTAATGAAGCCGGTAATAAAGTACAATTTGCTGGCAATTTAAACTTTCCTCCTTACAATATTTACTGAAAACTAAACATTGACTTATAACAGAAGTCTTTAAGGTGTAATTTCTTCCCTCACAAATGTAAAGACTAGCAAAAGAGTACTTGGCAGTTATTAAAAATCATTGCTTCATACCTTAAGCCAAATGTGCATTCAAAATGGCACAGCTACAGTCTAAGTATAGAACATTTTTTTCCAGGTAAATTAGTTAAAGCTTTATTAGAAAATTGAATAGAACAATTACAATTACATTACCAACACAGTGGTAAATATAACACCTCCAGCCACCAAAATTTAAATTATGGATTAACAGTCTTGTCACTTTATACTACTTGAGCCCGGGCCACCATCACAATAACACACTGACATACACACTCTGGGTAATAGAAACAAGATAATAATTAAATTAAACTCAGGGGATCCGATTAGACCACGGTTAGCCACTAATCAGGTATAACATTTCACAATCTGCAACTTCAGAATAGTCAGTGGTACAGGATCAGTCCACTGTATATTAATAGGCATGCAGCAATGGAAATGAGCGAATATGGAACATAGGCAGTTTTTTTTAGCATCCTTCCACTTAAACAGATTAAAGCATTTGTCCCAGAAGATGGTGGCCACTTGATTTACCCCACACAGGTGATTCAGCTTATATATGTATATATTTTTTTTTTTTTCACTTAAACTTTTTTATTGATTTTCAATAACATTACATGATGTAAGAAATTGGACAGCATATTGTAGTTAACCACTTCAATACAGGGCATTTTCACTCCCTACCTGCCCAGACCAATTTTTAGTTTTCAGCGCTGTTGCACTTTGAATGACAATTGCGCGGTCGTGCAATGTTGTACCCAAAAAAAATTGAAGTCCTTTTTTCCCCACAAATAGAGCTTTCTTTTGGTGGTATTTGATCACCTCTGTGGTTTTTATTTTTTGCGCTATAAACAAAAGAAGAGCGACAATTTTGAAAAAACCACAATACTTTTTGCTATAATAAATATCCCAATTTTTAAGAAAATAAACACATTTTTTCCTCAGTTTAGGCCGATATGTATTCTTCTACATATTTTTGGTAAAAAAAATTGCAATAAGCGTATATTGATTGGTTTGCGAAAAAGTTGCAGCGTCTACAAAATAGGGGATAGATTTATGGCATTTTTTTTTTCTTTTTTTACTAGTAATGGCAGCGATCTGCGATTTTTTTTTTTTTTTCATGACTGCAACATTATGGCGGACACTTTTGACACTATTTTGGGACCATTCACATTTATACAGTGATTAGTGCTATAAAATTGCACTGATTACTGTGTAGATGTGACAGGCAGGGAAGGGGTTAACACTAGGTGGTGATCGAGGGGTTAACTGTGTTTGCTAGGGAGTGTTTCCAACTATAGGGGGTAGGGACTCACAAGGGGAGGAGACCGATCAGTGTTCCCCTGTACTGGGAACACACCATCGGTCTTCTCTCCCCTGACAGGACGTGGATCTGTGTGTTTACACACACAGATCCACGGTCCTGCTCGGTTACCGGGCAATCACGGGTGCCCGGCGGACATCGCGGCTGCCGGGCACACGCACCGGGTCCTGAGCAACTCGGTGGGCGCACGCGCACGCCCCCTAGATGGCCAGAAAGCCCAGGACGTCATATGATGCCCACCCAGGATGGGAGATCCCATCTGTGGGCGTCATGTTACTATGGGCCGGGCAGGGAAGTGGTTAATATGTATAGTTACAAAGTCAATATGCAAAATTTAGTTTTTAGAAGTTGACTTGAGCTAGCAAGGTCATATGGACGAGAGAAAGTATAGAACTATTTACTGTAGCATGCAAATAGCTGTTATGAGGGTTGTGTCTATGTGATTATTAACATATAGTGTGGTAGGCAGGGATAGTCTGTCAAAAGGGCAGGATGGTGCAGATGCTCTCAGGCTGGGTTCACATATATGCAAATTTTGTACCACATCCAATTCGCATGACATGTGAATCGGCAGCCTTCTCTATGGAGCTGGATTACATACTGTATCTGCGGGCCGTCCGTGGCGCGTTTTTAAAAAGAGTCCTTTGCATTTTTCAGTCCAGTTCAAGTGCGATTTCAAGTAAAAATGTGCACCTAAATCGCACCTGAACTGGTGAACAAAACCGCACGGGACTTCTTTTAAAAAAACACACTGAAACTGCATCCGGACATGTGTGAACCGAGCCTCACACTGTAGTGGTGTATCTGCTGGGACAGAAGTAAGTGAGAGGCATGTCTGGCAATTGATCTCACCAGTAGACTTTTTCAAGTTTGATTGGGTGGTTTTCACATGAAAGAGTCCCAATGTAGAGCTTACCTACCCGTGACAATCACTGTTTCAATAACCACCTGTTTTGCTGTATTAATACTTTCTTACAATGTTCTATCAACTCTGACAATATGTGGACATTAGTGATATCCGGTACAGTCAGGTTCATAAATATTGAGACATTGACACAATTCTAATATTTTTGGCTCTATATGCCACCACAATGGATTTGAAATGAAACAAACAAGATGTTCTTTAACTGCAGACTTTCAGCTTTAATTTGAGGGTATTTACATCAAAATCAGGTGAACGGTGTAGGAATTACAACAGTTTGTATATGTGCCTCCCACTTTTTAAGGGACCAAAAGTAATGGGACAATTGGCTGCTCAGCTGTTCCATGGCCAGGTGTGTGTTATTTCCTCATTATTCCGTTTACAAGGAGCAGATAAAAGGTCCAGAGTTCATTTCAAGTGTGCTATTTGCATTTGGAATCTGTTGCTGTCAACTCTCAATATGAGATCCAAAGAGCTGTCACTATCAGTGAAGCAACCCATCAATAGGCTGAAAAAACAAAATAAACCCCTCAGAGAAATAACAAAAACATTAGGTGTGGCCAAATCGACTGTTTGGAACATCCTTAAAAAGAAAGAACGCATCGGTGAGTTCAGCAACACCAAAAGTGGATGACCGAAGAATTCTTTCCCTGGTGAAGAAAACACCCTTCACAACAGTTGGCCAGATCAAGAACACTCTCCAGGAGGTAGGTGTATGTGTGTCAAAGTCAACAATCAAGAAAAGACTTTACCAGAGTGAATACAGAGGGTTCACCACAAGATGTAAACCATTGGTGTGCCTCAAAAACAGGAAGGCCAGATTAGAGTTTGACAAACAACATCTAATAAAGCCTTCACAGTTCTGGAACAACATCCAATGGACAGATGAGACCAAGATCATCTTGTACCAGAGTGATGGGAAGAGAAGAGTATGGAGAAGGGAAGGAACTCCTCATGATCCAAAGCATACCACCTCATCAGTGAAGCATGGTGGTGGTAGTGTCATGGTGTGGGCATGTATGGCTGCCAGTGGAATTGGTTTTCTTGTATTTATTGATGATGTGACTGCTGACAAAAGCAACAGGATGAATTCTGAAGTGTTTCAGGTAATATTATCTGCTCATATTCAGCAAAATGCTTCAGAACTCGTTGGACGGTGCTTCACAGTGCAGATGCACAATGATCCGAAGCATACTGCGAAAGCAACCAAAGAGTTTTTTAAGGGAAAGAAGTGGAATGTTATGCAATGGCCAAGTCAATCACCTGACCTGAATCCGATTGAGCATACGTTTCACTTGCTGAAGACAAAACTGAAGGGAAAATGCCCCAAGAACAAGCAGGAACTGAAGACAATTGCAGTAGAGGCCTGGCAGAGTATCACCAGGGATGAAACCCAGCGTCTGGTGATGTCTATGCGTTCCAGACTTCAGGCTGTAATTGACTGCAAAGGATTTGCAACCAAGTATTAAAAAGTGAAAGTTTGATGGGTGATTGTTAATCTGTCCCATTACTTTTGGTCCCTTAAAAAGTGGGAGGCACATATACAAATTGTTGTAATTCCTACACCGTTCACCTGATTTGTATGTAAATTCCCTCAAATTAACGCTGAAAGTCTGCAGTTATAGCACATCTTGTTTGTTTCATTTCAAATCCATTGTGGTGGTGTAAAGAGCCAAAAAGATTAGAATTGTGTTGATGTCCCAATATTTATGGACCTGACTATATATGGATTAGAGGCAGTTTGACTCATTATTTGTCATACCATCTTGGATATATGTAACTCATTTCACAGGTGCCTGCCCTTTATAACAAATGAAGTACCATAATCAAGCGGTAGGCTTATTTGTGCCACTGTGATTTCTATAAATTTAAGTAAACCCTACAGTAGACCTCCTTGTTGAACTAGGAAAAGTCCTCTAAATGTTTGCTCTATTTGTTATAAAATTAAATCAATAACATTTTTTTACAGAAGAAGCTTTTCTGCGGGGTAGGGCCTGGGTTGCTCCCACACAAGTGTGGTAACTGGCTTTATGACTGAGCTGTCTCTTGTATAAACCTCTGGTTCAGGATTTAGGGGCCCCTGGGAATGTATGATTTGTGTTTTATTACAATGCCCTGTAATAAGGCATATATCCTTGATTTTTGTATATGTGATGGTGTTGGTATGACTTTGTGTGATTATAAGCAAGTATGTTCTGTTTTAAGGATGCACCACTGTGCTTCCCAACTTATTTAGTAATTAGCTCCTTTAAGCCCACCTTACTGTATTCTAATTGATTTTACTGCTTATACTCTTTCGTTTCCCCTACTACTGTATGTTGGTAGGTGCATTGGTTTGCATAATACATGTTATATAACAAACTTGATTTATATGCAAGTATAATTTGTGGAAATATATACTGAACATTTTCTGTACTTAGACAAGTGGTCCTGGATTCACAGTTGGCTTGTGTTTGGATTTGTTATGCCAGTGATAACCTATAAATGGCTAAAGTTTTAGGAAGACAGTACTATGTTATAAACTATAGTTATACTTGACACATTCTCTTTGCTATGCCAAAGTAACTATACCATGCAGCATAATATAACACACCACTTTTATATTTGTATTACCTTAACCAGTGTTAACGGTTGTCTTTCTTGCCCTAGTTCATTTTAGGCTTGTCATATTACTCTTATTCTTCAAATCTACTTTATCTAAATTCCCCAGATTCTGACCTCACCCTGAACCCTGATGATGAATGACCACCAGTGACCCATTTTTTCAGCTTGAATCTAGCTAGTCTATCTGAAAGTAAGGGCTGGATGTGAGTTCTCCATCAGGACCCATCCGTTGCTGCAGCTGCTATGACTGACTTAATATTGTGAATCGAGTGACTGAATAATAGGAAGATAATGCCATTATTTGTGTGACAAATCACAGTGTGCTATCCAGTGTTACTCGGTGAACAGAAAAGCATTAAAGAAATGTCTTAATTCTATAATATTGAGGGACACAATCTTATTTTTTGCGCTATAAACCAAAACAGCGACAATTTTGAAAAAAAAAAACAATATTTTTTTACTTTCTGCTATAAAACACATGCAATAAAAAGAGTAAAAAATCAAATTTCTTCATCAATTTAGGCCAATATGTATTCTGCTACATATTTTGGTGAACAAAATCCCGAACAAAAGCATATATTGATTGGTTTGCGCAAAAGTTATAGCGTCTCTCCAAACTATGGGATATTTTTATGGCATTTTTCTTAACTTTTTTTTTTACTAGTATTGGCGGCGATAAGGGATTTTTAGTGTGACTGCGACATTGCAGCGGACAAATCGGACATCTAACTGACACTTTTGACACTTTTTTGGGAACCAGACACAATTGTTCAGTGATCAGTGCTAAAAATATGCTTACTAACTATGTGGGGGTTGCTCTGACTGGATGAAGACAGAGATCGGTGTTCCTACTTAGCAGGAACACTGATCTCTATCTTCTTCCCTATCAGAACGGTGATCTGCCTTGTTTATATAGGCAGATCACCATTCTGCCTCTCTGGGGAAAGATTGCTGGTGGCCTGCGGACATAGGGTCTGATGGCCCCACTAATTGGCATCCCCTGTGTCCAACCAGCGTGCATTCCCGCAATAGAAAGTGTCTATTGCACGAAATGACGTACAGGTATGTAGTTTTGTGCAATAGAGCCAACCTGCCACAGTAAAAGTGCGGTAGGTGGTCAGCAAGTGGTTAATTACAGAGCCAAGAGGGCTTCCTTTGCAGTTTTCTGAACTGGCTAATCCTCAGTGCTGCCTTGGAAATCATACATAACCCTGACATGATAAAGATGCTGGAACTACGTGTAATGTAAACTCTGGACACTGGGCTCTGCTTCTGGCAGTCTCTAAACAGCCATTGTACTGTATTAATTACCTTCAGAGCTTTTTAAAGGTCCAGATACAGTACATCCGTCTGGCATAATTGCTACCCTAAAAAATCCTTTGGGATTTGCCCACCAAAGGGGCAAAGACTGTCTGGAATGTGACCTTCTCATGGGGTCCTGCATTAGCATTTTACGATACCTTGTTGTTGAGTAGGGCCCTCTCCAGACCAGTGCAATAGTATGGGGGCCCTCCTTTTCTATAAAGCCTGGATTATGTACTCGGCCCCAGGTTTTATCCCCAAAGGGGTAAAAACTTTGCATAATCTGTGTTAAAACACTTTGTCACAAGCACACTGAGGGGTAGGTGCTGCAGCATTTTTTTAAGGTGTGACACACTCTTGGGATTGTGCTGTTGGTCCCCTGCTATGCTCCTATAGGTAATGCTTTGTAGACCTGTATTGAAACACAATTTACTGTATGTGTCGCAAGCACTCTGTGAAACATGGCAGCATCATTTTTTTTAAAAAAGGGTCATGTGGGTCATATTAGTGCATCTGAGCCACGCTGCCCTCTGCCTCTCCCAGCTTTGGCCTAAAAAGGATTACCACTGGCTCCTTACAAAGGTATCAGGGTCAATACACTTCATTGTTACCTGAAGCGACTTCATGATAGAAGGTCACGTAACTTCTGCAGGAGTCATGAATATGCTTGTTGGAATATCTCACTTTTCCATACTAGCAATATGGCAGATCCTATGTGTAAGGGCACTTGTCCTGTGGGTCTTTCCAGCTCACAATCCACTAACAGCTCTGGAGTGATTGGCAGCATTCCTCTTCATGGACCTGACAAGACAGTCTAGATGGGGTTGTCTTTTGTTTGAGTTTACATGCTCCTTTGAGTCTTTCCTTGCTCCATCTGAAATAGCTCCCTCTTCTACATTATCCAGAGAGGAATTTTTTGTGAATGAAGTAAGTTTTATGGGTTTGTCCCCAGTACAGGCAGTCCCCGGGTTAAAAACAAGGTTTGTTCTTAAGTTGAATTTGTATGTAGGTCAGAACAGGTAATTTTTTTAAAAGGAACTCCAGCCAAAAAAATAATTTTTACGTTTTTTGGGATAGCATAGAAAAGGGTTAACACCCCTGTAACATTTGTTTTGCTGTCTATGTCCATGTTTAGAAGATTTCACCTCACTCTCTGTCCCTGTGACAATTGGATTTTGAAAATTTTGGGTTGTTGTGGAAACAAAGATTGATGATTAAAGCTTCAGTGAAGACACCTTTTTTTCCATGAAACTTAAACAGGAGTGAGATTCCCTTCCTAGGAGTTGATTTCCCCTCACTTCCTGTTGTTGCCTGTTGTTGCCCTCCGTTTGTAAGTTGGAATCGTTTGTAAGTCAGATGTTTGTTACCCGGGGACTGCCTGTATGCCATTATAATCCTAAAGGAAGCTTAGTTACAGTAATTCCCTTGATTGTGTGTGTCAATGCATTTTCAGTCCTTTCTGGGAGAATACCATGGCCTCATATTTATATGTTTTCTCATCTTGATTCCAACCATTTCACCTCCTATAAAACACATTCCCCCAGACCAATCATATATCATATATATATATATATAGCACAGTTTTAAAACATCTGATGTTGATGACAGAGTATGTCACAAGGTTTGAAGGTTCAGAGAACTAATACTAGAACTAATGAACCTTCTGTAGTGCAGATCATTTTATTTAGTTTTGTGATATCATTTACTGTATAAAGCACCACTCCAGACTTTGCTCGTCCTTTCTGGTCTGGAACGAAAGAGATGCTGGTTGTGAGAGAATGTCCTCGTTCTAATGCTTCACAAAATCTTTACAAGGAAGGCCACACACTGATGAAATTGTTCTTTTAGAATAAGTTTATTCAAGGTCTCTTTTCTGATGGGCACACACACGGGTGCATTTCACCTTAATCGGGCTTAATTGTAGAAATTGGCATGATCAGGATGGCACATACAGTGTGTGTGTGTGTGTGTGTGTATATATATATATATATATATATATATATATATATATATATATATATATATATATATAATTAGGAGCATTCAAAATGTCTATCAACGTTTTAAGACGATAAGAAATATTTATCAAGTTATGCTCTCAGTTATACTGTATATGCACTTAAATATTACATTGTATACAACTTAAGCATGGATAAGATCAAAACCATGGATCTTATCCATGCTTAAGTTGTATACAATGTAATTCAATAGTAAAGGGAAAGTTTTTGACTCATCCACATAGAGGCAATAAAATTTAAATAAAAGGACATCATACATGCCAGTCTTCTTATGTGATATATGTTATAAAATGTCCATGTGGCTATTTATATGTGGGTGAAACAACACAAAAAGTAAAAGATAGAATTGCCAGACATAAATATTCTGTAAGGGATAAACTCACAAAATTACCATTGGCGAGAGATTATGTTGAGATAGGACATACTGTATCGCAAGTGAAATACCGTATTTTCTGCTGTATAAGACAACTTTTTACACTTAAAAAAAATGGCCAAAAAGAGGGGGTCGTCCTATACGCAGGGTATAAAATGCAGCCCGCCGGATGTGCGGTAATACTGTATGTAGCTTCGGCTGCATGCAGTATACACCACTGAGCCAATCCCAGCGAGCGATGTATTCCATTAATGAATACAGAGCCTGCTCAGATTGGAGTAACAACCTCTGCCAATCCGAGCAGGCTACATACTGGACAGTAGCCTGCTCGAATTGGCTTTGAGAGTCAGAGAGGCACGGGCTGATGATGTTACAGCCTCTGCCAATCCGAGCAGGCTTTGTATTAATTAATAGAATACGTTGCTCGCCGTAATTGGCTCAGCGCGGTATGGCTCCAGCAAGAAGAAGAAAATTTAGGGAATATGAAGCCTCGGAAGGGGGGTCGTCTTATACAGTGAGTAGTGGCAAAAACGGTAGAAAAACAGTAAAATTAGGGGGTTGTCTTATACGCCCGGTCACCTTATACACCAGAAAATACGGTATATGGTCATTGATGCAGTTCCCCTAAACAAACGGGGGGGTAAAAAAGATTGGATACTTTACAACCTTGAGGTTTATACTCTGATTTTGACATGCATTTATATCTATAGATCACTAAAATGAGGTTTATTGTATATAGATTATGATTTGAATGCATTATTTTTGATTATTATATCTATTTTTTTATATATATATTTTTATTTTTTCTGGACATTTGTTAATGGATTTGTATGTTTTAATATTAGGATAAATTGAACTTTTTCTATGAGATTGGAGCGTGATTACATCTTGTTGAGCCATCTCTCTGGAATCTAGGACGAAAATAATTATGATATGGGACCATTAGGTTCCATACGAGTGATATATATTTAAACTATATACGTGTTATGTTTTCATGTCTCTGACAGATGACAGGAGGATGTAAAGAAATGTCCACATTTTAAGAGCTGAGTTAGTGGGACCTTTTTGGATTTTGAGGGAGATTTTTTTGGGATTTCTATAATGACTTTTGTACTAAGAAGGTTATAGAGATATATGACTGTAGCATTGGGTAATTTAGATATATTTTTTTGTTTTCAGCATTGTCGTTTATAAACACTAAGGCTCCATTCACACTTGTGCGACTTGTCATGCGACTGTGGAAATATAAAAAGTTGCACTTGAAATCACATGACTTTGGAGTCGCACGAGTATGAAAAGAGCCTGATTCAGACTACTAGGGTGTCCGACTTCTCCTCTGAGTATACTGTAATGCCGGCTTTGATAATCACAACTGACAATTATGGTATACTTGCGGGGGGGGTCCCAGAAACAGGGCAGAGAGACTGGACATGCTACACATGCCCTGTGTACAATTAATTTTTTTGGACGCATGTAGTTAGACTAGTTAAGAAACTTTTATTACGGTTATACAGTAATTGTACGCAGGGACACTAACACATATGCAGGGGCGGACTGACAACTCATAGGGCCCCCGGGCAATAGGAGATTATAGGCCCCCGGGCAATAGGAGAAGATTATGGGGCCCCCGGGCAATAGGAGATTATGGGGCCCCCAGGCAATAGATTATGGGGCCACAATGTATACACACACACGCATACAGTATACACACAGAGACACACAATATACACACACTGAGGACATTGAGCTACTGAGGACAGATTGCTTATATGGAAAATTAAGGTTAAAAAGTAATTCCCTGCATATAGGTTCCCCCCCACCCGACACTTTCTATTCAGAGTACTCATCCCTAGTAGTATACTAAATATGCTGACAGTGCTCCTGCTCATTTAGGTATACTTTATGTTAAGCTAAAGTACAGTATTGCCACAAACTGCCAGATTCCACAAAAAGAGGTCGCCGAGGGGCTATTTTAATTTTACTATGGGGCCCCAATGATACTGTATGTAGTTATGCCCATGCCTCTAGTTCTACACAGGAAATAAATGTAAATTTAAATTTTATTGGAGGTTGGGCTGAAAGGAGAGTTCAGAGTCCAGGATAACACCTAGCACGCTGACATGTGGGGATGGGTGGATGGTTGTGCCATTGCTCTTGACAGTTAAGTCAGGGGAAGAGGCACGTGAGGGAGGAAATATTATAAGCTCGGTTTTGAACAAGTTGAGTTTGAGGAAGTGGTGTGACATCCAGACAAATATGTCTGTTAGTAAGTTAGTGATGCGTGAGGAGACTGATGGAGTGAGTTGAGGAGTGGAGAGATAGATTTGGGTGTCGTCAGCGCAGAAATGATATTGAAAGCCGTGAGAGGCTTTCAATATCAGCTGACCCAGGGAAGAGGTGTAGATTGAAAATAAGAGAGGTACAAGGAACAGAACCTTGGGGGTCCCCGACAGAGAAAGGAAGAGGAGAGGGGGAAGTAGAATTGTAAGTGACACTGAAGGTGTGTTGGGATAGGTAGGATGAGAGCCACTGAAGAGCACAGTCACAGAGACCAAAGTTTTTTGAGGAGGAGGGGGTGGTAAATCGTGTCAAAGGCAGCTGAAAGGTTCAGAAGTAGGAGTACAGAATAGTGTCCCTTGGTTTTTGCAGTTAGTAGGTCATTTGTGTGTGTTTTAAAAGAGCACTTTCTGTGGAGTGTTGAGGGCGAAATCCAGATTGAAGGGTATCAAGAAGGTTATTCTTAATGAAATGGTCACTCAGTTGGTTGTAAATCAAGCGTTCAAGGAGTTTAGAGGAAAAGGGGAGCAAGGAGATAGGGCATAGATTGTTAAGATTGGTAGGGTCCAAGGACAGCTTTTTAAGTATGGGGGTGACCAATGCATGTTTTAGAGCATTGGGGGAGATGCCAGGGGTGAGGTAGAGATTGAAGATGTGGGTTAGAGAGTGTAGGATAGAGTCAGAGGGCGACCGTAGTATTTCAGAGGGAATAGGGTCCAGGGGACAGGTGGTTAGGTAGGCGTTAGAAAAGAGTTTAGCAACTTTGTCTGTAGTAGCAGGTTTCAATAAGGGGAGTGTCAATTGTACCTGTTGACATGGGGTCTTAACTGGGGGAGATATCTGTAGAGTGGAGATTTCATCACAGATTGTATCAATCTTGTTTTTGAAGTGATTAATAATCTCCTGGGCAGTGAGCGAGTCAGTGGGTGGAGGCAGTGCAGGACGAAGTAGAGAGTTGAAGGTAGAGAAGAGTTTACGGGGACTGGATGGGAAGGTGTTAATAAGAGTTGTAAAATAGGTCTGCTTGGCAGTGTGGAGGAAAGAATAGTATTTTTGAAGGGCAGATTTGTATTTGTTGAAGTCTTTGAGAGACTTATGCCCTGTACACAAGGTCGGACATTGATCAGACATTCCGACAACAAAATCCATGGATTTTTTCCGACAGATGTTGGCTCAAACATGTCTTGCATACACACGGTCACACAAAGTTGTCGGAAAATCCGATCGTTCTGAACGTGGTGACATAAAAAACACGTACGTCGGGACTATAAATGGGGCAGTAGTCAATAGCTTTTGTCTCTTAATTTATTCTGAGCATGCGTGGCACTTTGTGCGTCGGATTTGTGTACACACGATCGGAATTTCCAACAATGGATTTTGTTGTCGGAAAATTTTATAGCAAGCTCTCAAACTTTGTGTGTCCGAAATTCCTATGGAAAATGTGTGATGGAGTCTACACATGGTCGGAATTTCCGACAACAAAGGTCCTATCACACATTTTCCGTTGGAAAATCCTATCGTGTGTACAGGGCATTAGTCTTGTGCCACAGACAACGGTGAGTTTGTTGCAGACAGAGCGTCTTAGTTTCTTGCAAGCTTTTTGCATTGGTGAAATGAATTCTAGAAACTAATGGCAGTGTCAATGTAAACTTTCCACACACCATTGAAATTGAATATAGAAAGTATTTCATATCGTTCCCTGTGCTGTTGGCAACAAGCAGACTTTTAGCTTGATTGACTTGATGGCTGTTTTAAAAGCATCTAAAAGCAAGCTTTAGCAAAATCGGCTATAAATATTGATTGTTCTGCCTGCAATATCAGTTTAGCCATAAATGTTAATACATAACTGTTTTCAGCTGTATATTGCAAAAAGTTGAATTATAGTCAATGCTAAGTTTAATTTCCAAACAAGATCTAATTTTGTGTTTGTCTTTTTTTTTAGTTCAATATTAATTTACAGCCCAAAAGAGAACCCGAATGTTTTTGATGCATCTGCTTTCTTCCAATGTGTCGGCAATTTCCTGGGAATCTTTGCAGGCTCATTTGCTATGGGCTCTGCGTATGCAGTTGTTACTGCTTTGATATCCTTTATAGCTTTTAATTATTGAATTATTTTACCATTTCAGATATATTCTGTTCATTTGTCTTCTGTTGAAGCTTGTTAATATATTCTTATGTACTTGTATATTGTTGAGAAGCATAACAGATTCCACGCAGTATTGTTTTACAGAACCTAAAATGACAAAGATAAACAAAGCATCACATATACTAAAGCAATATTAAAGTCAAAGAAACCAAAAAAAACCCCAAATATGCCCCAATCCTCCTCTTCCTGTTTCCCCCATCAGTGCTCCTGACCGCTCCTTGTCAAGTGCCCCCAGAGCAAGCAGCTTGCAGTGGGGGTACTCAAGCAGGCTTGCTCCCGAGCCGCAGCTCTGCATGTCTATTCACACACAGAGCAGCGGCTTGCCCCCCCCCCCATGTCCCCTCATTGGCTCACTGGTTGTGATTGACAGCATGGAGATTGACAGCCAATGGCTCCCACTTCTGTCTTAGCCAATGAGGAGGGAGAGTCTTGTGCACATTGCTGGAGGAAGATCAGGCTCAGGTAAGTATTAAGTGGGGCTGGGGGCACTGCTACACAGAAAAGGTTTTTTACTTTCATACATTGAATTTGTTTAAAAACAATTGAATTGCATAAAAAAAAAAAGACACACTTCATTCTGCAAATTCTGCTAATCACAAAGTTAAGAAACCTTAATTTATATTGCTGAATATTATGAGATTATTTTATGTTAAAGTCTAAAACAGAAAATATAAGAGGCCTTAAAGTGATTGTAAAGTTTTTTGTTTTTTTGTTTTTTTTTTTAATTAAAAATAAACATGTTATACTTACCTCCTCTGTGCAGTGGATTTGCACAGAACAGCCTGGATACTCCTCTTCTCGAGTCCCCCTTCAGCTCTCCTGGCCCCTCCCTCCTGTTGGGTGCACCCACAGCAAGCAGCTTGCTTTGGTGTCACCCAAGCCAAGCCCATTTAGACACAGAGCTGTGGCCTGCCCCGCCCCCTTTCTATTCTCATTGGCTGACTGACTTTGACAGCAGTGGGAGCCAATGGTGCCGCACTGCTGTCTTAGCCAATGAGGAGGGGAGTCCAGGACGGCTGAGACATTCCTACAACATCGCTGGATCTAGATGGACCTCAGGTAAGTATTTAAGTATTGTGAATAAGAGAAAAGAAACTGCTGCACCAACTCAATTGTGTAAAGCGGCCAGCACTGACAATTAGACAAATTGTGTGTAGAAATGAGAGATAAAAAGTGCAGCGCTATATTTAAATAGAAAACACATAATAATGTGAAGGTGACTTAAAGGGGTCTATATGTGGATCACCCCTATGTAAAGATATGGTTTTGACCAGCACCATTAATCTATAGGTATCAACAAAGGGTCTTGTGAAAACACCTGTAAATATTTATGCAATATACTCAATGAAGAAGTGTTATCTCACACAAACAATATAACTGCATCATGACAATCCTAAAAAAGCGTAAACTTAAATCTTACTCCAAAATATCATAAAACATTGTAGTGGGAAAATAACAAATGTGAATGAATGGACTCAAAAAAGTCTCTGGGGGTTTAACAGTTCTTTCGAATGTGGGGGTGATCTCAGAACGTATATTCGGATCTCACCCTGCTACATGCATGTTCAAATCAAGGAATCAAGGCCCCCTTTCTATTCTCATTGGCTGACTGACTTTGACAGCAGAGGGAGCCAATGGTGCCGCACTGCTGACTTAGCCAATGAGGAGGGGAGACCCGGACGGCCGAGACTTTCCTACAACATCGCTGGATCTAGATGGACCTCAGGTAAGTATTTAAGTATTAGGGGGTGCTGTTGAGCTGCTGCACACAGAAGGCTTTTTATCTTAATGCATGAATGCATTAAGATAAACCTTCTGCCTTTACAACCACATTAAAGTGCAACCGTGGTTGGACTATGGATGTAATTTACATATTCATAACAAGCAGTAATTAATCAACAGAAGCACTGTATCTTTTAGTATCTCAACTTTACTGTTCTCCCATTATGGCGGTGACTTAACAGCCTGACTGTCTTCCCATCCCTAATGTAAACATAGAGCAGTTTCACAGAAAGAGGTAGAGAACAGAGTGCAGAGGCCATATTTGAAGGACTTTACTGCTTTTCTTGTGAAATTCAATGATGAATTTTACCCCTATGTACACAGCTACAGATGCCAGTGGGTGCCAGATTCAAAAGTAATTTGACTGTCCATAGCCTTGTTACATTTTTCTTTAAGTACAGTAAAACCTTGAATTGCGAGCATAAGTAGTTCCAGAAACATGCTTGTAATCCAACGCCAATGACCAACACTTCTGTTCACTGTTGAGTTTTTGATTTAAATGCATTTAAATGCATATGTAAAATCAGATCCATTACTGCTAAATATCCAGGAATGAGCAAAAGCTCATAAAAGCTAAGAACAAAAATACTTTCAAAGCTGTACATGATCTGAAACTCTAATGTAATTGTTTGGTTCCATCAAGGGAACTAGATGAGGAGAGTCAATACATGTTTAAGGAAAAGCAGTACATTCCACTTTCTCTTTAGACTTGAACCTGAGACCACTGTGATAATTATTTGAGTGCTGACAGCAGGAAAACTCATCCTTTTATCTGCAGCATAGTAGGCACAAACTAAAGTGAATATGTGTAAGATAACCTGTGCCTAAAAGGTCACAATATGTATTAGTAGCATTTATAGAAACCTGATAAACATTAGTCATTCGTTGCACTTGGAGCCTAATAGTTTGGATGTCAAATCCAGCAATCTCTCCCTCTCATCCCTCTCCAGGAGACATGGCTTGAGGAATTGTATGCACCTTTGATGTTTTATGGGAGAGCGAGGGACTAAAGAATATAGATTATTTCTCTTTCACATCTTGACATGCTTAGGACATTCACAGGTGCATATTTTTGTGATCACTTAAATAAATATATATATATATATACACACACACACACACAGTTGTGCTCATAAGTTTACACTATGGCAGAATTTATGATTTCTTTTTTCAGAGAATATGAATGATAACACAAAAACATTTCTTTCACTCATGGTTAGTGTTTGGCTGAAGCCATTTATTATCAATCAACTGTGTTTACTCTTTTTAAATCATAATCACAACAGAAACTACCCAAATTACCCTGATCAAAGGTTTACATATCCTGGTGATTTTTGGCCTGATAACATGCACACAAGTTGACACAAAAGGGTTTTAATGGCTTGACCCTTGCATCTTCCATCCAGTGCTGCACTGTCAGAAACCATAAAATCAGACCGAGATAAAAGTACAGTTAAATCACACTTGTTTAATAATAAAAGTAAAAAGAACAAACATAGTCAAAACATAGCCAAATGTTGGTAATGTCAGTAACCGGAACAGATAGTCAGCCAAGCTAGATGTCATTGATGAAAGTAGTGGAACAGCAAGCAGGATCTGGAGCCAGAAGGGATGTCAGCAAAGCCAGTCTTTAAACAGGAACGCAGGAGAGTTTTTTGATGTGATGTGACCAAGGCGAAGGCATAAGCTCCTCTGGACTGGACGGCTTAAATAGGAAGGACTGACAAGCAGGATCATGAACAGCTGAGTAACTGTGGAGAGAGATGGGAGCTGACAATTAGCCGACAGCTGAGCGGCCTAGAGCTGCTTAGAGAAGGAAGGGCTGAGCCCAGCCCTGACATGCACTGACGTTTCTGGATTCTGAGTCATGGGGAAAGCAAAAGAGTTGTCAAAGGATTTGTGGGAAAAGGTAGTTGAACTGTATAAAACAAGAAAGGGATATAAAAAGATATCCAAAGAATTCAGAATGCCAAACAGCAGTGTTCAGACTCTAAGCAAGAAGTGGAAAATGAGGGGTTCTGTTGAACCCAAACCACGGTCAGGTAGACCAACTAAAATTTTAGCCACAACTGCCAGGAAGATTGTTCGGGATGCAAAGAAAAACCCACAAATAACTTCAGGTGAAATACAGGACTCTCTGAAAACATGTGGTGTGGCTGTTTCAAGATGCACAAATAGAAAGATGGGCTGCATGGAGTCTCCAGAAGAAAGCCATTACTACGCAAATGCCACAAAGTATCCCGTTTACAATACGCCAAACAGAACAGATACAAGCCTCAAACCTTCTGACACAATGTCATTTGGAGTGATGAGACCAAAATTTTGCTTTTTGGCCACAACCATAAAACTCTACATTTGGAGAGGAGTCAACTAGGCCTATGATGAAAGGTACACCATTCCTACTGTGAAACACGGAGGTGGATTGCTGCTGTTTAGCCATTAATGTCTAAACCACTGGCAACAAAAGTGAGCACACCCCTAAGTGAAAATGCCCAATTGGCCATTTTCCCTCCCTGGTGTCATGTGACTTGTTAGTGTTACAAGGTCTTAGGTGTGAATAGGGAGCAGGTGTGTTAAATTTGGTGTTATCGCTCTCACTCTCTCATACTGTTCACTGGAAGTTCAACATGGCACCTCATGGCAAAGAACTCTCTGAGGATCGAAAAAATGAATTGTTGCTCTACATAAAGATGGCCTAGGTTATAAGAAGATTGCTAAGACCCTGAAACTGAGCTGCAGTATGGTGGCCAAGACCATATAGCAGTTTAACAGGACAGGTTCCACTCAGAACAGGCTTCGCCATGGTCGACGAAAGAAGTTGAGTGCACGTGCTCAGCATCATATCATATCCAGAGGTTGTTTTTGGGAAATAGACCTATGAGTGCTGCCAACATTGCTGCAGAGGTTGAAGGGGTGGGGGGTCAGCCTGTCAGTGCTCAGACCATACGCTGCACACTGCTTCAAATTGGTCTGCATAGCTGTTGTCCCAGAAGGAAGCCTCTTCTAAAGATGATGCACAAGAAAGCCCACAAACAGTTTGCTGAAGACAAGCAGACTAAGGACATGGATTACTGGAATCATGTCCTGTTGTCTGATAAGACCAAGATAAACGTATTTGGTTCAGATGGTGTCAAGCGTGTGTGGTGGCAACCAGGTGAGGAGTACAAAGACAAGTGTGTCTTGCCTACAGTCAAGCATGGTGGTAGGAGTGTCATGGTCTGGGGCTGCATGAGTGCTGCCGGCACTAGGGAGCTGCAGTTCATTAAGGGAACCATGATTGCCAACATGTACTGTGACATACTGAAGCAGAGCATGATCCCCTCCCTTCGGAGTCTGGGCTGCAGGGCAGTATTCCAACATGATAACAACCCCAAACACACCTCCAAGACGACCACTGCCTCGCTAAAGAAGCTGAGGGTAAAGGTGATGGACTGGCCAAGCATGTCTCCAGACCTAAACCCTATTGAGCATTTGTGGAGCATCCTCAAATGGAAGGTGGAGGAGCGCAAGGTCTCTAACATCCACCAGCTGATGTTGTTATAGAGAAATGGAAGAGGACTCCAGTGGCAACCTGTGAAGCTCTGGTGAAATCCATGCCCAAGAGGGTTAAGGCAGTGCTGGAAAATAATAGTGGCCACACAAAATACTGACACGTTGGGCCCAATTTGGACATTTTTACTTAGGGGTGTACTTACTTTTGTTGCCAGCGGTTTAGACATTAATGGCTTTGTGTTGAGTTATTTTGAAGAGGCAGCAAATTTACACTGTTATACAAGCTGTACACTCACTACTTTACATTGTAGCAAAGTGACATTTCTTCAGTGTTATCACATGAAAAGATATAATAAAATATTTACAAAAATGTGAGGGGTGTACTCACTTTTGTGAGATACTGTATACTTTAATCATGAGGCCCATTTTTGTTCTTGGAAACATGATTCTTTAAAAATAATTGAGACTTTTGTAAACTCAGATTTTCCAAGGTTTTCAGGAATGACTGATAATATATTTGGTATTATTGGTATTATCTCTGTCCCACTATAAATAAATAAAAGCCTTAGTAAGACACTCCGATTACAACTTTATCAAACTGGGTTTATATACCTTTTTAGAAATGGCAAAATGTTTTCTGCACTAGATTGTTACATGCCGTATTTCTAGATCTAGTAAGGAATTGTAGAGATGATTGTGCATATATGAATTTTCTTGTGTTTTCCTTAATGCATTGCTTACTTGACAAAATTTACCAAGTTGTGTGAGTTCCCTATGCTGGAAACAGGACTATTTTTCCTACTATCATGGAGTGCCTTCCTATCTGCAGAAGCTGTGGGGCTAACAGGTATGTGCAGACTGTCAGTGTACATAGCAGATGAACTGAAATTATGTTCCTACGTGATTATTTCCATTTCAGTGGGGGCACACTCTCTCCATTTCTCCATGCAGACACGCTGATAAAGTAAGTAGGCGAGGCCAAGTGGCTGGGGGCATCTGTACACATTCTGATTGGTCCTTGAAACTTTGGAAATGGTATCAGAGCCTATAGTCTGATTGCACACTGTAACACTGGCTTGTGGGTGTGATTCTTCTTTTTCCTGATTGTTGTAGTTACTGTGCTGATCCTGACCTCAGTTGAGCTTCTTACCAAACTTCAAAGCAGCCAGCCTTAGCAAAGTGTTCATATCCAAATTGCTTCCCCAGCTTAAAAGATCGAAAAGATTAATGTTTCTCCTTATAACGTTTAGTAAAGCTAAGTACATGCAGGAAGTTTTTTCTTCTTGTTCAACCCAGCGGGCTGAACAAAAAAATATTGAACGGTCACCATACTAACACATCTGATGTTAGTGCTGCAATCTTCCCGCTGAGCTATTGTGTTCTGACAGGGGAACCATTGGCTGCTAGCGCTGATTAGAAGATGGTTTTCCAGCATGCTAGTTCGACAGAAGCCAATCATGAGATCGGTCGGACAGGCTGCTGTGCACAGGAGGCCATTTGTCGACCGGTGTCTGTTGAACCGTGTTTACCAACCTTAAGATGGTACAGCTCAGCTTGCTACTACTCCTGACTTTTACTGTTATGCTATTTCTTTGGTGCTTAGCTTCCTTGTTTCTTCCTTAGCTATAAATCATAGCACAACTTTCAATTATGCTGCCCTGTCATCGTTTGGTACTGGGGTGACCCCCTGCTAGACCTTGGCTACCCTCAATTTCTATTGTGTGAACTGTCTGATAACACCTAGGCTTTGTCATATATTACGCCTAGTCATCCATCTCTTGGGTACAGATGTCTAATACAGACACTGTATTTCATAGCCAGATTCCTGACACACACATGCACTGGACCATACTGACCACAAGGTAACTGTTAAAGGGTAACTCCACGTTCGTGGGGAAAAAAATAGCAAATAAAGAAAAAATATTATAGCACGTATAATTGCATCTAATCATATTGTAATTGAATTTTATTAAAAATTACCTTTCCTTTTCAATCTGTAGCAACTGTAATTTTCTGAGAATGCATTGCAATATGGCTACCTGGAGTTGTTCTGTACACAGAGTTTGTACTGACCACTCCCCAACAACATCATTTCTTGCTTGTGTGATTGGCTCACCAATTTTCCCAGAAGTCTGCTTAAGATACAAATCAAGTTTCAGGCATCCCCTGCAACAAAAATGTCATTTTTGGAGAGATACTTTCAATAGGAGCACGTCTAAAGGGATGCAGGCCCAGCTGATTTCCTCATTAGTGCCCTGCAGCTACACACCTGACAATTATGAAACCACTCCTATTAGACCCACTCAGTACAGAGGCACAGACAAACACGCATGGATTTCTTCAGAATAACAAAAAGTAGGCATCTGCAACAAAGGCTGTTATAATCCTTGCAATGTTCATCACCCAGAGGGGATTTTTTTTTCTCAATAAAAGTGGAGTTACGCTTTAAAGGTGAAATCTGCTGATGCTTAAAGTTTTTGCAGGTGGTTGCTTTGGCTTAAAATGGCCATACGCAGCCTTATAAAAAAATCCAGTGGATTTGAGCATGTGTTGTGACAGTTGGTGTGTAGGGTATAACAAGAAAAAATATAAATATTATTTAGGAGACTTTTTTACATTTTTATTGTACAATGTGTTTGACAGTTGTTTTTTATTTAGAATAATATAATGATTCTTTTATGAAACTAGCCCCAAATCCTTAATCATTCAAGCTGACTCAAGCTCATGCAAGGATGGACAGACTTCTTGTCACACGATGTTCTACCTGCCTGTGGCTGCCCTTATTGAATTGTGCATGGCATCATTATTGTTTGCACTGTCTTGTGCAATAAATTGAAAGTGCTAAAAAACATTCTTATTGGTTTTACTGTAGATGTCCAGAATTGTTATTAAAAAAAAAGTTGTATTGCATGCAAAGTTTTCAGAGAGTCATGGTATTTAAATGAGTGTAGCTTTTATCATAAATTGTTATATCAATTTTCTTTTTAGGCTTAATTTACAGGATTATTCAGTTTGCATTTTTAAATTGCAGTGGTAAAAAGGCAATACGATATAATTCAGGATATCTGGCAGAATTGTGTGAGCTAAGAAATGTTTGAGAGTCTAATATATCACAGTGCACTGTAAAACTGTGCCTGTAAATCATAGATTATGTGCAGGACTTCAAGAGCTCCGACTTTGCTCCAGGCTGGAATCCAATGATAGCTGCACAGAGCCAGACCATTTACACATACAAAAAAGGTAGCTCATTTGTTGCTGGAGATTAAGGGGCTATTTCAAAAATAAAATGCATTCCTTAAAAACCTAAAACTTAATTGTGGGTGGAGGGTGAAGGGACAGATACAGTGGATGTAATTTATTCACATTTTCAGCTTCTCTGTTTGAATTCAGCACTCATTAGTTTCATCTTCAAACCTATCCAAATGTATCTGCAGATGGCCATTCACTACTGTGCAGATATTTTAAAAGCTTTTTTCAAGTCTTGATTGAGAAAAAAGGGATGTATATAAAGAAAAAATAAAAAAGACCAAAGCAATCTGCCACCCTCGGTTTTAAATGTTTTTCAGGTTTCAGGGCAACAAAAAAATTGCAATTATTTGATCACTTAAACTTGAGAAATGATTGAAACTGTGAGTGGTAAATTGGTCATTGGAAGCCTCCATAATTTCCACATATATGGCTAGCAGTAACCTCACTGACTTCTATGGAACACCTCCATACATCCATATGGTGTATATCTAAGCTTATATTTTGGTTTGGAAGCTTTCCTTGAGGACACTTCACTTTTGCCTTTTTGTTAACTAGAAAATATTTATTGAAAGATGAATCCACCTTTGAGAAAGTGTTTTGAGAAGTTAAAGCACAATGTACATTTAATTATATACGTAGCTGTTTTAATTTTGGTAAAATCATTTTTTCTTTTTTCAAATCAGCACATGAAACTCTACTCACATTCAATGCGTTAAGTGTCCCTTTGTTGCTTGGTACCCCGGCAGTGGTAATCTTCCCGTGCTGCGGGGCTTAGTAAAAGCACTAGATCCACCCGCCCATTCCACCCCATTTACATTTATCTTTATAAAAGTTGTACTATAGCTTCTGTCAATGAAAAGCAATCTATCAATAGAGGACAGTTGGATGAATGAAAGGTCTGCCTCCTTCGTTCATAGACCGCTTTTCACTGATGGAAGTACAACTTCTATTAATGGAGGAGGGGGGTGGAAAGTCGGTACTCTTGATAAGTACCTGTGACAGGTCCAACACTTGTATTAACCCCTGGAGCACCAGAAGATTACAGCTGTAGGGAAGAGGTGGGGGGGGATCAGAGGACTTTGGGTTTAAACTTAGGGAACAGCCACCAGTACAAGGGACAATTGGCATTGAATATAAGTACAATTCCTTGTGCTGATTTAAAAAAAAACAACTAAATTTAGGCTTTATATACATATCTTAATTGTACAGAACATAGGCTGAGTATTCATAGGCTCTGGGTTATCAGGCTGGTACCTTCACGCAATTGGACACTGGCAAAGCTTTTAAGCCCTCTCTTATAACTCTGCCCCATTTTGTGAGTTCTCAGTGTTTTGCTAGTGTCCTAAGGTGGAGAACCTCCTTTTCTTTATGGAGTAATCAGCCTAACTACTTTATTTTTTTTTCTTTTTGGTTTCTTCAATCAACTCTTTAATTAACCCTTCACTGTCTTCTAATACAACCTTAGAAGCAGTGTGTCCAAATCAGTGCAAGCTAGGTTAAACTCACAGGTGTACCCAGACCCCAGGAAGCAGGGGAGCTGGTGGGGAGGAGGGGGGTTTGTCAGCCTGTAATGTTACTTTGGTCACTGGTTCTTGCTTAGGTGCCTATCCTGGCATATAGCAGAACATGTGCAGTGTGCAGTTAGCCACAGGGCACTATACAGGTCCAGGGCCATGGTCCATCTTTATGAAACCCAGACCTGAAGACCCCTCCTAGACAGTATAGGAACCAGTGTTGTGGATGGGTAAGACAGGATCATCATTTGTCTTTGACCACTACTGTATAAACCAAGGCTATGGTTGGAATGTATTCATTTTACAGTGTCAACTGTTCAAACTTGGTGTTAAAACTCAACCATTCAGAGCTTAGTCTTATGTTGATGACCAGGTGTTAAATCACACTGCAGGTTGCACTCTTTACAGCCACTTCCACTTCAAGCCCTTTTGAGGTATTTAGGTGCTTTCTCCCACCTTTTTCCTTTTTTTACTGGATTGTCTTTATCAGGGTTGCTGCATATTCCTTCTCGGACATGCTTACCTAATATTCTGCACCCTACTCCGTGAGTGCCGCACAGGAGATTACCCTCCTGTCATGGCAAAAGCTCAGATGAATATCCACTCTGCCAAAGGCCTGCACAACACAACCTCATAGTGAGGATGCTTCCCTTGCACTGGATCAGAACTCAATTTAAATTTCAGTCTCTGCATCTGACTTTATGTCCGGGGCTTCAAAATGCCAGGTATGCCCAGCCTAGGAGAGGTGGATGTAGAAAGGAATGAAGATGACCCAGAAGCAGTGTTAGAGAAGGCTTTGGAAGATTTCTCACAAACAGACTCTTATGCACCTAAAAATTGCAGCTTCATGCAATATGCTTGCTAATGTGGATATGCTCACTTCTGCTGTGCGCAAAAGCTTTGGTATTGAAACACTTGAATCTCCTCCATCTCACTATGCCCCTCTGGGTACAAAGAGACCTGCTAAATATTTAAAGATATTTCCCGTTCACTAAAAAATAGAATGGGCAATTTACAAAGATTGGGTCAATCCTGGAAGGATCATCACTCTGTCGAAAATCATTGCTGCACTCTATCCAATGAAAAAAGAGTTCATTAAAAATCAATCTATTCCAGTAGTTGATGCTCCCATCTCAGTCTTATCAAACATTTCCTTGCACTATTTGAAGATTTTCCTTCGTTCAAAGATTCTGCAGATAGGATGTCTGGGATGCTCTTAAAGGCTTTCCTTATACTTGCAGGCCCAGCTCTGCAACCAGTTATTGCTGCAGTTTCTGTCTTTCAGACTGCAGCTAACTGGACTCGGGCATTCAACAACAAACATGATCCTGTATTCTAGGACCCTGCTTGTCATGTATGGGGACTGGTCTTGTATGGTTGGGATTGTGGATCTTCTGTGCAGCCCACGGGCTGGATGGTTGTGTGCTTAGAGAGCACACCCATGAAGGCGACAGCTTGGTACAGGAAAGCACAGAGATGAGAATTATGGAAAGCACGGAATACAAGACTCAGGAATGGCAGGAGTATAGTACAGCACTGGGGTGCTGGTCTTACAGGCAGGAAAGACACTAATATACTAGTAATGCCGCGTACACACGAGCGGACTTGGTGCGGAGGACGGGAGTCCGACGCATAATTCAATCGTGTGTGGGCTCCAGCGGACTTTTTTTCCCCAAAAGTTTGACGGACCTAGAAATGAAACATGTTTCAAATCTTTCCGACGGACTCGAGTCCGGTCGAAAAGTCCACTCGTCTGTATGCTAATCCGACGGACAAAAACCGACGCTAGGGCAGCTATTGGCTACTGGCTATCAACTTCCTTGTTTTAGTCATCACGTACAAATCCGTCGGACTTTGGTTGATCGTGTGTAGGCAAGTCTGTTCATTCGGAAAGTCCGTCGTAAAGTCCGTCGAAAAGTCCGCCAGACCTAGTCCATTGAAAAGTCCACCCATGTGTACGCGGCATTAGAAACACTTGCTGTGGGGTACAGGGCTCACAAGTAGACAGGAGTATCTTAGCAGCAATGTAATGCTGAGCTTACAGTAACACAGAAGTGCACAAGGGTTCTAGGGAATGTATGTACACAGGAATACAGATGAGGTACACAATCTGTCTCGGACAGGAAGGATACCTATTGGTACTCACAGGAAGAACCCAGCCTGCCTGCACGTATAGCGAAGGTGAGTGCCCATGGAAAAGACAAAGCACATAGTCTAAGGTCTTCTCCAGAGCTCTTAAAGGTGGAAATGGGTTGTACTGCAAACAATTCCCAGGTTGCATTTCTTTGACTCACCCGAGCAGGCAGCCACTGGGAACTAACTGCTGATAAGCAGATAAGAATCCCTTGCAGTTCTGAGGTGCAGGGATCACAGGACAGTAGAAAGTGAAGCCCAAACTGGCAGGTGTACATGGAAACACACTGAGAGACAGGTGCACAGAGACACACAGGGCAACTAGCAATGCAATGTGTGACGAATTAGCAATGAAAAGAGACAAACTGGAATATCTAGGAGCAGGTAGAGGTGCACAGGGACACTGAGAAGGAAAAAGATTAGAAGTACACTGAGAGACACTGAAGCAGAACGCAGAAACAGGTGGTAAGAAATAGCAGAAGTAAACTCACAAGGGGTCACAGAGGGTCTGGAAGGCTGAAAGTTGGCAAAGGCGCACAAGGGAAACAGAGGTATGAGAACACTGGAATGCTAGCAAAGACAAACCGAGGCACAAAGACACTGGGATGCTCAAAGAACACAACAGGATATAGGTTGCAAGCAGGACCACACTGAGAGTCACTGGAGACAGGCTGAAGGACACCAAGGGTATGAAACCACACTGGAAGTCACTGGGAGACATTTGCAAAGCACTGGGAACAAGAAGAATCCAGTTACAGGATCCCTAGGAATATCAGGGTCACTAGTAGTCTTTGAGAACATAGAACACTAGGAGTATACAGTAGGGGTCACATGTAAACTACCCAGGAAGCTAGGGACACTAGGAAACTTCTCTACCAGGTAATATGGTGGGCACAAGGAATCTTCTCTACTAGGAAATACTCGGGACACTAAAACATTTCCACTAAGGATTACTGCGGAACACTAGGAACACTTCTCTGCTAAGAAACATGGGAGAAACTAGGACTCTTCTTGGAAATCACTGGGAAACCCTGGGGTACCTGGAGCTAGGAACACTAGCTGTTTCACAGGCCATGCCTGAGGACATGAGCCAAGCTTAAACAGAACATAGATGGCCTAGTTGAACTGGGCACGTAACTAATTAAATCAACAGCAGTGGTTAACCAGCCTTGAAGAGAATACACTGCTTTTTTTTAGTGCTCATGCTCAGGAAATACGCTCAAAGAGACATTCCTTGTCGAGATACTCTATGAGGGTTCTAGGCCTGATGGTAGCCTTTTTCTAGGCTGTCCAGTTCATCCAATTTCATTTGAGACCTATACATTAGACATCTTGTTGACATCTTGTTGACCTGAAACAAGCATGCTCCTTCTAATCTACCAATGCTCCAGTCCATCCAAGCAAGGGGTTTCTTGGTGGATATCCAGTCTATCCTTAACAATGGTGAAGTCTTTTCTTCCTTATCACTGGAAAGTGTCAAAAACACATGCCAGTCTTTCGAGCTGGGGAGGAGTGCTCCAGTGCCTGTTGGTTCATGTAACATGGTCATAGATGGAATCCAAGTTCTCAACAGAGCTAGACCACCCCCCCCTTTCTGCAAGGACCGCCAATCAGGCCACAATCAGACAATTGCATGGCTGTGGCCTATATCATCCACCAAGGGGGCACCAGGATTCATGCAGCCTTGAAGAAAGCAAGCCAGCTCATCTCATATTAAAAAAAATGATCTCATTGATTAAGACTGTCTATTGATTTCTGCTGTCTTCATCTCATGAGTGGAAAGCTAGAAGGCAGATTACCTCAGCCGCCACCGTCTAGATCAAGGGGAATGCATCCTTCAATGTGGCCCGGGCCTCCAAAATCAACAGTAAGCTACCTCTGTTTGCGTCCAAGACCAAGGACACTCTAGCACTGGCATTGGATGCCTTGATAATTCCTTGGTCTCAGTTCAGGCTAATCTATGTCTTCCCTCCACTGCAAATTCTACCTTGCCTGCCCCACAAAATAGAACAACAGAAGAAACCAGTAATTTTAATTTCACCAAACTGGCCCAGAAGAACCTGGTACACAGACATACTTAGACTACTAGGAGCCACACCTGGCCTCTCCCCAACAAGCCAGAACTTCTGCCTCAGGGCCCTCTATTTCATCCTGCTTCTCAGTCACTAACTTTATTGGCATGGCTGTTGAAACCCAGGTCTTAAAAAAAACTGAGGGGTCTCTGAGTCTGTCATTCCTACCTTGCTGAAAGCAAGAAAAGCTACTTCTAGAAAGATCTGCTACTGTATCTGGAAATCCTTCTTTGCCTGGTGTGAACCATGTTCCAAAGCTTACTCTGTGCCTTGCATTCTTGCCTTCCTTCAATCAGGACATGACCAGATATTGGCCTTAAGCACTCAAAGGACAGGTTTCAGCTCTGTCCTCTCTTTTTCAAAAACCTCAGGCATTGTTTTCTGTTCAAAAACTTTATTCAGGGTGCATCTTGGATCAGGCTTTTCTTTCAGCTTGGCTCTCTCTGCCCTGCAGAAACCATCCTTTGAACCCATCAGGGATATCTCCTTAGATGACCTCACCCACCTCCAGTTTCACTCCGTACTGGAAGTGACATCACCTCGCTCTGCCCGAAGCATTGTGTCATAGATCACATGACTTCTTCAGGGAACCCTGCAGATCCCTGAAAAAGTCATGTGATCTATGATCTCACATCGGTCAGAGCCAGGTGACATCAATTCCAATACATGTTGAAGCTGAAATTGGGTGAGATTTACAGTGTTTGGCATACTACATGACCTTATAGTGATATGCGGGTTTCGATATATGTGAAGTTGAGTGCAATTCTTTTATAAGTAAAGCATCACTTTGTTTTAAATTATTTTTACACTTTTGGTGATTTCTCTTTTCTCGGAGTGTTACCCCTGTATGCGGAGGGAGGAACAGGATCTCCTAAAGCAGTGATGGCGAACCTTGGCACCCCAGATGTTTTGGAACTACATTTCCCATGATGCTCAACTACACTGCAGAGTGCATGAGCATCATGGGAAATGTATTTCCAAAACAACTGGGGTGCCAAGGTTTGCCATCACTGTTCTAAAGGGTCCTATACATGTCATCACTTACCTCCAGAGGGTATCCTGAGAGAGTCAAAAGCCGTCAGTGATCTCTGAGCTGAGGAATTTTGCACATAGACATTTAGACATTAATGGCTGTGTGTTGAGTTATTTTGAGGGGACAGCAAATTTACACTGTTATACAAGCTGTAAACTCACTACTTTACATTGTAGCAAAGTGTCATTTCTTCAATGTTGTCACATGAAAAGATATAATAAAATATTTTTAAAAATGTGAGGGGTGTACTCACTTTTGTGAGATACTGTAGGTTATAAAGGTCCAATTTTAAAGGTGAGCACATAAGGTGGATGGTGGTGGAATTCCTATTCTATCACTCTCATCAGAACACTGCCTCACACTAACTGAGATGTCCTGTAAAAAGTGTACATTTCATATTTCATATTCACAGTAGCATGAGTGGTATGTGCATTGTACTATGTTGAACTTTGCAGCACTGGGGTTGTAGTAATCACCCACCCTCCAATGGCGAGGACATCAAGAAAAGAGAACACAATGAATACTTTTCCTGGATGGACTCACATTAGTAAATGTGGGATTCTCCCAGTGTGGTGGATTTGTGGTATTAATCTACATCACATTTTTTTTTGGATGCATTAGTTGAAACAATTGTTATATTTTTATAGCAGTTTGAATTTGTGACTAGTACAAGGGTTGTGTTATTATTGACTTAATTGCATTAAATGCTGATAACGTGTAGTTTCATATTAGACATCACCCCATTTTTGTATTTTATGCATTATTGGTTTGAGATTTCACCTCATTTTTTATGCACATTTAGCCCTCGTTCACACCGAATCCTACTTTGAAATCGTGCAACTTTACTTGAAATCGCACATTTGTAAAGCCACACATCAGTGGGACTTTAGGTGCGACTTGGTTGACATCTGTGCTACTTCATCAACAGATGTTTATGCAGGTCGCATCTGAAATTGCTAAAAATAGTGCAGTAACTTATTTTTCAAATCAGTGCGGCACCGCAAAGTCGTCGTCACTGCGATTTGAACAGTTTAATTGCAGACAATAGGGTGCGATTTGTCAAGTGATGTGAATCTGTCAAATTGCATGACAAGTCATAATGGTGGGAATGGAGGCTTAGTTTTAGGGGCAACAGTGCATTTTATTATTTTATGTGTGGGAACACACAGCAGATGCTAGCGACAGCAATATTTATAGGGTAAACTAATGGCAGTGCATAAGTTCTCTGCTAACACATCCCTTTTGTAGTGATATACCCCTTAGGGGTATCCCACAATAAAAAAATATTTTTATTGCAGAGGATGTCTTGAACCTGATTTGTATCTTGGTGCAGAGTTCTTCACACAAGCAGGAAATTACATTTTTGTGGGCATTTTGTTCACCAACTGTATTCAGAATGCCTCCAAGTTGCCATTATTGCATTGAATTTTTCTGAAAATTATATCGCTGCAGTTTAAAAAAAGAGGTGATTTTTAGGAACATTCAATTACAATATGGCTTGTGTGTAGCAACTCTATATTCTACAGTATTAACCAGTCCCAAGAAACAATAAATACTCTTGGAAGTATTCATCACTTTGGTGAAGCTGCAAGTTAGGGAGACTGGAGTGCAAAATTCATTGATATTTATTGAATACTACATGCTACAGTATTTTTATTTATTTTTTTGCTATATTTTTTCCACAAAAGTGGAGTTACCCTTTAACTACTTTAGCTCCAGAAGGTTTTACCCACTTCTTGACCAGGCCATTTTTTTGTGATACGGCACTGCGTTGCTTTAATTGACAATTGCACGTGTGTCGTGTGACGCTGTACCCAAACAAAATTTATGCCCCACAAATAGAGCTTTCTTTAGTGGTATTTGATCATCTCTTATTTTTTTGTGCTATAAACAAGAAAAGGATGACAATTTTGAAAAAAAAAAAAAAATTTTTTACTTTCAGCTATAAAACACATCCAATAAAAAAATTAAACTTTCTTTATCAATTCAGGCCAGTATGTATTCTGCTACATGTTTTTGGTAAAAAAAATCCCAATAAGCGTATATTGATTGGTTTGTGCAAAAGTTTTAGCATCTAAAGTTTACTTTATAAGTTTTCTCATAAGTTTACATACCCTGGCAAAATTTCTTTGGCCATTTTTCAGAGAATATTAATGATAACACAAAAACTTTTCTTTCACTCATGGTTAGTGTTTGGCTGAAGCCATTTGTTATCCATCAACTGTGTTTACTCTTTTTAGATCATAATGACAACAGAAATTATCCAAATGACCCTGATCAAAAGTTTACATACCCCAGTTCTTAATACCGTGTATTGCCCCCTTTAACATCAATGATAGCTTGAAGTCTTTTGTGGCATTTGTGGATGAGGCTCTTTATCTTCTCAGATGGTAAAGCTGCCCATTCCTCTTGGCAAAAAGCCTCCAGTTCCTGTAAATTTTTGGGCTGTCTTGCATGAACTGCACATTTGAGATCTCCCCAGAGTGGCTCAATGATATTGAGGTCAGGAGACTGAGATGGCCACTCCAGAACCTTCACTTTTATTCTGCTGTAGCCAATGACAGGTCGACTTGGCTTTGTGTTTTGGATCATTGTCATGTCGGAATGTCCAAGTACGTCCCATGCGCAACTTCCTGGCTGATGAATGCAAATGTCCCTCCAGTATTTTTTGATAACATACTGCATTCATCTTGCCATCAATTTTGACCAAATTTCCTGTGTCTTTGTAGCTCACACATCCCCAAAACAAAGCAATCCAGCTCCGTGTTTGACAGCAGGAATGGTGTACCTTTCATCATAGGCCTTGTTGGCTCCTCTCCAAATGAAGCGTTTATGGTTGTGGCCAAAAAGCTAAATTTTGGTCTCATCACTCCAAATGACTTTTGCCAGAAGGTTTGAGGCTTGTCTCTCTGCTGTTTGGCATATTGTAAGCGGGATACTTTGTGGCATTTGCATAGTAATGACTTTCTTCTGGAGACTCGACCATTTCTTCAAATGCCTCCTTATTGTGCACCTTGAAACAGCCACACCACATGTTTTCAGAGAGTCCTGTATTTCACCTGAAGTTATTTGTGGGTTTTTCTTTGCATCCGGAACAATTTTCCTGGCAGTTGTGGCTGAAATTTTAGTTGGTCCACCTGACCATGGTTTGGTTTCAACAGAACCCCTTGTTTTCCACTTCTTGATTAGAGTTTGAACACTGCTGATTGGCATTCTCAATTCCTTGGATATCTTTTTATATCCCTTTCCTGTTTTATACAGTTCAACTACCTTTTCCCGCAGATCCTTTGACAATTATTTTGCTTTCTCCATGACTCAGAATCCAGAAACGTCAGTGCAGCACTTAATGAAAGATGCAAGGGTCTGTCAGGAGTCCAGAAACTCATTGACCTTTTATACACACACACTAATTACAAGCAAACAGATCACAGGTGAGGATGGTTACCTTTAATAGCCATTCAAACGCAAACCCCTTTGTGTCAACTTGTGTGCATGTTATCAGGCCAAAATCACCAGGGTATGTAAACTTTTTATCAGGGTCATTTGGGTAGTTTCTGTTGTCATTATGATTTAAAAAGGGTAAACACAGTTGATTGATAATAAATGGCTTCAGCCAAACACTAACTATGAGTGAAAAAAAGTTTTTGTGTTCATATTCTCTTAAAAATGGCCAAGAAATCATAAATTCTGCCAGGGTATGTAAACTTATGAGCACAACTGTATGGGATGTTTTATGGACTTTTTTTTTTAATTGCTTTTACTAGTAATGGCAGCGATCAGAGATTTTTAGCGGGACTGCGACAAAGTGACACTAAGTGACACTTTTTGGGGACCAGGGACAAAATGCTCAGTGCTAAAAAAAAATGCATTGTCACTGTATAAATGTCACTGGCAGGGAAGGGGCTAACATCAGGGGCACTCAAAGGGTTAAGTCTGCTCCTAGGGAGTGATTTGTAACTGTGTGGGGGATGGACTGACTGGAGGAAGAGAGAGATTAGCAGGAACAAAAGATCTCTCTCTCTTCCTTTCTGACAGAACGGCGGTCTGCCTTGTTCTGTCTCTCCTGTGAACGATCGCAGGTGGCAAGTGGCCATCACGGCTGCCGGACCTGCAGATTGGCTTCCGCTATGTCCAATCACAGTGGGAGCGTGGCTCCGGAGGCACACGCGCACCCCAGAGCCGACAACAGCTATGACGTACAGGTGAGTGATTTTGTGCTTAAAGTGGAGGTTCGCCCACTGCTGCAAAAATTAAGAGCCAGCAGCTGCATATACTGCAGCTGTTGACTTTTAATAATCGGACACTTACCTGTCCTGGAGTCCAGCGATGTCGGCACCGCAGCTGATGTTTCCATCAGCTGTCGGGTGCTGCCGCCTCCATTGCGAGTAAGGGAACTTGGCAGTGTAACCTTTCGGCTTCACGCTGGGAACCCTACTGTGCATGTGTGAGGCTCTGCTCCTCTCTCCTACTGGCTCGGCAACAGGGGGAGGAGGAGGGAGCCCCAGCCGTTACGTCAATATCCACAGCTGTGGCTCCCGGAAGTGGGGAAAGCATACCTGTGAAAGACAGGTATGCTGTCCCCCCCTCCCCCCTGAAAAGTGCCACCGGAGGGGGGGAGGAGTGCAATGAGCGGAAGTTGCACTTTTTCCACACCGCTTTAAGGACCGCCCTGCTGTAGTACATGTACGTATGACGGTCCTTAAGTGGGTAAGGAATGATTGATCTGCTTGGTATTTTCAATAACGTAATTTGTTAAAACAATATTAAACCCAAAAGTAAACATTTTTTATATTACAGCTTACCAATTCGTAAATGTGACAACTGCATTCATTTTCTTTTTTAGGCTTTTTTTTTTTTTTATTTTCACCTGGTGATCCAACCAGTAAGGTTGTTTTTCAAAAGAACAAGCTTTACTGCAAATGTAGCAGTTAGAGTGTTGGGATAAACCATTTACCACTGACAGAGGTGTTTACAATGATCAGATTTTATTTATTTATGTAAAATCTTTATCCCAAAAGGAAAAAAAAACTGTTTCTGTAACTACTTATAAAGTATTAGCTGGAGTTTGACTTCAGTTTGTTAGTGTATCTAAATCTGCAAGTACATCTAATACTCCCCTCCCCCCAGACTGACAATGCTGCTGTCCAAAGGTGTCCCACCTGCTCCTTCATCCAGAGTGGGGACACTCTAATACAAGTGGTGTTATACTGGCCAGATCACCAGGTGAAAACATAGGGAAAAAAAAACTAAAAAAAGAAAACCAATGCAGCCACCATATCTAAGGACTTGTAAGCTGCAATATATTACATTTTTGGTTTTGGGTTTAATCTGTGACAAATGAAAGGTTTTATAGTATCAAAAGGCTCAGAATACAGCAGGTAAAAACACTGAACAATGTTACAATCTTACAGATCACACAAAATTACAAAGAAGAAAATGGAAAAGAAGAAAAAAAGTTTTTGTACACACGCACACCCGATGTGTACATTTGTGTTCATATGTCCGAGTTTATGGGGGCAGGGTGTTTAAAAAATATTTTTGGGGTGTTTTTTATTTTATTTTATTAAATTCTTAAAACATGATTCCACAATAAAATTGCTCTCCCTCCCTAGGATCCCTTTATTTATTAGCCTTAACCTCTTGGGGGATCAGGAAGGAATATTTCCCCCGCTGGAGCAAATTAAATCATGTTTATTGTTTTTTTTTCCTTCCTCTGGATCAACTGTGGGTCTAGATTGTAAGCTCTAATGAGCAGGGCCCTCTGATTCCTCCTGTATTGAATTGTATTGTACTTGTACTGTATGCCCTAATGTTGTAAAGCGCTGTGTAAACTGTCGGCGCTATATAAATCCTGTATTATAATAATAATAATAGTGTATATGGCGGTTTTCACATTGTGTGTGTGTGTGTGTTTGTGTATCCACTGGAGACACTAGCAGACCAAGATCTTGAGGACTGAAACAAGTGGAATATGGTAAGTATCATACATTGTTACAACAAAGTATTATTGGTCATTTATAGGCTTTTAGCCTTCCAATACAGAAGCTCTGGTGTAATTTAAGCTCTCCATCCCCTGCTTTCTGAAAGCTCAGAAAAGCTGTATAAATTCTGCACTTTGAACACTGTGAAGAAGAGCGGATTGAAAACAAAGAGATACAACTTATGTAGGAGGATTTGCTTAATCTATGTGTATCACCTGAGGCCAGTCATTGGGTCTATGTAATGGTTTACAACCACATAAATTGCTTTCCTGCCATCCATTCTAAGTCCCTTCCCTTTGGACTGCAGGCATAATGCTTTTGCACAATGGGAAAAAGTGTGGGAATCCAAATCTGCAACATTGTGCAATTTCCCTGCTGTGTTAAAAAAAAACAAAAAAAACAAAAAAAAAACATTTAGGCCTCATGTACACTGCTGCTGGTAAACAGATGTTAAGGAGCAGTTGGGCATTTTTTTCAGCAGCCCCTGAACTCTCCTCTGTTACCTTATCCGTACATGTACACAGTGTCGTTTATAGTCATTTTTAGGTAGCTGAGTTCAGAAGCATTTTTTGGAAAGCAAAAAAATGCGTTCAGGACGGATGTTCAGAGGCATTTGAAACGCCAAATACCTGTAACAGCTTGTAAACGTCTGTAAATGTGGTAACTTGCGTTTAGCTGCATTTCATTTACAGGTGTTTCTAATAGAGATACATTTTTGACTATTTGAAAAAAAAAAATATATATATATATATATATATATATATATATATATATATATATATATATATATATTTATTTTAAAACGATCCTAAAGGCAAACGCGGCATGTAAATGCGGCAAAACAGACATTTTTAAATGTCGTTTACTATCTGTCAAGTTAAATCGTTCAGGGGAGGTTGTAAAACGTCTCATGTACATGAAGCCTTATGCTGTAGGCAGTAGAGAGAACTGGAGGATAGGCGGGAATGGCTATGTGTAGTCTTTAAGAGTCAACTGATAACCAGTTGTTTAGAGATGTGACTCGCAGTCTACCATTGTAATCACACTGGCACTGCAACAAGGTGGAAAAAAAATCACTGTGCTTGATTGGTTTTTGATGAGAAACATTTTCATTATGTTGTCCTGACAAGTGTGATTTAAAAGCAAACTGCAATAAGATAGGCATTTGAGGCTGCAGTTTTGTAAATGACAGCAAAGGCTTTACATTAAATTCCCATATCGATTGTTTTGGTATTAAAAGAGCCATTTCGAAAATATGTGTTCTATTGTCAATATGTCACAATTTGTTGCATGGGATTTGATATTGGTAATAACCATTTGAATTAATGGAAACAGTCTTTTTGCACTGCAGATGTTAATGGGAGCCATCAATTTCAGTTTGCCAGCCTATTCTTATGCTCTTCTACATTCAGAAAGAGTCAGTTCACTAAATGGGAGATGCTATTAACCTCAGAGCAGTGCAGAAATCCTCATTTTTTTGATCTGATGTTAAAAAGCACAAAACACTAAATTACTGATATACTGCATAAGTTAATTACAGTCTGCTTTGTATGTGCTTCTTAATTGCCTTGACTCTGTACCAGCATTACTCTTATCAGAATGAATTCTGTGTTAATCACCGCAAAATTCAATTGGATTCATGAAGGAATTGATAAGCATGCCATTTAAATAGCATGAGTAAGATTACCCTGACTTTGCAGTAGCGTGTTAAGTATTAAGTCAGTCAGTTAGTTCCTCTTTGGTGCTTCTTATGTGAGCTGCTTTGACTTTTCAGGTTCTGGAGCTGTAAAGTGAACAGGCTATATCAAAGGCGCATATACGAGTATAGATCCAAAAATCCTACTTTTTGCTACAATGCCATTGGATGCATGTAGAGAAGTCATGCAGTTTGGCGCTATTTGATACACATATATGGGCACGCTTTTTGAGAGGGGCCCAGATGACCTACATACCTGCACTCCTAGGGTAGCCATCGGGTAGAGGTTAAGCAAGGAATGTTTCAGCAGGGGTTTTAAACAAACCTGTGTGGACAGCTGAATATATTCAGGTCTTTGCAGTCTCTATCAGTATACAGTGCCTTAAAGAGGTATTTGAAATTTTCCACATTTTGTAATGTTAAAACCAAAACGTAAATCTATTTATTGAGATTTTATGTTATAGACCAACACAAAGTGGCACATAATTGTGACGTGGAAGGAAAATGATAAATGGTTTTCAATTTTTTTTTACAAATAAATATGTGAAAAGTGTGGTGTGAATTTACATTGAGCCCCCTTTACTCTGATACCCCTTACTAAAATCTAGTGGAACCAATTGCCTTCAGAAGTCATCTAATTAATAAATAGAGTCCACCTGTCTGTAATTTAATCTCAGTATAAATACAACTGTTCTGTGAAGCCCTCAGAGGTTTGTTAGAGAATTTTAGTGAACAAACAACATCATGAAAGCCAAGGAACACACCAGGCAGGTCAGAGATAAAGTTGTGGAGAAGTGTAAATCGAGGTTAGGTTATAAAATAATATCCCAAGCTTTGAAGATCTCACAGAGCACTGTTCAGTCCATCATTCGAAAATGGAAAGAGTATGCAACAACTGCAAACCTACCAAGACATGGCCGTCCACCTAAACTGACAGGCAAGGAGAGCATTAATCAGAGAAGCAGCCAAATGGCCATGGTAACTCTGGAGGAGCTGCAGAGATCCACAGCTCAGGTGGGAGAATCTGTCCACAGGACAACTATTAGTCGTGTACTCCACAAATCTGGCCTTTATGGAAGAGTGACAAGAAGAAAGCCATTGTTGAAAGAAAGCTATAAGAACTCCCATTTGTAGTTTGCGAGAAGCCATGTGGGGGACAAACATGTGCAAGAAGGTGCTCTGGTCAGATGAGACCAAAATTTAACTTTTTGATCATAAAGCAAGACGCTATATGTGACGGAAAACTAACACTGCACATCACCCTGACCATACCATCATGGTGGTGGCAGCATCATGTTGTAGGGATGCTTTTCTTCAGCAGGGACAGGGAAGCTGGTCAGAGTTGATGGGAAGATGGATGGAGCCAAATACAGAGCAATCTTAGAGGAAAACCTGTTAGAGTCTGCAAAAGACTTGAGACTGGGGCAGAGGTTCATCTTCCAGCAGGACAACAAACCTAAACATACAGCCAGAGCTACAATGGAAAGGTTTAGATCAGAGCATATTCATGTGTTAGAATGGCCCAGTCAAGGTCCAGACCTAAATCCAAATAGGAATATGTGGCAAGACTTGAAAATTGCTGTTCACAGACGCTCTCCATCCAATCCGACAGAGCTTGAGCTATTTTGCAAAGAAGAATGGGCAAAAATGTCACTCTCTAGATGTGCAAAACTGGTAGAGACATCCCCAAAAAGTCTTGTAGCTGTAATTGCAGTGAAAGATGGTTCTACAAAGTATTGACTCAGGAGGGCTGAATACAAACGCACGTCACACTTTTCACATATTTTCTTTGTAAAGAATTTTTAAAACCATTTATAATTTTACTTCCACTTCACAATTATGTACTACTTTGTGTTGATATATCACATAAAATCCCAATAAAATACATTTACATTTTTAGTTGTAACATGACAAAATGTGGAAAATGTCAAGGGTCAGGAATACTTTTTCAAGGCACTGTATATAGCTCATAGGCTGTGGATCTTTATATATGCACCTTTGTATGATGGATTTAACTCAGACTTTACATGCTCAAGTAATAACATCTGAGTAGAAAGTTTTGAGCACAATCCTATGCATTAAAATGTACTTGGCACTGAAGCTAGATGTGCCTGAGCTATCAAACGTGATTTTTCAATTTCTTTGTCAGTACAATGATTATATCTATCCATTAATTAATATTTAAAGTTTAAAGGTTTGTACAGTCTTACTAAGACTGGCCATACACCTATAGATTATCTGCAGATTTTCTATGGTCAGATGGAAAAAGTGGAACAGATTCCTCCATCTACGCTGAACTGTGTGGATGGAAGAATCTCCCACTGGCCCAAGCTTCCATATCTTGCTAGTCTGCCCCTCTGGCTCTCACAATACCTAAACATTTTGATTGGGTGCAGGCATTGTTTAGGTTGAGAGCCAGCGGGGCCGACTTGCAAGATACTGAAGCTTGGCTCAGTGGGAGATTCCTCCATCCACACAGTTTAGCATACATGGAGAAATCTGTTGCACTTTTTCCATCTAACCATAGAAAATCTGCAGATAATCTATAGGTGTATGGCCAGCTTAAGTGGCCTAGACATTGATGGAAACTTCCTCTTCCATTTCACTGGTACTTATTGATGTTGGATGTGTCTCATTTGTTGTGTTGATTGGGACAGCTGGATTACAATGATCTGTGTCCTTATTGAACATTTAGTGTAAAATGGGGACATCCCCATATTAGAAAGTCGATTATATGAGTTGCTGAGTGGATCTGTTTGTTTATGTATGATTTGTAATTGATATTATGTATTGGGATATGTACCCTTTTGGGTGCTGTAGAGACCATCTATCACGCACCTGGTACTGGAGGCCAATGGAGAGAGGGCTTCCCTTGCAGCAAAGTTCAAGACTCCCCTGAAGGTGGAACAGGAGGAGTCCAGCACAAAGAAGCACGGGTCACCTGCTGGAGTAGCTTGCAGGGGTGTTGTGACTGGAGTGTTATCAGACAAGATGTCCAGGTACTCAGATGGGACACCAGGATAGTGTCTGCAGACAGGTGGTGTCTGTGGGAAGTATCAGGATTCAGGCAGAGCAGGACAGAAGCCAATTCAAAGCCAGGGTCAGGTACCAGGTGTGGACAAGAGCAGGCATGGTCAGGAGGGTAACCAAGGTCAAACACAGAAGAGCAGGATAAGACAGTCTGTTTAATAACCCAAGGTAAGATCAGAAGGCAGGCAGAAGACAGGTCCAGGGGCAAGCTGGGTTGGTAACGGGTATTCACAGATGCAAGGGTATCACAGGAACAAAGGCACTGGAGAGCTAAAGATCAACCAGCAATCAGAGAGAAGAACTGGCTCCCTTATAATGGTTATTTGGTGCCAGTCCGGGCCAACAATAGGTCAGCGTGCATTCATGTGTGCACCAGTGTGCATTTGTGCATGCACATGTGTGCCAGTGCACATCCGTGCACGCACCTGTGCGCCAGCACGCATTTAAGCACGCCAGCATGCATTTGTGTGGCCATGTAAGATACTGGCAGGAATGCCAAGTCTTCATGCGCTTCTGCTGCATATTCTTTGGGTAACTGACATATCAATGTGAGCTGATCTATCTTAGGGCAACAGTACTGATGTTTCAATTCACTTTGGATTTGATTGTGAGGGTCCACATTGGTGTCATTAACACATATGACTAATATAGAAGGGAATATGTATCTGCATTTGTGACGATGATGATGAAAACGATATCACGTGGAGGAGGGGTGTTGTGTTTTTGAGTGTTTTTCATACAAAAATTGTTTTATGCTTTAACCACTTCAATAAAGGGCACATTCACCCCCTTCCAGCCCAGGCCAATTTTCAGCTTTCAGCACTGTCACACTTTGAATGGCAATTATGCGGTCATGCAACACTGTACCCAAACAAAATTTCTACCATTTTTTTTAGACAGATAGAGCTTTCTTTTGGTGGTATTTAATCACCACTGGGTTTTTATTCATTGCTAAACAAATGAAAAAAGACTGAACATTTTGGGGAAAAAGTTTATTTTAATTTCTATTATAACATTTTGTAAATAAGTATTTTTCTTCTTCACTGATGTGGCTGCACTGACGACTGATGGGCACTGATAGGCTGCACTGATGAGGTGGCACTGATAGACACTGTTGAGGTGGCACTGATAGGCACTGATTAGGAGACACTATTATGCAGCACTGATATGTAGCACTGACGGGCATCACTGATGGGCACTGAGTGGCAGAACTGACATGCATCGCTGATGGGCACTGAAGGGCATCACTGTTGGGCACTGACAGGTATCACTGATGGGGCTGCACTGATTAACAGTGCAGATGTCCCCACTGAGGAGTGCTGCTTATCGGCTCTCCTCTCCTCATGCGGTGTCAGCGTGAGGAGAGAAAAGCCGATAACCATAATTTCCTATTTACACTGTGATCAGCTGTGATTGGACACAGCTGATCACATGGTAAAGAGCCTACATCATAGGCGATGTTCTGTGTCCGAGGGCCCCCCCCGGGGCACGCACGAGCAGCGCATTCTCAAGAATGTCCAATCAGGATGGGAAAGCCTATAGAATAAATGTATAATTTTTATACTGAAGTTGCTGTCGTCTTTGATGAGTTTTGGATAGTTATTTGGAATTAATACATTAACTTCATTATCCTCTGTAGTAGTCACATATGGTGATATTTGTTTTGCTTTTTCAAATCTACCGTAAAAAGGTTTCCAGTGAGATTGAATCTATTGGCCTCTAGCAGATTACTCCTCTAGCAAAAGCATGCTGCATGTACTGTAGGCATGTATGCATTTTAGGGTGCAACAGTTTGGCTTTTGGAACACATGGGAGCACTGACCTGCCAACTTTCATCAAATGCTGAAAAATGCTAAATATGCTCAGGGTGGAGAATAATATTAGTGTAGAGTGTATGAAAGTTGCTACAGTATATACAGTAAATCTATTGAAGCAATAGCATAGATACGGTACTATGTAGGCATTAGGGTGTTTAATGTTTCTACATTTCAGTAAGAAGAAAAAAAAAAGATTTTATTCACATTGCAAGCTAGCTAAAATAGGGTTTGATATTTATGCTACTGAAATATTTGGTTAATGTTTGTAAAAATGTTCTTTTGTGGCATTTAGGATCCAATGCCCTGTACACACGATAGAATTTTCCAACAACAAAATCCATGTTTTTTTTTCCGACGGATGTTGGCTCAAACTTAAGTTAACAAGTGGGAGTGGTGCTGCGCTAATCCTTATATGCACTCCAGTGCATAGATGCGGATAAATTGGAGTAATAATTGGCTGGGAGGTAAATTGCCTACACTCAATATACTAAGTAGTGTTCAACTCAGACAAACTTGTCTTGCATACACACAGTCACACAAAGTTGGTCGGAAATTCCAAACGTCAAGAACGCGGTGACGTACAAAACGTACGACGAGCTGAGAAAAATGAAGTTCAATAGCCAGTGCGGCTCTTCTGCTTGATTCCGAGCATGCGTGGAACTTTGTGCGTCGGAATTGTGTACACATGATCGGAATTTCCAACAACGGATTTTGTTGTCGGAAAATTTGAGAACCAGCTCTCAAATTTTTTGTGACGGAAATTTCCGATGGAAAATGCCCTACATGTCCTACAAAATGGAGCCTACACATGGTTGGAATTTCCGACAACAAGCTCCTATCAAACATTTTTCATCGGAAAATCCTATCGGGCATAACAGTTGTTTCCAATGGGGTGATGGACCACAGTAAAAACCCGACAGGGGAGTTTTATGTTAAAGAGGGTTTGTCACCAAAAGAATAAAGAATTATGACATAGCATTTTTCCCCATTAAAATACAAGCAGTGGATTTTAACTAAAATAAATCTTTATTTTTTATGCCATTTCTGGCTGTAGCTCTGCTTCCCGAAGCCTAAAAATTTGTCTATTCCCATGGAAAGGGTTGCAGCCAGAACTAAGCCCTGCCACCTCTCCATTCTGCAGTGATATCATCACAATATCCCCCCTCCACCAAATGATTTGTACCAGTGCACAAAGCAAGGTCCATAAAGACATGGATGAGCGAGTTTGGGGTGGAGGAACTTGATCAGCCTTGCCAACTCAGTATTGAACTCTACAGACTAAGACTGGGATGTCTCTTGTTCAGTAAATATAAAGTCCAAACCTGCTGCTTGCAGGGGAATGGAAATAGTGGAAACTGACACTGCTTGTGACACTGTAATCATTCACAACACTGCTTGTGTTGTGAATGATTGCAGCTGGAGAAAAGGACTTTCATTCACAAAAACACAAGCTGACAACAGCACACATCAACTACTAAACATGTCAGAGACAGCTAGTGTGGTAACTGGCTTGTGATATTGTCAGCTTGTATTCTTGTGAATGAAAGTCCATTTCTCCAGCTGCAATCATTCACCACACAAGCTAACAGTTCCCACTTTTTCTGTTCCCCTGAATAGTAGGCTGCAATATGGACATTATGTAAACTAAAAAGGAGAGATGAGGAGACGGCATGTTTTGTCTGGCAGCTTAGGAGGAGTGGGCTGTGCACACTGCCTGTCACAGCCCTTCTCCTCTTGAGCTGAACTCCTCTGTTCATCAGTGTTGTTGGAGCAAATGGAGGGGAACAGATGCTTTTTGCCCTACCAATGATAGGGGAGATAAAAGGTGAACTTTGGCTGAAGAAGTGCCAATGAGGATATCTAAACTAGAAACAGAGAAAAGTGACGGCAGAAAAAAGACCAAGAAGTGGTCCATCGAGTCTGCCCGTTTTTTTTAAATTTATACATGTTTTTGTATTTTCTTCTATGTTTGTCCCAAGCATGTTTGAATCCTGTTGACTGACTCACTACCTCTGTGTCACGTACCTGGTGGTGGAGCCCAGAATGCAAGGAGTAGCCTCTCATGTGCCTCTGGTTCGAGAGCCCCTGATAGAGAAGACAGGGACTCAAGAGCGGAGGGGGCCACAAGTGCTTGGCAAGTGGCAGGTGTAGAGTTGTTCCGGACCTCTGGTGCAGCAGCAATAAGACTGACAGGAACACTGGATCCACTGATAGAGAAGAGAAGAACTATAGCTGGCAGGAACTCAGGAACAACAGGCAACAGGGAGGTGTTCTGTAGTACAACTGGAGCACTGGAACAACTGGTAGATGAACCGGAACTCTTGGCAGGAACACTGGAACTGTTGACTGGATAGAGAAGCACTGTAGCTAGCAGAAACCCACGAACAAGCAGGCAGCAGGGAGGTGTTCTGTAGTACCACTGGAAGCACTAGCAAAGTCAGACAGGCCGGGTCAAACACAGGCAAGCAGAGCAGGTACAAAACGGAATCAGGAGAGTAGTCAGGGCACGGACCGGATCGGCAACAGACAGGCAGGTAATAACTGAAGGATGAGGCAGGAGAATCGTCAGACAAGCCAAGGTCGGGGACTGGCAGCAAACAGGAGAAGTCAGGAACAAGCCGGGTAACAGGAATCAGGTAAACAGGTATACTGGATAGCTTAGGGTCACAGGAAACGCTGTAGACCGGACAGCAAGGAAGCATGCTGACAGGCACCCTTAAATAGGCCTAATGGCGCCAAAGGCTGTCAGACTGCACGTCTGCGCGCCTCCGCGTGCACACGTGCACGCCCGAGTACCGATCGTACGTGCCCGTTCGTATCATCGTGTATCCGCGTACACCCGCTCGTATTAGCGCGCACCCGCATGCGTCCGTTCGCGCCAACGCGCCTCCGAACGCGTCCTCTGGCTCTATTGACAGTAGTTCTGTTAACCGATCTTCCGCCGACGGCTGAACTAACAGGACGTCTTTCATGACACTCTGCTAGAAGTCTATTCCAAGTATCAACTACCCTTTCAATAAAATAATACTTTCTAAGAGAGCTTTCCTATATCTGCTTGGAATCAGCTCCATAGACCCTCTTGATTATCCTAAACATCTATAAATTATCGTACGACTTCTGACTTCCGACTTTTGTGTCGGGGTGATTGGCTTCATTAAAGAAGTCATAAAGACAAAAAGGTACAGATCGGCATGTGCTTGTTTATGGAGAAAGACATTTAGTCGAACTTAATATTTCTTGGCAAAATGAGAATCCAGTGTGGTAACTACAATCTCATCCATTTTTTGTGAAGGTAACCAGAGATACACTATATTATCAAAAGTATTGGGAAGCCTGCCTTTACACGCACATGAACTTTAATGGCATTCCAGTCTTAGCCCATAGGGTTCAATATTGCATTGGCCCCCCTTTGCAGCTATAACAGCTTCAACTCTTCTAGGAAGGCTGTCCACAAGGTTTAGGAGTGTGTCTATGGGAATGTTTGACCATTCTACCAGAAGCACATTTGTGAGGTCAGGCACTGATGTTGGACGAGAAGGCCTGGCTCACAGTCTCCGCTCTAATTCATCCCAAAGGTGTTTTATCGACTTGAGGTCAGGACTCTGTGCAGGCCAGTCAAGTTCCTCCACCCCAAACTCGCACATCCATGTCTTTATGGACCTTGCTTTGTGCACTGGTGTGCAGTCATGTTGGAACAGGAAGGGGGCATCCCCAAACTGTTCCCACTAAGTTGGGAGCAATAAATTGTCCAAAATGTCTTGGTATGCTGATGCCTAAAGAGTTCCCTTCACTGGAACTAAGGGGCCAAGCCCAACCTCTGAAAAACAACCCAACACCATAATCCCTACTCCACCAAATGATTTGGACCAGTGCACAAAGCAAGGTCCATAGAGACATGGATGAGCGAGTTTGGGGTGGAGGAACTTGATTGCCCTGGCCAACTCAGTATTGAACTCTACGGACTAAGACTGGGATGTTGTTAAAGTTCATGTGTGTGTAAAGGCAGGCGTTACAATACTTTTGACAATATTGTGTATGTACTGTATAGTGAGGATTCAGATGTTGTTGTTCCCACTGTTGTGTTCCTGAATCTCTATCACTGGTGATATTGAACTCTCTGAGTAAATTCAAGATGTCTTCTGTTGCATGGCTAATACAGAATATCTTTTCTCATATCTAGTAGGAAAGCACAACTTTCAGTTTTAGAAGGCAAGTGATGAGTTAGCACTCTTATATGGGGAATAAAATAAAAAAATGTCATGCTCTCTTCACTTACTATAATCAAAGTAGCTGCAGTACCCAAAACATAAATACTTTGCCTAAATATAAAAAATGAATTGTTCCGTGTTGAAAAAACAGTTCTATGATCAAAGAATTGAAGCACTCAAAAGGAAAAGTGAATTTAACTGACCACAAGTGAATACAACAACCTTAAAAAAAACAAACTGAAAAAAGTGCTTGTGATATTAAAGGATCAACTTAAGTCTGTTTGATGTATTCGTCAGTGACTCCCTGACAAAAATATATGAACATATATGAACATAACTGTGAAAATAATGTTCACTCCACCACCATCCCTCGTGTGGACACACACTCACCTTCTGCGTTTGACCTTTAAATGATATAAGGTCAAAAGTCTAGTACCCAGGACAAGCTCCAAAAGAGGATGGAACCTCCCCCTTCAAGAAAGCCAGCAAAATTTTTTTTTTTTTTAAATGTGCAAAATGAATAAATCCAGGTTACTCTTATGCCGCGTACACACAATCGGACTTTACGGCATACTTGGTCTGGCGTACTGGATTTCGTCGGACAATTCGATCGTGTGTGGGCTCCAGCGGACTTTGTCTTCTCAAAAGTTTGACGGACTTAGATTTGAAACATGTTTCAAATCTGTCCAACGGACTCGAGTCCGGTCAAAAAGTCCGCTCATCTGTATGCTAGTCCAGACAAAAACCGACGCTAGGGCAGCTATTGGCTACTGGCTATCAACTTCCTTGTTTTAGTCCGGTCGTACGTCATCATGTACGAATCCGTCGGACTTTGGTTGATTGTGTGTAGGCAAGTCCGTTCATTCGGAAAGTCCGTCGTAAAGTCCGTCAAAGTCCGCTCGTGTGTACGCGGCATTATGCCAGGAAAGGGGGTGGGGACGAGCGAGCGCCCCCCCTCCTGAACCGTAAAAGGCCGCATGCCCTCAACATGGGGGGGTGGGTGCTTTGCCCCCCCACCACAAAGCACCTTGTCCCCATGTTGATGAGAACAAGGGCCTCTTCCTGACAACCCTGGCCATTGGTTGTCAGGGTCTGCGGGCGGGGGGCTTATCGAAATCCGTGAGCCCCCTTTAATAAGAGGGCCCCCAGATCCCGGCCCCCCACCCTATGTGAATGAGTATGGGGTACATGGTACCCCCTACCCATATACCTAGGGAAAAAGTGTCAATAATAAAACACACTTCACAGGTTTTTAAAGTAATTTATTAGACAGCTCCGGGGGGGGTCTTCTTCCGGCTTCAGGGGTCTTCATCCGACTTCGGGGGCCCCTCCGGTTCCTCTTCTCCTGGCGTCCGGTTGGTTCTTCTCTGCTCTCTCTGGCCTCTTCTCCCGGTGTTCCAGTACTTCTGCTTGCTCCTCTGCTATCTTCATGCCGCTCTTTTGCCAGCGGAGGCCTGGACTTTTGGCTTCTGGGCTTCTTCTCTTCTTCTCTTCTTCCGATGTTGACACGACGGTCTCTCAGGCTGGAATGCTCTCTGATGTTTTAGGGGGGCTTGGTCACCGGGTGATGTTGACCACGCCCCCCTAAAACGTCACAGTCCCAGCATGCCCAGGGACTGTGACGGCATAAGGGGGCGGGGTCTCCGCCTATATAAGTCACATCAGAGCGCTCAGAAAGCATTCCAGCCTGAGAGACCGTCGTGTCAACATCGGAAGAAGAGAAGAAGAGAAGACGCCCAGAAGCCAAGAAGCCAGAAGTCCGGGCCTCCACTGGCAAAAGAGCGCCATGAAGATAGCGGAGGAGCCGACAGAAGAACTGGAACACCGGGAGAAGAGGCCAGAGAGAGCAGAGAAGAACCAACCGGACGCCGGGAGAAGAGGAACCAGAGGGACCCCCGAAGTCGGAAGAAGACCCCCGAAGCTGGAAGAAGACCCCCCCGGAGCTGTCTAATAAATTACTTTAAAAACCTGTGAAGTGTGTTTTATTATTGACACTTACCCCATACTCATTCACATAGGGTGGGGGGCCGGGATCTGAGGGCCCTCTTATTAAAGGGGGCTCCCTGATTCCGATAAGCCCCCTGCCCGCAGACCCCGACAACCAATGGCCAGGGTTGTCGGGAAGAGGCCCTTGTTCTCATCAACATGGGGTCAAGGTGCTTTGTGGTGGGGGGCCCCGCAGGGCACCCCCTCCCCCAAAGCACCCACCCCCCCATGTTGAGGGCATGCGGCCTGGTACGGTTCAGGAGGGGGGGGCGCTCGTCCCCACCCCCTTTCCTGACCGGCCGGGCTACGTGCTCGGATAAGGGTCTGGTATGGATTTGGGGGGACCCCCACGCCGATTTTTCGGCATAGGGGGTTCCCCTTACAATCCGTACCAGACCTAAGGGCCTGGTATGCCCCGCGACGGGGCTCGCAAGGTGTCAATCTCGCCGATAAAAGCGGTGAGATTCACTTCCTTTTCTAGTCCCGTCGTACCCGAGTCACATTCAAAATGAACGGACTTGTCCGTGTGTGGGCAAGTCCGTTCATTTTGAAAGTCCGCCGTAACTCAGGCGAAAGTCTGTCGGAAACATGGGCGGACCTAGCCTGCCGGAAAGTCCGGTCGTGTGTAGGCAAATCCGTCCGTTCAGGTAGTCCGGCGGAAAGTCCGGCTGAAAGATTGTTGGACCAAGTCTGCTGGAAAATCTGCTCGTGTGTACGAGGCATGAGGCTTAATATACACGGGACGTTTTTACAACCTCTCCTGAATGATTTAACTCGACAGATAAAAAACCCACGTTTAAAACGTCCGTATTGGCTCGTTTACATGCCATGTTTACATGCCGCGTTTAGCCGCGTTTAGAGGCATTTGAAAAAAAACTATTTTTTTTTCAAAATGGGCAAAAATGAAAAATGCCTGTAAATGAAACACGGCTAAATGCAAGTTACCGCATTTAGCCACGTTTAGAAGCGTTTGGTGCTTGAAATGCCTCTAAACTCAGCGTCTGAACTCATTTTTTTTGCTTTCCAAAAAAGGACTCTAAACTCAACTGCCTAAAAACGACATTAATTGAACCTGTGTACATGTACACATAAAATAACATTGGATGAGTTCAGGGGAAGCTGAAAAAAAAGGAGCCAACTGCCTCTGAACGTCCGTTTACTAGCAGCTAGCGAAGTCCAAATATAAGACCTGTGTGCTTCATTATTATGCAGCAATTATCCTAAAGTGATGCTAAAGTCTTGTTTTTATTTCCTTAAAAATAACAAACATGTTATACTTACCTGCTCTGTGCAGTGGTTTTGCACAGAGCAGCCCAGATTCTCCTCTTCTCTGGTCCTTTGCCAGCGCTCCTGGCCACTCCCTTCTCTTGAGTGCCCCCACAGCAAGCAGCTTGCTATGGAGGCACACAAGCCAAGCCGCAGCTCTGTGTGTCCATTCAGACACGGAGCCGCGGTTCTGCCCCAACCTCTCTCTCTCCTGATTGGCTAACTGACTTTGACAGCAGCGGGAGCCAATAGCGCTGCTGCTGTGTCTCAGCCAATCAGGGGGGAGAGTTCCGGACGGCTGAGGCACTTGTGCACATCGCTGTGTCGAGATGGGGCTCAGGTAGGTATTAGGAGGGGCTGAGGGGGGCTGCTGCTCACAGAAAGGTTTTTATCCTAATTCATAGAATGCATCAAAATAAAAAAACTTCTACCTTAGAATAACTTTAATGTGCAAGCCCATCACCAACAATTAGTTGGCTTACCAGAGTAAAAACCTCACATACAAAGGTATATTGCACCCAACATGTTTTGTCCAGTAAAACCCTGAAGACGTCCTATTGGATGAAACATGTTGGGTGGAGTCTGTTAACATCTGGCTGCAGTTTCATGGTAAGCAGTGGCTTCCAGTAAGTGCAGCACAGATAGTGAAGCAAGCTATAGTTCAACTTAGCGTTTTCATTTTATCTGCTATTAATCTGCTATTGTGTTAGTGTTGAACTTGATACTGATACTAGTCAAACAACATTCAATTTCTACTATAGCTTTTGGGTGGAGCATTTAACTGGCAATGTACGATCACGGCATCGTACAGTTTAGCTGCTTCGTCTAATCTTCTTAGAACATCCGACAGACACCATAAGCCTTCAATTGACAGATTCAACCTTAATTAATTCGGATTTTCATACAAATGCATTTTTTAACAAAGCAAAATAAATAAAAACTAATTTTGGGAGTAACTAAATTAATTTTTTCGGACGAAATCGAAATTCTGAAACGAAATATTTCAGTGTGCACATGTCTACTTGGCACCATGTTACATATTACACCCTAAACATAGTCTTAAAGGCGGCGTTTGACTTTAGACATTTTTGCAGTTAATGGCTACTTTGAAGCTAGCAGGTTACTCCCTGTCCGAACTTTCTTAGTAGGTGACAGATTCTCTATCTTCCTCAACAAATGATTTAGTCATTGTGAAAGGCTTAGTATTCAACACATCTGTTCTCACTGAGGGAAATCCCAAAAATCCCATGACTTGTAAAAATCGAGAAACACTGCATTACATGCACTGTAAGTACTGACATTGTATAGTTGCAGACATTTGCACATCTTAAAATCTTTATTTTACAAGATACAGACATTCATATGACCTATTGTACACATTTGAAATAATATTTGTAAGAAGCCCTTGAGTGATCATGTAAGTTACGGCAAAGCTATATGTGCATCCTGGTTTTACGTGCTCAAGTAGTCACATTCACTGAAGAATAAGAAGATGCCAGAGAGACCAAGTCAAGGTCTAACAGTCGGAATTCATAGCAGGAAGTAGATGGATTTTTATTTGGAACATTGGGTTTGGTTTGATTTTGAATAATTCTTAGCATTAAAAGATCAAGGAGAATTTCACATGCCTTTTTATGTTCTTTTTAATTTACATGCACATCAAGCTGTCTAGTGGAAAAATGTCAAGATTTGAGTCAAAATATAACATTTCTCAATCATTTACCAATAAGTTAATAGACCCAGAATTGATAATTTCGTTTTAGGTAGACCCTGATGGATTGTCTCAGCCCTTGGCTTCTTATAGGTCTTAGATATCGTTGAAAAAACAGCACTTGTGTGTTCCAGGACCTCCTGTTCCATACTGATTATTATCAAAATTAAAAATCCAACAGGGAGAGTGGGAATATCTCATTAGATGTACATATGTACAGTATCTCACAAAAGTGAGTATGCCCCTCACACTTTTAAAAATATTTTATTAAATCTTTTCATGTGACAACACTGAAGAAATGACACTTTGCTACAATGTAAAGTAGTGAGTGCGCAGCTTGTATAACAGTGTAAATTTGCTGTCCCCTCAAAATAAATCAACACACAGCAATTCATGAATAAACTGCTGGCAACAAAAGTGAGTACACCCCTAAGTGAAAATGTCCAAATTGGGCAAAATTAACTATTTTCCCTCCTCTGTGTTATGTGACTCATTAGTGTTACAAGGTCTCAGGTGTGAATGGGGAGCTGGTGTGTTAAATTTGGTGGTATGTCTCTCACTCTCTCAAGTTCAACATGACACCTCATTGCAAAGAGATCTCTGAGGATCTGAAAAAAAGAATTACTGCTGTACATAAAGATGGCCTAGGCTATAAGAATATTGCCAAGGCCCTGAAACTGAGCTGCAGCACGATGTCCAAGACTATACAGTGGTTTAACAGGACAGGTTCCACTCAGAACAAGTCTCTCCATGGTCAACCAAAGAAGTTGAGTGCACGTGCTCAGCGTCATATCCAGGGGTTGTCTTTAATGAGTGCTGCCAGCAGTACTGCAGATGTTGAAGGGGTGGGGGGTCAGGCTGTCAGTGCTTAGACCATACACCACACACTACATCAAATTGGTCTGCAATGCTGTCGTCCCAGAATGAAGCCACTTCTAAAGATGATGCACAAGAAAGTCTGAAAACAGTTTGCTGAAGACAAGCAGACTAAGGAAATGGATTACTCAGAACTCCCCCCTCTCCAGCTTTTTTTCAGTTATATATATATAGCTAAATCCAGAGAGCGCCATATTAACCCCTTGATGTTCTGTTTGAACTCCATGCCCAAGAGGGTTAAAGGCAGTGCTGTAAAATAATGGTGGCCACACAAATTATTGACACTTTGGGCCCAATTTGGACATTTTCACTTAGGGGTGTACTCGCTTTTGTTGCCAGCAGTTTAGACATTAATGGCTGTGTGTTGAGTTATTTTCAGAGGAAAGCAAATTTACACTATTATACAAGCTGTACACTCACTACTTTACATTGTAGCAAAGTGTCATTTATTCAGTGTTGACACATGAAAAGAAATATTTACAAAAATGTGAGGGGTGTACTCATTTTTGTAAGGTACTGTATGTATACAGTGAGAAAAAAAAGTATTTGATCCCCTGCTGATTTTGTTTGTTTGCCAACTGACAAAGAAATGATCAGTCTATCATTTTAATGGTAGGCTTATTTTACTGGTAGAGACAGAATAACAACAAAAATATCCAAAAAACACGCATTTCAAAAAATAAAAAGTTATAAACTGATTTGCATTTTGAGTGAAATAAGTATTTGACCCCTTCACAAAACATGACTTAGTACTTGGTGGCAAAACCCTTGTTGGCAATCACAGAGGTCAGAGGTTTCTTGTAGTTGGCCATCAGGTTTGCACACATCTCAGGAGGGATTTTGTCCCACTCCTCTTTGCAGATCCTCTCCAAGTCGTTAAGGTTTTGAGGCTGACGTTTGGTAACTCGAACCTTCAGCTCCCTCCACATATTTTCTATGGGATTAAGGTCTGGAGACTTGCTAGGCCACTCCAGGATATTAATGTGCTTCTTCTTGAGCCACTCCTTTGTTGCCTTGGCCGTGTGTTTTGGGTCATTGTCATGCTGGAATACCTATCCATGACCCATTTTCAATGCCCTGGCTGAGGGAAGGAGGTTCTCACCCAAGATTTGACCGTACATGGCCCCATTCATCGTAACTTTGATGCGGTCATGTTGTCCTGTCCCCTTAGCAGAAAAACACCCCCAAAGCATAATGTTTCCACCTCCATGTTTGAAAGTGGGAAGGGTGTTCTTGGGTTCTCCTCCTCCAAACATGGCGAGTTGAGTTGCCAAGAAGCTCGATTTTGGTCTGACCACATCTCTTTCTCCCAGTTTTCTGCTGAATAATTTAGATGCGCTTGTGCATGTGCTTTCTTGAGCAGGGGGACCTTGCAGGGGCTGCAGGATTTCAGTCCTTCACAGCGTAGTGTGTTACCAATTGTTTTTTTTTTGACTATGCTCCCAGCTGCCTTGAGATCATTGACAAGATTCTCCCGTGTAGCTCTGGGCTGATTCCTCCATCTTCATGATCATTGAAACTGCACGAGGTGAGACCTTGCATGGAGCCCCAGACCGAGGGAGATTGTCATTTTGTGTAATCGCACCAATTGTTGTCACCCTCTCACCAAGCTGCTTGGCAATGGTCTTGTAACCCATTCCAGCCTTGTGTAGGTCTACAATCTTGTCCCTGACATCCTTGGACAGCTGTTTGGTCTTCGCCATGGTGGAGAGATTGAAATCTAATTGATTGATTGTTTCTGTGAACAGGTGTCTTTTATACAGGTAACAAGCTGATATACCTGGGAGCCAGAAATCTAGCTGATTGATAGGGAATTAAATACTTATTTCACTCATTAAAATGCAAATCAATTTATAACTTTTTAAAAATGCATTTTTCTGGATATTTTTGTTGTTATTCTGTCTTTTACTGAATGAAAAATGAACTTGCCATTAAAATTATAGACTGATCATTTCTTTGTCAGTGGGCAAAAGTACAAAATCAGCAGGGGATCAAATACTTTTTTCCCTCACTGTGTGTGTGTGTATATATATATATATATGTGTGTGTGTGTGTGTGTGTGTGTGTATATATATATATATATATATATATATATATATATATATATATATATACTGACATATATAGGTCAGTAATGGCTTTTTGTAATTTTAAATCCCAACTCTGAGAAATTATTCATTAATCACTAGCTGGTTGTGTTTGGTAGACAGATAAACCTGTTGCACAAGCTATGCCATTGTATTACAGGACTATGCTTGTGGGAAGTTCTTCTCTATCTACTAATTAACATAGAACCACCCTACCTAAACAGCACCACACCACTCTCAGAAGAGAAGCTCTAACAAGCATTGCAAGTGATACTGATAAATTGATATTTTAAGTTATGTTGTAATTTAACTTCTTAAAGTGGTTGTAAACCCTTACAACCCACGTTTTGCTACAGATAAGCCTATAATAAGGCTTACCTGTAGCTACCCTGGATATCTCCTAAACCTGAACGGTTTAGGAGATATCCCCTGTATTTGCATGTGCGTCATCGGCACATGTGCACTGAAGCAAATTGAAGCAATGACACGTACGTGCCGTTGTCTTGCCGGGAAAGTTCCCCCCTGTACTGTGCTTGCGCAATACGAACGACTACGGAGCCGCCGAAAGTCTCCGAAGTTGAACAGCTGATCGTCAGCTGTACACGGCGCCTGCGCATTACATTCTGCCCTGAGTCCAGGTTCAAGCCCCACCATCCAAGTGGACATAGAGTTAGAATAAAAATATGCCGAGCGAAGCGAGGCCGTGCCCGAAGCGTGGCGAGCGAAGTGTGGCGAGCCCGCAAGGGGCCCTGTTACAGGCGCCGTGTAGCGCTGACTCACAGGTGTTCAGCTTCGGCTATTCTTGGCGGCTCGTACTGCGCAAGCGCTGCGCAAGCGCTGCGCCAGCGCAGTACAGGGGGGTCCTTATCCGCCGGGGGTAACTTTCTCATCAGAACACCGTTGCTTCAGTGAGTGTGCCGTTACCAGCGCATGCGCGGGAGTGATGTGTTCACGGCTCCGGCCCATAACAGAGCCAGAGCCCGCGATACCCGGAAGTAACTCCGGGAGTGATGTCGGCCACCGGAGCAGTGTATGAGGATGGCTTCGACCTCAGGTAAGTAATTCATAATGAGCTAGTATGCTATGCATACTAGCTCATTATGCCTTTGTCTTGCAGGTTTTTTTTGTCCTAGGGTTTACGACCACTTTAAATTGTAATGAACATGTCAAATAGAAAGTAGTAAGTTCTTTTTTCTGGCTTGATATCAAAAAAAATTAAAAAATACTTTACGTACAATAAAAAGTATAACTGTATTTTTGTTTATTGTTTTAGATATCCCTGATTTCATTTTCAAATGACATATATATTACATTGCTTCATTAATAGATGCTTTTCAATATCCCATTATTATTTATTTAAGTAAAGTAATTATGTTTATATACACATTTTTTTTTTGCAAAACTTATTGTGAAGTGATTGTTTTTACATACACCTAAATTAGCAATTTCGTGGTATAATGTTTAGTGTAGGTTAAAGGGTTGAATCTGTGCAATGTAAGCTTCTTTTTTTTATTGTAATATTTAGTGTTTTTTTTTTTTTAATCAAGTATAATATAGCTAAAACAATATTCATATTTATTACACATGACTAATTTGGTTACAACTCAACCTGTAGTATAATGCATATAACATCCAATCATACTTTGAAAAAATAGATTCAGTGTAAAATGTATTAGTACAGTTTTTTTATATGTTTCTAACCTGTTTCTATTATTAAAAATTTAGATTTTAATTCAAATAAAGCAAAGAAAAATTTAAATACAAATATGTTGAGTAGCAGATTTGAACCCATGGCCATACATATGAGATGCAGCCTCAATAACCATTATGCTACCCATAATTTTCTCAACTGAAGTGTTTATTAAGCAAATAAGTATAGGAATTTATTCATTTTTAGCAGCTTCATTAAAGGGTTTAAAATAAATAGTTTTATAAAGATTTATGACTATACTAAACTCACTGGCCACATTGGCATTGTGGAGAGTGCAAAATCAGTCTCACTTCTGCATAGAAACCAATCAGCTTTCAGGTTTTATTGACAAAGCTTAATTGAACAAGCTGAGGTTAAAAGCTGATTTGTTACTCTGCAGAAGTAAGGCTGATTTTTCACTCTCCAGCTTTAGTAAATAAACACCAACGACATATACTCCATCACAAATCCCTCTTTCCAGCCTCAATGTACGCCACCACCTCCAACAGTACACCAGCAAGACCTAGCAGACATATTCACTTTTTGGACACATTTAGCCTCTATACACCAGTTTATAATTTGGAAGAAATTAATTTATCAACTTTAAAGATTATTTCCACTTTTGCAAACTAGGGGAATACAGTACCTACTTTAAAATGTTTTATTTTAATTCAAATAAAGCAAAGAAAAATTTAAATACAAATATGTTGAGTACCAGATTTGAACCCATGGCCATACATATGAGATGCAGCCTCAATGACCATTATGCTACCCATAATTTTCTCCACTGAAGTGTTTATTAAACAAATAAGTATAGGAATATATTCATTTTTAGCAGCTTCATTAAAGGGTTTAAAATAAATAGTTTTATAAAGATTTATGACTATACTAAACTCACTGGCCACATTGGCATTGTCATATGAGCAAGGTGGAGCTGTAATTAGGAGAACAAGATGTGGTTCACTGACTTTACCTGATACGTCCTACTCCATCCTCACACTGCCATGCTGACATCATGCTGACATCATTCTGACATCACATCAGTGTGCATTAGAAGTACACGGGGGCGGTAAGAGGACTTGTCCCGAATAGGGGAAGGGGAGGTCCCTGAGAAGGAAATACTTTGTCTGGATACAGGAAAAAGCTACTTTTAATTAAGTAAACTCAGGATGTGCTGAGAAATGTGGCAATGAACATTGATAGACAAGGTATGTGAGCTACATTACACAGTTTGAATTTGAATTTTGCCTGGAACTGGGCTTTATTAGCTGCTTGTTAAAATATGTTAATACTTAGAAATAATGTCCACAACTTGGCCACAAGTTCACTTTAAATGGCAAAAATGGCATATTTCATTATTGTAGTTCTGGTTTATAGATAACCTCTAATAAAATGTACCTTTTTTTGAAAGCAAACTTTTTTTAACATTTAATTTCACTTGATCACTACATCCTTTCTAGTTCACTGCACATGGAAAGACATCAAACTTGTATCTGTCTAATTATTGTGATCTTTAAATGAACAATTGAAGTGCGCAGATTGCCTGTCAATATTTATTCACATATCCTGTTTTGCAATTCTGTGTTATGAATTGAAGAATAGAATAAATGATTTATCATACCTGCTGTACTAGCAATTGAATTGATAAAAATCCAAAGAAACAACTTTAATCAGTTGTGAAAATGACTCATCTTTTGACTTAATGGCATGTATTATCTACATGAAGTTAAAGTGGTTGTTAAGCCACACTAACCTGTATACACCATCAGCACTGCCTCCTCTTGTAGTATCCCCCTCTGTGTGTGATTTATAAAAATCAATGCTGCAAATACCTAATTTTCACAGTCAAGATTGCAGTCACATAACTGTCCAGCGTTCTCCTTTCCTCCTCTGAGAAATAGAGCGGGCAGGGCTAAGATTCCTCTGCATACGTGAGTAGCGCCCTCATATGAAAACGGTGTTCAAACCACACATGTGAGGTATCGCTGCAATCATTAGAGTGAGAACAATAATTCTAGCCCTAGACCTCCTCTGTAACTCAAAACATGCAACCTGTAGAATTTTTAAACGTCGCCTATGGAGATTTTTAAGGGTAAAAGTTTGTCGCCATTCCACGAGCGGGCGTAATTTTGAAGCGTGACATGTTGGGTGTCAATTTACTCAGCGTAACATTATCGTTCACAATATAAAGAACAAATGGGCTAACTTTACTGTTGTCTTATTTTTTAATCCAAAAAAGTTTATTTTTTCCAAAAAAGTGCGCTTATAAGACCGCTGCACAAATACGATGTGACAGAAAGTATTGCAACAACCGTTATTTTATTCTCTAGGGTGTTAGAAAAAAAATATAATGTTTGGGGGTTCTAAGTCATTTTCTAGCAAAAAAAAAACTGGTTTTAACTTGTAAACACCAAATCTCAGAAAGAGGCGCAGTCCTTAAGGAGCAGGATCCATTTTTTTTTTTTGTTAACAAACTCTTTAAGGCATTTTTGATACATGAGAAACTTTCCCAACTGTGATGTATTAATCAACAATTCAGTGGAAAGCAAAGGGTTCAATTGTTTAATTAAATCTTTACAAGTGATACATCGGATCTACAGCCTCCTTTGGTTCTGATTAAGTTGTGACTTGTTATATTGTCCTAGAAACACCTTCAAGCCGTAGCTGTCCCTATGTGAAAAAGCATGCTTTAATACTTAAATAGCTACCAGTTAGGTGTCAGTAATATATAAATATACCCTTTAACAGCTTAAAAAAGTCCACATGGCTTTTTTTTTTTTTTTTTACAGATTTGTTTTCCTTATATGATTTGAAGTTTGATACCCAAGTTTAAATGTTGCATTATTTGCATTATGTTAAAAAGTTACCAATGAAATTCACAATATATGAGCACTGAAACACAGATATGGCTTTTATTTAACAAATTTACTAAATAATTACTTGGTTATTTTTAGGGTTTAACCACTTCAGCCCTGAAAAAATTTACCCACTTCCTGACCAGGCCATTTTTTGCGATACGGCACTGATAATTTAACTGACAATTGCACAGTTGTGCGACGCTGTACCCAAACAGAATTGATGTCCTTTTTTTCCCACAAATAGAGCTTTCTTTGGTGGTATTTGATCACCTCTGCAATTTTTAATTTGTGCGCTATAAACAATAAAAAGACCGACAATTTTGAAAAAAAAAAAAACAGTATTTTTTTACTTTCTGCTATAATACATATCCCCAAAAAAAATATATAAAAAAACTAATTTATTCATCAGTTTAGGCCAATATGTACTCTGCTACATGTTTTTTGGTAAAAAAAAATCACAATAAGCCTATAATGATTGGTTTGCACAAAAGTTCTAGCGTCTACAAAATAGGGGAAAGATTTGGGGACTTTTTATTTTGTTTTATTGTTTTTACTAGTAATGGCGGCGATCTGTGGTTTTTAGCAGGACTGCGACATTGTGGCAGACAAATCTGACCCTAAGAGACACTTCGTGGTGACCAGTGACACCAATGATCAGTGCTATAAAAATGCATTAATCACTGTATAAATGGCACTGGCAGGGAACGGGTTAGCACTAGTAGTGATCAAAGGGTTAATTGTTCCCTAGGGAGGTGCTTTATAACTGTCAGGGGGATGAGCTCACTGGGAGTAGAGAGATCGCTGTTCCTGATCACTAGGAACAGCTGATCTCTCTCTCCTCCCCTGTCAGAATGGGGATCCGCGGACATCGCCTCTGGCGGCGGGCACGTGCCCGCAAAATCCAGTGCACGTACCATTCACCTTGCCGCAGTATAACTGTGGTGGCTGGTCGGCAACTGGTTAATGAGCAGGAAGTCAGGTGTGTGTCAACAAAATTGTTTGTCAACAGTTGACATTGTTGTACGCTAGTTAGGTCACAGTTTCCATGACAGTGCTAGTGAGAAAGGTTGTGACTTTAATTACTTGTGTATGCCATACTTTTTAAAGGTTTTGATTTTGCATTTTTCAAAGTTTTGGAATATAGGTGTACAAAAAAGTATCTAGGTATAGACAATGAAGTCAGAAACCAAACAGAACAGGGTGGTTTATTACTAAAGCTGGAGAGTGCAAAATCTCACTTCTGCATAGAAACCAATCAGCTTTCAGGTTTTATTGACAAAGCTTAATTGAACAAGCTGAGGTTAAAAGCTGATTGGTTTCTCTGCAGTAGTAAGGCTGATTTTTCACTCTTCAGCTTTAGTAAATAAACACCAACGACATATACTCCATCACAAATCCCTCTTTCCAGCCTCAATGTACGCCACCACCTCCAACAGTACACCAGCAAGACCTAGCAGACATATTCACTTTTTGGACACATTTAGCCTCTATACACCAGTTTATAATTTGGAAGAAATTCATTTATCAACTTTAAAGATTATTTCCAATTTTGCAAACTAGGGGAATACAGTACCTACTTTATATGTCCCTATTTACACAGCAAAAACTATTTAAAAAAAATGCAACTTACCTTTTTTAGATGCTTTCTGGAACTTTGAGCAAGGCTAAATTCTACTTAGTTATCTTTGTTATAAGGGTGGATGGTAAGCTGTTTTTACCATAACGAACCCTGTCTGGAGGCAGATATCTCATCAGTTGCACTAGGTGTGTCTGTTGTAACTAAAGGATAAAGGTTTAGGGGCTTGGCTTCTCCATGGTATGTTAATGAAACTGGAATTGGCCAGTCCTCGACCCAGCTTTTGGGATAGGTCATGTTGAGCTAGCTGAGAAATGCTATGACACCTTCTCTTCAGAAATACCTAAAAGATAAGAAATATATTTTTTATTTTTTTGTATTTTTTTTAGGTATGCTGTGTAAATAGGAACACATAACAAAGACTATGGTTTTCTCAAATTTGACTACAAAATATCACACCAGATACACTGGGACTGCGCTGACCAGCTTTGCCTAGGGCTTTCCCAATGCAAGACCAGGCAATTTGCCTTGTTTACAATTGTCTCAGTTTACACCACTGTAATGTGGTGGTGTACACTGAAAAAAGTACAGCATGCAGTTCTTTTTTTCAGTGCAGTGTGGTGCTATGTAATTCACCACATTGTATTGCATTGCAACTGATAGAACTGAATATCATTCACTTTGTGACATTTCATAGAAGTTGAGAATAAACAAAACAAAAAAAAAGGCTGCTGCATCATTCGCTGTTTCCAGTGCATCAACACCACAATCTCACAGCAGGCCCTAAAGTACACTATAAGTAAGTGGGTGAGAATCCTTCAAACTCAGTAGAATTGGTTCCATGTATAGAAGCATTTTAGACTATACATAGTTCTAATATACAAACTGGGGACATGTACCTTTTGTAATTTTCCAAAGGAGAGTTTTGGAACTGTAGGGTGCATTAAAGTGATAGTAAAGCCTCATTTCTGAAAAACTGCTGACAGACAGGACATTTATGACAGACCTTGTCAGTCTCTTCTGTCATAAAAGCTTTCTTCTGCCAGGCAGCCATCATGTACACTGAACTGTGCATGAACAGCTTATGAATTTGTGCCGTGGCACAGCTCATGGATCAGGATTTGTGCTGCGGCGACATGACTCCCTCGCACAGGTGCAGAAGTGACATAATTGTGGCTCGGCCATTCAAGTGGCTGAAAACAGAGAACCCAGAAAGAAGACCAGGTGAAGATGGAAGCGCCAGGGACTCATCGGATTGATTACACCGCAGCGCTGGAGGGCTTCTTTGACAGGTAGGTCTGCCATAATGTGCTAATATGTGGTGCATACTTGCATATTATGGCATATAACTGCAGTGGGCCCCTAAAAGAAATATTGGACTTTACTACCACTTTAAAACCCAAGTTATTTTGTAGAAGAGAATTTAGATTAGTTCAGTACTTTTGTTACAGAGGGCATTTTCAGAACATGAAAACTCCAGGTTCAACTCTACACCCTGGACATTTAGCATAAGGTTGCATTAACATTTTGTTTGGTTATTTAGGTGTATTGTAGAGCCCATGAATCCATTTAAATTGTATCAGCTTGTCTGTGGTGCTAATGTCATAAAACCAGGATTGTTCTACTTCAGCCCAATATTCATTGTTAACAGAGGGAATATATGAAGACCATTTACTGTATGTATTTACCAAAGGGTCACAGTCCCATGAAATGTAGAAGACTATATACATTTGTCAACGCTTGGTGTTTCAGGAAGCACAAAAAGAGCCACATTGCAGTCCTATTGTATGTTCTAGTGAAAATTATTTGAAATAGGTCTTGTTTGTAATGTGTTCTTTTAACCACTTGCCGACCAGCCGCCGCAGTTCTACTGCGGCAGAATGGCACAGCTGGGCAAAACAACGTTATGTAACGTTGCTTCGCCCTGTGGCACGCCCGCCCCCTGCTCGTCCACGATCACCACCGGGCTCCCACGATCGCTAGGGGCACACCAAGAACCGGGATCTGTGTGTGTAAAGACACAGTTTCCGGTTCGCTGAGGGGAGAAAAGACAGATTGTCTGTTCATACAGTGTTTAACAGCGATATGTCATCTCCCCTACACAGTCCCCTCCCCCCTTCAGTTAGAACACACACTAGGGGACACAATTAACCCATTGATCACCCCCTAGTGTTAACCCCTTCCCTGCCAGTGACATTTTTACAGTAATCAATGCATTTTTATAGCACTGATCGCTGTATAAATGCCAATCGTCCCAAAAATGTGTCAAAATTGTCTGACGTGTCCACCATAACATCGCAGTCCAGATAAAAATCGCAGATCGCTGCCATTACTAGTAAAGAAAAAATTACAAAAATGCCATAAAACTATCCCCTATTTTGTAGACTCTATAACTTTTGTGCAAACCAATCAATATACGCGTATTGCGATTTTTTTTTAACAAAAATATATAGAAGAATACATATCGGCCTAAACTGAGGAAAAAAAGTTTTTCATATATATATTTTTTATATATTTTTGGAGGATATTTATTATAGCAAAAAGTAAAAAATATTGCGTTTTTTTCAAAATTGTCGCTCTATTTTTGTTTATAGCGCAAAAAATAAAAACCGCAGAGGTGATCAAATACCACCAAAAGAAAACTCTATTTGTGGGGGAAAAAGGACGTCAGTTTTGTTTGGGTGCAACATCGCACGCAATTGTCCGTTAAAGTGACGCAGTGCCGAATCGCAAAAAGTGCTCTGGTCAGGAAGGTGTAAAATCTTCCAGGGCTGAATTGAAAAGTGAATTGGATGTGTGTTTAGTAGGTTTTCTTATTGCATATTATATTGACGTCTTGTTGAGATTTTTTTTTTTCTTTTGTAGATGTGATATTAGAAGGCCTTTTTGCTATTTATGCACTGTGTTGGGGTGCCAAACTGCTAAGTAGAGGGCAACCCACTGGGCACTGCAGTACACCACAACACATCTAATACAGGTTAATATTTTTATTTTGTAAACATAGTTTTTCAATAGCCTTTGGCGTTTCACCAACATTTTAAAAACAAATTGTGGAAACGCTGTGCAGTTCCTCCTTGACCATAACTGAACTCCAGGTAAATGGTTAAATATACCATACATATACTGTAACTATATAGAATATACATGTACCGTATATACTTGAGTATAAGCCGATATTTTCAGCCCTTTTTTTTAGGCTGAAAGTGCCCCCCTTTGGCTTATACTCGAGTCACCGCCGTCTGCCTACATGATCAGCGTGCCATGTAGACAGACGGCGGCCAGCGTGTCATAAAAACATATGGCGGCCATGCCAGTGTTCAAAAGCCGTGCCTCCTCCTCATCTGTGATAGGCAGAACAATCAATTTCCCAGCAGTCAGTGTTCAGCCTATCACGGACATCCTCTCATCCTCGTCCGTGGTATGAGGATGAGCGGATGTCCGTGATAGGCTGAAAACTGACTGCTGGGAAATTGAGTGTTCTGCCTATCACAGAGGAGGAGGAGGCGCGGCTTTTGAACACTGGAATAGCCGCTGTATGTTTTTATGACACACTGATCGGCGCAGTGGTGGCTGCAGATTGGCACACAGAGGCTGCAGATCGGCATACAGAGGCTGCAGATTGGCACATTTTAAAGGCTAATTTGCATGGTATTGTCCTAAAAAGGGTTTGGGGACCCGGGTCCTGACCCAGGGGACATGTATCAATGCAAAAAAAACTTTTAAAAACGGCCGTTTTTTCGGGAGCAGTGATTTTAGTGATGCTTAAAGTAAAAAAAAAAAAAAGTGAAATATTCCTTTAAATATCGTACCTGGGGGGTGTCTATAGTATGCCTGTAAAGTGGCGCGTGTTTCCCGTGCTTAGAACAGTCCCTGCACAAAATGACATTTTTAAAGGAATAAAAGTGATTTAAAACTGCTTGTGGCTTTAATGTAATGTCGGGTCCTGGCAATATGGATGAAAATCAGTGAGACAAACGGCCCGGTCCATTACCAGGCCCTTTGGGTCTTGTATGGATATTAAGGGGAACCCCGCACCCAAATTAAAAAAGGAAACAGCAGTATACAGGCTCTGTACTCTGAACAGCAGTATACAGGCAGTGCAAACAAGATAGGGACTGTAGGTTTGTTGTTAAGTAGAATCTGTTTGTAATTTTGAACTGGTACATTTTTAACGTGTTTAGCTGCAGCCAAAACATCTATTTTAAGCTTTTTGAAAAACATAGGGAAGGGTTATCACCCCTGTGACATTTGTTTTGCTGCCTGTGCTCCTCTTCGGAAGATTTTACCTCACTTTTTGTCCCAATGACAAATGTTTTTTGAAAATTTGGGTTTTTTTGTGAAACAAGGATTGGTGATAAAGCATCAGTGGAAAGGAGAAATGTTTTTCCCATATTAACTCTTACAGGAGAGAATTTCCCTTCCTAGGGGTAGATTTCATCTGACTTACTGTTGTCTCCTTCTGTTTGCAAGTAGGAGTCGTTTGTAAGTTGGATGTTTGAAAGTAGGGGCCTGCCCTATATACTCAGCAGAAATTTGGGCCTTAGGTGTTGTTGTGGCCACAACACTGTAAGCTCTCACAGGGCCCTGCTTTGAAATATTAGATCAAGAATTGTAATTACATGCCCAACAGGGGCAGAAAAATTGGGCCTTTGGTGGTGGTGCTGGTGCCACAACACTGTAAGTCCTCACTCGCTCTTGGTGGGCGCAGAAACGGGCCCTGCAGTGAAATAGTAGATCAAGAATTGTAATTACATGCCCCTGTTGAACAGGGGCTGAAAAATTGGGCCTTAGGCGCTGGTGCCACAACACTGCAACCCCTCACAGATACTCTAGTTGGAACGCAGGAACAAACCCTGCTGCAAAGTATTGTATCAAAAATTGTAATTACACGCCCCTGTTAGATAGGGGCTGAAAAATTGGGCCTTAGGCACTGGTGCTGGTGCCACAACACTGCAACCCCTCACAGATACTCTAGTTTGAATGCAGGAACAAGCCCTGCTGCAAAGTATTGCATCAAAAATTGTAATTACACGCCCCTGTTAAACAGGGGCTGAAAAATTGGGCCTTAGGCATTGGTGCTGGTGCCACAACACTGCAACCCCTCACAGATACTCTAGTTGGAATGCAGGAACGAGCCCTGCTGCAAAGTATTGCATCAAAAATTGTAATTACATGCCCCTGTTAGACAGGGGCTGAAAAATTGGGCCTTAGGCACTGGTGCTGGTGCCACAACACTGCAACCCCTCACAGATACTCTAGTTGGAACACAGGAACGAGCCCTGCTGCAAAGTATTGCATCAAAAATTATAATTACATGCCCCTGTTAAACAGGGGCTAAAAAATTGGGCCTTAGGTACTGGTGGCGGCGCCCAGAACAAAAAATGTTCTTACAAGCTATCAGCGTGATCATTGAGGAGGAAGAGGATAATTACTCAGGATAGTCACTCAGCATTAACATAGGCAGTCTTTGAAGGGATCTGAGATTGCCAAAAAAATTATTCGGTTACATCAGCATCAGGTGCTTGGTAGCTGGTGGTGATCCAAGACTGATGATTTTTATGAAGGTCAGTCGATCGACTGAGTCGGTGGACAGACGCACCCTGTGATTGATTACAAAGCCTCCAGAAGCACTGAATGTGCGTTCCGAAAGAACGCTGGATGCAGGACAGGCCAGTAGCTCAATTGCATACTGTGCAAGCTCTGGCCAGTGATCCATCCTCAAGACCCAGTAACCCAGAGGATTTTCGGTGGGAAAGGTGTCCAAGTCAGATCTAGCCCCTAGGTATTCCTGCACCATGTAAAACAGACGCTGGCGATGGTTGCTGGAACCGATCATACCTTGGGGCTGCAGGCTAAAAAATTGTCTGAACGCATCTGTCAGACGGCCACCTTCTCCACCGCTCCTTCTTTGACCGAAGCCTCAGCAACACGTTGTCCAGAAACAGGAGTTTGTAACCTCCCAATCTCTGGGAACGCGTTGCACAGACCTTTCTGCAAGGCCTCCCGAAGATGTTTCATCCTCTGCTCCCTCTGCGATGGCAAGATAAGGTCCGCAACCTTACCCTTGTAACGTGGATCAAGAAGGGTTGCCAGCCAATATTGGTCCTTCTCCTTGATACCACGAATACGAGGATCCTTAGGCAGGCTTTGCAGGATCAGGGAGGCCATGCAGCGTAGGTTTGCTGAGGCATTCGGTCCAGAGTCCTCTGGGTCACTAAGGATGACATGGTCCACAGCCACCTCCTCCCAGCCACGTACAAGTCCATGTGTTTCTTGGGACTGATCCCTTAAAGACTGCTGCTGATGCTGAGTGCCAGGCTCCAATATACGCTTATTGCAATTTTTTTACCAAAAATATGTAGAAGAATACATATCGGCCTAAACTGAGGAAAAAAATGTTTTTTATATATATTTTTGGGGATATTTATTATAGCAAAAAGTAAAACATATTGTGGTTTTTTTATGAGTTTATATTTGCCATGAGCATCTGAGAAATTCCTTGTTTTTTTTTTTTTTTTATTTTTCTGTTGTTGACGTGCTATATTAGCTCTACTTTTCTACACGATATATGTGTTTTTTTCAAAATTGTCTCTCTTTTTTGTTGCTTATAGTGCAAAAAATAAAAATCACAGAGGTGATCAAATACCACCAAAAGAAAGCTCTATTTGTGGGGAAAAAAGGACGTCAATTTTGTTTGGGTGCAATGTCGCACGACCGCGCAATTGTCAGTTAAAGCGACGCAGTGCCGAATCGCAAAAAGTGCTCTGGTCAGGAAAGGGGTAAAATCTTCTGGGGCTGAAGCGGTTAAAGCGGTAGTAAACCACACTTTGTGCAAGACAATGGCATAATGTGCTAGTATGCATCAAATATTAGCATATTATGAAATACTTACCTTAGAACGAAGCCCTCCAGCGGCACGCTGACACTGCTTACGGGGCTTCCATCTTCACTCAGTCTTCCTTCCGGGTTTGCGTCCTCCAGCTGTCTGATAGGCCGCACCGCAATGATGTCACGGACCGTGGCATAGAGCTCTAAAGGGACAGCATGGTACGGTATGCCATCCCTTCAGAGCGCATGCGCTGCTGACATCATCGGCTCCATGCAGTGTGAATATCTTCTAAACCGTGCAAGTTTAGGAGGTATTCACTGTACCTACAGGTAAGCCTATTATAGGCTTACCTGTAGGTATAAGTAAAAAAAAAAAGTGTTTACTTCCACTTTAATCTATATATACATTTTCTACATTTTCTAATGATAGCATCTTAAAATTACCAGCACCCATCTAGAAAATGATTCTCTGCAGTAGAACAGTTTATATATTTTTTAGCATAAACCTGGTCTAGTAGCTATCAAGGAATTTAAACGGACATTTTTGCACATTTTGATAAATGTACATTATGATTTTATCTTCATGTGAGCGATACCAATTTCCTAAACCGCCTTTCCATTACATTCTGCAAGTAGCTTCTATCAACAATTTAGGAGGTAATTTTGAAATGTTGTGGGGTCAAATAGCAACTGTTAGATTCCTATCTATATATTTTCCAATCTCGGTATGGTACCAGATAATACTTGATACTTTGACAGCACAGGCATGCTACAAGATCACTTTCAGCAGGAAGTGGGTATCATTTCAATAGCTGGCAGCAGACTTGTAAATAAAAGTATCAGGACACCACAGTAAAGTATTTATAGGGTCTGGGACCTTACCTAGCATTTCCTGTGATGTATCTTTGTACCTTCATAAAGAATGACAGCTTGGATAAGGGATGATTCGTTGTGTGCAGCATGGTGCAGAGAAGAGTGGGCATGGCACTGTGAGGGGGAGTATTGAATGTGGTTTAAAGAGGTCTGAATCTACGCACAGTATACACTGCATTTGTACATTTGCCACTGTCCTTGCACTTCTAATAGGCTACTTCGTAATCAATCCTGAAACGACACACACTTTGGTCAGGAGTATGTAACATACACCACAGCATAAAGATTGCAGTGGTTAAGGTTATATAACAGTGCCCCTTATATTATTGGTCAGTGAAAGAGAAATAAATGGCCTGGCTTGAGTGGTCAGTGGGAGAAAGAAAAAATGCTCTGCTACTGGAAGTGGGAGGAAGAACACCTGGCTTCAGTGGGAGCAAAGAAATGCCCCAATGTTTAGGGGGGTTTGATTAAAGGGGGGAGATGACTCTGAATTTAACATGAACTCTCAAACACATTGTGTGCACTATCACAAACATCAACTCTAAAACTTCTCAAACTTCTTACTACAAGATCTCTATGAAGGCATACTTTCAGCTTTTAAATGATTAAAATACAGTACAAAAAGTAGTTATTAACCAGAGAAAATCTCTGATTTATGTACATTGCATTGCATACAATGTGACTCCAGACTTGGCATTATGCTACGAGCAATAAAACACAATAACTAAGATTATTATACAGACCAGCTTTTCTGACCACTTCTTTAGCAATGTTGCCGATGTATAAGCTTCAGTGTGGTGCATGTTGCATATTCTGTCCCGCACATCTGGACCATATGTGAAAAAAAAGCTGTATTTATAATTATGAATATCGCTCAGGCTGCAAACCTTCTCTCTGCACAGCATTGTACAGAGGCACAGAGCCTGAGCTAGGACCAATGCAGGATAGATGTACTATATGCAGTGTAAAGAGCCAGTGCAAGACCACTCCTATGCACTCACTTGGGGCGATCAGTAGAGAAAAACAAGCTCTATATGTACAGCTGCCAGACTTCCTGTGAACTCTAGAGAGTAAAAGAGTTGAGGAGTGAGCTACCGGTAAGCTGCTTCCAGCAAGTTAAAAATTGCAGGATCTTAATGGGTTGCTGAGGCCTGGTCTACATATACAGTATGAAAGCAGGTTGAAATGCTGGTGACAGCTATTTCTCACACTTTCTGCTGAGCTCTGCCTTTCTCCCTGTGCTTATAATAAAAAGGGGAATTGCTCTGCTGAGACAGACAGTCTGCATGGGAGAGAAGACACAGACAGGACAAAACATATAATCTCCAGCCACATCACAGAGCTGCTGCAGCTGTGCCTCTAGGAATCACATATAGGGGGGGTCGCTGGGATTTTAAATTCTTGCTTGCAGTGTTTTCTCTATCCATATTTTTTTTTTTTATTGATTAGCAATGTGCCTCTGAACTTGCTGGAATGTTTGACTGTTACATTACGAGTCAATTCCTTAGCACAGCCCCAACCCCCCCCCCCCCCCCCTTGCATCCCTCTCCTCTCGTGGGAGTGTTTAATTATGGTCTGTGCATGCCGACATAGTTACATAGTTAGTGAGGTTGAAAAAAGACCCAATCCGTCAAGTTCAACCAAAAAAAAAATACAATCTCATATACACAAACCTTTACCCACAGTTGATCCAGAGGAAGGCAAAAAAAAAAAACAGCAAAGCAAGATCCAATTTGCTATAGCGGGAAAAAAATCCTTCCTGATCCCCTGAGGCAATCCGATTTTTCCTGGATCAACTTTACCTTTAAATGTCAATACCCATTTATATTATGTACATTTAGGAAAGAAACCAGGTCTCTTCCTGTCACCTCCCTACATAACTTTTTGAATAGCAGCCAAGGTAGGACTGAAGGGGAATACTATAGAGTCTCACTTGAGTGACAGCATTGAGTCTGCTTGGGCTATTGAGATCACATCTTAGAATGCGGCACCCGGCAGCAGTCTCAGGGCTTTTGGATGTTTTTACAGATAAATCACATGCGCAAAATACATTCACTGTAATCATATTGGAATATTATTATTGCAATGAATGGTCTGGTAACAGCCTCTTCTGGCAAACATATTATTCACAATCAGGTTTAGGCCATCCCTAAGCATGTTAATTAAAGGCACTTGGTATTTTTGATATTGCCCTTTAATAAAGATCTGTTCCCCGGTGAATGGTATTTTAAAAATTGTTTGCATTGATACATGACCCACAGGACAGTGCTCAACTCCCAAGCCATTTGTTTCATTTCAAAAGGATCCCCATGCTGTTTTTTTAAAATAAAAAACAAGAAGGCAGGGAATTTGAATTTAGCAAAAAAAAAAAAAAAATTTCTTTCTAAATGTCACTTTTGCCCAAGCATGTTATTTAAAGGAATTGTACATTTTTAATATTCCACCTTAAAGTGGATGTAAACCCTCACATATACCCAGTGAAGTGATCAGCCTCAAATGATACACAGAGATGAAACACCCTACGTAAGGTTTACATGTATATCTGCTGTCTTCATCTTTATATACTGTTTAGAAAGTGCACATCATATTGGGAGATTTTCTCTTACTGGTTAGCACTGCAGTGAAGCCTGGGCATACAGCCAAGACAGCTGATTGGAGGAAAGGTACACACCCCCTCTCCTTAAAGGTAGAGACTCTCAGCTCTATCCCTTGAATAGTTCAGGGCCCTGCTAATCTATTTATAGCATCCTCCCCAACACAAAACTTTGGGTGTATTTATCATATGTGAGGGAGAACTTGTCAGGAGTTATCAGGCTGATAACAGAAGAACAGGGCAGGAGGCAGCTATGGGATATAGTGCATTGATGAGAGATAACAAAACACTGCAGATATATGAGTCCAGCTCAAATTTAATGAATCGGGTTTACATCCACTTTAACTACTTACCGACCAGCCGCTGCAGACATACTGCGGCAGGGTGGCTCTATTGCGCAAATTTCCGTACTAGTACAATACTTCACACATTAGCTATAGCAGGTGCGCACGGTCGCTCCACAGAGAGACAGAATGGGGATCTGCCAGTGTAAACAAAGCAGATCCCTGTTTTGACAGGGGAGTAGAGAGAGATTGTCTGTTCCTAGTGATCAGGAACAGCGATCTCTCTCCACTCCCAGTCAGTCCACTCCCGCCACAGTTAGAAACACCTCCCTAGGGACCACTTAATCCCTTGATTGCCCCCTAGTGTTAACCCCTTCCCTGCCAGTGTCATTTATACAATGATCAGTGGATATTTTAAGCTCTGATCGCTGTAATAATGTCACTGGTCCCAAAAAAGTGTCAAAAGTGTCCAATCTGTCCGCCGCAATGTTGCAGTCCCGCTAAAAATCACTGATCACCGCCATTACTAGTAAAAAAATAATAATAAATAATAAAAATGCTATAAATCTATCCCCTATTTTGTAGATGCTATAACTTTTGCGCAAACCAATCAATATACGCTTATTAGGATTTTTTTTATCAGAAATATGTAGGAGAATACATATTGGCCTAAATTGATGAATACATATTTTGGATATGTGTTATAGCAAAAAGTAAAAATTGTTGTTTTTTTTTTTTTCAAAATTGTTGGTCTTTTTCTGTTTATAGCGCAAAAAATAAAAACCGAAGAGGTGATCAAATACCACCAAAAGAAAGCTCTATTTGTGGGAAAAAAGGACATCAATTTTATTTGGGTACAGCATCACATGCCTGCGTAATTGTCAGTTAAAGTAACGCAGTTCCGTATCACAAAAAATGACCTGGTCATTAAGGGGGTAAAATCCTTTCAGGGCTGATGTGGTTAAGCCTTATTTAAGGAGCTGCTTCCTGCAGAGTGATATTTAAAGTGGTAGTAAACCACACTTTTTTTACACCCTGCAAGACAATGGCATAATGTGCTAGTATGCATACTAGCAGGTTATGAAATACTTACCTTAAGGCTGGGTTCACACTGCAGATGGATGCAGCTGACAGCAGGGATCCAGTGTGTCCTGGTTCTTTGTTTCAGGGACGAATCATGTCCGAATTTTTGCCTGAATTCGGACCTGAAACAGAGCCAAAGACTCACAGGACCTCTGTGCATTTCACTCCGGAGATGTGTGAATTGGCTCCATTGAGAGCCAGACAAAATCTCCTGACATGCAAATTTAATACAGGAAAACCAGCATCCAATTCGCACTAATGTGAACACAGCCTCAAGCGAAGCCCTCCAGCGGCACGCTGTCACCGGTGACAGGTCTTCCATCTTCACCTGGTCTTCCTTCCAGGTTTGCGTCCTCCGGCCGCCTGATTGGCCACACTGCAATGACGTCACTCCTGGGTATGCGCGTGGGAGTCACGGACCATTGCACAGAGCTCTAAAGGAACGGCACAGGTATGACTGCTTGCAGCCGGTGATGTCAATATGTGAATGTCTCCTAAACGGTACAAGTTTAGGAGATATTCACTGTACCTACAGGTAAGCCTTATTATAGGCTTACCTGTAGGTACAAGTAAAAAAAAAAAAAAAAAAAGGTTTACTTCCAATGCAAAATATCTTTAAGTAGTTTACAAGGTTTTAATGTGTTGGAATGTGTTCTTTTTTCTCTAAGCCTGGTAATCTCTAGAGTAATCTCTGGTCAGTAATTATGAACCAACTGTAACAAGTGATGGTCAGAACTCCCATGAGATTTATCTTTTTACTTTTACTATATCTTTTTACTTATCTTTTACTATACGTGTGATTTTCACCAGACTGGAAGTTACTGTCTGCAACAGGGACACAGCCAGCAATATAAACCTGACAGGGGTGGGTTCTAGCCTCCCCTACTAAAAAAAAAATGTGATTGTGTTCCTGTCTGTCCTGTCACTGGGGAAATTGTTTTCTACCAGAGCCCATATAGCCCCATAAAAACATTTTTTTTTTTTTACTTTTTCTTGGGTTGTACACTTTAATGTGTGTTACTGCAATGTAAATGTACAGTATGTTATAATATCAAAGTATCTCTTAGAATGGGACTTTTAAAAGGCAACCAAAGATTACAAAAATATATTATAAAAATTTATTTTATTAATATCACTTTCAAAACTCCTAACATGAGGCACATGTTTAAAAACAAACTTTATGTCAAAATTGTTCAAAATAAAACATAGAAGAAGTGGTGATACCCAAAACCATGAATGGCTGTATGATCAAAGGTTCAATGACAGCAGTACATGGAGCGGGCCCCTGTAAATGTACATTATATGGTGTCATTCATTCTTGAGTACACCACAAAACATATATACTGTAAAAACAAATGCATAGCTATACTATAGTACACCACAACCCACATGTGAATTCTCTGTGCTTAGTGGGCTTAGTTGCCACAAATAGTGCAGGTGTGATTTTAACGTGCATGCATTAAGGTGTGAATGTACTACTTTGCTGTTGCAGCAACCTGCTCCACTGCAAACACATTCTCACAATGAATACTTCTACTGTAATCACTCCTGTAATAATCACTGTACTTGAGCAGGATATTTTTAGATTAAAGAGGACATAAATACTGGGAGCTGTGCCCAAAAAAGTTTTGCAGAGGACAAAGGACTAGTCATCAGTATTGCATGTGGTCTCCCAAAAGCTCATCTTTCCTCCATTACTGACCATGCCTTGTTCTCCACTAGTTATTTGTGTGGAGACAACCATTTTGATAGAGGAATGGCTCGGCTTCTTCAGTCACCAGGGAAGAGAATAATGAGCAGCACAGTAGTGACATCACCAAATCTTGCTCCATAGCTCTCAAAGATAGTAGGATTAGCAATACATTAGATTTCACACTGCAGATATACAGTGGATATACAGTGGAAGTGCACTGCTTAGGCACAATTAGCATCTGTAGATGGTCCATCTACATAGCAAATCTTCACTTTTGAGTTCTTTTCATCCAGTCCTCACCCAAGCTGGCTTTTTGTCAGTCTCCTGGCGCCAGCAGGTTTACTTTGGGAACCTGGCTGTGACTGCTTGCAGTGAATGGTCCTGCAGCCTTCTGGGACCTATGTCATGTCCCAGAAGGCTGCAGGGGGAGGGGTGGCAAACTTCTGCTTGGATCCCTGTGGCAATCTGACCAGAAGTGGGAGCGAGTACCTGTCAAAAACAGGTACTCGTTCCCCCACCAAAAAAAAAAAAAAAAGCAGCACTCCAGAGATGCACAGTATATCCACTCGGCATCCACATTCACTCAGTATCAAATGTATATTGTACTATCTATTATACTAATGCTTGCCATACATTATATGAAAAATCGTCCGAACCCATTTTCGAAAAACAGACATTCGGGCGTGAGAGCAAACAATAGTGCCATCATGTAACGACCAATAAATCGCTCAGTGCAAATAAATAAATGCATTTTTTGTTTGTTTTTTTTACATATACCTAGTGCAAACAGTTCGGACGGGAAACACATTAACTTGTCCTTCGTTTTTTTGGCTCAAAAATGTCCGAATGATTACCGATTTTGTGCCCATTAACTGGATGAAAAACAAATGAACTGGCCAAATGACCGGATTTCTGCCAATTTTTCGTATAGTGTATGGCCAGAATAAGTCTTGCCTATTTCAGAGTTCAGGTGTTGAATGTATGTTGAATGTTTACGATTCTTCAAGTTCTAAAATCAGAGAAAAAGGTAAAGTCTTGAAACATCTCTCTTTGGCTATTTTCGGTAGCTACTTCAAATTCTTTACTTATCTTGTCAACATTGAAAACTTTGTAGCTATTGTTTTTACATTAGTGAGAATTTTCAAATCCTGGTGAAAGAAACACTGAAATATAAATGTACTGTTTATTGGTAAGATAATGACTCTCTGAAGATATTGTAACAGCTGTAAAACTATCCTGTACAACCATTACTGCTAATGCTCATAGCTGCTAAACTGCAGTCAATATGCCATAACAATTGACAGGCCATTTACACTCTGCTTAATTTGTATTGTTAAAATATAGTAAAAGAGGCATTTGGTGCTGATTGTAAATTTTAAAGGGAGATTCCAGTTTTACTGAGTAAAAATCATAACATATCTTACAGCTGATCAGCTGTAAAGTTCCTAGGATCTCAGACATTTCATTGCAGATCATTCCCTTCGTCATTTTTTTTTTTTTTTTTTTTACATATTGAGCTATGCTATTCCAGTGCACCTGCTAAAATCTTTTAGAATTAAAATTTTTAGAACCTCAGGCAAATCAAGAATAAACTCATGACACACAGGAGAAAGGGCCCTGGCTGGACTCACAATGTAAAATATAAGCAAATGGTAGATAGATAGTAGAGATCACAGTGCCTGGTGATGTTGAAAATTGATTACTTGTTAATACATGATTATGGTAGATAGGGCAGGCAGTGTTAAAGAGGTGACTGTTGATGGATGGGTTATGCATTTGAAAGATGAAGAATAAAGTAGTACAGCAAAGGAAAGAATTACAGGGAATTGGAGCATCCCTAGAGAAATCTTGGAGTACTGCATAGATTGAGGTTATGCATAAATTAGGTCAGTGGAAGAGCAGAGAGGGTAGTTTGGTAGTGTACAAAATGTGCATGCAATAAGAAATATATACTGTCATTGAAAAATGTATTATGAAGTGTTTTTAGGCAAAACATAGCAACTTAAACTTTGTTCTGAGTTGAAGCTAGTGGGGAAATTGGCAGAAAGGGGCAGCAGCCAGAGCATAGTGTGACTGATTAAGAGTTTTTCTAGATGCATGTGTGATAAATTGTTGAAGTAAAAGACTTGTTAGTGGAAGTTCAAACAGAAGAATACTGCAGTTACCATGCCAGAAATTATGGGTTTATGGACTATGACTCCCTATAGTTCAGAAGCTGTGTATTTTCAAGTTGCGGTGGCAGAAAATGTTTTACCCATCATTTTTGACATTAAGACCGCAAACATGTAGACTATATGACATTATTGATTATGATTAGAGAGATGTCAGACGGTAACTTGCATGGGTGTCTGCAGAACTTTTTTAAGGAGGGGCATAATTTTAAGGTCACAATGTTCCGCCCCTTTTTGACAGTGTCATGAAGGGGAGGGGCTTAGTCATCATATAAAGTGCAGGCATGCAAAGGTTTGATGCAAAAGCTTAGGAGAAGAATCAAGTTGCCATTGTCTGATTAGCAATTTCTAATCAGTTTTTAACCCCTACCCTGTCCCGGCCCTAAGTCTGCCCCTTAACACGGCCTCATAAATTATCTCATGAAATTACACTGTTAAATATTTTATGCAGAATTAAGTTCCAAAAATAAATATTAACAACAACTTTAACAATAACAACATAAAACTTATCAGTGCCCATCAGTGCAGCCTATTATTACCCATCGGTGCAGCCGATTGGTGCCCATCAGGACAGTCCAGTCAGTGCAGTTTATAAGTGCCTCATAAGTGCCCATCAGTGCAGCCTCATTAGCGCTCATCAGTGCAGCCCCATCAGTGCAGCTTATCAGTTCCGCCTTATCAGTGGCCATCAGAGCTGCCTCGTCAGTGGTCATCAGTGCAGCATATCAGTGGCCATCAGTTTAGCCTATCATTGCCCATCAGTTTAGCCTATCATTGCCCATCAGTTTAGCCTATCATTGCCCATCAGTGCAGCCTACCATTGCTCATCAGTGCAGCCTAACATTGCCCATCAGTGCAGCGTATCAGTGCCAGTCAGTACAGCATATTTTTTCCCATCAGTGCAGCCTAGCAGTGCCCACCAGTGCAGCCTATCAGTGCAGCATATCATTGCCCATCAGTGCAGCGTATCATTGCCCATCAGTACAGTGTATCATTGCCCATCAGTGCAGCATATCATTGCCCATTAGTGTAGCATACCATTGCCCATCAGTGCAGCGCATCATTGCCCATCAGTGCAGCATATCATTGCCCATCAGTGCAGCATATCATTGCCCATCAGTGCAGTGAATCATTGCCCATCAGTGCAGCATATCATTGCCCATACGTGCATCATATCAGTATCCATCAATGCAGCCTATTATTGCCCATACATGCAGCCCCATCAGTGCCCAGCAATGCAATGACACAGAGCTGGGATCTCCCGCTGAGATGCGGCTTGTATATACATAGCCACCGCTGTCAAACAAAGTCCCACCTCCTAGATCGGCTACTCTAATAGACAGCGCACTGGTCCAATGCCGGTCCAGAAGTCGGGACTTTGTTTGACAGCGGCTGGCTATTCATATACAAGCCACGCCTCAGCGGGAGATCCCCGCGCTGTCTCATCCGGCTGCCCGCTCCTTCTGACAGTTTCCTGGCTGATCGCTTCTGGCAGAAGCGGTGCAGCCTTTTGTACTGGACATCAGAGTGGCCCGGGGCAGGGAGCCCCCCCCGGTCACTCTGATGGCCGCACCGCTTCTGCCAAAAGCAATCAGCCAGGAAACTGCCAGCTCAGTCCACACCTGCTCCATACTTGCCCTCCACTAATTTCCAATCGCCAAATGCGAGAAGACAAATGGAAATTTTGAGGGCTGCATGTGCGGACACCTTGCTCCAGGAGGGGGCACTGCCCCCCCATGCAGACGCCCATGGTAACTTGGTAGGTGGGACAAGGAGGGATGATTTTTACATTGGTTTTGTCTAGGTTAAGCTACCCTTTCCCCTTAGAAAGCCATTAAGAAAGGGCTGAAAATGTAATATATTGGAGCTTACCAAACATAAGATTTAGTGGCTGTATTCATTTTCTATTCTTTTTTTTTGTTGTATTCGTTTGTTTGTGTTTTTTCTTTTTTTAAATTCCTTTATTTTTCACACTGAGTAGGTACAACCAGTTACATATTCAGTTATAAAACAATGTAAGAGTCAAGCATGAAGAATACATATAGAAGATTGCAAACAGTAATATCAAGAACAACAAGGTCAATAAATCTAGTTACTTAAATTAGCACCATAATCAAGGTTTGTGGGGATAGTAGCCCGGTATAACAATATTGCCTATGTATGAGACCTTGGAAGTGCTCTGGGATCTTAATTGTTTGACTTAATGCTGACTTCCTTGAATGTTAGATTGCATCACTCAATGATATAAGATATTTTTCCATGTGATTGGTAAAGGTGGGGATCTAAAAAGCTATGAAGCCCAAACATGGGACCAATGAAAAGGTAGTGGATTTTAAGATTTTCTTTGTATCTGGACAAAAAGAAACCCATGAATGAGGATGCGTAATACAAAGACTGGTGTCCCCAGGGGTGGGAGAGAAATATAACCGGGATAAAAGGGGAAGTGAGGGCAAAGAAAGGGGAGGGGACAGAAAGAGGAGCAGAAGCTGAAGAGTTGAGGTAATAGGGAGGAAGGGTAAAGAACGTATGAGATATGATATGGTAAGATGTGTTGTCCTCTGCCTGAGGTATGATGCGTTGTCCTCTGCCTGAGGTATGATGCTAGCCCATTAAGTTAGCTAGATTGTGCCATTTCCTGAAGATAGGCTTCTGTGTATATAAAATGCTGCCAGGGTCTCCAGGTCTCTCGAAAGGTCTCCTCTCTATTGTGTAGGGTAGCAGTCAGATCCTCCATATCCCTTAATTGGTTTACTCTAGCAAACCATAAGGACATCGTCGGTGGTCTCTCCGATCTCCAGCAAAGGGGAATACAAGCCTTTGCGGCATTCAGACGTTGGATGGTGAGAGAGGTCTTATATTTCTTAATGGGTCGTTCTGATAGATGGAGCAGACAGGCTGCAGGATTCCCCTCCAAGGAAACACCAGTGAGGTGTCCGACTGTGCAGGCAACCCCGAGCCAAAATGGGGCAAGCCTGGAGCATGACCAGAAGATGTGTAACATCGTCCCCTCCTCAGCGCCACAACGCCAGCAAAGGCTGGGCACCTGAGGGAAGAAATGATGTAGAATGGCAGGGACCCTGTACCAACGTGTCATAATTTTGTAACAGGTTTCCTGAACCCTAGTGGCAATTGAGGATTTCTGAGCAAAGTAGAGAATTTTTTGTCTCTGCACATCAGTGAATTGGATTCCAAGTTCCGCCTCCCATTTAGTGAGAAACTGGGGTACGTACCCTTCCTCTGGTTGGGTTAGGAATGAATATAACAGTGAGAGACAGTGTCGTATCGGTTCCCCACGATGGCAGATGAGCTCCAGTTCAGTTAGTTTGCGGGTAATGCCTGATTTCCGCAGACAGCTGCATAAAAAATTTTGCAGCTGCAAGCCGCTCCAAAAATCTAGGGGAGGGTCCATCACCAATGTCCCGGCTTCTAAAGAGAGTTGGCCATTGGGCCCCAGGAAATCATGTAAGCGAAGTTTGGTGCCCATTGCCAGTCGCTTAAATTGTGGGCGCTGAACTCCAGGTGGGAATTCCGGATTACCTAGAATCGGAACCATGGGGGACGGCTGCGGGGACACCGATGAGCGCCGAAAAGCATCTCTGACCACTGTTAGGGTGTTGCCCAGGGTGGGGTGTTCTGCAAGGTCCTTAGGCAGTGGCGCAGTAATCCAAGGCCAACTCTTGGCCGAACTCCCGGAGTCTTCTTCCTCCATAGCGACCCAGTGCTTCGCCTCTGCGTGACAGTGCCAGTCCACCAGCCTAGTTAGGTGGACTGCTCTGTAATAAGCCGTAATGTCCAGCAGGCCAACCCCACCCCTACTTTTCGCCAGGTAAAGAAGTTGAAGTCTAACTCGTGGTTTGCGGTGGGACCAGACAAAGGCCTGGAACATGGAGTCAATTCGTTTGAAAAACGCTGGAGGTAATCGGATGGGGAGCGCCTGTAGCAGGTATAAAACCCTTGGCAGTAAAGTCATCTTAAGGGCACTACATCTGCCGAACCACGTCAGCGTCAGGGAGTGCCAGTGTAAGAGGTCAGTTTTGAGACGTAAGAGTAGTGGGGCAAAATTAGCCGAGTACAATTCAGCAGGATCTGAGGTGATGTCAACTCCTAGGTATCGTATAAGCTTGGTTGCCCATCTCAGTGGAAAGGTCGAGCGTAAACGTTGGACAATTCCTTTTTCTACCGTTATGTTAAGGATGGAGGATTTGGTTAGATTAATCTGGAACGAGGAGAGAGTGCCATATTCTTGAAGGGATCGTAGCAGGTTAGGGAGAGAAGTAAGTGGTTCTGTTAAAAAGAAGATAAGGTCGTCCCCAAAAGCGGCCACCTTGTGGGATCCCGAGGGTTTCGGGTATCCCACAATGTCTGAGTTCGCCCTTATCGTGCACAAAAGAGGTTCTAGGGACAAGATAAAGATCAGGGGGGAAAGGGGGCATCCCTGACGTGTGCCATTTCTGATGTCAAAAAAGGCCGATCTCGTCTCGTTTACCTTAACCGATGCAGTGGGGTGAGTATACAAGGAAAGTATCCACTGTAACATGGATGAACGAAGGCTTATGTGCTCCAAAGTTGCCCGAATAAAGGACCAGTCGATGCAATCAAAGGCCTTCTCCGCGTCGGTTGACAGCAGGAGAAGAGCCCGTTTGGTAGTCTTTGCCGCATGTATTAGATTAATAACTCTGATGGTGTTGTCCCTTGGTTCTCGTAGCGGCACAAAACCTGCCTAGTCTCTGTGAATCAGACTCGGTACATGGGGGAGCAATCTATTGGCTAGGATCTTGGCAAAAAGTTTAAGGTCCGAATTCAGAAGTGCAATTGGGCGATAGCTCCCACAAAGTAGCGGATCTTTACCCTCTTTCTGAATGAGGGAGATATAGGCCCTTAGGGTGTCTATTGGGAATAAGTTCCCCTCCGTAAGGGTGTTAAGAGCAGAAACCAAAGGTTTTGACAGTATGTCAAAAAAAGTTTTGTAGTACACTGGTGTTAGACCGTCAGGGCCAGGGGCCTTTTTGGGTTTCGAAGAGGCCAGTGCCACTCCCAGTTCTTCAACAGTCAAGGGTTCCTCCAACTCCTCCCTTACATCATCTGATAGTGATGGCATGCCTGAGGCAGCGACGTAAGATTGGGGGGTATGCCTGCCCTCCAACGGGGAGTCCATAGATTGCGGTCTGTCCAAATTATAGAGGCCTGTATAGAAGGAGCGGAACTCCTCCGCCATGTCCAAAGAGGTATTTAGCTTCTGTCCCGTAGATGACTGTATGTGAGGGATATATGTTTTCGTGCGAGGGCCCTGCAGGGCTCTGGCCAGAAGTGACCCGGGTTTGTTTGAGAACTCAAACATAGTACGACGTGCCCATGCTAGTTTCTGTTTGGTCTTATGAAATAAAAGTGTACAAAGTTCCTCATGGGCCTTCTGTAGATCCCGGAAGGTTGCGCGGGCAAGACTAGCCTTATGTATACTCTCTAGATTGCGAATTAATGCAAGGAGTTCCTCCGTGCGTTTCAGTCTATCCCGCTTGAGACGGGCTCCTATTTTGATCAACGCACCTCTCACAACCGTCTTGTGGGCTTCGCAGACCACAAGGGGGTTGGGAACTGACCCCTCATAGACAGAAAAGTACTCCCGCAGTGCGTTCAGTATCTCTGAACGGGTTTCCTCCGATTGAAGCAGTGCTTCATTCAGTCGCCAGGATGGGGGAGACCGAGTCATAGGCCCCAACTGGAGGGTCAGGTGGACTGGCGCATGATCGGAGAAAGATATGACATCTATGGACGTAGAAACCACTTTGTTAAGATCTTTATGTGACAACAGCAGATAGTCTAACAGCGAGTAGGTATGGTGCACCTGAGAGTAAAATGTATAGTCTCTATCTTGGTTGTGGAGCAACCGCCAAGGGTCAACTAGGTGTAGGGTATGAAGGTCCGCCTTGAGACGCCTCAGGCGAGAGTAGGACAGGTGTGAGGCTCCACGTGAGACGTCTAAGGTCGGATCCATGGCGAAATTAAGGTCTCCGCCAAAGATAAGCATCCCCTCTGAGAACTCCAAGAGCTCAGAGAGGAGCTTGCGCAAAAACTGAGGGTGGTTCACATTGGGGAAGTAGACATTTGCAAAGGTGACCCGCACATCGGACACCCTTCCCCTTAGGAGAAGAAAGCGACCCTGCTCGTCAGCCCGCTGTGCCTCAAACACCCATGGAACCGACCTGGCCAAAATGATGCTGACCCCCTTCGATTTGGAGATCGGAGAGACACTATGGTATGCTACAGGAAAGGCCCCGTTAGTCAGCCTAGGTATAGAATCTGCACGGAAGTGCGTTTCTGCAGAAAGGCGACATGTGTTTTGCCCCTGCGCAGGTCAGCTAGAAGCTGCGAGCGCTTCTCCGGTATATTAAGGCCACGCACGTTTAGAGAGGTGATCTTAAGGTGACCCATTGTATCTTCTGGCAGGGAAATGGATGTCAGTATGCGTGTGAGAGAATCCCAAAAACAGAACCCCCTCCAGGCAGAGGTCAAGGATAGGAGAAAATAGACCAGAGGGGAGAGAATAGTGAGGTGGAAAAGGAGGGGGGGAAGAGGGCTGGGGTAAGGGGAGTGAACGGTTTCTGTCGTAGACTAACTATGGGCCCCTGTTGCACACTTAAAGTGTGCACACAGGGGTCCGCCCTAATGTGGGGGTGGAAAGTGCGTTGAGATCTACTCTAAAATAAGTAGGGTTTAGGCAGTAATCTGAATAAACAATATAGGTGGAGATGTGGGGGAATAGCGCCTCTGAGAATCATAGTGTTTCTAATATGAGAACCAACACAGCTAAACATAACCTTTGGTGATTGATACCTGCAGCGAAGCTGCCGAGTACCCTCCGCCGTGACCATTCGGTGATGGTGTCCCCAGGAGGCTCATGGACGTCAGAACGAACCCCATTACCAGTGCAATTGATATATATTACCGGCAGGATCCATGCTGACGCTTCATGGTAAGGCCCGCAACACCAGGACCAAGGGTCTTTTACCTTCGCACCGGGAAGTACCGAAGCGAGTCATGAAGGGTGAGGTCAATACCAACAGTGCAAATAAAAAACAGTAGAATAATAAAATAATGAAGTAAAACGTTATAAAATAGCACAATAAAACATAACAAACAAAGCATGTCACCTACGATTGCCATAGCCCTGGGATTGTTACACGCTATGGCACTACGCCTCCCTCCCCTTCCTAATGCGTATCTACTTGCATATCCATCAGGAAAAAACTAAGGGGAGTAGAGGATCTTGGAGGTACCCCGGGTGGCTAGCAAAGTACCCATTAAATAGGGAAAACAGAAAAACAGACCGGGCCCTCAGGACTCTTATCTGAGATTGGGGAGCCAACATGTCCAGGAGATAATGAAATTTAGCAGAAGCATCTTGAGGTGCCGGGGCTTAAGGCCCATTTGCTGATCTCCCCACTGCATCCGCCACTCCCACCAGCCACCAATAGTGAATCTGTATGGGAGAAGCGGCATGCAAGACAAGGCTATTAAGAATCTGAATTGACCCAGCACCTCACTGAGCAGGCCAGCAAATGTCAGTTGACATCCCGTAGTTCCCAAGTGGGATTCAAAGGCACATCCAGGGGTCAGGAAACCGTAGAGTGTACTATGTAGGGTAGTCAACTCGGACCCAGGAAGTCGCCCATCAGAGCGGTTTCACAGACCTCTTGTAGGGGAAGATCCAATGTTCTTAGAATACCCAGGGAGGTAATGCAGTGTGAGCGTTCACCATGTCTTACCATTCCTTGGGATAAGATGAGAAGTTAAGCTTCGGAGGACCTCGGGTGAGGTCTAACAGTCTCACGACTAGTGGCGCGTGAGCGTGGTCTACGGACACGTTGCCGCCTGGGCAGAGGTGGGCCCAGGGCCTCCAGGGACAACAGGTAGTCAAACCAGTTGGGGACACTCACAGCAGGCTTGGCTAGGAAGCTGAACAAGTCTGAGAGTTGGTCTGGTGAGCGTAAGTAGAATTCTGCTCCTCGCCTCCGCACAATTAGATGGAAGGGGTGACCCCAGCGATACGTCGCCTCCGCCGCACGGATTACCTCCAACAGTGGTCTCAGAAGGCCCCGCATTGCTCTTGTTTGCCTGGAGATGTCCAGATAAATCCGGATCAATGCACCGTCAAAGTCGATTGGGCCGCGTTCCCAAGCCAAGCGCAGGATTTCCTCTTTTATAGTGAAGAAATGTACCCTACACAGGACATCTCGTGGGAGGTCTATGGCATCAGGATCCTGGGATGCTGCGGGGGGTGCCCTGGGTCCTGGAATGCGGTGGACCCTGTCCAGCTCCAGCTTCGCAGCCGGCGGTTTTCCGAGAACCTGATTCAGGATAGCCACCACCGTTGTGCGTAGGTCTGAACCCATGGTGGCTTCAGGGATGGCGCGGAGGCGCAAATTGTTGCGTCTGCTCCTGTTCTCACCGTCGTCTAGCTTTAATTGTATATCCACAAGATGGCGGCGAAAGCCACGCTGCTCCTGTTCCATGGCGGCAATGCGGGCATCAGAGGTGGATGTAGAGGACTCCAACACAGTGACCCTCTCTTCTACTGTGTCCACCTGTTGGCGCAAGTCGTGTAATTCCCTGGAGAGTGCATTAACTATGGATGCCGCCATTTCCTGCAGATCTTGCCTTGTGGGCAGACCGGACACAATGTCTCTGAGAGAGCCCTCCACATTACTGCCTGTCTCCCTTGTATGGCCGCAGCTAGGTTGAGTGTCTGTAATTGGGATCACAGGGGATAATATAGGGGAAGCTGACCTGTCATCTGGAGCTGCTCGGTCTCCTCCAGCATTAGGTCCCGGCTGAGTGCTTTTCTTAGATGAGGCGGCGGCGCTCGTCGGAGGCACTCGAGGCGGCGCCATCTTGGCCAAGGCTGCGGGGGAAGAAACAGCGTGTTGCCTGAGGAAATAGTGGGTGATTTCCGAACCCTTCTGTGCCCCCAAGTCCAGCGGGTGTTTGCGGTCCCCTGGCATGAATTCCGGCTCTCACTGACAAGGTTTACTGTTCGTTCTCAGGGCTTCCCCACACAGAGCTCCGAGGTGTGCGTCCTCACTCTGCCATCGCTCGGCCACGCCCCCTGTTAGTGTTTTTTCTTTCTGTTTTCCCCTGGTGAACTGACAAGTAACACACACCTCCTGTATTATACAGACACCACTCTGGGTGTACAGGGGCAAATTTGAACATAAGCATTGTCAGTCTGGGATGAGGGAAGGGTTAGATGTACTAGAAGATTTAAATACAGTAACAAATTGAAGCCAAAATCCAGTTCACTTTTTATAATCAGGTAAAGCATTGTTTTTTTTTTCTTTGGGATAAAGTTTTTACATAAATAAATAAATGCTGATCATTTTAGGCACCCCTGCCAGTGTTAAATGGTCTGCCTTATCCTTGTAACTGCAAGAGAGCTTTTCTGTTGAAAGACAACAGACTTACCTGTTGGATTACAAGATGATAATAGAAGAAAAAGCTTAAAAATGAAACAAATGCAGCCATCACATCTAAGAATTGGTAAGCTGCAGTATAATAAATGTTTGCTTTTGGGTTTAATACTACTTTAAATGTTTTATTTTCCCTATGATCGTTAAGACTTTATGCGAGTTCTCTGATTACCTCCCACAACATATTGGTAAGTTAAAGTGGAACAGCAATGTCAGGGGTGTGCAGCTGTCACGTACCTTGCGGCTGAGTTTGACGTGCAGAGGGATGGCTCTCATACAGCCCCGGACCGGAGACCACTGATGTTGGTCGTGAAAGCGCGGTGAGGTATGAGTGCCTGTGTATTCTTCCACTGGATGAAGTGATGCATAGAAGGTGCGTCACCAGGAACAGTAGATGACAGCGGGAACAGCAGATCCTGGGCTGGTAGACAGCAGGCAGCGTTAGACAGTGGCTGGTACCACGTACAGGAAGACTGGTGACTCAGTAAAAGAAGCTCCAGGAGGAGCTAGGCAGGTACAGTCAGGGTAGACGAACAACTGGAAGTAAGGCCAGGCAAGCCAGGTCAGCAACGGGGGGTCAGATGCAAGCATAGACGGCAGAGGTTGGCAACACAAGATCAGGAAGATAAGCAGAAAGAGCAAAGTCCAGAGACAAGCCAAAGTCAGGGCAAGTAGCATTCAAGCGAAGTCAGGAACAAGCCAGGTTAAACACAGAAGTCAGCAGAATCAGATACAGGAACATGGGCTCAGCACTAGATCGGATCGCAATGGGCTGCCTCTCGGCGCTGCTATTTTTTCCACAGTTTCTTTACGGTTTGGCATCCATCCTCTGTGGCTATTGGACTGCCACTGATGTAACTCCTTCACATTTGTACTGAAGTTACATCATCCCAGCACCAGGCTCCATTGTTGCCATCTTACAGATACTGGGAATGGCCTGGGAATATAAACATTAGTGTGTCTTGAAGCAGTGTACATTAGATAAAATCTGCTAGGAGCAAGGACAAAGGTTTTTTTTTACTTGGCAGAAGAGACATGCAAAATCTTTTTCGACAAAAAAAATCTACCTCCTAACAATTTTTATCTGTAATAGAAAAACAAGAGTGCTTGTATGTCAGTTGTAAAGATTGTAGTTTGTAAGCTGCTTCATTTTATGTACTCTGTAAAACATTGTGTAAAATGATGGTGCTACATAATTATTGGAAATATATACTAAACAGAAAGCTAAAGTAAAGTTTATATTTAACAAGGGTTTAGTGGAAAAAAAAGATGTTCTAAGGTCATGCTTTGGAGTTTAGAAGATCATAAAAAAGACACATCTTCACAAGCTTTTATTCCTTTAGGGTAGGTGGATTATGTGTAAATGATTTTGTATTTTAGCCAGCTTCAAGCACATTTTGGGACTTGCAAGCTGAATCATGGCATATGATGTCATCAGCAGCTGCTATTACTGCAAACCCCAAGACCACAATGGCTTCCTAAATTAGCTTTAATGGCTTTGCAGGCCCACTTATCTTGCTAAGATTCATATTTATAGAAGCTCCTTATAATCCTCAAACCACAGAAGCCACAAACATTGTACGGCTGATGTGTCAGCTTCCTGTTTGTTTATGGTATCCTAACATCAATTTAACAGATGCTCTTCTGCAAGTCTTTGTGAGTCATGAGTTCCCTGTTTGCTGAGCCACAGCAAGGGGATTACTAGAAGATTTGTGCCGTTCATGTTGACACAGTGTCTACTGTAATACCCTAACTGGTACAGTTATACAATAGAGCTTAATAAAGAATGTAGCAGGAGTGAGTCACAATGTTGGGAGAAGCAGACATGGAATTTTTTTTTTCAAAGCTGCTCCATCCAAGACTGAAGTTTTTGTATTCTGTGGTCAGATTGCAGCATTCATTAACAAACAAATGGCCCCTGCCCCATCTATAACTAGCCTTGACAGCAAGGAGCACATGGAAGGGCAACACATACAAGACAAAACCTGAGAAAATTCCTAGCTCAATTTACCAACCAGTCTGCTGACCAACCAAATTAACCTGTCTAACAGTATGCTTTAAAAACTGGGTTTTAGTTAGCACACATTTGCAAACGCATGCATAAGCTGCAACTTCACAGCACCCCTTATTACCTGCAGTCCTAACTTTAGCATGCACTACCTATTAAAACCACAGAACATAGAAAGTTTTAATAGGTAGTACAAAGAATGTTTTAATAAATAATGCATACTGCAATCTGACTGCTGTAGCTTATGTAATGTAGCACCACAGAAAACAAAAACTTCCGGGTACTCTGATACGCAAGTGATGTTTTCTGTTTAAGAGTTAAAGAGCAATGGCTGGATACAAAGATAACAAATTATTTGTTGTTGGACAGGGATACAATCACAGTATTGTGGGCAGGGCCAGGAGGTTAGTAACCAAGTTGGAAGAATGGCACCCCAAGTCCAAATAAAGGCAGTTATTTATTTTTGAGTTGCATGTTAAACAGATAACAAGTTGAGCAATAATTGACAATCACTAGCACTGGCTGAAGCAACTGCAGTACGCTTGAAGTAACAGTACCAGACACTGTTGTAGAAAACAACAAAGTAATACTCTTAGTACAGGTTCAGTAATCCTGATAGTAGAAGGCACAGCAATGCTAGTACATCAGTAGATTCTCAGATTTAAAGGTAACACACTGGCATAGCCTATATTACCAAAGCAACTTCTGCAAGAGGGGTGGCTGACAGGAGCAAGCAACACTTGGAAGAAATATGCAGGTCCTATGAAGTAGTACCAGTACAGAGGATGATAGAGCAGATAGCAGTGTTCCTAATCTTGAGCAGGAAACTATCCCTATGGTGAATACACTGTCCCTAGCAAGTGTGGTACCTTTCCCTACTCTAGCCACTCAAAACTGTGCACCATATGCACCACATACTATTTATTAGCATTGTCCACACTAAATATGGCCACCAAAATTACCCAGTGCTGCATTGTCCAATTGGACCACTGCTCCAGTGGTGATGGTGACACCTACAGAGTGTGCAAAGGAACAATATTTCTCTCATCCTCCACTCTATTTGTACAGCGGCATAGCCACACAATGCCACCTACAGAATGGAAGATAGACTGCACCTTCCTACAAGCTACCGCCGTTACCAACAGAACACATACAGACTAGCGATGGAAAGACATGATGGTCTAAACAAGTACATGTACAGTATATAATGTGAGGCGGCCTGTGTGACCAAGATAGTTGTAGGTTGGTCTTCCCCCTTATGCCGTGTACACAGGAGCTGACTTTCGACAGACTGAACTCCGAAGGACTTTTTGACGGACTTTTGACGGAGTTCCGACTACCCTACACACGATCATACCAAAGTCCGACGGATTCGAACGTGATGATGTACGACCAGACTAGAATAAAGAAGTTCATAGCCAGTAGCCAATAGCTGCCCTTGCGTCCCTTTTTGTCCGTCGGACTAGCATACAGACAAACTGATTTTTTGACCGGACCCGAGTCCATCGGAAAGATTTGAAACATGTTCTATTTCTAAAGTCCATCTGATTTTTCAACAGCAAAGGTCCGATGAAGCCCACACACGATCGAATTGTCCGGCGGATTCGTTCCGTCGGACCTTTGCTGTCGAAAAGTCCGCTCGTGTGTACATGGCATTATACTTCCTAAAACTCCCTATTGGATTATCAAACTGGGTGTCCTGAAAAAAGCTGGTAGAGAATTGCAGGATGGAAAAGGACAACCCTTGACATTATCAGCACATTTACAGATTTGTTTATTAATGTGCTCAGGATTCAAGACTTCACATGGCGGTAGAAAAGTTAAGCCAAGGTAACCCTAATTGTACCCAATTCAGACTGCTGCTTCACTGTGGTCTAGAAAAAGAAAGGTTTGCTGTAATTGCAGTTTGAATATTCTAAAGAATAAAGACATGTACTAACTGCTCTTACATTTTAAAAGGTACACAATGTACGTGTTCTTTTATTGTGAGCATTTTTATACTTGCATCTGCATTGCAATTTTGTTTTTCCAGTAAAGGTCAGAAAACACGTAAGGTCTATTTTCCTCTTGATTTATATTTCTCTTTCTAACTCTCCCTACTAGGTGCTGTGTATTTTTCCTGATAACAGAGATAAGCGTGAGATGGAAAAATGAGAAAGGAGCAGTGACATTCCTGGGGTGCTTTAATAGGCAGAAATACAGTGAGACAAAATAATGTTTTGTTCTCCAAAAATAATCCATACACTACTTAATGGTCCTGTAATCTGTCTTTTATTAAATTGTTTCTTACTGTGTTTTCTGCCTCCTTGTGGTTTCTGTGAGCTCTTGATCCTCTCCTTTTTCGTCTCACTTTAGTTTATTCGGAATGAGCAGTGCATGTTAGTTACAGTCATGAGCACTGCTCTATTCACACTACAAATCCCATAGACCCTAGTCCATCTCAGGAGTGAGCAAGAGATGGTGGCTATGTTCCTACATACAGTGGGACCATGGAAAACAGGATCACAGCAGAAAAAAAAAGATGTTTGGAGATTTGGAGGAGACTAAAAACAACAAAGTTTGCTTTTGAGTTAAGAATACAAACATGAAAAAAAAAAAAAATATTTAAAACAGTGTCACTCCAAAATTGGGACTGTTGGCAGTTATAGATGCCTTTTAGAGTGCTGATTTGAACTTTTTTTTCAGCAAATATATATAACTACATGTATTTGTTTGACTGTTCCTCTAATAAAAGGGAGAGTAAATTAAGTCTTCTCTGTGACGTATCACCTTCAGCTACTTATTTTAAGCTTGTTTTTATATTTTTTAAAAACCAAAGAAGCCCACATTTTTCTGATGTTAATGTAATGTATTTAGCAACATGTGACCTTAATAATCTTCCATTTTACTTTGCCTTGGGTTGTATGTGATTATAATTGTGATGTACAGTAGCAGTAGTAGTAGTAGCCATTTAGGAATTACAAATGCACAAATATGAAACAATTACATTCAAGCCGCAGGTGATGCTTGCTTAATTTCATCATAGTAAGGAGTTTGAAGCAGGATGATTCCCAGCAGTGTGATAGTGGATGCAAACATTGTGTTTCTCTCTGCTGTCAATGGCTCTTTAACAGCTGTGTGGAGTTAATGATGTTTAAAAACCACTTCATTAGATGTAGTTGCTTGGCTTAGGATGCAAATCGGTTAACCGGTACAGCTCATCATCCAGCATGTGTTATAAGTGCAGCTGCAGGGTCCTGTCACAGACACAGAAATCAACATTTTCTGGAGGGATTTGTGACGGAGTCACAGTAAATCCTTGGAGGTTGTGATGTCCTACTTGGGAACATCTCAATGTGAAAATATGGCAGCGGAACAGCTCTAGAGGATGGCTTGTCTTATATAAAATTATTGTTATATAATTAAAAATGTCTCCTGAGAAGTGTACAACTTTTTAAATGTGTTATACCTTAGCAGACACTTTTCATGTTGCCACTGTACATATAGGTTAAAGAAACGTGAAGAAGATTGTATTTTTATACCTTTATGGGTGGTCGTTGCTCAAGAAGCTCTGCGTTGTGGTTTGGGGAATGTAGTGTTTACTAAAGAAAGATTCTCTTGTTTTTTGTCACTTATTACAAGCGGCTTGTCACCAACCTGGACGATTTAAACATAGGATGAAAAATGTAAATGCAGAGATTGATTTACTAAACCAGTAGAGCATGTTTACTTTGCAAAGTAAGTTTTCACTTAGCTTAGTGATGGGGTGAAAATTCTTTTTACAAAAAGTGCACAATCATGTGCAAGGCAAACATAAAACAAAAATGTTTGCATGATTAAAGGTAGTAGAGCTTTATCTCATTCACTAAGCTAAGGGAAAACCTCTTGCAATTGAAGTGCCTATACTGCTTTAGTAAATCAATGCCAGACTTATAGTTAGCTGACATTCTCTGCAACATTGTTTTGTAAAAGTTGAGCTGCCCTCTCTAATCTTCCATCTGTTTCACTGTGACTGCCCATCACACTGGAGAATTTAACTACTTCTTGCCCGCGCTATTGCCGAACAACAGCTACAGCACAGGCTTAGTTTGCCAGGAGGGCATACATGGATGTCCCCCTGTAATCGCACTGCCCGCACACACCCTGTGGCACACAGACGGCATGCTGTGTGATCGCTGATTCCTTCGGACTCAGCTAATCATAGATCGAAGTAAAGGGCCAATCACAGAGGCCCTTCATCATGTGATCAGCTGTCAGCCAATGACAGCTGACCACAGGATGTAAACACAAGCCAGCTATCAGCTTTTCTTTCCTCACATTGACAGCGTGAGGAGAGAAGAAGAAATCAATAATTTATGTTAAAGAGACAGTGTCCTAATTATCAGTGCAGTTCCACCAGTGCTGCAAATTATTGCCCACCAGTGCTGCGAATCAGTGCCACCTATCAGTGCCCATCAGTACTGCCAATCAGTGCCTCCTGATTAGTGTCACCTATCAGTGCTGCCTATAACTGCCACCTACCAGTGCCAATCAGTGCCTATCAGTGTTGCCTATCAGCGCTGTCATCAGTGCCACCTATCAGTGTAGCCTCATCAGTGCCTCTTCACCAGTGTCCCCTCATCAGTGCCCATCAGTTCCACCTATCAGTGCCGCCTCATCAGTGCCCATCAGTGCAGCCTATCAGTGCCGCCTCATCAGTGCCCATCAGTGCAGCCTATCAGTGCCGCCTCATCAGTGCCCATCAGTGCAGCCTATCAGTGCCGCCTCATCAGTGCACATCAGTGAAGGAGAAAAAATATCTGTTTGCGAAATGTGATAACAAACTATGAGCATTTTTTTTTTTTAATTGTTTTTTAAATGTTCAAAGTCTCTTTTCATTTGTTTAGCAAAAAATAAATAAAGCTCAAATTGAAATATGCTTAAAATGTCATATGGGCACAGTGTTGCATGGCTGTGCAATTGTCATTCAAAGTGTGACAGCGCTGAAAGCTGAAAATTGGCCTGGGCAGCAAGGGGGTAAAAGTGCCCAGTAGGCAAGTGGTTAATGGAAGGTATAAGATGGAGTGGAGTCAATCTCAACTTTTACAGCAAAGGTTGAACTTTGCATATAGTACGTTCAGTAACCTGTGTTACTGGATCTACAAATCATATCGACTTGTAATTTTTGCTGGCCGTAACCTTCACTTACTGTATGTATTACTTATCATACACCGAGTTTGAATTACCTAGGCTTGTGATTCAAGTAACTCTGACTCAAAAATGAATCTCCTAATAACATAGTTTCCTGCAAAGCAGAAACTAGATACCTCTCCCGCTGCCTTGTGCAGGAAAGCTTCCATTAAGAGCAAAACATTTCTTGTTTATTGAAAAGGAATTGCCACCTAAAGTTTTTCCAAAAATATACACTTACAGGGAAGTCAATGAAGCATATTCTATGTAGTGCTTAGTGGTATCTACCATCAAGACCCCTATGTCACTTCAGGACACAGTATTGATGCAGGAGACAGCTGGAAGAACTACAGTGTAAAGTGGAGAAAACAGCAGATAGACACCCCTGAAGATGTCAGTTACTGAAAAACTTCAGGTGATGACTCCTCTTTACTGGAGTGGTATTCAGCAGTGCGGGCAGTGGGAGGGGTATTTATTTATTTTATGCTGGTAACTCTATTGAAATAATTTCATATAGAAATGAGTTTTGTTTTATTTTTATTTTCTTGTAGGTATTGTGGCTGTCCTGTTTTGCGGAGTCACCCAAGCACATTACACCTATAACAACCTTTCTGAAGAGTCCAAGATGAGAACTAAACAGGTAGGACTATAACAATTATTACTGATATACTAGACTAGAAACTATTTAATAAACTGTTTTCATAAAAAAATGCTACCTGTATCTGGTAGAAGATAGCTAGGATGATATATATGCTGCTTTTTACAACACCTACAATTTTCCTCTTCTAGCTTTTGTTTTATATATCAGCCCTAGAGCAAACCTTCACCTTAATCTCTCCCTCAACAACAACATATTAGGCACATATCAGCCACTGGAAGAAACATATTACCAGGTACTTCCAGGTATGGAGAAGCATGCAACAAACACTGATGCTTTAATTGTCCCAGAGCTGTCACACGTTGGTAGGGAGAGCCTGATGTCTGGAGTTATTATGAGCTCACACAGGGGTTTGCTTTGCCCCACATGGGCAAAGCCCAGGTTTACACTAAATACCACTATCCAAAGTTTTTATAAATACCACTTGAAAAATATGTAGAGTATATAATGTGTGTATGTACACAGTCTGTTGGAACATCATTTTTGTAATAAACAGTAAATAAAAAATAATACCTCTGCACTGCCTCTGTGTAGAACAAATCCACAGTGTATGAACAAATGTGTATAATAGGAAACAAACTATATATCTTTGCCAAATGTGGTTACTGCAAACATCGCACTGTGTTCCCACCAGTAACAAAATAATAAATATGAATAAGTCTTGCGCATACCAGAAAAAATAAACTGATACTGTAAAACAAATAACCTCAAATGACCCGTGATAAAAATATATCAAATCATCAAATGAAATCAATTCACACTATGTATTAGAATACATAGTATATAGTGTGAATAGTCCATATCGAATGATAAATAAGGTGTCTAGTTTTCTTACTTCAGTGCAAGCAGTTTCAGTGTGACAACATTTAAACAAGTGGTGTGCTTCCACCTAATCATGACACCTCGGTGCTCCCAGTATTCTCACCTCAATGAGTAATCAAATACAGATTTGATTACATATATAAATCCTCCTCCATCGATGTTCACCCACTTGTGGTCCTTTTCAGTTGATTTGGATATCCTCTGCTGTTGGTCCCTTTAAGACTCCCTCACATGCGCTCATCCATATGTTAGGGTAAAAACAAAGTGACCTCCCATAGTATAATATTGTCAGTAAAAATTGTTTTATTAAAGGAATAATTCTTGCATCAGAAAAGCAGTAAAAATGCCTTTGGTATCATATACTCAGCATAAAAAAAGATCTCCAACACATCATTTCCTGTCCGGGATGCCCTATTCATTACATCATGTCCACGTGACTTAATCGGGGGACATCTGATGAAGTCACGTGGGCATGATGTAACATATAGGGAATCCCAGACTGGAAGGGATGTGTTGGAGATATTTTTATGCTGAGTATATATCAGAAGAATTGTGGAGAAGGAAACGGTACCCGGTAGTAAATTGTGGAGAAGGAAACGGTACCCGGTAGTAAGAGAGAACTCCAGCCAGTAGTACTAGAACTTATCATGTGTGCCTCTGTCCGAGGCAATGAGGCTTTCTATTCATTCAGTGTCATTAACTTTCCTCACCCACAGGGTTATGATGCTTGAGACTGTTTCCAGGTTGACAGAGAACAACTCTTAGCTGTGGTATTTAAATGGGGAAGCATGGATCTTTTGTACATAGTTTTAGTCATTGTGGTGTAGTAAGTAGAAGGCCAGGTCATGGGGAAGCCGGAAGTCAGTAAATTTTTGTGAGCTATCTCTTACCTTGGTCCAAAGGGGGGAGAACTGGGCAAGCCCAGAATATGTGCAGGATAGAGTCAGGAGCTGTATGACATCTCAATCAAATGTCAGGGGATGAGAGAAACATTGCATGCAACACAGTGGGCGTATTGTACCATTGGGTAAGCAATTTGTAGTCAGATTCCTGATATTTTGTGCACATGGATACTTTTTGCCCATAGTAAAGAATCCTGTCCCTTTGCTCTGGGGTCAGAAGTTGAGGATCTGATTCCCACCTTGGAAGGTAGGTGGGGACAAATGTATCCAGAGGAGTGTTAGGTAAATTATACATAATTGAGACTGTGTGCCGTAATGGACTTTGTTGTTTACATTAAGCCACACCAATTTTATCAAATTGTATTTTCTGAATAATTACAGGTTAAACCGTAAATTGTGTCCACCCAAATAAGTTCTTCTGTTGAAATACCTACTTTGTTATATTAATATACGCTTTTATTAACGTATCTATATAGATGACCCTGGTCCAGTTTTTAAACATGTCTTCATCTTCCATTTTTGGACATATTTATGAGCACTTGCTTATGTGATCCTGTACACAGCTGCAGATTTTGAAACTACAAATATAAATCTGAAACTTTGCAATGTAATTGTAATGCAAATAGATAAATCATTTATTTTGTTAGTGTTTCCTTTAGCATTGAACAGGAGGAAATAGGCTTTACTTTGTATCTTCATAAAAAAGGCTCTCTCCCCACACATACCATCCATACCAGGTAGGAAAAAAAGGTATTTTCTAGTAATGTTTACTCGTATTGCTGTCACAGTGCTGTATTCTTGTTTCTGGGAAAATTAAAGGTCGGAAACATCAGTTGCATTGTGTTTGGACATAGCAGAATTGATGGAGCAGTTAACCTATGTCCCTTTAATTTTTCTTGTATTAAAGCATCTTGCAGAGCTGCAGCATGAGTTTCTGCATATATATTAAAAGACAAAGGCAAACTATATATAGAAAGTATTGAAAAATAAGATATACCTACCACTGTTTATTACAGTCAAGGTTATACCTTTCCTTAGTGACAGGTTAGATTGGTAACCTCCATTTATTATTTTTGTGCATAGAGAAATATCTGTTTCCTTTAGCATTGAACATAGGAAAATGGGCTTTACTTTGTTTCTTTATATATAAAAAAAAATGTCTAGTAATGTTTACTCATATTGCTGCCAAAGTGCTGTATTGTTGTTTCTAGGAACATTGAAGGTTGGAAACTTAAGTTGCATTGTGTTTGGACATAGCAGAATTGATGGAGCAGTTAACCTATATCCCTTTATTTTTCTTGTATTGATGCATCTTGCAGTGCTACATCATGCGTTTGTGCATATATATTAAAAGACAAATGCAAACTACTTATAGTAAGTGTTATAAAACAAGATATACCAACCACTGTTTCTTATAGTGTTTCTTTCCTTATTGACAGCTTAGATAGGCAACCTCTATTTGTAATTTTTTTGCATAGAGAAATATCTGTGCAGGCCCTGTGTCTGGGGACCTATAAATACATGTTATAATAGCCTCATACAGGTGCTGATATTTTTAGGCTGTAACTTGCAGTAATCAGAAGTAATTTTGCCTTGGTATGACTTTAGTATCACTTTAAAGCGGTTGTATACCCGCACTGAAAATTTAAAAAACAAAAAAAACTATAAGGCAAAGGCATAATGAGCTAGTATACACCGCATACTAGCTCATTATGAAATACTCACCTTAGAACGAGGCCTCGGCATCTGATCCCAGTCCATGCCGAGGAAGCTGACATGCTCCCTCAGGTTTCTTACGGGTTCGCGGCTCCGACGCTGTGAGTGGCCGGAGCCACAATGACGTCACTCCCGCGCATGCATGGGGCAGCGTCTGCCGGACCTTCAGTTGTGCCTTCACAGCACATGCGCCGCTGACGTCAACAGCTGCATGCAAAGTGAATATCTCCTAAACCGTATAGGTTTAGGAGATATTAATTTTACCTACAGGTAAGCCTTTTTTATAGAACAAAAATAAAAATGACATATATAATGCAGTTTGTCACTAGCATTAACAAAACAATCTTTATTTTTTAGAGTCCCCCTGTAACTTTTTTACCTGTTTTTCCTGATGCTATTTTTCAAATTCCTTTAACAGACTAAGCTGTGCAGCAAAAGTAGCAGTTGGGAGGTTGGGAGAAATCATTTAACACTGACACGAGTCAGTGCTTACACTGGTCAGGTATTACCGGCATTTATTTGTGTAAAACTTTTTATCCCAAAAGGAAAAAAAAACTTTTTTGAACTGCTCAAATATGTTACCTGGAGTTAGGTTTTATTTGTTATTTGCTTATGTAAAGCCTCTCCAGACAATGCTGTCCAAGGGTGAATCCATTACCCTTCCATAGATTGAAGAGCCACACTAGGACAGGAAGTATGTTACTGGCCTGATCATCAGGTGAAAATAAAAGGAAAAAAACAAGAAAAAGAATGCAGCTATCAAATATAGGGATTGGTAACCTTCATTATATGAAATTATAGTTTTTGGATTTAATACTGCTTTGAAGGAGAAGTTTGGGGTTTCTAAAGAAAAACAAAACATATATACTCACCTTTATGCTGCAGCATTTCATCGATGTGGCAGCTGTCCCACGTTGGCTCTAAGACTGGGAATTGAGTGATCACATGGCCGCTGATCACTCAGTTTTCAGTCTGCTCTGAGGGGAGAGCAGTGACTGTCAATCACTGCTCTCCGCCCTGTCCCTCCAGCACTTACTGGAAAGAATGGGTGCAGTTGCAGTTCACACTGAGAGCTGAAGCCAGCTGCGAATCAGGCAGCTGTGTGGATCCAAATAATATAGTCAGGATCCTTCCAGAGTCTAGGGCAGCTCTGTCACATCAACAAACAGTGGGCTATAGCCCACTGTCAGCTTATTCTGGGTCACGGGAGAGAATAAGTAAGTGCACTTCTGTGACCCACAAGAGAATCTGACTTTGAATCAGTAAAATCACTGTGAAGCTGTTAAAACGTGTAGGTTCTGTGTTGAGATACTGTAGCAACAACTAAAAAAAAAAATCACTAACTAAATAACTATATAAATAGATTTAGTAACAACCAATAGTAAACAAAGATATATACAAATGTCAAGACATGCACAAGACACACATGAACAGTTCAAACAGGTATGTCCTGTACTTTTATTCAGCAAGGCAGCAAACATAGTTTCCATGCAGGAGGGTTTTGTACAGCATGGCCATAGCATAAAACAACCAAACAAACTAATCTCAGCAACTATGAATCACTAACTAAATGCCTGACTAACAGGGTGCCCCTAATGGGGTCCCTAAAACAAACAGGCATCTTTTGTACATTTGTGGTGTTCTGTACAGTGTTTCACCCAGCGTAAGACTCTCACAGCAGAGCATGCAAGATTCCAGAATATCAGTCAACTCACTTATATAAAGGCCTATGGACTCCTGAGACTAATAATGAGGTCTGGCTACCAGGTAAGATGTGGACCTAGGAATGAAGACTTTATTCCGCCCAAAGCTCTACAAAGTCTCCAGTCTCCAGGACGGAGAACAGAACTTTCTGGGAAAACAAAAAGTTTGTTTTCTCCACATCAACTATAAACCCTAGAGCTTCTATCATGTTACCCATGCATTGTTGTTTGTTTGCCTTTATGTAATTTTGTCCCTTCCTCACTTTGTAGCTAGGAAATGCTCTGTATTCCTAGTCCCACCCTCCTTTCAGTGTGTCCTTTGTTTTTGTTCTGAGCACATGTAATTGCTGGAGCTAGACATGCTATGAGTTGTTGACCTGATATTCATTTGTGAAGATCTGCACAAGTTTTAGATTAAAGTGTTCTGAGATCTGCAAGATGTCATTTGAATCAAGACTGTAAATTACAGCTATCTAGAATGTTATCCATCCACAACTGATATTTTCAGAAAAAGATAAACAGGAAATAACCCACCTACATTTAAAGTGAAAAGGCAGCTTGCTGTGGTGATCACTTACAGTTCAGTGTTATCCACAGTAATTATTTTGCACCCCAAAATATCACCAAAATTCCTAACCCTGAGCCCAAGCCATCATGGATCCACCCCCTGGGTCCAGCATAACTGCACCAGCCATTCTAGGTTGTAAGTACTACTACGGGGGGGGGGGGTGTCTTTGGTAGAGTTCTACTTTAGGGCTGAGACTCCAACAGTGACATCTCCCTGCCTGAACTTCGGATTTTCCCAACTGTGAAGTCCCAACATTGATGAATGTTCACAGAAGTGGGAGGAATTGGGAGAGGATTATCACGGTGCTTGCAAATAATAATGGAAACCATCATTAATGAATGTTTTTTTTTTGTATTGAAATTGAAGGAATTTCCGTAATTTCCGTATTAATCATTATTGTATCAATACCAGAAAATCCTTTACTCAACCCACTGAATGTCACATCGCTTGTATTTATGTTGCAGTTCACAAATGTAGACAGTTTTTTTTTTTGCTGCAAAATGTATAGATATGAAAGATTTTTTTTTACAGAAATGTACCCAATTTTCTTTTCTTCTTATAACTTAAATATAGGCTTTATTAAATAAAACAAATTCTAAAATGATTGTAATCCAATAATATGGCATAATGCAAGATAATCATGGGATAATGTAAGCAGTATTTCTTTCCTGTCATGGAATACTATGACTACACATGGGATTGAGAGTCAACCATGCATCACGTTGGGTATTTCAATTTGATGACTGACTTTTTAGTATGTTTACCAGGTGCTATCTTTTGGCATTTCACATCGGATGGTATAATATCACAAGCATTTCAAATGAATAATCAGTTAAATGTCAGGATTGTTTTTGTGGCAAATTATTTTTAATAAAGTACTAACCTGTCTGTTTCTTTTTAGCTTGAGTCATTTCATTAACTCATGTATGTGCTGCATATTTGAGGGTGTTTTAGCTTGGAATGAAAATAAAATGCAAATGACATTTGAAGTAATCTCTTCTAAATTAAATGAAAATTATTAATCGTATTCATCCAGATGGATGGATGTAAATAATCTCAAAGAAAGACAGAAAACCCATCAAAGGTTTTTTTTTTTTTGTTTTTTTTTTAATTGCTAATTTCCAGAGTTCAGAAACTGACAATATCATTAAAACATTATGTAATTTTGCAAAAAGGTACTGATATGAGTTTAATCATTATTAATTGTATGTGTATGTGCTTATTTGCGCCATGTATATCTTACAGTAAAAATAAACACTGTTTGCTCCATTCTCCGAAAAAAAAATCTGTGACATCTGGCCTCATGCACAAGTCTTTATACAATTTACAACGGATCTTGCTGGCAGCAAGATCCTGAGTAAATGTGGTCCGTACTGCATACATGCATGTGCTTATGATGATACATGTTGAGGTGTATACTATGTACATTCATTCTACACTGCCACCATAGTGTGCCATTTTGCTCCTACATTTGCATAAGGGGCAGAGATAATTTCTGCACAGACTAGTGTGGCTCCTCCTATTTCTTATACTGTACACAGACATAAACCTGCCATGTATACACTCAGATACAGTCATGGGCTGAGGTATACTTAGTCACCCTTTATATCAGAATTTCTCCTTCACATTAAAGTCTCCTCTTTCACACCATGAGTCCCCTTCTTCACATCAGTATTTCCCCTTTACATCAGAAGACCACTTACATTAAGAGCCACCCTTTCACATCAGAGTCCCCTTTTACAGTAGGAGTCCTCTCTTCACATCAGCAGTGGCCCTTTAAATCAGGAGCCCCCTATACTTAACATCAGGAACCCCCTTTCCCATCAGAGTTCCCTTTAACATTGGTATTCCTCCTTTAACATTAGTATTCTCCCTTTACATCTGGAGACCCCATTACATCAATAGTCTTCCCTTCACATCAAGAGTCCCCTTTACATCAGGCACTGGGGGGGGGGGGGGGGCGGGGTTAGGAGGGGTGATCCAGGGATATGAATTGAAAAGACAGGAAACCCAAGTCTATGATACAGATAGCTGAGAGGGAGATAGTGCAGGCTGGATTACAGTGTGAAGTGGAGGGAGTTGGGCTGTGGACGGGAGAAGTATCTGGGGAATGGAGGAACCCATGAGTCTATCAGGAACTTGTGGAAGGGAAAGGGTGCAGGCAGTTAGTGAAGAGGGATGGAGGTCTGCTGTGTCGGGACAGGAGTGACTGGTGACAGGCAAGAGAAGATGTGTATTAGGATCGGAGATGCCTTCCTGGGAGGAGAGCAGTAATCAGAGCTGATGGGCTTAAATCACTGATTACAGGGAGAGAAGTAGTGGAGCTGGAGCTTTCAGTGGTGGAGAAGGAGTGGAGAAAAGCAGATGAGCTGGACTGAGAGGAGAGCTTGCAGGGAGGAGAATGTGTGTAGGTGCAGCAGGAGCAGAGAGATCACCTACTTGTCAGATGTCAGAGACACTCTCCACGTACCTTTCTGATGGATGGCTACGGTCCCTCCCAGTCACCGCCAGCTGCAGCCCCGCCTTTTGCCCTCAACACTTACTGAGGGACTGAGGCAGACAGGCATCCCTTCCATATCACTCCACCAAGGACAGACAGGCTGGGAGCCGGAACTTTAAACTAACTGTGGGCAAATGTGGCACTAGCTGCCTCCGCCCCTACATAAAAAAAAAAGAGTTTCCGCTATGCTACTGCTTCCTGAGGCCCCACTGATGGAAGGATGGGGCCCCGGCAAATGTTATTTAATGATTGGTCAATCTAGGAGCTGCTCACAAGCTTTGAAAACTGCCTGCACTCTACAAGAGTGAGTGACAGTGGAGGAAATGCGGGAAACAGCTAATCTGAACAGGACAGCAAGACATAAGTCTGAATCCGGGGCTGTCCCACACTTTTGGGAGTTATGTGTACCTTCCAAGCATTGCAAATCCTCAGACTGGATGCCCGTCCTGCCGTGGTGACGTCACTTTCGCGTTCCAGACTGGTCAGCGTGGAGCTTCCTGTCAAGTGGATACTGCACAGAAGCCTGTATCTGAATTCAACACCCCCACGGCCGAGGGATCGATACCAGAGCCTGCAGAGCGGCACCAGAGCACCCCAGGACGTTATTACCTTGATGGGCATCTCCACCCCATGGACCTGTAAATTTTATACCTTACACAGATTACACTAAAACCAGTAGGATTTATTCAGTTGGTGCCTCCCCCCCCCCCCACTTTCTTTCCAAACTTGTTTACATAGGCACTGGACACCCTCTGAGGATGGCTGCCTCCTTTTTATGTTAGATCTTACTATTGATCTTAAAAGATTTGCTATTAAAGCTACTACTATACTTTTTTTAAACAAAGGGCATCACTCTATTTGGAGCACCGGAATTCTTCCCTTTTACACTATATGCATTGGACTGCACAGAGAACACATGCCCATCACAACCCCAATGCATAGACAAGCAGCATGTTGTGACACAGTACACCACTTTGCAATGCTCTGCAGTGCATAAAAATTATATAAAATGATATAATGCCCTATTAACCACTTCAAGACCAAGCCTATTTCTGACACTTGTTGTTTACAAGTTAAAATCAGTATTTTTTGCTAAAAAATTACTTAGAACCCCCAAATAATACATATCATTTTTTAGTAAAGACCGTAAAGAATAACAGTGCGTTTTGCAATATTTTATGTCATACCGTATTTGCACATTGGTCTTTTAAACACAATTTATGTTTGGGAAAAAATACACTTTTTTGAATAAAAAAATAAGAAAACAGTTAAGTTAGCCCCATTTTTACATAATATGAAAGAAGATGTTACGTGAGTAAATAGATACCTAACAACATGTTACGCTTTAAAATCGCACACACTCGTGGAATGGCGCTAAACTACGGTACTTATAAAGTCTCCATAGGTGACGTTTAAGAATTTTTAACAGTTACCAGTTTAGTGTTGCAGAGGGGGTCTTTTGCTAGAATTATTACTCTCACTCTAAAAATCGCGATGATACCTTACATGTGTGATTTGAACACTGTTTACATTTGCGGGCTCAACTTACATATGCATTTTCTTTGGTGCATGGGGACAAAGGCGTTTTTAAATTTTTTATTTTTTTTTCAATTTTATTATTTTTACACTGTTCTTTTAAAAAAAATCTGATAACTTTTATTGCTGTCACAAGAAATCTAAACATCCCTTGTGACAGTAATAGGCAGTGAAGAGTGAAGCCTGAGGAAGGAGCACGCATTCTCTGAAAGTGAAGCACTGCCTGCTGACCTGACCCGGAAGTGAAGCTGCCTGTGAGCACCACTGATCATTGTTCCAGCCATCCGGAAGTGCTGTGAACCAACAGTGCAGCTGGAGGACGGCCAGATCGTGGGCAAGCATCTAAGCCAGTGACGCCAGCGTCCACGCAGAAGCCAGAGCAGATAAACTATATTCTATGCCTGAACATACTATTCTCTTGTGACTATTCATATCTATTGGTTTCTTTTAAAACTGTTTACCTGCTTCACTTAGAGGGCGCTGTTCATTGTCCTTCTTACAGTAATAGGCAGTGACAGGTACTCTTTATGGAGGGATCTGGGGTCTAAAAGACCCTAAACCCCTCCTCTACACTTCAAAGTATTCAAAACGCCAACATTGGCACTTATGAATACTAAGTAATTTTTAAAATCAGTGCCAATTGCAGCTGACTAAACCGGAAGTGACGTTGTGATGTCGCTTCCAGGATACTAAATGGTCGCTCGGGTCTCCAGATGGGATGGGAGACTCAGGTGGAGTGGCAGAAGGCGCTCCTTGTGATAACGGCCGAGTGGCTCATTAGCCGCATCAGTTGTTCTCACTTGACAGCCGACCGACAGCTCTAAAAAACGGTATCAGGGTGATGCCTCTGGCTGCAGTCATCACCCCGGTACAGCCACTTATTACCTTGAAATTGTAAAGTGTTTGCTCTAAAAAAGAAAATGTTCCTTAACTCTGCTTTCAGTGTTGTGTCATTATCATCACTGCTGTTGCTCTTCAACTCTGGGATGATATCCTGAAGGAACAGAGACTGTTCAATCATGAGATCAATGAGATCAATCATGAGATCATCATTAACGATCACAACATATGAGGATATACATTTTACTATTGACATAAACACAAGCACACTCACACACCACAGGTTGAACAGGGTGGACTGGTGTCTTTCTTCAACCTTGCTGACTATGTAACTATGTGCTAGAAAAAATCCAGATTTTTGTTTTAATTGCCCATATAATAGGTACTGTGTTTACTCCTTTAGTATATGAACCTCATTATCTTATGATTTAAATAATGCATACGTATAAATTTCCACCTCAGGTTTACAGATAATATTAGTAGTATCGTAACCCAGGTTATTTCTGTTTGTTTCCCTGTCAGGGAGACAGGAGTGAGGGAAAACCTTAATGGGGGACAAAACTATAAGAATCATTTTTGGCAGAGTAGGCAAGGACTTAAACCTTTGACAAGGTCTGTGATCCCCTTGGGGGGAATGTCCCTCAATTTCTGTCCAATTGATGGGTCTGAAAGAACAGGACATACAGTGGGGAAAATATTTATTTGATCCCCTGCAGATTATCAACCATAAATCCAGAAAAACACATGATGCAAATGTTGTAAATTGAGTTGAAGTTCAGTGAGTAAAATAAGTATTTGAACCTCAACCAAAACATGACTTAGTACTTGGTGGAGAAACCCCTTGTTGGCAAACACAGAGGTAAAACACGGCGAACCCTAAATGATTCAGAGAAGGATTAGGAGAAAGTGCTGTTGTCAGATAAGACCAAAATAAGCTCTTTGGCATTAACTTGACTCAACGTATTTTGAGGAAAATAAATGCTATGACCCTAAGAACACCACCCCCTACAGTTAAGCATGGAGGTGGAAACATGATGCTTTAGGGCTGTTTCTCTGCTAAAGGTACAGGCTGACTTTGCCCAATTGAGAGGTGTAGAGGTACCAGTAATCAACTACTAAAAAAGGAGGTTCTGCTTTGTGTGTATGATTTGCCCCATTGAGGGGCGAATGGACAGGGCCATGTTTTGTAAAATCTTGGATGAGAACCTTCTTCCTTCAGCCAGAACACTGAAGATGGGTCATGGATGGGTCTACCAGCATGACAGTGACCCAAAACATACCACTTAAGCAACAAAAGAGTTGCTCAAGAAGAAGCACATTAAGGTCATTGAGTGGCCTAGTCAGTCTCCAGACCTTAATCCTATGTAAAATATATGGAGGGAGCTAAGACTTCGAGTTGCGACAGCCAGGAAACCTTAGGGATTTAGAGAAGATTTGTAAAGAAGAGTGGACCAAAATCCCTCCTGAGATGTGTGCAAACCTGGTCACCAGCTACAAGAAGTGTCTTACCTCTGTGCTTGCCAACAAGGGTTTCTCCACTAAGTACTAAGTCATGTTTTGCTTAGGGGTCAAATACTAATTTTACTCACTCAACTGCAAGTTAAATTATAGCATTTGTTTTATGTGCTTTTTTCTGGATTTTTGGTTGATATTCTGTCTCTATTATTTAAAATGCACCTATGATAAAAATTATAGACCCTTCATTTCTTTGTAAGTGGGCAAACTTACAAAATCTGCAGGAGATCAAATAATTATTTTCCCCACTGTACGTGAAAAATTTCCCAGTGGGGACACACTTCTAAAAATCTAGCAAATGTTCAATTTCTTCTTTACCCTATACAAAAAAAAAAAAAAAAAACAAATAAAAAGGTTTGTCTACAGTTAGGCTTCAAAGTGACCCTTTTGATCGCTCATCAGGACAAGTAAAAGGGTCACCTAACTTCTCCCATCCCAGGAGTACTCACCTAACCTTGATCCTTCACTGCTCTGTTTAGCCACTAGGACAGATAAAAAAGCCTTCTTAAGCTCCAGACTGACTTGAAAGAGCTTACACAGGGCTCTGACCTTGTTTTGTGAATGTGATGGTGCTGGGCCAATTACAGGGCACCAAGTGCTGTGACATGGGTGAGGGGATAGGTGAGCAACATGTCACCTATAACCTCATGTGCTGAGTATTTAGCATCACTCCTGGTGATCAAATAGATGAGTGTGGAAAGGTTTTTTATAACATACCTTTGGAACGACCTGAAAGATTGTTACCTGGCTTCACAAAAGGTTTTGGTACTGTTTTGTAAACGCTCTTTGCTAAAGAGAATGTTAATAAGCACTGACAAACAGGTTGTCCAAATTTGCACATTTTATATTTTTTTTAGTCCAATAATCTTAGTAAAAAAGAAATTGAAGCATCATCCCCTACAGAGGTTGTGTATAAAGCCCCACTCCCGTCAAAATATGACCCCCTTTGCTCCCGGTGATCAAACAGATCTGTGAGTGTGGAAAATTGATTTTATACTTCTATACTTTTACCTGGCTTCACAAAAGGTGTTGGTACTGTAGTTTTAGCTAAAGAGGATTCTGAAGAAAACAATGACCAACAGGTTGTCCACACTTGTGTATTTTATATTTTTTTAAGTCCATTAAATGTAGTAAAAAAATAGATAAAAGCATTATTCCCAATAGAGGTTGTATATAAAGCCCTGCTCCCATCAAAATATGACCCCCTTCTTCCTAACTCCCTCTTAGCACCTCTAACCCATGCAGCAAAATTTTCTTCTTTTCTCAAGTCATCTTCCAGGACGGCACACCTGAGAGATGAGAGGCTCCTCCCCACAGGAAACACAATCAATCAACAGCTGTTTTAAGTCCCCACCCTTCCCCTTGATCCTCAGTTTTTGATTGTGTTTCTCCCTACACAGCAAAACCGTTTTTTTCCAAATGACCCGAAGCCTGGGGCTGGTGATCTCCCCCTGGGAGCCGGAACAAATGCCTGGGAAGCCTCTGGGTCTGGCCGGATGTATTTATCCTTCCTGGGGGGTTCCCCTATCCTTTCCTCAGGGGGGCAGCAGAAACTGGAAGAGCCCCCCTGAGAGCTGAAGGCCCCTGGGTACAGTGGTGTCCCCAGAACTTCAGGGGCCATTATCCTGTCTCCCCCTTACCTCAGATGGGTATGAGGAACGTACGGCATTGCCCCCCCCCCATGTGTATATACTGACTGGTACAGTGCAGGACACAGCCTAACCTTGCAGCTCCCTATGGGGACAGCAGTTGGGGGGGGCACTTTGGCGGCTATCCTCCTTGCGTGTGGACCATAAGGATGGAAAAGCAAGCCCGGTGGCTGTGGCAAAAGGGGAAGACGACAACGGTGAGTACTTTCCTTTACCTTGGGAATTTTGCTGCAAAATCCCCAATCCCAGCCAGATGGTTTCTGGGCATTTGAGATAATCTCCCCTGGGGTCTGGATTCAAATAGCCCAGAAGCTTTTGCTAAAAACACCAGCCACAGCTCCCTCTTACATCAGAGATGCTGTATGGTGGACAAGTGGTGCAGAGGAGCGAGTGTGCCTAAACCACCTCAGATGGGAAAGAGGTAGGTAAGGCATTTCTTCCCCTTCCCCCTGTATATACTGAGTGGTGCAGTGAGGACCTGGGGTCTGCATAACAAAATAGCCCCGAAGCTACTGCTAAAACCACCAGCCAAAGCTCCCTCTTATAGCAGAGACACTGTGGTTATCACAGCAGTAGGTTGCCAGCCTCTCCCTACATGCCGGTTGTGGTACATTAGTAGGGGTGAATATAGCAAAGGGGGTGACCTGGTAGAACAAAGAGTTCCTTACTGGCCAGGTATACCACTGAACAAGTTATTAATGGTGCTATGGTTGAAGGATTCAGGAGTAAGCTCCCCTGCTCAGCAGGTGCACTTGGTTATCTGGCCCTATTAGCCCAGCTGCTAGGATCAGAAATGCACATCATTGAGTCTGGTGATGACATCTCTGCTCATAATTGTTATATTGCTGCACATCAGACCTACACAAGATTGAGGTCTGTCTGTGGGTTTTTTGTGTCCTGTATTACTGCCTTATTGGTTGCTTATCAGAAAGGCAGCAGGAAAGATCGATGGTCCTGATTTTTTGGGCTCCATAACAGAAGTACAAATTGATCCTGTGCCAGGGGTAGTACATATACTGCCTTTGGTAATCGGTGCAGCTCCACAAAGTGGCGTCGTGCCAATTCAGACAGTGCTATTAACGACAATGGCTGCCGATTTTAGGCATGCGATTTGACATGTTGAGTCGCATGCCAAATCACTTCAATATGGATGTGCTATCTCTATTCAGAATTGTTATATTGTTGCACATCAGAGATATACAAGATTGAGGTCTGTCTGTGGGGTTTTTTGTGTCCTGTATTACTGCCTTATTGGTTGCTTATCAGAAAGGCAGCAGTGAGGATTGATGGTCCTGATTTGTTGGGAAATACAAATTGAACCTGTGCCAGGGGTAGTACATATACTGCCTTTGGTAATCGGTGCAGCACCACAAAGTGGCGCCATGCCGATTAAGACAGTGCTATTAACGGCAATGGCTGCCAATTTTATGCATGCGATTTGACATGTCGAGTCGCATGCCAAATCACTTGAATATGGATGTGCTATCTCTATTCAGAATTGTTGTTGCACATCAGACATATACAAGATTGAAGGTTGTCTGTCCTTTATGTCTTACATTTACTGCCTTATTTGCTGAATATCAGAAAGGACACAGCAGTGAAGGTTGCTTGTCTTTTTCTGATTTGTTTTTGCTGCTCAGCAGGGAGACACATTGAGGATGGTGGCATCTCTGCTCAGTATTGGTATATTGCTACACATGAGACATACACAAAGATTGAACATTGTTTGTGTCCTGTATGTCCTATATTTACTGCCTTATCGTCCGTATATCAGAAAGGCACAGCAGTAAGTGGTGTTTCTCATTGATATTCCTTGCTGTTTCTTAGGGATACACAGCAGGGTGTTGTTGGCTGCACTCCTCCAGGGAGCCACAGCATGGGGACCCCTTGCTTGTTCGACCTGAAAATTGCTTTTCCTGCGACCTGTGTAATCTTGAAGTCTGTGGATCCAGTAAACAGGGACTGGTGGAGACGCTGCGACCTGGAGTCGCACAGTCACGAATGGTACCCTTTGGAAGCCATAGTATATGACTTCTCATGAGTCTTGCAGTCCCAAGTCGCAGGTTGGATCGCACGGGTGTGGGAGCCCTAAGCTTATCTATCCCTTCTGGTTGAGGTTTTGCTACGCAGCAGGAATACTCATTGTGGCGTTATTGCCTTATTTTGCAGTAGACCAGAAAGATCTGAGCTGTAAAGGCTGTCTGTTGTTTCTCTGTTTTTATGTTGCTGCACAGCAGAAAGACTCAACATTGAAGCTTGTTGGTGCTTTCTGTTTCATATTGCCTTACCTTATGGCACTTCAGAAAAACACAATGCTGTAGGTTGCTTGTGTTCTTTCTGTGTTGGTTTTATGTAACTGCACTACAGAACTGCATAACAGAAAGGATTGTCTTATAACTGTACTTGGTGGTTCGTCATAAATAGGCAACATAGAAGTTTGGGTCTTTCTGTCTTATCTTTATGGCCTTGTTTTGCTGTACATCAGTAAAACACCACTGTAAAAGGGGGTTCCCGTCCTTTCTGTATTTACCAGTTATTACCTAGCTAGCTGCACTTCAGAAATGCGCAGCATTTAGGGTTTGTTTGTGTCTTAATGCTTACATATTGGCCGCACATCAGAAAACCAGACTGTGAGGACTGTTTGTCTACAGTAAGGTTCAGATTTGGATCTCTTCCCATATTTGATATGTTGGTTTAGCTAGTCACACTCAGATACACAACATTGTTGTCTATGCTTGTGTCTGTCTAAATCTATTGTGCTATGTCCACAATCTATGGACTTTTTATTTGTGATATTAATAATACATGTATCACCTTTTGTATTTCAGCCTTTTCTTCCATGGAAGGGCCAGGAGTTCTGGCTGCAGATGTCACATGTCAGAAAGCCTTTCCAAGGGTTGAAGCCCAGTAGGGTTATGGGTCACTGGAGGAAGGCGATAATGAATCGCCCTGTTTAATAAGAACTTGGGAAGTTCTGTTCAGAGGAGTATTATGGCTTGAAGATGAAGTATAAAGATGTATACCCGACCAAATAGGTTACAGCTCGGTGCATGGCCTTCATTTTGCCCTTCTAGGAAAACTAGATGTAGCAATATGAGTGTTCTACTCCTGCTATGGATGTTAATCTCCTGAGTAGGCTCTCAGGCGTAAGTAAAACTATAGATTGGGCATGCCTTAAACCCAGGGATTAAGCTTCTGTTAATCTATTTACCTTAAGTAGGTTTCCCTTCAGTCTTTGCTGACGTAAAGATAAAAATGAACAAAAAAGGTTGTCTGTCAGGGGCCCCCCTTTTTTGGCAGTTTTATTTCCCGGGACAGGGTTGTGTTAAGACAGGCCCCCTTACTGATCAATGTATTGTCCTTGTCTTACAACACAAGTCTCTGATTAATCTTTTTAGTGCTTCTAAGCAGCAACTATAGGCACAATAGGTAATTGTTGTTAGATGTGTGAAAGGCAACATTGATAACCTACAAGTTTAACATGTTTTCTGATTCCATCTTTAAGAGCCCACTCCACCTAGATCCTGCATCCTGAAGCAGAGAAGGCAGAGACATCGGTGGAGTAGACCGGCAGATCAGCCGCATGATCCAGCTAAGATACCTTCATCAAGCATATGGAGTGAAGGTAAAGCTCACTGCAGAACCGAGGTTCGCCAAGAGGGTCTTGCAGTGGTCCCACCCTAAGGTAGGCCTGAGGTACTTGCTTATCCTTTCAGGTGTGCAGTCCTGGAAGATGACTTGAGAAAAATACTAGTTACTTACCGGTAACTGTCTTTCTGGGAAATATTCCAGGACGGCAGGCCTACTTCCCACCCGTTGGGGGAGGGAAAATTTTAGAACACTAGAAGGTGAGTGCCTATGAGGAATGATTTCCCTTGTGAACCAGGTTCAAGAGTTACTTCTCTACAAACTGAGGATCAAGGGGAAGGGTGGGGACTTAAAACAGCTGTTGATTGATTGTGTTTCCTGTGGGGAGGAGCCTCTCATCTCTCAGGTGTGCCGTCCTGGAAGATTTCCCAGAAAGACAGTTACCGGTAAGTAACTAGTACTTTTCTTACCTGCGAATAAAGTGTTACTCAAGTAAACCCCCTGTGCGGCTCCTATTTCTTGATGTGGGGCTGTTAATCCAGTGCTTCCAAGTGCTCTGGTTCCCTACAGTCCCCTATCACACCTCTTCTGCATCCTGAAAGCACCTCGCCACCGGACAGCCAATAAGAAGTGTCCATGTCATGCAGGCAGTGACTTGGTCACATGATGAAGGAAGTAAACAGAAGAAGAGGAAAGTTTCGAGATTGGAGCACCGTGTGACCACAACTTCAGGTACGTAAAAGGGGCATTTAGAAAGTTTTCTTTTCAGCAATCAGAGGGAGGTGTGAGATGGGCTTTAAATGCTGCGTTCACATTTTAGAAAAAAAGAATAAATGCGCTTATTTTTGAATGGCCAAAAAAATGTGCATTTATTATTTTTTCCACAGGAACCTGCAAAGCATTGCACCCACAATTAGTAGATCACAGTTGCAATGTCAGACTGCAAACTCTTCATCTAGCTCTCTGCCCGTACCATTCGTACGGGCTTTCAGTTGAAGATCTCAAGCAAGTGTTAGTGGACTAGGAGTGCACTGATTCTGCACTGGTGTTAACTACAACTCTGCTTCTCACTGTGGCAGATGGAATGTGTAGTTTATTTATTCACAGCTGTGACAATTTTAAAATGACAGAGACTGTGGGGGAAAAGAACCCCCACACACTGTCGGGGGTGGGGAATGAACTCAGGGGCCAAATATGCATGTCACATTTTGCTAAAGGTGGCATTAGCTTTTGAGTTATTTTTACTGAATGGCTTGTTGTGGATCTTTGTGTCTTATAATTTGTAAAACCCAATAAAACAGAATTTATAAAAAAAATTATTTTTACAGACTGTTTTACAGATTGTTTTAATAGCATAGTCGTGCATGTAGGAAATTAGATGTCTAGTATTTTATATAATAGATATACATATCCTGACTAAAGTTACAAAAAAATAAACTCTATGTAAACAGCTAAATACACTGATAAATTATATACAGCGGGTAAAAAAAGTATTGGACAGGTCAACATTTTTCTAGGTAAATATATTTCTAAAGGTGCTATTGACATGAAATTTTCACCACATGTCGGTAACAACCTATGCAATCCATACATCCAAAGCCAAAACAAATAAGTTCAGAAATTAAGTTATGTGCAATAAAAATGGAATCACACAGAGAAAAAGTACTGAACACATGAAGAAAGGGACATGCAAAAAGGCATGGGGAGCCAAAACACCAGCTGAAATATATCAGTAATTAGAAAGCAATCCTGCCCCTTGTCAGTGTACATTAATATCAGCTGGTTCAGTCTCAACTGATGGCCTATAAAAAGGTACCAAGATTACCAATGTGTCACACCAGAAACATTTCATAATGGGTAAAAACAAAGCACTCTGTCAAGACCTTCACAACCCCATTGTTGCAAAACATACTGATGGCATTGAGAATACATTAAAAACTGAAAACTGTGGGACTTTAAAGGTGTCAAAGAAAAATATATATAGTATTTTTTTAATTATAAAAAAAATATTTTATTAATATCAATAAAAACATTATCGTAAAAAATCCCTTGTTGCATATCAAATTAATTTCATATACATATACAGACACTATCACTCTACATGTTTCACTTCGAGTGAACTTCTTAAAGAGATTCAAGAGTGCTGTATGAAATGATTATTAAGAGATAAATAAAACAACAACAAAAATGGGGTTAATTACTACAGGGTTATAGTTAATTACAAATTTATCAAACTATAGGTGCACAAAAATACACTTATTTTTATATGAAATATTGCCAAAAAGGAATTTTACAATCAAAGAATATTGTTGAAGCATAGAAGGACCTACCGAGTATGAAGAATTAGCAAAATAGGTATTCAATTTCTGAATATTCCCAATAGACAACTCCATGTAATGGAGAAGAAGCTCACTCGAAGCGAAACATGTAGAGTGGTAATGTCTGTATATGTATATGAAATTAATGTGATATGCAACAAAGGATTTTTTAAAATAATATTTTTATTGATATTAAAAAAATATATTTTTACAATTCAAAAAATACTATATATTTTTTTTCTTCAACACCTTTAAAGTCCCACAGTTTTCCATTTTTCATGTATTCTTCATAAAATTGGGATGTGGTGTCTACTCTGATCTCGCAGCCCAAAATCTCTTTATTAAAAATACTGATGGCATTGGTTACAGAAGGATTTCCAAACTTCTGAATGTTCCAATGAGCACTGTTGGGGCTATAATCCGGAAGTGGAAAGAACACCATTTCACCATAAACCAGCCACAACAAGGTGCTCCTCGCAAGATTTCTAACAGAGGAGTGAAAAGAATTAATAAAAGAGTTGTCCAAGACCCAAGGACCATTTGTGGAGAGCTTCAGAAAGACCTAGAATTAGCAGGTACAATTATTTCAAAGAAAACAATAAGTAATGCACTCAACCGCCATGGCCTGTACGCATGCTCACCACACAAGACTCCATTGCTGAAGAAAAAGAATGTTGAAGCTCATATAAAGTTTGCTACACAACATTTAGACAAGTCTGTGAAAACGGGAAGAATGTAGTCTAATCAGAGGAGAACAAAATGGAACTCTTTGTATGCCATAATACACACCATGTTTGGAGGTCAAATGGCACTGCACATCACTCCAGAAACACCATACTAACAGTGAAGTTTGGAGGTGGAAACATTACGGTGTGGGGCTGTTTTTCAGCATACGGTACTGGCAAACTTCATTGCATTGAAGGAAGGATGAATGGAAAAATGTGCCAAGGCATATTTGATAAAAATCTGCTGCCATCTACCATCTAGTTTCTCCATACAGAAGGTGTCTTGAAGCTGTCATTACCAACAAAGGATTTTGTACGAAGTATTAAATAAATTTCAGTTAGCGTGTTCAATACTTTTTCCCTGTGTCATTCTATTTACAACACATAACTTCATTTCTGAACGTATTTGTTTTGGTTTCTTTGTATGTATGGATTGCATGGGTTGTTACCAACATGTGGTGAAAATGTCATGTCAATAGCACCTTTAGAAACATATTTACCTAGAAATATGGTGACGTGTTCAATACTTATTTTACCCGCTGTATATGAGTCATTTTACTGTCCATCAATTTGTAAAATTAACACAGTTCTAGAGAGTAATTTTACTGTCCATCCATTTTTAAGATTAACAAAGTTCTGCCACATAGAACGTTCCTTCCTGGCAGGGGGGAACCTAATCTTTCTCTGCTGGAGGTTCACTTTCACTTACAAGTCTCCTTGCTACCCCACCCTGTGACTGGATAAAAAAAAAATAAAGGGAGCACAATTATGACCTCATCTCTGTCACTCTGCTCTCTCCTGCTATAAGAATTATGCCCCGTACACACGGTCGGACATTGATCGGACATTCCGACAACAAAATCCTAGGATTTTTTCCGACGGATGTTGGCTCAAACTTGTTTTGCCTACACACGGTCGCACAAAGTTGTCGGAATTTCCGATCGACAACCACGCGGTCACGTACACCACGTACGACGAGACTAGAAAAGGCCGATTCAGAACCAAGCGCGGCACCCTTTGGGCTCCTTTTGCTAATCTCGTGTTAGTAAAAGTTTGGTGAGAGACGATTCGCGCTTTTTCAGACTCGTGGTTTTCAGATCGTATTTCTGCCGTTCAGTTTGTGCTTGTGGGTTTGTATCTGCTCTTCAGTGCGTGCAAGCAAGTTCCGCGTGACTTTAAGGAGTCATTGTATTCTCGTTCGTTCGTTACTGGTTTTCAGGTCGCTCTTCACAGGCCTTGCTGTTCTTCAGTGCGTTCTGTTACTTCGTTCTGAGCAGCCGACTGTTTTCTAGCCATGTTTCGTATGCGTACTCCTCGTACAGTTCGTGCTGTGCGGGGGCTTGGTGTTGGGGTCCTGACCTTGACACAAGTCCAGTCCATGAACAGGGTGGAGAGGAGTTCATGGACCAAGAATTGGTTGCTTCAGCGTGACCAGTTCTCTCATATGCCTTTGCTCCGTGAGATCCGTGAGAATAATCCTGATGATTTCAGGAACTTACTCAGGATGACGGACCCCGTGTTTCACCGTTTGTTGGCTTCGCTCACCCCCTATATCAGCAGGCAGGATACCTGCATGAGGCAAGCCATCACTCCGGAGCAGAGGTTGGTTGCTACCTTGCGGTATTTGGCCACAGGGAGAAGCCTGCAGGACCTCAAGTTCTCGACAGGCATCTCCCCCCAGGCTCTTCCTTGTGGACATTTACTGCTTGTGTTTGTTTGAGCTGACCCTGACAGAAATCTGTGGAGTCCAGAAAATGTCGTGATTGTGTAACCTTACAAAGCACTGTTGGCTGTTATTTACTAAATGCAAAGACACTTTTCACTACAAGTGCACTTGCAACTGCACTGAAACTGCACTTGTAGTGCAAAGTGGATTTGCCCTTAGGAAATTACCCCCATTTTCTCATAAAACAACAATTACATCACCCCAAAAGTGTTGTAGTGTTGAGACAATAATCCACACATTCTTGATGAACAATCTTTTTAATACCAGCACAATCACATGTTCATTTACCAAAGGTTTTTCTGACAAACCGACATGTTTGTTGTATAACAATTTTTGTGGTGTCATTATCCAAAATCAAAATGTCCATTTTATAGAAAACAGGCCTGTGTAAAACCCACAAGAAAAGACACAAATCTTGATCTTACAAAGTTCACATTTGGTAGAACTGGAAGGCAATATCAGACATGAGTATTTAGGAACTGTGTTTGATATTGCGTTCAGATGGGGGGAAATCACCCCTGGAAAAGCCAAATTTGGAAGATGCACACAAATTTCACAATGTCAACATGTGCGACCTGCCATCACGGGGGATCAAGGGACGTGTTTTGGGGGAGAAAGCCCTTCCTCACCGCTACTTTATTATTGAGGAAGGGGTTGCACCCCCAAAACGCGTCCATTGATCTCCCGTGATGGCAGATAGCACATGTTGGCACACTGTGTGCATCCTCCAAATTTGGCTTTGGGAAAAATCAAAAAAGCATTTAGCACATTGTAGCACACAAAAGAAGAAAGTGATTTGGAGGGGTTTTAAACTCGCCCCAAAACATCAATGATGTTTTTATATTTTGGAATAACATAATTGATGTTTTGCTTGATGATTTCCAATTGTAAATTACACCCCATGATCTCCCCGATCAGGATCTGGGCACTTTCTGATGTGAAAGGATCTTCATCTACAACCTCACGATCACCTAAAAAGAGAGGAACCCCAAAATAAATTAGGTTTAAAAAAAATGCCACCATCCATCTCTTACCTGAGCTTGTGGTTGCAGACACTCACCTGTTGTGGTGACTAGTTCCACCACGTCTTCCTCCTGCTCTTCTTGTGTTGGGTGGATTTCCCCTTCTTCCAGAGGGGGGGGGCTCTGGTCTCCTCGGATGAGGGGTGTCCTCCGAGTCTTTTCTCCCCTATGTAAAACAAAAATGGTATAATTAGCACACAGATATTTAATGTCAGAACTATAAAGATGAAACATTGTTTGGAAGTGAGGTACAATGATCTATTTTAGCAGAGTTCCAAGATGTAGCTTTTTTAGTGTCCTTTGTCAAGCTGCAATACTTTACCTGTTTAGTACAAACTTCACAGATGTAGCCCCCCCTATAGTATACACTGGAGCACCTGTGTGGCCCCCTAATAAAAATGGTGTTCTGGGGTCCCACACTAGTGCTCCAGTGTCCAGATGTGAAAACAGCTGCTCAGTGTCCTCTCCTTACACAGAATCTAGTTTGCATTTCATTCTAGTAACAAAGCCATCTACACAACCCAATTCTTTGAAGACAAGTATAGGGCGTCAAAATGGTGGCCAAATGCATATGGGCTAAACAATGGTATTTTATCGTCCGAAATAAAAATGTGTGATCCGAACGAATAATGGGCCCATGAACATGAAAGTTGCCATTTTAAACTGTACAACAGTTCCTAAAAGCACATGGAGCAGCACGAACGTAATAAACACAAGAACAATAGGAACACAGCACAACTACTTACTTTTTTGCAGCACTCTCCGGATCTTTCTGTACTGCTCATGTTCTCGTAATTTCAGGTCCGACCACCGCTTCCTGAGCTGATCTTTCGATCGTCGTACCCCGAATTTCCGGTGCAGACTCCTGACCACTTTTGCCATGATCTTGGCCTTTCGGACATTGTGGTTGGGGTAAGGCCCATACTTTCCATCATAGTCGGCCTTCTTCAGGATGTCCACCATTTCCAACATCTCCCCAAAGGACATATTTGAGTCCTTTAATCTCCTTCTGGATCGTGACGTTTCAGGCTCCGGCCTTTCCTCCTCCTCCTCCTCCTCGTTGCTGTAATTAGCACGATCCTGCTGTCTATCCGCCATGTGCTCTTCCTCCACTGCGCCGAACGAAAAGGGGCGGGGAATAGAATAGAAAGAACGTCAGGGGCGGGCGGAGTTATACGCATGCGCAGTGTGTATACATCGTAACGCGCGCGTCTTGCGTACGATCTGTGAGCGGAGGAAGGAGCATCGGAGACGCCGATCGTGTTAACGAAGGTAGGATCTAAACTTGGGCCTATACTGCTTCGAAATTGAAGCCTATATTGTAACAAGATTAGGGGAGTTTGGCCTGACATTAGGGTTTGTCTTGTGTTGTGTCTTGCAGAGAAAATGGATGGGTTCAACGACCACAATTTCCTGCCCCTGTTCATAGACAAGTACAGAGAGCTGCCCTGTCTGTGGCAAGTGAGACACCCCCACTATAATCACAAACAGAAGAGGCAGGCAGCGCTGGAGAAACTGCTGGAGTTGGTGAAGCCGGTGGTCCCCACAGCAACCATCCCCTATTTAAAAGCTAAAATTGGTGGCCTGAGGAGCACTTATCTTAGGGAGCGCAAGAAGGTCAGGGATTCCCAGAGGTCCGGAGCTGCAGCAGATGACATTTATGTCCCCAGGCTGTGGTACTATGAGAGACTGCGATTTCTGTCAGACCACACTGAAGTCAGGGAATCCCTCTCCACTCTTCCTTCCACTCTTCCTTCCATCCCAGCTGAGGCTTCCGATGTCCAACCTGGGCCTTCCAGCCAGGAAGAAGTGGAGGAGCCCAGCTGGAGTCAGGTATAGCATTCTTCTACAGATTTCTGGGCAATAAATAAATGATGTTTACTAGATGTTATTATTGATCATTAATTGCTGATAAAAAAAGTGTTTTACATATCAATAGACAGTAGTGGGCACCCAAAATTGGGACAAGAATGAAAAATGCTGGGCTCAGAATGATAGTCTGTTATATTTGTTAACATTCAATTTGCAGCAGTCAGGAGCTGAAAATTGTGTGTGATTGATGTAAAAAATACTAAAACTATGTCCCTTTTTCATACACAGGAAGACCTCAGCCAGGAGGAGGTTGTGGAATGTGGCAGTCAGGAGGAGGCGGGGATTAGTGTCAGCCAGGAGGAGGCGGGGATTAGTGGCAGCCAGGAGGAGGCGGGGCTAAGTGTCAGCTAAGAGAAGCCTGGGACAAGTCGCAGCCTGACTGAGTCTCAGGTTCCTCCCCTCCGCCTGCCATACAAAAGGGCCAGGAAGATGACTCCCAGTCCTGTGCAGGATTCAGCATACAGGCTGATACAGGAGGCTTCGGCGTCCCTCAGAGCCTTCCCCAGTCCTGAAGAGGCCTTTGCCTGCATGGCTGCCACCAAATTGCAGGACATGCAGGAGGGCCAACGCAAGATCTCTGAGGACCTGATTTATAAAGTCCTTCGTAAGGGGGAGAGTGGGGAACTGACACACAAGACGGATGTCATGGAGAGGGACGATCCTCCTCCTCCTCCTGCTGCCACAACTCCACCACCAGAGCCACCACGTGGAAGGAGGCGTGGAAAGAAGACCAGAGAGTGATGACCCTGGGTTCAGTCTGGTCTGACAGAAGATGCAGTCTCTCGTATGACCACAGCCTGGGGACACAGATGTCATCTGCTGCTTTCCGGATCTCTGGGACTTCTGGACCAGACTGCCCTCCCTTAGATATGAACTCCTCAGGCCACCAATGTTGCTTTTAAATAATTGATGTGTGCCCTGTGGGTCCAAGGCTTCGCCAATTTCTGCAGTTTCTCCAGCGTTGCCTCCCTCTTTGTTTATAGTTGTGACCCCTTAATAAAATATTTTTAGGTAAATTCTACTCTCCTGTGTGTGTTTTCATCCAAAAAGGACAGTTTGTTGGTGACGATTCAGGTACATTTCTAACATAAAATGTGAAATTAACAAGGGACAACAACACCAAACAATCTCCTACAGATTAAATAGAACAACATATCAATGATGTTGTGTGAACTTGTCACAAAAAACACACAAACATTTTCGGGAGTACAAATCAAAATCACCAAAAAAAAAAAAAATATGTTGTCAGATGTGAGAAATCAAAATATATTGAGGGAATCCCGAGAAATAGTAACGAAATAAGTTTGTGAGAAGTGTGTGTGAATATGAGCAGCAAAACGACTTAATTCTTGTCACATTATAAAGAAGAAATTGCGCTGTATTAAACCATTTTGAACATTGCAGCGTGACGAAAGTGCTGTATCCATTACGAACGCTAAGTTTACCAGAACGAGCTGTCCCGTGTCGGAATTTCTTCTGAGCATGCGTGGCACTTTGTGCGTCGGAACAGGCCACACACGGTCGGAATTGACGCGATCAGATTTTGTTGTCGGAAAATTTTATCTCCTGCTGTCCAACTTTGTGTGTCGGAAAATCCGATGGAGCCCACACACGGTCGGAATTTCCGACAACACGCTCCGATCGGACATTTTCCGTCGGAAAATCCGACCGTGTGTACGGGGCATTACACTGCAGCACACCTGATTGGCTCCTGCTGTACATTAGACTGCTAGATGCTGATACCAGGTCACATGCAGGTACTTACACGACTTGCATTAAAAATGTATTAAAGCTGAATTCCAGGAATTCAGCAACTTTGCAAGAAGCCCAGGCACACAATGAGTTGTCCAGTTGGGTCCATGTCACCTCTTGGACTTGTCTCTATTACTTATATATGACAGGTTTATTGCACTCCCCAGGGGATACACTCCAGCTGTGAGTGGAGAGAAGCACACAGAGCAGCTATGCCCTCTCCTTTCCTCTACTGCCCATTCACAAAAGCCTTTGTATTTTGTAAAATAGTTCATAGTAGGCATAGCGGTTCCACAGGCCCTGCTGTTGAAGGAACTGAGACCTCAGTGAGCATCTTCCTGGAGCACAATAAACCTGTCAGATGTGAGTAATAGAGATAGACAGGCAGGCACCACATTAGACTTAACTCATGGTATGCTTGCAGTTTTTACAAAGTTGCCGAATTTCTGGAATCCAGCTTTAGCCCGGTTTACACTGCCATGACTTGTCAAGCGACAAAGTTGCATGATAAGTTGTGCCCCATTAATGTCACCATTCTAATCAGTGCAATTCAAGTCGCTCTGACTTAGAAAAAGGTTCCTGCACTACTTTGGGGCAACTTCAATACGACTTGCATTGACTTCTTTTAATCCCCTCATGCTAGGCTAGGCGGTGTGGCTCTTGTTCTGGGAGGCCATCATATGATGTTCACCCAGAACGACCGCTCTCGCGCACCCGTCGGGGCAGGCATCGCGGCGATCGGTGGTGCGGTGTTTCAGTCAGACACACCGATACACCGATCTCGGTGAAGAGCCTCTGAAGGAGTCTCTTTACCACGTGATCAGCCGTGTCCAATCACGGCTGATCACCATGTAAACAGGAAGAGCCGTTGATCGGCTTTTCCTCACTGACTCATTTGACAGATGCGAGTAGAGGAGAGCCGAACAGCTGCTCTCCTGACAGGGGGGGTCTGTGCTGATTGTTTATCAGCGCAGCCCCCCCTCGGATGCCCACCCAGGACCACCAGGATGCTGCCAGGACCACCAGGTATTGGCACCACCCTGGACCACCAGGTATGCCACCCTAGACCACCAAGGAAATGCCAATCAGTGCCAGGAAGCTGCAAATCGGTGCCCACCCCCAATGCCTGCAATTGCCAGTGCCATCAGTGATGCCTATCAATGCCATCTATTAGTGCCACTTATCAGCGTCCATCAGTGTCACGTATCAGTGCCCAGCAGTGCCGCCTACCAGTGCCACCCATAACTACCCATCAGTGCAGCCTTTCACTGCTCATCAGTGTCGCCTATCAGTGCCCATTGGTGCCCACCAATGCCACCCATTGGTGCCCACCAATGCCACCCATGAGTGCCCATCAGTGCCGCCTATCAATGCGCATCAGTGCTGCAAATCAATGCCACCCATCAGTGCTGCCTACCAGTGCCCATCAGTGCCGCCTATCAAAGCTCATCGTCAGTGCCCATCAGTTCCACTTCATTGGTGCCACCTTATCAGTGCCATCTTATCAGTGTCCGTCAGTGCCACCTTATCAGTGCCCATCAGTGGAGGAGAAAACTTACTTATTTACAAAATTTTATAACAGAAACAAAAGAATTTTTTTTTTTCCAAAATTTTAGGTCTTTTTTAGGTCACTAAAAGAAAGCTCTATTTGTGGGAACAAAATGATACAAATTCTGTTTGGGTACAGTGTAGCATGACTGCGCAATTGTCATTTAAACAGCGATAGTGCTGAAAGCTGAAAATTGGCTTGGGCAGGAAGGGGGTGTAAGTGCCCGGTATTGAGGTGGTTAAAAAAGCTGTATGCAAGCCGCGATGAAGTCGTGCAGGGATGTCGGCTTCAAAGTCACGCAAAACCATTATGTTGGTTGCCCTTATTAACTGTTTCTGAGGTTTTGTACTTTCTAGTTAAGTGATCCAGAAATGATTAAAGACTGTGAATAAGAATGACAACCAGGTACCTAGCATTTTTAAAAACAGAAGCAGCCTACATATGACTCCTAGTCCAGGTTTCCAATAACGTAGTATTAAACCCAAAAGCCAACATTTATTATATTGCAGCTTACCAGTTCTTAGATTTGTAGGCTGCATTAGTTTACTTTTTTAGACTTTCTTTCTTTTATTTTCACCTGGTGATCTGGTCAGTAAGTCTGTTGTTTTTCAAGACAACAAGCTCTCTTGCAGATGTAGCAGTTACAAGAATGAGACAAACCAACACTGACAGGGGTGCTTACAATGATCTGTTAGATTTATGTAAAACTTTTTATTCCAAAAGGAAAAAAAAATTGTATTTTACTGCTTAGCTGGAATTTGGCAAGATTGACAATGATGCTATCCAAATGCGCTCCTGTGCTCTTTGATCCAGAACAGAGACACTTTAATACAGGAGGCATGTTTCTGGCCAGATCATAGGTTAAAACAGAAGCAAAAAAAAGCCTAAATAAAATTATGCAGCCTCCACATCTAATGATTGGTAAGCTTTAATATTTTACAAATTTTGGTTTTGGGTTTAATACCACTTTAGGATCAGCAGTTCTCTTTGGTTTAACCACTTCAGCTCCAGAAGACTTACCCCCCCCCCCCCTTCATGACCAGGCCATTTTTTGCAATACAGCACTGTGTTACTTTAACTGACAAATGCGCTGTAATATGTATGTCCTTTTTCCCCCACAAATAGAGCTTTCTTTTGGTGGTATTTGATCACCTCTGCGGTTTTTATTTTTAGCCTTATAAAAAAAAAAATGTTGCTTTATGCTATAAAACATATCCAATATAGAAATGTAAAAAATTAAATGTCTTCATCAGTTTAGGCCAATATGTATTCTGCTACATGTTTTTGGTAAAAAGAATCCCAATAATCATATATTGATTGGTCTACGTAAAAGTTATAGCATCTACAAACTATGGGATATATTTATGGAATTTTTATTTATTTTTATTAGTAATGGCTGCAATTAGCGACTTATAGCGGGGCTGCGATATTGCGGCAGACAAATTGGACACCTAACTGACACTGTTGAAACTTTTTGGGAACCAATGAATCTAATACAGTGATCAGTACTAAAAATATGCACTGTCGCTGTACTAATCACACTGGCTGGGAAGGGTTTACCATCAGAAGCAAACAAAAGGTTAACTGTGTGCCTAGCCTGTGTTTTTGTACCATGTGAGAGGGGCTTTTACTAGGGGAAGACATGGATCCTTGTCGCTGCTTTGGAGAAATGCAGGATCCATGCCTTCCCTACTGATAGAACTGCAATCTGCCTTGTTTACATAGGCAGACTGCCGTTCTGCCTCCGTACCAAATGATCAGCGGGTCCCGGCAGACATCGAGCCTGCGGTACCCACGAATCTGCTCCCGCTGTGTATAGTCACAGCGGGAGTAAGCTGCCAGCGGCGCACATTTGCGCCCAATACCTGGAAGCGCAGGATATTGTATATACCCGTGATCCTGTGCACAGAGGCCGCCCTGTAGCAGTATATCTGCTATAGGGTGGTCGGCAAGTGGTTAATAATCTGCTATGTTTAATACTTATTTAAACCGCAGTAATTGACCATACTCCATATCATACTATCACACTGTATATAATTCTCACAACTTGATTTCCATAAAAACTATATTAAAAAAATCCACTTTGGGCAGAGGGAGAATGAATAAAACCCTGCCTGCAATTTGGCATCTGTGAACAAGGGAAACTATAACTGTTTGGGTCAATTTTATGTCCTATAAATACATCTTTGTTTTACAAATAAACATTTGAGACAGAGGATTCTCAAAACACTGTGGGATAGCTAAAGAGATAGATCGGCAAAGGAAGCTTGCTTTGCAGCTACCTTTGTATGATTAAAACCTCATTTGGAGTCTTATGGCACAGATTCAAGTTATGTAAACAAGACAGCTGATTTTTAATTGTTTATTTTTTTAATTCTTAATTATGTACAAAGCTGGTCAATATACATTTCCTGTAAACACTTTCAGTATAAATTAATTGTTAGAGAAGAGAGCACTCTGTTTTTGTTGCTCTGTAGCTGCATTGCCAGCTTATTATATCAAATTATTTTGTTGAAGTTTATTGTGAAATGTATATCCAAACAATCATACCTAGATAAAAGAACTGCTTCCTACTGACTGTTCTGTTCAGTGAGGGGCTCTTTACCCTGTGTCAATTGTAACAGGATTTACAGACTGGTGGGAGATGTAAGTTTCTGCCAAGGGTTTGTGGCTCATTATTGTGTTGGCTCACAGCGGTGTAGCCTTGGAATGTGCATGATAAGGAATAATATTACTGCTCAATTACAGTGAGATATAAAGGCAAGGTCACCTCCAGCATGTCTTCTTATCATAATTATTTAGAAATAATGAATATGCTTGCAATAAAAACAAAAAAAGATGCTGACTTTTTGCATTGTTAGAGCTATCACACAGCTACTTGCAAGTTTTTAAATTCCGTTTTAACATAATGTGTTACTGAGCTGTTAAAATTGTTTCAAAATCAGGCTGAAAAAATAACTTTTTTGTCTTCTGTGAATATTAGGGTTCCATTATAGTTTGTTTTTTTTCTGTAAGACTTCTTATTATTTAAAAATAAATTCTGTATGTATGTCCTTTCTGCTATCATGTCATTTAAAGGACTATTACAAATACACTTTCAGCCAGTAGTGAAGCATAGAGATTGCAGTTTGACAGCCTTCCTAAAGTCTACGTCTGGGGTTTATTTATTAAAGTGATTGTAAATGATCACCTTGTAAAACAACTCATCCAGTTTAAAATATAAATAAAAGGCAAAACATTTGTGTATAGATATAAAAAAATATATAAATAGCCCTTGTTCTCCCTTTTTTTTTTTTATAAGTGATCAACCCTCAGTTCTCAGCTGCATAAGAGCTGGGGGAGGAGAAGCAACTATACACTGAACTTCCCAGTGGAAGCTTGTGCAGGGGGGGGGGGGGGTTGATCATTGGAGCAGAGCAGGATGAGTTCCCAGCATAGCTAGAGAATGTGGTCCCCTGCTTAGTGTGGCCAGTTTTTAATAGCAAAGCAGAAGGACTGACAAGAACACCAAGGATTTAACACAAAGAAAACAATACAATAGAGAACAGGAAACTTTTTTTCACACAAGTACATGATACAGCAGGCATATATTAGGAATATGAAATGTTGGGTTAAAGTACTCTTTACACTCCCCTATGGTTGAATCCAGTTCTCCATGAATTCCAATCCATTCCCAATACAGTAGTGGGGGCTTCCAGAGGTATAGAAAATCATGGTTACATTTGTGAAGGGGGTGCCCTGCTTCCCTTTAACAGATTGAAACTCCAATTTGGGCTCCATAACTCCCACTTCTTCGGATCTTCTTCGGATACAATATCTTCTCCTCTCAGTTTGACGCATTAAATGTCTCATTTATCGGATTTGGAATAATTAATTAAACCTTTATTCCAAATTTATACGTTGCTTATACTTTTGGTCCATGTTGGTCTGGAAGGACTTCATTCCAAGTGGTGGGCTGATATTTCAGATATGGATGAGGAAGACTGGGAGAAAATATGGGAATATCCCTTCCTTCAGTTAGTTGCTGTTGCAGTTTCAGTTAGGTGCAGTATGCAGTTTAACCACTTACCGCAAATCGCCGTAGCTGTACGTCTGTAGTTTGACGCTAAATACCATTGTTATGGCAGCAGCTAGCTGCCATAACCCTGGTATTTTCAGCAACAGCTGGCGGTTCTCTTTACGATAAAAGTGATCTCTGCGGCAAATTCGCTGCAAGATACCTTTTATCGGGTGCGGCCCTCTCCCACCGCACTCCGGTCGTCTCCTTGTAATAGGAAAAAAAACGACCCAATTTTTTTTTTTAAAGGACATTGTAAAAAAAGTAAAATAAATAAGAAAAAAAAATAAAGTGCCCCGTCCCGCCAAGCTCGCTTGCAGAAGCGAACATATACGTAAGTTGCACCCGCATATGAAAACAGTGTTCAAACCACACATGTGAGGTATCAGCACGATTGGTAGAGCAAGAGCAATAATTCTAGCAAACAGCTCCTCTGTAACTCAAAACTTGTAACCTGTAGACATTTTTAAAATGTCGCCTAGGGAGATTTTTATTGGTCAATGTTTGTCACCATTCCACGAGCGGGCGCAATTTTTAAGCATGACATGTTGGGTATCAATTTACTCAGTGTAACATTATCTTTCACAATGTAAAAAAAATTGGGCTTACTTTACTGTTGTCTTATTTTTTAAGTAAAAAAAAGTGTATTTTTTCCAAAACAATTGCGCTTATAAGATCGCTGCACAAATACGGTATGACATAAAGTATTGCAACGACCGCTATTTTATTCTCTAGGGTGTCTGAAAAAAATATATATAATGTTTGGGGGTTCTAAGTAATTTTCTAGCAAAAAAAATGATTTTAACTTGTGAACAACAAGTGCCAAAAAGAGACTCCGTCCTTAAGTGGTTAAATTACTGCATAGAGCCTACCTGACACCCCAATGATTAAATAGAAGCTATCCACGAGCGTATCCCCTCTGTTGGAGATGTACTAGTGTTAGTGCTGGCTTTTAACATATGTTGTGGACTTGCTCTAAAGTTCAAAGCTTTTGGGTCAAAATTACTAGGTTTATAACTAATTTAACCACGGTTCCTATCCCACTGGCTATTGATATCTGTTTACTGGGCCTGGTTGGTTCGATAGCCTACCATCGAGCAACCAAGACTCTCTCCTCAGTTTGCTCTTGTTCTATTCTAGAAAGGCCATAGTGTTAAAATGGAAGTTCCCTGAAGTACATTCTCTCAATTTTTGGAAATCTCTTGTAAACTAATCTATACTGCTGTATAAAACAACATATATTTCCAGAGGTTGTCCTGCCAAATTTAATAAAGCGTGGAACAAGTTTTTTTTTCTCAGAAAAAAGGTGCAAGAACTCCCACCCCCCCCAGGTCCTGCCCCTACCCGCCCCATAGAACTGCCCCCCCCATGCCCCCATGTTACATCCCCTAGAACCCCCCCAAAACCACCCAGTCCAGCAACAGTTAACAGGAGACTAGTGAGGAGAAGGATAGGCTACCTACCCACACCAGCCATCAAGGCCAATCTTTAATATTGATTGGACCCTGGGCAAAATTTTTCTTTGAGCCCACCTGCATGCAGTTTAGCTCTCCACCTGCTGCAATAAATAGCAGATAAACTCAGTTTAGTGTAGCAGATCAGGCAGCAATTTTGATTGGTTGCTAGAGGTTACAGCATAATATTACCACTCACTGATTAGTTGCTAGAGGTTACAGCATATAATTTCTGCTTTCTGATTGGTTGCTAGAGGTTACTGCACATCACACTGCCCCTTGCCCTAGAAACCAATGGGTGTGCGGTGATGATCAGTGGCAGGTCGGGGGGTGGAATGGCATTAATGGCAGGGCTGGGGGGAGGGAGGTGTGATCATTGGCAGTGCTGGGGGGTTGATGGAATCAGTGGCAGTGCTCAGGGGATAGGATCAGTGGCAGTGCTGGGGGTGGGATCAGTGAAGACAGTGCTGGTGTGGATGAGATGAGTGACAGGGCTAGTGGAGAGATGGGATCAGTGGCAGTGCTTTGGGGGGGAAATCAGTAGCAGTGCTCGGGGGGGGGATCAGTAGCAGTGCTTGTGAGGGGTGGGGGTAATCAATAGCAGTGCTTGGGAGGGGGAGATCAGTAGCAATGCTTGGGAGGGGGGGCGGGATCAGTAGAAGTGCTTGGGAGGGGGAAGGAATCAGTAGCAGTGCTTGGGAGGGGGAGGGAATCAGTAGCAGTGCTTGGGGTGGATGTGATCAGTAGCAGTGCTGGGTGCAGATCAGTGACACTCACTTGTCCACTCAGTTCCCCCTGCCTGCGTGTGAGAGAAAGAGAGAGGTCACAGAGTGGGGGAGTGAGATACCCATTACCTTCCATAGGAGATTCATGCTGGCCAGCAGTGAGCATTCTCCTTCGGGGTAAGGTGCTCTGCTCCTTCCAGCGGAGTCCCGGACTGCATGCGCCTCCCGCTGGTCCTCGGGGAGTCCTCCAGCCCACTGTTAGTGCTGGAAGTGGAGAGGAGGGCGGATAGCAGTCCCTGGCCTCCCCGGCTTTCGGTCGGTCTGTATTGAGAGGCGGAGTGGGGTGCAGATTATTCCGCGTTCTGCTCTCATAGACTGCAGCCGTTTGATCCGCCAGCAGCTGCCGATGCTCTGGTGAAGGGACCCCAGAGGAGGTAGCTTAGCGGTGGGGAGTGCTCTGGCAGAGGTGCCTCCGCATTTGATCCCTCCAGGTCCATCAGTGCTTAATTACAGGTGGCAGCGCAGCAGGCTTCACAGATTTGGACACGGGAGTTCTCTGGCTGAGGTGCTGGAACGGCGCTCCGGGACCTTCCAGCAGAAAAAAAGCCCTGTTGTGGAATACTCCCTCTTAGATTGTAAGCTCTAACGAGCAGGGCCCTCTGATTCCTACTGTATTAAAGTGTATTGTATTGTACTGTCTATCCTCAAGTTGTAAAGCGCTGCGTAAACTGTCGGCACTATATAAATCCTGTATTTCTTTCTATAATGTATGGATGATGGTACCCACTCCTATCTTAAAAAAAAACTCTCAATTGAGGCAATACCCTATTGACAAATTAATAAATCCTGTATTATAATAATAATAATAATAATATTTGATAGATTCCCCTAATGAAATGCAGTCATTTTAGCTGCCTATTTGGTGGCATTATTTCCAAGGCACTTTGCCTCTGTTGAGGGAGTTGACCGACGCTTTATCTGCTTATGTGTTTCCTTAGCCAGGCATGTGACCTTCTGAATGGAGGTTGTCCTCCTTCCTTATTCACTTTGTTCACTGATGTGTCATTACTATTAGTTATACTCTAAGTTGTCACCTCACACCTATCTGGTGGTACCAATGAGAGACGGTTTACTGGTTGTTTTTTATTTTTCTTACTGCACTTTTAATTGTTGTAGTTGTTTTGTAACGATTGAGCTGAGGAATGCCCAGAGGCTCTGTTTTGTGTAATTTTCCTTATTGAAAAAAAAAAAAGAATTAAAAAAAAGGCAGTCTGTTCACTTTGCAGTGGTATTTGCCACGGAGTTTAGTGAATGTGCTGAAGTTTCCCTTTCACCCAATCACAAGCAAGGAAAGTAATAAAAACAGCATTTTTGCTTGTATATGATTGGATGATAGAATTTAGCAGAGCTCCATGTTATTTGCCAAGCTCTGGGTCAAATCCTAGACATTTGCAATTCATTTCGTAACGAATCAAAATTCGTCCGAATTTTTCATCTTTCGCACATTCGGATGCATCCGAATAAAAAAGTAAAGAATTTAAACTAATACGAAAGAAATTATAGCAAATATAACTATTGAATTCGACATGATTCAGTAATTCGTTAAAGATCTAATGAAACAAAAGGTCAACTCAAAGTACATCTAATGCCGCGTACACACGGGCGGACTTTTCAACGGACTAGGTCCGGCGGACTTTTCGACGGACTTACCGATGGACATTCAAATGTATGGACTTGCCTACACACGATCAACCAAAGTCCGACGGATTCGTACCTTATGACGTACGACCGGACTAAAATAAGGAAGTTCATAGCCAGTAGCCAATAGCTGTCCTAGCGTCGTTTTTTGTCCGTTGGACAAGCATACAGACGAGCGGACTTTTCGATCGGACTCGAGTCCGTCAGAAAGATTTGAAACATGTTTTATTTCCAGGACTGTCGGACTTTTGGGGAAAAAAAGTCCGCTGGAGCCCACACACGGTCGAATTGTCCGACAGAGTCTGGTCCGCCGGACCTAGTCCGTCGAAAAGTCCACTCGTGTGTACACGGCATTATAGTCCAATGAGCTGATTCATTTTGTGCTGGAGGTTGGATTACTGCCAAAGTGCATTCCTGAGAACTGAGTGAGAAGGGCATTGTATTGTATTTGAGGAGAGGAGAGGAGATATTGTCATTGTGTGTGTTAATAGATTCAATAAACAAACGACTTTTCAAACTACGAATCATTATCACGAATATACATATATACATAAATATCGAATTTCAACTAACACGAAAGAAATTATAGTGGATATCACGAATGAATTCGACATGATTCGAGATTCAGTATAAAGAATATTGACACTACGAATAATAACGAATTATCCAAAAATGAATTAACGTAACATAAGGAATATAGCAGAACGAAATTATTTATTTTATGAATGACAACGAAACGAAACTAAACAAAATTTCCCGTTCTGCACAAGTCTACCAAATCCCATTAAAAACATGAAATAGCAATATGAGTACATGCATAGTGAATAAGCATAACAATCACATATTATTGACCAGATATTCATAAAAACAATCATAGCAAATTGGAGATGGCATATTGAGGTATCGGACAATTGTCCATAATATAGAATCGCTTGAAAAGCAACATGGTGGGGTAGCTTGGGAGTTGATAAAATAAAACCATCTAAAAAGAAAATGGTGCATCATTGATTGGCCTAACGCATGTTTCGTAGTTTCTTACCACATCATCAGGGGTGAGTGCACCAATGTCTGTGAAAAAGCATAAGTACTTACATGTCATTTAGGTCTAAACCATAAGAACATGAAAACTGTTGGGTACTAGAAATGTTCATCCTGGGAGCTGAGGAAGGGGTCCGCAGGAAAGCCGGACGCACATCATGATCCCCAAAGAGAAGGAAACAAGTGGTCAAAAAGAAAGCCATTTGGGCTCCAATGCTGTAAAAGTGAATAAATCAGGTAGACTATGAATATATGAAGATGTATTATATCATTGAAAAATATTGAACAGTGAATGGAGCCCAACACCAAGATAAAAAGTGGATACAAATAAAGTGTGGAAATAGTGAAAAAAAAGGGGCATACCTTCTCAGAAGGAAAGGAAAAGTGCAGAGGATATAGGAAAAATGATGAAAGACAGCCAATGCTGTCTTCAATAAAACACTGAAAAGCATAGGTAGAAAGCCCAGCCAGGTGATTACCTAAAGCTGTGACAGAGAACCATGATCCACAGATCTGTGCAGTAGGCTGCTGGAGGTGCTACCAAGAGAGCTAGCAGAGTGAAATGGGGATCCTTATGTGCTCAGCATGACCAAATGGGCTCCTCCCAGCGCCACGCTGACACAGCAAAAAAGGGAGAGGCGCTCCTGCCGGAGCAACCAAAGCCACCCATAACAGTTAGACACATCTCCCCATGTGCTGGCCATGAATGAAATCCTACTTACGCCAGCAACAAGATGCAAAAAGAGGGCACTGTGTACATGGCGCGGGAGGCATGGTGCCAGTGTGCAGTGGGACTGGCCTGCCCAATCCCCTGTATCAACCAAAAGGTGGATTTGGAAGGAAGAGGGAGGGCCCCCAATGCACCTCGCAGCTCCCGGGTAATGAACACAGACCGGCCCACCAGGAAGGGATCACACAGGTCAGACAGACATGACCATATAAAAAAAGTTGCTCCACCCCCACACACAGTTGATCTCTTTGAATGCCAAAAGCATAAATATACCAGAGAAATGCTCACAAGTCCTGTCCAATATGCGGGGCATGCAAGCAGATATAATCATCTTACAAGAGACTCATTTTTGCTCTAAAGCTATCTCTAAACTATCAAACAATTTCTTCCCCTAAAGCTACCACACCCTCTTATCTTTTTTTTTTTAATCAGAAATAAAGTTTATTTCTGATTAAATTATTGAGTATAAACAGCCATACAGGAGATTACATTAAGAAAACATGGTGCAATCGGCACCGAACGGAAAACAAAACTAAACAAAAAGGGAAAAAAAAAAAAATTGTCTGACATGCTGTAGTGACATTGACATTGATATTACTAGATGCTGCTATGTGCAAATGAGGCCTAGCTTTATATATTCATAATGGGTGCAGGTAGTGGAACCACGTAGTGGGCAGACGTAGCGAGCTATCTAAAAAAGCATTCAAGCTTAGTCCATACAAGTGGAGGAATCATCCACCCACCTATCCCAGATCTTGTAAAATTTACCCTGGCATCCTCGATGAGAGTAGAGGACCCTTTTGTAGGGGAGGGTAAGGTTGACAGCCCTTTTCCATTGTTGTATGGTAGGGGAGGTGGCTCAAAGCCACAAACGGGCTATCTGCATTCTAGCTGTAAATAGAGTTTCCTGTAGGAATGTCGACAAGTATTTATGCTCGGAGATGGGGAGCAGGCCAAGTAGGCACTGGCGTGGACATAGTGTCAGAGGAGAGCCCATGCAGTCATGGAGAAATTTAACAACTTGCGACCAGTATTGTTGGATAGGTGGGCAGGTCCAAATTAGGTGATAGAAGGTGCTGTCTGCGTCTCCGCATCTGGGGCATGTCGGGTTGGCATCTTGCTTATACTTGCATAAGCGAGAGGGAGTAAGCTATGATCTATGGAGGATATAGAGGTGAGTGAGGTGATCTGAGAGTTTAGGGGATATCCTTTTGCAAAAACCCAATATTTCCCCCCATTCTTCATCTTCAATCCCCCCAGGTCCACCTCCCATTTAGATTTTATTTGGTATGCATGTGCAGTGGCCGATGGCAGGAGAAGTTGGTTATATAGTATGGAAATTAGTTTCTTAGAGTCCTCACCGAGGATCACACCCGCCAGGGTCCCTGATTCTATAGTAGGGATTGAGGCGCTGAATTGGGACTGGAGGGCATGACGGACCTGGAGGAAGCGAAAGAACATATGGTTGGGGAGATCAAACTCTTCCTTGAGGGCTTGGAATGTCTTTACTGCACCCCCAGCAATAAGTTGGGATACGTATATAACTCTCCCGGCTACCCACATCTTATGGTCAGGGATGGTCATCAACTCAGGTAGTTGAGGGTTATCCCAGATTGGTGTGTGGGGATGCAGGGGGGCAGCCCCGGTGATGGTTTGTGCTAGCTGCCAAATATTACGGTGGTGAGTCAACATAAGGCGTCTATTACCTGAGCGGGGGGGACCCTGATGCTTGCAGAAAAGTATCTGGAAGGGGTGGGCCACAACATCGGTAACCGATGTGCACACCAGTATAGAGTAGCGGAGCTTGTCATGTCGGTTGAGGTAGTAGAAATGGGATAGTTGGGAAGCTATGTAGTATAATGCTAGATCGGGGAGGGCAGTGCCCCCCAGATGTAGAGGGCGTTTTAGAGTCAGCCATGACAGCTTGTGCCGAGAGGAGCCCCACGCGAACATGTTGAGAATGGATTCCATGGATCTGAATACGTGGGCAGGAATGTATAGGGGGGGTGCCAGAATAGATAAAATGATTCTTCTTCCCAAATTATTCTAACTAAATTAATGCGGCCCATAACTCTGAGGGGGAGTCTGGACCATACTTGGGTTTTATTTTTAAGGAGGTTATACAGCGGTTCTATGTTAAGGGGTGCGTATTCGGTGAAGGAGCGTAAGCACTGTATGCCCAAATATTTAAACTTGTTGGTCCTCACCAGGGGGAGGGCCTCCTCTTTAGCCGTGGGGGTGGAGAGGTCTATGGGGAGGATCTGATATTTAGTCCAGTTAACTTGCAGTCCCGAAAAGGTGCCAAACCGCTGGATCAGGTGTAGTGCCGCTGTCAAGGAAGGACCTGCATCCTCTAGATAGAGGAGCATATCATCTGCATAGAGGCTGAGCACTTCAGTCACCTGTCCCAAACGGAGGCCCTTGATGTCAGGATGCGCCCTGATGGCAATGATTAGAGGCTCTACGGCTAGTGCGTATAGAAGAGGGGATATGGGGCATCCCTGGCGGGTACCATGGGTCAGGGGGAAGGGATCGGATTTCTTGCCATTGACCTGGATCCGGGCGGTGGGAGCCTGGTAAAGGAGCTGAAGCCACCTGTTAAATCTAGGGCCAAAGCCGAATCTATGGAAGCATTCCCACAGGTAGCCCACTCCACAGAGTCAAATGCCTTTGCGGCGTCCAGGCTAATCACCACCCTGGACCCAACATTGTTGTGTGTGGCTTGAAGGTTCATAAACAATCTCCTGAGGTTAAATGCTGTGTTTTTGTTGGGCATAAGGCCGGTTTGATCGGAATGGATGAGCCTTAGTATCACTTTGTTGAGTCTTATGGCAAGAATTTTGGCCAATATTTTAACATCTAATTGTAAAAGGGAGATGGGGCGGTATGATTCAGGATATAGTAGGTCTTTCCCTGGTTTCGGGATGAGGACAATAAGGGCTTCACCCATGAATCGTGGGAGAGTGCCTGAATCAAAAATATGGGAATATAGCGCCTGCAGTTTGGGGAGGAGGACCTCTTGGAATTGGGAATAAAAATCCAGGGGGAGACCATCCGAACTGGGAGCTTTTGATGCCGGTAGGCTCGCTATTGCTTCCAGTATACATTCCTCGGTTATGGGCGCTTCTAGGAGCTCTATTTGGGGATCAGTGAGGGAAGGAAAGTCTATGTTTTGCAGGAGTGAATGCAGTTCATTCGGGGAATAGTTGGTCTTTGAGGTATACAGGTCAGAATAGAATGACCTGAATTCTTGAGCTACCTGTGCAGGCTCCGTGAGCGTGGCTCCAGACTCCGAGCGGAGCTGAACTACGACAGGGGGGCTGTGATCTAAATGGGCCATGTATGCCAGGAGTTTCCCAGCCCACTCGCCATGCTCAAATGTTTTTTGTTTGCTAAAGAACATGCCTCTTTTAGCTTTTTCGAAGTGTAGATGGTCTATGAGCCTGGAGTGTAAGCGAAGTTGGGCGCAATTTGAGGTGGAGGGGTCTGCAAAGAAAGCCTGCTCAAGGGAGCCAAGTCTTTCCTCGACCTGCTGCAGGATTAGTTTAGAGGAGGCCTTGTGTTTGTTAAGTCTTATAGAAAGGATTGAGCGGGCATGTAGTTTGAATGCCTCCCACACCATCCCAGCTGAAGCCGACCCCGCATTGGAGAGGAAGTAATGGGTCCACTCACGCTGAATGGCCTCCAAGTCCGTGAGGGCTGTGAGCCAGAATGGGTTTAGTCTCCATATGCGAGTCGGGGGGTGGAGGGCAGGCGAAGGGTGATCCAGTAGGGTGAGTGATCTGCTAATAACCTGGCCCCGAACCCTGCTTCGAGGAGGTCCGGGACCAGGGTAGGGGAGAGCAGTATCATATCTATGCGAGACATTGCGGCCTGTGAGGGGGTAAAGCAGGAAAATGCGGTTGTGGTAGGGTGTTTGAGCCTCCAGGTATCTGTCATGGCAAACTCCAAAAGGAATCTCCCGAATCTAGTCAGTGCGGGCTGGGCAGACGTTGTGTTGGGCAGGTGGAATCTGTCAAGGAGGGGGTCTATGACCATGTTAAAGTCCCCTATCCATATGACGGGCACTGCAGGATGCTGGGTCATAAAAGCCAAGTCTTCTTTGGGAGCAGCAAATTGGAATGGCGAGGGGATATAGAAGGCTAAGATGAGTACCTTAAGTCCCCCTATGGTGGCATGCAGGAACAGGAACCTGCCCTGTTGATCAGACCACAGATTGTGGAGTTGAAATTGGGCCGATTTGTCAGTGAGGATAGCAACACCTCTTGAGTTGTTGGTGTATGGGGCCTGATAGATCCAGCCCACTCAGGGCTTCTTAAGTGCCAGTTGCATTTGGCCCATTATGTGGGTCTCTACGAGAACAGATATGTCAGCTTGTAGTTGTTTAAGGTGGGAGAGGACAGCAAGCCATTTGGGTTTGGTCCTCTGTCCTCTCACATTCCATGTGACTAGCTTAAGATGTGCCATATTATCGGTGGTATTAGTTGAGCGTGCAGCCAGATCAGAGGATGTAGTCTGCTCCCACATTCACACACACCCAAGCGCCCGTACACATAAACATATGGTAGGACAAAAGTTCTGCGCCCCATTGTGTATTGGAGCACTGCAGGTATTTTGACAGGAAAAAAGAAAAAAAAAGAAAAACACATAAACTTTGCCAGCTCTGGACCAGCGTTGCATATAAAACTTGTGACAGTCCTCCACGGCCGCGGGGACTGCTGCTGGCCAGGGAAACAGTTCTTGGGGGGACAACGAGGTGCACCATTGTCGGCAGGAAAGAGGAAGATAAACATGGAGGTGCAAATGAGATGGAAGTTCTGGTCCAAGCCCAATTGTCCCTGTGGGCGAATAAAAATTATCAGCAGTGCACTGCAGTGCTAGGGAGTCTAGCATCTGAGCATTTGGGGAGGTGCAAATATGGTGCTCCTAGATGGCTGAATACGGGTAACTTGTAGGGGCATTAGATGGTAGTTGAGGGATCGTGAGTGATGGCATGCCTGGTATATAGCGGGCCAGGGAAGAAGGATATGAACTATATACGGGTACCGCCGGGGGTACCATAATCACAGTGGAAGGGGGGAGGGTAATCATGGAATAGGCCATGGCCAACTCATGGTTTATGAGGGTGGCATCAGAGGCAAAGGTCTCGGGATCCCGTTCCTGCAATATTCATCTGTGGGGAAGTAAAGCCAGGAAGTTATGACAGTGCATCTGCATCTTGCCTCTCCAGCCATGGGATGACCGTGGAGGGATCCTCAAAGAAGTGAGCCATGCCATCTCAGATCACTCGGAGGCGTGCTGGGAACAGCATGGCGTAGGGTAGTTGGTGATTGCGCAGTTGTCGCTTAGCTTCCGAGAACTGTGCCTGCTTTTTCTGGACCTCGGCAGAGAAGTCTAGGTACACCGCGATGTGTGTGTTGCTAAACGGTATGTTGCCCTTTTCACGGGTGAGGCGTAGAAGTGCATCGCGGTCCCGGTAGTTTAGGAACTTTGCGATGAAGGTTCGCGGGGGGGCTCCAGGCGGTGGGGGCCTCTCAGCTGGCCGGTGCACCCTCTCCAACACGAACGTAGATGAGAACGACTCTCTGCAGTAGTTGGTGGTGAGATTCTCCAGAAACGTGGGGGGTCCGATCTCTCCGCTCTCTCCGGCAGTCCCACGAAACGGAGGTTACAGCGGCGGAGTCTGTTCTCCATGTTGTCCTGCTTACTTAGGACGACATTTAGCTGGTACTGGAGCCGTTCGGTGGGGACCTGCAGCGGTGGGATGTCGTCCTCCACCAGTCCTATCCTGCGCTCTGTTTCATTCTGTTTCCCGCAATTTATGAATATCCTGGCGGATTAAGGAAATGTCGACTTTAACTCCTCAATTTTAGAGGTAAGAGTTGTCTGGCAGAGGTAGACAGCTTCGAGGATGCGTGCTGTATCTCCAGAGAGCGGGACCTACTCCACGGCCAAGGGCGCAACGCCATCTTCCCCCGCTGAGTCCCGCTCCTCATGGCGGTATTTGCCAAGCTTTACCAGTGATCCCGGGGCTCGTTTCGGCGGCGACATGGGCTCGGGGGGTTCGCTGCTTGGTATGGATGTTATATGCCGAGTTGAAGGGTAATTAAGTCCCACAGGATCGGATTAGAGGATAATGTGCAGCCGGAGCTCTCACTCTGCACTCCTCACGCCATGCAGCTTCTGGCCATGCCCCCCTATACCCTCTTATCTAAAAATGTACCCTTCCATGTCACAGACACCCTCATTGACGACCAAGGGAGATACATCTTTCTGAAAGGTACCTTAAAAGACAAACCAATCACACTAGTTAACATTTATAGCCCCAATGCATCCCAGGTCCCATTCTTTCGTACTATATTGCAGCACTTGTCCGCTTTTCAAAAAGGAATACTAATCCTAGGAGGTGATTTCAACATTCCCCTTGACCCTCTCATCGATACATCCACAGGCACCTCATACTTGCCTTATAGGGCACTACGCCAAATCAGACTAAGCCCCCAGGATCTTCTCCATGTTACGTAGCGTACAATCCACCCGAAAGATAAAGACTTTACCTTTTTTTCTGCACCCTTTAACAGATTGAAACTCCAATTTGGGCTCCCTAACTCTCACTTCTTTTGATATCTGAAACTTCACAATGTCTTCTCCTCTCAGTTTACCCCATTAAATGTCTCATTTATCGGAGTTGGAATCATTACTGTGAGAGGAGTTCTTAGTTAAACCTTTATTCCAAATCTATAGGTTGCTTCTACCTGACAATGCTACTTCTGCTGCTTTCTTAACCCCAGCAGCATTGTGAATGCTGCGTGAGTTCTCCTATGGTGCACTGTGGAACTCAACCTATCCTTACCCCTTTCTGCCTGTATTCACTTACATATATTACTTTATTTCACAGCTAACCATCTCTTGGAAGATGTCCTTCTGGGATCATGTCTACATAAATAGAAAGTGACCTAGAGTACCCTACTGATCCCTCCTCCCAGCAGCTGCCCCTAGAAGAATTTTACAAGCTTGGTTAAAATATCACAGGATGTATAAAAGCAGTTTCTCACCGCAGGATCACATCTACAGGACAAAATGCTGCAGCATGCTCTAGAGGGGGAAACAGTGGTTTGGGCATACATTTGGGCCATGTCAAAAGATCACCTTCAATTTTTGCAAAGTATCAGCATTCTAGACTCAGAGGAGGAACACTCCACCCCTTCCGCTTTATATATAGATGGTACTATCTAGGTCTACAGTCTGCAGGAGCTGTCAGAAAGTGCAGAGAGCTGTCAGAAACTTCAGAATGTTCTTCAAATGAAGACATGACACGAAATATTCTGAATATTGTTACTGTGCAGCAAATACCAACTTCCTAACTTAAAGCAAGCTAGCACTCACTGGGGTTGATTTACTAAAGGCAAATTGGCTGTGCACTTTGCAAAGAGCAGTTGCTCCAGAGCTTAGTAAATGAGCAGAAGCTCTGCTGACTTCCATCATCCAATCACATGCAAGCAAACATGCTGTTTTTTTATTTTCCTTTGCATGTGATTGGGTGTTCTTTGCAAAGTGAAGCCTTACCTCATTTACTAAGCTCTGGAGCAATTGCACCTGCAAAGTGCAACTGCACTTTGCAAAGTGCACAGTCTAGTTGCCTCTAGTAAATCAACCCCACTGTGTATCACCCACAGAAACGATAAACAAAAACATATAGAAATTGTACTATACAGTGCTTATAAACAAATCTTATCCCAACCTTTTTATTTCTACCATAAAACTCCTACAAAATCATAAAACTTCCACCTTTGTGTTATATTCAAATATTGTTTATAAGTGTGAAACAAAGCTACAATTATGAGCATATAATTTCAATAATCATAAAGTCCCGTGTATATGATATACAATTATTTTGTGCCTGTCCAATGAACAAGTGATCAATGAATACATCTTGTGCACATTCTTCAGTAATAACACACTGGGGGTTATTTACAAAAGTCAAATCCACTTTGCACTGCAAGTGCACTTGAAAGTGCAGCCACTGTAAATCTAAGGGGTAGATCTGAAATGAGTGGAAGCTCTGCTGATTTTATCATCCAATCATGTGCAAGCTAAAATGCTGTTTTTTATTTTCCTTGCATGTCCCCCTCGGATCTACAGTGACTTTACTTTCAAGTGCACTTGCAGTGCAAAGTGGATTTTCCATTAGTAAATAACCCCCACTGTGTGTATGTACACCTTCTCCAAAAGTACCACCACCAAACAGTGCTCTATTGTATATCTGCTTAAAATAATAGGAGGTCTATACAAGTTTAATGGAGCTAATCCGCCAGATGGCGCCATACACGTCATATTTGAATGTAACACTAAGGTAGAAGTTTAATGATTTTTTTTTTGTAAGAGTTGTCTTTTTTTTATAATTTTATTTTTATTAAAGTTTTCAGAAGGAAACAAAGGTTACAGTATCATAGCCATAAAAGACAACCGTGACATACTGGTAATATCCTCAAGATAGAGAAAACAAAGGGTACCGATTCCAAAAGAAATTGACAAACAGGATCAGGCCATTAACAGCAGTTGTGTCGAAAAAAAAAGGAAAAGCAATAAATACTCAGCAATGTGAGAAATTAGGGACAAAGATGGAGTGTCAGAATCTATATAATATAACATAGGGAGGAGGGTAGGGGAAAATGGGAGAACTGAAATATTTAGAGGGGAAGGGGGGGGGGGTAAAATCATTTGAGAATAGATAGCAGGGACAAAACGAAGAAATGACTCTTCATGCAGCCAATAAGACATGGGAAAGCATCTGTTTAACTGGCTTTTTTGATGCCTGAAAAGCAGAGGCCCAACAGGTAATGTAATGGGTCTAACGGTAGAGGTACATTAAACAGAGCTTGAAGGAGGGGGCATCACATTAGCCTAAAGAGGTTGTATCAGTGGACATTTTTTTTGTAAGAGTTTAATGGCAGAAATGAAAAGGTTGGGATAAGATTTGTTTAAAACCACTGCACAATTGTTATTTGTTTTTGTTCACTATAACATGAAAGCATATTCATAGTTCGTGTGGGATTCCATATTGATTTACAGAGGATGTTTTGTCTCAATTGAGATGAAGATCTTTTATTGTGTATGAGAATTAAAATAGGACATTTTTCTTTGCAAGATCAGATATCTGAAGCAAAGTTGTTTTTGTTGTATTGTCTTTCTGATACTTGCAATTACTTAAAGTGATAATAAATGCAATAATTAAAAAATACAAATAAATATCATACTTACCTGCTCTGTGCTGGGGTTTTGAACAGAGCAGCCCCGATCCTCCTTTTCTCGGGTCCCTCACCAGCGCTCCTGGCCCTTCCCTGCCGAGTGCCCCAGCAATATACACACACTATTGTGGTAATGCATTGTACATACAAATTCAGGTCTATATATATACATTTTTACACCCTTTTCACCATTACACCCCCTTTTTTGCACATATACATCTTGTGTTTCCTTTGTTTCACCTACACATTCACACACACTCATATATAAACATATATATTCTTCATATTTTTCGTATTTATTCGTTGTTATTTAAAAAGCCATATTCATAAGAGTCTTTTCTATTGGGCAATATATTTCTTTGACAGCAGATGCCGAGACCCTACATAATTGGCTTTCAGCTGATATCTATTAGATAAGTAACTATGTAGTCATGTGGCATCTCTTATAAAGATATATAAGACAGTCATTCCAAATATCTGTCAGCTATGAGTAAGCGCTCGAATTAGAGTGCGAAACGCGTATATATATATATATATATATATATATATATATATATATATATATATATATATATATATATAGTCCCACTTGTGTTTGAGTGTAACTTTGGACCATATACCACCGTGTTGCTTTTAAAGCGATTCTTTATTATGGACAGTTGTCCAATACCTCAGTTTGTCATCTCCAAGTTGCTTGTTTTTATGAATATCTGGTTAATAATATGTGATTGTTATGCTTATTCACTATGCATGTACTCATTGCTATTTCATGTTTTTTAATGAATAAAACATGTCTTGTTATATTGACTCATCTTTTAGCCATGCTAGAGCTACCTCATTTAAAGTCCCAAATGCTCTTTTTCGTGCATATACATAGGGATGGAGCTGTGTGATCCCACACACCTCATTTAAAGTCCCAAACCCCCCTTTTTGTTACACATGAATATGCTTTGATGTAATCCATTCCATTGTAGCTCTGACTGTATGTATAGGGTTGTTGTCCTGCTGGAAGGTGAACCTCCACTCCGGTCTTAAGTATTTTGCAGACTTAGGGTGATGTGCAGTGTTAATTTTCCATCACACATAGCGTTTTTCTTTTAGGCCAAAAAGTTAAACTTTGGTCATATCTGACCAGAGCACATTCTTCCACATGTTTGCTGTGTCCCCCACATGGCTGCTCGCAAACTGTCAACCAGACATTTAATGGCTTTCTTTCAACAATGGTTTTCTTCTTGCCACTCTTCCATAAAGGCCAGATTTGTGGAGTGCACGACTAATAGTTGTCCTGTGGAGAGATTCTCCCATCTGAGCTGTGGATCTCTGCAGCTACTCCAGAGTTACTATGGGCTTCTTGGCTGTGTCTCTGATTAATGCTCTCCTTGCCCATCCTGTCAGTTTAGGTGGACAACCGTGTCTTGGTAAGTTTACAGTTATGTCATACGCTTTCCCTTTTCGAGTGATGGATTGAACAGTACTCTGTGAGATGTTCAAAGCTTGGAATATTTTTTTATAACCTAACTCTGCTTTAAACTTCTCCACAACTTTATCCCTGCCCTGTCTGGTGTGTTCCTTGGTCTTCATGATGCTGTTTGTTCACAAAGGTTCTCTAACAAACCTCCGAGGGCCTTACAGAACAGTTGTATTTATACAGAGATTAAACTACACACAGGTGGACTCTATTTACTAATTGGGTGACTTCTAGCTTTTAGTTAGGGGTATCAGAGTAAAGAGGGCTCAATACAAATACAAAAAAAAAACATTTTGAAAACCATTTATCATTTTCCTTCCACTTCACAATTATGTGCCACTTTGTGTTGGTCTATCAAATACAATCCCAATAAAATACATTTATGTTTTTGGTTGTAACATGGCAAAGCTTGGAACGTTTCAAGGGGTATGAACACTTTTTCAGGAAAAAAGAGAGAGAGAGAGGAGCGCCTCTAAGTAAAACTGTTTTATTCAATATAATAAAAAGAAAAGTAGCCACTTACATGTTGGTAAAAAACTCTCCACAATTCGGTAACAGATGGTGGGCTGCAGATGAAACACAAGCTGGGGAGATGTCGCTAATCCATGGCCGCAATGAGGGCAGAGAACCAGGCCGGAAACAGCCGCTCATACAGAGAGGGAGAGGACAGCTCGCAGAGCCAACGTGTGACGTCAGCCAGGTGAAGGAGACACAACGCGTTGCAGAGCATGCGCAATGGCTGTAAGGCACATGCGCGCTCCTTTCTCAAGTGTAATCTTTCTTTTTATTACATTGAATAAAACAGATTTACTTAGAAGCGCTTCTCTCTCTCTCTCTCTCTTTTTTTCCTGGATGACTCCGAGCTGGCTTCATTCCTGAGAAGAGCTGCCCTTTGCTGACTTATTGTCTTATATATATATTTAGAATTTTCTTGAGCTTTTATTGCCTGTTTGTTGTCATTTATCAGTAATTCTGAGTGCCATTCTTATATGTTTGTTCTATGAACACTTTTTCAGGACACTATAGAACACAATTTACTGTTACTGTATGATTGCTATAGGTTGGTGAACGCTGGCCTTTGTTTTTTTGCCTGGACCGCATTGTGTTTTCACAGATCAAAAAAATTCTTTATCGTAACAAACTTATAGCAACCCAGAACAAACATCTAAGGACTAACTTACAATTAGCATATACAGTACTGCATGCTAATATACAAAATTTGTGCTGTAGGAAAAAAAAATATCTATAGCAACAAGTCAGCATCCATCTGTCTTTTCTGTATCCCAGGTTGATCCTGATATGCAAGGGCACCACTAACTGTTCCTATTGGCATACTTTTCAGACATCATCACTACTGTGTAAATTGAAGGTTTATTGTTTGGATTGCTCAATGCAATTAGAAAAGATCACTGACGGTCTAACAAAATAACCTGCACTGATTCATGTTCCAATACAGCAGATATTCTCAGTGGAGTAAAATTATACAGCTAGCTGTAGCAGTTATATTATCTCATAAAAACAAATACTGTGTGCTGTCATTAATGAAAACTAAAAAAATCTTTACTGTGTCAATTTGTAAGCAAGAACTTCTTACTAATATTGCTTGCGAAATAGCATGTTTCGTTGCTAATTTGATAATGAATTTGCGGTAATTAAAATGTTTATATCAAATTTCAAGCTTTTCCTCTCACTCGTGGAAGCTTTAAAAAGCTGAAGACTTGACGTCATTCACAATTTATTGCAGCTTTGTAATTAGCCATCTGCCCATATTAGCATCTGCCAAAATACATTTCTCTTAGCTGCAAACACAGATTAGTCTTGGGTATAATTAGTCAAAATAGAGCTTTTAAAACTTCTAATATTAGTACTGGATCAGGATTGTAAACTTACTGTATTGTTAGCCCAACCGTGTACATGACTTGCACTACTTATTATAAGAAAAAAACATATATTAGGTTATTTAACCTCTTCCTGCTGGTGTAAAGCACATGCAAGATGGGTGGACCTTAACACCGACCTGTAAATATAGAGTTGTGCTAAGTTTACATACCTGGCAGAATTTATGATTTCTTGGCCTTTTTCAGAGAATATGAATGATAACACAAAAACTTTTCTTTCACTCATGGTTAGTATACGGCTGAAGCCATTTATTATCAGTCACCTGTGTTTACTCTTTTTTAAATCATAATGACAACAGAAACTACCCACATGACCCTGATCAAAAGTTTACATACCCTGGTGATTTTGGCCTGATAACATGCATACAAGTTGACACAAAGGAGTTTGAATGGCTATTAAAGATAACCATCCTCACCTGTGAACTGTTTACTTGTAATTAGAGTGTGTGTATAAAAAGTCAGTGAGTTTTTGGACTCCTGACAGACCCTTGCATCTTTCATCCAGTGCTGCACTGACGTTTCTGGATTCTGAGTCATGGGGAAAGCAAAATAATTGTCAAAGGATCTGCGGGAAAAAGGTAGTTGAACTGTATAAAACAGGAAAGGGATATAAAAAGATATCCAAGGAATTGAGAATGCCAATCAGCAGTGTTCAAACTCTAATCAAGAAGTGCAAAATGAGGGGTTATGTTGAAACCAAACCACGGTCAGCTAGACCAACTAAACTTTCAGCCACAACTACCAGGAAAATTGTTTGGGATGGAAAGAAAAACCCACAAACCCACCCAGGTGAAATACAGGACTCTCTGAAAACATGTGGTGTGGCTGTTTCAAGATGCACAATAGGGAGGCACTTGAAGAAAGATGGGCTGCATGGTTGAGTCCCCAGAAGAAATCCATTACTATGCAAATGCCAAAAAGTATCCTGCTTACAGTAAGCCTTGACAGGCCTCAAACCTTCTGGCACAAAGTCATTTGGAGTAATGAGATCAAAATTGAGCTTTTTGGTCACAATCATAAACACTTCATTTGGAGAGGAGTCAACAAGGCCTATGCTGAAAGGTACACCATCCCTACCGTGCAACACGAAGGTGGATCACTGATGTGGTACAGGAAATGTGGTCAAAATTGATGGTAAGATGAATGCAGCATGTTATCAAATAATACTGGAGGAACATTTGCATTCATCAGCCAGGAAGCTGCGCATGGGATGTACTTGGACATTCCAACATGACAATGATCCAAAACACAAGCCCAAGTCGACCTGTCATTGGCTATAGCAGAATAAAGTGAAGGTTCTGGAGTGGCCACCTTAGTCTCCTGACCTTAATATCATTGAGCCACTCTGAGGAGATTTCAAACGTGCAGTTCATGCAAGACAGCCCAAGAATTTACAGGAACTGGAGGCTTTTTGCCAAGAGGAATGGGCAGCTTTACCATCTGAGAAGATAAAGAGCCTCATCCACAAACACCACAAAAGACTTCAAGCTGTCATTGATGTTAAAGGGGACAATACACAGTATTACTAACTGGGGTATGTAAACTTTTGATCAGGGCCATTTGGGTAGTTTCTGTTGTCATTATGATTTAAAAAAAGTAAACACAGTTGACTGATAATAAATGGCTTCAGCCAAACACTAACCATGAGTGAAATAAAAGATTTTGCGTTATCATTCATATTCTCTGAAAAATGGCCAAGAAATCATAAATTCTGCCAGGGTATGTAAACTTATGAGCACAACTGTATATATGTCAGCTGCCTCCACTGTTCTGCACTGATTGCATTCTCACTACATGCTCTCAGCACACTGACCAAGCTGTCACGAGCAGCTCCTGGTCACCTTTTGTGACTGGTAAAGTTAAGCAAGGGTGGGGCTCCCAATCACATGACTGCTGCAACAGCTAGTCACAGTGGTCACTTGATCAGGAATGCCACTTCCTGTCTTTCAGAACCCCTTAACAAAGATGAGGGATGGCAGCAAGGGCTTAAAGCATGACTCCAGCCTCACTCAACTCAAGAGTCAGTGTAAAGGAAGCACTGTTGACAAACGCTCATCGTTTTTTGTGTGAACTCCACTTACATGATGTCATTGAATTGAAAACCAGGATAAATACCCCAAGTTCTTAGCAGTTGTGCTAAGCAACACATTTTTTCAGTGGGGTTGGTCAGACTATTAGATTGCACTGTATGAAGCAGTAAAGCACAGATTTTGTACAGCAGTATTCGTTAAGAAGCTGAGATTGAAATGAGGTATGGAGACTCCTATGAACATACAGAAACAGACTGTACTCAGAAGGTTTTTTTTTTTTATAACTTACACTTGTAAGGTTGTATATGTTAAATTAATCTCTGAGATGTAGATCTAAAAACATTAAAACATATTTCTTACATACATCACGGGACACAGAGGCTTGGTAATTACTTAGTGGGTTAGATAGTACCTTCGGGTGATTGGACACTGGTAACCTTAATTACAAAGTGCGTTCCTCCCCTATATAACCCCTCCCATATAGAGAGTACCTCAGTTTTTTGGCCAGTGTCTAAGGTGGTTGGTCACATTGAAGATGTGCTAAGAAGAAAGCTCTGTTTGATGGTCTGCGAGAACCTAGGAGCTATACAACCAGATCCATACCTCGGGCCAATACTAAAACACCTAAGATGGATGGTACCCGGGCCTTGTGATAAGAAGAAACAAGGTTTTGCCTGTAATGTCTCTCCTTGGAGGTCTGGGCTCTGGGATCCAGGCTTTGGTGTACTAATATAACAGTGGCACGAAAAGTTTCTGGCAGAGTCTTGTACAGGTCCAGGGAAGAGGATCCTGTGAGTAGGATCCCGGAACCCTGAAGGTTGGCACAACGCGACCCGCCGTGATGGGTGAAGGCTGCAATCTGTCTGTTCTCAGCAGTTCCTGCGGTGGGGATAAGGTAAGTGAAGACAATCCTAAAGTTTACACATTATGGATTATCTTCTGTGTGTAGTTGTAAGTCTTACCAGGTTTCCGCCACTAGAGGGAGTAAGAGACATACCTAGTGTATACTTACATGCCTTCCAGGATACACTCTTAGTGAAGCTGGTCTGTGAATGCTGCTCACCTCCTCCGCTGCAGGCTCTGCCACATAAACACAAAAGGGGGGATCCCACACAGTCCGGGGGTCCCACACAGTCCTCTGATGGTCTCCTTCTCCCCCCTCGCCCCGGCCGCCACCATGATGGCCCTACATGTGCGCGCAGGGGGCGCGCTTTTACAGCAGGGTTGGCGGGGAAGGAGGGGGGCGTGGTTGCGGCGCCGTGCACGTATGGCGTGCACGGTGCGCCAGTACGCAGGTGCAAAGCGCCAGAGCTCCTGTAAGCGGTGGGACACAGAGCTGTGGGCTTAGTAAGCATCCCTGTGGATCGGATCCTGGCAAACCTAAGACACCTACTCGGCGTCAGGTTGTGCAGTTTGTAGCTAATGTTTATATTATAAGATTATAGCACAACAGTCATTGCAATTTACACTAGTACCTCTGCTTTGCAGCTTAGGACTATATCCCCTCATAAGAGGTCCTCAGGGGGAGGTAAAAGGCACCAGAAAATCACCGCCTACATCTAGAGGTTCTGGACATGCCTGCAGGATACCATCCCCCCTGCAAGACTGGAGGCAGCCTCACAGGATGAGTCTGTACCCCTGTCAGGTTTTGCAGCCTCTCCCAATGTTTCAGTCCCTGTTTATGTCCCAGAAGACGCTTTAAAGGCTGCATTGGATGGTTTAGAAGGAAGGATTACTAATTTTGTCACAGCTTCCTTAAAAAATAGCGTGAAAAGGGGTAGATCCCCTCCCTCTGCTTTGGGTTCCCTATTGGATGAGAATTCTGATAATGAGGAAAGATCCCTATCTGAGGATAGGGATCAGGTGCAGTCAGACGAATCAGGGAAGAGGAGAAGCTCTCTTCTACCTCCAAGGCCCTCAAAGCACAGGTGCAATACTATACTGAATTGGTGCTTTCCACATACAGATTGCCCTCTGCTGAGGCTGCCATTTCCCCTGTTTCCTCCCTGGGGTCGTGGAAATCCCCACAGGCTGCATATGCCTTCCCAACTCATTCTTTACTGGTTGAATTGTTGTATGAAGACTGGGGTCACCCAGATAAACTATTTTCTCCTCCTAAAAGGTTTTCTATGCTTTATCCGGTGGAGGAAAGTTTCACCAAGAAATGGGGAGTCCCAGCCATAGATGCAGCTGTTTCTTGTGTGAATAAGAGCCTGACCTGTCCTGTGGACAATGCTCAAGGGTTTAAGAATCCAACTGACAAAAAGCTGGAAACTTTATTTAAAGCCTCTTTCTCTGTGGCGGGCGCTGTGGTCCAGCCTACAGTTGCAGCAATTGGCATGTCCCAGTTCCTCAAGGAACAAATGAAGCAGGTGCTTAGCCTCCTTTCCACTGAGGAGGCGAGGTTTATGCAGAACTTCCTAAAGCCTTGTGTTTCATGGTTGATGCCATTATGGATTCTGCTTAGCAAGCATCTCCCTCACTCTCCTGCTGGTACACATGCGCAGGTTCCTTTGGCTTAAGCATTGGGCAGCTAAAGCTTCATGCAAAAATTTTTTAACTGGGTTCCCGTTTCGTGGAGAACGCCTGTTTGGGGATGATCTGGCCAAATATATCCAGAAGATTACCAGGGGTAAAACCACGTTGTTACCAGTCAAAAGGAAGAGTAAACGTCCTTCATTTAGACGTTCTCTGTCCCCAGCCCCTGGAGCCTCATCCTCCAGGCAGTGGCGTTGGCCTCCCCAATCAAATACTAGGGGAAAGGTCCAAAGTCAAGCCCAAGGGCAAAAGAAACCTTGGGGTCCAAGATCTGGTAAACAGAACCCAAAAGCCTCCCTATGAAGGGACGCCCCCGCTCGAGGAGTGGGGGAAGGCTGCTGCAGTTTGCAGGCGCCTGGCGGGAAGAGAATCAGGACAGATGGGTAGCCCCTGCGGTGTCTCTGGGCTACAAGCTAGAGTTCTTTGAGCTTCCGCTATCTCATTTTCTAAGGTCAAGAGTCCCCAGGGATCCAGAAAAAAGAAGGCCCTTACTTCTGGCCTTAGAACGTCTGTTATCCCAAGGGGTAATTATAGAGGTGGCCCCAGGAGAGCAAGGCTCAGGGTTCTACTCAAGCCTCTTTACGGTTCCAAAACTAAATGGAGATGTCAGACCTATTCTGGATCTAAAAGACCTGAATCAATTTCTAGACATTCGTCCTTTCCGCATGGAGTCTATCCGCTCAGTAGTCTCCACCCTTCAGGGGGGAGAATTCCTGGCATCAATAGACATCAAAGATGCATATTTGCATGTGCCAATATTTCCGGCTCACCAAAGATTCCTAAGGTTTGCGGTGGATCAGCGCCACTTTCAACTTGTGGCCCTTCCTTTTGGTCTTGCTACCACTCCTCGAGTGTTCACAAAAGTTCTAGCGCCACCCCTGGCAAATCTAAGGGTTCAGGGCATAACTGTGACAGCTTATCTGGACAATTTACTACTCATAGGACAGTCCGTAACACGCCTAGGCCACAATGTGCTCTGCATGGTAAAGTACTTAGAGTACCTAGGCTGGGTCCTCAATCTAGAGAAATCCTCCTTGCAGCCCCTAAAGAGGCTGGAGTATTTGGGCATGGTCATAGACACAGTCCAAAGCAGAGTGTTCTTACCCAGGTCAAAAGCCAGGGCCATAAAAGATTTGGTCCAGTTAGTCTAAGCAAAGAGAAATCCCTCCATCCGACTATGTATGAGACTATTGGGGAAGATGGTCGCCTCCTTCGAGGCTGTCCCTTGCGCCCAGCTTCACTCGAGACCTTTACAAAACAGCATCCTCTCTTTCTGAAACAAGAGGGTTCAAGCCTTGGATCTTCCAATGTGCCTATCCCCAGGGGTGCGCCAGAGCCTCAATTGGTGGTTACTGACCAAGAATCTTTTAACAGGAAAGTCCTTTGTCCCAGTTATTGGGAAACTCGTAACCACAGATGCCAGCCTAATGGGCTGGGGAGCAGTTCTGGAAGAAGCTTCCACCCAGGGAAGATGGTCCAGAGCAGAAAAGCTCTTGCCCATCAACATTCTGGAAATTCTGGCAATTCGTTTAGCCCTCAAGGTCTGGACCTTCAGACTATAGGGTCATCCTGTCCGGATACAGCCAACAATGCCACGGCTGTGGCTTATATCAATCACCAAGGAGGCACCAGGAGCCTGGATGCCCAAAAAGAGGTGAATCACATTTTTTTCAGGGCAGAAGGGCATATTCCTTGCCTGTATGCGGTCTTTATTCCAGGGGTAGAAAATTGGCAAGCAGATTTTCTAAGCCACTAGCAGCTGTGTTCAGGAGAATGGTCTCTACACCCTGACATATTTCAGACCATATGTCAAAATTGGGTTACCCCGGATGTAGACCTGTTTGCGTCCAGGTTCAACAAAAAACTGGACAGCTTTGTGTCAAGAACAAAGGATCTGCTAGCACAAGGGTCAGATGCCTTAACGATTCCATGGGATTGGCACTCTCTGATCTATGCCTTTCCTCCAATTCCTCTTCTTCCGCGGTTCCTTCGTAGGGTCAAAAGGGTCATTCTAGTGGCTCTGACTTGGCCCAGACGACCTTGGTATGCAGAGATCATAAAGATGACAGTGGGAAGTCCTTGGGTTCTTCCGCTGCATCCAGATCTACTCTCACAAGGTCCAATATTCCATCCTGCTTTATGAAGTCTGAATTTAACGGTTTGGCTGCTGAGACCCACATTCTGAAAAGCCGTGGGCTTTCGGAATCAATCCTTTTCACTCCGATTAATGCTAGGAAGCCGGCCTCCAGGCTCATCTACTCCAGGCTCATCTACTACAGAATCTGGAAGGCATATGTTTCCTGGTGTGAACTCAGGGGGTGGCATCCTAGAAAGTATGCCATTAGCAGGATTCTTGCCTCTCTTCAGTTAGGCGTTGAAATGAGGCTGGCTTTGAGCACTATCAAGGTCCAGATCTCGGCCTTATCAGTAATCTTTCAAAGGCCACTTGTCTCACATTCCATGGTCCGGGCCTTTGTTCAGGGGGCACTGTGCTTGAATCTGCCAGTCAAACCTCCTGTGTGCCCATGGGATCTGAATTTGTCTTTTGTCCATTTTGCAAGAACAACCCTTTGAAACATTGCACCATGCTTCTTTAGTTCTTCTGACAAAGAAACTGGTCTTTTTGGTAGCCATTTCTTCGGCTAGAAGGGTATCAGAATTAGCAGCTCTTTCTTGTAAACAGTGTTAATTTCGTCGACTAAAACATTTTAGTCGACTAAATGAATACTATTTTAGTCGACTAAAATACGACTAAAACTAAAACAACTGAGATGACTAAAATACGACTAAAACTAAAATGGCATTTTTGTCAAAAGACTAAAACGGGAGTAAAGCTAAAATGCCATTTTAGTCAAAAGACTAAGGGCTCTTTCACACGGGGCAGATCAGTCATGATCTGCCCCGTGAACACCCGCTGAGCAGGAAGATGACAGGTCCATCGCTGCACGCTGTGCAGCGGCGGACCTGTCAGAGCGCCGCTCTCCCCTGGGGGGATCGGATGATGACGGACCGTAGTGTCCGTCGTCACCCGATCCGATCCGAAAACGGATGGAAAAGTAGGTTTTTCTTCCGTTACACTTTTCGGATCGGAGCGGGTCGGATGTCAGCGGACATGTCACCGCTGACATCCGACGCTCCATAGGGATGAATGTATGTCCGTTTTTCATCCGAAAACGGAAGGATGAAAAACGGACATACGGATCGTCCGTGTGAAAGAGGCCTAAAACTAAATTGAAATTTGACTTCAAAATTAACACTGGTCTGTAGTGCATGTTCATACCTCAATACCATAAATAATAGCTTATTAGATTTTTCACTCCAGCAGTATATAATGAGTTTGGAAACGGTAAAGAAATGTTTAACTAATGCATTATAATTTAATAACACCCATTCAATTTTAGACGACTAAAATGAGTTTTAGTTGACTAAAATGTACTGGAGATTTAGTCGACTAAAAACGACTAAAACTAAAACAATTGCAGAAGACTAAAAGCATCGAAATCCACAATTTCTAGATGGATTCGGCAAGTTATTATTCAGGCCTATGGTATAAAGAAGAATAGTCCTCCTTTTCAGGTTAAGGCACACTCAACTAGAGGGGTTAGTGCTTCATGGGCAGTGCATCACCAGGCCTCCATGGCTCAGATCTGCAAGGCTGCAACTTGGTCTTCAGTCCATACATCCACTATCAGGTGGATGTAAGAGGGCATGAGGATGCCGCCTTCGAGCGCAGTGTGCTGCAGGCAGCAGTTTAGTTCCTCTTGTCTGTTGGCGGTCTATGTATTTTCTGATCTGTGTCTCCCTCCTCTCAATTTGGGCATTGCTTTAGGACATCCCACTAAGTAATTACCAAGCCTCTGTGTCCCGTGATGTATGAACAAGAAAATAGGATTTTTAAATACAGCTACCTGTAAAATCCTTTTCTTGGGAATACATCACGGGACACAGAGCTCCCGCTCCTCTTCGGGATTATACGTTGGGGTACTTATTGCTTTGCTACAAAACTGAGGTACTCTCCATATGGGAGGGGTTATATAGGGCAGGAACTCACTTTGTAATTAGGGTTACCAGTGTCCAATCACCTGAAGGTACTATCTAACCCACTAAGTAATTACCAAGCCTCTGTGTCCCGTAATGTATTCCCAAGAAAAGGATTTTACGGGTAAGCTGTATTTAAAAATCCTATTTTTTTCCTCAAAAGGGCACCTTCAGGCAACAATTTAGATCAACCAGTGAACATGTTATGCTCTGGTTTTAATGTAAAAAAAAATGGAATCTATTGCAGCCTTATTGATTTTGTCACTTTATTCTGTATTGTGTAGCTTTCCCTGAAACAGCAAGGAGCTTAAAAGCTGCACATAGGCAGGTTGTATTTAGACAGCCAATGAAGTTGTTACTGTCTGAGTTGGATGAAATTTGAGCCACGGGTAGCCCTTTCAGCACTGCTCAGCTCCACAAAAGTTGAGGGAAAAATTGAAGGAGCAAGGTGGAAAATTGTCTGCCAAACAGTGACAGCATTCTCCCAGAAGTAGTCACTGTTTTCTGTATTTAGACAGCCACTGGTGCTAAAGACAGCCAAAGACACAACAGGAAAAGGGGAAAAATCTCCCCAGATTAAAAGGAAATTCTCTCTAAGACAGTTGTCACCAGAATAGGTGTCCTTATTGAAATATTTCTGCTTCACCTCATATTTATGTGATTACCGTCTCAGAGAGCATTTCCAATTGTTTTGTATTCTGATAATAATGGTCACCATGTCAGAAAGGGTATAACTTTTTTGGGATGTGTTGCTACCATCAATTTCATAATTACCTTATTTCATAATTACCTTAATTGTTACAAAAATGTTTTCAGTTTAAACATTTGATATAAGTGTAAAAAGATATCCGCGCTTCGTACATAAAATAGCCAGCAGCTGAGCTCAGATAGCAGGCACAAAGAAAAATGTTTAAATAAAAGTGCAGCGCTAGGGCAAAAAGTGCAATTCATGCGAATCACACAGCACATGTGGTGTGCATACATCCAAATATGGTATAATAATGTGCAATTGTGCAATAATTGGTACAGTTTGAAATGAAATGAATCATAACATATGTGCAATATATTATCACAAGTGCAAAGACCGTGCAAACAAAAGGGAAAAGAAAGTTCATATGCAGCTGATTTTCATCAGAAGTCCCATGAAGAGGGGGTGTATTAGAAATACAGCCGGTGACCCCCCCCTATTCAGGGAGGTCACAAAGCGCTTTGTTGGATCTGTGATCCACAGAAAAGATTCCTGACATCTCTCCACAGTAGCCTCAGAAGATATATACCTGGAATTTCACAGCTGATCAGGGCGTGGTGTTTTAGAAAAGCCTCAGAGCCGGAGTATATAGAGAGACAAATGACTCCACATGTTCTACAAGGTCATTTACATGAGTCAAGCTTGTCCATTCAAATTTAACCCTCGGTTTACCAGCTTTTTTATGTACCACCTTGCACCGCCAGGGTCCAATGGGCCCTGTATTATAGTTTGGCACATATAATGAATAAAAATGTTAGTATAATTATTTTTATTGTGAAACAGTGTAATTATGAATTTTGTTTATAATTTTAGCTTGTAAAATATTGAATAACCATGAAATACTAAGCAATGCTTACTCATTTGGTGATAATAAAGTATATTCTCAATATTTTGAGCACTAACTGTGAAGAGTATTTTGTCTTATATTATTTTGCACATACATTCACAGATAACAATAAAAATTATAAAGAAATTGTCAATTGATTGAAACATGATATTTGGATATGTAGGTGTAGGGCATAGGTAGTTATAAAAGCTATGCTAATATGATGAAAAAGTTTCACTGTCCACAGTTCAAACACACCACTTTCAGATGTTCTTGACATACATTTGTTTTTGCACACACAGCACACTGTTCACGTTTTTCTGTCTTTGCTGTTAGAGCAGATATGGCAACATGCTTTCTTTCTTGGTGGTTCTTCTGAGGTAGAAGTCTGAGGAACGTCAGGCCTCTCAGATACTCCAGTCAGTGCTTTCTCAGGACGTGCAAGGAAAACCTTCCTTTTGTGCAATTTACTTGCATTCCAGTCTGATTTTAGTGACATCCAGATAATGTAGGCATTGACAGCAGTAACATCTAACATGTTATAAAATATAACCATTGGCCATCTTCTGGTCATTCGTTTAGTACTGTAAGTACGAACCATCTCATCCAAAGTATCAAGGCCTCCTTTTGTCTCATTGTATGACTGAATTATCTCAGTTTTTTTATCTTCTCGGTTTTGAACAGTAGGTTGGGAATGCATAGAGCTCAAGAGGGTAACAACTTTGTTTTTCTTGGGACAGTATGATGCAATCATCACGTCTTTCTGGAAACCAGAGTAGAGTAGGCATTTCATTTTTTTTGTGGTCACAAATTTTTGAGGCATTTTTTTTTGTTTTTATGAATTGTTCCAACAACTGTGATTTCTTCTCCAGTATTTTTTTTAGCTAACTACAGGCTCATGAAGGAGTTATCACAAGTGATGTTTCTTACAGAATGTAATATTCGTTGAGCAAAATCCATTACCACTCGCTCCCCCTGATTTACTTTCCTTCCTTGGTCTTGAAATCTGCATGGTAATATTCGCAGATGAAGATGGCAATTCAATTTGGGTGGTAGGTGCTGTGATGGTGCTATCATCAGAATCCGAGTTGTCTTCTACAAGGATGTCATCTATTTTGTTTTTGTCATCCGATGGCTTACAATCTGATGCATGTTGATCTTTTTCAGAATCTGAGTTCAACAAACTAATGCCGCGTACACACGAGCGGACTTTACGGCAGACTTGGTCCAGCGTACTGGATTTCGTCGGACAATTCGATCGTGTGTGGGCTCCAGCGGACTTTGTTTGCTCAAAAGTTGGGCGGACTTAGATTTGAAACATGTTTTAAATCTATCCGACGGACTCTTCTTTCTAGCGGACAAACCGGTCGTCTGTGTGCTAGTCCGACGAACCCAAACTGACGCATGCTCCACAATAACCTTAATATTTTGAGTTGTTTTAATGAACCTTAATGAGCTTGGTGTCCCTTGTTAATTAGACATAGGGGGGTTTATTTTCCAAAGGCAAATTCATTTTTCATTACAAGTGCAAATTCTACTTGGAATTGCACAGAAAGAGCATTTTGAAGTGCCTTCGCTGTGGATCCGAGGGGCACATGCAAGGAACCCCCCCCAAAAAAAAAAATTTCTTACACATGATTGTATGATAAAATCAGCAGAGCTTCCCCTCATTTCAGCTCTTCACCTCAGATTTACAGAGACTGCACTTCCAACAAGTGCACTTGCTGTGCAATTTCTAAAGTTCACTTTTCACTAGTACTTTTCACTTGATTTTAGAAATGATTTAGCCTTTTGGCAAAAACACACATAGGGGTTGATGTACTAAAGGGAAAAAGACTGTGCACTTTGCAAAGTGCAGTTGCCCTCTGCAAGAGCAGTTGCTCCAGAGCTTAGTAAATGAGCAGAAGCTCTGCAGACTTCCATCATCCAATCATGTGCAAGCAAAAATGCTGTTTTTTGAATTTTCATTGCACAGGATTGGGTACTCTTTGCAAAGTCAAGCCTTACCTCATTTCCTAAGCTCTGGAGCAATTGCACTTGCAGAGGGCAACTGCCCTCTGCAAAGTGCACAGTCTATTTGCTTTTATTAAATCAACCCCATAGTCTTTTTGACCTGTACCTGCCTAGTCCCAAACAAAATGTCGTTTTGGAATCAAAACACATAGTCAATAATGTAAGGTAACCCAAAAATCCATTTATTTAAAAAAAAAAAAAAATTAGGAAGGCAACACTGGAGACACTTTTAGAATCTGTGAAGCCTTTCGTCCACCAGGACACACATCAAGTTTTAGGACAAGAAAATTGATATCTTGCGACTAGGGAGCACAGGGAGCACAGTCAGACCAGACAGAAGCCAGGCAATCACTTTCGACTCTTCCGTGGAGCCTTGCCTGCACGCTTCTCTGCAGCCTTCCCTCCACACTTCGCTGCAGCCTTCCTCGGAGGCTGGGCCTCTGGTGATGTACTTGGGGGAGGAGGAGGAGGATGAGTGGCTTCATCGGCCAGATACATGGTAGCAGTAAGCTCCCCTCTCAAGCCCTTCTGATAGGCCTGAAAAATCAAACCCTCACAGAGGAGGTGTTGCCCCTTTTCCAATTCCAGCAATCTGGTAGCCATATATGTCCCATACGCCTCCTCTGCATTGGGTGGTGTACTCAGGATTTGGCTTGCTTCACGTATGAGGGCTAGGGATTCCTCCTCAGTTTGGGTCATTCTCCTGGGCCTTTTGGTGAGAATGCGGAGGGGAGGCACCTGACACTCCGTGTGGCTTCTACTTGGCCCAGACACAGCCTCCTCCTCTCTCCCACTGGGCAAGGCCTCCTCCTCTCTCCCACTGGTCAAGGCCTCCTCCTGGCTGAGGTCATCCTGTGTCAAAAAAAGGTACAAAGAAAATAAACAAAATTACACTGTCCACTGCCCTACTGACACCATCAGTACATATACACATGCATATGTATTTGAGCTTTGGGGTGCACATCCTAATGCAAGAGGCTGCGCACACCTATGCAGAAGTATAATTTTGGCCACTACTGTCTAGTGATATGTCTACATATTAATATTTGTGATGAAGTCATTTTTTATTAAGCACTTCAAAATTTAACACGTTAACATCATTAATAACATTTACACAATCACAAATTCAACAAAAAAGGATACCTGGCTGAATCTGGGCGCATCCACCTCATCAGGGTTGAAAAGGCCCAGTTCTTCCTGGGACTCCTCAGCTGGGGTGGAAGTGGATGGAAGGCTGGAGGGAAGAGTGGGGGGAAGGCTGGAGGGAAGGGTCGAAAGTGATTGCCTGGCTTCTGTCTGGTCATCCAGGAATCGCATTTTGTGGTAGTACCACAACTTGGGTACATAAACTTGGTTGGCTGCTGCACCGGATCTGAGCGACTCCTGGATTTTATTGTGTTCCCGCTTGTACATGTTTCGCAAGATACCAATTTTCTTGTCCACAAACTTGAGGTCTGCCTGGGGGACTTGAGTCTTCACAAATTCTAAAAGTGTGCCCAGTGTTGCCTTCCTTACATCTCTATTGTAATATAGTGGGTGTTTGACCTCCCACAGGTTTTTCTTTTCCTGATATAGGTCAATAAATCGCAACAAAAAATCTGCCTCTTTAAAGGGATTTATTGTTGCTGAAAGACAAGACACAAGATCAAAACTGTAATGTCAGTCAGAACTCCCAGGATTATTTGGTGAAGAATCTAGGGGACACATACACACACACACACACACACACACACCCACGTTTAATCTTACCTTCGTTTCTGACGCTCGTTACTTTCGCACGGACATACGTAGGCCATCGTAATAGCTTTATATACACTGTGCATGTGTCATGCTCTGCCTGCGTCGCCCGCCCCTGACGTTCTTTAGTACGATTTGTCCCTGCCCCTTCACTCTTCGTTGCGCAGTGGGAGTATATCGAGAAAGATGGCGGAGAGACTCAGTGGAAGTAGCGCGGAGGAAAGCCCGGAGCCACAACCATCCACATCCCGGAGGAGATATAAGGCCACCAACATGGCTTTTCAAGAGATGGTGGAGATGGTGTCCATATTGAGAAGGGAGGACTATGATGGGAAAAAAGGACCGTACACACGACCGAATATGCGTAAGGACAAAATAATGTCCTCAGTTGTCACCGCTCTAGAAGCTAAATTTGGCACAAAATGGTCTAAAGAACAATTGAGGAAACGGTGGTCTGACATCAAAAGTCGGAAGCCAGAACAATATTTGCGAATAAAGAAGCTGCTTAAAAAAAGTAAGTACTTGTGTGTTCCTATTGAGATACTTAACTTGCATGCTCATCCATATTTTTTTCGTTTATACAGCATTGTTCGTAAAGACCGTTCTTTGTAAAAGATATATGATACAAAAGAAACTGACATTTTTTTTTTTTTCGCCAAATACGATGGTACAGGGTTGGACATATACATTTATGTCTTGTAAATTTTTAGTATTCAAATAATTTGTGGATGTGGTGTAGATGTGTAGGAAAATATAATGCTTCTTCAAAAATGATTCAATGTAATGTAAGGACAGGACACAGCAGCTGGTTCCACATCTGGACTCACAAGCACTAGTGTACTATGTGACCATAAAGAAATTTTAGAGGGGTAATACACATAGGAGATCATTGAGGTATCTGCATCTGTGAAACTTGCATGAAAATATGTATTTTTTAGAATTGTTGTTCAGAGGGAATGTTCATCCTGTCTTCTAATTTTTAGAGGACAAAAAAAGGCAATTGTCCATAACTCCTAACCAACGTTTCAGATTATTTTGAAAAATCTAAAATAACACTGTGTTTTAACTATACCTTTTGTTGACTTATCATAGGGGAGAAAAGACTCAGACAACAGTCCAAGGATCCCAGGACCCCCCCAAGTCACCAGCCTGAGGCTGAAGATAGCCCCAGCCCAAGACCACGCCCACCCGACGAGCTGGAGGAAGGAGAGGTGGAGGAAGTGTGCGACCTTTCAACCTCACCAAGTGAGTGACTGACACCCCAGCGTAAGGTAATGTATTTAGGCGTGCATATTTTAGCCCTTGTTTTTTTCACACATTTTAGGTGAGCTTCTGGTTGTGGAAGGCCAAGCAGCAGAGCCATTCACCACAGACAGTGCCCAAAGACTGATTGGCCAGATAATGCTGTGGAATGGCCAAATTGATAAAATGCGTGAACAAATTCACACCATGCAACTTCGCCTGGACTCCATGCAACAGGAAATGAAGAACATGATTGATGTTTTGGGCAGAATATAATAACGTTTGGCCTAAAAACATCAATCATGTTCTTCATTTCCTTGTGAAGTTTCTTTCTTATAGAAATGTTGTTACCAATTTTTTGCCTTCACAAAAATTTTTTATGATGCACACGGTGTGTCATCATGTGCTATCTTCCATCATAGGATAGCAATGTACTTGTTTTGTGTTTGCAACCCCTTCATCCTCAAAATTATTGAGTGGTGAGAGGAACAAAGGGATTGCACACACAAAACACGTACATTGCTCACCCATGATGGGAGATAGCACATGTTGACTTGACACTTTTGTAATGCTCAATTTTGAGCATATTAAAAATTTTCGATTTACAAGGGTGACATCACCAGCACCGTTCTTCAAATGTTGAACTTTGTAAGTTCTTTGATTTTTTTTTTTAATGTTTTTCAAAAGACTGTTGGGAATTTGAAGATTTTAAACAAGGTGTATTTTTGTTTAATATGCCTTTAATAAAGTTTTCTACAAAATAATTTATTTTTATTAAAACAAAGAAAAAAAAAAAAAAGATTAAAAAAAAAAAGTCAATTAATGCACCTTTCAATGTGCACACAGTAAAATGTTTTTACTACTACAATGTGTGTGGCTGATTATTTATCAATCAGATGTTTAGTAAATTTGTGTGTGGTTACAGTGACAAAGGGCTTTATTAACTAAAGGTAAATTCACTTGCCACTACTACAAGTGCACTAGGAAACAGACCAAACTAAATGCAAACAAGAATAAAAACAAGATATTTTTGCCCCAATTTTTTTTTTTTTATTTTGTAAAATTAAAGCTCTTCTTGAATATCAATGGCCCCCCGACCATTAAAATAATTCACATATCGCTCACGCACTTGACATGCGGTTCAGGGGGCCAAGCCAATATGGCCAATTTACAGGCCTGTCATTGTTGGATCTTGTACAAGTCCGGCCTCAGGCCCAACAGAGGTTAGATATGTAGCAGAATGTCTATGTAAAAAGTTATGTAGTATGCAGCAAGCAAGTATGGCGTGATTAATTTTATAGTCTGCCAGATTTATGGCTGAAAGGAACAAATGGAACCGGCTGGCCAGAATCCCAAAGGAATTCTCCACAACTCTTCTTGCTCTGGCCAGCCGGTAATTAAATACCCTCCTCTCAGGGGTGAGTGTTCTTTGGGGGGACGGCCTCATCAAGTGCTCACCAAGAGCAAACGCTTCATCAGCAATAAAAACTGAGGGGAGTCCATCCACATTCTGGTCATCAGGTGGCAATCCCAGGCCACCAGTCGTGAGACGCTGGCACAGCTCGGTCTGTGCAAACACTCCTCCGTCAGACATCCGGCCGTTCTTCCCCACATCCGCAAACAGAAAGTCCAAATGTGCCGAGACCACTGCCATCAAAACTACACTATGGAACCCCTTATAGTTGTAGAAATAAGACCCCGAATGCGGTGGTGGCACAATGTGGACATGCTTTCCGTCAATGGCCCCGACACAGTTGGGAAAGTCCCAACGGTCAGCGAACTGGGAGGCCACAGTCTGCCATTCCTGTGTCCTGGAAGGAAACTGAAGTGAAAAAAAAAAATTAATATAAGGAATTTAAAACATAACTTGGATATCAGATTACACAAAAACATTATTGAACAACAGCAGTCAAACATTATTAATATGTGTGTTTGTTATTTAAATTAGAAAAAACATAAGGCCCACTTATAAGATTAATCACCCCCTCTGATGGCCCATTGATCAATTTTAATGTGGGGGGAGGGGTTCTAATTAGGTTAAGAAACACACCTGACATTTTTAAACATGTGAGGGGTGGGGGAGGGGGTCTAATTAGGGAGAAAAACACACCTGACATTTGTAAACATGTGAGGGGTGGGGGAGGGGGTCTAATTAGGGAGAAAAACACACCTGACATTTTTAAACATGTGAGTGGTGGGGAAGGGGGTCTAATTAGGGAGAAAAACACACCTGCCATTTTTAAACATTTGATGGGTGGGGGAGGGTCAAACAGTACAATGGAGCTGACAATATGCATTGTTCAAGGGACTATAGGCTAAAGATATAAATGGACCCAGGATTGCATGGTGGGGAGGTTATTGAATGTAAATATGCATGTAGGGCAATAAATGATTAATGTCCAAAAACAGGCATGCATGAAGATAAAGGGGACATTCACAGCATATTCAAAGCATGGTAATTAGGTAAGGAGGATATTTAGACTATACATTAGCAAACATTTAATACATATCATGTAATGTTAAAGGATAAAACTTACCTTCCTATAGTCCTTCTGCAGGACCTGAATGATGGCAGAACAAGTCTCTGGGATTATTATCCCCAGAGCCTGGGGGGAGATGCCTGTCGAGAACTTCAAGTCCTGAAGACTTCTCCCAGTCGCCAAGTAACATAACGTGGCAACTAGCCTCTGCTCTGCACTGATGGCTTGCCTTATGCAGGTATCCTGCCTGCTGATATAGGGGGTCAGCATAGCCAGCAGGCACTCAAAAACAGGGTCCGTCATCCTGAGATAATTCCTGAAATCCTCAGCATTATTCTCACAAAGCTCACGGAGCAAAGGCATATGCAAGAATTTGTCACGCTGGCGCAACCAATTCTTCATCCATGAACTCCTCCTCGCCCTGTTCATGGACTGGACTCGGTCAAAGTATTAACCCCAACACCAAGTCCCCACGCAGCACGAACTCGAGAACGAGTACGTCCACGCGACATTGCTTCAAAACGGTCGGCTGGTCAAACAAACAAACTTATAACAAATGCACTGAAGAACAGCAAGGCCTATGAAGAACGACCTGAAAATCAGGAACGAGCGGACCAGAAAGGCCTGCAAGGCAGGTTACAAACTTTCCAACATGCACTGAAAAGCAGATACAAACCTCACAAGCACAAACTGAACCACAGAAAACGATCGAAATAAGCTGAAGTGTGAAAAGCGCGAATTGTCTCTAACCAAACTTCTACTAACACGAGATAAACACGAGATTAGCAGAAGGAGCCCAAAGGGTGCCGTAGTGGGGCTTGAACTTCCTTTTTATAGTCCCGTCGTACATGCTGTACATCACCGCGTTCCAAACCAGCGGACTTTTGCAGTGATCGTGTGTGTCCAAGTCCGTCCCTTTTTAAGTCTGGCTCAAGGAGCCGACAAAGTCTGGCGAAAAGTCCGCCGAGCAAAGTCTGCCGTAAAGTCCGATTGTGTGTACGCGGCATAAGTATTTCTTCATTACTGAGGCATTTGCGAGCCATGATGAAACTACACCACCAAAGAAAGCATAACACATCTTCAAAAGCTAAGAAAGCAAGTCCTAACATGCAGAAACATGTTCTAACTTGCAGACTGAAAATGGCTCACAAAGTGCATTACAGTAATCATGTGACTTGATGAGTCATAACTGAGAAACCATTGAAGAGCAATCAACTACACCACCAAATCAAGAAAACATAACAAATCTTGAAAAGCCAAGAAAGCCAGAGAAACCATTGAAGAGCAACATGGGTCCGATGGACCCTTCCAGTGTACGATGCTATAATTTGAATTTACAAAAAAAGTGTAAATACAAAAAAAATCATGCTTTCAGATTTATAACTGTTTACTTGGCAGTAAAAAACATCATAATTTCTTATCAAATACCCTGTCAGTAGACCGAGGGTTAGGAAAGTACAGACTACAGGATAACTGCATTAATTCAAGACATTGAATAAATGCTTTGGTGATTTTGTTTGTTTTTTGATTGTTCCCCACTCAGATATGTATCCGGGAGATAAGTATGGTGCCCTTGTGGGCTGTGAACAGGAGGGGAGAACATGACTGGTTCCCCCCTGTGGAAGACCTGTTTTGGTGGAATTGTTATGTAACACAGTATACTAGAATTTTTCATAATGTGTATCAGATCAAATGAATACAATCAAAACTGGCAGATATTCTTTAATGCACCTTTTTTTCTAGGGTTTGCCATTACAGACTGTCTGTTTGAAGTATTATCCCTTTCTGAACTTGTCTAGCTTCTCTTTGTGGTAGACAGGGTCAGTTATATAATGCATATTTAAAATGTAGCCCGACTGGGGATTTGTACAGCTGTAAAACTATGTTCACATCTGTAAAATAATTTTCTCTACAGAGATTTGCTAACATATGCCATCCTAAATGATGTGGTCAATGCGTTGTTTTGTTAGTTTGTCATTCTAAGGCAATCTTTTGTGCTGTGTGACATCCTCAAAGGGAACACTAGTAAAATTGCAAGTGTTGCTGGTTAATTACATTTCCTGCTCTTGCTAATGTTAGTTATCTAGAAAGTGTAACAGATGTGATGGCAGATCAGAATACTTACATCAAATTACATTATCAAAAATGTCCATAAATCCCACAAAAAAAAAATTTGCTGTAAACACAGATATTAGGTCAACTTTAATTACAGATAACATGTGACAAATAAACATTGCAAGCTGCATTTATATACTATTGCAGTTATGATCTGTTTTTGCTAAGCTTTTGCTTTAATTATTCTTTAAAGTGGCTGTAAACCCAATGTCATACTTTCTAAACCATAGGGTTTATTTATAAGGATATACATGCCTCCTGCATGTATCCTTACCTGTCAAATGTCTCCCCTCTCTCTGTTATTAGACCTGCATATTCTGTGGGTGGTTCTGTTGTCTGGAGCTCGGTGGGTGGAGTCGTGATGTCAGTAGACTCCCCGCCCTCCTCTACACTCCCCTTGTCAATATGCATTTTCTCTGTGTATTTCTAACACTGAACTTCTGCTGAACTTCTGCTATGATCTCTAACATCCAGTGAAAAGACAGGAAAGTAACCACATGACTTCAGCATGCCAAATCATGGTGAGGTGTGGAACAGCCAATCCTTGCAGAGCTGCTGAAGAAAGGAGTGGGAGGGAATTTAAAAATACTGCATGTCTCTTAGGCTAATGCACGAGATGTAAATCACCTGTCACTCACAGCAAGGGGAAGTATTTGACAAAGTTTTTCTCAGTTTGTCAAGAAGTGTCTCACTGAACAATAAAAGGGGATTGCTCAGAGATGGATTAACTCTGTGTGGCAAGACTGGGCTCAAATGATAGCAAATCTTATACTCTACAGTATGATAAAAAAAAAAAAAAAATTCGGGTTTACATCCACTTTAATGTTAGGAGGAAAAACATTATTCACATCACATAACTGCTTTAAACTAGACATGTATTTCAGTAATGAATTTGCTGTAAAAAGAAGGGTATGTGAGGTAGACATATACTAGTCACTTGTAGTGGTGCAGACTATGATGTTTTTTAAAAGGCTTATGTTTTAGGCATGCCAGTACTAGAGGGTAGGTTTTCTAACAGGTAGATTAAAATAAAATTAAAAGAGTTATTGGAATCCTGGGTAAAGAAGGGACATAGGAAACAATTCTAAATAAGAAAGAAGCAAAATTCTTGACACTCAAAGCCCCCAGACTTCCAGTAATATACCAGGTGCCCAAGATTTATATAAAAAAAAAAAATGTCCATCTCGAAGACCCATTATAAGTGGGATTGATTTCTTGTATTCCAGATTGGGAGAGTATTTGGGCATCTATCTACAGTGTCTAGCAAGTAATGGGAAAGCCTTCCTAAAAGATAGTAGAGATCTTATCATAATACTCAGGAATATTCCAGTAAATGAAAACAGCATTTTAGTAACAGAGGATATTGAGTTGCCATATACTAACATAATAAGCAGCTGGCTTGAAGGCCACCAAATGGGCCCTGGAATGTTTTTCAGGTCAAACCCCCCCCCCCCCACCCCCCATTAGAATTTATCTTTGAAGGTTTGGAAATGGCCATATCACACAACTATTGTTGGTACCAAGTAGATTTTTATTACTAAATCAAAGGAGTTGCCATTGGGTCATGGTAAGCCCTGAGTGTGGCTATTATCTTTAAATAAATAGAAAGTAGGAGAAAATCTTTTTTTAAACCATGGCCTCATTAACACTTTAAAAAAGATTTATAGGTTATTTTATCATAATTTGGGAGGGGAGAAGAGAAGATTTGGAATTTTTCCTAGATATATTAAATTGCAATAAGTATGGCATTAAATTCACTAGTAATTTGAGTAAGGAATGGTAGTCTTTGGTTCTGTACATTTTTAAGGAAGGTGACCATTTAAACATGGACAGAAATGGATATATCTCCACCTGCCACCATCCGGGATGGGTGAGACCCATCCCTAAGGGGCTGTTCATGAGCATCAAGTGCAACTGTGACAAGGATTTCCTGATACAAATGGACATGTTGGTACAGAGGTTTAGAGAAAAGGGATATTAGAAAGCAGATCTTGAAAGAACTAGGGACCTGGTAGGAGGGATGAATAGAGAGGAATTGTTACAAAATAAGGAAAAGCACAAACAATAGTTTGATATAGCTTTTATCACTGGATACAATCTCCAATACAGAGAAGTAGGGATCATTCATTACAAAAATTGCTTCCTAAAAAAAAAAAAAAATCATTTCCAAACGGGCCCCAGGCCTTAGCAATATGATAACTCGAAATGTATTGGACCCCCCTAAAAAACTGTTATTTTTTTGGGGCAGAAAGGGGTTCTACAGATGTAAGATATGCATTTCCTGCAAAATTACACAAATTACACAAAATTTACATTAAATGTAAAAAACATATGACAGGCAGATCTGTTGCTTACCTTCTTATATGTCCCTGTGGATTACTACTAAACCACCACTAGAAAATTGCCAAAAAGAATAAGTGAATCAGTGAACATATTACCAAAGTTAGAAATGGTTTTAAGAAACATATTTTATCAAACCATTTCAGATTGGTACATAATAGGGACTCAACTTTACTAGTTTCTATGGAATAGATAAAGTAACCAAAGATTGATAAAGTAACCAAAGATAAACCGGTATCACAAAATGAAATCTATGAGTTACAGTATGAGTGAATCTACGGGTTAAACACTCTAGTTCCAAATGCTTTAAATATAGAAATTTATTTGAATTGCTTTATCACTTAAAGCTTAATAATGTGAGTGGAAATTTGCATTTGATGGTATATATTTATTTGGCTCAATAAATACTGCACTATGAGAGCATATATATCTTTTTGGTGCTAAGTGATTGCTTCCTGAGAGAAAGGAATGGCAGAATGCTGGTAAAAGACCCTTAAAGTAGAAAGCAACTTGGGAACCAAACCATTAGAGAGATCACCAATTAATTAGAAAAGTCATTTTTTAACCACTTTAGCCCCGGAAGGATTTACCCCCTTCCTGACCAGAGCACTTTTTACAATTTGGCACTGCGTCGCTTTAACTGCTAATTGTGCTATGCTATGCTGTACCCAAACAAAATTTGCGTCCTTTTCTTCCCACAAATAAAGCTTTCTTTTGATGGTATTTGATCACCTCTGCGGTTTTTATTTTTTGCGCTATAAACGGAAAAAGACCGAAAATTTTGAAAAAAAAATGATAATTTCTACGTTTTGCTATAAAAAAAATTCAATAAACTCAATTTTAGTCGTACATTTAGGCCAAAATGTATTCAGCCACATGTCTTTGGTAAAAAAAATGTCAATAAGCGTATATTTATTGGTTTGCGCAAAAGTTATAGCGTCTACAAACTAGGGTACATTTTCTGGAATTTACACAGCTTTTAGTTTATGACTGCCTATGTCATTTCTTGAGGTGCTAAAATGGCAGGGCGGTACAAACCCCCCAAATGACCCCATTTTGGAAAGTAGACACCCCAAGGAAATTGCTGAGAGGCATGTTGACCCATTGAATATTAATTTTTTTTTGTCCTAAGTGATTGAATAATGACAAAAAAAAAAATTACAAAAAGTTGTCACTAAATGATATATTGCTCACACAGGCCATGGGCATATGTGGAATTGCACCCCAAAATATATTCAGCTGCTTCTCCTGAGTACAGGGATACCACATGTGTGGGACTTTTTGGGAGCCTAGCCGCGTACGGGGCCCCGAAAACCAATCATTGCCTTCAGGATTTCTAAGGGCGTAAATTTTTGATTTTACTCCTCACTACCTATCACAGTTTTGAAGGCCATAAAATGCCCAGGTGGCACAAAACCCCCCAATGACCCCATTTTGGAAAGTAGACACCCCAAGCTATTTGCTTTGAGGCATGCTGAGTCCATGGAATATTTTATATTTTGACACAAGTTGCGGGAAAGTGACAAATTTTTATTTTTTTTTTTGCACAAAGTTGTCACTAAATGATATATTGCTCACACAGGCCATGGGCATATGTGGAATTGCACCCCAAAATACATTTAGCTGCTTCTCCTGAGTATGGGGATATCACATGTGTGGGACTTTTTGGGAGCCTAGCCGCGTACGGGGCCCCGAAAACCAATCACCGCCTTCAGGATTTCTAAGGGTGTAAATTTTTGATTTCACTCTTCACTGCCTATCACAGTTTCGGAGGCCATGGAATGCCCAGGTGGCACAAAACCCCCCCAAATGACCCCATTTTAGAAAGTAGACACCCCAAGCTATTTGCTGAGAGGCATGGTGAGTATTTTGCTGCTCTCATTTGTTTTTGAAAATGAAGAAAGACAAGAAAAAAATTTTTTTTTTTTTTTTTTCAAATTTCAAAACTTTGTGACAAAAAGTGAGGTTTGCAAAATACTCACTATACCTCTCAGCAAATAGCTTGGGGTGTCTACTTTCCAAAATGGGGTCATTTGGGGGGGTTTTGTGCCACCTGGCCATTCCATGGCCTCTGAAACTGTGATAGGCAGTGAAGAGTGAAATCAAAAATTTACGCCCTTAGGAAGCATGAAGGCGGTGCTTGGTTTTCAGGGTCCCGTACGCGGCTAGGCTCCCAAAAAGTCTGACACATGTGGTATCCCCGTACTCAGGAGAAGCAACAGAATTTATTTTGGGGTGTAATTTCACATATTCCCATGGCATGTTTGAGCAATATATCATTTAGTGACAACTTTGTGCAAAAAAAAAATTGTCTCTTTCCCGCAACTTGTGTCACAATATAAAATATTCCATGGACTCGACATGCCTCTCAGCAAATAGCTTGGGGTGTCTACTTTCCAAAATGTGGTCATTTGGGGGGGTTTTGAACTGTCCTGGCATTTTATGCACAACATTTAGAAGCTTATGTCACACATCACCCACTCTAACCACTTGAAGACAAAGCCCTTTCTGACACTTTTTGTTTACATGAAAACTTTTTTTTTTTTTTCAAGAAAATTACTTTGAACCCAGAAAAATTATATATTTTTTTTAAAGCAAATGCCCTACAGATTAAAATGGTGGGTGTTTCATTTTTTTTTTTCCACACAGTATTTGCGCAGCGATTTTTCAAACGCATTTTTTGGGGAAAAAACACACTTTTTTAAATTTTAATGCACTAAAACACACTATATTGCCCAAATGTTTGATGAAATAAAAAAGATGACCTTAGGCCGAGTACATGGATACCAAACATGACATGCTTTAAAATTGCGCACAAACGTGCAGTGGCAACAAAATAAATGCATTTTTAAAAGCCTTTAAAAGCCTTTACAGGTTACCACTTTTGATTTACAGAGGAGGTCTACTGCTAAAATTACTGCACTCGATCTGACCTTCGCGGTGATACCTCACATGCATGGTGCAATTGCTGTTTACATTTGAAGCCAGACCGACGCGTGCGTTCACCTAAGCACGAGAGCAGGGGGGGACAGGGGTGCTTTTTTTTTCTTTATTATTTTTTTGCTTTTTTATCTTATTTTTAAACTGTTCCTTTCATTTTTTTTTTAAATCATTTTTATTGTTATCTCAGGGAATGTAAATATCCCCTATGATAGCAATAGGTAGTGACAGGTACTCTTTTTTTGAAAAAATTGGGGTCTATTAGACGCTAGATCTCTCCTCTGCCCTCAAAGCATCTGACCACACCAAGATCGGTGTGATAAAATGCTTTCCCAATTTCCCAATGGCGCTGTTTACATCCGGCGAAATCTAAGTCATAAAATGCTCGTACCTTCCGGTTTCTTAGGCCATAGAGATGTTTGGAGCCACTCTGGTCTCTGATCAGCTCTATGGTCAGCTGGCTGAATCACTGGCTGCATTCTCAGGTTCCCTGTTGAGACAGGAGAGCCAGAGAAAAACACGGAAGATGGTGGGGGGGGGGCATTCCCTCCCACTGCTTGTAAAAGCAGTCTAGAGGCTAATTAGCCACTAGGATTGCTTTTACATGAAAGCCGACCGCTGGCTGAAAAGAATGATACCAAGATGATACCTAAACCTGCAGGCATCATTCTGGTATAACCATTCAAAGTCGTGAATGGCGTACCTGAAGACAAAAAAATGGTTAACAATAAAGCACAGTAAACGGTAAAGTATAAAAAATTGCATACCTGAAAAGCAAACACGATAAAACATAACAACAATAAAACATTGCAGAATAGAATACAGTAAAAAAGAGCAGAACAATAGAGAGAGAATAGAGAGAGAGAGAACAATAAAACGACAACTATTTTTTTATTTTATATATTTTTTTGTTTTTGTTTTTTTTTTACACTTTTTTTGTAACTAACTTTTATAACTGTAACCGGTTCAAGGTTCGGGTCTCTCAAAATGCGATGGCATCTTGGGAGACCCTGCGAAAGTGTGCCTAGTCTGTGCAATGCTGTACCCTACGCTAATACTCAACTAGTGCATGGTAGCGTTCAAAACATTCACCAATGCAAAGACCAGGATTGTCAGGACAGGGGGGAAAATAATAGCGGGTGTCACGCCTATATCCGCGCTTGCTGCAGACACAACATCTTTTTTGGAGGGGTTCATTGGGTAGGGGTACTCGGGAGGACATAAAGAAAATGCCTCTCATGCAGCCGACTGCATTTGGTTGGGGATGTGAATGGGGGAAGTACGGGCGCTGCAGAAGTGGTGGGTTCCCAATTAGGATTGGCGAATGCAGCAGGAAGGGCACGACAGGCCTGTTTGTCTTCTTCTTGGTGGCAGCGGGACACTACTTGTGCTTGCCACCTCACCAGCTTGAACTGCACTTATGGGACTCGCCACGTCACCAAGTATTAGTGCAGTGCTGGTTTGACTACGACCGGGGTGTACTAGGCTGCTGGTGCTTGCCAGTTCACCAAAACGCTATAAAAAAAACTGTTAGCGATCGCAGGGATCAGGCCTGACTCTGCGAACGCTGCAGTTATGCGTTTAGTGTTTTGTAAGTGAAAGTGATCAATCGATACTGCACTTGGATGGGCTGGGCTGGGCCGGGCGAAGGGGCAAAACGCAGGTGCTAGCAGGTATCTGGGCTGATCCCACTAACACTGCGTTTTTGGGAACCCTAAACTGCTGGGGACGCCAGTATAGATCTGATCGGATCAGATCAGATATTGATCAGTTCAGATACTATACCACTAAGGGAGGTGTACGGTGCGTGCGTGGGTGTTAGTGGTACTGGCACTAACCTGACGCTGCCTGGGGCCGGTGCTTGCCAGTTCACCAAAACGCTACCAAAAAAAATGTTAGCGATCGCAGGGATCAGGCCTGACTCTGCGAACGCTGCAGTTATGCATTTAGTGTTTTGTAAGTGACAGTGATCGATCGATACTGCACTTGGATGGGCTGGGCTGGGCCGGGCGGAGAGGCAAAACGCAGGTGCTAGCAGGTATCTGGGCTGATCCCGCTAACACTGCGTTTTTGGGAACCCTAAACTGCTGGGGATGCTAGTATAGATCTGATCGGATCAGATATTGATCCGTTCAGATACTATACCACTAAGGGAGGCGTATGCTGCGTGCGTGGGTGTTAGCGGTACTGGCGCTAATCTGACGCTGCCTGGGGCGACGCATATCACCGCCGGGCGATCAGGGGGCTAAACCTTTATTCGGTATTAAACGGCGGGTGCCCTGACACTATAAAAAATAAACAAACTAACCAGCGTCACCTGTAACGGTTATACGGTGATCAGTGGTGAAAGGGTTAACTAGGGGGCAATCAAGGGGTTAAAACCTTTACTAGGTAGTATATGGGGGTCCCTGTCGCTATAAAACACTGACGGCGAACCTAAATATTTACCTCCCTAACTAGCGTCACCAGTGACACTAATACAGCGATCAGAAAAATGATCGCTTAGCGACACTGGCGACGGGGGGTGATCAAGGGGATAAAACTTTATTGGGGGGGTTAGGGGGGTACCCTAGACCTAAAGGGCACTTACACTAACTGCCCTAACACACTAACTGTCACAAACTGACACCATGCAGTAATCAGAAAAAAAAAACTGCTTGGTGTCAGTGTGATGGGGGGGGAGGGGTGATTGGGGGGTGATCGGGGGGTAAAGGGGGGTGTAAAGTGTGCCTGGCATGTTCTACTGCATGTGTGTGTGTGTTGTGCACTCACATTACAGTCTTCTCCCCTCGGCGCCGGAACGGAAACTGCCGAGCCGAGGAGAGATGACATCACATCCTCTGCCTCTGTGTACTACACAGAGGCAGGGGAAGATTCCAATTGGCTGGGAGCGATCGCGAGGAGGGGGGCCACAAATGCATGGCCTCCCCCTCATCTCTGATCGCTGCCAGACCAAAGCCGACCGCCTCGGGCACCGGGGAGGGGGGTCCGATTGGACCCCCTGCCCGCAGGAAGGCAATCACGTACAGGTACGTGATTTTGCCTGCCCGTGCCATTCTGCCGACGTATATCGTCGTTAGGCGGTTGGCAAGTGGTTAAGGGGTCATATATCTGTGGTGAGAGTGCATGTATGGAACTCGTAGTGGAGCACTTTTTTGATATAAGGAACAAGGTGGAAGAATATTTAAAGAACTCTATTTTATCAACATGGTGTGGGACTTTTCCCACTTAGCAAATTTGAATATATAGATAGTATTTTGAAAGAAAATAGACTTCAGTATTGTTTGTTGTTTAATGCATTTGAAAAGTGCTGTAATTTTTATATTTTATTATTTTGCACAGTTTATAACAGGTAGATTTGAAAGAGTCAATATCACTCAGCATTTCCCTCTTCACTCTTTCTGCAACTATTGATTATTTTCATAATCAGTTGGCTGATTATTTAAATAAATCTATTAATCAAAAAAGTGTTGTGTGCTATTTATTTATTATGTAAAAAAAGACAATACATCTAAAAGACAATAATATCTTGAATATCAGATTCATTATACTCAGATCACATTTTTTATTTAAAGAAAAAAAAAAATTAAAAAAGATCAAAGTCACTGTTTTGCAGATTTTCAGGACTGTAATATAATATTAAGCATGACAGACTTCCTTATCATAGGCAGGCAGCTTGATACAAGCTACCTGCTCCTCCTGTCACTAAGTCAATTAGTTGCAGCAGCATGCGTTTTGTATCACCTGCCATGATGGGATTAAAAAAACAAAAATGAGTCCTTTAGGCTAGGTTCACACTGCTGCAGTGCGAATTTAGCGCGATTTTGATCCGATTGCGTTGCAAATTTGCATTGCGAATTCTTTGTGTGTTCTTGCGATTCTACTGCAAATTTTGCAATCTATGGAGCTGAATTCGCATTGCACACGGATCAAACTCGGACAGGACCCTTTTTTTACGCAGGTTAAATTCGCAACGCATTGATGTGAACAGCACTCATGGAAAACAATGTTATTAAAATGACTTGCGAATTTGAGCGATCGCAGCGGCTCAAATTCGCAATAAAATTCGCAGCAGTGTGAACCTAGCCTTATAGTACAAAAACAGCAGATAATCACTATTATGAGGGGTATTTTTTTCTGTGAAACAGTGAAAGTAATGATAATAAATATACCCAGAAGTAGGATATGCCAGATATTTTAACTGGGAGTCAGACATGAAGCTACATGAATGTTGGATTGGGGGGGCAATATCTTTTTAGTCCCAGCACTCGGTAGATTAAACTTTGCTACTGCTCACTGCTGCACTTCAGGTGGCCTTGCTACTATTTATGCAGATCTGGACACCAAATGTAATCTTATGACAAGTCGTTACTATTAATCATTTTGTATGCTAGTTAGTGATATTACCATCATCAATCCTTTTTTGCTTGCCTTGTTACTTATCAAATTGGATGACAATATATTAAGTTTGTCTTTACTACCTAGTCTGGTTCCTAATTTCTTTGATATAGCACTTCTGCTGGGTACTTTCAGTGATTTCCTGTGGTAATGTACATTTGTGCTCATAAGTTTACATACCCTGGCAGAATTTATGATTTCTTGGCCATTTTTCATAGAATATAAATGATAACACAAAAACTTTTCTTTCACTCATGGTTAGTCTTTGGCTGAAGCCATGTATTATCAATCAACTGTGTTTACTCTTTTTAAATCATAATCACAACAGAAACTACCCAAATAACCCTGATCAAAAGTTTACATACCCCCATTCTTAACCACTTCCCGACCGCCGCACGACTATGTACGTCCTAAGTTTGAATGGGGATATCGTTGTTATGGCAGCAGCTAGCTGCCATAACCCCAGTATCCCCGTTTTCGTGCGGCGGCCGGCTTTCAGATAAAAGTGGTCCCTGCGGCGGATTCGCCGCGAGATCACTTTTATCGGTGGCGGGAGAGGGCCCCCCCCTCCCGCCGCGATCCGGTGCCCTCCGCCGCTTACCGGAGCTGTCGGTAGCGGTGGAGGCGATCGCGTCCTGTGCCGTGGTGTGTCTGGAGACGAGTGAGGCCAAGATGGCGCTCACTCATCTCCATGACACTGCTGGGCGGAAGCGACGTCAAAACGTCACTTCCGTCCACGCCTCTTAAAGGCATATTTTTTCAAATATCATTTTTTTTTTAATTTTTTTTTTTTTTTTTTTTTTTATTGCATTTTAGTGTAAATATGAGATCTGAGGTCTTTTTGACCCCAGATCTCATATTTAAGAGGTCCTGCCATGCTTTTTTCTATTACAAGGGATGTTTACATTCCTTGTAATAGGAATAAAAGTGACACATTTTTTTTTTTTTTTTAAACAGTGTAAAAATAAATAAAATATTGTAAAATAAATAATAAAAATTAAAAAAAAAAAATTTTAAAACCCCCCTGTCCCGACGAGCTCGCGCGCAGAAGCGAACGCATACGCGAGTAGCGCCCGCATATGAAAACGGTGGTCAAACCACACATGTGAGGTATCGCCGTGACCGGTAGAGCGAGAGCAATAATTCTAGCCCTAGACCTCCTCTGTAGCGCAAAATATGCAATCTGTAGAATTTTTTAAACGTCGCCTATGGAGATTTTTGAGGGTAAAGGTTTGACGCCATTCCGCGAGCGGGCGCAATTTTCAAGCATGACATGTTGGGTATCAATTTACTTGGCGTAACATTATATTTCACAATATAAAAAAAATTGGGATAACTTTACTGTTGTTTTATTTTTTTATTCAAAAAAGTGAATTTTTTCCAAAAAAAGTGCGCTTATAAGACCGCTGCGCAAATACGGTGCAAAAAAAAGTATTGCAATGACCGCCATTGTATTCTCTAGGGTGTTAGAAGAAAAACCATATATAATGTTTGGGGGTTCTAAGTAATTTTCTAGCAGAAAAACCTGTTTTAAACATGTAAACACCTAAAATCCAAAACGAGGCTGGTCCTTAAGTGGTAATACCGTGTATTGTCCCCTTTAACATCAATGACAGCTTGAAGACTTTTGTGGTATTTGTGGATGAGGCTCTTTATCTTCCCAGATGGTAAAGCTACCCATTCCTCTTGGCAAAAATCCTCTGGTTCCTGTACATTCTTGGGCTGTCTTGCATGAACTGCACGTTTGAGATCTCACCAAAGTGGCTCAATGATATTGAGGTAAGGAGACTGACGTGGCCACTCCAGAACCTTAATTTTATTCTGCTGTTGCCAATAACAGGTCGACTTGGCCTTGTGTTTTGGATCATTGTCATGTTGGAATGTCCAAGTATGTCCCATGCGCTTCCTGGTTTCTCCAGTATTTTTTGATAACATATTGCATTCATCTTGCCATCAATTTTGACCAAATTTCCTGTGTCTTTTGTAGCTCACACATCCCCAAAACATCAGCGATCCACCCGTTTCATAGTAGGAATGGTGTACCTTTCGTCATAGGCCTTGTTGACTCCTCTCCAAATGAAGCGTTTATGGTTGTGGCCAAAAAGCTCAATTTTGGTCTCATCACTCTAAATGACTTTGTGCCAGAAGGTTTGAGGCTTGTCTCTGTGCTCTTTGGTGAATTGTAAGCGGGATACTTTGTGGCATTTGCATAGTAATGGCTTTCTTCTGGCGACTTGACCATGCAGTCCATCTTTCTTCAAGTGTCTCCTTATTGTGCATCTTGAAACAGCCACACCACGTTTCCAGAGAGTCTTATATTTCACCTGAAGTTATTTGTGGGTTTTTCTTTGCATCCCGAACAATTTTCTTGGCAGTCGTGGCTGTAATTTTAGTTCATCTACCTGACCGTGATTTGGTTTCAACAGAACCCCTCGTTTTCCACTTCTTGATTAGAGTTTGAACACTGATTGGCATTCTCAATTCCTTGGATATCTTTTTATATCCCTTTCCAGTTTTATACAGTTCAACTACTTTCTCCCGCAGATCCTTTGACAATTATTTTTGCTTTCTCCATGACTCAGAATCCAGAAACGTCAGTGCAGCACTGGATGAAAGATGCAAGGGTCTGTCAGGAGTCCAGAAACGCATTGACCTTTTATACACACACTCTAATTACAAGCAAACAGATCTCAGTTGAGAATGGTTATCTTTAATAGCCATTCAAACCCATTTTTGTCAAATTGTGTGCATGTTATCAGGCCAAAATCACCAGGGTATGTAAACTTTTGAGCAGGGTCATTTGGGTAGTATCTGTTGTGATTATGCTTTAAAAAGAGTAAACACAGTTTATTGATAATAAATGGCTTCAGCCAAACACTAATCATGAGTGAAAGAAAAGTTTTTGTGTTATCATTCATATTCTGTGAAAAATGGCCAATAAATCATAAATTCTGCCAGGGTATGTAAACTTATGAGCACAGCTGTACATTTGTACACCTAACCTAGCATGTTAGAGGGGCTGAGGTTCTTGAAAAAGTTGATGCAGAGAACAGAAAACCCATCCTAACCAGCAACTCCAACGGGGTAGCACTACACTCGGTTTGTGTCTTGAGTTATAATTAAGCCCCACATGGGTGAAATGCATTGAGGGGGGTTCTTCTATGGGTGATGCACTGGGCAGAAGCCAATTCTTATCATCTTTTACTATTTCAGCTTTGCAGTCTGCTGACCCTGTGTGCAGACCAGCACCATTTTCTTGCTTTGTGCCTTGTTTCTGGTGAACCTTGAACCCTCCCATGAACTTTGTGATTTAAGCCATGTGTCTGTACTCTCTCTCTTCATTGGCTCACTGACTTTGATAGCAGCGGTAGCCAATGGTGCCCACTGATGTGTCTCAGCCAATCAGGAGGGAGAGTCCCAAACAGCTGAGCCTCCTGTGCAACATCACTGGATCAAGATGGGCTCAGGTATGTATTGGGGGGCTGCTGCACATAGAAGGTTCTTTATCCTAATGCATAAAATGCATTAGGATAAAAAAAAACCTTCTGCCTTTAGAACCACTTTAAAGTGCTACCTTCTCCGTCTTGGTATATGCATACTTTTTTTTTTATTAGGGGATTAAGAAGTTAGGATGAGGACCCACCCATGAAATATTGTTCTTGGGACTTTCTTTGTAATAAAATGATCCTGACTATCAAATATCTAAAATATATGAATATATATATATGAATATATATATATATATATATATATATATATATATATATATATATATATATATATATATATATATATATATTAAAGCAAATTCCTACTTTTTACTGACTTTTCTAAATATAGAGGAATGTAATTCTTTTTGCCACAGCATCAAACCCACTTGAGCCTGGATCCACAAAGGAAATGCATTTAGCTAATTGTATAGACTCACATTCCCTGCGGAATGGCTCACCTGAAAATGGCAGCCAGACAGTTAAAGTAGTCATGTAGACAGTGACATTATGAAAAATTATACAGTAGCAATAAAAGAAACAATGTGAAATGATTTCATTTGCAGTGTTAATTTTTATGCATTCATGCCATAAAAAGAAAAAAGAAATACAAAATGAGAAAATTTAAATTCTTAAGTTTACCTCAATACTGTGCTTTACAAAACATTGCTGATTGCATAAAGTCAGGGCCATTTGCCATTTAATGTATGTACAGTGATGTGAAAAATTAGGGAAACAATATGAAACTTGTTTTTAACATATTTGAACAGGCAAACATGAGATCTTTATCCAAACAGTTCCTACAGATAAAGGTAATAGATATGAATAAGAACACAAGAAAAATGTGCCTTTTCGATTATTTATTCAACAAAAATAATATAAGGTGTAATGGCATGCTGTGGAAAAAATAATGACACTCTTGTCATCAAAAGATAGTATCACACCTTCAGAAGAAATTACTCTTTGTATACATTTTGTTTAACTTACCATCAATCTCTGACATTGACTGTCAATCAAATTTTTTGACCATTTCTCCATGCAAAATTCGTTTAAGTGCAAGATGTTTGTGGGTTTCCTTACAATGAACTCCCCTTTTTAAAACCTCCCAACAAAATATCAATGGGAACTAAATCAATGTTTTAACTAAGGCAGTCCATATCTCTATTTCTTCTTGGTGGATTTGCTTGTGTGCTTTGAATCATTATCATGTTGAAAGACTTATTTCTGGTTCATACAAATATATCTACTCCAAAAGGCCCAGTTTTCACATATTGCTTAGTGGGAATGTGAGTTCCCCCTAGTGATTTAAATAGTGTGTTTCACATGTGGAAACATGTTGTGCATAGGGCAGCCCAGTTATACCATAGAAGTTCAGGGATCAAATTTTGGTCCTGATCCAGGAGTGATTTTACACTTGTTTTGTCATGTGACAGTCGTGGCAAAATTGCACTGCATTTGGGATGCCATTCAAAATTAATGGCACCCAAATGTGTGTTGTGCATCTGCTGAGATTTGGAATTGTGGGCAGAATCACTGCAATTCTGCCTGCAATTCCAAATTGCCAATATGTAAATAGGGTGTAAAAGGAGTTCCTATTTCATTCAGATCTGTGGTGTTTTTTTGTTTTTTTTTTATTCTTTCAACATTGTATCTCGTAATCAACACAACAGTATTAAGTGACTCCAAGAACAGGTACCTGTAAGTCAGAGGCTAAAGCCTGGTATACTCTATTCGTTTTTTTACATTAAACCCAGCAGGCTGAGCGAAAAAAAACTGTCAGCTGCTGGTTTTCCAGATCTCCCCCGCTGAGCTGTTGTATTCTGACGGGGACCCCCCCCCCCCCGAACACTCCAATCAGCCCACGTCTGAGAGCGCTGATTGGGAGCCAGTCAGCTGCTTTTTTTCCAGCATGCTCGTCCGACAGAAGCCGGCCAAATGACCAGCTTCTGTCAGACCGGCTCCCATACACACGGGTCAAATGTCATCCGGTTTTTATTGAACTGGCCGAAGTCAGACAACATTCAGCCCATATGTACGGGGCTTAAGGCAGGCCATAGATGTGTTGATTACCCCATCAACACAGCCAGTGTTGATGGGGGAATCCCTCCAATGAAGCTATTGTATTCTCCCGACGGGGGAGAGTCGTCCCTGCCAGGAGAACAGTGATTAATGCTAGCGACTATAGCCACTGGCAATAATTGCATGCTAGAAATCCGACATGCTGATTGTACCCAAGTTGATCAATGGATTGCATATCTTGTAATCTTACACAGCTGTACATCAAACATTCTATATGCTTAATGGAAAGTAACTTGAGTGAAAACGAGCACTAAAAACCAACAGACATTGACTTTCCTTTCTGTCAGTGTCATCATTGCTCAGGCAGCATGGAGGTATAGAATCTGTTTCCAGGATTAAGATGCTGTCCCAGACAAAAGGCAATCATGTAAATCCTGTGCAGTAGGCCCTAGGCCTATGTTCTTTGTTTTGTGTATACACGTTGCCTCACACGGATCAGCACACTGCTGTTGTCCTTCACTATGTGAGCTGCCAAACAATTACAATGCTAGAACAGTCCCTTTAAGTGATGACTAGTGGAGGTAATAACGAGGACATGAGTACTCCTGTCTTCAGTATACTGATATGTACAAGACAAGATGGAAGAGCGCCAGTAAAATAATGAAGCCAAGTCTTTTGTCATTGTTCTAGATTAAACATTCGGAGATCAATGGGGTCTTCATCAGGGCTAGAAAACACATATAAATACATTTGATATATGAATGCAGCCATTTAGAAAAACACACATGGAAAGTTATATGTAATTGACTTTCTAGATGTCTAAAAAATAAGTTAAAGTCCTTAATTCTATCCTGCCTGAGTGCCTTTGCATTGAGAGCATCCTTCACAAAAGAACACCCTTTCATTTGGGTAAAAAAAAAAAAAAAATCCACCTGATACTTCATGTGATCCAGCACCACTCATTCCACCAACAGTATCATTGTCCTAAGAATCTCCTTTCATACACAGCCACTTGACTGAGGCTCAAGGGCATCTTTTTAATAAGAAAATTAACTTGTTTTTCTTTTTTTTAATGATGCTATTGTCATACAGCATGTCATGTCAATCATTTATTCAGGCAGTATAGTGAAGTAACTAATAGGTCCTCCTTAACCACTTCAGCCCCGGAAGGATTTACCCCCTTCCTGACCAGAGCACTTTTTCCAATTTGGCACTGCGTCGCTTTAATTGCTAATTGCGCGGTCATGCAATGCTGTACCCAAACGAAATTTGCGTCCTTTTCTTCCCACAAATAGAGCTTTCTTTTGATGGTATTTGATCACCTCTGCCGTTTTTATTTTTTGCGCTATACACGGAAAAAGACCGAAAATTTTGAAAAAAAATGATATTTTCTACTTTTTGTTCTAAAAAAAATCCAATAAACTCAATTTTAGTCATACATTTAGGCCAAAATGTATTTGGCCACATGTCTTTGGTAAAAAAAATGTCAATAAGTGTATATTTATTGGTTTGCGCAAAAGTTATAGCGCCTACAAACTAGGGTACATTTTCTGGAATTTACACAGCCTTTAATTTATGACTGCCTATGTCGTTTCTTGAGGTGCTAAAATGGCAGGGCAGTACAAAACCCCCCCAAATGACCCCATTTTGGAAAGTAGACACCCCAAGGAAATTGCTGAGAGGCATGTTGAGCCCATTGAATATTCATTTTTTTTGTCCCAAGTGATTGAATAATGACAAAAAAAAAAAATTACAAAAAGTTGTCACTAAATGATATATTGCTCACACAGGCCATGGGCATATGTGGAATTGCACCCCAAAATACATTTAGCTGCTTCTCCTGAGTATGGGGATACCACATGTGTGGGACTTTTTGGGAGCCTAGCCGCATACGGGGCCCCGAAAACCAATCACTGCCTTCAGGATTTCTAAGGGCGTACATTTTTGATTTTACTCCTCACTACCTATCACAGTTTTGAAGGCCATAAAATGCCCAGATGGCACAAACCCCCCCCAAATGACCCCATTTTGGAAAGTAGACACCCAAAGCTATTTGCTGAGAGGCATGTTGAGTCCATGGAATATTTTATATTTTGACACAAGTTGCGGGAAAGTGACAATTTATTTATTTATTTATTTTTTTTTTGCACAAAGTTGTCACTAAATGATATATTGCTCACACAGGTCATGGGCATATGTGGAATTGCACCCCAAAATACATTCTGCTGCTTCTCTTGAGTACGGGGATACCACATGTGTGGGACTTTTTAGGAGCCAAGCCGCGTACGGGACCCCGAAAACCAATCACCGCCTTCAGGATTTCTAAGGGTGTACATTTTTGATTTCACTCTTCACTGCCTATCACAGTTTCAGAGGTCATGGAATGCCCAGGTGGCACAAACCCCCCCCCAAATGACCCCATTTTGGAAAGTAGACACCCCAAGCTATTTGCTGAGAGGCATGGTGAGTATTTTGCAGCTCTCTTTTTTTAATTTTCAAAACTTTGTGACAAAAAGTGAGGTCTGCAAAATACTCACTATACCGCTCAGCAAATAGCTTTGGGTGTCTACTTTCCAAAATGGGGTCATTTGGGGGGGGGTTTTGTGCCACCTGGGCATTCCATGGCCTCCGAGACTGTGATAGGCAGTGAAGAGTGAAATCAAAAATTTACGCCCTTAGAAAGCCTGAAGGCGGTGCTTGGTTTTCTGGGTCCCATACGCGGCTAGGCTCCCAAAAAGTCTCACACATGTGGTATCCCCGTACTCAGGAGAAGCAACAGAATGTATTTTGGGGTGTAATTTCACATATTCCCATGGCATGTTTGAGCAATATATCATTTAGTGACAACTTTGTGCAAAAAAAAAAAAAAAAAAAAAAAAAATTTGTCTCTTTCCCGCAACTTGTGTCACAATATAAAATATTCCATGGACTCGACATGCCTCTCAGCAAATAGCTTGGGGTGTCTACTTTCCAAAATGGGGTCATTTGGGGGGGTTTTGAACTGTCCTGGCATTTTATGCACAACATTTAGAAGCTTATGTCACACATCACCCACTCTTCTAACCACTTGAAGACAAAGCCCTTTCTGACACTTTTTGATTACATGAAAAAATTATTTTTTTTTGCAAGAAAATTACTTTGAACCCCCACACATTATATAAAGCAAATGCCCTACAGATTAAAATGGTGGGTGTTTCATTTTTTTTTTTCACACAGTATTTGCGCAGCGATTTTTCAAACGCATTTTTTGGGGAAAAAACACACTTTTTTACATTTTAATGCACTAAAACACACTATATTGCCCAAATGTTTGATGAAATAAAAAAGATGATCTTAGGCCGAGTACATGGATACCAAACATGACATGCTTTACAATTGCGCACAAACGTGCAGTGGCAACAAAATAAATACATTTTTAAAAGCCTTTAAAAGCCTTTACAGGTTACCACTTTAGATTTACAGAGGAGGTCTACTGCTAAAATTACTGCCCTCGATCTGACCGTCGCGGTGATACCTCACATGCATGGTGCAATTGCTGTTTACATTTGACGCCAGACTGACGCTTGCGTTCGCCTTAGCGCGAGAGCAGGGGGGACATGGGTGCTTTTTTTTTTTTTTTTTTTTTTTTTTTTCTTTATTATTTTTTTGCTTTTTTATCTTATTTTAAAACTGTTCCTTTCATTGTTTTTTTCTTTTAATCAGTTTTATTGTTATCTCAGGGAATGTAAATATCCCCTATGATAGCAATAGGTAGTAACAGGTACTCTTTTTTGAAAAAATTGGGGTCTATTAGACCCTAGATTTCTCCTCTGCCCTCAAAGCATCTGACCACACCAAGATCGGTGTGATAAAATGCTTCCCCAATTTCCCAATGGCGCTGTTTACATCCGGCGAAATCTAAGTCATAAAATGCTCGTAGCTTCCGGTTTCTTAGGCCATAGAGATGTTTGGAGCCACTCTGGTCTCTGATCAGCTCTATGGTCAGCTGGCTGAATCACTGGCTGCATTCTCAGGTTCCCTGTTGAGACAGGAGAGCCAGAGAAAAACACGGAAGACGGTGGGGGGGGGGCATTCTCTCCCACTGCTTGTAAAAGCAGTCTAGAGGCTAATTAGCCGCTAGGATTGCTTTTACATGAAAGCCGACCGCTGGCTGAAAAGAATGATACCAAGATGATACCTAAACCTGCAAGCATCATTCTGGTATAACCACTCAAAGTCGTGAATGGTGTACCTGAAGACAAAAAAATGGTTAACAATAAAGCACAGTAAACGGTAAAGTATAAAAAATTGCATACCTGAAAAGCAAACATGATAAAACATAATAACAATAAAACATTGCAGAATAGAATACAGTAAAAAAGAGCAGAACAATAGAGAGAATAGAGAGAGAGAGAATAGAGAGAGAACAATAAAACGACAACTATTATTTTTTATTTTATATTTTTGTTTGTGTTTTTTTTTTTTTTTTTACACTTTTTTTGTAACTGTAACTTTTATAACTGTAACCGGTTCCAGGTTCGGGTCTCTCAAAATGCGATGGCATCTTGGGAGACCCTGTGAAAGTGTGTCCTAGTCTGTGCAATGCTGTACCCTACGCTAATACTCAACTAGTGAATGGTAGCGTTCAAAACATTCACCAATGCAAAGACCAGGATTGACAGGAGGGACAATAATAGCGGGTGTCACGCCTATATCCGCGTTTGCTGCAGACACAACATCTTTTTTGGGGGGGTTCGTTGGGTAGGGGTACTCGGGAGGACATAAAAATGCCTCTCATGCAGCCGACTGCATTTGGTTGGGGATGTGAATGGGGGAAGTACGGGCGCTGCAGAAGTGGTGGGTTCCCAATTAGGATTGGCGAATGCAGCAGGAAGGGCATTATGGGCACGACGGGCCTGTGTTTGTCTTTTTGGTGGCAGCGGGACACTATTTGTGCTTGCCACCTCACCAGCTTGAACTGCACTCATGGGACTCGCCACGTCACCAAGTGTTACTGCAGTGCTGGTTTGACTACGACCGGGGTGTACTAGGCCGCTGGCGCTTGCCAGTTCACCAAAACGCTACCAAAAAAACTGTTAAGGATCGCATGGATCAGGCCTGACTCTGCGAACGCTGCAGTTATGCGTTTAGTGTTTTGTAAGTGACAGTGATCGATCGATACTGCACTTGGGTGGGCTGGGCTGGGCTGGGCCGGGCGGAGGGGCAAAACGCAGGTGCTAGCAGGTATCTGGGCTGATCCCACTAACACTGCGTTTTTGGGAACCCTAAACTGCTGGGGACGCCAGTATAGATCTGATCGGATCAGATCAGATATTGATCAGTTCAGATACTATACCACTAAGGGAGGTGTACGGTGCGTGCGTGGGTGTTAGCGCGATCGGCGCTAACCTGACGCTGCCTGGGGCTGGTGCTTGCCAGTTCACCAAAATGCTACCAAAAAAACTGTTAGCGATCGCAGGGATCAGGCCTGACTCTGCGAACGCTGCAGTTATGCGTTTAGTGTTTTGTAAGTGACAGTGATCGATCGATACTGCACTTTGGTGGGCTGGGCCGGGCGGAGGGGCAAAACGCTGGTGCTAGCAGGTATCTGGGCTGATCCCACTAACACTGCGTTTTTGGGAACCCTAAACTGCTGGGGACGCTAGTATAGATCTGAACGGATCAGATATTGATCCGATCAGATACTATACCACTAAGGGAGGCGTATGCTGCGTGCGTGGGTGTTAGCGGTACTGGCGCTAATCTGACGCTGCCTGGGGCGACGCATATCACCGCCGGGCGATCAGGGGGCTAAACCTTTATTCGGTAATAAACGGCGGGTGCCCTGACACTATAAAAAATAAACGAACTAACCAGCGTCACCCGTAACGGTTATACGGTGATCAGTGGTGAAAGGGTTAACTAGGGGGCAATCAAGGGGTTAAAACATTTATTAGATAGTATATGGGGGTCCCTGTCGCTATAAAACGCTGACGGCGAACCTAAATATTTACGTCCCTAACTAGCGTCACCAGCGACACTAATACAGCGATCAGAAAAATGATCGCTTAGCGACACTGGTGACGGGGGGTGATCAAGGGGTTAAAACTTTATTAGGGGGGGTTAGGGGGGTATCCTAGACCTAAAGGGGGCCTAACACTCACTGCCCTAACACTGTAACTGTCACAAACTGACACCAATACAGTAATCAGAAAAAAAAAAAAAAAAAACCTGCTTGGTGTCAGTTTGTGACGGGGGGGGTGATTGGGGGGGGATCGGGGGGCGATCGGGGGGGGGATCGGGGTGTTTTGTGTGCCTGGCATGTTCTACTGTGTGTGTGTGTGTTGGTGCACTCACATTACAGTCTTTTCTCCTCGGCCCGGAACGGAAAATACCGAGCCGAGGAGAGATGACATAATTTCCTCTGCCTCTGTGTACAATACAGAGGCAGGGAAATGATCCCATTGGCTGGGAGCGATCGCGAGGGGGGGGGCCACGAATGGATGGCCTCCCCCTCATCACCGATCGCCGGGGGAGATTTGCCGACCGCCGCAGGCACCGGGGGGGTCCGATCGGACCCCCCACCCGCGGGCAGGCAAGGACATACCTGTAAGTCCTTTTGCCTGCCCGTGCCGCTCTGTCGACGTACATCGTCGTGCGGCGGTTGGCAACTGGTTAAAGTGCCACTAAACAATATCTTTATTCTCCAAAAATAATTCATTTACATCCACTACTTAAAGTGTTACTAAACCCAGGACCCTGCATTCACTATATCTGGTCTCCCACAGTACACAGAACATGGAAATGCAATTATTTTCGTAACTATAAACTGCTAAATAGCTTTTTCTTATCAGCAGTTACAGCAGTCTTGTGACTTCAGTGTCCGGCTGAGCACTGGTTAAAGTTTATAGGAGTAGTTTTCATTCTCCTCTGACTGTCCTATGAGGCTACATGAACCCCAACCCTCTGTGTGGACAGTGCTGATTGGCCCTGTGCTAATCACATACACCCTCTCACCAAAAAAAAAAAAAAAAATTCTAGCAATACACACCAACCTGAGCATGTGCAGAGTGCCCTTAAGGCTCTGTTCTTTCAGCAGATGGATTGGGGGCAGTAAAAGAAGGAGAGGATCATAGAAGACAGGATCAAACAGCCTTTTTGCACAATGCGGAGGATTAACCCCTTAGGGTTCCAGGGTGAGTATAACAAGCATGCTTTACTGCTTGTACAGACTTTACTGCTGTGGTTTAGTAACACTTTAATGGCCCTCTAATCTATTTTCCATTAAATTCTTTTTTACTGTGGTTTTCTGCCTTCTTGTAACATTCTCTGTGAGCTCCCAAGCCTTTCCTTTTCTTCCTCACTTTAGTTTGTTTGCAGCGAACAGTGCACGTTAGTTGCATCTTTGGTGTAAGCAAGTGGTTAAATTTCTACATACAGTGGGACCATGGAAAATAAACATAGCCACCCTCTAATAGGAAGTCAGATCACAGCGAGTAAGAGCAATAGGAAGTACTTTTTGAATAAATGATATATACTGAAATATACAGTATCTCACAAAAGTGAGTACACCCCCCACATTTTTGTAAATATTTTATTATATCTTTTCATGTGACAAGACTTAAGAAATGACACTTTACTACAATGTAAAGTAGTGAGTGTACAGCTTGTATAACAGTGTAAATTTGCTGTCCCCTCAAAATAACTCACCACACAGCCATTAATGTCTAAACCGCTGGCAACAAAAGTGAATACAACAAAAGATATAATAAAATATTTACAAAAATGTGAGGGTTGTACTCACTTTTGTGAGATACTGTATATTGAATTCTTTTTTAATCCTTAATATTTCTGAATAAAGCATTCAAACTATGGGAGATTTTTTTCTCCTACATATGGATGCATATGTCGTGGAAGTATTTTGCACTGGAAGACCTAAAAAACTAGATTAAAAAAAAAAAAAAAAAAAAAAAAAAGCTAGGGCATGTGTCCCCGCATTGGCAGCAACATGTTGACATCCTTCAGATGCCTTCAGAATCGCACTGACCCAATATAGGAGGTCAGGTGGGGCCTATGTCCCTGGCACATTCTTTTAGGGACTCATGGAAGTGGTGCACACAAGCCTTTCTTTAGGAACCGCAGTGAGCGGAGTCTGGCCAAACAAGTCAGGCTCAGGCCTTTCTCTACTTTTACCTGCCCTCTACTGCAAATTGACTCAGTATGGTCAGCATTTGTTAAGTATACTGGCACAGAAGTGTGTATTATTGGCACTACTGCTAAGCATCTGGACATATGTGGCCGTAGTCATTCTGTATACACAAATAATACATTTGTCATTATGTTCTGATGATTCGGGAACACTTGCAAGAACCATACAACCTTACCCCTAGGATATTGTAGTATACCTGAAATATCTAAAGATGATTGGGTGTTTTTTGCTCACCATTTTCAAGCAAGTTTATTTTTCCAGATATACACATTGATGTTTATGGCAGGACCAGGAATAATAGAATTTTCAGGAAACATTTCCCATAGTTTGCCTTTGGTATAACAACCCCAGAGAGCCTGCTAATTATCACCTTTTTCTGAAAATGCAAGTTACATGGGAATCTCATTTTTAATGCATTTGTCATTCCGTGAATGAGCATGCAACAAACACTATCTAAATAAAATCAGAGCCCTTGATCTGTATGTATTCTGTCTCTCCAATCTAAGCACTGCGAGTGTGATCTCTATAACTGATCCAGGTATGGTGAGATAACTTAACTTACAGTCTCAGCTGCTAGGATAAGTTCAACTGCACCATATTCAGGGTGTAACATTTAACATGTCACTAAAGCACCTGCCTGCCACCTGCCCCAATCCTACATTGCGACAGTGGGTGGGGGATCCTCTCTCCGCAACCACTGTCACAATTCAAAAACAGCACAGTTGTGAATGAATGAACTACAACTACCATCTTCCACCATGGCAGGCGGCTTGTAGTTCTCAATAAACTGTGAGGGCACTGGTGAGAGCTCTCATAGTTCATTGATCTTTGTGGACTTCAGTAACTGCCTGCCCATATGACAGGTATGGGCAGAGAGCTGTACTGACAGTCTGCAAGAGCCTGACATCGCAATCTGATGATCATGGGTGCAATGCCTTATGGGCTCTGAACAAAAAAAAATAATAATGCACTTTTTTTTTAATCTGCAAAAAATGTGCATTTATTTATGTATTTATTTATTTTAAATTAACTTATCCTTTAATCCAAAATGTGTGCAGATCATAACAGATGAATATCAGATCATAAAAAATCATAGTATGTCTAGCTCCAGCAGAATATAGTACATGTGATAAATATAGGCTAAAGCATCAAGAAGAAGGGAGGGACTAACTATACATAGCATCCACCAGCTACTGAGAGAGGTAGGGGACAAAAATATTAAAGGCAAACAAACAATGCATGTGTAACATGAAAGCATATATGTTACATGATGGGAGAAAGTAGCATTTTCAAAGAGAGGTTAGTAATGGCAGCCTACATATCTCTCAATACAGGTTTCCTTTAAGGCAGCCGAGATTTTGTGCAAACAGGCCCCTGATATATAAATCCAGTCAACAGTATACCTTTATGTCTCTATTGTTCGAACCTCACTGTAGACTACTCGCTGAACATAGAAAGGTATTAAAAAAAAAAAAGTATTCTGCTTACAATAGGAACTGACATAGCTTTGTCAATTATACCCTTTGATGTTTATCTCAGATATAGTAAAAACCTTGGATGAAAGTGCACTGGGTTTCAGTTGCCTAAAAAGACAGGTTTCTATCTTAAAAGTCCCTTTTATTTGAAATAAAGACAAAGCGATTGGAGCTTTAGATAAACATTTTCTCATGCAATCAAATCCAGCACGTTGGCAGATGGTGAAACTCACTGTCATGGACCTGTCACTGAGACAATTGTTCCTGGTATGTGCCATAGACGCAGACAATTAGCCATGTACATAACTTCAGCTTAGTGACAGTTGAAAGACAAATAGCCCAGTGTCTAACCAGCGTTCTGATAGAACGATACCATAAATATATCACATTATTGAATACAACCCTGTGACTATTGTATTATTTTCTAAACACCTACTTACATACAGTATATGAGGTGTTATTTGATTGCAATCACTTTTAACTGGGAGGTACTTAGAGCACCTACAGTAGATGTAATACTAGGTTGAACTGGTAGAAGGTAATAGGTTGAACTGAATGGACTATTGTCTTTATTCAACCTTACCAACTATGTAACTATGTAATGTTAACACAGATCTAAACCCAAACAAAGGCTGAAGGAGGACAATAGATCCAAAGTATTTGGGTGAAAAAAAGATGTTAAAAAAATGAATATTTTATACAGTTGGGCAGCACAGTAGCTAAGTGGTTAGCATTTCTACCTGGCAGCACTAGGGCCATCAGTTCAAATCCCAATCATGGCACCACCTGTTTGCATATTCTCCCTGTGCCTGTGTGAGTTTCCTCCCACACTCCAAAGACATGCTGGTAGATTAATTGGCCCTAGTATGTGTATGTATGAATGTAAGTTAGGAACCTTAGATTGTAAGCTCCTTATGGGCAGAGACCGATGTGAATGTTATATATATATATATATATATATATATATATATATATATATATATATTGCTGCATAAGTTGATTGTGTTATATACACGTAATAAATAAATATAACACGTGGCATTTGTGGCAAACAAACTGAATGTCATGTAGCTGGGATTTAGGTCTACATTAATTCTGCCCAGAGCACTTATACAACAAATTCTATCTGAACTCTTATTGTGATTACCTTACATGTGAACAAGAAAATATAGTTTACCTTATTAGGCCCCTTTCACACATGCGGACCGTATGTCCGTATTTCATCCATCCGTTTTCGGATGAAATACGGACATACATGCATCCCTATGGGATAGCGGGTGTCAGCGGATGAACATCTGCTGACACCCGATATCATCCGTCCCCTTTATTTTTTAACGAGTGGTTATTTGAGTTACTGTTGTCTTTCTATCATCTCAAACCAGTATGCCCATTCTCCTCTGACCTCTGAAATCAACAAGGCATTTTCGTCCACACAACTGACGCTCACTGGATATTTTCTCTTTTTCCCCACCATTTTCTGTAAACCCTAGATATGGTTGTGTGTGAAAATTTCAGTAGATCAGCAGTTTTTGAAATACTCAGACCAGCCCCTCTGGCACCAACAACCATGCCACATTCTAAGTCACTTAAATCCCCTTTCTTCCCCATTCTGATGCTCGATTTGAACTAGTCCATCTGGTCCTGATACCCCTATTGCCAGATTTGCCAGGCCCCATAGAGGAGGAAATGCTCACAACCTTTAGCTTTAGAAGGGGGAGCAAGGGTACCCTCGCAGTCTTACACCACATGGAGGCTTCAGGGGCCCGAAACGCATTTCCGCTCAGGCTTTGTCAGAGCTTGGCTGGCCTTCCAATGGAAAATGGCCGATTCCCAAGATGGTACCCACGCATGCTCCAACAACTTGCTAAAGTGAGTGGTTTGTGTGGGATCCTGTGTTAATGCAGTTTACAGGCGGCCCCTGTTCTATATACCTATAGGAGCTACCTTGACTCTTTTCACCAAGCTATGCTGATGAAGAAAATAGGATTTTTTTCATCATACTTACCAGTAAAATCCTTTTTCTTTGAGTACATCATGGGACACAGGTTAGGCTAATAATTACCTACTGGGTTATACGCCATCTCTAGGTGAATAGACACTGGTAGACAAAGTCTAAAGCCTCGTACACACAATCAGATTGTTGACCAACAAAGCGTCAGACTTTTGTCCGAAGGGTGTGTGCCAGGAACTTGTCTTTCATACAAACGGTACACAATTGTTGGCCAACAAACACGAACGTAGTGACGTACTACCTGGAATTTCAACTCTTGAGCGCAACCCTTTGGGCACCTTCTGCTAATGTCGTGTTTGGGGTGAGCATTGATTCTGAGCATGCTTGTTTGTAGTTTGGACTTTTGTGTGACGGACTTGTGTACACACGATACAAAAATCTGACAACAGACCGTTGTCCGCCGAAAATTTACTAGCCTGCCATCCAACTTTTGTTGGTGGTAGGTTGGACAACAATTGTCTGATGGAGCGTACTAACGGTCGGATTTTAGGCCAACAGTCTGTCATCACACAATTCCATGATGAAAATCCGAGGCTTTAGACAGGAAGTGATCCCCTATATAACCCCTCCCATACAGGAAGTACATCAGTTTTGTAGCAAGCACTGAATCCTCAAAGAGGGGAGGGATCTCTGTGTCCCATGATGTACTCAAAGAAAAGGATTTTACAAGTAAGTACTGTATGACGAAAAATTCCTATTTTCCTTTTCATACATCATGGGACACAGACTTGGACTAATATTTATTACCTACTGGGACGTCCCAGAGCAATAGACTTGAAGGGAGGGAGACACCCTGCCAAACAATAGCCATCAGACCTTATATGGTAGCCCCCAGTACACTGCGCCCGAAAGTCGACAGCAATCTTTAAGTCTGACCACAGATTTTCTACTGGATTGAGGTCTGGGCTTTGACTAGGCCATTCCAACACATTTACATGTTTCCCCTTAAACCACTCAAGTGTTGCTTTAGCAGTGTGTTTGGGGTCATTGTCCTTCTGGAAGGTGAACCTAGCCTCAAATCACACACAGAGTGGTACAGGTTTTGCTCAATAATATACGTGTATTTAGCACCATCCATCTTTCCCTCAACACTGACCAGTTTCCCAGTCCCGACTACTGAAAAACATCCCACAGCATGATGCTGCAACCACCATGTTTCACTGTGGGGATGGTGTTCTTTGGGTGATGTGATGTGTTGAGTTTGACATAGAGCTTTCTTTGATGGCCAAAAAGTTAAATTTTAGTCTCATCAGACCGGAGCACCTTCCTCCATACATTTTGGGAGTCTCCCACATGCCTTTTCGCAAAACTCAAAACGTGCCATTTTGTTTTTGCTGAAAGTAATAGTTTTCTTCTGGCCAATCTGCCATAAAGCCCAACTCTTTGGAGCGTACGGCTTATTGGCGTCCTATGTACAGATACTCCAGTCTCTGCTGTGGAACTCTGCAGATCTTCCAGGGTTACCTTAGGTCTCTGTGCTGCCTCTCTGATTAATGCCCTCCTTGCCCGGTCCGTGAGTTTTGGTGTGCGGCCGTCTCTTGGCAGGTTTGCTGTTGTGCCGTGTTATTTCCATTTGGTTATGATAGATTTGATGGTGCTCCTAGGGATCATCAAAGATTTGGATATTTTTTTATAACATAACCCTTCTCAACAATATTGTCCCTTACTTATTTGGAGAATTCCTTGGTCTTCATGGCAGTGTTTGGTTAGTGGTGCCTCTTGCTTAGGTGTTGCAGCATCTAAGGCCTTTCAAAAAGGTGTGTATACGTAATGACAGATCATGTGACACTTAGATTGCACACAGGTGGACATCATTTCACTAATTATGTGACTTCTGAAGGTAATTGGTTGCACCAGAGCTTTTTATGGGCTTCATAACAAAGGGGTGAATATATACGCACATGCTAATTATCAGTTTTTTATTTCTGAAAAATAATTTTATGTATATATTTTTCTAATTTTACTTCACCAACTTAGACTATTGTGTTCTGATCCATCACATATAATTCAGATTAAAAAAAACATTGAACTAAAGGCTGTAATGTAGCAAAATAGGTAAAAAGCCGGGGGGGGATACTTTTGCAAGGTACTGTAAGTCTTCCAGACCTTATGATAGATCTCTCTAGTGACAGATTTTCTAGCATTCACTAGGGTAGACATCACTGGTCCCGAAATGCCACGGTCCTTCAACACCTTGGCTTCAATAGAACATTGGATAATCTAGGGCTTGTCCTCTCCTGTTCCAAGCCAACAAGATGTACAACAAGATGTCTTGTCTTGTTGCCTGGAATGGAACTGGGCATAGGGCACTGCCTGGAAGGAGGACACCATCCTTCCTAGAAGACTCATACAGAGACGAATGGAGGGTTGTCTGGTGCCCCTTTTCTGACGCACCCAATCCTTCAGGGCACAGATCCTTATGGGTGGCAAAAATACACTTGCTTGGACCGTATCTAGGATCAGAACTAAATACTTCAGACTTTGAGCTGGTCTCAAAGCTGACTTTTCGGTATTTATGACCCAGACTAAGCTTTCCAAATACCGTACTGTGCAGGTTATGCTCTGTTCTAGGGTCTGTAGTGAGTGATCTCTGAGCAGGAGGTCGTCCAGATACCCGAGCACCAAGATCCCTTGGGCCCTTAAAAGACCCAGTACCGGTGCTAGGACCTTTGTGAACACCCAGGGATCTGTGGCAAGCCCGAAGGGTAGAGCCACAAACTGAAAATGACGTTCCTCTACTGCAAATCGCAGGAACCTATGATGAGGCCGAAAGACAGGTACGTGTAAATACGCGTCCTTTATATCGATGGAGACTAGAAAGTCTCCCATCTGGAGCAAGGCTACAACTGCGCGGACAGACTCCATCCAAAAGGACTGGATTAGTAGATACTGGTTCAAGGATCTTAGATCCAAAATGGGCCTTGTGTCCCCGTTTGGTTTTTGAACTGTAAACAGGTTTGAATAAAACCCTGCGCCCCTTTCAGATACAGGAACCTGTGCTGTACAATCACTCCTTTATGCACGAAATGATGTAGTGCCTGAAACAGTAAGTTTCTCTTTGGAGGATCCGAGGGAAAGCTGGATCTTAGAAACCTCTGAGGGAAAACCCCTGTAACTCCAGCTTGTAACTGCGGGATATAGTCGAGGTGACCCACTTGTCCTGAACTACTGTTCTCCAAATGTCCGCAAAGTGCAGCAGCCTTCCCCACACCCAATAGAGTAGGGGCGTCCCCTCAAACTGAAAGCTTGGTGTCCGGTTTAGAAGAACTTTGGACCCAGGGCTTTTTCTGGCCCTGGCCTTGCAGCTTGCCCCTGGCTCTAGTGCCCTGTTGGCGACGGAACTGCCTTGGCGCTGAGACACCTGAGGAAGCAGTCCCTTAGGTTTTAAACGGGGGACGTCTGGTGCTTCTCTTTACAGGAAGTTTGAGAGCTCTTCCCTCCGGAAATATTTTGGATATATTTGTCTAAATCATCACCAAACAAACGTTCCCTATGAAAGGGGAAAACTGCCAATAACTTCTAATGCCCTGTACACACGGTCGGACATTGATCAGACATTCCGATAACAAAATCCATGGATTTTTTCCGACGGATGTTGGCTCAAACTTGTCTTGCATACACACGGTCACACAAAGTTGTCGGAAAATCCGATCGCTCTGAACGTGGTGACGTAAAACACATACGTCGGGACTATAAATGGGGCAGTAGCCAATAGCTTTCGTCTCTTAATTTATTCTGAGCATGCGTGGCACTTTGTGCGTCGGATTTGTGTACCCACGATCGGAATTTCCGGCAACGGATTTTGTTGTCAGAAAATTTTATAGCAAGCTCTCAAAATGTGTGTCGGAAATTCCTATGGAAAATGTGTGATGGAGCCTACACAATTTCTGACAACAAGGTCCTATCACACATTTTCCATCGGAAAATCCTATCGTGTGTACAGGGCATTACAAGGAAGCTCGGCTGACCAGTTCTTAAGCCACAAAATTCTGCACACATGTACAGACAAGAGAGCCAAATGAGAAACCTGTTCTATTGAATCCTTTAAGGCATCAACAGCAAAACACAGTGCTCGAGGAATATCTGTCTTATTTTCAGCAAGATCATCCTCCTGGTTAGGCCTGTCAGGCCGTCTGACCTGATCCTTTAAGGAAGAGACTGCTGCATCTACGGCTGGCATGCTCCACTTTTTAATGAACTTTTCATCCATAGGATATAAAAGGGAAAACCTCTTAGGAGGAACAAAAATCCTGTCAGGATGTTCCGAATCAGCATACACTGCTTGTTCAAACAGTGGGTTTACGAGGAAAGCCTGTTCGGCCTGAAGAGGCCTCAGGGACCCCAAAGAGGAACAGGGGGGCTCAGTAACCTCTGCAAGAGGCAACTTAAAGGCAGAACGAACCATCTCTGTAAGATTCTGGGTCAAAGGCCTCTGCGACTGAGAGGCAAACACCAACTTAATAACTTCTTGTCCAGATTGCTCAGAAGCAGACTCATCTGCCAGGTCCTCCACAGAATCCTGAGCTTTTAGCTTTTCCCCATCCTCAACCCATTTCTGCTCCAAACTAGGAGGCTCAGGGGAGGGGGGTCTGTCACACTTCTTGCCACCCTGCGGGATGGAGGCAATCATGCCAGCAATCCTGTGTTCTAACCCGGCTAGGGCCGAGGACAGTTTATCCTTGGTGATAAAGGGTGAAGCAGCAGAGTTGACTGTAGGCACAATACCCTTCCCTGTAGTGTTAGTCCCGCTCCATTTTTGAAGACATTTACAAGCCACAAAAAGGGAGTAGCTGGGTGTAGTATTAACACCTCAGAAGGGAGACCCTTTAATAGGGCTCACTAAGCACCCATGCAATAATCCTGCTAAGCACTTTAGTCTGCCAAGCAACACCTGGTGACTCACGTCACCCGGGTAAGGAGAAATGAACCGCTGAAAATGCCTGGTTCAGAGCATGTTCTGTGTCCCACAGCTGCTTTCTGGAAGCACCGTATGCTTGGCATACACAGCCTAACTAAGCTGGCTGTGCGCCGGACGTTCTGTGCATGCGTGCGCATGCACATGTGCGGTCCCGGTGAACGGGCGTGGCTGTATTTGCATAAGATGCAAATGTTCATGCGCCAATTAGGCTATGGCGAATGCGTGGCTCCGAGCAAAGCCGCGTGCGCCATGGCCGCAAAACAAACTGCTGAGCATTTTGGCGAACGGACATGTGCCCAAACGAAGATGCGCAATGGCGCCGCCTCATATTCAACCATCCATTTAAGGTAAAGAACAGCCAGACACAAGCAAAAAAAGGTACACTTTACAAACACCCACAGCTAGCCCAAAAACTCCCCGTATGGTCACCGTACACAGGTGTCCAGCCTCTAGCTAACTTGACTGATTGTTACAATTACTGGGACACCCCACAATAAGTAAATAAGGGGGTTTCACTTACCTGTCCAGGCGCAGGGCAGCTTAGAAACTAAGAGCCCAATCTTCACGCATCACGGTGGGTTTCTGTCACTTGAGGCCCTACAAGGACTGAGTACCCTTTTCATGTTTAGGGTCCACTCCCTTGGACCTGTACAGCACCCTGCAGGAATGCCTCAGCTCTGTGATGTCCAGGATTCCACTTCGCAGGGTCCAGCGCCCGGAGGTCGCATTACAGGCAAAACCTGGCAGGATCTTGTGTCTTCTTTGCGGAGCTCGGGTACAATTTATCTAAGCATATTGAGCCTGTGTCAGATGGATCGGATCGGTCAATCCCTTGATTCATTTAAGAACCGTTTGTGGGACTAGAGACCTGGAGCTCAAGGAGCTCAAACAAACGTGCCCATCCACCTTGCAGACACTGGTAAAATACGGATGTACTTCCTGTATGGGAGGGGTTATATAGGGGATCACTTTCTGTCTAAGACTTTGTCTACCAGTGTCCATTCACCTAGGGATGGCGTATAACCCTATAGGTAATGAATATTAGCCTAACTCTGTGTCCCATGATGTATGAAAAAAGAAAAAGAATCATGAATCAGGCACCACCATAGCATCATCTGGACTAAATAAGACATTTCTGGCTGGACATTGCTGCTTCTGGAACAGGCCACAAATCTTAAAGTGGATCTTAACCCTAAACCTAAATTCCTCATGCCCTCCTTCTCTTTAAACTGGACAATTTATTTTTTTATATAACACCTATTGTGCTGCAAACCAGCATCTCTGCATTTTGCGTATAGACGAGAATGACATCTGGGAACTCCCCTGCCCCCTCCTGGATCTGCTTTGGGTTCCAACAGCCAGGTGACACATCTGCGCATGTGCAGTTTTGTCTGAGTATTTGTATACACGTGTGTTTTTCCCACCAGGTGCAAAGATGGGTAGCATGGAAAAACTTCTCTGATCTTGTGCACACTGTGAAAAAAACTTGTGCATGTGCAGATGTGCCAAAGGGCTCTGCCTGGCCATCAGGTCCTGGCACATTTGCACGGGCACCATAATGGCAATGCTGGGGGGGGGGGGGGGCAGAGCAAACTTAGATATTAATGTATAACTAAATAACTTTCAATAGCATAGGCAAGGATTAGAACCAGCTGTCAGGATTCTATTGCTGTTTGTGCCCCTGTTGGGGAGCTACTCTCAGGGGACACACTTCTGCTTTTCTATATCTATTTGCCCTTGTGATTGTTACAAGTGGGAAAGAAAGTGATGGCCAAAGCCAAACCTTTGAGTTAGCACTAGAACAGGAAGATAAGGGAAATTTTCCGAAGGGAACACTTTTTACTGTGACAACTGTCTGAGAGGTATTATCATCACTTTGCAGAGTTTTGCTCTCACTTCCTGCTGTGTCTAAAGGAAATCACGGTTACATTTTCCCCATAGAACAAAGATGAAAAAAATATATATTTAAAGCATAATTAAAGCCAAAATCTTTTTTTAGCTTTGAAAAGTGTTTAGAGTGGTTTTTACTGCTGTCTGTGCCTCCGTTAGGGAAATTCGCCTTCTCTATTTGTCCTGTTTACCATTATCATTAAAAGTGAACATAAAAGACAATCCCAAATTTTGGGTTGTCCCCGAAACAGTGAAAAATATCCAATGGAAAAACTAGTTCTGGTGGCCTGGGGACAACCCAGGATTCCCTCAGTTTGGAGGGACTTTCTTCCACTTCCTGTTTTGGCTATGGGGCAGGAAATAAATGGAACTCTCCCCTAGAAAGAAAAAGAAAAACTGGCAGGGGCTATAATCCCCCATTGTTCTATGCAAAATGAAATAAAAAGGTGTGCCTTTAGTTCCACTTTGAAAAACGGGAAGGTTGGGACTTTGAGTGAGGCGGGCAAATGAGGCCAGTGGGTCAGTCACCATGAAAAAACAAGCCATTTATTGGTACATAGTAAGATAATGACATAATGGTGACCCCAGTATGGGTTGACTGTTACATCATATACAGATACACCCTAATTGGTACATTGTAAACATACATAACAAACCCCTAAAAAAAAAAAATAAATAAAAAAAAAGGTGCAGAGCAAATGGTATAAAAGGTAAAAATGTCCATGAAATACATAATATCACAAAGTAAATGGATAAAACTTTAGGATTGGTAGACCCAGTGAGAGGGGAAATGATTATTGAGTGCATGTCGTAATCCTGACGCGTTTCGTGTATCAAAACACTCTTCAGGGGCGATTAGGCACCAATATCTAAGGACAAAAGAAAAAGGAAGGCTAATCTAATGGATAAAATGAATATACATGGTGAAAAAGGAGACACAGTAACTATGCATGTAGGGGGGGCAGGAACGCCACTACCCTAAATGGATACTCACATGCCGACGGGGTATGAACTCCATGAGGTGCACGGTCACAGGGCCACCAGCTATGTCAGGTCCGGGAGCTGAGGGAGGAGCTCAAACGAGGGAGGGAAAGAGCCAAGCACACACAGGAATCCCCAATGACTAGTATGTCCATACTGTTAATGGCTGCGGGTAGTGATTCTTTAGTGAGGAAAGTGTTGTATGAAAAGTGAGGCCCCAATTGCTAGAGCCCCCATCCCCAGCACATAAGTGAATGCCCATGTGTTGTCCTCCTTACCTATAGGTGATAGAGGATGACCAACCGTGTCTAGCCCAGTAATGGAAGTGCTGCCCGGAAGTAAGCTGTCAAAAGGTCAGTGCCTTATATGTGTGGCCGGCCACCCCCCCAAGACTGAAACTCCCCCCAATGTCACACATAGTAGACACTGGGCGAACGGAGGCTCCCTCCAGCGCAGCGGCAGATCGCCGCCCACAGCTGCTGGAGGCGCCGCCATCCACGTGTCCGCATGGATGTAAAAAAAACAACGCCACCGCCAGGGCGGCCAAACGGCCGTCACTTTAGCTGTTCCATGCTCTATCCAAAATGAAAAAAGTTGGATATTATACTTTAAAGCATTGGTGAGAGACATAACCTATACCCTAAGGATTTTTTGCATGTTTGTCATAGCTGTTGGGCCTCCCATGGAGTTTACTTTTAGAATTTAGGTCTGTTTACCACAGTGTGAGATATGATTGTGCTACCTTAATGCAACAAAAAAAGCAATGGAAATGTTTAAAAAAGGAAACATGGAACAAAAAGCTACTACATGTTCAAGTTATTTCACTGTACAACGATATGGACTTTTTCAGCCACACCTTTCTAATGAAAATAATATGTTCTGCCAATGTAAGACATAAACCACACATAAAAGCAAAACAATGAAAATAATAACAATAATTTTGCATATCATTAAACATCAATAGTTCAGGCCCATGGGAGACAAAGAATTCTGAATTCCAATAAAATCTTTACTGCTGCATCTACTCTCATAAAAGGAGCCTGAGCAGAACTTGGCTTCCTAGTATGTTGAAATTGTGTACATTTAGCTATGGGACAGCCATCTGAATTTCCTCTATTCTTATTTAGAAATCACAGCATTGAATTGCTGTGTTAATGCATGTCAATTGCTCTGTTAAATATAATTTAACAACATTACTGCTACACCACATCTAACTCTACATCACTCTACTAAGGGGTGAAACATGAAATATATGAATCAGAAATGTATGAAAACTAATAACAATAATGCTTGTAATATCTATCAATACAATATTTTTATGTGTACAGAGAAATCAGAGCGATCATGAGTAGCATACAGTTGAAAGAAAAGAGTTTGTAAAGCCTTTTTATTACCTGGATGTATGCATGAATAGCTCCTACAATTTGTTTTGATCCTAATTTAAAGCAAACTTGTTTTGAAAACAAAATTTAATATGTCATTTACTCGGAATTTCAGATAATTCCTATTGAGATTCTGCACACTCAAAATCCAGGGTGATGCAACCCAGATACTCACCAGCTTCCGTGGTTGCTGGCTTTGGCCAAACCTCTCCCATATCATGCACCTTACTACTAGATCATGACTGTAATGGCTGACTTCCCTAGCCTATAAGGGCACCAGAGCCTATAACTACATAATTAATAGTTCTTGCACCTGACCGCTCTACGGGGAACATTCAGATCGCAAACAGATAACAAATGTTTTCTCTATATTGTCAGTCCAAGAGCTTCTCTCTTGTTCAGTGTTTTTCTCACAGTATACACATGATCAGAGACTTTGATATGTGCCTCTATGCTATTATAATAGGGCTCTTTTTCACCTCTTTAAGCATTCAATTCTAACCTTATGCTGTAATCTGCGCAAGATACTTCATCCGAATAAAAGTGTCAACAGTACAGTATTTTCTAGCATTTGTAGATATTTCATTTACGCTGCTTACAGAAATTCATGGTCTGGCACCTAAAAAAAACATTGTGGTACATGCACATTTGCATTGGAAGATTGTGCATGTTTGTATCAATGAAAATGGGCTTAGTTATTAGACACCACTAAAACTTGTTTTTTGCAGGGGAAAACACAAAATCCAACCTCAATGTTTAACTCTCCCCTCAGAAATCCTTTGGAAGGGTCCACATATGTATATCTTCATATTATACATAAATGTATCTTGGGAATTGAAGATGTTGTCTGCAATTAAACTTTGTGGGGATCGAATTACTAAAACTGGAGAGGGCAAAATCTGGTGCATGAAAACCAATCAGCTTTCAGTTTTTATGTCAAAGCTTAATTGAACAAGCTGAAGTTAGAAACTGATTGGCTACCATGCACAGCTGCACCAGATTTTGCACTCCTAGTTTTAGTAAATCAACCCCTGTGTGTGTGTTCTTTTTTAGAAGAATCAATATATCTAAGGCTGGTTTTACACAGGCGGTCCGATCAGGTCCGCCTGCCAGTTTTTCAGGCGGACCTGATCGGAGAAGCCCTTTATCTCTATGGAGAGCAGGATGTTAGCAGATGTGTCCACTGACACCCGTTGGCATCCGATCCGATGCTTTCCGCCAAAAACAGATGGATGGGGGGGAATCCATTCCCCATCTGTCTGGCGGACTGGATCGGAAAACGGAAGGGCGGTCCATTTCCATCTGACAGCCCCATAGAGAACGGGGGGGCTGTGTCTTGTTTTGGATATGAAACTGTCATCCGCCTGTTATGCGAGGATGAGCAGAGAGATTCCCTGCTGAGCAGGTGGATGCGCATTACGGAGACCACCTGCGTGAAACCAGCCTAAGAGTGTTGGAACTTTTAAATGAAACATACAACTTTATATATAGCAGAAAGTAAAAGATATTGTTTTGTTTTTTTCTAAATGTTCAGTCTTTTTTCGTTTGTATCACAAAAGTGGAAAAAATTATATAAATTTGGTTTGGTTACAGTAGCTCAGTGCCGAATAGCAAAAAATGGCCTGCTCTTAATGGGGGTAAAATTTTCCACAGCTGAAATGGTTATACATGAACAATACAATTTGGAATATGCATTGATATATGATCCTATGTATGCACTAATACTTTTTTTCACTAATCTTTGTTATTTTATTAATTTGAAGGTTTTGTTACTTGCATTTTCATTTGTTTGCTTATGTTTGACATCTGATATTAATGGGAAACGCACCTGCACAATTAAACAATTACTTGATAGTTTTGTATTCCAATTTTAGTGTGCTGCATCCAAGTTTACACTAAGCACAAAACATTTTTACATGAAAATGCTTACATAAGTGACAAAACATAGAGGAAGGGATTATAGCAGTGCCAATGACAATTTGAACACAGTCGGTATTATAAAAATATCAAATCTATAATAATATAAAGTTTAAAATCAATTCATACAAGGGTTTGTAAACATACACATAGAGCACTATACAATTTATCTGTTGACGACACCATTGATGTTGAAAGGTAGTAGCAGGTCAATTCATCCCTACTAGTTTCGCCAAAACATTGGCTTCATCAGGGGAAAATGATATAGTAGAAGGTGAGTAATAACACTAAAAAAGAAAAAAGGGGAACAGTCATAAAAATAGATATAAAATATCATGACACAAATCAATGAACAACAAGGAGATCACAATCCTGTCCCGCTAAAACCTCATGCCTCCCATGTAACCACACCCCAGACATACCCCGTGAGGCTCCCGGAACAAAGTGGGCCCAGTCAGGCAGCTGGGGACAAAAGTCGCACTCAGCCCTGTAATTGGCTACAGGGGGCCTATAAGGAATGCCTATAAAAACTGAAAAACAACAGATTAAATAAAATAAAAAAAATAGGTCTTTTTATTGCTATTAACACGAGCTTAAAAGCCTCAATACATACCAAAACCAAAGAGGTAGAATAAATAAGAATAAGCGCTGGGCGAATCAATGTATTGTGCTTGAATGTGTTGAGACCAATAAATACTAGAAACCAAGGAGGCTGGAACAACAATAAAAGTGCATGGTATTAATGGCATAAATATGGATATTTCTGAAGCTTTCAAAAAGATGCCCTACATAATACACACAAGGAACCTGAAAGTATAAAGAAGCAAAGGCTTACCCTCACATAGTAACAGCCAACAAGGGCAACTGAAAGCACAATATAGTCCAAATCAGGCAGTGTGGAGAGCTGGAAGCAAAGACCACACTATGCTGCCACGGAGGTCCAACAGGTTCAATCACCTAGGTCTAAATTCAATGGAGATCCACAATCAGCATAATGAATTATAGTAAGCCTCTTGAGGTAAAAAAAGGGAGAACAGGAATTCCAAAGGGATAAAGGTTATCATAAAGAACCAATTATTACCTTATTCAAGACTGGCCAAGCCACGGCACTCAAAAGGGTCAGCAAATGAATATAAGACAGTGGCAGCCTTTTAAACCCCTTACCCGATCACCGTAGTTAATTAGCCAATTGAGAGCGGACAAAAGATGGCCCGAGCGCATACGCAGTGTCTGGGGTCGGTTGCCTACAATGCCCATAATGCGTAGCGCAGCCTGAGTCACATGGTATGAAAGCAACCAGGTGACAATGGCAGGTTTGGCTGCGGTCAGGGCACGGGCCTACCAATGAGTGAGGGGAGGAAGGAAACTCCGCCCATCAGAGGAGGGAAGTAAAAGAGTCCGATGTACAAACGGCACCGCCACGGGCCAAAGGGGCGGGCCGACTGTGAACAACAATCAGCCCTTGGGTGTCCATGCAGCCAAAGGCTGTAGAGGGACATGACCCCCAGATTGCATAAAAGTGCCCAAGTTGTAAAAACCAGGATAGATAGTGCAGTCTGGCAGTAGGAAGAAGGGGAATAAGGCTGCAAAAAGGGATGGAAGGACAGGCAATCAGGTAGTCACGAAGTGCTGCATGTACATGATGGTGAGTCGATGTATTCAATCGCTCAGAGAAGGGAGAACATAAAAAAAAACAAATGAAACATGAAATTTGTCAATGTTTGAAAACATAACTGATACAACGGGTCCAAATTAGCCTAAATATGTAGGATAGAGAAATATATTTCATTAATATAGATACAATTTAACAAACATTATGTGGAATAAGTGTAGCAATGATAAAACATACAAGGAACATCAATCCAACAGCACAGCTCGAACTAAATTAATCCCTAAGATAGTAAGAGGGACTGAAAAGCAGCAAAAGAACAACAAAAGCGGAGAAGAGGGGGGGGATAGGAAACAGAAAATTAGGAGCCTAATGCAACTAAATGGTCAAATATAGTGGAGACCAAAGATAGATAAGCACAAAGAACGCGGACATAGTCAAATCAAGTTTAATTTGAATTTATATTTGAATCAAAGAAAGGATTTAAAGCTAATATATTCATTTAACCCAGGAAATTTTATAGCGTCCAAATTGTGTATCCATCTCGTCTCTAATTGAAGCAAAGTGATGTCAATGTTACCACCTCAAGCATGCAAAGGTACATGCTCAAGTGCAGCAAAACGAACGACATCTGGATCGTAGTTGTGTTGTCTAGCAATATGTCTATTCAAGGCAGTTGTAGTTAGATGTTTATACAGAGGTGTAATGTGGTCTTTAAAGTGGGAGTCCGGTGACCAATCTTTTTTTTTTTTTTTTTTTAGGTCATTGAGACACTTTGCTAATCCCAAAATAATACTCACAGTTTGGGTGTAATATTTCCGCCTCTGTCTGTTTTCGTACTGAAGAATAACTTTAAAAATGTGATGCTGGCTGTTTCCATCTTGCTTGTGGGCATGTGAAGCCCACAAGCATTGATTTCCTGCATGCTGTGAATACTGTTCATTGACAGCTTGTTCACATGCATAATCATTGTTCCCGCACTGAATCTTGGGAAGCCTGACACTAAGCTCCCAGGAGACAGTGCGGCGCCGGGGAAAGGCAATAAACACGCCTACTCCCATGGGAGGAGAGACAGGAAGTGCCACAATAAAGTACAATATAAAGGTAATTACAACAATAAAAAAAATTTTCGTGCAGCATTTGAACATCTATGCAATTAACTGAAGGGGGTAAGATTAAGTTAAAAATTTGAGTGGAACCCCGCTCAACATTTGAGGAAAGGACGCTTCGTCTTCCCGAATTAGAAACAGCCACATAGGCACAGAGCCAAATATACTACTTACGTACTTATGCCATTAAGGACTCTGATTGTTCAAGCCAGTTATTTAGTAGATATACTGTATAACAATTGTGAAATGTTGTATTTGTTGTTTAAGTGCATATTTATTACCATCACTTAAAGTAGAAGTCCAACCTAAAACTAAAATCTCTGCATCTATAGACATCCACAATCTATCACTAACCTATCTAGCCCTGTAAAGAAAAAATCAGTATACATACCTTTTTTGAAGCCGATCCGACCTGATCTTCAGTGGTGGAAGCTCTGCAGAGGGCACAGCTGACGTCGGCTGTGAAATGAATGGGAAGTGACGTCACCCATAGAGTTACTATGGGGCTTCCATTGTCAGATGTGTCCTCTGCACCCTTCTCCACAGCGAAGCAACAGCTGACAGCTCAGCATGGGATCAGGTCGGATCGACTATAACAAAAGTATGTATACTGATTTTTTCTTTACAGGGCTAGATCGTGGATGTCTATAAGTGCAGGAATTTTAGTTTTAGGGTGGACTTCTACTTTAAATATAAATCAGAGGACATTTAAGAGGCATTCATGCAGGTAATTCGAAAGGCTTCACAAACTTTTTCCTACAAACCGATGTGTATTTTTTACATTTGTCTGGTAAGAGCAACCAATTCCAGACCCACAAATCTGGATCAGAGCTGCATGTCACCCTGTGTGAGGATGCGAAATGTACAGTATATACTTTGGGTTTTCCCTCTGAATTGTTAGATGCCTTCCCTTACATGTGTGGAGGATTCCATTTAAATTAATTACATTCATGTTATTTTTATTCATTTATTTATTACAGGTACTTATATCGTGCTCTCAATTTACATATTTTGTACATTCACCTCAGTCCCTGCCCTCAAGGCGCTTACAATGGTCTCTAACTCACATTCATACATACACATAGTAGGGCCAATTTAGACAGGAGTCAATTAACTTACCAGTATTTCTTTGGCGTGTGGGAGGAAACTGGAATACCTGGAGGAAACTCATGTGCAGTCCCTGCTGGGAGAATACAATAGCTCAACAGGAGTGATTTCCCCCATCCACATTGAATGTGTGGATGTGGGAATCATTTTTTTTTCATTCAACCTGCTGATTGAACAAAAAAATATATATATATCTATATATAGATATATCTATATATAGATATATATAGATATATATAGATATATCTATATAGATATATCTATATATATATATATATATATAGAGAGAGAGAGAGAGAGAGAGAGAGAGAGAGAGAGAGAGATATTTATAGCTTGCCTTAAGCAGAATGGTTAGTACTGGAGGAAGCATTTACCTTTACCATATCCAAAAATGTAATCATAAGGCATTCTAGTATTGGCTAGAAGACAGATAAGAAGCAAATTGGATTTGGTTTCTCAAGTCTTTTTAGGCATTTTGAAAACAGTGCAGAGAGGCTAGCCTGTAATGGGATGCTAAATATATGAATAATACATGTACCCTAAAAACACAAATTCAGCAAAATATGCAAACAAGGCAATTTGCAAGAACTATTACATATCCATCTGGGAGTCATTTAAACATGCTCAGCAAAGCATTTATGATTTTGTTTTTTTTTTACTTCTATACTACGTCAGAAAAAGATTTAGATTTGAATTACAACTGGAAATTAGGTCTTGATTATGCTGACTGGGAAATAAAGACTTGTCTGTAGTGTCATGTGCAGTTGTACTACTTACAATGACATGCTGAACTTCTCAGACCACTTTGAAATCAAGTTCTAAGACAGTAAAACTGATTGCAGCAAATACGCCTCTTGGATCGTACTTAGATTGCATTGCTTTGTCCACATAGTCATACAGCTTAAACTTTAAATGAATATTCAACTGCATGATCACATTCAAAACATTCTGAAAGGAAGAAGAGCTATCATTACAAACATTTGCTAGTAAAGAACTTTTGATCAAGCATGATAACTGACATTTGCCAGGAAGACATTTTAAAAGACTCCTAGATGGAACGGACATCATCAGACCCTGCAACATGACCCACCACATATTGTAAAAAATACTTTATTTCTAAACTTCTCCCCACAAATCAAAAAAGTAAAAAGAAGCATTTGGTACCCTGCCTAGTGTGTCATGCTGAAGGCTCTATAATACAGCAAACTGCCAGGCTTCAGTACCAAGCAAATAAGCTATGTGTAAGGCTCCATTCACACCACATTTGTATTGATAACAATATATTAGATCCGACTGAATAGCTGAGAAGCTAAAATACTTGGTGAAACATTACATAAAAAAGAATTACAAAGCTGTTTAGGTATTCTGCTCTGTGATGGTATACATGATTTGATTGGGCCCAAAGTGTCAATATTTTGTGTGGCCACTATTATTTTCCAGCACTACCTTAACCCTCTTGGGCATGGAGTTCACCAGAGCTTCATGGGTTGCCACTGGAGTCCTCTTCCACTCCTCCATGACGACATCACAGAGCTGGTGGATGTTAGAGACCTTGCACTCCTCCACCTTCCGTTTGAGGATGCCTCACAAATAAGCCCCTTAGACCTAATTTCCTTGTAGAGGTCATATTTTGAAGGTGAGCAGATTAGAGTGACACTGGTGATTGGGCTGCACTTCCCAGTGTGCCATTTAACCACTTTCTGCCCGCGCTATAGCCGAATGATGGCTAAAGCGTGGGCTTCCAGTGGGCATCAATAGATGCGGCCAGCGCGCACTGTGATCGCTGAGTCCTTCGGACTTGGCTGATCACAGAACACGGTGAGGAGAAAAGAATAAAGCCAGTAACCGTCTTTTGTTACAGGGACATCGGCCCCCAAATCTGTGCCACCTATCAATTCCCACAAGTGCTGCTAATCAGTGCCCACCAGTACCTCCTTTCAGTGCCAATCGGTACCCACCAGTGGTGCCAATCAGTGCCCACCAGTGCGACCTTTCATTGCCATCAGTGCCACCTAACAGTGCTGCCAATCAGTGCCCATCAGTGCCTCATCATTATTGCCGCCTACCAGTGCTGCCTAACAGTGCCCACCAGTGTTGCCTATCAATGCCACTCATCGGTGCTCATCAGTGCCGCCTATCATTGCATTCCAACAGGGCCCTTTAGTGACACTTCATTAGTTCCCACCAGTGTGGCCTCATCAGTGCCCATCAGTGCCACATATCAGTGCCTCCTCATCAGTGCCCACCAGTGCCACCTCATCATTGCCACCTCATCAGTGCCTATCAGTGCCCATCAGTGCAGCCTATCAGTGCCCATTAGTATAGCCTCATCAGCGCACATTTGTGTAGTCTCATCACTTAAGGAGAAAAATTACCTGTTTCCAAAATTTTATATTGCACTATGAAAATATTTTATTTTTTTATTTTTCAAAATTTTTGAATTTTTTTTGTTACTTTAGCACCACTTAGCAAAAAATCCAGTGGTGATTAAATACCACCAAAAGAAAGCTCTATTTGTGTGAAAAAAATGATACAAATTTCATTTGGGTACAGTGTTGCATGACACTGTCATTCAAAGTGCAACAGCACTGAAAATTGGCCTTGGCAGGAAGGGGGTGTAAGTGCCCAGTAGGCAGGTGGTTAAAGAGGAACTGCAGTCTGCTCACATAATTTGTAATAAAAACATCTTTGCCATGCTGAAGCTTCCCTCCAACCACTTTGCATATTTTTTTATATATACTGTGATTCTGTACTTGCCAAATATGCTGCAGAAATCTCCCTCCACTGAGTCTGGCTGCATCCATTTTAACTGTGGACAGCTGAAGCTGCTGCCTGTTCACTTCCTGGATTTACACAGAAACACACCTCCAGCTCTGCAGCTCTCATTGGCCCTCTTATGACTCATCCCCTTCCCTTCCTGGCAAATTCTCAGGAGAGTAAGAGAGAGACCTGTGCATGATGTCATAAGCCTACAAACAGAGAAAGGCCTAGTGCTCAAGGCACAGCATACCCCTCAGGATTTCGAGCACAGACCAGAAATATATAAAAAGTTTTCTTTATTAATACAAAAATGATAGTACAATAAGGTATAAAATCAATGACATGACAATGACAGTGCAATAGTCGCAAACATGATAACTGCTAACAATAGAGCAGCGGAAAATCAGTGCAAGTGGCTGTATAGAATGACGCCTGACATGTTTCAGACTAACTGTCCTTCTTCATAGGCTTTTGTGTCATCTATAGCACAATTATTCTATGAGGTAAACATAGTTAAATGTCAGTATAGAAATGCAATCAAGTTAAAATCGCTTTATGCAGAGATTGAATGATCATCTGTTCAATGGACATAACAATGGAAAAAACACATATTATCATATCATATCATATTATCTATTTTCTCCATTGTTATGTCCATTGATCAGATGATCATTCAATCTCTGTATAAAGCGATTTTAAGTTGATTTCATTTCTATACTGACATTTAACTATGTTTACATAATGTCATTCATTTTATACCTTATTGTATTATCATTTTTGTATTAATAAAGAAACATTTTGATATATTTCTGGTCTGTCCTCAAAATCCTGAGGGGTATGAGGGGTACGCTGTGCCTTGAGCACTAGGCCTTTCTCTGTTTGTTTGCTTACCGGATTGGCCAGACCAGCACATACATGTGCCACCACTCCACTTCTCTTTTGATGTCATAAGCCTAGGCTTTTTTACCAGACAAGAAACAGGAAGTGGGCTGTATAAGGTATTTACTGGCAGAAAAAAGAAAAAAATGTTTTACTATCCAAAATTAAAACAACAAGGGCAGAAGATTTAATAGATGGAAAGATGAAGAAATGACTGAAGTTCCGCTTTAAAGGAGCATGCACACCTTGTGGACTCACCTGAATTGGGACTTTATTATTTTGTTGTGCACATATTTGTGGACTGTTTTGGTTTGTATTGTTGTGGACAGTATATTGGTTATCTAACACTTTATATGTGAACTTTGAGATGGGTTTTTCATGTGCATAAACTTGTGTGATTTAATACGATTTTGCCTTAATTTTCAGATAGTTCCATTTTGTTAGTAATATTTACAGTTTTGTACCATTACACCATTATTTTTTTATCAGTTGATCATTAAAAGCTTTTTCTGTGAATTGAGTTTAGTGAGGATGTGAATAAGCCGGCCGGATGTTCTCATTTCCATTTCATCCTGTTCTAGTCTCCTTACTACCTTTTACAAGTTTAGAAAGATGGGATTCTAAATGACAGTACATTTGTTTGTTTTTTGGTGGATTTGTTCTAGTTAAATCTGAACTGGATGGAAAACGCAAAACCGCATTTGTAGTGCTACTCATCTTATCCCTTGTTCCCCTGGCAGTCAGTGTTCTCCTCTACCTTCTGATGCTCTGGGTTGTGGGTGGGCTCTTAGTATCCTAACACACAATGCAGGACTATTGGTACTGCATGGTACATGATGATGTCAGAGTGCCTGCAGTTGATGGAGCACCGAAGAGAAGAGGTTTCGGGAGACCAGGTACACAGAGAAGAGGAATCCTGCCTTTAAAAGTACCATAGACAAAAATGAGCATTTAACCTTTGCGGTGCAATGGGAGCCCCACTGCAAGGATAGTTTTGAATTTTCCCCAGAGTTCAGCTTAGGACATGGAAATCAAAGAAAGTTTAAAGTATAAAGAGAGCTATACGTATAATGCTAGAACCCTTAATGCTGCTTTTTTACAACAGTCAAGACATTGGCTTTTCTAAGTTCATCATTTACTGCTCTTTTATTGCCACTTAGATTCTTTTCTACTTAAAGTATGTCTTTCAAGAGCAAACAAAGGCTGCATTCAATGCTTTCTTAAGACTGAGCCTTAAAGCTGGGTGCCAGGCTCAGATCTCTTGCAAACAGCTTCAGTGATCATTTAGACATAACAATTTGGTGATTGGAAAGAAAAATTGTTTTTTAAAGTGTTTCAAAGAGAAATTCAGGGCATTTTCTAACACATCCCGGTAAATTGAAGTTCAATAGATTGTACGTTTGCTCCTCTGAAATGGAATTGATATTTGCAGAATGGCAATATAATAGCAAAGCCTCATTCACGGTTGCAATATCTCCTAGTTCAGCTGTAAACGGCAATGTGAGATTAAGCTTCAGCCCTCACAAATGAAATGTTGCTGTCCGAATATATTGTGATTTGCCAGGGATACAAATCCTTCTATTTGGTAGTCAGCACGTGTTTAATTCTGTTTGATCATAATGAGATTTTATTGATGGAAAATTTCTCTTTTGCTGTGTACACACGCCCGGACTTTCGACTGACTTTTCGACGGACTTCCGTTGAATCGGACTTGTTTACACACAATCACACCAAAGTCCGACGGATTTGACCGTGATGACGTACGACCGGACTAGAATAAGGAAGTTCATAGCCAGTAGCCAATAGCTGCCCTAGCGTCGGTTTTCGTCCATCAGACTAGCATACAGGCGAGCGGATTTTTCGACCGGACTCGAGTCTGTCGGAAAGATTTGAAACATATTCTAAATCTAAAGTCTGTCACATTTTCGACAGAAAAGGTCCTCAGCAGTTCCGATGAAGCCCACGCACGGTCGAATTGTCCGGTGGATTCGTTCTGTCGGACAAGTTTTGTCAAAAAGTCCGGCCGTGTGTACATGGGATTAGAAGTTAGAAGAGTTAATAATGGATATATGGAAAACATATATTATGTTGGTACCATAGACTCCTGTATATACTGCTTTTACCTTGTCCTTTCAATGCACAATACTTGCCACTAGTCACATTTTAACCTGCCTTGAAATTTTAATCTGATTAGAGATGCGGCACACTGAGAGAGAGACAGTTACATAGCACAGATTTCAGGATAGAGACTCGCCACACATGAGAGAAGTGCTCTTAAATCTTGTTGCATTATGTTACAGAAAACATAAAATACAATAAATGAAGCTTGTGACTTGACAGTTGAAGTGTCTGCTGAATATTATAAGCTCACTGAAGTTCACCGATGGGTGTCAGTTACCTTTTTTTTTTCTCTTTACCCCCTTGTCTACCAAGGTATGTTTATAAACATCCTGTTGTTCAAGAGGTTAATACAAGCTCTGCAGCTATGAGCTTTGTATTGATTTTTTTTTCAGCTCTAGAGCCGCCCAGGTCACTTTTACATAAAATCCATCTTCAGGCTGAAAAATCAATAATTTACAAAAGTCTAAATGTGGCAAACCCTCGCCACCCCTCCTCCCCTCCTAGGCATCCCTATTGCCACCACTGCCTGCAGTGATTCCAGGGTTCACCCTTTTTTTCTATAGCTACAGTAACTATACTCAGGATGCCAAGTGGGAGGAGCTCAAGGAACATCTGTTCCCTGATCTCCTCTGCAACTTATGAACCCGGAAGCAATGAGCGTTTCATTGCTTCTGTGTTCAGAGCTGTCATTTCTATGCTATTCTGGCTGGGGAAGCTGCAGTGGAGGGCAGAGGTGACGTTAGAGGTCTAATAGACCCTTTATGTCTCCATCAAGAGAACCTTGATAAATAATTTACTGAAAGGGTAGTCAATGTTTGGAGTAGACTTCCAGCATAAATAGTGAGTCAATCAACAATAAATGATATACTGTATACAGGGCTCAAAATTTCAAATTCTAAGCTACTAGCCAGGCCTTAAGAGTAATGCCGCGTACAGACGATCTGAATTTCCGACAACAAATGTTCTATGTGAGCCTGTTGTCAGAAACGAGCGTGTGTACACAATTCTGACGCACAAAAGTCAACGAATGCTTGGAATCAAGCAGAAGAGCTGCACTGGCTATTGAACTTCATTTTTCTCGGCTCATCGCACGTGTTGTATGTCACCGCGTTCTTGACGTTCGGAATTTCCGACAAGATTTGTGTGACCGTGTGTATGCAAGACAAGTTTGAGCCAACATCCGTCGGAAAAAAATCTACGGTTTTATTGTCAGAATGTCATCTGTGCGCGGCATTACTCTCCACCAGTTGCCCCACCCAACCCTACCCTGCCCAGCCCTTAATTCAGCCCTTAATACTTGTAATTTATCTCACTATTAAATGTTTTATGCAGAATTAACTTACAAAAATAAATGTTAACTGCTTGGCTCTCAGTGGCTCCAGCAGCTCAATGGCTCCCCAGACTGGCAGCCTCCCAGTGGCTTCAAAGCAACCAATTCCCTGAGGCTGGATACCCCCAGCACTCCTGTTTCACAGCCCCAGTTCCATTTTCAAATTTTCCACCCCGGCACACTGGCTCCATGCTCTCTTTCTTCCCCGTATCCTCCTCTGAGCACACACCTTAAAGCGGACCGCCAGCACACCCACACTTCATTTGTAGCTCCTTCACACCTCAGCCACTGAGTCCGTGTCTACCACATGTGTGCTGCCATGTCCGTGCCAGGAAAATGGAAAATTGTATCAAATACTTTCTGTAATTTTCATTACATGGAGCCAATTGATGGCAGCATACTAAAGCCACCCAGCTCCTTCCTAGTGTTGTACTGGGAATGGGCTGTGGTGTTGGTGTCAACCATGGGTGAGGCAAGTAGGGGGCCCCATGATAGAAAATGGTGGCGTGCATGGACACAGCAGGTGTGGTTTTTGTAGTGACAGATCTCCCTCCTCCCCAGTTGATGAAGATCCCGGGGTTCTCCCTAACCTGCACTGACAGCTCGGGAAGTGGGATGATGGGATGGATCAGCTCCTCCCTGACAGCGGTAATTGGCAATAAAAAGTAATTGGCGCTAAAAAGGTATTCAATTTTTTTTTTAAAAAAAGATCGTTTTTACAGGAGCAGTGATTAACCAATTCCGGGCCGCTGCACGACGATGTACGTCCTTAATTTGAAGGGGGATATCGTTGTTATGGCAGCAGCTAGTTGCCATAACCCTGGTATCCTCTTCCTCAGCCGGCGGTCTGCTTTCGATAAGGGTGGTCTCTGTGGCGGATTCATAGCGAGATCACTTTTATCGGTGGCGGGAGAGAGGGCCCCCCTCCTGCCACGCTCCGGTGCCCTCCGCCACTTACAGGAGCTGTTGACAGCGGTGGAGGCGATCGGATCTTCACCCTTGCTGGGCATGGAGGCGAGTGAGGGGAAGATGGCCCCCACCCATCTCCATAACAATGCAGGGCGGAAGCGACGTTAAAACGTCACTTCCACCCATAGCTCTTAAAGGGCCATTTTTTTTTTTTAAATGACAATTTTTTTTTTTATTGCATTTAAGTGTAAATATGAGATCTGAGGTCTTTTTGACCCCAGATCTCATATTTAAGAGGTCCTGTCATGTTTTTTTCTATTACAAGGGATGTTTACATTCCTTGTAATAGGAATAAAAGTGACACATTTTTTTTTTTTTAAAAAGTGTAAAAATAAAAAATAAAAGGTAAAATAAATAATAAGAAAAAAAAACGCGTCCCGTCCCGCCGAGCTTGCGTGCAGAAGCGAACATATATGTGAGTAGCGCCCGCATATGAAAACGGTGTTCAAACCACATATGTGAGGTATCGACGCGATGGGTAGAGCGAGAGCAATAATTCTAACACTAGACCTCCTCTGTAACTTAAAACATGCAACCTGTAGAATTTTTTAAACGTCGCCTATGGAGATTTTTAAGGGTAAAAGTTTGTCGCCATTCCACAAGCGGGCGCAATTTTGAAGTGTGACATGTTGGGTATCAATTGACTCGGTGTAACATTATCTTTCACAATATAAAAAAAAAAATTGGGCTAACTTTACCGTTGTCTTATTTTTTCATTCAAAAAAGTGTATTTTTTCAAAAAAAAGTGCTCTTGTAAGACCGCTACGCAAATACGGTGTGACAGAAAGTATTGAAAGAATCGCCATTTTATTCTCTAGGGTGTTAGAAAAAAAAAGTATAATGTTTGGGGGTTCTAATTAATTTTCTAGCAAAAAAAACAGTTTTTAACTTGTAAACAACATATCTCAAAAAGAGGCTTGGTCCTTAAGTGGTTAATGATGCTTAAAGTGCAACAATAAAAATGAAAAATTCCTTTAAATATAGTGCCTGGGCAGTCCTCTTAGTCTGCCTGGAAAGTGGCACATCTGTAGCATGTATAGAACCTGCTGCACCAAAAATGGCGGTCCCCCCAAAATCCATACTAGACCCCATACTCATTCACTTGGGGGGGGATCTGAGGGCCCCCTTGTTAAAGGTCCAAGTTTTCATTAAATTCATGTCATTAAATTAATGTTATCAGTATGCCTCCCTCCAGAAAAATCGTACTTTAGGGCAGACCTCACAAAATAATGATGTGGGGTCCTCCCCAAATTCCAAACCTGGCTCTTCCAATCTGGTATTGGTTTTAAGGGGGTGCCCTACAAAATAAGCAGGGAAAAAAGCATGTTGTCCCCCTCAAAAGCCATATCAGACCATTATCCAAGCAGTTTGGCTGGCCAGGAAAGGGGAGGGGTGAGAATGCTAAACCATACCAGGCCACATCATTCTCACATGGCAAAGCACCTTGTTCCCATGTTGAAGAGTAGAAGAGCCCAGTGGTTGTGGGGGACTGCAGGCAGAGGCTTTTTGTAAACTGGAAGCTCACTTTAAAAATAAGGAGGGCCCCATATACTGCCCCCCAGTGTGAAGGAGTGAGGTTTTCATAGTACCCCCACTCATTCTAAATGTTAATGGTAAATAAAGACACACACACTTTTTTACAAGTGAAATTATGTAAATCCACAGTCAATAGTGGTGCTTACCAAAAGAGAAACTTGCCAACACCCGACATGATACACTCCCCATGATTGCTCACCACAAATGACAGCTTCTGGTCCCCACCACAAAATGTAAACAAAGGAGTGGGGTCTCCCAGATGATGTAATTAACTAAATATGGACATGACATGAACTTTAATGGCATCCTAGTCTTAGTCCCTTTTGTTAAATATTAAATTGCCCCACGCTTTGCAGCTATAATAGCCTCAACTCTTCTGGGAAGGCTGTCCACAAGGTTTAGGAATGTGTCTATGGGAATGTTTGACCATTCTTTCAAAAGTGCATTTGTGAGGTCAGGCACTGATGTGGACGAGAAGGCCTGGCTCGCAGACTCCACTCTAATTCATCCCAAAGGTGATCTGTCGAGTTGAGGTCAGGACTCTGTGCAGGCCAGTCAAGTTCCTCCACCCCAAACTCGCACATCCATGTCTTTATAGACCTTGTTTGTGCACTGGTGTGCAGTCATGTTAGAACGGGAATGGCCAACCCCAAACTGTTCCCACAAAGTCCAAACCCTGAAAAACAACCCCACACCATAATTCCCTCTCCACTAGTCTGCAAAAGACTTGAGACTAGAGCGGAGGTTCACCTTCCAGCAGGACAAAGACTCTGTTTCAATGTTTTTATTGAAATTTTGCATTGAGAATACAATATGAACAGAACATATCACATAATACTCCTCAATGACCAAGGCAGTCAAAAGAGGTAAATACAAAGCAGGAACAACTTAGCACTTACACAGATGATGTATCCAAGGTAGAGCAAAGTTCCTGGCTGGTTTACTATCTTATCCATGAATTGTTAATTTCCGCTAGGAGAACGGACAACCTGAGAAGAGTTTCAAACTGGGGATTCCCCCCAGGAAGATCCCCGAGATCATCACTCCACTCCCATGGGAGCACACTGTGGAGTGCGAGAGCTTCAGGGTTCCCACCCAAGGGGGTGCCTACCCACCTCCTGTCAGATCCCCCAGGAAAGTGCTCACACTGGAAAGGAACCCAGGCGCAGCAGCCCCCCCGGATGGAGCTGACAGACACATCATCCGGGATAGAAACCTGAGAGTAACTGGCTACCATCTAGACTGAGATGCTAAGTGAGTAGTTTAGGACAGCCTACAAGAACAATTGAGTATATTTTGGCTTAGTGAGACCGTTATTAGCCGGTAGTTGGTATAAAAAAGATGCGGATAGAACATGGAAAGAAAGAACAGAGAAGGAAGAGGAAGCGGAGAGAGAGAGCTAGTAGAAGAGAGAGGGAGGGAGGGAGGGGGGGTGGGATAAATGTATAGAGGTGGTAATCTCGCCGGACTCTCCCCTACATTAGTAGGTGACCTGGGTAAAGTGAGATACCGATATACCTAGCCCAAGGTTCCCAAATCCCTTCAAAACGTGGGACCGTGTCACGCAGTTTAGCCACTATTTGTTCCTGTGACATTATCCAAGAGATCTTCCGTTTGGTGGCCGATATGGACACCGAAGGAGTTTTCTAGGCTTTCGCTAGAGTGACTTTGGCTCCCAAACACATAAAGAATATAAGTTGTTGTGTATTTTTAGAAGTGTTGGGTATTTTGCAATTCAATAGAATGTATGTGGGGTCCTGTGGAACCCCTGCCCCAGATACTCTCCTTAGAATATGGAGGAATTTATTCCAGTAACTCCGTATGCGGGGGCAAGTCCACCAGATATGATGCATCGTGCCAATATGACCGCAACCTCTGTAGCAGAGGGGGGAGGAGTCCGGGAATATCCTGGAGAGTCTGGCCGGGACGTAGTACCATTTAGTAAAGATTTTAATGTTAGCTTCAATCAAGGCCATATTTAAAATACCTTTCGATGATCTGCTGAAGGCTTGGAACCACTTAGTAGGGTCCCACTGAATGTCCAGGTCCGATTCCCAGGAGCGAGCGTATGCCAGGGTGTCCGTCCTATCTGCCAGGGACGCATAGATAATGGATATCCCACCCCTTTGGGGGGCTGACGAAGAGCACCATTGCTCATACATCGTGGCCTTAGGAGTGTTCGCCCTATCAGTACAAAGTGAGTGAAGAAAGTGACGAATTTGCAAGAGTCGAAACTTTTCCGAGGTAGGCATCTCCAGTGAACCCAAACAATGGCCTAAGGAAATGGGGCCATTGGGAGTAAAGAAGTGCCCTATCCGGAAAAGGCCTTTGTTCAGCCACCAATGAAATGCATGAATGTTCATCCCAGGGGGAAAGTCAGGGTTGTGAACAGGTTTGTGAGGGGCCTTAAGGGGGAAATCAAGTTGGCGTGGGTATGCAATTGGTCTCAGAGGGCTAGGGAGTGAGACAAAGTGGGGGCTAAGACGGCCGGTCTATGTTTGGGAGGTCTCCATGTTAAGAAGTTGAGTGTGAAATGTGGTACCGCTTGTCTCTCAATGGAGATCCAATCTGGTCTGCAGATTTTAGTGTAAATGGTTGAGAACTGTGCTAGCTGTGCTGCCTGGTAATATAGCCATAAGTTTGGTAGTCCCAGGCCCCCTTGTGACCGAAGCCTGAACAATATTTCTTTAGCAAATCGATGGCCTCTGTCCCCCCAGACAAACCTAATCACCCCGGACTGAAATTTGGTCAAGACAGATTTTTTAATCGGTATTGGAAGTGATCGAAATAGGTATAGACGGCGTTGTAGGAGAGTCATTTTGACTGCGTTGAGTCTACCAAACCATGACAGGCCCTCCCCCGACCATTTCCGTAGATCCTGTTCTAAAGAGCGGAACATGGGGGGGTAGTTAGCGGCATATAGGTCTCCAATGTTTTTCGTCAGCTTGATACCCAAATAGGGGATTGAGGTGTTAGCCCATGTGAAGGGAAAGTGTGGTCGGAGTTGATCTATGAGAGGTACCGGGACCGAAACATTGAGGGCCACAGATTTAGTCTCGTTCACCTGAAGACCAGAGATGAGACCGAAGTCTCTCAAAAGTCTGAGGACATTAGGAGTGGATGTGAGAGGAGCAGTGAGGAACAAGAGCATGTTGTCAGCAAATAGGGCGCATTTGTGAACGTCAGGACCACATTCCACTCCCTTGATGTTCTCGTTCGATCTGATGGCTATAGCCAGGGTCTCGATTGCAATAGCGAAAATCAAGGGTGAAAGGGGACAGCCCTGTCTAGTTCCCCGACGAATACTGAAGGGTTCAGAGTAATGACCCATTAGTCGCACCTGTGCTGAGGGTGAGGAATATAAAGTGTGAATTATCGTGCGAAAACCGTCGCCAAACCCCCAGCGTTCTAGAATGTCAAAAATGTAGGGCCACGATACGGAATCAAAGGCCTTCTGCAGATCCAGCGATAGCAAGAAGCCCTCTTGTGCAGGGCCTCTGTCCCACCGGGACTGCAGAAGGGAAATCAAGTCAATAGCTCTGCGAACCTGGTCCGGTCCCTGTCTCCCCGGGATGAAGCCCACTTGGTCCCTATGTATATAATTAGCAATAAAGATAGACATCCTGTTTGCCAGTATTTTAGTCATTATTTTGAGATCGTTATTGATTAATGAGATAGGGCGGTAGCTGCCCACCTCGCTTGGGTCTTTACCCTGTTTAGGTATGACCGAGATAAAAGCTGAGTTTAAGTCGCTAGGGATAGGGGCTCCATCCCGGAGGGAGTTGAAGAACCGGGCCATGTAAGGAGCCAAACGAGGGCCAAACTTCTTGTAATAACATACTGAAAAACCGTCTGGACCCGGGGCAGAATTCATTTTCAAGGATTTAATTATTTCTAAGATTTCCTCGGAGGAGAAGGGGGCGTCTAGCAGGTCGCGGTGTGTTTGCTGTAGGTGAGGTAGGTTAATGTCTCGGAGAAACCGCTCTCTGGCCTTGGAATGAGTGTGGGGTACTGTCTCATAAAGATGTGAGAAGAAGTCGTGGAATGATTTCATAATGATGGAAGGATTTTGCGTCAGATTACCCTACGAGGCACGAATTTTGGGAAGTACCAAGGTACGGATCCTCGGGCTAAGCTTAGTAGCTAACTTAGCGTCTAGCCTATCCGATTGGTAATAGAAACGCGCGCCGGACCACCGTAAGTGTTTCTCCGCGGAAGTAGTAAGAGAGAGGTTGAGTTTCACTCGAGCTGAGTCGAGTTTGGCCAAGTTATCCGGTGTGGGGTGTTTGTGGGCTTTACTCAGCAAGCGGAAGTCTGCAGTGAGGCGCGAGACCTCCGCCCTGCTTTCCTTTTTAAGTTGTGAGGAAAGTTGTAAGATCCTGCCCCTCATCACCGCTTTGTGTGCTGCCCAAAGACATCCCGGGGAGATTGACCCCGTGTCATTTTCACTGAAGTAGTCGGAAAGAGCTTTGTCTAGGAGCGTGCAATGGGTTGGGTTGCTTAGAAGAGTTTCATTAAGGCGCCAATGAAAGGGGCCCTTCACCCCCGACCCACCCCTGAGTGACGTAGACATTATCGAGTGGTCGGACAGTGGAGTGTCATATATTTTGGAAGAGGTTACTCTCGGGATTACGTGTGGGAGGACAAATATGTGATCAATCCTGGAGAAGGTGTGGTGGGGGACCGAGTAGTGCGTGTAATCTCTAGTATGGGGGTTCATTTCCCTCCATATATCAATCAGGCCAAAAGATCGTACTATTTGCGCTACCCGAAGGCTACGTTTAGGGGGCCGTTTTGATTTGGGTCTCAGGGGGTTTGATTTGTCAGAGGAGTAGTCAAATGGGGTATTGGAGTCTCCCCCCAATATTACTGTGCCCACGAAATGCGGTTTAAGTACCTTCAATGTGGTGTCAAAAAAGATGTCTTGGCGTGTGTTGGGAGTATAATATGAGATAAACGTGTAGGCCTCACCATTAATCGTACCAGACACTAGTATGTAACGTCCCTCTGGGTCTTTGATAGTGTTCGCATGTACGAATTGAGTTCTGTTGGAGAAGCAGACTGCCACTCCTCTCGTTTTGTTGTCAGCATTAGCTAGGTGGAAGTTCATGAAGCTTTTGTGGAGGAATTTGGGCTGATAGGAGGTGGGGAAATGAGTTTCCTGGAGCAGTACTACATCAGCTTTCAGAGTGTGAAACTGCTGTAGTATTTTGCGTCTCTTCACAGGGGAATTAAGGCCCTGTACATTGTGGGAGAGAATCTTAAGTGTCCCATTCGGTGGCGTGGAGTCAGTCATGGGGAGGCAATGTGTGAGGAGCTAAGTGTTTGGGATTCTCACCTGATGTCCCAATTGTCCCTGGCAGATAGGAGACATCCCCAGCAGCATGACGAGCTTGCCCTGTGGTACAGCAGAGGAGAAGGGGAGGGGAGGGGGGGAGGAAAGGAGAAAGGAGAGAAGAGCAGAGAAAAGAGGTATAGAGGAGTGAAAAACTGAAACATTAGATATTGCATCAAATAAAAAAAAATTTGTACCCGTATCCCCACGGACCAGCGAGGGCCCCCCCCTGCCTGGACCGGAACCCAAAACCAAGCAAATATTCTGCGACCCAAGGGTCGAGAGAGTCTGGGTCCGATAGGTGAATGAACAAGAGTTCAGCCATCGGAGCCAGAGAGAGGCGCACTACGACCACTCCGGTCAACGCCGCCTCTGATTGAAATCGTGGCAGTATATAAGTAAAGCAATGCAAGCCCTGCTATCACAAGGTAATAGTGATCAAAAAGCTTCGAGTATTTTGGGAGAGAAAGGAAAAAAAAAAAAAAGAAAACATTATTAAAAACGGAACAGTACAACCTTTTCCCCGGAAAAACTGGACCCATGGGGATCCGAAAGGAAGTCCTGGGGAGAACTCAGAGGCGGAAAGTCACCAAAAGGCTGACATCAAGTCCGTCGTCAGCTCAGACCCAGGGGAGGGTCAAAAACAGAGACTGCTGATGCTGCAGACCCACTCATGGGGGAAAGGACTCTTTCGATCGCTTGGAAAGCTGTTTCTGCCACACTGGCGACACTGGGCTGGTGGGGGATGTTCTCTTGACAATCGATGCTCCTCGAGAGGCAGAAGACTGTGGGACGTCCTGGGTGATCAGGCCTAGATGAAGGAGAAGTCGTTCCCCTTCTTGGAACGTTGAAAAATTGTATGGTTTGTTGCGGTATGAGAAGTTCAGTCTCAGCGGGAAGGCCCATCTGTAGGTGATCTCTTTGTTCGCCAGGACTTGTAGGAGTGGTTTCAGGGCTCTTCTTTTTTGTACGGTATATGGGGAAATATCAGCGAAGACTTGGACCTGATGACCTTGGAACATCAGTTTCTCTGCTGACCTGGAGAGCTTCATCACTTCTTCCTTGACTGCATAGAAATGCGGTTTCACGATGACGTCTCGTGGCAGACCATCGGAGCGAGGTGGTTGTAGCGCCCTGTGGGCTCTGTCGAGCTCTAAGCGATGAGCCGGAATATTGGGGATTAAACTTTTGAAGTCCTGAACTGCCGTGTGGGTGTCTTTGACGGATTCGGGGAGCCCCCTGAGACGAAAGTTGTAACGTCTCGACCTATTCTCGAGGTCATCAATTTTGAAGGTGGCGGATTCCAGTTGATCCTGGAGATCCTGGATTCTGGAAGTATTTTGGTTGATTCTCAGAATGGCCTGATCAGATTTTTGTTCAATCGCTTCAATTCTGGCGCCAATCTGCTGCAGATCTGCATGTATGGAGGCAGTGATCTGTGTAGCAGTGTGGGAAAGGCTTTTAGATAACATCTGGGAAAAAGCAGCCATCATAGAGGGGAAATCAGTAGGGGAGGGAGGGGGATCTCTGGCCTGTATGTCCCAGGGGTCCGGGCTGTGAGGTAGATCCAGCTGAGGGGTGAGAGCTGCCCCTCCAAATGTCCTCCGTAACAAAGAGTCAGTGGATGCTGGAGAGGGGAACCCCGGGAGAGTACTCACTGTGGCATCCGATACTTGTGAGGACGGGAGGGCCCCTTGATCCTGATCTGCAATAGAGTCTGACAGGCCAGGCTGGCCCTGTGAGGAGACGGCCGCCATTTTGGGATGGCCGGGCCGCTCCAGGGGTCCGTTCAGGGCGTCGATCAGGTTCCGCCTGGAGGAAGGTAAGGGCATCCAGGTGTGGCTGGAGGTGTCCCCAAGCTACAGGGACAAGAGCCGGGCCGGAACGAGGGCTTGCACCGCCGCTATAGACGGCATTAGATCAGAGCGGCGCGGAGCTCCCGGGCTAAGCGGCCATCTTGGACGCGGCCGCGCATGCGCCGCCTAGGACAAAGACTCTAAAGACTCATACAGCCAGAGCTACAGTACAATAAAATGATTATTATTATTCAGAATTTATATAGCACCAACAGTTTGCGCAGTGCTTTACAATGTAGACCAAATTAAATGGTTTAGATCAAAGAATATTCATGTGTTAGAATGGCCAAGTCAAAGTCCTAAGGCTATGTTTCCACTAGTGCGTCCCCAAAATCGCGGATTTACACTGCAATTTTGTAATGCGATTTGTGGTGCGTTTTGTTGCGACTTTAATAACGACTTTGTGCGACTTGGATGTTCTGCGATTTAGTCATAGTGATGTAATTCCTTATCCTGCTTAGTTATTTCCCCTTCCTCTTTCGTTGTCACGTGTTGTATGTTTGTTAGCAAACATGTTGGCTATGCAATATGTTGGGTCAGCAGTCATTTTGGCTGCTGTAGCAGCATTTATAGATAAAGAAGAGGAGGATAACCGGAGGAGGAGAAGGCATAGGTTTTGGATCCATCCCATCATCGCCCAAAGGGAAGTGAGAGGCCAGTTTGGGGTCCTTTACAACGACCTCCATGCTCATGAAGACAAATTCTTCAACTACACAAGGATGTCAATAAAAAGGTGAGAACATTTTTTGATGTCAACTTGCAAATGCTGCCAGATATATTTATGAAAATGTGTATATGCCTGGTCAGTATGACTCTTTTTAGAATTTTTAGATTTGAATAGCTAGAAGTGTTAACTATAACCTGATCAAATTGTTATAAAAATGGAACTCCATTTTTAAATGTTTGATTTTTACATGGTCAATGTAGATAATAGCCATATTTTTTCTCTTTACAGTTTTGATGAATTGTTGGCTTTGCTCTCTAGTCATCTAGAGCGACAAAACACACGTTTCAGAAGGAGTATTCCAGCTGTTGAAAGACTCATAATAACATTGAGGTAACTTTTCATACCTACTGTTTCTTCTTCTTAACTTCTATGTGGCATTTGGATATCCACATCATTCTTTCATCCTCTTTACATGAAGTACAAAAATAAATACTAGCATGTAATTGTGCGTAAGATTGTTTTTACAATCTTAACTTTGCCTCTACATCACCAGTGTCTTTCTCCTGCTCCTCTTCTTCATTCTTCTTCACTTCCTCAGGCTCCTGCTTCCTAGCTCATTTTTTTTGTTTATTGAAGTAGCTTAGTGTAAATATGTATCATTATCATAAAATGTATGTACTTTTCCATTTTAGGTACCTGGCAACTGGACATTCCTTTGCAAGTTTGCATTATGAGTTTTTGGTTGGCAAAAATACTGTCAGCAATATTGTCCACGATACCTGCAGAGACATCTGGAATGTCCTTCGGGATTTGGTCCTGAAGAAGCCCACTTGCGAAGATTGGTGCAAGATAGCAGAAGTTTTCTGGGATCGTTGCAATTTCCCAAATTGTCTAGGGGCAATTGACGGAAAACATATAAGGGTAGTGATGCCCATTGGCAGTGGAACAAAATACTTTAATTACAGAAAATATTTTTCTTTTGTATTACTAGCAGTGGCTGATGCCAATTATTGTTTTAGCTATATAGACATAGGATCATATGGCAGCAGCTCAGACTCCAGTATTTTCCAAAGATCATCGTTTGGAAGAATGTTGCGGGAAAATGGTCTGGACCTGCCACAGGACTGTCCATTGCCAGGAACAAATGTGCCGCCAATGCCATTTGTGTTTGTTGGGGATGAGGCCTTTGCTCTCAGTGAGCATCTATTAAGGCCTTATTCCAATAGGTGTCTGAGTGAAGAGAAGCGAATCTTCAATTACCGGTTAACGAGGGCAAGACGAGTGATAGAATGTTCATTTGACATTTTAGCCAACAAGTGGCGTTTGCTACATACACCGATTAATTTAAAACTTGAGAATGCAATATCTGCAGTAAAAGCAGCATGTGTGCTTCATAATTTTGTTAGAATTTTGAAGATTCCCTCATGCACGATCTGGAAGGTGCACAATGGAGTGCCAGTAGGGGCACCACCAATGGTGCCACTGTGCATGAGGGATTCTCGTCTTATTTTATGTCTGCTGCTGGTTCTGTCCCCTGGCAGCAGGATGCCATTGCATAATGTATGTCATGCATTTATTGTAATATTATTTAGATGTCTGTTATGTTTCATTGCATCCAAATGCAGAATAACAGGTCTTTACCACAAATTCGACAAAAGGATAAGTAGAAAATGCATGATGTAACCAGAATAATTTTTATTTTCCAGAATTTTGTGCAAGAATGCACCAAAAATTTTGTTTTTATGTGTTTTAGTGAACTACACCATTTTTTTTTACTTTTTAACAAGCACAACAAATATTAAAATAATACAATATTTCACTTTGAAAAACACCAAAATAAATGTCATAAAAAAAATAAAATATATAATCTGAATATTTTTTACAAGACAACTCTTTTTGCAAGAAGGCAAAAATAAAGAAATAAGTTCCATGAACTCAAAAATTCAACAGTTGTTGTTTTGGCCTCCTCAACCAACCAAAAATATAGAACAAGTCTTAAACCCACATCAAAAATAATTGAAAATTACAATTACTCGTATGTTTTGTTTTCAGTGGTCCCAGAAACTGAACTATTGGTTGGTCCAGGGAAATCCACTGATGGACCAGGGTAATATTTCCTTTCCAGAAAAGGTGGAACCTGACTGGGTGTAGGCTGCCTAAGTTGGTGAGTGGTTGGGGGGCCAAGGGTAGAGGTAGTGGGGGCAGGAATTGGGTGCAACATGCGTGGCCTTGAGGGATTCAGCATATTACCATACTGGTCACAGTATGGATGGTTTATTGGTGGAGCATACTGTGTACTTGGAAAGTGAGTGTATTGTTGATAAGGAGGATATTGGGGAAGGGGGGGTTGCATATATGCTGAGGATGTTGTTGGCCCCTCACCTACAAATGATTGAGCAGTTGACATCAAAGCCATCCTGAGTGCATATTTTTTCTCAGGGGGTACCTGTTTAGATATGCCTAAAATTACAGTGAGAAATGCTGTGTCTTCACACTGGTTTTCAGCCATTTTAGTGGACATCTGACTGACTACATCTAAAATTTTATCCATGGGTTTCACAGGCCGGGCACTTCCCCTTGAAGATCTTCGCAAAGGCCTAGAGACATTGCTAGGCCCTGGTTCTGCATCCTCCTCATTCATTGAGTTTGATGTTGACCTTGATTCATCTACGAGCAGTTCCTTGTCAACATTGTCTTGGAATTGTTCTTGCTCCTCCTCCGCAGCAGCTTCCTCTGCCTCATCTTCTGCTGCCAAACCCTGTGTGCTGTCTTCCCAGCTTGCTTGGGTTCTGAAATACAAATCACATATTTTTTAAGTAAGCATTACAATTTGATATGTACAATTCGTAACATATGCCTGCTGATAACTTACTCTTGCATTTCCAACACTGGTTTCAAAAAATCTAGATCCCCGGCATGGGCATATGGGGCTAATCTTTTTGAGCCGGAACCACTCCTTCCTTCTTTTAATTTGTGTAAGTACCGGTTGTAGCAGTCTTTGAGACTTCTCCATCGAGTTTGTAACAAGTGCACTACAAAATATAAAGCAAATAATAAATTAAAACCAAAAACTTTAGTAACTGCCTATAGGTCATTCATTTTCTAGGCTGCATAATTGATATGGATGATGTTAAAACAACCGCTAAATATATTACCCATGACACCTACACAATTTGCCATGTGCTGGAGGATGTTGACAGGGCCATCTTTAATATTATTTAATATTATTTGGACCGTGGTCAAATATTATTTGCTGGCCCACACACACAGATTTACTTTCCTGCAGCCACAGGTTACAGGAAAGTAACTATATAAATTCCACCATCAACACAGATAGTGTTGACAGGGGATTCCCTCCTGCCAAACCATTGTGATCTCCTGGCAGGAGAAGCGGTCCCCACCAAGAAAACACAGTGCACATTGTTAACACACACCCATTGGTTGCAGAATATTTAAATAGGTGCAAGGCGCAAAGTGCTAAGCAGCATATATCAACCACTTACTTTTTGAAGAACGTTCTGTGGCTGATAAAGAGTCCCAGGTCTCATAATATATGCGAGCCACTTCCAACCATGCTCTCTCCTTCTTTGCATGATCTTTGTAACCTGGATCCCTGAGGTCATATATTGCCGGACGTTGTCTGACAAGCCGAATAATTTCCTCATTGTCATGCACTTGTCGCTTGTTTTTTCTAGCCCTAGGCATGCTTCCTGCTGTCTTCCACACTCACATACATCAATATAGGAAGTGATATATTTGGGAGGAGCAGAGATCATGTGCTTCCGTAGACTTCCGTGGAAGTCGCAACAAAGTCGCAGTGTCAGACATGTACATACGACTGCATTGCGACTTAATACCTTTCTATGGAGAACAAGTCGCACCGAAGACAGAACAAAGTAGTGCAAGAACCTTTTTTGGAGTCGCTGCGACTTGAGTCGCACCAATTAGAACGGGGACCATTGAAATACATGGGCTTTGACTTGTCATGCGACTTGACATGTGTCAAGTCACAAAATAAGTCGCAGTAGTGGAAACAGAGCCTAAATCCAATTGAGAATCTGTGGCAAGACTTGAAAATTGCTGTTCACAGACGCTTTCCATCCAATCTGACAAAGCTTGAGCTATTTTACAAAGAAGAATGGACAAAGGTTTCACTCTCTAGATGTGCAAAGCTGGTAGAGACAAACTCAAAAAGACTTGCAGCTGTAATTGCAGAGAAAGGTGGTTCTACAAATTATTGACTCAGGGGGGCTGAATACAAATTCAGATATTAATTTGTAAAAAAAATTGAAAACCATTTATAATTTTCCTTCCACTACACAATTATGTGCTACTTTGTGTTGGTCTATCACATAAAATTTTAATAAAATACATTTACGTTTTTGGTTGTAACATGAGAAAATGTGGAAAATTTCAAGGGATATGAATACTTTTTCAAGTCTCTGTACATAAGGGAATTGAGCATTTTTAAAATTGCTCTTTAAGCAATTTAATAAAATTGATTTGGTACACGTTTCCTATGGCAGTGCCCAGCCCCTTTGATATTTTACGTTTATTAAACGGCTCCTAGTTTTATTATTATTTCATATTTAATATTCTTCTGTGCCTGCACATCCTTGATTCCGCCAGGACTTCATTTTAGTCTCCTGGCAGGCAAAAGCTTGCACAGGAAGATGCCTCTCCACTCCCTGCTTTCTCCTGACATATAGGCAGAGTGATCCTTGGACATTCTTCTGAGCTCCTTCTGTCTACAGTAACTGGTCATATAAGGTATTAGAGTCGTGAGTAACCATTGGGTTGTTTTTTTTTTTTTTTTTTTTCAATTATGGATTATAAGCGAAGAGAAAATAGGTCAGCAGGTCTTTCTAGCTCACATTTAAGCTAACAGCTCAGTGAGGGTCTACTGAATCTTCTCCATTATGGGAAGGCTATCTCCCTTTGAAAGCCTCAGATCATAGAGGCACTTGCGGCCTCAATTTTCCATGAAAAGAAAGCGGAAGACTTCTCATCTGACTCTGAGGGCTCCACTCAGAAGGATACAAATCTGTTGATAACTCTCCTAAGCTAAATGACTTTGATTCTGTCCTTATTGAAGCAGGACATTCCCTTCTTGCCCTGAAGCAGCCTGCATCACTTCAGCCAAAGGTCCCCAGTCTTGGTTCTGTAAAAATGCCCCAGCTGACAAAAGAGTTTAGTTAGAGTTTAGCACAATTCTCCCCCACCCCCAATCCCCCATCTCCCTGAACAAATACTCTTATTTTTCCCTGTCCAAATCCCACCTATCTGCACAAATTCTCTCACCTCTCTTCCAGGATCAATATTTGTCACCCCACTCCCCACACCAGGTCATTCTGTCTTCCCTGAACTTACAGACCTCAGACACAGCGCAGCATGGGAGATGTTCTTCCTCTCAAGTTCCCCATTCATGTTCTATCATGTGACATTTCAATGCCAAGGTGGAGCCTAAGGGAAGCTTCCCAGCAGCTCTAAAATTAATTGCTGTGATAGACATCCAGTGGGGAGAGATAGCAGATCCTGCAGTGGCTGCACTGGCTTGGAATCATGGCATGATGGATGTAGGTGCAGGAGATGCAGAGGACATGCCCTGGGTGCTTAGCGGTAGCAACGCCTCTGTCAACACTCATTACTCCTAGCATTTTAATACACAGAGCCAATATGTTAAATATCCTCATAGTGTTAGAAATTATATCTTTTTATTTTGAATTAATATTTTTTATTTCCAGCTTGCCCTCCAGCAGGCCCCTGGTTTCCAATCAATATGATACTGTAGTTTGCTTTCTCTAGGCCATATACATTATGCTGAGCTTGCTTTTCCTCTTAAAAACTTTGTGTTGAATTTTTAAATAGTTTAATTTGTATTTCAGGGTACTTTTATGTTGTTTTGTTTTGTGAGCCTGGTTTTTGGAAAAGTAGCATGCCTATAATTTTGCAGCTTTAACTATACATAAAAATTATAGCGCTTCCTTACAATGAGAAAGTAACTTTTTTTTTCATTTTTCTACTGCTAACAGAAAAGAAAATGGTTTTAAAAGAGATTAGGTCAAGAAACTAGTTAGAATTATAGGCAGGCTTATTAGCACTCCCATTAAAATCATATTACCTATTTAATTAGGAGTTAATGCTCCTCTCATATTTTAAGGCTTACTAGATCTCTAAACTTGGTAGTATAAACCCTTTTTAAAAATCCTGTACATTTATTGTACATATTATTCAGAATAATACAGCTGTATTTATACAGCACTCCTGGTTTGTGGAACAATATATTTACATGGTTTTAAAGTAAAACAGATAACTGAGCACAGTATACCAACCATTTGTGAAGGGGGAATGGGGTGGGGGGGGGTTGTTGAACATGTGGTAGCCTTTTATTGCTGTACAGTATGTATTAGGAGCTTCAGCCTGTCTGTTTGTCCTGATGTCCTTTGACACCAGGACAGAATGTGAATAGGAATCCAAATTATTGCAGTTGTTAAAGGGTAACTCCACTTTTGTTGAGAAAACATTCCCCTCTGGGTGATCTATGTACATTGCAAGGATTATAACAACCTTTGTTGCAGATTCCTACCTTTTGTTATTCTGAAGAAATCACTGTTTGTTCCTCTGTGCCAATAATTATCAGTCAGCTGTGCACCTGCAGGACACCAATGAGGAAAGCCGCTGGGCCTGCATCCCTTTAGACATTCTATTGGGAGTATCTCACTAAAAATTACATTTTTGTTACAGAGAATTCCTAAAATCTGACTTGTATCTTAGTGCAGACTTATGGGAAAATTGCTGAGCCAATCACACAAGCAGGAAATTATGTTTCTGGGGGGTGTTCAGTACACATTCTGTGTACAGAACACCTCCAGGTAGCCATATTGCATTGCATTTACGAAAATTACATAGCTGCAGATTGAAAGGGAAAGGTCATTTTTAATAACATTTAATTACAATATGACTTGTGTTGCAATTGTATACAGGAAGTCCCCGTGTTATGAACACAATAGGGACTGTAGGTTTGTTCGTAAGTTTCAACACTGCATTTGTAAGTGTAACTTCCGGTCGTAACACTGCATTTGTAAGTGTAACGTCCAACTGTGCATGGATGTGGGATGTTTCGGGCGCTTGTTATGTTATCTGGGGCTTTTCTGGCCATGCAGTACATGTAGTACTGCAGTATGGGATGTGTCCGGAGGTATCCAGGACCAGCATGAAGCACAAGTGGCCAGCATTTGAGGCCGTTCGTAAATAGGAGTCGTTCGTAACTCGGGTGTTCGTAACTCGGGGACTGCCTGTACGCAATATTATTTTTTCCTTATTTGCTATTTTTTTCCCCACAAAAGTGGAGTTAACCTTTAACAGAATTGAAGTTCAGATCATCCAATTTTGGCACCTGTTATGGTGGCAGCTGACTAGGAGGTGACTTCCTCTTGCTTTGAGCAGATGCCATGTTTCCTCATGTTTTGTCTAAAAAACAGGAAGAGATGGGAAAGCCCCTCAAGGTGACCAGGAATGGGAAAGAAAAAAAATCTGACATGGTTCTAACTTCTCTACTCTATTCTAACTAAAAATGTTTTGGTCCTTTTTACCATAAAGGTCAATGCAAAGCGCTTTCCACCTCAGTACTCTATGAAATCCACTTGAAGTCGTTTAATCACAAGAAAAGAAAGTTGGTCCTTCATCAGAATCAGACCAACAAAGGAGGTGACAATGGCCTGTAGTACATTTGGTATTTAAATGAGAAATTAATGTGTTTACTATTAGGAATCTGATCTCCACTTTTATTTTTCAAAATTCATTAGCTGAGTGAATGACCCAGGACACTTTAGATTGTGATCCTTCTGTAGGGCACTCCATAAGACAGCCTCATACCATGACCTCAATTGTGAAGTTACAAGCACTTTCTATGACTCAATGTCTGCCCTGTCTCCACTTGCAGCAACACATTACATTTTTTTGGAGGCTCCTGAAAAGGGTCACTAAAACAGACCCTCTGTTAAAAAAAAAATATATAATAACTGAATATTTTAACCAGTTGCTTACTGGGCGCTTAAACCCCCCTCCTGCCCAGACCAATATTCAGCTTTCAGTGCTCTCACACTTTGAATGACAATAACTCAGTCATGCAACACTGTACCCAAATGATTTTTTGTCCTTTTTTTCATACAAATAGAGCTTTCATTTGGTGGTATTTGATCACCTCTGGTTTTTTTATTTTTTGCACTATAAATTAAAAAAGACCAACAATTTAGAAAACAAACACATTTTTCTTTGTTTCTGTGGTAAAATTTTGCAAAATAGCAATTTTTCTTCATAAATGTTGGCCACAATTTATACTGCTACATATCTTTGGTAAAAATAACCCCAAATTAGTAGATATTATGTGGTCTGTGTGAAATTTATAGAGTCTACAAGCTATGGTGCAAATCATAAAAAAATGATCACATCTGATGTACTGGCGGCCTATCTCATTTCTTGAGACCCTAACAAGCCAGGAAAGTACAAATGCCCCCCAAATGACCCCTTTTTGGAAAGTAGACATTCCAGGGTATTTAGTAAGCGGCATGGTGAGTTATTTGAAGTTGTCATTTTTTCCCACAATTCTTTGCAAAATTTAGATTTTATTTTATTTTTTTTTTTTTCATAAAATTGTCTTTGCAATAGCTTATTTCTCTCACATGAAATGTGCATATCACAAATGACACCTCAAAATACATTCTGCTACTCCTCCTGAGTATTATGTTACCACATGTGTGAAACTTTTTCACTACCTGGCCACACACAGAGGCCCAACATGCAGGGAGCACCATCAGGTGTTCAAGGAGCATAAATTACACATCTAACTCGTTGACTACCTATTACATTTTGAAGGCCCTAGAGCACCAGGACAATGGAAACGCCCACAAAATGACCCTATTTTGGAAAGCTAACACCCCAACATATAATCTATGAGGCATAATGAGTCTTTTGAACGGTTCATTTTTTTCCAGAAGTTTTTGGAAAATGTGGAAAAAAAATGAAAACGCATTTTTTTACACAAAGTTGTCCGTTTATAAGATATTTCCAACGCATAGCATTTACAAAAATTACACCCCAAAATACATTCTGCCACTCCTTCTGAGTATGGTGATACCAAATGTGTGAGACTTTTACACAGCCTGGCCACATACAGAGATCCAACATGCAAGGAACACCGTCAGGTGTTCCAGGGACACATAGCATGCACATACCAAGATTTACACCCCAAAATACATTATGCTGAGCAAAGGGTAAACAAAAGATTACCTGTGGTTTTAGTAGCGCAGTTGTCCACAGGAGGATAGCACTGGTCCAGGCAGCAGGCAGGGACTTGGTCAGCAACAGCGAACACAATTGTTCAGGCAGCAGGCAGGGATACTGTCCATATACAGTCCAGGGTCAGTGCAGGCAGAGATATTGTCAGCAGTGCCAAAAATATTGGTCCTGGTAGTAGGCAGGGACATGGTCCATGTTCTGTGGTCCGTGTGACAGGCAGAGGCATGATGGCAGTAAGTCCTACAGGCAGCAGGCAGATGCAGGGCCTCATTCAGGACAGAATGGGGACAGGGGTAGAGACTTCTCCCACCCAAATCTCTTTGAAGCCTCCGAGTCTCCAGACCCTAATCTAGGAATGAGAAAACAAAAAAAAGTTTTCTTCATCCAGAAAAACTATTCTGGAGCCCCTCACATATGTGAGACCCCTGTGTTGAATCCCACTAGTCCAGTTGCAGGGTACAAGATCAATCCAAGAGGCAAGCAAATAACATGATCAAACAGTCCAAGGTCAGTTCCAGATCAGGCAGAGGTATGTACAGAATCGTTAGGCAGAAGCATGGTCGAAAAACAGTCCAGGGTCAGTTCCAGATCAGGCAGAGGTATGTACAGAATCGGCAGGCAGAAGCATGGTTGAATTACAAGCCAGGGTCAGTTACAGAGCAGTCAGTGGCACAAGGGGTGTGAAGGTGTGTGAAGGCAGGAACTTAGGATTACTTTTACCATACTTTACTAATAATTTACTGAAGCATGGTAGTGGCGAAAACATTCACCTATGCAGAGGCCTGGTTGGGAACAACAATGAGGACAATAATAAGATGTGTCCAAATAAAGTGTAAATAACACTGCGCTAACCCAATAAACAATGGTAAAGCTGCTACATACAAATATGACCAATATTCAAAACGTGTTGTAAATAAATGTAGCGCTAATGATAAACAAACAAAAAAGTGATATAATGATCAGTGAGGGTGACCCACTGAAACATAAAAAATGTTAGGAAATAATAAATATAGTTGAATTGGGTTTCAACTAAACCATAATAAAATTAAAGTCCTATAGTGGAAAATAAATGGTGAGTCCAACGTGAATGGAAAATCTTCAGGTCTGTATTTCATCAGCATGAAAATCTTGAACAGGAAATAGATGCAATACGCTTACCAGAGACGGTGGATTCGGATGCCGGTGACACCGAATCAGACAGGCTTAGAGATCCAAGATGGAAGTGGTCGTCCAAGGAACCCCGGATCTCAAGGGAAATACCTCCTCTGTTCCACCTATCAGGACCGCCAGTCCGGAGAGACTGAGGGGAAAGATGGAGTATCCAAACCTCATAGGAGTCCCGGGAATGTGTGAAGGCTCGAAAAAATGTATCAAAATGCGCCAATGGTGCAGATCAAATGGTGTATTTATTGGGTGACACCAATAAACCAAAACAGTTGAAATAGCGTGATCATGTAAATAAAATCAAGTGTAGGGAAGAGTGTAGCTCGCCAACGCGTTTCGTCCAATTGGACTTCAACTGGGGCATAAAACTCCCCAGTTTGGTTTATTGGTGTCATCCAATAAATACATCATTTGATCTGCACCATTGGCGCATTTTATACATTTTTTTGAGCCTTCACACATTCCCAGGACTCCTATAAGGTTTGGATACTCCATCTTTCCCCTCGGTCTCTCCGGACTGGAGGTCCTGATCGGTGGAACAGAGGAGGGATTTCCCTTGAGATCCGGGGGTTCCTTGGACGACCACTTCCATCTTGGATCTCTAAGCCTGTCTGATTCGGTGTCACCGACATCCGAATCCACCGTCTCTGGTAAGCGTATTGCATCTATTTTCTGTTCAAGATTTTCATGCTGATGAAATACAGACCTGAAGATTTTCCAATCACGTTGGACTCACCATTTATTTTCCACTATGGAACTTTAATTTTATTATGGTTTAGTTGAAACCAAATTAAACTATATTTATTATTTCCTTACATTTTTTATGTTTCAGTGGGTCACCCTCACTGATCATTATATCACTTTTTTGTTTGTTTATCATTAGTGCTACATTTATTTACAATAATAAGATGTGTCTCTTCTGACTCCTTTTCTGGTACACACCCTACGTCTTTTTTGGCGTCTTTGGCCTGTTGGTGCTCCTGGCAATGTAGATCCGTGCTGTAGCAATCATTCGGCTATAGCGCGGATCGGAAGTAGTTACAATATAAAGAATTATTTCTTTATTTTGACTGTCTTCTCTCCCCGATAATCTTTAGGCCCCCTTTTGGTCCTGTCGGAAACTGGAGCAATTCTGGAAATCCATACAGCAGACGATACAAAAATTACGGAACGCACTATTGTGGCGGACCCTGGTCTTTTCTTGCTCCATGCTTCCAATATGTCTAAAAAAACATACAAAAAATCGCTGACCAGACATCTTTTTGATGCGGCCAAAGCATGTATCCCCCTGCTGTGGAAGACTACCAGATCTCCAACGGTGGGTATGTGGCTAAAAAAGGTAGAGGATATCAGGAAGATGGAGGATCTTATCCTCACAGCATGCAACCAAACCGAACAATACACTAAAACATGGTCGCAATGGCTGATATACATATTTTCCACTGAGGGACAGAACCTACTAGCAAACTCGTAAACTGATACAGATAATAGAAGCCATATGGCAGCAGATCCATGTTTGTCATACTTGTACCAGGCGATGGATGGGCGCCGCCTCCTTGTCCCCCCCCCCCTTACCCAGACCCGTGTACCATACCCCTACCCCCTTTCACTCTTTGAACCTATCATTACTTCGTCTTCTATCTCGTTCTTTTCTTTCTTCTTCTCAATCACTATAACTATTATTTTGGAAAAAGGAAAATTGGCAGGTGGGATAAGGACAAACAGATATGCTTGAACTCTAAAGTTGGGTTGAACTTATTGTATAGAGTATAATAACATGTGTATGACCCTGGACTGAGCAATAATATTGTCTTACCCTATTTATGTAGATGTAAGAGGCTGCGTCCTCAAACCCGGTTTATGTTTATGTTGATGCTGGGGGCCCTTAGCCCCTCCTGCTTTTTTGAATAAACTTATATTTGAAAAAAAAAAAAATCTTTAGGCCCCATCAAAAACAACAGACACTCTAAATCAGTGGTCTCAAAGTACCGGCCCGCGGGGCCATTTGCGGCCCATGGACTGGTTATAAATGGCCCGCCGAGCCTGGACGGGTTTGCTTGAGGGGAGACGCCGAAGAGCTTTGTCTCCGTCTCCGTGTCCTCTCTGCTGCACACTGCTGCAGCCCAGAGAGAGAACAGAGTGGAGGAAGGAGTGGAGGAAGGATCTGCCCATTGCCCTGCCCACCTAGGCACTGCTGATCGATCAGAGCCCTGGATCCAGGGTCCTGCTGCCACCTTAGAGCGGGAGATTGTGTCCTTCTCTGGGTGCCCTGTGTTGAGGAGAGGTGAGTGAGCCATCACACTGAGGCCTTAGTGGGGTGACTGGGGTAAAAATTTGTGTGTGGGGGGTATTTAAGGAGTGAGAGGGGTATTTGTGGGGGTATTTATACAGTGTGGGGGGTATTTGTACAGTGTGGGGGGTATTTATGCAGTGTGGGGGTATTTATGGAGTGTGGAGGGTAATGCTGGGTTAATAATGCGTTTTGCTGACACCAGTGCTGGGTTAATAATGCGTTTGCTGACACCAGTGCTAGGGGTTAATAATGCGTTTTGCTGACACCAGGTCTTGAGTATAATAATTTTTTTTTTCTGACACCAGTGCTGGGGATTAATAATGCGTTTGCTGACATCAGTGCTGGGGGTTAATAATGCGTTTGCTGACACCAGTGCTGGGGGTTAATAATGCGTTTTGCTGACACCAGTGCTGGGGATTAATAATGCGTTTGCTGACATCAGTGCTGGGGGTTAATAATGCGTTTGCTGACACCAGTGCTGGGTTAATAATGCATTTCTGACACCAGTGCTGGGGGTTAATAATGCGTTTTACATAAATATTCAGAGCTGCGGATTAAAAGGAAATAAAGGAAGTTAATTAAAGGAAAGGTAATTTTAATAACATTATATTACAGTATGGCTTGCGTTGCAATTGCATATGCTATCTTATTTTTTTATTTGGGATTTTTTTCCCCCACAAATGTGAATTTACTCTTTAAAAATGCTTGCCTTTTAACAAGCTTATTGTCATCAAGAGTTTTAATCATTCCAAATCTGTGTTTCCATAATGCAAACTCCTGTCCACGCAAACACAGCTTGATTTTATCTTCATTTTTAGCTAACTCAACCGGATGTTTTTTTCCTGCAAGTATAACATTGAAAGATGAAGAAAATATGTATTAAAACTTCCATCTCCTCACTTTGTTGCATAGGCAATGAGGAAAATAGCTAGGGGAGAAAACAACTCAAAAAGCAGCTTTCTAAAACAATGGTTTGTCCAAAGTACAGTTAGAAGATTTTAATATCCTATTATTACCTTCCCAATAAATAATAATGTCACATTTACTAAATATATTGTGTGATCCTATGAACATGTCAGGAGCAGCACTTAAGCTCCCCCAACCATGTTTACCAAGTAGACCACCGCTTCCCTGAAGGTTTGGCCCAGGAACTGTTAGAACTGGCCATGCAAACTAATCTTTTACCTTAGGGACTTAATTGGAGCAAGAAACCCACTGTTGATAAAATAATTGAAACAAATTGCTTTTTATTTGCATTTTCTGCTTTCCTCATTTCTACACCCTCTTAGCTTAAAATATCATAGGTCACAAATAAATATTGGTATGGGTTTTCACAAATACTGGTTTGAGTTTAGATGTGTGGAATATGACCTGTAATCTGTAGCTTAATTTATAATATTTTTAACATTGGTCCTTAAAAGGGGTTGCTTGTATCCAAGGGTTGAACTCCAAATTAGTACATACTGTAATATATAAATGTTGTTTTTGGTTTTGATTTTGATTATCAGTAAAAACTGATAATTGGGATCCAATGTCCTAGAGAGGCCACACTAAGCTGTGAACTGTCATTCTTTTTCTAGGTAGGCCACATAAACACTGACCAAGGACTGAAGAATAACTAGTGGCAAATGCCCCTGGTTTCCAATCAATATGATACTGTAGTTTGCTTTCTCTAGTCCATTAGCAGATAGTAAGCAGCAAACTGCATTATTAACTGGGTGTCTACTTTGTTTCCTAAGATCTATTCTTACTACAGAGGATGCAGTGAAGAAGAGTGAAGAGAGTCTTATTATGGGGTGTTATATTTGTGTATCCTCATCTACAGTGCTGGGGCAAGGTGACTCATTTAGAGGGAATATGGGTGGCTAGAGTATAAATGTAATCTTGGTTAAAATATCAGAAGTGCACTTTTTATTTCAAATATGTTTATTGAAGTTTACAGTTAAATACAGTAGAGACAAGGCAGAAATCATATGCAGGGTTTCTACAAACATGACTATAGAAATTAGTTAACAATAAGGTTAGGAACCGTTGCACATACGTATGTCATTCTAAAGGTATAACTTGTCATTGAGCAGTACTGGTTCAGCATCCCCACAGATGGTAGTTGATTGCAGTTTCCCCATCACCCCTAGCGGGGTCATACTGTGATTGGGATATGCTAATGTCCGGATACCAGTACCTTAATGCTTGGGGTTCCCAGAAATGTAATGTATCATGAGAAGCAAATTTATGCCTAATATAATAACAACACAAAATTGGGGTAAACTTAAACAACATAAACTGTAACAAAGGGGAGGCAAAGAAAATGACTGCTACCAACGTTTCAAACAGATACCACCTTATGCAGATTAAATTGTAGGATACCAATATAAAGCTGTAGATTAGTTAATGTTATGGTTTAAGGTCTTTAGCCGCCTCTGGGTCGAGGAAACAAGCTTGCCAAAATTTTACAAATTGGAGCACTTTAAGCTTTTTGAACGCCAGCAATTTTTCATATTGACACTGAATATTAACCCTTGAAATTACTTCTCTTATTGTGGGGAGGGTAGGGGTTTTCCATTTACTTGCTAGAACTGTTATAGCTGCGAATAGGACATGGGCAATTACTGTTCTTACCGTATTAGGATAAGTATCTAGTCCTATATTTAAGAGGGCCAGCGCTGGGGTCAATGGTATATAAAGCCCTGTGATTTTGCTGATGACTAGGGCTATGTTTTCCCAAAAGGGCTTTATGTGAGGGCAATTCCATAAAACATGATATATATTCCCTATTTGATTACACATTCTCCAACATCTGCTCGTGGAGTCTTTAAATATTTTGGACAGCCTGTAAGGTGTCATGTACCACCTATGCTAGATTTTTTGAAAATTTTACCAGTGTTCAACACAGGGAGACGTGCTGAAGCTCAATTGTATAGATTTCAACCATTGCTGCAGAGAGAATTCTGTCTCCACATCTTTAAGCATATCGGGTGTTTTGGTCATTAGTATGGGACCTATCAAGGTGTTGTAAAAGAAAGAATTCCCCTGGGTCATTTTGTTTGCTTTGTTTGCTTTCCCTTGAAGGAATTCCCAAATAGGAGTAGGCATTTCTATGTATTCTTTACATTTGGTAACTGAATGGAAGTGTCTAATTTGCATTGACCTATAAGCGTCGATAAAGAGATCGATGTTGTAGGTTTTTTAGAAAGTTTATACCCATTTTATGACAATATCTTACATCAAAGCCCTCAATAAGCCATTCATACGTTTTGACTGGTATATCTAACTTATGCGAGTTTTCTTTGTGGATTTTATGGGAGAATAGAGCTCACCATGCTTTTAAAGTAGCTCCAGTTGTGGGATGCATCACCTTGGACGCTGCAAAAGGGGACATAAGAGATACTGCAAGTATCACTAAGAAGTCCTTGTGATTCAAAAAACTTTTTTCCATGTTGACCCATAGTGTGTCTTCTGCTGGTTTAATCCAGTGTTTAACCTGGTCCAGTAAGGCCTCATTAATTAAGTGATCTAAGCATATATAGTATCCTTGGGAGGACTTGCATTTTAAAGGCAGCTGCTCTGCTCATCCAAGAAAGTTGAGTTTTCCCCAGGCGTTTTAAATCCTCAGAGATATTGGACAGTAAGGCTGGAAAGTTAGCCTCATAAATTGAGTTAGCTGGGTAAGAAAGTTGAATTCCCAGGTATGTTATGGATTTAATTCCCCATGTATACGGAAATTAATTTTTCATTTATTTGTTCTTGAGGTAATCCCATGGCAAGGATCTGACACTTATTAGAGTTGATTTTATAGTAGGAAGCTTTTCCAAATTCTTCTATCAGTTGCTGGGTTCTGTGTAGGGATTTGGAGGGATCTGATAGAGAATAATGTCATCTGCAAACAGACCTATTTTGTGTTCTTCTTGGCCCACTTGTAATGCCTGGATAAGCGGATCAGATCTAATGGCCTCTGTGAAAGGCTCAATAGCCAGAGATAATATAATTGGAGACAGGGGGCAAATGTCTTGTACCATTTGAAAAGTCAAATGGCCCAGACAGGACGCCATCAAAATAAACCCTCGCCGAGAGGTTACGATATAAAGCAATGATAGCTGAGTGCACTGTCCCAGATAACCCAAACTTAGTCAGTACTTGTGATAGGTACTCCCAATGGACTCTGTCGAATGCCTTCTCAGCATCCAAAGCCAGGAGCAGAGAAGGCACTCGACAGGCCTCGGCATGATGTATTAGGTTGATCATCCTCCTCGTACCGTCTGGAGCCTGCCTCCCCCTCACAAATCCAACCTGTTCTGGTCCCAGAAGAAGAGGTGTTAGTTCTAAAAGTCTGCTGGCTAATATTTTAGAGTATATTTTTAAATCTGAAATTAGGAGCGATATGGGTCTAAAGTTTTGTGGGTGGCTAGGCTCCTTTCCAGGCTTAGTAAGGGTCACAATAACTGCCTCTAACATTTCCTTTGGAAAGTGTCCCGTTAGAACAGCCTGATTATATAGTTTAGCCAAGTAAGGGCTCAAGATTGGGTTAAGCGTTTTATAATACTCCGAGGAGAGTCCATCTATTCCCATTGATTTACCTAAAGGAAGGGAGTTGATGACTTTTAAATGACATTTCTGACATTTTCTATAGGGCAATTTAGTTGGTTCAGAGAGGCTTGATCCAATATTTGTAATTTCAGCTTTTTTAGGAATGCAGAGATTATCTTTGCAATGGGTTGGGGTGTGTCATGATCATCCCTCAAGTTGTACAAGGAGGCATAGTAATCTCTAAATGTCTGAGCTATCTCTGAGGGGTTAAGGACTTTTTTGCCTGTTTTGTGGTGTTGAAGTTGGGTAATTTTTTCTCTAGCTCTTTTTTGTTTGAGTTGTAAAGCCATTTTTTCCCTGCCTTGTTGTTTTGTGAGTATGCGACTAATTTAAGGCCTTTGATGTATTTATCATGTGCTGATATTAGAAATGGTTTAAGTTCCTCTCTGAGGAGTGTGAGTTGGGACAGTAATATGCTTTTGGGAGCTTTTTTATGTTGAGTTTCAAGTAGGGCTATTTCAGCGAGTAGGTTGGAGATTTGTAAGTTTCTCTTTTTTCCCTCTCTGGAGGACATCTGGATCAAAACCCCCCTAGCAAAAGCATTGTGGGTACACCAGAGATTGAATACACTGCTGGAGGACTCCGAATTAAAGAAAAAGAACTCCTCTAGCTTTGTCCTCAACTTCGCTACATATTCTGGGTGTGACAACATATAAGTATTATTCCTCTATAGAGGCATATCATTACCTGTGTGACTTTCTGAAATGTCCAGAGAGAGACGGGGGCATGGTCAGACCATGTAATATTGTAATTTTTTGCCCCTGTTACCCTCTGGAGAAGAGATTTATCTGTAATAAAACAGTCAGTTCTTGAGTAGGTATTGTGGGGATTAGAGAAGAACATATAGTCTCTCTCTGACGTGTTTTGATATCGCCATGGGCCATGAAGATCTTCTTGCAGTAAGAGTTCTTTAAGACCTGCTTTCCGTGTGTGGTTCCTTGAAGTGGTGTCCATTTCCGGGTCTCTTGGGATGTTGAAGTCTCCACACAGTAAATAACTGGCCTCTTTGGATGGAGCGTGCCTTGGCCAAAGTTCTTCTTATGAACCTTATTTGATGTCTGTTGGGAGCATAGATATTTACTAAAGTTTAAAGGGTTACATCTAATTCTGCAACTAGGATGACATATCTACCTTCTTCATTCATCAGAGGTGTGCAGTTTAAAGGATATTGAGTCCCTTATGGCTACCATTACACCCCGTTTTTTTTTTTCTTTTCTTCTTCTTATAATTGGCTTGGTAGATATGTGGAAAGTGTTTGTGGTTGCAGCTGGGAGGTTTTGTAGCCAAAAAGCGAGACTCCTGCACACATAACACATCACAATGGTGGAATTCTGTTTCCTTCCATAATGTCTTTCCCTTGTAGGGGCTATTGAGACCTTTGGTATTTAATGAGAAGAACTTAAGTACCAGCCAAATTACTTAACTTGCAAATAAATGAGTTGTCTTCAAAGCTAACATGCTGTTAACGTGGTAACAAGAACAAAAAACAAATAGACAAAGGAAGAAAAATAGGGTACTTGCAGTATTGTAGTCCCATTCTAGCTGATGAGAGAGAACTTTTAGGGTACAGGTAAATCCTGTACACATATTCAATGGGGATTACAAAGTACAACCGGACAGGATCTTAGTATGTTACATGGTGTTATTCTTTATACCAGCAGAGCCGTGTCCTGTTAAGGCTTTAGGGCTGGAATGTAATAATGAGCCTAATGCCCTGTACACACGGTCAGACATTGATCGGATATCCTGACAACAAAATCCATGGATTTTTTCCGACGGATGTTGGCCTAAACTTGTCTTGCATACACACGGTCACACAAAGTTGTTGGAAAATCCGAACGTTCTGAACGCGGTGACTTAAAACACGTACGTCAGGACTATACACGGGGCAGTAGCCAATAGCTCTCCTTTCTTTATTTATTCTGAGCAAGTGTGGCACTTTGTGCGTCGGATTTGTGTACACACGATCGGAATTTCCGACAACAGATTTTGTTGTCGGTAAATTTTATAGCAAGCTCTCAAACTTTGTGTGTCGGAAAATGTGTGATGGAGCCTACACACGATCGGAATTTCCGACAACAAGGTCCTATCACACATTTTCCATCAGAAAATTTGATCGTGTGTACAGGGCATAATAGTTCAGGTGTTCGTCGAAGGGTCCGTGATATCCTCTTCGTCATGTGGGAGAAGTCTCCAAGATTTCATTAGTTCGAGAACTTCTTCAAGAGTAGTTACAACCGACGTGTTATTGTTTCTTTCAATGGACATCGTAGTTGGAAACTTCCATTTATAGAGAATATTGTTGTTTCTCGGGATCTTGGTAATGGTGATGAGGTTTTTGTGGGCTTTTATGGTTGCTTGTGATAGATCTATATACAGTGAGATTCCAGAATATGGTTCAGGTCAGGTAAAGAGTTGTGTTTGCGGGAGAAATGCATGAGCTGGTCCTTATTATGGAAGTAGTGGACCCTGGCTATCACATCTCTTGGCACGCGCTCTGGCAGATAGGACGGCTTGGGAAGGCGATGAGACCTGTCAATCGCCAATTCGTGGGGTTTTGTCGCTGGAAGCAATTCCGCTATCATTTTCTGCAGATATGGACTGAGTTCTGCCGGGGAAACCGTTTCAGGAATGCCTCTAAATTTTACATTGTTCCGGCGGGAACAGTCCTCGATGTCCGCCATTTTTATTTTCATGTTGTGGATTCCTTCTGCTAGTTTATCATGGGCGTCCACAACCTCATTATGTGCTAGCGCATAGTCACTCATTTTATTCTCTATGTAATCAACTCTGTCTCCTATGGCTGTTAGTTCTCTTTTTGTTTGTTTCATGAAATTTGACATGTCATGCTGCAGTGCTCCATGCAGTGTGATGAGCATATCTGTCATAAATTGATAAGACCAGGCTGTGTGGACTGCACAGAGAGAACCAAAACGCATGTAAGTAAGCGTTTATTAAGATGAGTGATATATAAGTACACAACACTTCCAATACCAAACAGTGACAATTAACCCAACAGTGATATACAAATAACAAATAATATATACAGTAGCTGGGGAATACCGTAATCAAGAACGTAAGCCAGGCCATGGTCATACACAGAGGATCAGCAGATAAACAAGGGCAGTTCCAGAATCACAAATGTAAGCCAAGCCAGGGTCATACACAGGGAATAAGCAGATGGAGAAGGTGAATGGGAATCAGGGCACAAGGCAAGGATGTAAGGGAACTGGAACACAGGAGGGACAGGATCAGGACAGCCTTGGGATGGGGATTAGATGCAGGCTCAGGATCGGGTACAGTACAGATTCAGGTCACAGGCTAACAGGTCATGGAGCAAGGACGATACCAAGGCAAACATGTCAGTGCTTGCCGCGTATTTATATGTATGCCTGTGATTAACTTCAAGTGACACCTGAATGCAGGAGGTGCTGTCTGCTCCACACTGCCGGGAAACACCTGCTGGCAGACACCGGTACTACAGCCCAAGGATCCAATAGTGCCATCAGCAGGTCAATCCCTCCACTACAGATCCTGAGTGTTGGAAGACACCCACTGACGGACACTGGTACTGCAATCCAAGAGATGGACAGTGCCACCAACGGGAGAACCCTTTCCTGACAATATCCTTAAGAGCTGAGTTTAATATGGGCTGGGCCACTGTGGGGAAAGCATCCAGCTTCTCACTGAAGCCATTCGTGTCAGTGAGATTGTCAGTGTCAAGGGAAGAATCACTCACTGTGTCTCCGTCGGCTGTTAGTTTCCCCCTCTGTTTTACTGGGCTGTGGATGCAGCTGCCCCTGTTCTTCTCTGTGAGATTCCAGCGGTGCCATCTTGTGAGGTCTGTGACTCTGTTAGCATGTAAAAATCAGTGAGTCTACGGGGCCCCTCACGGACTTTCCTCTTCCCCCTCATACTGCTTCCACCTCTCTGGCTCTGCATCTTATGACGGGTGATGTTTTGGGGCATCTAATTGCTCTGTTTGTCGCTCGTTAGATCCTGTGGAGCCGGAGCTGGATCACAATGCGGCCATCTCCTTAGGCTGCCGGCGGGGGTAGAAGCACACTTTTATTTAAATGGGCAGGGTTTAGATTTAGAGATGGCCAAGATTAGCCTGAGCAAGGTCTATAGTTTATTTTATTTTTTATTTTTTTATTTATTTGTTTCTGCTTTGAAATTTATAGTAAAGTTTTTTGCTATTTGAGGATTTTTTTTTCGGTTTGCTTTTGGTTTGGTTACAACAACATCCTTTTAGCTTTTCTTTTCTCCAGTTTCCATTATATAATTCTAAAAATGAAGTCTGGGTTTTGCTGCTTCATTTTTTGTAGTATGTCTAAGGATATGTTCTGTAAGCCTTATGTTTCCCCTTTTGGTTTTTACCGTCTTATTTGACCTTGTGTATGTGTTGGAAGGCAACATGTTTCATTTCATAATACAAGATGTGTTTGAATATGAAATCTGGATACACCGAGCCTCTGCACTCTTGGGGGCTGACTGGAATGTAACAAGTTGCACATCAAAGCTTTGTAGCATAAGAAGTTATGCCCCCTAGATGGGAATAAAAGCTTGGCTCCCGACCAACTGGTGTGATAAGATTGAAATCTTTGATTACAGAAGATCAAAGGACCAACAGTCACTAAAGATGACCCGGGTCACATAGCGATGATACATGGACAAATACTGCCCCTAGATGCCAATACAGCAGGACGGACAGAAATATAATATATTGAGAAGGACTGCCTTGTACCTACTTTGATTCACCAGAAACCTAAATGGGCTGGCAATGGGGTTGGGTCTGGATGGTGTATTGATGAAGTTTAAAAGTGCACACAGAACAGAAATCAGCCCTTTTTGCTCTTGGCTCTTGTGCTTCTTGGCTCCCTTGCCTGATGGCTCTCGTGCCTCATGGCTCTCTTTTGCCATTTTGAGCCCAGCTGACGAGACAATATCTAGAAGCCGACCTACGTTACGTATTATTGATGTTTTGTATTTTATATGCTCTGTAATATTTGCCTTTAGTATTTTATGTTAGCATTTCCTATTTTCTTGGGAAATAAATAAGATGTGGTTTTACTAAGCAGCGTGTTTATTTTCATAGCTAACCTTATATCATTGTACTATCAACAGTAACATTATCAGAGTTTTAATTGACTAGCTAACTATAGGAATAAACAAGTTAACACGTACATGGAAAAAAAAAGAGGGAATCCATATAACCACCTAATATTTTAGTTCAATATTTATTTCAGTATGCATATGTTTTCAGATATCAGCACATGAGCGGACACTCACATCTATATTTACATTGTCTTTTAATGCAAAATAGCATTCGTTTTGCCTCATAAATATTTGATAGAAGCAGAATGTCTTTTTCGAGAGTGGTATTTCTACATATGGTGACTCATTTGTGCATAAACCTCTGGATACAATCACACAATATATTTTGATCTTGTGTTTGTATTAGTGATGCTTGAATTGTGGAATTGCAGAAGTTGTCAGATAGGCTGTGTATCAAATCTTGATACCGTGAAATTGCTAGTAAGTGGTTTTATTGCTTTACTCATTGTATAAAAGATGATTGTAAGAAATTGCTTCTTCGTCCTAAAATTGCTTGGAGAGTTAATTTATATGAAATAATTTTTGAAATAGAATTTATATTCCATATAAATCTATTTCTCACTAAAATATTGAGTGGCCATCTGCTTCCTGCCAGCTCAGATAATTGCAAAAACATGGATAATTAAGTGTATTGTTCTCTTTCATTCTGAAGAAAGCTGAATTTATCAGCATTGTTTACCCTGGCCACACTGAGGAGAACATAACTTATGAGTTATAAACTCTTTGATATGCAATGCCAGGAAATTGAAATTCACTTCACTAAATATATCAAACAACTGACAAGAAAATTGTTTGCTAGATTTCATTGTGGCATGTAGACATTTGGGAACATAGAATACACAGAGTAACAGGCAAATAGACAAAGGCAAACTGAAATAGTGACAAGGAGGCTGTTCAGATAAGGCCATAAACATAGACATAGTATGAGGGACTGTGGCATAGACAATAAAAATTAGTGATTGTGCCAACAACTAGACCCCGGTAATGACAAGTAATCATAGACACTTCCTGCAGCCTTGCTCCTCCCATTTATAAAGTTCTGAAGTAGCCTGAATATGTGTTTATATTCAAAGCGTCATTGTTCTCTATTGTGAACACTTTGCTGAATGCAACTGAAAATGAAAACATTATGATCAGGTATCTCTGTGGTATCTTGAGCTATCTCTCAAATCTTCCCTTGGAATTATATCCTACTAAAGTCGTATGAGTTGAAGGCATGAAAAATATTAGAACAGTATTTTAGTAGCAAGCGACACTGCTTGACGGGGAACCCCCCCCAACCCGATTTCCTGCTTTTATACCAACCTTTTTTTCTGATTTTATCCTATTTTCTTATATATTAAATGGGCTCATTGCGCTATGATTATCTGTGTTTTTTTTACATTCTGTTTTTCCTTAAGTGCAGTGGTATTATGGAACTCTGTGAGGTTAAAGTGATATTAGGCTCAGTTCACACTGGGGCGACCTGTCAGGCAACCTAGACACCTGACAAGTCATGCTCTAGTCAGTGCAATGGAATCGTCCTAATCAGAACAACTCATAGACATAGAAAAAGGTCCCTGTACTTCTTGGGGGCAACTTCGGAGCGGCTTGCATTGACTTCTTTTTTGAAGTGGGCAGCGTAGAGGATGGTGGATTTACATTATGGGACACTATTTTTTTGTTTTTTTTGGTAAAATAATTGTCAAAAACTGTGTGTGTGTGTTTTCATTACCTTGTGACACTTTTTTGGTGAATAGGTAGTACCCGATACTCATTCACATGGGGGGGTGGGATCTGGGGCCCCCCTTCTTATAAGGGACTTCCAGAATCCGATTAGCCCCTCTGCCTGCAGACCCCCACAACCATGGCCAGTGGATGAGGCCCTTGGGCCCTTGTCCCCATCAAAGCACTCACCCCCCCATGTTGAGGGCATGTGGCCTGGAATGGTTCAGCGGGGAGGGGCGCTTACTCATCCCCCCATGTCCTAATCTGCCGGGCTGCATGCTCGGATAAGGGTCTGGTATGGATTTTAGGGTGGACCCCATGCTGTTTTTAAAAAAAAATTATTTTGGCATGGGGTTTCTCTTAAATGGTTCCCGACTGGCGCACGTCGATGTACGTCGGCGTGTGCCGGTCGGGAACCGGTTACGTGGCTACGCGTGACACGTCACTGATCTCTGATCGGGATCAGAGATCAGTGACGTGTCACACGTAGCCACGCAATCCCCCCACAGTTAGTAACACTCCATACTTAACCCCTCCCTAGCCCCCTAGTGGTTAACCCCTTCACTGCCAGTGTCATTTACACAGGAATCCGTGCATTTGTATAACACTGATTGCTGTATAAATTACAATGGTCCCAAAAATGTGTCAAAAATGTCCGATGTGTCCGCCATAACGTCACAGTCACAATAAAAAATCACTGATCGCCGCCATTACTAGTAAAAAAAAAAAAATAATAAAAATGCCATAAAACTATCCCCTATTTTGTAAACGCTATAACTTTTGCGCAAACCAATCAATAAGCGCTTATTGCGATTTTTTTTTACCAAAAATATGTAGAAGAATACGCATCGGCCTAAACTGAGGAAAAAAAATGTTTTTTTAAATATTTTGGGGGGATATTTATTATAGCAAAAAGTAAAAAATAATGCATTTTTTTCAAAATTGTCGCTATTTTTTTGTTTATAGCGCAAAAAATAAAAACCGCAGAGGTGATCAAATACCACCAAAAGAAAGCTCTATTTGTGGGGAAAAAAGGACGTCAATTTTGTTTGGGAGCCACGTCGCACGACTGCAAAATTGTCAGTTACAGCGACGCAGTGCCGAATCGCAAAAAGTGCTGTGGTCAGGAAGGGGGTAAATTATTATCGCATGCTTTTTAATGCTCTGATCCGTTTGTGAATTGGACTTAAGGGCTTTTTAATGCGGTATTTACCGCCACATTTATTTATTTTTTGTAAATATCACATAATCATTTTTTCTTTCTTTTGTGAATTGGACTTGGTTTACTGCATGTGAATGAATAACATGAGTAATTTATGCAAATGAGTAACATGATACCCTTATCGCATGCGGTTAACGTTAGTGAATCGACGCCAATAACTTTTTTCTTGAAAAATCAATCAAAATGCTTTGAAGGAATAGTGTTTTTAAAAAAAGTGGGTTTGGTCTATGTTAATGTTTATGAATAAGACCAATGACTAAAAATGCAATGTCTACCACAGATTATGCATATTACAACTTTACAGCGTAATGAAATCTCAGATGACTGCGGGAGTAAAGTCAGTTTGTTTATGTGTTCATAATTTTTATCTTTTTTTTAGCACATTATTACATTTTTATGTATGACAATATCTGAAGCAAACTTCGAACAGTTTGCATTTAATGGGGATAATTAATACAACAAAAATAAATTGTGCCTTTAGCATGTAGTCTGTTCTGTTCCTAGAATCCCATACCATTTCTGAAGATGTGTAAACTGATTTATATGATTCACTACTTCTGATTGGTGAGTGCAGAATTCTTCTTTAACGCTTTCCAACCTTGCACTTCAATCCCTAACATGCATGTCTTGCAGTCACTCAGCAGCAGACCCACTTTATTTGCCACATCATTCAGACCTCCAGACTAAAGAAAAAGTAAGGAGGTTTATAAATTTGTAACATGGTTTGCCTTAGACCTATCTGGATGTTTTTATACCCATATTCTTTAAACAAATTAAAAATGTACAGGTTGGTGGATTCTGACCTTTTGTGCATTATTTATACTACAGCAGGTCAAGAACAGAACAGAAATAAATTCAGAGTAAGAGCTGGGATTGTGAGTCAATAGACCATGGCAGAGTTTCTCAGTTGTATTGTACAGTTTATTTAGACAGTAAGGACAAAATTGTAACTAAGAATTAACACTATCTGGATTAAGTGTGTATGTTCTTCCATGTTTGCATTCCAGATTCCAAAAATATACCGGAACATTTATTGGTTTTAATCCAAAGTGACCCTTATGTCTTTCTTAAAGGACTGTAACATGGTCATTAGATTGCATCTGGGTGGGGGCTAATGTAAATAATTCAGTGTTCTTAGAGCATGTTGGCACTAAAAAATACTGTTTGTTATGCAAAATGTATAATGGCAGTTTAAATTAGTAACCTATCAAATGAATCTGAGAAGCTAGTTTTAGTTATTTACGTAAAGTACATACAAGTTATTTGACCAATGTTTGTACATATTCAGTGGTTACTTACAATAACGAAAAAAGGCTTTAGTTTTACTGGAAATAAGGTGTTATCAGCTAGTGTATACATGGGAACACTTAGAGGTCTGTGTATAAAAGAAAATGCTTTGTGAATGTCTAATCATTTACACAAAAGTAACAAATAAAACTCTTAATGTTTGTAATATGTGTATAATGTCAGTTTCCTTTTGTTGTCTTTCACCAGACAAATGTAACATCCCATTATTATTCAATTCTAAGCGAAAATAGCCATAAGAACATTTGACCATAAGAGTTAAGGCTGCATTCACACCTGAGCGTTATGTTTTCAGGCAGAAAGTTGCACGTTTTTTACAGCGATTTTTACCACATTTTTTGCCGCAATTTTGCACAGGTCAAAAGGTCACCAATGTAAAAAGCAGAAAACCACCTGTAATCTGCCCAAAAAGAAGCTCATGTACTTTTTTGAGCTTCAGGCATTTTTCTTCAGGTGACAAAACGCTCAGATGTGAACAGTTGCCATTAAAATGAATGGGATTTTGCTTGTTGGGCATTTTTTCGGGTGTTTTACGAGCATTTTACGAGCTGAAAACCCTCAGATGTGAATGCAGCCTAAAGAACATCCACCAATACAGAAAATAACCTAATACAAATGGGCTAAGAGCATTCAACTAGTAGGGGAAATGATATGAGGGAAACCTTTATGTTTCATTATGTACAAAGAACTTCCAGCTACAATGTAAAGTGAAACATTTAGCAGTGGTATTAATACTATTGCTACATGTGACATTGGGCTCCTTGGGACAAAAGGGCTTTCAGGATAAGTATTACAGGAGGGGCAATCCTTTGAGATGTTCTTCTGTGGCTATCACTGGGGCCCTTTAAAGGCATCAGTGCACTTAACGACAGTTCTAGTTAACCTGCATGCAGTATAGGCACGGTATAGACTTGGCACAGGTGCAAAGGTGGATGTGATTAAGGTGCGGTAAAGGTTAGTTATAATGTAGTATAGGTGTGTATAGATATGGTATGGATGTGCTATTGATGCTGAATAGGTATGGCACAGGTGCAGTATGGCTGTGATAGACTTAGTATCCAATCTGCAGTAATTCAGTTCCTGCTAACAGTGTCAGTGGTGGGCGATGAGCCCTCTCACCAGTTCCTGTGGTGCAGCTGTGAACTCTCGCTGTGGAAGAGGCCCCTTCTCTCTCTCAAGTGCCTCTGAAGATCAGCGGTGGGAAGAAACATGTTATGTTTATACAGATTATAAAATGTACACAACCGTCAAATAAAAAGCACATATATAAAATATCCTAAATATATGCACTGCATAATTGTAAGCCTCTTTGTATGTCCTCCTGAGGAAGCAGGTTGCAGATCCTGTGAAATGCATTGAGGAATTGTCTGATGGAGAAATATAACATGTCTTGGCTCCAGCCTTGACTCTGTCACTATACATCCATTTAAAAACACTAAAGTTGCCTGGGCGTTGTAGCTTTGATATCACCTATCGGTTCCCGTGCGTGGTCCAGTGTCCATCCGATCTGGTCCCTGGTGATATGCCATGGACTAGACAGCTCTCTTAGAACGCTATTCTCCCCATATACTGGAAGGCCCAGACACATATACATAATTAATAGAGTTGATGTACATTGAAGTTCCCTGAAGAAGCAGAAATATTCAGTGAAACTCGTCGGAACACTAAGTACAACATGAAGTAACAAAAACAGTTGTAGCTCTAAATGTATTATCATATTAAGCCACTGTATTAGTTTTATGCCTATATTTTTACTTGTATCATGTTTTTATTGGAAAGTCATGTTTGTAAAACAAAGATCATATTTTTATCTTTAATTGCGTGTTTGTCTATCTCAGTGACAACTTCACGTCTTATAAAGTCCTCCTATCCCCTTTGGGGTGATTTTTATCTTGAAACTTGGTACATATTTAGGATGTGGATGTGAGAAGTTGTCCCTAGAACTGGCACTGTATAATATAATAGATATAACATGTCTTAAGTAGAGCTTGTTTGTCCCACTCTCTTTGGGTCAAGTTCTTTGTAATGGCAAAACTATATTACCTTATTACCAACAGAGAGGCATAACATAAAGTGTTACTAAGGTCATATATATATATTTTTAATTAAAATAACAAACATGTTATACCTACCTCCTCTGTGCAGTGGTATTGCACAGAATGGCCCCGATCCTCCTTTTCTGGGGTCCCCATCGTCGATCTTGGCTCCTCCTCTTCTTTTTACGTCCACCATAGCCAGCCACTTGCTATGGGGAGAAGTGTGGTTTGCGTTCTCCCAACCTGTGTATCTTACACAGCGGGACTTAGGCCCGCCCCCCACTTCCTCTTCACTGCATTTGATTGACAGCAGCAAGAGCTAATGGCCCCTGCTGCTTCTCAAATGCTGTGTGAAGAGGAAATAAGGGGAGAATAGATGCAGCCGTGCACAGCGCTGATCTCTTCTCCCCTCTCTTCCCCTTCACGCAGGGGAAGGGGGGCACAGGGAAACTGGAAACTTTTTTTACCTTAATGCAAACAATACATTAAGGTAAAAAAACTTTTTTTGGTTTAGTAACACTGTAAGCAGATGAACATATTTGGAATGTTTTATATGTGTGAGCTCTAACGAGCAAAGCCCTCTGATTCCTCCTGTATTGAATTGTATTGTAACTGTACTGTCTGCCTTCATGTTGTAAAGCTCTGCGCAAACTGTTGGCACTATATAAATCCTGTATAATATTAATAATGCTTTATTTTTCTTTGACAGCTGTTTACATTTTTTAATCTGTGTAAATAAAATTTTAAGGGGTGTGTACTCCCCCATATTTTTAATGTTTTGTATATTGTAACTTTCCTGGGGCACCTCAAAAGTCCATTTAGGGATTATAGCTAGGTTTTGGGGTTTTTTTTTTGTTTTTTTTGTGCTCACAATTTTGTGTCTCCCAATATTCAGACCTCCAAGAACATCCAATTAATCCTGCCTGGACCTCCTCTTATTTTAGGAATGCTCCTTTTATTTTAGGAATGAGTGTTCACTGACAGATGATGGCAGCTGCCAAAGTCAGTGCAGGATCACAGTTGTGAAGATTTTGAATCGTTTGCGTATTACATTGGGGTTACGTTATGGAATAGGGTTAGCAAAGTGTAAGGTGTAAAAACTGATTAGCTTCTTCTTTAAAAGGTTAATGCTAGGTAGACTTTAGTCATCTTTTATTGACTGTAGTAAACAGATTCTTCTGAGTTTGGTTTTTAGGTGAAGTTAAATAATTACACCCAGTAGGCAAGAACCAAGTTGATATTGCAACTGTGAAAGAGGCTGTTTGAAAAAAAAAATCATTATTGTAATATCGATCGTTCTCAGGAAGTTTAATTACAGTGGCTCTAGACTGATATATTTTATCTGCCATTGTATTTTAATCCAGCAAACATATGCATTAATTATTCATTTGTTGTTTTTTAATCAGCTTTTGTTTCAAATGGCCAATAGTCGTCTTTTAAGCAGTTTTTCAGTACTGACAGGCATAGATGCAAATTACTGTGCACTCAGAGCCTATAATGTGGATAAATTGTGAAAGAGTTCTATCATCCAGTTGTTAATTTGTTCTCTTTTTGAATATGGTGCTCTAGATTATTATTATTATTATTATTATTATTATTATTATTATAATATAGGATTTATATAGATGGCTGTGATGCTATACAAAACTCTGACATGATAATTTCACGAGTGGTATACAGTAAAACCTTGGATTGCGAGCATAATTTGTTCCGGAAACAGGCTTGTAATCCAAAGCACTCGTATATCAAAGCAAATTTCCCAATAATAAATAATGAAAACTCAGATGATTAATTCCACAACCATTTATTCATAAGTCCTTCAGTTTATAGTCCATATAAAAAGATTATAGCAATGTGATAGGTTGTGCAACCATAAAATGTCCATCCACAAATGGCAACCTCCACAAGGGGATTAGAAGCAAAATCCAGCAGGAGCTACAGAGTATAAAAGAGAAGAGAGGCACCTCTAAGTGTAGCAATATGGTTACATTTAATGAAGGTACAACATTTAGCAACTCACATGGTTGATGATTAAAAGAGACACATCTAAGTATGCAGGTATCCGGGGTAAAGCTGTCCACATAGACCATCCTCCACTGCGCCGGCTATCACTGCTGTCAGTCTGCAATCGTGACTGGGAAGACTACCCTGCAGTAGAGTGATCTGAAAGTGAGGCCTGAAGCGCTCGTGGAGAGCAGTGTGGGAGGGATGACATTGGTGGTGCGATGTGGAGGACGGTCTATGTGGACATCTTTACCCGGATGCCTGCATACTTAGATGTGCCTGTTTTAATCATCAACCATGTGAGTTGCTAAATGTTGTACCTTCATTAAATGTAACCATATTGCTACACTTAGAGGCACCTCTCTTCTGCTTTACACTCAGTTGTGACATGACACTACTTGTATATCAAGACATCGCTCATTTATCAAGTCAATTTTTTTTTTTTTTTTAAAAAGGTGCTTCTTTTGAAAACACTTTCAGACCAAGTTACTCTCATTCCAAGGTTTTACCGTATTTCTATTTGAATACTGTCACAGTATTTGTAGCTCAGAATGCATATGAGTTTTGCCCTCTGTAGTTAAAAAATAAAATAAAAATTCTGCTAGAGAGAAGATCTGCAAATCATGGACTGAATGAATCATTCTGACGTCTGAACTGTCACACTGGAACATTTCTTCGTGGGGTCTGTTTAAAAGTGGGCCAGAGAAAAATCATTATAAAAACGCTGAAACAAGTTACAGTCAGGTTATTTATTTAAAAAATGCACATGGTTTGCATTATGATTTCAGCCACTGTATGCACTTTACAGTCCACTTGAGGGAACTAAATATATGGTAAAGTGGCATTTGTTGCATAGCAGGCACCACCAATTTGTGTTGTGTTTTTTTTTTTGTTTTTTTTTTTAGAGCATTTTAGAACTCCTGAATATTAAGGTGTACTGTTAGCCCATATAGCTGATGGGCAGCCACATTAAATCAGTGAAACAGAGGAGGAGCCAGCACTCACAACCATAGTTATCATTTGGTTTGTTATTTTTTTAACAGAGCACTTCAGGTTTTAGAGTACTGGGACTGTTCTAAAAGGAAGTGGGCATAACATGCATTATTGTAATATACTGTATGTCGTCCTTCAGCTATTAGGGCTCCCCACTATTCAGCATAAGTTTTACTTTGTTTCTTATGTATTGTCCACAGTTTTGTCCCCAAAACTCTCCAGTAGTGTATGTTTTTCAATGTTTTTACAGGTGAGGTTGTTTTTTTATTTTTTTTAAGACATGTTACTAATTGATACAGGTTTGAATCTACCAGGTAGTGGGGAAAGCATACACTGTTAGTAGACCCTGAGGACCATATGCCCATTGGTTTAGTGACTGTGCATATTTATTTGGATGCTGACTAGTAAGGGCATTGTGCAGATTACCAGATTAGTTTAGGGTAAACATGCATCTCATATTAGGGAGTCTAGTACATTTTAATTTGAGTATACACAGGGTAGGCGGTATAAACAACCCCAGGACACAATCTCCAGAGACCAACTTTTTTATAAATACTCAAACTAATGAGAATCAGCTATTCAGTTTTTTTTCTGCTGTTTCAGCACCACAGTTTAGGGGCCATTGTTAGGCTCCTATTGAATAATTTCCCATTAAATGACAACCATCTTATTTTTTGGTTATCTTTAACCACTTCTCGCCCGCCATATAGCAATATGATGTGCACAAAGTGGTTCTGTTATTCTGACCGGACGTCATATGGCGTGATCCGGATAACCTGTGATCGTTGATATGGTGTGTCAGTCTGACACACTGCATCTCCAATCTGGATAAAGAGCCTCTGACAGAGACTCTTTACCATGTGATCAACTGTGTCCAATCACAGCTGATCACAGTGTAAACAGGAAGAGACGTTTATCAGTTTTACCTCCACTGGCATTTGACAAAGGCGAGTAGTGGAGAGCCGATCGGCTGCTCTTCTGACAGGGGGGTCTGCGATGATTGATTATCAATGCAGTCCCCCCCTGAGGATGCCCACCCAGGACCACCAGGAATGCCACCCATGGCCACCAGGGATGCTGACCATGGATGCCCACCCAGGGCCACAAGGGATGCCAACCAGGACCACCAGGTATTAACTTTAAAGGTGCCAGTCAGTTCCCGTTTTAGATGCCAATCAGTGCCCAGGAGTAAAGCCTGCCAGTGCCTCCTCATCAGTGCTGTCTATCAGAGCCATCTATCAGCACCTATCAGTGCCCATAAGTGCTGCCTATCAGTGCCGCCTATAAGTGCCCATCAGTGTCACCTATGAGTGCCCATCAGTGCTACCTATCAATGCCCATCAGTGCTGCATATCAGTGCCACCTATCAGTGCCGCCTATCAGGGCCCATCAGTGCCACCTCACCAGTGCCACCTCACCAGTGCCCATCAGTGCCACCTTATCAGTGCCTGTCAGTACAGCCTCATCAGCACCCATCAGTGAAGGAGAAAAAAATTACTTATTTACAAAATTTTATAACAAAGACAATTTTCAGTCTTTTTTTTTTTTTTGTTTAGCAAAAAAAACAAAAACCCAGTGGTGATCAAATACCACCAAAATAAAGTTCTAGTTGTGGGAACAAAATTATCAAAATGTTGTTTGGTAAAACGCAGCATGACCGCACAATTTTCATTCAAAGTGCGACAGTGTTGAAAGCTGAAAATTGGTCTGGGCAGGAAGGGGGGAAGTGCCCAGTATTGAAGTGTTTAAAAAGGAACTTCAATCATTTTCTTTTTTTTAAACCATTGTGAATAGACTGTTAAAGGGCTGACATATTTTAGTGCTTTTTTTTGTCCTATTGAGAAGATTGTCCATTATTTTCTGATCACACTTTGAGCATTGCTGTGAGCTGTATCTGAAGCTCTCTTATCAGGATATGCAAAACCCCGTTCAGTCTGAACCTGATTTCATGAGTACTCAACTGGAACTGGGAACATGTTGCTAATTAACCCCCTAAGAAAGCCATGTGACCCTGTGGTGTAATGCGTAGGGGAGGGGCTTTTGATGACGTCACAACGCTTTCTAAGATACATTGAGTGGTAATTATACCTGTGCGAGGATCTGTTACACATTGTGGCATATCTTACTTATGTATTGTATAGAGTGATGCTCTGGAAGCACCATGAAAAAGTGGGTGTGCATTTGTTAGAGTTTTTTATGCAATAAACTTTTTAAATAAGGATTAAACAATATGTCCAGCGATTCTTTTCTTTTCATGTCCGGACAGATGGGAGTATTGCTGCTTGACGCAGGAAAGCCTCATTTCTGTGGCTGAGCTTGTCCGCACAGGAAGTACATCTAGTCCTAACATACAGGACAAAAAGCTGTTTCTGACTATATGTAAAAGTGTGGTCAGAATTTAAGGTGAGAGCACACCTGGTGGAGGGTGCACATGAGTATGAATTGAATTATGAGCACAACATTTTGGGGACTTAATAAGAAATAACGCACAGATTCAGTTATAATAACTGTTTATGTTGAATGGTCATTTTTTTGGGCACATTTATGCATGGATTAGTCTTTACGTGTGTGGATTGAACCATTTTTGGTTTAGATTTTTATTTTACACAAAGTAGAAACTATATAATTATTGTTCACAGATTTCTTATGCGTATTATATTCAGTAATTATTTGTTTTATGATATACGCAGTGATGTGCGGTGCTTATTAAGTTGTTCATTGGAACTGGGAACAGCTGAGACAAAAGAGCCAAAGAGCCTGCGTTCTACAGACTGCCTACAGGAAACTCAAAATGCTACTCAGGATGATAGCTGTTCCCTTGTCCCAGGACAATGTCCGATTATGATACCACTCCCATCTTCTGACCCTGGCTCCCTCTCAGGCATGCATCAAGTGGCCTGCCTGACCAAAGTATCTCTGCCACTATGCCTGAATTCTTTGGAAAACTTTCAGCATTTCTAAATCCTTTGGTTTCCAGAAGCCATAAACACTACACGTCCTCTATCATACCTGACCCTGTTCAGAAATCAGAGGCAGAACCTCAGTTACTTGAAGACATTATGGAGGAAAGTACTGAGTATCATGATTTTATAGTAGAGAAAGCCATTTTATGCATTTCAAGCTATGGCTCTACACCAGATGCTATCCACATTAATTGATGTGTTGCACAGTAGTCTTTGCCTAGCAGCACTTGACTCTCCACAACTAAAAGAAGCCTTGATTGGTACTTGGAGGCTGGCTATGTCAAGAAAACCTTTTTCTATACATGCACAAATTGATTGTGCACTTTATGAAGACTTACCCAACCCTTAGAGGGTATTCACTCCTAAGAGTTTTGCTTAGATTTGTCCTATGGAAATGGATATTAAGATAAATTGGACTATTCTGGTAGTGGATCCTGTAATTTCTGTTCTTAATAAACACCTTACAGTTCTACCAAGGATGTTCTCTCTTTTAAGGATTCTGTTGATATATGATTTTAAGCCCTCTTAAAAGCCATGCTAGCTAAAAAGAAAAATAAACAAAGACCAGGAACCTGTCTGATGAATCTGCTCCCTTGGAACAGTTGGAACTGATGCCCTCAGCATAAAGGCAGGTACACATGGGCCGAATATTGGCTGGTATTGGCTGGTTCAATAAAAACCGGCTGACATTCGGCCCCTGTGTAAAGCAGCCTGTCCAGCAGAGGCCGGTCTAAGGACCGGCTTTTATCGAACTGGCATGCTGGAAAACCAACATCCGATCAGCACTTGCAGCCAATGGCTGTGAGCGATGATCGCTGGGTTCTGGTGGAGGGGAGAGTAGAACCTTATTCCTCAGCGGGGGAGATCACTGTATTAACGTCGCTTGTGTTAGTACAGTGATCTATCAGGTCTTTTTTTATTTAGCCTGCTGGGTTGATGAATGGAAGAAACTCCCTGAGTGTACCAGGCATTATTGTTTTGTGTTGACGCAAGATAATGTAATTTGCCAAGTTTCTAGAATGTCCCTTATCTTTGTGCATGTGCACAGGATTTTGTGGCTAAAAGCCTGGTCAGCTGAACCAGCTTGTTTGTGAAAATTCTTGATAAGACAGGAAGTCGCTGGGGGTAAGGTATTCCTACCGCACAAGAAAAAGTTTAAGCCTTCCACTCCTACTGCTGCAACTTCTACACAGCAAAGGGGGTCTTTTTTCTCTCCCCAGATAATAACCTCAAAACCAAGGCTTAAAATTTCCTTGGACTCCGATGTCCACCCAGTCTTCCCAGAAGCCCTTTTTACAATGATAGGGTGCCCTTGCTTTAAGGAATGAGGGAATGTCTGTTGGCATTTCAGCCAGGCTGAATCTGAGACATCCCAGACCTCTGGTTCCAATCTGTCATTTCAAAGGGGTACAAAATAGAGTTTCTATGTCTGCCCTCTTCTCACTTCTTAACTTCCAATCTGCCAACCTTAAACTAAAAGTAGGCAGATATAATGACCACCTTGCACCAACTTTAGGCACAAGGGGGTTTATTTACTAAAGCTGGTGAGTGCAAAATTAGGCTTACTTCTATATAGAAAATAATGAGCTTCTGAACTCTGCTTGTTCAATTAAGCTTTGACAATAAAACCTGGAAGCTGATTGGTTTCTATGCAAAAGTGAGCCTGATTTTGCACTCTCCAGCTTTAGTAAATAAACCCCAAGGAGTGGTTGTACCAGTTTCTTCAGATAAGCGGTTTGAAGGTTTTCTTTCAAACCTATTCACAGTCTAAACCCAAATGAGGGCATGCACCCAATACTAGACTTGAAATATCAAAACTTACTTCTTTGTGTACCAAAATGCTGGATGGGATTGAGATCTGTCATTGTTTCCCACAGAAATGGTGGATTTCTGGCATCAGTAGACATACAAGATGCCTATCTACAGCACACATTTCTATCTTCTCTTCAAATCAACATTTTCTGCATTTTGCTGTGGGAGACCAACATTTCCATTTTGTAGAACTAACATTTGGATTTTTCTCTGCACCCCTAATGCTCAGAAAAGTTCTTGCCCCTAGTCTGGCTCTCCTGCAAACCCAGAGCATTTATGTTATCTGAGCAACCTCTTACAGAAGGACTCCTCGGCCACAACCTTGTCTGACTACATGCAAAGGAAGATCCAATTCCTTCCAACTTTCGGCTGGATAATCAATATTCCAAAATCTGGGGCAAATCATAGGGCACCGGAAGTTAAGCTCCCCTAAGAAAAACAAAACTGCTACTTTCCTGGACAGAAGCTTACATTGTAGCTCTCTTGGCCATCCACATCCTTGAAATTGAAAATTGGCAGGCAGAATTCCTAAGCCACCAACTCCTAGACCTAGGGGAGTGGGCTCTGCACTTCGAAATCTTTCAGAATCTCTGTCGCAGGTGAGAAAAACCAGATGTAGACTTCCTGATCTCTAGATTCAACACAAAGCTGAACATAGCCAAGGACCAGGGATCCTCTAGTCTTATAGTTTATATCTACCCTCTGATGAAGATCCTATCTCGATCTCCACGCAAGATAGAGTAGGAAAGGGTCCTGGTGATTCTCATCACACTAAACTGGCCCAGAAGGATATGGTACATGGACATTATCAGACTCCTGTAGGACAAGCTTTGGCTTCTTCCAGATAGACCAGAAATACTGACCCAAGGTCTACAATTTCATTCTGCTTCTTAGCTGCTTGAAGTCCTAAAAGGCAGAGATGTTTCTAACTCTGTTATTCTCACCTTACTCAGAGCAAAACATTCCAACTCCCGCAAGATTTACCATTGCACATGGAAGGCTTTTTTTGCATGGTGTGAAAACATTCAGCCTAACCATAGGGAATACACTATCACTCATATTCTGGCCTTTCTTCAGTCTGGTCTTGACCCTCAAGTAACATATTTCTGCAGCTCTTTCTTCTAAGTAGGCCTTTCTTGTTTTACACAAAGAGACCCCCTTTGTTCTTCCTGTAGGTTCTTGTGCAGGACATCCTGCTTCTCATTCCACCATTGCCAGATGGATCAGACAACTTATTTCCAGGGCCTATGCCCTTAAAAAGAAATTAGACCCTCAGTTTTGGGGGGGTTTTTTTACAAGTACTTTCAGCAGCTTTTTCAGTCACTTACTGAGTATGTATCTTCTTTTAACCCTTGCCTTAGTCACTGTGTAAACTGCCCCAGGTTTCCTGTTTCAGGATGGCTCCTTTTTCTTGCATCATCCCATGAAGCCACCATTGCATGCATGGATTAGTGTCGTGTCTCCCTACACTGTGTGCATCAATAGAAACACATATCCCCATAACCTGAGATAGCTAGGCACTCCCCTTGCATTTAAAGATTTGAACTGCATTTTCTGGAGTAAGAATGTTAATAAATAGTTTACTGAGGGATTTTATAATACTCAATGTGTTTTCAATAATACTGTACCTTAAACACTTGCCGACCAGCCGGCGTTATTATACTGCGGCAGGCTGGTACGTTCCCGTGAACCGTCGTAGCTGTATGTCGACCCATTTAAGCAGTGATAGCAGATGCACGTGCGCCGCCCACTGCACTGCGGGGGTGCCAAGGCGCATGCTCGCGGTCACGATGAAAGCCAGCCACACAAATCCCTGTTCTATGAGGAGAGGAGAGACAGATCGTATGTTCCTACTAGCGTTCCTACTAGCTAGGAACAAAGATCTGTCATCTCCTCTAGTCAGTCCCACCCCCCTACAGTTAGAACACACATGAGGGAACACAGTTAACCCCTTGATCGCCCCCTAGTGTTAACCCCTTCCCTGCCAGTGGCATTTACACAGTAATCAGTGGCTTTTTATAGCAATGATTGCTGTATAAATGTTAAAAAAATGGTCCCAAAAATGTGTCAAAAGTGTCTGATCTGTCCGCCATAATGTCGAAGTCCCAATAAAAATCGTTAATCACCACCATTACTAGTAAAAAAAAAATCAAAATAATAAAAATGCCATAAATCTTTCCCCTATTTTGTAGACGCTATAACTTTTGTGCAAACCAATCAATATACACTTATTGCAATTTTTATTACCAAAAATATGTAGAAGAATACATATTGGCTTAAACTGAGGAAAAAAACTTGCTTTTTTCAAAAAAAAATTGGGGATATTTATTATAGCAAAAAGTACAAATCGTGTTTTGTCGCTCTCTTTTTGTTTATAGCGCAAAAAAAAATTAAAAAAACGCAGAGATGATCAAAATACCACCAAAAGAAAGCTCTAGTTGTGGGAAAAAAAGGATGTCAATTTTGTTTGAGTACAGCGTCGCGGGATCGCGCAATTGTCAGTTAAAGCGACGCAGTGCCGTTTTGCAAAAAATGGCCTGGTCATTGAGCAGCCAAATCTTCTGGGGCTGAAGTGGTTAAAGTGTTACTAAACCCAGGACCCTGTATTCCCTATATCTGGTCTACCACAGTACACAGAGCTTAAAAAATGCAATTATTTTAGTAAATATAAACTGCTAAATACCTTTTCTCATCAGCAGTTAGAGCAGTCTTGTGACTTTTATCATTATCAAGCACTGGTTAAAGCTTGTAGGAGGAGTTTTCTGACTGTTCTAGGAGACTGCAAGACCCCTGACCCTCTGTCCGGACAGTGCTGATTGGCCCTGTGCTGATCACATGCACTCTCCCAAGAAAAAAAAAACCTCTCTAGCAATACACACCAAAGTGAGCACATGTATGTGTAGCCTGACTCCATAGGCTCTGTGTTATCAGGAAATTATCAGGGGGCAGTGGAAGGAGGGGAGGATCAGAGAAACCAGGATCAAACAGCCTTTTTAGAAAATGTAGAGGAACACCTTAGGTTCCACAATGAGTATACCAAGCATGCTTTACTGCATATACAGACTGATTTTACTGTGGGTTTACTGTGGAGCAACCCCTTTGCTCCAACTGTACACAAATTTGCGTTCATGGCTTGAAGGGGTTAAACTGGTGTGATGCCTGCAGCTGCTGGGCAGGCTAAATGGCTCCAACAAAAATGTTTATGCTACCACATGTGCTGTATCTATTTAGATCAATACCTGTGCCTATCTTTTCATCGCACATTACAAAACTCCAAGCTGTATTCAACAGTTGCATCTGGAAAGACAATTGCCCTTGAATTCACCGCAAACTACTATCCACACCAACTAAATTTGCCGAACTGGGCATCCCCAACATTGGAGCCTATTATAAAGCAGCCATACTGGATCAAGCTAAAGTGTGGTGGACCCCTTTCCACCAACCGACCTGGCTCCAAATCGAGAGTGCAGCCTTGACAATGTCCCTACACATGCAACCACCTAGATCCTTTCTAGACACTGTTACAGCTACGACTCGAGTATGGAAAGCAACTTATCAAAAATCCAATGGCGTTCTACCTGCACTGCTCTCCTACCACCCCCTTACTACACTTCTCAAACTTTTTATCCCAAATACGTCTTTTACCTCATGGATTAAAGCTGGCCTCGATACTCTAAGGACACTTTACACAAACTCAGTACTCAAATCATTTGAACAACTATGTGAGTCATATCCACTCAGATCCCAGCAATTCTACATGTACCTCCAAATACGGTCTGCGCTTCATAGGCTGCAGTTTTTTTGTGATACTGTCACCTTGAGTCTAATTCACTTCTACACCATTGCACGACCATCCACCAAAGGTTTATGAAATATCTACAAACTCCTACTGAGTCCCCTTCTCCACAATAAATCTTCTTCTATGTGTCACTGGGAGCAATGGATAAACTAAACCTATACCACAGAACAATGGCACCTAGCCCTGAACTCCACTTATAAAGCCTCATGTTGTATCTCCCATTGGGAAACTGCAAATAAAATCTTCCACGACTGGTACTTGACCCCATCTAAACTGGCCCACATGTATTAAGCAGCCTCCCCACCTGCTGGAGGCAGTGTGGTCACCATGGGTCAATGTTACACATCTGGTGGAGCTGCCCTGCGCTGAAGACATTCTGGTTGGACATAGCAACATTCACCACGTCATATACAGGCATCTCCTTCTCTTTAATTCCTCAGATGGAGTTACTGAGCACTGACTCTCACCTCTGGCCTTCTAATCTTAATATCCTAATTACACATATCTTCATTTCCATTCGCTTAGCCATTGCAAGACACTGGAAATGCACCCAACCTCCAACACTGACTGAGGTAATCTGCATATTGCATGAAAACTGCCTGTTTGAATATGGCTACGCCAAGGCAAATATAAAAATCCAATCATTCATAAAGAATTGGGAAACCTGGCTTCTACACCCAAAAGGTCCTTGTGAGCTTAAATAACCAGCCTTTCCTAAAGCTCCTCCAAAACACATTGTTATACACCTGAGGTCTCGTTCATGCTGGGTTCCCTCCTATACTCTGATTCCTTTGCACTTATCACATTAACTTTATATTCCACTTCGCTACAGTTCGAAACTAAATACAGATTTACATTTGTTATCATATGTAAGGCAATCACACTGTACTCTCCTGACAGAATGGGGATCTGTTTGTTTACATTGACAGAGCCCCGTTCTGGCTCTCTGTGGAGCAATCGCCGGTGGCCAGTAGACATTGCAGCCGCCGGCCACACGCATCAGCTCCCCGGCCATGCAACGGGTGCGCGCGCGCCTGCTATAGCTGTTACATTTTGAAAACAGCGTGACTGAGTGGCTTGTCGTTCTCAATGGACTGATCATGAGTGCAATGCTCTGCAGCTGAAAAAAATAATAAATGCACATTTTCTTTTCTGCAAAAATATGTGCATTTATTTTTTTTTTCTTTATTTGTTTCAAAAAGGTAAACGTAGCCTTTAATACATTGGAAGGGGCCAGGGCAACTCTAAACCAAGACCCTACCAAGAAGTGTTAAAAATAGATTTCAATAACAGCTTGCTATCTGTTTCACCTGGGTTGGTATAAAAGATCATTTTAAACTATGTGCTGGTACTTTTGGGTTCCACTTCCTATTTAGTAGCTTTATAATGCTAATAGGTTTAATTTAACTGAAAGATCTTAGATTTGAGTCTGTTACAATTCATGCACCAACCTCCAGCCTTGGCTCACAGATTACCTTTTACCATCCTGTAAATCCATGCCTTTCACTCTTTTATATTCTTCCCCAAGTGAAATGCTCTCCCTCTGCCTATACCAGCAAAACAAGTTTAGGAATATGCCATTAAATTCTATCAGATTAAATAATCTTTTACCCACTCAGGAAACCTGACTACTCAGTAATTAACCTTAGCAACGCTGGCAGCTGACACACATGGCAGGATAGTCTAAATTTGGGGAGCTGTTTAATACTCTGCTGTATAAATATTAAATTTAGATAATGGAGATTTATAAGCACCATTTTATTTATTTTTTTTAATTGTTCACCCTAGATAGAAACCTATATGTTTTATGTGGGATGATCAGGTGTCAAAAGAAGGATTCATGTATTAGTGTCCAAAGTAGAACATCTTTAGCTGTAGAACTGAGGGTAACGTTTGCAGTGGAAGTCTGAGACTAAGGAAATGCCAGCTCTCTTTTGAACTGCGTTTTTATATTTCATCAATTGTCAGTGGTTTTAGCAATATTTAGTTGCGGCACAAAGCTCTGTTCTTTTGATCCGTGCTCAGTTTCTGCAGCGACAGCTAATGAAAGTCAGCGGCCAGCTACTATGTACTTTATCCAGCAGTCTCCTGGGTGCCTTTTGAATAAAGCATAGCTACAGGCAGTGCCAGCCTATCTTCAATCTTCTGCCAATGCTGCTCTGTTTGTTCTCAAATTGGTTTGATTGAAAAGGTGAAGAAATGTTTCTGTCTCCTTTTTTTTCAAGTCATATTGTGCATCGATTTCCTTCTACTGATGGGATTTTGAAAATATTTTAAAGTTACTATTGTCAGGACAGTAAATCTGTGATTTTTTTTCCTTTGTGGTTATTTTATATAATTCAATATTTGGATGTTGGTCCCTCTGTAGTTCCTATTGTCTGTTTGGATTTTTTTTTTTTTTTGGTAGTTTTTGTTGCATTATGGGGTTGTTTATGGCTTTTTTTCTATCACATCTATTACAGTAGGCAGGAACAAAGACCTGCAACGCATTGGCATGGAAAAGGAAAGGGGTTTAGGCGAATACTCCTGTTATCATTACACTGGCTAAAGCAGAGGGAGGGCACAGCTGACCAGCTTCAATAGTAATTCTGCTGCAACTGGGGCCAGGGTGGCTATCCCATTGTCCCCTGACCATTAGATTGTTAAATTATGCAATTTCCTGTCTCCTCTGACTGACACGTGTACAGCCCAGCCTGTAAGTAGCACAGCATCTGCACCTGGTACTGATATTATTTTCTGTGGCTGAACCCTGTATATGCATGAGCAGCTGGGAAATGGACTGCACAGAGATAATATTGCATCAAGCAATCACAGCCAGGCAGTGAGTACATCATATTGTCTGCAACTGAGGTGTGAATGTTATTTTGAACTTATGAGGATAGAAATGATAGGATTTGTTTTCTTAAAAGGGAACTTCCTTCTGGCTTCCTTACCTACCGGGTCACTCACATGTAAATGTCTTAACTCTTGTCCTGAATATGAATTTCATTATTGCATGCATGAAACAAGCCAGCAATGGAAGCCCCAATATTTCTGCCCCCCAGAGTTTTTTTTTATTTTTACATATAATATACCTTGTTTTCAGGGGAAAAAAAATCTTGCTTTTGTGGTAATAAAGTTTATTTCTTTAGGCTGTTATCATTTCAAATATGTCTCTTCTTCAGAACTACATTATATGACTTGCCATCTTTTCTGTCTCATTATTTCAAATATAAACACTTGAAGTAATATTAAACCCAAAAGCAAACATTTATTATATTGCAGCTTATCATTTCTTAGATGTGATGACTACATTCATTTTATTTTTTAAGCTTTCTTTCTTCTAGTTTCATCTGGTAATCCAGCCAGTAAGTCTGTTGTTCTTTTGTTTTTTCAGAGTAAGCTCTCCAGCAGAATGTATCAGTTACAGAGATAGAGAGAAACCAATTATCTCTAGAAGAGGTGTTTACAATGATCCACTTTTATTTATTTATGTAAAGCCTTTATCCCAAAAGGAAAAAGACAGTTTGCTGTAACTGATTATAAAGTATTAGCCAGAGTTTGGCTTCAATTTGTTAGTGTATTTAATTATAATGCTAACACACCCCCATATCTAACACTCCCCTCCCCCCAGATTAACAATGCTGCTGTCCAAAGGTGGCCTCTGTGCTTATTCATCAAGGGTGGGGACACTCTAATACAGGAGGTGTGCTACTGGCCAGATCACCAGGTAATAAAGCCAAAGAAAAGAAAACAAATGCAGCTGACCCATCTAATGATTGGTAAGCTGCAATATATTACATTTTTGTTTTTGGGTTTAATATCCCTTTAATGTTTTCAAAGCTGAGATAATTTTAATATATTCTGCTGCTTAAATAAATTGTAAAAACTCAGTGTAAAACAATGCAAAATAATAGCTGCTTTCCATCAGTCACTTACAGTGATAATAGCTTTCTACCCCAATGGGACTCAGACTGCTCAGCAATTATGCAAAAGAATGGAATTACCATAATAAAACATTCTAGCATTAGACAGATATTATAGGTTTCATGAGTAATTGCAAACAATATGGGTCTATTTATATTCAGTGGAGAAAAGAAAACAAAACCAAAAATGTTGTTGGTGTTGCCCATAGTGACCAGTCAGTCCTATTGATTCATATTTCCAGAGAAAATAAATAAAATGTATCAGTCACTATGTGCAACAGCTCCACTTTTGTTTCTGATTAGTTTTCTTTTCTGCAGTTTTTTTAAAGAATAGGCCTCTTAAGATTCTTAGAAAAAGATTAGAATTCTTATATAACACTTTTCCAGGTACAGGATCGTATTCAAAGTCTAAACTATGCTCCATCCCTTCCCCTTCCAAATGCCTAATGCTTTGGTTTAAATGTTTGTGACAGGTTGTGAAGTAATGTTGTGTTTACACAAAATAAGGTGTAAAAAGGTATCTATACTGGATTAAATATGTAAAAAGAATGGAAAAAGGGGGATATCGGACCATAGAGGCCAGAAAAGGAACATATACCAAAGTTGTATAAAAAAATTGCGTTTTATTAAAGTATCACCATTTTAAAAGAACATATATAATGCATAACGCATATATCTAATGTTAAAATATCAAGTTATAGATGTGGAAGTTTACTGCATGTGGTTAACAAAGAATAGATCACTAATAGATTAAGTCCTCATGTGCCGACACATTTTGCCATATAATGCCTAATCAGGGCCTGTGAAAAGCATATAGTGCTCATCCCAGCACAAGACCATACATGCAAACAAATTCCCTGACCGGAGAGATAAAGAGAGATATAGACTGGTGATAGCAGGGGATATTCACAAGGACCTAGATCATCTATCTCGGATATATATACCAGAACATATGATGGGCAAAGTATATTGGATGGTGTACCAATTTTAACAATATCACTAATCACACGGTGATTGTCATCTATGTAGTGTCGTATAAGCTAGGAATATAGCCCGAGTAATGAGGTCCAAAACTCCCTCACATCATTGGTTGTATTTCCAGGCATACATAAATCTCCTGGGGATGTAGCACCTGTTGTTAGGTGAATAATGGGAGCAGCAGGTAACAAAATGGTATATCTCAACCCTCCTGTATGTACCTTTTCTTGTTTCCACTCCTCAAGTCTGTCCGGCAGCATGAAGAAAACCAGTGAATCTAACCATACACAAACAACCCTAAACTACAGTAGTTCCCTAGTTTAAGCATATCATTGAGTAATAATTTAAATACAAAAGCAAGCACTGCTCTTTTTTTTTAATGTTTTAATTAGGGACTTTTTTCAGTTCATCTCATTTTATTTGCCTGGATTTATACTTGAATAGCAACTATCTTGAGTGTTCCTTGCATGATTTTATTAAAAAAAAAATCAACAAATCTGATATCCTTGCTCAAAAAATCAACAAATACATATGTATTATAAATTCTATTTTGTTTATATAGGGCTTATTGGCTGAGACACATAAATATTGAAGACAGCATCTCTTCCAGGCAATACTTTGAAACACTTGAGTTCTATATTGAAAATCAGATATGAGATTGAGAAAAGGAGCCACCTGTAGCTCTGGGGCAGCATGTTTGACATGTTTGCTTTTAAGGCTGCATTTATAAACATTACATGAATGCTAAAAAAATGAAACCCTGATGACAGCAGTCTCTTTAGTATTGTTTTCTACTATTAGGGTTGTATGAGCAGCTTGATTTTCTTTGATTATGCATCATAAACAATCCAAATACTGTATATGGAGATGACATAATCCACTGCCAAGTTAATTGATTCAGTGATCTACAGTATTCAGCTTACACATATTGTAATTTTAGTAGAAGCATTTCTTACATAGGGTCCAGATATTACTGGTGATGATGTAGGGATGGGCAAATCTGAACATATTTGATTCTGGGGGGGGGGGGGGGGGGGGGCTTAATTAAACCTGTTTCAATTTTGCAGACCCTGAACTTAACATGAAATTCCAATGAATTCTAGAGGGTGGAACCTTGATACTAAATTCTGACTTGTAAAGCGAACAACAGCCAAGCTATTGTCAAAAATAGAGCAAGGGAGCTGGGCACTGCGACGGGGGAATTTAACAAAAAAAAAAAAAAAAACTCTGCACAGTAGAAAGAGGGTCCTACAAATTTGGCATTGCAGGTGACGTGGATAAAACACCAGTTTATTGAATTTAAATGCTTGGAATGCCTTTAAGCTCTGTTTGGTATTACAAAGCAGTATCATTTTCACAAACCGCATCAATGACACTGTATTCGGGCCGCACATATTTTAGATGTGTAATTTGTTTTATTTTTTAACAAGTGGTAATAGCTCTGAATTCACCATTGGAAGTAGCAGCCATAACTGATCTAAAAGTTCTAGGGAAATTCAAAGCTGAAGCCATCAACATACTATAACTTGGTGTCAGGAACCATGAAACAGTCAGAGACAGAAAATTCTGTAAAAATCACACCTTTTAATAAAATGTTAAAAATGGAACAACTGGTAAATGTAGTCAAAACATAGCTAGGGTTTGGTAGCCAAATCGGGTAGTCAGAGCAAGCCGAGAAATAGGGGAGCCAGAGATCAGCGTAGTCAGAGCCAGCAGACAGGATCAGGAACCAGAAGGGAGGTTAGCCAGGCAAGTCTTCAACAGGAACACAGCAGAGAGTCTTTAGATATGTTTGACCAAGGCAAAGGCAATTGATAAAATGAACCAGGCAGTTTAAATAACCAGGAGGGGCTTGCTGTGTCCTTGACTAATGAGCAGGAGATGATCAACAGGTGAGCCACTGTGGAACGATGGGTTCTGGCAATTAACCGACAGCTGAGCAACCTGAGCACAGAGAAGGAAGGACTGAGAGCACAGAGAAGGAAGGACTGAGAGCGCAGCCCTGACAGTACCCCCTCCACAATGACACTTCCCCCTCGGGAGGACCACCAGGCTTGAGAGGAAGACTTCTATGGAAAGCACAGAGGAGGACAGGAGCATGTACGTCTAAGGATGAGACCCAAGAACGTTCTTCCAGACCGTACCCTTTCCAATGAACCAGGTACTGTATGTGCCCACGGAACCTACGGGAGTCAATGATCAATTGTATCTCATATTCGAATTAAGGTAGTGGCGTGCTAATATGCAGAGGTTATTGGATAATTAAACTAATAATAATAGACATAAAATTGCTGCAGCTGTCACTATGTGCTCCCACAGATAACAACAAAAAAGAAAAGAAAAATGTGACAGTGCTGCAATGGTACAAACTATATGAATATAAACAACAACTGACTGTGCAATATCTGTGTAATAATTGCAAATAATAAAAAGTCCAAACAATAAAACAGAGAAAATAATTCTTCAACTGATGTGAAAAAAACGTGTATGATGTTTCTTCAAAGAACCTCCTTATCCAGAGACAGGCCAAAGCTGTTGCTTTAGGAAGACATCAAGGTGGGCGTGACGGAGAACAGGTGAATCATGCTGCTCCTCTAGCTGGCTAATCGCAGACTGAGCCTCCCTCAGAGTGACACACTAAGGACTTCTGCAGATATCGCTGGCTGCTTCTGTCCCCCAGGCAGGTTAGAAGCAGTACAGTGGATGGAACTTATACCAGTTATAGATCGTTTTTTCTATTCCTCGAGCAAGTAAAGATCACTGAGGATCCCTTGGAGGAGTATTGGCACAAAGTGCAAGGCGAGCAAGTAAAGATCACTGAGGATCCCTTGGAGGAGTATTGGCACAAAGTGCAAGGCGTGTTTGACCCCTTGCAGGGTCGTGTAAAGGAGGTGAGCGAGCATTGCATGTGGTGGTGGGAACACTCTGGATAAGAAGGTTCTTTGAAGAAACATCACACACTTTTTCAGTTGAAGAAGTATTTTCTCTGTTTTATTGTTTTGACTTTTTATTATTTGCAATTATTACACACACATATTGCACAGTCAGTTGTTGTTTATATTCATATAGTTTGTACCATTGCAGTGCTGTCACATTTTTCTTTTCTTTTGATTGTATCTCATACTCCTCATGGGTTTTCGACCTGCACCGTTTCAATAAGGAGACGTGAAAAGCATTTGAAATACGCATGTTAGAAGGAAGGTCTAATGCATAAGCCACTGGGTTGATCCCACAATAAACATTATGAGTGCTTTGTCTGAGAGAAAATAGCCACAAATATTGTACACTGACTGGACAGTATATAGGCAGCTTGGTAAGTCTACAATATAAGGGGTAGAGAAAAGGCAGGTTATACTGTAAAATAAGCATTAGAGTGTATTATACAAGAGGCAATAGCCACAAATAATCAGTGGCTGGACAGTGTGTACACAGATTGGTTAGGCCACAATATAGGAGGGAGAGACGAGGCAGGTTTTATCTTGCAATAAACATTAGAGTGTTTTATTTGAGACAATAACCACAAATATTTTTGAGTGCCGGAGCACAAGAATTGGCTGCAAATTTTGAGGCACAACACAGAAACATTGTGTGTCACCTTCATCATGCTGGAGAACTGAAATAGGCCAGGAATGGTGCAGGAGCTGGTAAAGGTGGCAGGTATATTTTTTTTAGGGCGGTGGGGGTCCTTATGCAGGTATTTGAGCATAAAATACCCCATTTACCCAAAACTGCCAGCATCCTCTGTGTCACTTAGGGCAACATTGTCCTCAACAATCTTACCCTACCTCCTACAACTCTTGGGATTTTAGTTTGGTGAAATGTCCCCCTTGAAGCCTATCCCACTTTCTCTCTCTCATTGCCAGCATCTTAACCCTCCTCCTCCTCGTATTCCTCCTCTGCCTTCTGCTGCCTCTGCCGCACAATGATGGACACTGTAAGCAAATTACTTTGCTGGTCCTTAGATAGCAGCAAGTTCTCATCTTCCTCTTGCTGCTGTACCTCTAGTGCCCAAAATGTGTGGTCCATGAGGAACAAGAGAAGAATTGTATCACTAATCATCACCTTGTCATGGCTCATATGTAGGAAGCCTTTTTAAAAGATGCCAATGTGCTACACAGATCCTAAATGATTGATGAGGTGAAACAGACCCCAGCTCTCCAGAGCATGTCCTCTTGCCATAATCGCACAGGACTTTCTTGATGACACACTGCTGCAGCCTCCAGTTGAGTTCCATGTCATGTCAGGGTATTACAGATGAGGCAGTTGTCAGGCAGCTCCTGTTAACATTGCATTACTGCTAGCTGAGCCATGGCCAGGGATTACCCTGAACCATTGCATAAACTTACAGAAGGGGGCTGATTCCACAAGCTAGACATGGTGTATCACAAATCTCTGGAAACCTTTGTGAGACTTCTTTCTCTGTCACTAGAGACTGCAGATGTGGTAGATGCAGCAGAAGATTTGTGTGGAGGGGGGAGACACAGAAAGTGAAAAAAGAGCAGAAAGAAAATTGACAATTTTGCTGCTGACTTGACACATTGAGGTGGCAGGTACATTTACCATGGCTGATACTCTGTAGACAGAGGCTGCAGACCATCTCAGTGTTGTTGACAGCAAGAATGTTTGAAAAGGCCCCCACTGCAAAGCTCTGTGGACTGACCATGGGCATAGCAGTGCTTTCTCAATGCCTCTGCAAGCTGCCCCTGAACAAAATTCTCCCTTGCTGCCATTCTGCCCCTCTTTCAAAACTTTCCTCCTCTCCCTTTGTTGGCACCCATGTCTTCTTCCTCATTATTCACCCCATCATTATTTCAATGGACCTCAGCAGCTGAACAGCAACTACAGTTGTTGCTGACACATACAAAAAGGTAGTCCGAAAAAGAATTGTTGTGTCTTAGAAATATGAGGGGGGGGGGGCACTACATTGCAGATGCAATCCAATCCATTATAGCAACTGGCTGTCCATATATAGACTGTCAGCTATCCTTAAAATACTCTAAAACATGCGGACAAATGGCTACAGGGGAACCCACCCTTTTATTGTGAGCGGTCAGGCATATAGCTAAGCTCCCAATATTTACCAAGAATTGCGATTCCCCCATGGGGTGGGACTTTGAAGGGTCCAGAGAGTGTTTTTCTTATTAAAATGTATACATTTAATTAAAGCACAAGAAAAAAAACCTCAAGGGGTGGGACTATCTGGGCACTGAACAAACGTCTAATATATATAAAAATGTTATATTTTTTGATACAAAGAGATAAAATCTAGTAAGACATACAGAACGTCATGCAAATATGTAAGATAAAGTACAAAGAATCCATAAAACTGGTGACACCTAATGCATTTCGATAAATATTCTTCAGAGGTGTCAAAAATACGATGTTTACAAAAGGTTTGTCTGAAAGGTAAATGCAGACATAAATACACAAAACTACAACAATGTGTATAGGAAATACACATGGTACTTAACTGACCCAATTATATAGGTTGCATCAATCTGTATGCCACTGTACTCAAACCAAGATGGAGGGGTCACCGAAATACACTGGTGTAGGTCTCCTGCTACATGCCCACCGCAGGGCCAGAACTGCCCAAACCCAGGTGTTGCACTACAAAAGCTCCCCCAATAAGGCTAGTGCCGGATAATCTGTGGTTTACGAAAAGACACTCAAGGGGCACAGGCCAATCTGAGGGGGTCAAAAGAAAATAAATAAATTGAATAATATGAGAACAGTGTCACCTGGATATATTATATACACACAAATGATCCACTGGAAAGGGTGGGTGTTAGATAACAAATTAGCATACAAGTGGATCTCACATTTTTAAGGATGATTGTGGATGGTCAAGGAGACTCATATGGGGTATCGAGCACCAGACTTGAGATCTAATAAGCCAAATGAAGCAAAGCCAGAGAGAGGAGAGGCTACAGAAGGACAAGCTAGGGCCCAGCATATAAGAGAGTCCATATAGGTATAAAGATATCAAGGAACATAGTCTTAAAATGTCTTTACCTTAATATCAGTAATGGTCTGCTTACACAGCATGCAGGCTGCACCCTGACTGCTAATCTGTCTGTACGGCCATTTCTAAGGGTCACTACCACTTGAAAGCTGACCAGTCGGAAACCCCATCCGGAATCGGATGGGTTACCAGCCAATTGGGTAGTCCCGGCATGCAGTGGCCTCGAGCATGGATGAGAAGGGACTTCCAGCCGCGAGGCACGTGGTGCAGCCCCACCGAAGGAGCAGGATAACGCCCCACGCCCGCTGACGCAAACCAATGCTGTATCGGATGCGCTGGTACGATGAACCTATTGACTCCAAATCCTAATATAGCGGCCTTTGTCAAAATGACAAGTGACAATATTACCAAACTACCCATTAAAACCACAGTAGGCAACTGGACACAAGAAGAAAGATTAGCTATACAATCCCTTTCAAATAATTCAGAAATTACGATTAAACCCTCTGATAAAGGGGAAATATAGTAATTATGGACAATAGCCAATATGTATCTATGTGGCAAAAAATCCTATCTAACAAGTCTTGGTACCATTCCCTGTACCCTAATTGATAGATTTCAGCAAGACTTCTATGAGCTGGACGACCTGTCCTATCTAAATGGGGTTCTAACCAAAAACCAATGGGAATTTGTCCATACCACTTTCCCCCATATTCCCACATTCTACTCTTTGCCCAAACTTCATAAGAATGCTCCACCAGGTAGATCAATAATCTCCGAGAATGGATCCCTAACAGAAAATCTTAGTCATCTAGTAGATGAACACTTGCGTCCACATGTGCTTAGTCTCCCTTCCTACCTACGAGACACGAGTCACCTGCTGCAAATTATTGAGGGAGTGAGTGTATCCTCATTGGCCCTTCTAGTGGCCATAGACGTGGAGGCACTATATAGCTCCAAGGTACGTGCCATGATTGGCGATATAACAATTTAATTTTGGAGTCACTTGACTTCATTCCACACCACAACTTTTTTTGGCTTCAATGGTTCCTATTTCCTCCAGGTGCAGGGAGTTGATGGGGACCTGTTGTGCCCCGTCCTATGCTAACCTTTACCTGGGGGAATGGGAACAAACCTTGTTTGACTCAGAGGAAATGGCCATTTTTGAGTGTGTTACTCTATGGCACAGATATGTTGACAATGTGTTTGTGGTATGGGAGGGTCCGGCCAATCTTTTGCAGGAATTCATAATTAAGATTAATCACAACTCACTCAATTTGAGTTTCACTATGACTTCAGATACAAAATCAATTCCCCTTTTGGATATTAACATCTACAAAGATGAGGATGGCAATCTTTGCAGCAGCCTGTATTGTAAACCCACAGCGGGCAATAATATATTGCATGCTACCATTTTCCATCCCAAACCACTGATTCAGTCGATACCATATAGTGATACAAAAAATATGCCCCTTTCTCCCATCTATAGCTGGCTATCGCAGTAAAAAAGCACTGGAAGGCTAACAACAGGTACAAACAAGGCCAAGGATAAATCCAAGGGAAAAACCACGCTTAACTTACCACCAGCCCGCAGACAACCAAATAACAATACCATATAGCCAGTATTTACGCATCAAGTGTAATGAACGTATTTTTAAAATAGAGGCTGACCAATTGAGAGCCCACTACTTCTAAGGGGCTACTCTAAAACATGCCTTAAAAAAAGCATATAAACACGCTCTAACAAAAAAAACAATCAATACACTATAAAAAGACAGTGACTCCGCAGACCTCTATAACTCGACTAATTACAAATTTCTAAAATCAACATAGCCAGTTACGTACCATTATTCAAAAACACTGGCATCAACTTACCATTGACCCTACTGTAAGATCCTTCATTCCTAATGCACCAGCTATTACTTTTAGATGTGCAAAATCTCTGCGTGATCACTTTGTACATAGTGAATTCGACCAAGATGGTTGTAAAGACCCCTGCAAATATCCAGGTCCTTTTTACTGTGATGGATGTGGCTACTGCCAATATATGTACACTACTCGTAATCCAACACTACCTGATGGCACAAAATTTAAAGCTAAACACCATGTCAACTGTAGGACCAAATGTGTATTGTATATGCGTATATGTGATTGCAATTGTTTCTACACTGGTAAAACAATACAGGAATTTTGGCAAAGAGCCTATCGCCATATCCTCAGCATAAAAACGGCTAATAGCGAGCTCCCCCTTGGGAGACAGGTCACTTCCTTACATCGTGGAATTTTTCCCAAACGCTTGCAGAGTGAATTACGATGGATACTGAAATTAAAAGCCACTACCTTTCCAGGATTAAATTACCATGTGTCATATAAGCCGTTTCTGGATGGGTTTGTATCAGAAGGTTGGGGCAAATAGCAACACCCACTGGTTAGTTTTAGCACCCATGTTCCTCTTCCTTCCCCCTTTCCTTTCTACCCTTTCTGCTTCTACTAGGGAAACTATGATATTTGGTGATTATGATGTACGAATACTTAGTATACATCATACTCCAAGTCCGCAGGACTCGTATATGGAGTATACTCCATTACCGCTGCTTTTCCTTGGACCTTGCCAAAGGTGGCTGTACTAAGGCTGATCTAACCTTTCGTAATTAGAGGGTCCCGGTGTTTGGGAAAGAGTGCGTCTTAACCTGTGTGTCGGTGACTCTATTAAGGTTGAGGATTTACCTTTCAAGTTTCCTTTTTTTTTTGCACTATTCGAGGAGTTTCTATAGCCATTTGACTGTGTGATATTAACCTTTATGCGTTTGGACTTTATTGGCCCCTCTCCTTTGTCACACTTTTTGTATATTTGTTTTCTCAGCGCAACTCACTTTTTGTATGTCCCCAAAGAAGAAGCTAGTTGACTTTAAAACGTGAAAGATTAGTTCAATTAAGAACAACAAACACTCTCTGGAGCCTTTAAAGCCCCACCCCATGGGGGATTCACAATTATTGGTAAAAATTTCAAAAATGGGATGTGGTCAATATAACAAGAAAACTTCTTAGCCATATTAAGTTCCCAATATTGGTTCTTCTAAGCCAGCTGACCTAAGTTCAAAGACCAGAAAGTAATGTGGTCTGTTGAGCTTTCACGTTAATTTGCTGGGAACGCAAATTTCAAACCCGCTGGATCTGCCTCAACCCATGGTAGTGGCAAATCCAAACCTCATTCCTAATCTGATTTATTAAACATGACCAACAATGCCTTCAGTTTATAATTAATGTATATTAATTTTAAACAATTTTGCAGAGCAAGTGAACACATATTTATGTGTGTGCTTTAGTACATGCTTTGTTGTGATCATGTTACCATGCTTTTGAAAGTAAACGGGTTGACGGTGTTTAGCAGACCATACTCATGTCTATTACATAATTACATAGTTGGTGAGGTTGAAAAAAGACACAGGTCCATCCAGTTCAACCCATGTGTGTGTGTGTGTGTGCGCGTTTGTTAATAGTACATTGTATACCCCTGTATGTTGTGATCGTTAAGGTGCCCATCTAATAGCTTTTTCAAATTATCAATGCTCCCTGCTGATACCACTGCTTGCAGAAGAGAATTCCACATCCTTACCACTGCTTGTGGAAGAGAATTCCACATCCTTACCGCTCGGACAGTAAAGAACCCTTTATGCTGTTTAAGGGTAAACCGCTTCTCCTCTAATTTTAGTGAATGGCCACGTGTCTTTTTAAATTCCCTTTCACTGAAAAGTTTTTTCCTATGCAAGTGTCACCAGTACAGTATTTGTACATTGAAAACATATCCCCTCTCAAGCGTCTCCTCTCCAGAGAGAATAAATTCAATGCTTGTAGACTTTCCCCATAGCTGAGGTCCTCCAGTCCCTTTATTAGCTTTGTTGCCCTTCTCTCCAGCACATCCCTCCTGAGGACTGTTGCCCAGAACTGGTCAGCATACTCAAGATGCGGCCAGACCAGAGTCTTGTAGAGTGGGAGAATTATTATTTTATCTCTGGATTGGATCCCCTTTTTAATGCATGCCAATATTCTGTTGGCTTTACTTGCAGCGGCCTGGCAGTGCATGCAATTGCTGAGCCTGTCATCTACTAAGACCCCCAGAACCTTTTGCATCCTAGATTCCCCCAGAGGTTCTCCCTCTAGCAAGTAAGTTGCATTCATATTTTTAGCCCCCAAATGCATTACTTTGCATTTTTCAACATTAAACCTCATTTGCCAAGTAGTTGCCCCTCTCCCCATAATTTGCTTAGGTCTTCTTGCAAGGTTTCCACATCCTGTGTAGAAGTTATTGCCCTGCTTAGCTTTGTATCGTCTGAAAAAATGAGATCGAGCTGTTTATCCCATCCTCTAGATCAGGGGTCTCAAAGTACCAGCCCACCGGCAATTTGCGGCCCGCGGACCAGTTAAAAATGGCCCGCAGGCAGAGGGGGAGGTGCCGACGAGCTTTACCTCTTCATCTGCTCTGTTCTTTCCGCTACACGCTGCTGCAGCCCAGAGAGAGAACAGAGCGGAGAAAGGATCTGCCCATCGCCCCGCCCACCTAGGCACTGACCTCAGGGTGGGAGATTGTGTTCTCTGGGTCCCCTGTCACTAGGCATGTGTGGAAACCAGGAGGAGAGGACTCGGGAGGCGAATGATCCTGACTGCCAGGAGAGGTGAGTGAGCCATCACACTGAGGCAAAGTCCTTAGTGGGGTGACTGGGGTAGAAATGTGTGCAGTGTGGGGGGTATTTTATGGAGTGTGGGGGGATTTGTGCAGTGTGGGGGTTAATGCTGGGGTTATTAATACGTTTGCTGACAGCAGTGTTGGGGGTTAATAATGCGTTTGCTGACACCAGTGCTGGGGGTTAATAATGCATTTGCTGACACCCGTGCTGGGTTAATAATGCGTTTGCTGACACCAGTGTTGGGGGTTAATAATGCGTTTGCTGACACCAGTGCTGGGGGTTAATAATGCGTTTGCTGACACCAGTGTTGGGGGTTAATAATGCGTTTGCTGACACCAGTTTTGGGGGTTAATAATGCGTTTGCTGACACCAGTGCTGGGGGTTAATAATGCGTTTGCTGACATCAGTGCTGGGGGTTAATAATGCGTTTGCTGACATCAGTGCTGGGGTTAATAATGCGTTTGATGACATCAGTGCTGGGGGTTAATAATGCGTTTGCTGACACCAGTGCTGGGTTAATAATGCGTTTACTGACACCAGTGTTGGGGATTAATAATGGGTTTGCTGACACCAGTGCTGGGGGTTATTAATGCATTTGCTGACACCAGTGTTGGGGGTTAATAATGCGTTTGCTGACACCAGTGCTGGGTTAATAATGCGTTTGCTGACACCAGTGTTGGGGGTTAATAATGCGTTTGCTGACACCAGTGCTGGGTTAATAATAATGTGTTTGCTGACACCAGTGTTGGGGGTTAATAATGTGTTTGCTGACACCAGTGCTGGGTTAATAATAATGTGTTTGCTGACACCAGTGTTGGGGGTTAATAATGCGTTTGCTGACACCAGTGCTGGGGGTTAATAATGCGTTTGCTGACATCAGTGCTGGGGGTTAATAATGTGTTTGCTGACATCAGTGCTGGGGGTTAATAATGTGTTTGCTGACACCAGTGCTGGGGGTTAATAATGCGTTTGCTGACATCATTGCTGGGGGTTAATAATGCGTTTGCTGACATCAGTGCTGGGGGTTAATAATGCGTTTGCTGACACCAGTGCTGAGGGTTAATAATGCGTTTGCTGACACCAGTGCTGGGGGTTAATAATGTGTTTGCTGACACCAGTGCTGGGTTAATAATAAGTTTGCTGACACCAGTGTTGGGGGTTAATAATGCGTTTGCTGACATAAGTGCTGGGGGTTAATAATGTGTTTGCTGACACCAGTGCTGGGTTAATAATAAGTTTGCTGACACCAGTGTTGGGGGTTAATAATGCGTTTGCTGACATCAGTGCTGGGGGTTAATAATGCGTTTGCTCACATCAGTGCTGGGTATAGTATATTATTGCTGGTATAGTTTATTGTTTTTTGAAAGTTTGCATGTGGCCCCCCATGGGATATGAAAACTTGTTATGTGGCCCTCTGGCAATTTGAGTTTGAGACCCCTGCTCTAGATCGTTCATGAATGCATTAAACAGGATTGGTCCCAGGACAGAACCCTGGGGGACCCCACTTTCAACACCAGACCATTCCGAGTACTCCCCATTTACCACCACCCTTTGGACTCGCCGCTGTAGCCAGTTTTCAGTTCAGGTACTCACCCTATGGTCCATGCCGACAGACCTTTATTTGTACAGTAAACGTTTGTGGGGAACTGTATCTAATGCCTATGCAAAATCCAGATACACCGCATCTACAGGCCTTCCCTTATCTAGATGGAGAGCTCACTTCTTCATAGAATGTTAATAGATTGGTATGGCAAGAACGATTCTTCAAGAATTCATGCTGATTACTGCTAATGATACCGTTTACATTACTAAAATCTTGTATATAGTCCCTTATCATCTGGTCCAACATGTTGTGAACTATTGATGTTAGTCTAACTGGCCTGTAGTTCCCAGGGATATATTTCTGCCCTTTTTTAAATAGTGGTGCTACGTTGGCTTTTCTCCAATCAGCTGGTACCATTCCAGTTAGTAAACTGTACAACACAGGAACAATGGTCTGGCTATCACCTGACTGAGTTCCTTAAGGACCCTCGGGTGTAAGCCATCTGGTCCTAGGAACTTATTTATGTTAAGTTTATCAAGTCTATTTCTAATTCTGTTGTCTGTTAGTCATGAGGGTTCTTCCTGTAACATGCTATGAAAATTAGCATTACAGCCTTGGTTACCGAACCCCCCCACCCCGTTAAAATTAGACTGTAAACAAAATACAATATATAAAGTATTAAGAGAATATACTGTATGTTCAAATACTTTTGCTTAAATTTTAATGTACAGATTTAAAGTTTCCTTTTTTTTGGATATAAGTTAATGCCTGCAGTATATATCATGTCACCTACTTAAGCTTTTTGAAATGATGTTCTGGAGTGACTGGACTACATAATTGTGAGCATCAAAGGCAAGTGATGAGCTCTGTGGGAAATAAAGTCTAAAATGAATAGAAAGCAGAGCAATAAGGCATTTGTCACTTACTAAATGTCTGAAGTCTTAGTAGGAAGTGAGTGTTCCAGGGAGATAAGGACATTTCTCTTGAAACACAGGTGAGATGACAAAGCCTCACAGATAACAATTCCTATGGTCAGCTCTCAGGCTTGACTGGTAGATTATTTATGTCCTTAGGTAGAATTTCAAACTTGAAACATATCTTCATTAAGTTTTGTAAAATACATGACTATCTAGTCTCACTGATCTAATAATGCAAGGCTTGCAGTAACGCTCAGTTTAGTTGCCACTGTTTTCCTTTTTATATCAGTGATCTTTTAAGTGATGCCAGTGGCTTTGGAGATATAGCTACTGACAGTGATAAGAACACATTGCTGCAATGCAGCACAGGCTTTTTATGACTCCTAACACAAGTCAATGCATCAAATGAGCCAACAGAAGCACCGAGGAAATACCAAGTGCAAAATGAGATATAGAAGGAAGTGCTGTAGAGTTCTCACTTGCCCTTTACACAGTGCTGGCTGATCTTTTGTTGTTTACTTGCTCTAGGTAGATTTACGCTGCTTGCCACAGAAAAGCCCAACTCTTTCCTCTTGCCTAAATCATCATAAACTATTACCTGCACACAAATGTGTTTAGACTTAACCTGGGGCCAGACTTTGGACATTCATGTATTTACATGCTTTGACAAACAGAAAATATGTTTTTAAACAAGCTCTCACTGACCTCTGTGTCTGTAGGCTTTGTGGACAAATTTATCCTCGGTTAATAATGGAGGCAACGTAGTAGTGTGTTTGTCAGAAGCTTTAGTAGCAACTTGGCAGCCTTCCATCCAGTGCAGGTATCTTTTCTTACATTAGAAGGTTAGGAGTCTGCAAAGTCACTTCTCAGAGAAATTGACTAGAACTGTACTACAGTTTTTGTTGTGAATTTTAAAATGAAAAGCTCTGCGGCTCCACAATGCCTGCAGCTGCAGAAATAAGTGAGAACGTGTTTTAAAACGTATTTACTGCTTGTTAGGGTTATGTAATTACTTGGATGTCCACAGCTGGGCCATTGGTTTACTTATGCTTCATAACTTAAGTGGTCTACTTTACATAATAACCTCACCAATAGTGTACAAGTAAGAAGTGTAACATTTATCAATAAGATTTTAGTATTGATATTTTGGGTTTTTTTCTTTCCCAAAACTGAATAAATGAGATTGGGGGTGTGGCAATTTATATTAACCAAAAATAGTCCAAAAGGTATAGACCTCTTTTGCCTAACCATTGTCTATAAAAGGTGCACACCATCCCTATTTTACAACATTGGAACACTGGGTCCAGGTGGAAGCACCTTGGCTTCATAGGTGTTATGATGTGAAGATTAACAGTGCCTGGCTTGAAGTCAGGAACAATAAGAATGATTTCCCAGAATAATTTCTATTTGAGGTAGATAAAAAAAAATATATATATATATATATATATATATATATATATATATATATATATATATTTAAGGACAAGAGTACCATGCAATGCATTCATTTAAAAAAAAATTGACCAAGTTAAGCCTCTGTCATATTTTAATGATTGTACCTAATAGTTGGTGGTAGCATCTTTTCATGTATTAGATGGTTGGCATATTTTCATGTACTTGATGATTGGCTAACCAGTTACCCAGGTCACCTTATTAGAGGCTGTATTATAGCGCACTCATCTTCCTTTCTACATGTCTCATTCAGTATTTCAAATTTCAAGTGGTTATAAAGGTAAACATTTTTTTTTTAACCTTAATGCATTCTCTGCATTAAGGTAAAAAAAAAAAATGTCAAATGTTGCTTCCTCTCAGCCCCCCTAAACACTTATCTTAGGTCAATCTCGATCCAGCGCTGTGCCCGTCTTTTCCCTTCTCTGTCCTCTCACGGGAAACTTGGCATAGTGGCTTGCTAGGGGGGCAGACAGAGAAGAGGAGCAGACAGTGCAGACTGGGGACCCCAGAAAAGGAGGTTCAGGGCCGTTCTGTGCAAAACAACTACACAGAGCAGGTAAGTATGACATGCTTGTAATTAAAAAAAAAAAAAAAACTTTGCAATCACTTTAACAATTAATTCAAATATCTTTATTCATTTAGCAGTAGGCAGAGGTCTAATGTGTACAATTAGCTTTGTGGAGCCTCAGACATGTAGGTGCAGCTAGCATGACTAGTTCACCAATGTTTTGAGCTCTCTGAGGTTTGGTTATGAATCACTGCAGAGTAGATTCAGAAGATAGCTCTCCGGAGTCTCAAAAGTTTTGCAATCAAGTTAGTAATTTAAATTACTGATGTCTACTCAGAACTGAGTAACCTCTCTGCTATAGGGTTACATTTAGTATCACTATCCTTAGAGTTTCCTGTTACCTAAATACTTGTGATCCCTGTGGTTAAGTAGTCATACATGCAGGAAATGCTCTGTATCTCAACATTAAATGTCAGGAGCATTGATATGCAAGGCAGAACTATTTCTCCCTTCATCTTTCTTTCTTTCCTTCTCCTATAACTTACATTTTTCTCCTTCTATCCCTCTATATATATATATATATATATATATATATACACTACCGTTCAAAAGTTTGGGGTCACCCAAACAATTTTGTGTTTTCCATGAAAAGTCACACTTATTCACCACCATACGTTGTGAAATGAATAGAAAATAGAGTCAAGACATTGACAAGGTTAGAAATAATGATTTGTATTTGAAATAACATTGTTTTTACATCAAACTTTGCTTTCATCAAAGAATCCTCCTTTTGCAGCAATTACAGCATTGCACACCTTTGGCATCCGTCCACAACACTTTTTTCCAGTCTTCCTCTGTCCAATGTCTGTGTTCTTTTGCCCATCTTAATCTTTTTCTTTTATTGGCCAGTCTCAGATATGGCTTTTTCTTTGCCACTCTGCCCTGAAGCCCAAAATCCCGCAGCTGCCTCTTCACTGTAGATGTTGACACTGGTGTTTTGCGGGTACTATTTAATGAAGATGCCAGTTGGGGACCTGTGAGGCGTCTGTTTCTCAAACTAGAGACTCTAATGTGCTTATCTTCTTGCTTAGTTGTGCAACGCGGCCTCCCACTTCTTTTTCTACTCTGGTTAGAGCCTGTTTGTGCTGTCCTCTGAAGGGAGTAGTACACACTGTTGTAGGAAATCTTCAATTTCTTTGCAATTTCTCGCATGGAATAGCCTTCATTTCTAAGAACAAGAATAGACTGTCGAGTTTCAGATGAAAGTTCTCTTTTTCTGGCCATTTTGAGCGTTTATTTGACCCCACAAATGTGATGCTCCAGAAACTCAATCTGCTCACAGGAAGGTCAGTTTTGTAGCTTCTGGAAGGAGCTAGACTGTTTTTAAATGTGTGAACATGATTGCACAAGGGTTTGCTAATCATCAATTAGCCTTCTGAGCCAATGAGCAAACACATTGTACCATTAGAACACTGGAGTGATAGTTGCTGGAAATGGGCCTCTATACACCTATGTAGATATTGCACCAAAAACTAGACATTTGCAGTTAGAATAGTCATTTACCACATTAGCAATGTATAGAGTATATTTGTTTAAAGTTAGGACTAGTTTAAAGTTAGCTTCATTTAAAAGTACAGTGCTTTTCCTTCAAAAATAAGGACATTTCAATGTGACCCCAAACTTTTGAACGGTAGTGTATATATATATATATATATATATGGTTCTTTTGTAAGGTAGTGCATATGCACTGTAAACAATATCTTTATTTATTGGTAACAACGTTCTCTTTTTTTATTTATAGCCTTGTCTTTTTTGCCCTTATGCTTTCATCTGTATCTGTATTGTTCTGTATCTCCTTTATTTATCTAATTCACATACAGTGTAATTATGCACACTTACCTCCACCTCATACAACAAAGGAAAAGTTGTTAATCTGATGACAGCAATCTTGCTTTTGTAGTCTTATAATTTAATGTACCAATAAAAGCCCTGCTCATAAAAGCTTACTATAAAATTAGGCAATATATCATGTACGCCTCAATCCCAAATACAGAGAAATGGACAGGGGGGGTTATGGAAAACATGCTGCTGAATGGCTGCTCAAGCCTGGCAATTTCCACTCCTCAAGAGCCACCGCCCTCCACCGCTCGCTCTACATACCACTGGGCATACTGCAGCATTCCTCAGAGAACGGACACATCGCAGCTGCAGAAAGTCTGTCTTGCAGGACCTCCTAGGCAGTCAGATGACACTAGGAGCATCAGAGCAACTCCCGCTCCTACTCTTCAGGAACATGCACTCCTTTCTAACAGAAGCCTGGAAAAGTTTAAACCCAGATGGAATCTGCTGGGGACACAGAAGCTGAACAGGTTAGTGCATATAATGCATCCCGGGTGCCTACTTACGACCTCACAGACCTCATTTCTGCTTTTCCAGCTACTAATCAAAATGTCCCTGAGACAACCTTTAAAGATTTGCTACTGTTTTTACGAGGCTCTCCACATTCAGACATACTGACATGTGTAAAGCAGTTCAAGGTGGAATGGAGGAATTGGGTGATAGAGTGGACCATGTGGAAGAAAAATGGACAAGTTTGCCTCCTCCTTTCCAATACCTTGGTTGATGCACATAATGCCAAAGATGAGGACCTATCCTGGTTTAAGGCCATAGTGGCTAATTTAGAAGATCAGCCCCACCGCAACAATCTTAAAATCTGTGGCGTGCAGGAGTCAATCCAACCTGTCCATTTACAATAGTATATGTGGGATCTTATACTATCTATCATACTGTCTCTCTCAGATCTGACAATTGATAGGGTGCATTGCATTCCCAAACAACCAAACTCGTCCACAAAAATCTCTCCGGATGTATTTTGCATATACACTTTCATCACATGAAAGAGAAAGTGTTGGAAGCTATTAGAAAACTTGAGAAAATAAACAAATTCTTGTGAGCTACCATGTAAGGATCCAATTAGAGTAGTAAGACAGCTGCTAGCATTGATCACGTCCCATATGCTCGTGCCAACCTAATCTATAAACCAGTAAATTATTATTAATCGTGACAGTTATATAATCACATTTGGATAGCGCAGCATTTACTGGTTTATATATTAGAAAACCTGATTAGCTTCCAGAACATTACTCAAAGTTACAGGTCTTCCCTGACCTTTTGCAGCATACTTTGCAACACTGTAAAAATCTCCTTACCGTTACCAAGTCCTTACAAAACCATAATGTCTTGTATTAATGGGGATACATGGCTCATTATTACCCACAATGGCATTACCTCTTTGGTGTCTACAGTAGAAAAGGGGCTTCAGCTTCTCAGGGATCAGGGGATTATCCCTGAACTCCCCTCCTCTCAATCTGCACATGTCCCCCTTTAAGCTCACCTCTGATTGGCAATTGGTCACCTACAAACACCCTGATAAAAATCTTCTGAAAGAGGCTCATAACTGTTCTGATGTACCTCAGAGTTTGTATTCTGCAATACTCCCCTGGCTGAACCCCTGGAAGCTGGTATGTCAACATTGACTCCTTTTATTACCAACTACATTGCTTTCCTGCTCAATGGTCGGTTGTTCACAGTGAGTTTTCCGTTACTCCCTGTCTGTTGGGAAACCCTGTCTCTTTTGCATTGCGAGAATCCCTTCTGGATCCTGCTGGAAGATTTATATATCATCTTTGTAAAACCAATGCCAAACCTTATACAATGATGAACCTATATGTCCCCAATTCATACCAGTTACATTTCCTTCGTAAGCGTTTTTGGAAACTATCATCTATTAAACATGGCAGCCTCCTAATATGTGGCAACTTTAATCCCATCACTGTAGATCCCCTAGATTAATGATCTCCTCTTATAAAAATTATGCCTACTGCATGTTCCTTCCTCCATTCAGAGGACCTCTCCAATGTTTGGCAGTGTCACCATTTTAAAAGACTTTATTTCACCCAGGCATAATTCCTATTCATGTATAGATATGTTTGTTGTTGACATGTGGCTACTCCAACAGGTATTCTCTTCCATCTACAATATTTTGTAATCAGACCATGCTCCTATAGCCATGACAGTGGTGGAGAAAGTTACTACCCCTGTATACATATGGTGAGGTATTTCTAAGAATATGAAGATTCCCTCCAATACTGCCTTGCTCTAGAGCTCTCAGCATCTCCAGAAGTATTTTACTATCAACACCTGTACTGTGTCCAACGCTTTACTCATATGGAATGCCCATAAGGCATATATTTGGAGGTATCATTTTACAAATATGTGCACGGACCAAGAAATAACACAGCCAATGAATTACGGCTCTTCTTTCAGATATCTGCAACTTAAAATCCAAAAATAATATTGACCCTAACCCTAGTCAGGCCTTTACCTTCTCTAAACTTAGACGTGAATTGAGAGACTTGCTATGTGAACAATATGAGGAAAAGGTTAGAGAAACTGCATTTATTTTCTCTTGAGAAGAGGGGATATGATCAACATGTATACATACATAAGAGGTACATATAGTGAACTTGTTGTTGAGTTATTCACTTTAAAGTCATCACAGAGAACAAGGGGAACAGCAGCGCAGCCATTGGCTCCCGCTGCTGTCAATCAAATCCAATGGCGTGGGCATTGGGGGGGCGGGGCCGAGTCCGGCATTCTGCGTCTATGGAGACAAATGCTGGACTCGGGAGCGCTCCCGCAAGGTAACCCCCCAGGAGAGCACTTCTCCTAGGGAGTTATGCGATGCAGGGAGGAGCTACCAGCGCCGTCGGGGGACCCCTGAAGTCAAGGATCGGGGCCACTGTACAAAACGAACTGCACAGTGGAGGCAAGTATAACATGTTTGTTATTTTAAAAAAATAAAAACTAAGCTTTACAATCACTTTAAATGTACACAATATAACTGGATAATAACATTTATAGGTAGAGTTGATCCAGGGAATAGCCAACTGCCTCTCGTGCGATCAGGAAGGCATTTCCCCTGCTGGAGAAAATTGTATCATGCTTTACTGGGATTTTTTTGCCTTCCCTTGGATCAACTGTGTGTATAGGATTGTGTATATGGGATTGTATGATATTTTTTTTTCCGCTTTTATAGGTTGAACTAAATGGACTTGTGTCTTTTTTTTTTAACCTGACTAACTATGTAACTATGATAAGTACTCCCAAATTCCTCAACTGTCTCAAACTGACTGACAATTTTCTAGCCGAATTGTATCTTCCCTTGCTCTCTGCAGAACAACTCTCTTAGCTAAATGCTGAAGGCATTTATTGTTACAATACCAAACCCAGAGAAAGACCCGACAACCCCTTCAAACTTTAGACCCATTAAACTGCTCAAAACAGACATTGTTATCATTATGCTAAATCACTAGCAGAGAGCTTGATTGACATGTTTCCCACCTTGATTCATCCTGACCAAATTTTGATTCACTAAAGGGAGGCAGACCTCCAGTACCACTAAAAGAATACTCAATTTCACAACCAAACACATTCTCTGCTCTTCTCTCTGAATGCAGAGAAGGCACGCAACAGAGTTCATTGGGCATATACACAGTGTTTTCAGAAATAGAACTGTTAATTTATTTTTATCAATTAACAAAATTGAAATGAAAAATGAACAGAAGAGAAATCCAAATTAATATTTGGTGTGACCATCCTTTGCCTTCAAAACAGCATCAATTCTTCTAGGTGCATGTGCACCCAGTTTTTGAGGGGACACGGCAGGTAGGTTGTTCCAAACATCTTGGAGAACTAACCACAAATCTGTGAATGAAGGCAGCCTTAAATCCTTCTATTTCTTAATGTAAACCCAGGCAGACTTATGTTGAGATCAGGATTCTTTGGAAACCAAACCATCACTTCCAGGACTCCTATCCTTCTTTACACTGAAGATGGTTCCTAATGCCATTGGCTGCTTGGGGTCATTGTCCTGCTGCAGATTAAATTTGCGGCCAGTCGCGTTCCTTACTGATGGTATGGCATGGTGGATTAGTATCTGCCTGTATTTCTCAGCGTTGAGAACTCCATTGATTCTGACCAAATCTCCAACTCCATTTGCAGAAATGCAGCCCCAAATTTCCAAAGAACCTCCACCATGCTTCTCTGTTGCCTACAGATACACATTATTATATCACTCTTCAGCCCTTCGGTGAACAAGCTTCCTCCTGCTAAAGCCAATTGTTTCAAAATTTGACTTATCATTCCAGAGCAAATACTGCCACTTTTCTGCTCCTCAGTTCCTATGTTTTCGTGCATAGTTGAGCTGCTTAACCTTGTTTACACATCCGAGATTTGGCTCTTTGGCCACAATTCCTTTCAGCCATTCTAGCTCCTAATTCTTGTCTGTCAGCCCAAGTATATATAGTACATCCAACATGTTGTCCAAGTCCTTTAACATCACCAATGGCACCTGCCAAGGATGCCCACTCTCTTCATCTATATTTAACTTATTGACTGAACAGCTAGCAGAAGCTATTTCTTCCCATCCTGAGATTTCAGGTTTTCATTTCCAGCATAGGTCCCATACTATCATCCTTTTTGCAGCTGATATGATTCTACTCCTAATAAACCCATCCGTTTGTCAGGAACCATGTAACAGACAGAGACAGAAAATGCTGTAAAAATCACACCTTTTAATAAAATGGTAAAAATGGTACAACTTGTAAGTGTAGTCAAAACATAGCCAGGGTTCGGTAGCCAAATCAGGTAGTCAGAACAAGCCAGGAAATCGGGGAGCCAGAGATCAGCGTAGTCAGAGGCAGCAGACAAGATCAGGAACCATAGGGAAGTCAGCCAGGCAAGTCTTCAACAGGAACACAGCAGAGAGTCTCTAGATATGTTTGACCAAGGCGAAGGCAATTGATGAAATGAACCAGGCAGTTTAAATAGCCAGGAGGGGCTGGCTATGGGCTTGACTGACGAGCAGGAGATGAACAATAGGTGAGCCACTGTAGAACAATGAGTTCTGGCACTTAACCAACAGCTGAGCACAGAGAAGGAAGGGCTGAGAGCCCAGCCCTGACACCGTTTTTTTATCGCATGCACACCAAATTCACTCCCAATTTAATACTTTGTCTTATTATAAGGTCAATTTCTCCAAATCTCTAATACTGGATCTAGATGTCTAAAAACATGTCAAATGTTCCCTACAACATCCTCTCCCTTACACCAGGGGTGAAAAAGGGGTGCCTAATTTATGCATTACCCTTATATTGAAGACTGCTCAGCTAGCAGCTTCCAAATATGATCCTCTCCTTTAGTAATCTATCCTGAGAACCTACACACCTGTCTAAATTTAAACTATCCTGATCAGGTTGTTAGCATCCATTAAAATGTGTATTCTTTCATAAATCCTGTAACCATTTAGAACATTACCCATTATCCTTAAATCCAAATATCTCTGGTCCTTAAACTCCTTGGTTAGGAATTTTATATGGTGGAAAAAAGGGTTCAATGCACACAATTGTTTAAACATTGAACAGTTGGAAGTATGGGCTATGTAGATGTTAGGGACTATTATCTGCCAGTACAATTAGACCAGATCAAGCACTGGTTCAACCCTTCGAACAATGTTTTTTGGGCAGAGATTTAAAGGGCTATGGTACCTGCCACAGATCTGTTCACCCTGTTGGTGACTGATATGTGACGGGCCTTAGAACTGAATAATTTGTCTTTACCAGTCCAAGCATCCCTTTTAGGGTGGAGGACTCCTCACTCCATTCCAAACCAGAGTAAACCTGATAACCTGATGTTTCCAAATACTGTACCTGTTACTGTGCTTGAATCATTTATCCCACAACTCTCAGTCAGGTCTTGGTTACATAATGGTATTTTTGTACTTATTGATATAGTCCATGACCACTTACCCAAAAGCATAGAGGAGTTCAGTGATGAATATGGCTTACTGATTGCTGAACATTATACATATTAAGGGATCTTACATTTTCTTTCCGCGTACCCTCCTCATAAGATCCATATCCACAACAAAGCATGGTAATTCTACATGTCTGCATCACCTATATGCAAAAGCAGCTCCCTCTTCTATAATTTTCTCCAAAGTAAGTTGTTGTTTGTTAAAACATAACCTTTCCTAAAATAAGAGAATGCCCTTGCCTCTACCTTCACAGCCTCCCAATGGCAAAGAGCTCCTAAATCTAGCCAAAGGGGAATGATTCTATTATGATGGCACCTTACCCCATTTCAATTGGCCCAGTTCTGTCCCTCTTAATTCTCCTCTATACTGGTGGGGTTGTGGCCAGATTGGGAAACTAATGCATATTCTTTGTTCCTGCAAAAACCTGATTAGTTTCTGGTGGAAATTTTTCCAGGTTATAACCAAAGTAACTAGAGTACTAGTTTTCCCCAAACCATTTTTAGTTATTTTAAATTTAGAGACTGACAGTTTTTCAGTCAATTGCCACACTGTTGTTTCTCATATCTTAATGGCAGCCTATACATGTGATTCCTTAGATTAGGCTGTGATCCATTTAGTATATGTTTTCAGCTCTGCATTTCACCTCAGGCTCATTTATATGCAAGACTGGATCATCTATATTATGCTCTTTCTTAATTACTTCTTCCATCCCTCACTCTTTTCACTTCCTTTCTTTTTTTGTCCTTATCCTATATTGGGGACCACACATACATAACGTTGCATGTATAAATGCAGTAAAAAAGAATTGCCGAAGAAGGCTCTTTTTTATTATTCTCATGCCTTTGCTCCCTATAGCTGCTTCTACTATACACAGCAGAGGAGATATGGTTCATCATGAGAGCAACCCTGCCAGTATGGCCTTACAACCTATGTCAAGGATTTCTTGCCTATAGGAGTTCACAACCTAAGCAGACAGCCCTTATCCTGCCAAGCATGCAGTACAATCTGACACAAGGTAAAAAATGTTATGGTCTAAAGTAGGATGTGCACGCTGTTTTTTTTTTTCATTTAGCCAACAGGTTAAACAAAAAAACTCACAGATCCCTGCATCAATACAAGCAAGGTTGATGCATCCCCTCTGTTGTGTCTTTGTGTTCTGACAGCGTGGACAACCCCCCATCACCCCGGCAGAATACACAGATCAGTTGATCAAATTGCTGACCGTTCAAACCGTTTTTTTATACAAACTTTATTCAGATGTCACACCGACATTGCCTTGCACTGTGCTGTGCTGGAAAAAAGTACACCGTGACACAGTGGTGTGAACCAGGCATACGAGGTATTTTGCCTTGTCATTTGATGTAACTGCACTAGAATTGCCGCCCACTGCAGTCCCCTTAAGCAGCCCATACATTATGCATTTTTTTTGTTCAACCAGTGAGGTGAATGAATGTATTGAATCATGCCATTCCATTGAATAAATAAAAAGGTAATTAGAGGCGAACGTTGACCGCTTCTCTTACAAAATGTCTTTTGGAAGGATTAAAGGGCTGTTCACACAGTTTAAAGAGAAAATTTGGCTACTAACTCTCCTAATTTATTATAGCAGCCCATGTTTGTCTAAATAGAGGCATGCTGCATATTAGGGGCTGTGGATAAGTAGGAACTAACTGCACTTACCTTCTTCTGATAAGAGAAAGTGAGTGCTACTAATAACATGCTGGTGAAAATTACATCCTGCAGGACTGGTAACAATGCGCCAATGGACATCTGATCAGTTTCCTCATCCTTTTACATCTATAAGCTTTGTATTATAAGGCCCTGGTTTCTATGGTAACATTTCAGTGCCTGTGACATCAGTTATTGAAACCAAACCCCTGACCTCTTTGCAACAGATATAGAACACTGGAATAAAGAAAACATGTATGCGTTAAAGATCAAGAGAGTGTCATCTTAAGGCTGAGTATGCTTATGAGAAAATAGACAATTCCCTTCATGACTAATGTAGATTCTTGATTCTTGTATAAAACATTGTTTTTCATGGGGATCTGATATTAATAGGTTTATTCAATAGAGACCACTTCAAAGTTATTACTTACCTGATTAGATAATCTGATTGCATGTTACGCCTTGCTGCAATTCACACATTAACGTGGTGTTCCAGCCGAAATTATACTTTTTAAATAAAAATACCCCTATAATACACAAGCTTGATGTATTCTAGTAAAGTTAGTCTGTAAACTAAGGTCTGTTTTGTTAGTTTATAGCAGTAGTTTGTTATTTTATAAACTTACAGCAGGCCGTGGCCATCTTAAGTGTGGGCATCTGAAGCCAGACTGTATTTCTTCCTGGATATTATCCTTGCAGATCTCGCACATGCTCAGTGCAGCACAAGCAGTGTAATAGGTTTCAGGTCAGGTTTCCATAGCAACGGCAGTGTCAGAGGAAGTTGCCGCCCTTCCCAGAAGGCATTGCAAACAGGAACTGATGCGATGGGCCACGGCCAGGGAGGAGGAAGTGAAAAATGAATACAGCAGATATACAGTGCTGAGAAAAAAAAAAAAAAATATCCAATTTGTTTACAGTGCACAGTTTAGTGAGGGATGCTGAAGAGTTGTAAAAGTGGGTGAAACTCCACTTTAAGTTGCTCATCATCTTTACTTTTTGAAATACTTTAGAGAATAGGCTGTATCTGTGATGTCACTAATTACCTTCCTAGCCCCTGTGACCCTGTAATCAGAGCATTGACTACACTTTCTCAAAGGGCTAGAAGACTTTAGCATATATAGTTGGGTGGTTGCAGATTTTTTTAAATCCATTTGTTAATGTAAAAAATGAGCCAGTGGCAGTTTGATAGCCAAGGTCCCGGTCTATATTGTCACTACCAGCTGTTCTTTTTTCCAATCACTGTAATCACTGTACAACATTGACAGAATGTAACTATGATATTGCATTATAATTGATTGTAGCTGTCACGTGCAGATGCAAGGCTTATTCTGTTATCAGGACTGTAAATTAACCAATTCAAGTCCAGACCATTTTACCCCTGTCCAGCCCAGGCCAGATTACAGTTTTTAGTGCTGTCACACTTTGAATGACAAACACTCAGATGTACAACACTGTACCCATAATTGTTTTGAGACAGATAGAGCTTTGTTGGTTTCTGTTATAAAACTTTGCAAATAAATCATCCTTGTTCATACAGTTGGGCCAAAATGTATCCTGCTACATTCCTTTGTGTAGAAAAAATACAAATAGGTGTATCTCATTTAGTCTGTGTGTAAATTATATAGTCTATAAACAAACATACAGTATATGTATATAAATGTATACAGTAAATAAGCAATCCTGAAGGACTGACTGCTTTTCTCATTTCTTCAGGCCCTAAACTGCCAAGGCTGCACAAATACACCCCCCCCCCCCCCACCAAAAAAAAAAAAAGTATGAAGTTGTAATTTTTTTGTCACTTTATTTGAAAAATGAAGAAATTAAATATTGGCCCAAAATTGAAGGAGGCTTTCCAGGGAACTACATATCACATTTTTGGAGGTCATGGAGCACCAGGACAGTGGAAACACCCACAAAATGAGCACTTTATGGAGGTATTTTCTAAGAAGCATAGTGTTTTTTTTGGTTTTTTTTGACAACTTCATTCTCTTCCACAAGTTTTTGGAAAATGCAGAATTTATTTATTTATTTTTTACACAAAGTTGTCAGTTTATAAGTAATTTCTAACACACAGCATAGGCATACTTATGCCCCGTACACACAGTCGGATTTTCCGACGGAAAATGTGCGATCGGAGCGTGTTGTCGGAAATTCCAACCGTGTGTGGGCTCAATCGGACTTTTTCCATCGGATTTTCCGACACACAAAGAGAGCAGGCTATAAAATTTTCCGACAACAAAATCCGATCGCGTCAATTCCGACCGTGTGTGGACAATTCCGACGCACAAAGTGCCACGCATGCTCAGAAGAAATTCCGAGACGGAACAGCTCGGTCTGGTAAAATTAGCGTTCGGAATGGATAGAGCACTTTCGTCAGGCTGCAATGTTTAAAATTGTTTAATACAGCGCACTCTCTTCTTCTTTATAATGCTAGAATAATGAAGTAGTTTTTCTGCTCATATTCACACAGACTTCTCACAAACTTATTTCTTTATTATGTATTGTGATTCCCTCAATATATTTTGATTGGTCACATCTGACCAAAAATCTTTTTTTTTTTTTTTCTTTTGTTTTGTATTTTTTCAAGGCTGATGTTTTTTTTATTATTTTTTTTTTACTCCAGAATATTTTTGTGTGTGTTTTGTGTGTCAAGTTAGCACAACACCATTATTATCTTGTATTATTTAATCTCAAGGAGATTGCTTGGTGTTGGTGTCTCTTGTTAATTTCACATTGTAGTTTTGAAATGTACCTGCCTCCTCACAAACAAACTGTCCTTTTTGAAGGAAAACACACATAGGCAAGTATAATTGAAACAAAAATTCCTTTATTAAGGGCTCAGAACCAAACAAAGAGGGAGGCAACGCTGGATAAACATCATAAATTGGCGAAGCCTTTGACCCCCAGGGCAGACATCAATTATTTGACAGCAAAATTGGTGGCCTGAGGAGTCCTTATGTAAGGGAGTGCAGTCTGGTCCAGAAGTTCCAGAGATCATGAAAGCAGCAGATGACATGTATGTCTCCAGTCTGTGGTACTACAAGAGGCTGCATATTTTGCCAGACCAGACTGAACCCAGGTCACCATTCTCTGGTCTTCCTTCCACGCTTCCTTCCTGGCTGTGGCTTTGGTGTTGGAGATGTGGCAGGAGGAGGAGTAGGACCTGTAGGAGGATGAAGAGGAGGAGGAGTAGGACCTGGAGGAGGAGGAGGAGAACTATGGGTGAGGTGACAAATGTGGGTTGCACATGTGATTTGGCCCCTCAACCCCTTATTTAGAGCTTCCAAAATTAAGAACTCATATAGGAGTCGTTGGCCCTCCTCCATCTGCATCATTTTGCAGGCAGTTAAGCCAAAGTCCTCCTCCACACAGTGGGGTGTTCTGAGGGCCTCAGTAGCCTTCCTAAAGAGGCCTATGGCAGCCTCCAGGTTACTCCTCTTCCTGCCACTTTGTCTTTGAAGGTGTAGGGGAGGGACCTGGATATCAGGCAGCCTGCTTGGCCCGGCCACCTCCTGGCTGAGACTTCCCTGTGTATGAAAAAGGGACATGGTTTGAGTTTTTGTATCATCAATCACAATCCTAATTTAGTACTCCAAACTAACATCTAGTTAACATAATTGATTGGACAACCAGAAATATTTAGAAGAATGCTATACCTGGCTCAAGCTGGGCTCCTCCACATGTTGCTGCCTGGAAGGCCCAGGTTGGGCATCAGAAGCCTCAGCTGAGGGGGAGGGAAGCGTGGAAGGAAGAGTGGAGAGTGCTGATCTGGGTTCAGTCTGACCTTCCAGAAAATGCAGTCTGTCATAGTACCACAGCCTGGGGACATACATGTCATCTGCAGCTCCTGATCTCTGGGAATCCTGGACCTTCTTGTGCTCCCTTAGATATGTAATCCTCAGGCCACCAATTAGGATCTTCAAATAGATGATGTCTGCCGTGGGGATCACCGACTTCACAAATTGCAGCAAATTATCCAGCGCTGCCTTCCTCTTTGTTTGGTTCTTATATTCAGGGTGGTTTATCTGCCACAGACAGGGCAGCTCCCTGAACATATCAATGAAGATTGGCATAAAGTCCTGATCTTTCAAGATATCCATTGTAACTGCAAGACACAACACAAGACAAACCATAATGTCAGCCTAAAGTCTTCTAAACTTGTCCAAATACAGGCCTCAATCTAGAAGCAGTAGCCCAATGTTAAATCTTACCTTCGCTATCACGAATGGCGCCTCCGTTACTCCTTTCTCTGCTCACAGATCGTACGTACTACGCACGCATGTTACGCTTTATAGACACTGTGCATGAGTGAAACTCCGCCCGCCCCTGACGTTCTTTCTAGTCTATTCCCCACCCCTTCTCGTTCGTCGCAGTGGGGGAAGAGCACATGGCGGAGACACAGCAGGTGTCAGATAATTACACCAACGAGGAGGAGGAAAGCTCGGAGCCTGAAATGTCCCGATCCAGAAGGAGACGATTTAAGGCATCAAATATGTCCTTTGGGGAGATGTTGGAGATGGTCGACATTCTGAAGAAGGCCGACTATGACGGGAAGTATGGACCTTACCCCAACCCCAATGTCAGAAAGGCCAAGATCATGGCGAAAGTGGTCAAGAGTCTGCACCGGAATTTCGGGGTACGACGATCCAAGGATCAGCTCAGGAAGCGGTGGTCAGACCTGAAATTAAGGGAGCAGGAGCAGTACAGAAGGATCAGGAGAGTGCTGCAAAAAAGTAAGTAGTTGTGCTGTGTTCCTATTCTTTGTTTATTACATTCGTGCTGCTCCATGTGCTTTTCTTTACTGTTGTACAGTTTAAAATGTCAACTTTCATGTTCATGGGCACATTTTTCGTTTGTATGAAACATTGTTCGTTCGGCTTAGAAAACAACATTGTTTTGGCCATATGCATTTGAAAACATTTTTTATGGCCTACTTGTCAGAAAATAATTTGGTTGTGTAGATGGGTTTGTAACTAGAATGAAATGCAAATTAGATTCTGTGTAAGGAGAGGACACTCAGTAGCAGTTTACACATCTGGACACTGGAGCATTGGGGGGGACACAAGAACACCCTTTTTATTAGGGGGTCCCACACAGGTGCTCCAGTGTATACTATAGGGGTGACTCTATCTGTGAAGCTTGTACAAAACAGGTAAGTATTCAAGCTTGACAAAGGACAACAATATTTCTTCATCTTGGAACTCTGCCATAACAGACAATTGTACCCCACTTCCAAGCAATGTTTCATATTCCGATTTCTGCCATCAAATATCTGTGTGCTAAGTATACCTATTTTTTTTACATAGGGGAGAAAAGACTCGGAGGACAACCCTCATCCGAGGAGACAACAGACCCCCCACCTCAGGAAGAAGTGGAGACCCACCAAAGACAACAGGAGGAGGAGGAGGAAGGAGATGTGGTGGAAATTGTCACCACAACAGGTGAGTGTCTGCGACCACAGGCTCAGGTAAGAGATGGATGCCAGCATATTTATAATACATGGTGTGTTTTTATTCCTATCTTTTTAGGTGATCGTGATGTTGTGGATCCAGATCATTTCAGCTCTGAAAGTGCCCAGATCCTGATTGGGGAGATCATGGGGTGTAATAGGGACTTGGAAAACATCCATAAAAACATCAATGATGTTAAAAAAAAAAATGAAGAACATCATTGATGTTTTAGGGAGAGTTTAAAACCGATCCAAATCCCTTTTTTTTTTGTGCTTTTTGTGATCTAAAAATTAATACCATTTTTTGACATATTTGCGAAATGCCAAATTTTGAAGATGCACACAGTGTGTCAACATGTGCTATCTGCCATCACGGGAGATCAGTGTAGGCGTTTTGGGGGTGCAACCCCTTCATCAATAATAAAGTAGCTGTGAGGAAGGGGTTGCACCCACAAAACACGTCCCTTGATCCCCCGTGATGGCAGCTAGCACATGTTGACATTCGACAATTTGTGTGCATCTTCAAAATTTGGCTTTTCCTGGGGTGAGTTCACCCCATCTGAACGCAATATCAAACAAAGTTTGTAAATGCTCATGTCTGATAATGCCTTCAAGTTCTACCAAATGTGAACTTTGTAAGTTCAAGATTTGTGTCTTTCTTGTTGGTTTTAAACATGCCTGTTTTATCTTAAATGGACATTTCTACTTTTTCTAATGTGACCCCAAAAATTGTTATACAACAAACATGTTGGTTTGTTTTGAAAAACTTTTACAAATGCACATGTGATTGTGCTGGTATTAAAAAGATTGATAATCAAGAATGTGTGGATTATTGTTTCAACGCTCCAAAACTTTTGTTGTGCTCTAATTGGTGTTTTCTGTGACAATGGGTGTTATTTCCTAAGGTAAAATCCACTTTGCACTACAAGTGCAGTTTCAAGTGCACTTGTAGTGCAAAGTGTCTTTGCCTTTAGTAAATAACACCCAACAGTGCTTTGTAATGTTACACAATCACGCCATTTTCAGGACTCACCACATTTCTGTCAGGGTCGGCTAAAAGAAACACAAGCAGTAAATGTCACCAAAGATTTTAGTAGTTAAAATGATTTTTTTTGTTTGAAAAAGGTTTCAGACATTGTCTGGCATATTGATGGCCCCCCTACCCACAAAGTATTCAAGGTATCTAAGACGGACCTCACGGGCACTCAGGGGGGGCAAGCCAGGACGGACACTTTCAAGCGCCGTCAGGGTTGGTTCATTCGGAATTCTGGCCTCAGGCCCAACTGAGCCAGCATAGTTGGCAGAATGTTGCCGTAAAAAGTTGTGTAGAACACAGCATGCCAGGATGATATGATTCGGTTTGTACTCTGCCATGTGTATGGGTGTAAGAAATAGGCAGAACCGGCTGGCCATGATTCCAAACGTGTTCTTCACCACTCTTCTGGCTCTGGCCAGCCGGTAATTAAAAACCCTCTGGTCCGGGGTGAGGGTCCTCATCGGTAATGGCCGCATAAGATGGTCCCCCAGCGCAAACGCTTCATCCGCAACGAAGACGAATGGGAGTCCTTCCACACTGTCTTCTGGACAGTCCAAGCTGCCATTCTGGAGACGCCTATAGAACTCCGTCTGGGCGATGACTCCACCATCGGACATCCGGCCATTCTTCCCCACGTCCACATACAGGAACTCATAAGTAGCCGACACCACTGCCAACATCACAATACTATTGAACCCCTTATAGTTGAAATAGTATGACCCCGAGTTGGGTGGTGGGACGATGTGGACATGTCTCCCATCAATTGCCCCTCCGCAGTTAGGAAAGTCCCACCACTGGGCAAAGTGGGAGGCACAGTCTGCCATTCCTGTGGGTTAGAAGGAAACTGTGGAGTCAAACAAGAAAAAAAAAATCATTTTGCACATAAACAGGGAAAGCAGATTAGACACAAACATTCTTGACCAACATCAAGATAACATTTATTTGAGGGAGTTTTTAAAGACCAAGGTATAAGGTCCACCTATCAGATCCCCCCCCTCCATCTCATGGGCCATTTCTAACATTATGGGGGGGGGGGCTCTTGGACAGGTAACCCTCTCCACTTCATTGAGAGATGAATGCCTAAACAATGTGTGTTACTTAGGTCAGCCCCTCCTTACTTACACTATTGACAGCCCACTGGACAGGTAAGAAGTGTCAGAATACAAAGATATAAATACACATTGTACACATTTGAGCACATTTGGACATTCTGCTATTACCTATCAAGATAATAATAGTATACCAAAACTTTAAACGGTACCATTTGAAAGTATTCAGGCAGGCCCTTGCACTACATGCTTTGGGGAATTCATCCATACATCTGACCACAAAAGAGATGGCTATAGTGTATATGGGTTTGGCAAAGTCAGCAGATTGATGATTGAGGATAGATAGAGAATTGGTATCAGCTGACTTAGCAGTTGGGAGAAGGGAGGGTTCCCAATGATTTGGGGACCCCCCAAAAAAAAGCCTCTGGCACTCTGCCTGAATTTTAAGCACAAATCACATTTTAAAACATTTTAGGGGGTGTTTGGGGTAAAGCACTTCTATGGAGCTGATAAATTACATTGTTAAGTGACTACATGAGGTGAATATAGGGCCAGGAGAGCATGCTGCGGAGGTAAGTGAAGGCAAATATGTATGAAGGACAAAAAAAAATTACATAAAAATCCAGCATGAATGAGGACAAAGGGGACATTCACAGCATCTTACAATCATGGTAATTAGGGAATGAGGAAAGAAATACAATATATTATCAAACATTATATACAATAAAATGTGATATTAAAGGATAAAAATCTTACCTTAATATGCTCCTTCTGCAGGACCTTGATGATGGCAGAACAGGTCTCTGGGATAATGATCCCCAGAGCCTGGGGGGAGATGCCTGTCGAGAACTTGAGGTCCTGCAGGCTTCTCCCCGTCGCCAAGTACCACAGGGTGGCGACTAGCCTCTGCTCCAGGGTGATGCTTGCCTCATGCAGGTATCCTGCCTGCTAATATAAGGGGTCAGCAAAGCCAACAAATGGTGAAATACGGGCCCGTCATCTGGAGAAAGTTCCTGAAATCATCAGGATTATTCTCACGGATCTCACCGAGCAAAGGCATATGACAGAACTGGTCACACTGGAGCAACCAATTCTTGGTCCATGAACTCCTCCCCACCCTGTTCATGGACTGGACTTGTGTCAAGGTAAGGACCCCAACACCAAGCCCTCGCACAGCATGAACTCTACGAGGAGTACGTATACGCAACATGGCTAGAAAATGGTTGGCTGCTCAGAACGAGGTAACAGAACGCACTGAAGAACAGCAAGGCCTGTGAAGAGCGACCTGAAAAACAGCAATGAGCGGACAAGATCGCACAGAAAACTCCAATACGAACTGACTGCACGCACTGAAGAGCAGATACAAACCCACAAGCACAAACTGAACAGCAGAAAACGATCTGAAAACCACGAGTCTGAAAAAGCGCAAATCGTCTCTCACCAAACTTTTACTAACACGAGATTAGCAAAAGGAGCCCAAAAGGTGCCGCGCTTGGTTCGGACCTGCCCTTTTCTAGTCTCGTCGTACGTGGTGTACGTCACTGCGTTCTTGGCGATCAGAAATTCCGACAACTTTGTGCGACCGTGTGTATGCAAAACAAGTTTGAGCCAACATCCGTCGGAAAAAATCCATGGATTTTGTTGTCGGAATGTCCGATCAATGTCCGACCGTGTGTATGGGGCATTAGAATTACACACAAAAACACATTCTGCTACTTAGTCTGAGTGGGGCAAATACTACATGTGTGAGACTTTTTTCACAGCCTAACTATAGAGGCTCAAAATCAAAGGAGCACCTTAAGGCTTTCTATGAGCATAAAATATGCATCTAATTTAATTTATAACTACCTATCACACTTTTGGAGACCCTTGAGTACAGGACCCCAGAAACACCCACAAAATTACCACATTGCAGAGAGTAAACATTAGGGATGAGCCCACACAACATCGGGTGTTCTTTTGTTCACACACAAACTGAAAATATGGGGCATTCGTGGGAAATACGAGTGCCGCAGAATGACCCATAATGCACAGCGAGATCGTGGCTCAGGGGGAGTAAGTCCACGCCCCACACTATATAAGGTTGCTTCCAATGGCGGCCGTGTGTAGTGTTGTTGGCGTGGATGGAGAGATATTGAAATTAGGCAGGCAGGTTATTTAGTGGAGGCAGTGTATTTCATATATATATATTGTAAAGTTTGGGGATAATAGCTCCATGGGACCAAGTGCATAAACCGTTTAAACTTTAAACAAAAAAGCTTTTATTTGTAAGCAAATTTAAAATAAAGCTTCATTCAGCACACAGCACATCTCATCTTCAGCATAAAATAAAGTCAGCTTATCTTCAGCACAAAGAAAATTAAAGAAAAGGCACGTACAATTTGTGGCCGGGTCTTCACCCCAGAGTTTTAAGAGTCCTTGTTGAATCTTTAGCAGCTTCCAACAGATACACAACTTATCACGACAGGTGTAGTCACCTACTCCTCCTCACCACCACCTCTTCACTACTCCCTGTCTTTTATGAGCTGTTTGCTGGAGGCCTTTAACCCCCTGTGTGCTGAATCCCTGTGGTCAGGGGTGGAGGCTCTTTCCCACTCGAATATCACTTCAGAGCCTCCAAAATTCTGGGTCCCAAATAACTCTCTTTTAAGACAGAGAGGACTGCGAGTCAGTCCTCTCCTGATTGACTCTACTCCCAGGAATTTCTCACCCATTCTGGGTGACCCCCTGAACATTACCGCACTTCCCTTAAAGAAACCATACCCCAAATATCGGGGGAATTTAGCACCCATCCATAACCCAACCTTGGCGTCTTGTACAATATGTGTATATATATATATATATATATATATATATATATATATATATATATATATATATACACTGTATATATACTCTGCATTCAGCCTGAGCTACTAGTCAGGCCTCAAGGGTTACTCGCCACCAGTGCCCCACCCAACCCCTACCCTGCCCCGCCCCTTATAAATTATTTCATGAAATGACACTTAAATGTTTTATGCAGAATTAAGTTACAAAAATAAATATTAACACCAACTTTAGCAGTGCAGCCTCACCTGTGCCCCTCAACGCAGCCTCACCTGTGCTTATCAGTGCATGGCCACCTGTGCCCACCAATGCAGCCCCACCTGTGTCCACCATTGCAGCCTCACCTGTGCCCACCAATGCAGCTTCACTGTGCCCATTGCAGCCACACTGTGCCCACTATTGCAGCCACACTGTGCCCACCATTGCAGCCACGTTGTGCCCACCATTTCAGGCAAGCTGTGCCCACCATTGCAGCCTAACTGTGCCCACCATTGCAGCCTCACTGTGCCCACCATTGCAGCCTCACTGTGCCCACCATTGCAGCCTGACTGTGCCCACTATTGCAGCCTCACTGTGCCCACTATTGAAGCCACACTGTGTCCACTATTGCAGCCTCACTGTGCCCACCATTGCAGCCACACTGTGCCCACCATTGCAGCCTCACTGTGCCCACCATTGCAGCCTCACTGTGCTCACTATTGCAGCCTCACTGTGCTCACTATTGCAGCCACACTGTGTCCATTGCAGCCTCACTGTGCCCACTATTGCACTCACACTGTGCCCACTTTTGCAGCCTCGCCTGACCCCGTGCCTGGGATAGACAGAACGCATCCAAGCATTGGACTGGCAATCTGTCTATCACAGGCACGGGGTCAGGAGGAGGCGGGCTGTGTTGAGCAGAGCGGAAACAATTGTAATGTAAGCTGTAACAGCGTGCTATTCTGCTATTCCGATCCCGCGGCTCTCCTCTTCCTCCATGCTCTCTTCCCCCGGGGCGATCGCTGGGAGAACGGCTCCCAATCAACCCCACCAGCGGTATTCACCCCCCCCCGCTCCCATTCAGCCCAGCTCGCAAGCCCTCATTGTGTTTAGTTTATATATATATATATATATTTAGTCTTTTCATTTGACAACACTGAAGAAAAGACACTTTGCTACAATGTAAAATAAAATAATAATAATAAAATATTTACAAAAATGTGAGGGATGTACTCACTTTTGTGAGATACTGTATATATACTCGGCATTCAGTGTAGACTATACATACAGTGCGTTCAGTGTATTCATACATATACAGTCTAACATATATATATATATATATATATATATATATATATATATATATATATATATATATATATATATATATATATATATGCCCTCACATTTTCCACATGCGAGTGGAAAAATGAGGGCTGGCGAGGAGCTGGGCTTTCTGTGAGTGGGGGGGCCAGCACCTCCGGCGGGTGGGGTTGACCGGGAGCCGTTCTCCCGGTGGAAGAGTGCATGGAGTTAGAGGAGAGCCGCGGGATCACCAAACGGTAAAACACGCTGTAACAGTTTACATTTAAACTTCATTCTCCATTCTGCTCACTCTCACACAGTCCCACCTCCTCCTAACCCCGCACCTGTAATAGACAGAATGCATCCCAGCATTGGACCCGCATTCTGTTTATTACAGGCGTGGGGTTAGGAGGAGGCGGGGCTGTGTGAGAGTGAGCAGAGCAGAGACAGTTTCAATGTAAGCTGTTACAGCGTGTTTTACTGTGGGCTGCGGCTCTCCTCTAGCTCCAGTCACCCCTCTCACTTCCTCCGCCCTGGCAAGGCTGCAATGGGGCAATGTAAGGTTGCAATGTAAGGCTGCAATGGGGGCAATGTAAGGCTGCAAAGGGGGCAATGTAAGGCTGCAATGGGGGCACTGTAAGGCTGCAATGGGGGCACTGTAAGACTGCAATGTGGGGCATGGTGAGGCTGCAATGTGGATGTCACGTACCTTACAGCGGAGTCTGAAATGCTGAGGGAGGCCGCTCACACTGTTCCGGTCTCAACACCCCTGGTAGTGAGGACAGGGAGTGCTGGGGCACGGAAGGGTGCAGGTACCTGCGGCTGGAAATTGGAGATTCAGGATCCTCTTGGAGAAGATGAGAAGACTGATCCCCAGAACTACTCAGTAGAAGCCAGGCAGGTAGGTATGGATTCAAGAACAGCTGCAACATCAGGACAGGCAAAGGTTGGCAACTGGCTAGCAACAAGGTATCCACACAGAAGGCAAGTTCATGGTCAAGGTCAGGCCGAGGTTGGCAACGGGCAGGCAGCGAGGTACAAAGTCAGGAAGCAGAGCCGTAGTAGAGAGTCCAAGCCAGGGTCGGTATAATCAATAAAGGTAGGTAGCAGGTAAGGGAGATCCAGGAGAGTAGTCAAGGAAGCCGGGTAGTCAGGAGCAAGGTAACAGGTCACACAGGAATCATCAACTCAGGAACTAGCTGAAGACGATCCAGCACTAGTGTCAGGCAAAGACCTTGCTTTTATATGGCGCTGAGTGCCAGGGTTGGTGGAATGAATGTGTGTGCGTGAGAACGTACACCCGCTCGTATGGGTGTGCGGGTGCGTGCACACATTCGTACGGGTGCGTGGGTGTGCACGTTCGATCCGGAACTCGTTCGCCTCAGTCGGGGACACCGCGCATAGCCGTTGGTCACTGCTGCACGGAGATGGGAGCTAGTACTGTGAGTTCTCTGACATTGCCCCCTCCTTAAGGGCAGCCTCTAGATGCCCCTTGAAACCGAACCCTCTGAGCGGGAGTGGTGAAAGGCCCGTATGAGTCTCTGGGCATGGAGATTCGTTTGGGGTTCCCAGGAATTCTCTTCTGGGCCAAAGCCTCTCCATTTGATTAAATATTGATTTTGCCCTTGTCGTTTCCTATAGTCCAAAATGTCTCCAAACTTGAATTCCTCTTCCCCATCCACGATTATAGCTTCAGGAGGTCCTACCTCCCGATCTGGAAAAGAATTTGGTACATCGACCTTGAGTAGTGAAGCATGGAAAACAGGGTGGATCCTGAATGAATTGGGGAGTTCAAGTTCGTAGGCAACTGAATTGATTTTCTTCTTGACTGGAAAGGGCCCCAAGGATCTGGGTCCCAGTTTCTTAGAAGGGCATGCCAGTTTCAGGTTTGTAGTAGCCAGCCATACACGATCACCAACCTTTAAATCCAATTCTCCCCTTCTTTTCTTGTCGAATAATTTTTTATTATCTTCCTGCGCCTTAGAGATAGTTTCCTTAAGCAACTGATTGTTTGCGGCAAAGAAATTTAGTCTGTCCTGGACAGCGGGTACAGGAGAGTCTGGTACGAGTATTGGCAAAAAGGAGGGGTGAAACCCATAGTTGGAGAAGAATGGTGACTGGTTTGTGGTAAAGTGCGTAGAATTGTTGAATGCGAATTCCGCCATGGGCAGCAATGAGGCCCAATCTTCCTGAGAAAAAGAAGAGAAGCAACGTAGGTACTGTTCCAACGTTTGATTAGTGCGTTCAGTCTGCCCGTTGGTTTGGGGGTGATATGCTGAAGAAAAGTTTGATGCCTAGTGCCTCACACAATGATTTCCAAAATTTTGATGTGAATTGTACTCCACGATCAGAAACAATGTCACTGGAAAGTCTAACGATTTCCTTAATAAAAATCCTGGCAGTCTCGGTTGCTGACGGGTTCCCTTTCATGGGAATAAAATGTGCCATTTTGGAAAAACGGTCAACTACCACGAAGACGGATGAAAATCCCTCAGAAGGAGGGAGCTCAAAAATGAAGTCCATTGCAATTTTATCCCAAGGTCTTTCAGGGATGGGCAGTGGTCTCAATAGTCGCCATGCTTTATTTTTGCTACTCTTATTACTAAGGCAGGTCAAGCAAGAATTTACATAATTCCTACAGTCTTTTGCAAGGTTGGGCCACCAAAAATGCCTTTGAATTAGGTCCATGGTCTTGTGACCCCCAAAGTGACCCGCTAAGGGATAGTCATGGCAGACCTGTGGGTTGGTGGTACGTAGATCTTGAGGGACAAAAATTTTATTTCCTCGCCAGAAGAGCCCCTCTTTTTCTTGGAGGTTAGTTCCTGGGGGTATCGATGTCCTTAGAGATGCCTGACGGATTTGTGATACAAAGCTAGATTGGGTTAATAAGAAATTTCCAGCTTGCAGGATTGTATCTGGTGATGAAGAAACCTCTGCCTCCGTGAACATGCGGGATAACGCATCGGGTTTGATGTTTTTAGACCCTGGCCAGTAGGTAAGATGAAAATTGAAACGAGAAAAGAAAAGAGCCCATCTTGCCTGTCTGGGTCTGAGACGCTTGGCAGTCCTGAGATACTCTAGGTTCTTATGATCTGTGAAGATCAATATTGGGTGCGCTGCTCCCTCCAGGAGATACCGCCACTCATCCAAGGCCGCTTTTATCGCCAAGAGCTCTCGGTCCCTAACGTCATAATTTCTCTCTGATACACCTAATTTCTTGGAAAAGAAAGCCACAGGGTGCATTAAGGATTTGGGTCCTTGGCACTGGGACAGGATGGCCCCCACAGCACTCTCCGATGCATCCACTTCCAGGGTATAAGGCAAGGCAGGATCAGGGTGTTTCAACACCGGGGCGGAGGTAAATAGCTCTTTTAATTTGTCAAACGCAGCTTGGGCTGCTGTGGTCCATTGAAAACGGCTTTGCTTCCTTGTAAGCTGTGTGATGGGTGCTATAATACTGGAGAAATTTTTAATACATTTTCTGTAAAAATTAGAGAATGCAATAAAACGTTGCACTCCTTTTTTATCGGTTGGGGGTGGCCAGGACATGATGGCTGAGGCCTTCTGAGGATCCTTTGCCACACCCCCAGTTGATATTACCAAGCCGAGAAAGTGAATGGTCTGGCGCTCAAACTCACATTTCTCGGCTTTGGCGAAAAGTCCGTTTTGTCTCAATCTATGAAGAACTTGTCTCACATGGTCATGATGTGCTTCTAGGGAGGCTGAGAATATCAGAATATCATCCAAATAGACAATTACGAATGAGTCCAAAAAGTCTCTGAAAATGTTGTTTACAAAATGTTGGAAAGTAGCCGGTGCATTACAGAGTCCAAATGGCATAACTAGGTATTCAAAGTGGCCGAAGCGTGTCCGGAAAGCCGTCTTCCACTCATCCCCCTCACGGATTCTAATCAAATTATAAGCACCTCGCAAATCCAGCTTTGTGAATATCCGTGCCGAGCGAAGTCTCTGAAACAGTTCTGGGATAGCAATTCTTAACCATTATTTTATTTAAGTCTCTGTAGTCCACACATGGGCGGAGGGAATGATCTTTCTTCTTGATGAAAAATATTCCAGCTCCGGCTGAAAAAGAGGAATGTCAGTTGAAACCTTTTTTGAGGTTTTCGTCAATGTACTCCTTAAGGACCAAGAGTTCAGGTTCCGACAGAGGAAAGATTCTTCCAAATGGAATTTCTGCTCCTGGTAATAGTTCGATTGGGCAATCATAAACCCGGTTGGGAGGAAGAGTGTCCGCTTTCTGTTTGTCAAACACATCCAGGAAGCTGTGGTACACAGATGGGACCAGTTTTTGGTATTCCGATGCAGATTTTAAACAGCCGTCAACTGGGGTCATATGGTGGAGGACCTTAAGGCAGTTCTGGAGACAATAGATAGACTGGAAGACTACTTCACCCGTAACCCAATTGATTTGAGGATTATGGGCTTGCAGCCACGGCATTCCCAAAATGATTGGAAATAATGGTGATGAGATGATGTCCAGGCATAGTAGTTCCTGATGGTTGGGTAGTATGTTGGCGGGCAGTGGTTGGGTTTCATGAGTAATAGGCCCGGATTTAATATTTGACCCATCTGCTAGCCGTATGGAGAGTTGTTGTTGCTTGGGTGTTCACAAAATGTTATGTTGCAGGGCAAAGGCACGATCCACGAAGCAGCTGCAGGCGCCAGAATCAATTATGGCCCAGACCCGGAGTGTTCCTTCTGGAAGCTGCAAGGAAACAGGGACAGCAATGTGAGCATATCCTGTTACAGGTAGTGCACTAGGTTCATGAGGCAAAGAGTTAAACTTACGGGTCTTATTTGGGCACATATTTGCATAGTGGCCAGCTTCCCCACAATAGAGGCATAGGTTGGTGTCGACGCTGCTTTTCTTCGGGTGGCAGTGGTGAACGGAGCAGACCTATCTACATTGGCTCCGGAGCTTCGGAGGTGGCAGCAGGTACATGGGAGGCGGACATAGGAGGATTGTTGGGAACTTTAGGCAACATCCATATGGGCCGCATTTGGCTGGTTCTCTCAGGGGTGCCCATAGATTGTTTGACGGTTTAAACTCAGATCTTTTATGCTTGAATTGAACTTTTACAATGTGAGTACCATTCTGTTACTTTTGGAATAAAGGTTTTAAACATTTTTACGCTATGGGCACCCCTTCTCTTTTATGTTAACATAACACGATCCGGGATTGCCAAGAACTGCTGCACAGTGGCATAGACTGTGACTGCGCAATACCCCTGCAGGGATGAAAGTATCCGGTGAGTGTTTGCACAGTAAGAGCACGAATATCAAGCACTGTCACTAATGAACACTGGAATAAGAAGATTGCATTGAATAATATTGTTTACCAAGAGCAATAAGCTTTCAAGCACAACTATCACCTGCACACTATAATTAAGACTATTCAAAGCAACATTGTTTTTTTCTGATTAACACTTGTTATTTTGAGCACAAGTCACTTGACTGGATCCCCCCCCCCCTCCCTTCCATTCCCCCCCCCCACCCCCCTTCCTTTTTCCTTCCTACTCACCTTAGCACTTCAAATCAATGTACGGTATGAATACATGGGAATATTTTGATATAACAGCACCACATGGTAAAACAGTGAGTCGCATAGGATCATCCACTGTCTGAAGCAAATTACATACACATCATTTTCTATTTTTATGCAAAATCACTTTTGATTGTTACTCTTTTTTTGGGATAAAGTTTTTCAATAATTTTTATCAACCAACATTTTCATACTTTCACTCACTTATCAGAGGCGACTTTAATATGTTATCACAGTGTCATAACACTTTGCCATAAAACCAGAACAGCACAGCACCCACACCTAATTTCTTCTCAGTTCAGCTTTTTCCACTTCGGTGGTGATTGCATTTGTGGAGGCAGCAGTTCTGAACCACTTTTTTACCTACCCCCATTGCACGGATTCATCATTATTTTCCTACAAAGTCAGGAAGCAAAGCCGTAGTAGAGAGTCCAAGCCAGGGTCGGTATAATCAGTAAAGGTAGGTAGCAGGCAAGGGAGATCCAGGAGAGTAGTCAAGGAAGCCGGGTAGTCAGGAGCAAGGTAACAGGTCACACAGGAATCAGGAACTCAGGAACTAGCTGAAGACGATCCAGCACTAGCGTCAGGCAAAGACCTTGTTTATATATGGCGCTGAGCGCCAGGATTGGTGGACGTGAATGTGCGCGCGTGAGAACATACACCCGCTTGTATGGGTGTGCGGGTGCACGCACACGTTCATACGGGTGCGTGGGTGTGCACGTTCGATCCAGAACTCGTTCGCCTCTGTCGGGGACACCGCGCATGGCCGTTGGTCACTGCTGCATGGAGACGGGAGCTAGTACTGTGAGTTCTCTGACAGTGGGGCATGGTGTGGCTGCAATGTTGGGCACAGTCAGGCTGCAATGTGGAGCACAGTTGGGCTGCAATGTGGGGCACAGTGAGGCTGCAATGGGGGCACAGTGAGGCTACAATGTGGGGCATGGTGAGGCTACAATGTGGGGGCACGGTGAGGGTGCAATGTTGGGCACAGTGAGGCTGCAATGTTGGGCACGGTGAGGCTGCAATGTTGGGCATGGTGAGGCTGCAATGTTGGGCATGGTAAGGCTGCAATGGTGGGCACGCTGCATTGATGGGCACAGGTGAGTCTGCATTGATGGGCACTGGTGAGGCTGTGCTGAGGGGAACTGATAAAGTTGTTGTTAAAATGTATTTTTGTAACTTAATTCTGAATAAAACATTTAAGTGTCATTTCATTAGATAATTTATGATGACGTGATTAGGGGCGGGGCAACTGGTGGTGAGTAACCCTTGAGACCTGGCTAGTAGCTCAGGACTTGAAATTTTGAGCCCTGTATATATATATATATTTATGTATGTATGTATGTATGTATATTTATATATATGTATGTATATATATATATATATATATATATATATATATATATATATATATATATATATATATATATATACTCTGCATTCAGTGTAGATTATATATATATAATACACCTCAGGCGGTGTACACAGTATATAATACAGTGCAACCGGTGTACAGTATACAATACAGTGCAGGCCTATTACACAGTATATAATACAGTGCAGGCCTATTACACAGTATAACACAGTGTGTACAGTTTCTAATACACTTCAGGTGGTGTACACAGTATATAATACAATGCAGCCAGTGTACAGTTTCTAATGCAGTGCAGGCAGTGTACACAGTATATAATACAGTGTGTACAGTTTCTAATACACTTCAGGTGGTGTACACAGTATATAATACAGTGCAGTCGGTGTACAGTATATAATACAGTGTAGTGCGGTGTTAAAAAAAAATCCCCATCATGTCTGGAAGGCCATCAAGGAGAGGCAGATGCTCACAGGCTACTAAAAGAGGGCAAGCATCCTCTGTGTCTACAGTGAACAGTGTTTTTTCTGCTGCTGGCTGTGTTATTGAACCATAACATGCAGAAGAGTTATTGAAGTAGATAACAAAGCCGTCCTCATCCTCTGTCACCCAGGCTCATAGTAGTTTGCCTTCCAATGCAGCTGCCAAAGCAGCCTATTTCACCGGCTCCTTGTCCACAGTTACTCCTTCTGTAGCCCCACCATCATGCATGGAGGAGTCACCAAAATTATTCGACCATAGTGTTGGTTACATGCTGCTTGAGGATGCACAGCAATTTGAAGGCTCCGATGTTGGTTCCCAGGTTGAGGAAGGGAGTAATGGTGAGCCTAGTGAGAGGGGGTGCCACAAAGGGACAGGAAACTGGCAGTCATGTTCTCTCAGCTGCAGCATACTGCCAAGTTTGCTCCAGTGACGAGGAGGGAGGGGATGATGAGGTCACTGACTGTACTTGGGTGCCTGAGAGAAGATAGGAGGAAAGTAAGGAGGAGGCACAACTCCAACAAGGCAGGATGTCCTCCAGGGGTCAGGTCAAGGGCAGCCACCCTATTGCATCAGACCATAGAGCTCCGCAGGTGCAGGGCGCTGCTGACTCCCCACTGACTTGCAAAAGTTCCTTGGTGTGGGCTTTTTTTGAAACGTGCAGTAGATCACACCGTTGCTGTTTGCAATCTATGTCTGAAGCAGATCAAGTGTGGCCAAAACAGCAGCCACTTGGGCACCACATGCTTGACAAGACATATGACAAATTGCCATGCAGTCCATTGGCAACAGCACCTGAAAGGCCCACATCATAGAAACAGGCGGACTTCTCCTTGCTCCTCATCTTGGATCTCAAACCCTACTATACCTCCAGTCCTTTCAAAAACCTGCACTGAGAGGATTGAAGGTATAGCAATAGGTGCCACAAGTACTTGCTAGCAGTACACCACCAGTTGATTTCAGCAGGCAAATTTTGCTACCCCAGTTGCTGAATCGTACAAAAAAATTCTGTCCCAGCCATCCACATGCTCAGCGTCTAAATGCTAGCTTGGCCAAATTGCTAGCACTGCAACTGCTGCCTTTTCAGCTGGTAGACTCTTCCCCTTTCAGGAATTTGTGGAATGTGCTGTACCACAGTGAGTGGCAGGTTCCAAAACAACATTTTTTTTCATGTAAGGCCATTCCAGCACTCTACATTCATGTGGAAGGGAATGTTTTGGCCTCGTTGGAGAGGGCAGTCAGCAGCAAGGTTCATATTACCGCTGACTCATGGTCCAGCAGGCATGGGCAGGGACATTACCTTTCCTTCACGGTGCACTGGGTAACTCTGCTGGCAGCTGGGAAGGATGCAGGACAGGGTTTAGTGTTGGAGCTTGTTCCGCCACCACGCCTCCAAAAAGCTGGTGGTGATTGTGCCACAACATCTGTATGGTCCCCTCCCTCCTCTTCTTCTTCCTCTATGGCCTCTTCTGCAGAATTGTCCTCTGAACCAGCAGTGCTCCATAATTGCTCAAGGGGCTACGCAAGCATTCAGGCTAAAAGATGCCATCCGGTGCTTCAGTTGGTCTAGGGGACAGGAGCCACACTAGGGCAGAGATTCTGTCAACTCTGCAGGAACAGGCTCAGAGGTGGTTGACGCCATGCCAGCTTCAGCCAGGAATGGTTGTATGTGACAATGGCACCAACCTTCTCACTGCCCTCTGACAGGGACACTTGACCCATGATCCATGCTTGGCACACATCCTGAATTTGGTGGTGCAGCGTTTCATGACCAGATACCCAGGCTTAAAAGATCACCTGAGGCAGGCCAGAAAAGTCTGTGGTCATTTCTGGCAGTCATACAATGCCAGTGCTTGGCTGGATGACATTCAAAGGGAATTTAACCTGTCCACCTACTGCCTCATTTGTGACATGCCCACCAGGTGGAATTCAATATTGACAATGCTGCAGCGGCTGCACACACAGCAGAGGGCCATCAATGAGTACCTGTGTGAGTATGGCACCAGGACAGAGTCAGGGGAGCTTGGCTTCTTTTTGTCACGCCAGTGGCTACTGATCAAGGATGCATGCACTGTTCTGTCACCATTTGAGGAGGCCACAACGATGGTGAGCAGCAACAATGCATGCATCAGTGACACTGTCCCTCTAGTCTTCCTGCTGGAGCACACGCTTTGTGGAATTGTGGACAGGGCACTTGAGGCAGAACAGTGGGAGGAAGAGGAGGACTTCCATTCCTCTCAAGGCCCCCATTATGCAGATAGCATTCCGCCAAACACACAGGAAGAAGATGAGGAGGATTGTGTCAGCATGTATGTAGAGGATAACACTCATCAGCAGTCTTCAAGGGATGGTTTTCAGTCCCCAGAAACCCAATGAGTTGTACGTGGCTGGGAGGAGGTAATTCCTGATAATGTCATCCTTAGTGACCCAGAGGACTCAGAATTGAATGCCTCTGCAAACTTATGCTGCATGATTCTGCAAAGAATGCGAAAGGACCTTAGGATTTGTGGTATCAAAGAGGGGGATCATTACTGGCTGGCAACCTTTCTTGATCCATGTTACAAGGGTAAAGTTGCAGAACTCATCCTGCCTTCGCAGAGGGAGCAGAGGATGAAACATCTTCAGGGGGCCTTGAAGAAAAGTTTGTGTAACGCCTTTCCAGTCCCTGGGAGGTTACCATTTCCTGGTGCTGGACAACGTGTTTCTGAGGGTTCGTTCGGTCAGAGGAAGAGTGGTGGAGAAGGTGGCCGGCTGACCGATGCCTTTAAACAATTTTTCAGTCCTCAGCACCAAGGTCTGATAGGTCCAAGCAACCATCACCAGCGTCTTCATTATTTGGTGCATAAATAACTAGGGGCAAGAGCAGACTTGGAGACCTTTCCAACAGAGCATCCACTCGGTTACTGAGTCTTGAGGATGGACCACTGGCTAGAACTTGCTCAATATGCAATCGAGCTACTGGCCTGTCCTGCATCCAGCGTGCTTTCTGAACGCACATTCAGTGCTGCTGGAAGGTTTGTAACAGATCATAGTGTGCGCCTGTCCACAGACTCCAATGATAGGCTCACATTTATAAAAATTAATCAGCCCTGGATCAGCAGCTATCAAGCCCCTGATGCTGATGTAACTGATTGAATTTGCTATGGATCTGGGATCCCTTGAAGACTGCCTATGTTGCCTATCCTATTCCTCCTCAATCTTGATGATGCTATTTTTGGTTTAGGGCACCACCAACACCCAAGGCCCAATTGTTCTACCCCTGTTTAACAGTAGCATGTCATTACAATTTTTGAAATAATATTTAACAGTGGGACCCGTTCCTGTGCCCAACAAGAGTAACTGAGGGGTTACAATGTTCTGGCACCACCAACACCTAAGGCCCAATTTTTCTGCAGAGTATATAGTGCAGTCTGTATAGTATACTTACTGCAGTTCAGAGTATATAGTGTAGTCAGAGTACTATATATAATACAGTGCAGGGTATATAGTGCAGTGTATAGTATATAATAGAGTGTATTGAAGTGGTTAAGGGGAACCCTATGACAGATGGTATAGATTTTAAGGGGAACTTCACGCCAAAATTGAAAAAAGAAAAAAAAACGGCTTGGGTCTATGCCAGACCCCTTTGGGTCTGGCATAGATTTTAAGGGGAACTCCATGCCAAATTGTTTTTTAAAAAATGGCATGGGGTTCCCCTCAAAATCAAGGGGGCCCCCAGATCCCGCCCCCCATGTGAATGGGTAGGGGTACATTGTACATGTGTAAGCACAGTGTGTTTTTCATCTGCTGCATTGTTTCCTTAGCCAACCACTGCATCTACGGTCTTCCAAGCTGCCCAGTTGTTTGTGCTTGTTCAGTCTGCTTTGAAATCTTTGCCTGGGAGGGACTTTGCTAATGCAGTATAACTACCTTGTGTCTTATTGCTGTGCTCAGTTGTGCCATGGTGCATGACCTGTGACATGAAACTGTCTTCCACAACCTCACCTCAGTACCAGAGATTGGCTGTTCCTCACCCAGTTTTAAGCCTCCTACACTAAAGCTAACTATAACTATAGCCTTTAGTTAAGTAAATCATATTTAGGTTTCTATGCATTTCTGTTGAGAAACTGTTTCAAAAAGCTAGAGACTACTTCAAATTGGCTATTATAGTTTTACATTCCTTTAAAGAGGAAGTAAACCCTGGTGGGGTTTTCTTCCTTTCTAATTCCCTGCCAAGTAAAGGCATAAAGTGCTGGTATGCATCGCATACTAGCACATTTTGTGACACTTACCTGCAGACGAAGCCCGTGTCGTCCCTGCTGCAGGCCACATCCATCTTCTCCCGTCTTCCTTCCGGGGGCATGGACTCCGACTGTGTGACTGGACGGAGCCACATGACATCACTCCCACGCATTCACTCGGGAGCCGCTGGTCACGGCACACTCGCCTGAAGAAAGGCATGTGCGGCCGTTCCTTCAGAGCGCATGCGCCGATGACATCATCAGCGCAGTAAATATCTCCTAAACGGTGCAAGTTTAGGACATATTTACAGTACCTATAGGTAAGCCTTATTCTAGGCTTACCTATAGTTACAACTTACAAAGGGAGGTTTACAACCTCTTTAAATACCTCATGCCTGTACCGCTACTTAACCTCTTCAAAACCGCCCCACACATATATACTGCGGCAGGGTGGCCGCTCTGCACCAGATCGCATACCAGGTATGTGATTTGGCACTTCCGGGTCTGGGGTGCGCACTCGCGCCGCTGGCGTCCCGCCCCCACTGTGATTGGACACAGCGGGAGCCAATCAGCAGGTCCGGTGGACGCTGGTCCCCAAAAAGTGTCAAAAGTGTCAGTTAGTTGTTTGATTTGTCTGCCACAATATCACAGTCCCACTATAAGTCGCTGATTGCCGTCATTGCTATAAAAAAAAAAAAAACAACTTAAAAAAAAGAAATAAATATATCCTATAGTTTGTAGATGCTATAACTTTTGCGCAAACCAATTAATATATTGGGATTTTTTTGCCAAAAATATGTAGCAGAATACATATTGGCTTAAATTAATAAAAAAATTAAATTATTTTACATTTTTTTATTGGGTATGTTTTATAGCAGAAAGTAAAAAAAAATGTTGCTCTTTTGTTTGTTTTTAGCACAAAAAATAAAAACCGCAGAGGTGATCAAATACAACCAAAGGAAAGCTCTATTTGTGAGGAAAAAGCACAAACATTTTATTTGGGTACAGTGTCGTACGTCCGCGCAATTGTCAGTTAAAGTAACGCAGTTCTGTATCGCATAAAAAAGGCCTGGTCATGAAGGGGGGTAAACCTTCTGGAGCTGAAGTGGTTAATTAACTCATGCATTTATTTATTTCTTTTCTTTAGTGAATTGACTTTAATACTGTTTTATGAGGTTTTTTTAACTCATGTTTTTGTTTGTGAGGTAAATAACTCATAAGGTAATAGTGAATTGACATTTTCACCATCTCATGAGATAATTGGAAAAAAAAATGTGTCACTTGATTCAATTGTCTTATGAGATATTCTTTAGTGAATTGAGCCCAGTGCACTTTAATGTAAAGTACACTTATCCTTATCCTTCTTTCCCCTGTGACCTAACAGATAACAGTACTGAAAGGTGTTCAACAGGGATTGTTATTTCTGTTTTGTAACAGTTCACTAACAGAAAGTTAGATTGATTCATCCAAAAATGTAGTAAAACATCAAGGTAAAGAGCAAAATTCCAAGGTATGGCTACATGAAATTTTCCCCTGACCTTACTTTACTTCACAAAGCCTTGGAATTCTGATGTCCTCTGTCATTAGTATTGCTTTAGGAGCTTTTATTTTTCACCTTAGCACAGTAAGTGTATTACAATAAAGGGTTCAAACGGGATTATGTTTGACAGTGAAAAATAAAGAGAAAAACACATGTGGGAGAGACGCATGCGCTGCACACCCCAAAACAATAATGGTAAAAAATGGACAGTTTCCCCGGTGGTATTGAACCATGAACAATAGTAATGTTATAATTCAATTGGCATTACAATTTCATTTTCATTTCAATTGGCGCTGGCCAAGTAGTACAATACATATTCCACAATATAAAGTCGACACATCTTTACACAAAATTATATACAGTCATACATTTCCGGGCTGTTGACGGTATAAATCCCCGACGCGTTTCGACCTGTGTACGGTCATCATCAGGGGGATAGTTGGTTCTATAAAATACATTGAATATCTTCAAAATTTAAGAACATGTCTTCATAAATCTCATTGTAAGGTAAAAATGGTAGTATATTTACCGCTGAAAAGTAGAGGGAATAATCCTTTGGCCAGTAAAAGCCGTAAATGGATCCGGGGGGCCCCCATATTCGCCCCTGTCTCCCCAGAGCGCATGAGTCCAGCCCAAGGGGCTTGCAAGGAGCCACATGGGGAAGGAGAAGTCAGCACCTGCGACAAATACCCAATAAGTCAAAATGATTGTCAGCACATTGGCAAGAGTATGAAGTGTATGGGCTAACTGCAATCCTAGTGATCAATATATATTGATCTGGTGTCCTAAGGTTTCATGATTGTAATTAATTATATAGAAGGTGGCAAAACCATAAAAGAAATGGTTGTATAGTTATAGGGTTGTTTGAGTGGTATGGTGTGTAAACACAGGTGAGTGGGAAGTGATATGTGGTACTAGGAATATGAAAAACCCTTTGAGTGATAAAGTAAAATTAGATGGATGGCCAGCACAATGCTGACTACAGTGCCATGTCCAGGTGAATGAAATAGTGTGTAGTGTCAGCCAACACATGGTGAAATAAAAGTGAAAAACAAGTCAAAAGGAAAGTGTGTGAATGAATAAAACCAAATGAAACAATCAAAAACATGTGTGAAAGATCTAAGCTGATTATAGGAATAGGAGTATGAGTGTAGTGTTGTGATATTAGAGGAGTAGGAATATATGTATAGTATAATAATTTACCTTGTGCCACAATGTGGCTGATGTAGTATGGTAAAGTTTGAATTGTATGAACCAAATTGCAATTAAGCAAAAAAGGTAAAAAGCTGGAGCCAAAAAAGGATTTGTGCAGTGCCATCCATTACGGTCTGCGTGGAGTCATAGTAAGACTCACAGGCAGCCGATCATGGATATATGCCTAAAGTAGGCAATTAATTGAGTAGGCACAGGTGCTGATCTCCTCCCCCCCAGAGTGAGCAGCCCACATGTGGCTCCCCCGGCATCCCTGTAGGCGGAAAAAAAAAAACCCCGGCAGCTGCCGTCAACTCCGCCGCAAACCGCGAGATGTCGCGGCGCCGTGCACATGCCAAAGTAACTCGCACATGCGCACCTCGCCGCGGCTCATCCGGAGGTGATCAAGGGATGCTGCCGGCAGAGTGAAGCTCACGTCAGCGGATGATGGATACAAACGTCCGTCAATCAGAGCATGGGGGGAGAGCTCAGATCCTGGGTCACCCCCACATTCTCACCCTGCCGGGAAGCCTTCAATTAGACCAGGACTCACCCCCATGAAGCCGACAGGGGCGGCAGAGGTCCACCATGATCCATGACGGCCATAATCTAAAGTGCATATGTAAATGCAGTAGGCACTAAATTGTAGATGATGAGGTAATCATTGAATTTATGCAGGAGCTGAGTGGTAGCTCGCTGACCCTGGATCCTAACATGTATATTTACAGAACAGGTGTTAGTTAAACATCTGATCTACTGCAATACAGGAGTCTAAAATAGATCTATCCTGATGCATGAGGTGGGGAAAGATACAGTTACAATCTACTCCCCCCATTTTGGGGGGCGTTTCCTTCGCAAGAGGCAAACAAAGTGTCACCCCCAAAATGTGTATCGTATCAAAAGAGGTTTTAGACATGTGAGGGTTAGAAGGGCCGTATGAGCAACACAAAGCTCCTGCCATGTCTCTCAGTCCTTGGGCTGGACTCATGCGCTCTGGGGAGACAGGGGTGAATATGGGGGCCCCCCGGATCCATTTACGGCTTTTACTGGCCAAAGGTTTATTCCCTCTACTTTTCAGCGGTAAATATACTACCATTTTTAACCTTACAATGAGATTTATGATGACATGTTCTTAAATTTTGAAGATATTCAGTGTATTTTATAGAACCAACTATCCCCCTGATGATGACCGTACACAGGTCGAAACGCGCCGGGGATTTATACCGTCAACAGCCCGGAAATGTATGACTGTATATAATATTGTGTAAAGATGTGTCGACTTTATATTGTGGAATATGTATTGTACTACTTGGCCAGCGCTCTATGTTGTAATGCCAATTGAATTATAACATTACTATTGTTCATGGTTCAATAAAAGCACTTACTGGTTATACATTTTTTTATTATTCTGGATTTCAAGATATTGCTGTCTAAAGCCCCACCGGGGAAACTGTCCATTTTTTTATCATGTTTGACAGTGAATGCCTCTGTTTAGCCTATTTAGTATTTTAGTTTCTAAAGAGCATTTTTATTGTCATTTTAAAAGGCAACAGTTCAGACACCACAAGATTTTCTTCTATATTCTTGAATTTATGTTTATAATATACACATTTAGTTTTATGTGGCTACTCTTTAAACCTTATGAATATATATGAGGAGGGTTGGCAGTCAGTGCAGAAACATTTGGTCAGTCCAATCCATTAAATATAGAAAGAAAACCTGGTGCACAAGGCACGGTATAACCCCTCGGGACTTTAATTGACAGACCAAATGTAGTAGAAAAAGTCAATGTTTATTAGACAAAAATGGAAAAGATAAATACAATGACATGGAGATATCAAGTGTACAAATATAAACAAGATTAAAATGCATGAACCGCATAAGACTTAGCTGCCCTGGATATATGTAGTGGGCTAGCATAGACAAATGCCATATATGACGCCTGACATGTTTCGGACGGAATTGTCCTTCTTCAAAGGCTTTGTGTCACATATAAAGGTATGTAGTTTTTCTATAATATAGACAAATCACATATGAATACAAAAATTACAATAATATATGTATAATTAAACCTTGCTGTTAAAGTCGCATATGCGACCCCAAAACTATTTGCATTAAACCAACATGTATAGGTGCAAAAAAATGCCACAAATGTAGTTACAAAGGCGGTTGGCCAATAATGAGCGCAATATAGAGATCAAAGGCATGTATAGCCAAGGAGCCAGATCAGGGAAGGGCAGATAAGATGGAATGTGGGCCAATGTATTGCGATGCTGTCGCATAGAGCAAGAGGGAGTCAAATGCTGCAAGAGCACCCAGTCAGTGCAGGATGAACATCTGCACTGATTGTTGGGCCATATAGTGTGTAGACCACAGCTGCACAAGATGTAAATCTGTAGATATAAACATGATATAGTGGTAACTAATTGTAATTGTGGCAATGGTTATAATCACCTAAACTGGAGTCTATCAGTATGTTTATCTGAAGAAAGAACCATGAAAATGTAATAGTGCATAAAGTACAGTGAAAGTCACACCTATAAGCGCTGAACATAGGGGGAGGTCCCACTCTCTGCTGCATAGGATTTTAATCCATCAGTATTAATGTGCAACTATAAAGAAAGCACAGGGAATACTAAATGGATCGGATGTGCAAGAGAAAAACAGAGGCATAAAATGTGTTTTTTCTGTAATTACTAACAACTATATTTGTTATATTGCAGGATTCTGCCCTTATGTAATCATTGCAGTTGTTTCAACTTTGACCGCAAGAGGTCGCTATTTACATCTTGTGTATAATTTTGTATATCCATTTCCACCTTGTTTCCTGCAGTTGGACTATGGCGGTGCTGTTTGCGTTGACGGCGTGGGTTCCACTTGCTGCCCGTGTCTGTGGCAGCCTCCACTTCTTGTGGTTTGGCTAATTCCCTTCCTGTTTGTGCTCCATCGTGAGGAGCGGACACTCGGAACTTACGAGCGCCGGTGACGTCATGACTGTCAGGTACTCACCAAGGCCGGAATGCTGAGAGCGGCTTCCCTAGCAACTAGGTGCGAGATACCCCTCAAGGTGGCACAGAGGGTATCAGGCATGGAGGGGCACGGGTTGCCAGCAGGTGTGCAGGTCACCAAGGTGTCTCTAGGCGTGTAGAACCCATGTAACGTGGACTGGTTGCTGAACTGGAGAGAAGCTTGGCAGGGACTCCAACACTTGACCTGGAACCAGGAACAGAGCTGAGGAGAAGCACAGGATTAAGCAAGACAAGTCCTTTAAGCAGGCCGAGGGTCAAACACCAGGTAATCGTAGTAGCAAGCACAGGATTAAGCAAGACAAGTCCTTTAAGCAGGCTGAGGGTCAAACACCAGGTAATCGTAGTAGTAAGCACAGGATTAAGCAAGACAAGTCCTTTAAGCAGGCCGAGGGTCAAACACCGCATAATCGAAGTAGCAAGTCCTTTTTACAAGCCGAGGGTCAAACACTAGAGAGGAGATAAGCAGAGGAGTCCTTAATCAAGCCGAGGGTCAAACACTGGAGAGGAGATAAGCAGAGTAGTCAAACGGTCCGGGTCACTATAAGCAGGAACAGGTATGCAGAGAATAACCGGGAACACTGGGAGCTGAGAAGACAAACCAGCAACATGCACAAGGCATAGCTGCCTTTATATAGGCCCGCCAAGGGGACGTCCCGCTGTACGCGCATGCGTTCGTGTACCCACGTGTGCTAACCGTTCGAGTCACGCGCTCGTACCCGCCGATCGTGTGCCCGTACGTGTTGATGTGCAGCTCTACCGCGCAGGCGCACCGGGACGCGCCGATACTGACAGGCTCTGACTCTAATCCTCTGACAGTGCCCCCTCCCAAGGGGCAGCCTTGGGATGCCCAATCTGGGCAAGATTCCTGGTTGTCTCCTGTGAAAATTACGTATTAAACGAGTGGCCTGTAAGTTGCTGGAAGGTTCCCAGGAGTTATCTTCTGGAGGGTATCCTTTCCATTTAACAAGATACTGGATCTGTCCCCCCCTTTTTCTACAGTCCATTATTGACTCCACTTCATACTCCATTTCACCTTCAATTTCAATTGGAGGAGGTGGTGGTTCCGTTCTTCCAGAAAAAGGGCTAGGAACCACTGGCTTCAATAAAGATGCATGGAATACCGGATGTATCTTATATGTGACAGGAAGAGCTAATTCAAAAGCCACGGGGTTCACCACTTTCTTAATTTCAAAAGGACCAATGAACCTTGGACCTAGTTTGCGGGATGGACAGGGCAATCTAAGATTAATAGCAGATAGCCATACCTTGTCCCCAATCTTGAAACTTGGGTTTGGCCTTCTCCCTCTGTTATAGTACTTCTCGTAACTGTCTTGGGCCTTCTTCATGGTTTTCTGGATCTGCAAAAAATTGGTTTGGATAAAGTTAATCCGATCTTGTACTGCAGGGGTTGACACTTCAGGGAAGGAATCTGGCAAGAAGGAAGGATGGAAACCGTAATTAGCCCAAAAAAGATGTTTGGTTAATGGCGGAATGAGTGGAGTTGTTGTAAGCAAATTCTGCACAAGGAAGGAGAGTGGACCAGTTGTCTTGGGAACATGAGCAGAAGCAACGGAGATATTGTTCCAGAGTTTGATTCGTTCTTTCTGTTTGACGATTGCTTTGTGGGTGGTATGCTGAGGAGAGAGAGGTCTTTATTTCAAGGGATTTGCAGAGATCCTTCCAGAATTTTGATGTAAATTGGATACCTCTGTCTGATACGATGTTGTGGGGAACACCATGAAGCCTCACGATTTCTTTGATAAAAATATTTGCTGTAGCCAGAGCAGAAGGAGTGCCCATCATGGGCAGGAAGTGTGCCATCTTAGAGAGGCAGTCAACCACCACTAAGATGGTAGTAAATTTTTCAGAGGGGGGAAGTTCTACAATGAAGTCCATATAGACCTCCTTCCATGGACGTTCAGGGACAGGCAAAGGTCTCAGGAGCCCCCAAGCCTTAGTGTTCGACCCTTTGTTACGTTGACACGTAATACAGGATTGGACATAGTTTTTACAGTCCTGACTCCAACCCGGCCACCAGTAGGAGCGATGAACTAATTCTGAGGTTTTCCGGATTCCGAAGTGCCCTGCCAACTTATGGTCATGGAAGTTCTGTAATACTTGAAGTCTCACTGGAGAAGGAACAAATATTTTATTTTGGGCCCACAGTAGGCCATCCCTCTTCCTTAATGAGGGTACTTCAGGTTCCGTGCATTGACTGGATGCCTCTTTAATGGCAGTTTCGAGATCAGGCTGGATAAGAAGGAAGTTATGTGTGGATAAGATAGTCCCAGGCTCAGTTGCCTCATTGACTTCTGGAAACATTTGGGAGAGTGCATACGCTTTTCCGTTCTTGGAACCCGGTCAGTAGGAGATGTGGAAATTAAATCTGGAGAAAAATAACGCCCATTGGGCTTGTCGAGGTCGGAGTCGCTTGGCCGTTCGGAGATACTCCAGGTTCCTATGATCAGTAAAGATCATTATGGGTTGGGACGCACCCTCCAGCAAGTACCTCCACTCCTCCAGAGCAAATTTTATAGCCAGCAGTTCTCGGTCACCGACGTCATAGTTTCTTTCAGATGATGAACCCAAGGAACTGGATGGTGGTCTTTTCAAACTCACATTTCTCCCCCTTTAAGAATAGACCATGTTTCCTGAGAACCGAGAGTACCTTCTTTACATGGGTGTGGTGTACTTCTAATGAGGTGGAGAAAATCAAAATATCATCAAGATATACAATCACAAAGTTATCTAGGTACTCATGGAAGATGTCGTTGACTAGGTGTTGAAACGTGGCCGGGGCATTGCAGAGTCCAAAAGGCATCACAAGATATTCAAAGTGCCCAAACCTGGATCTAAAGGCCGTTTTCCACTCATCCCCGGCACGTATCCAAACGAGATTGTATGCTCCCCGTAGGTCTAGTTTGGTAAACACTTGGGCGGTTCTGAAGCGCTGTAATATTTCAGAAAAGAGGGGGAGCGGGTATCTATTCTTCACAGTGATCTTATTAAGTTCTCTATAGTCTACACAGGGCCTTAAAGATCCATCCTTTTTTTCGACAAAAAAGATACCCGCCCCAGCTGGAGAAGAGGAAGGACGGATGAACTTCTTTTCCAGGTTTTCGTCAATATAGGAACGAAAAGCTTCCAACTCAGTCTCAGATAGTGGAAATATGTGACCAAAAGGAATCTCGGATCCAGGTAAAAGGTCAATGGGACAATCATAGGAGCGATGAGGTGGTAAGCTGACGGCCTTCTTTTTGTCAAAAATGTCCAGAAATTCATGGTATACTGCAGGGACATGCTGAAGATTGTCTGGTATTGGCTGAAGGGCCAAGCAGGAGGCCGGTGTGCTGGTGGTAGGCACGAAAACAATGTTGAGAGCAGTATATAGATGAGAAGAGAATTTCTTTCTTAGACCAACTGATTTGAGGGTCATGAGCTTGTAACCAGGGGAAACCCAGGATAACAGGGAACATGGGTGAACTGATAATGTTAAAGCAAAGGAATTCTTGTCCCGAACATGGTAGGGATCCGTCGGCTAGATGTATCTGCAGAGGTTGTTTCTTATCTTGGAGGGGAATATGCAGGGTGTGAGCCAGGGATGCATCCAGGAAACAACTGCATGCTCCGGAGTCAATGATGGCCAGCAGCGGAGCCTCCTCTTCCGCCACCTGTAATGAGACCGGAAGGACAAAGTGAGATTGGGTAGAGCCGGTAACTTGAAAGTTCATAGTGTACTGTGGCTGGCACTTACTGGGTCTCATGGGGCAGTTGCGTAAGAAATGACCGGCTTCCCCACAATAAAGGCAAAGGTTGGCTTGATGCCGGCGGAGTCTTTCATCAGGGGTGAGCGGAGAACGTACCAATCCCAACTGCATAGGTTCATTGTCCGAGGAAGAGGAAGGTACGGCAGAGGGTGCTGGAACAGGAGGAACACAAGGTAACATCCAGGTTGGTCGTGTGGATTGGAAGCATTCAGAGCGGCGTTCACGCAGGCGTCTGTCAAGCTTAATTGCTAGTTGTATTAATTCTTCCAGGGAAGAAGGAGTATCCACCCGAGCCAATTCATCTTTTAGGTTTTCCGATAGACCTTGGCGGTACTGGTATTTTAGAGCAGCCTCATTCCAGTTGGTGTCCCCAGACCATTTCCGGAATTCAACGGTGTAGTCTTCCACTGGTCTCTTTCCCTGGGTCAGGGTGTGTAAGATGGACTCGGCTGTGGCAGTGCGTTGTGGGTCGTCATACAGCTGTGCCATAGAGTTGAAAAAAGTTTCTACCGTATCCAACAGGGAGCTTTTCTGTTCCAAGTCGTTATGGGCCCAGGCTTGAGGTTCTTCTGATAAAAGCGAAATGACAAACCCCACTTTTACAGCTTCGGAATAGAAAGTCCTGGGTTGAAGGGCCAAGTAAAGCTGACAAGCGTTTTTGAAAGCTCTGAATTTCTTTCGAACTCCGGAAAACCGTTCCGGAATGGGAACCCTAGGTTCAGGGATGGTCATCATGACTGGGTTGACTTGGCTTTGGGAAGAAGAAACCCCACTGGGTGAAGCTGAAGGTGCTTCCAGGGGAGCCGAGGAAGTTGTTAGGTGTTGAAGGCGACCCTCAATTTGGAAGTATCCATCCTGCAGTCTCTGGACAGCCCGTGCGAGATACCCCTGAAGGTGGCACAGAGGGTAACAGGCACGGAGAGGCACGGGTTGCCAGCAGGTGTGCAGGTCACCAAGGTGTCTCTAGACGTGCAGAACCCGTGTAACGTGGACTGGTTGCTGAACTGGAGAGAAGCTTGGCAGGAACTCCAACACTTGACCTGGAACCAGGAACAGAGCTGAGGAGAAGCACAGGATTAAGCAGGACAAGTCCTTTAAGCAGGCCGAGGGTCAAACACCAGTTAATCGTAGTAGCAAGCACAGGATTAAGCAAGACAAGTCCTTTAAGCAGGCTGAGGGTCAAACACCAGGTAATCGTAGTAGTAAGCACAGGATTAAGCAAGACAAGTCCTTTAAGCAGGCCGAGGGTCAAACACCGCATAATCGTAGTAGCAAGTCCTTTTTACAAGCCGAGGGTCAAACACTGGAGAGGAGATAAGCAGAGTAGTCAAACGGTTCGGGTCACTATAGGCAGGAACAGGTATGCAGAGAATAAACGGGAACACTGGGAGCTGAGAAGACAAACCAGCAACAAGCACAAGGCATAGCTGCCTTTATATAGGCCCGCCAAGGGGACGTCCCGCTGTACGTGCATGCGTTCGTGTACCCACGTGTGCTAACCCATTCGGGTCACGCGCTCGTACCCGCGGATCGTGTGCCCATGCGTGTTGATGTGCAGCTCTACCGCGCAGGCGCACCGGGACGCGCCGATACTGACAGGCTCTGACTCTGCTAATCCTCTGACAATGACGCGGGACGCAGCCCTGCCACCTGGGACAGGCCAGCGCCGCGCACCGTTTCATCTGAGAACACTCAATCACACCAGCCGTGCATACAGCACAGCGTGGCTTCTGTCACCAGGCCACAGCTGATTTGGGTTGCTAATTAGTGATCCCAGTCAACTGTTTATACTTTCTATATATAAGCAGTATGTCTGCACTATCTGGCCACTGTGATGTGCCAGGCTGTTGCAGAAACATCTCTGTACTAACATATTTCAGGTAATATCCTCTCTCAAGCTCCTTTACTTATTAATCTTATTAAGATGAATTGGCAACCTGGCTCCATTCTTGGATGACCAAGGCCCTTTTACATGTAATATTATCTTATGTCTCTGTTTTTCTCTGGCACATCCGATCCATCTAGTATTCCCTGTGCTTTCTTTATAGTTGCACATTAATACTGATGGATTAAAATCCTATGCAGCAGAGAGTGGGACCTCCCCCTATGTTCAGCGCTTATAGGTATGGCTTTCACTGTACTTTATGCTTTATTACATTTTCATGGGTCATTCTTCGGATAAGCATACTGATCGATTCCAGTTTTGGTGATTTTAACCTTTGCCACAATTACAATTAGTTACCATTATATTATGTTTACATCTACAGATTTACATCTTGTGCAGCTGTGGTCCATACACTATATGGCCCAACAATCAGTGCGGATGTTCATCCTGCACTGACTGGGTGCTCTTGCAGCATTTGACTCCCTCTTGCTCTATGCGACAGCATCGCAATACATTGGCCCACATTCCATCTTATCGGCCCTTTCCTGATCTGGCTCCTTGGCTATACATGCCTTTGATCTCTATATTGCGCTCATTGTTGGCCAGCCACCTTTGTAAGTACATTTGTGGCATTTTTTGCACCTATACATGTTGGTTTAATGCAAATAGTTTTGGGGTCGCATATGCAAGGTTTAATTATACATATATTATTGTAATTTTTGTATTAATATGTGATTTGTCTATATTATAGAAAAACTACTTACGGGCAGCACAGTGGTATAGTGGGTAGCACTTTCGCCTAGCAGTAAGAAGGATCGCTGGTTCGAATCCCAACCACGACACTACCTGCCTGGAGTTTGCATGTTCTCCCTGTGCCTGCGTGGGTTTCCTCCAGGTACTCCGGTTTCCTCCCACACTCCAAAGACATGCTGGTAGGTTAATTGGATACTGTCTAAATTGTCCCTAGTATGTATGAATGTGAGTTAGGGACCTTAGATTGTAAGCTCCTTGAGGGTAGGGACTGATGTGAATGTACAATGTATATGTAAAGCGCTGCATAAATTGACAGCGCTATATAAGTACCTGAAATAAATAAAAATACCTTTATATGTGACACAAAGCCTTTGAAGAAGGACAATTCCGTCCAAAACATGTCAGGCGTCATATATGGCATTTGTCTATGCTAGCCCACTACATATATCCAGGGCAGCTAAGTCTTATGCGGTTCATGCATTTTAATCTTGTTTATATTTGTACACTTGATATCTTCATGTCATTGTATTTATCTTTTCCATTTTTGTCTAATAAAAATTGACTTTTTCTACTACATTTGGTCTGTCAATGAAAGTCCCGAGGGGTTATACCGTGCCTTGTGCACCAGGTTTTCTTTCTCTTTAAACCTTAAAACAGGAAAGTGTGATGAATTTTGGCCACTTTTTATTTTACAAATAAGAATGTGACAAAGTGCATCCATGCAAGGCTGGTACAAGGGGGGCGGGAGGGCCGGGTGCCCTGGGCGGAGTGTGGGAGTGGGCAGGTTGTTAGTAGGCAGAAGAGTATCATTATCCTATACTCCGTGCTGCCGCTACAGCTGAAGATGTGCCCTTCCTTATTGCCAAACTCCTCACTGAGGCAGCAGTCACACCCCATTTTAGAAAGTGAGAACACCCTCTCCCTCCGCTCTCTCCCTAAGCGCCTGTTAGTGTGGCTGGCTGAGTCGGGGCTTTCACAGCAAAAGAAGAGACGATTACACAGGAGCCCCGATTACTGCTTCCTGGCCAGCACACACAGCAGCTCTCCCTGAGTGAAGATCTGAGAGGACAAATGGCAGACTGCATCTTCTCCCTTTGAGCCCGACCTTCTCTGCCTTCCATCCTGTACTATGCTGTCTGTAAACCTGCCCTGCACCTTGTACTGCAGGTTTACCAAGAGAAAAGGTAAATTTCTTGAATAGGTTAGGAATATACTGGGACCTCTGAGATGCTACATGCAGAGTAGATGTATTCCACATACACATCTTTTTTAATAAGATATAATGTGTATGTGGAATACATCTACTGTATGTAGCACCTCAGAGGTCCCAGTATATTCCTAACCTATTAAAAAATCTAAATATAAACAGCAATGAATGTGATTGCATAATGGCCAACTCTAGAAAAGTAAACAAAAAGTCCATCCTTGCAGTGTATGTGTTTTTTTTTTTTTTTGGGGGGGGGGGGAGAAAAAGCCTCTTTCACTTACCTTATTCCACGTTTCAGCCAGCTCCAGTGCTCTCTTCCTCCACAAAAAAGCCTTGACATCACATATCATAGAGGGACATTAATTCTGTATAGTATGATGAGGAGGCTGAATAGTAACCACCCCAGCCAGTAACTTGGAAGCTGACGGGCACAAGTCACAGCAGTGAAGGAAGCCTGCTGGAGCAAGGAATAAGGTAAAGCTGGGCTACACACAGATTGAGATTGGACCAGTTCAGCAAAGAATGGCTGAATTTCAATCTGAGTGTAAATTCCCCATGTTTGAAGCCAATCATTAGATCAGCTTCTGTTGAACAGGATTGCTGGAAAACCTTGTGCAATCAGCAACTTGCAGCACTAATCAGTGTATTCTAAAGGGTGGGGGGGTGGGGGGGGGCCCGTTGTCAGAATACAATGTCCCTGCATATTCCTGTATCCACATCACTTGTGTAAAAGCAAGAACCTATCAGCCGGCAATTTGAACGAAAAAAAAAAACAGCATGTGTACCAGCTTATATGATAAATTCACATTTTAGAACATGTTACATGTTACACCAGTATTCATAGTGTAACATGTAACATGTTCTGTGTGACAGCGGGCAGAAGTTCTTCCCCCCTCACTTTTTGTCACATTTTGAAAACAGCATGGCTGTGCAAGGCTCCACCCACACAGCCACATCATTAAAGGAGAAGTCCAGCCTGACCTCGTTTGGCTGGGCTTCTCCTATGGGTCACAGGAGTGCAATTTGTTTTGCACTCCTGTGACCCGTTCTCAGCAGAGAGCGGTTTGACAGATCAGTCCAGGCACTGCGTCATCCCAACTCTGGGAGTCTGGATCCACCAGGTTCCTGGACTGATGGCCGTCATAGCCTCTCAGCGAGCCGCTGAGACCGCCCCTCCACAGCTCAGCGCTCCAGTGAGCGTGGAGGAGCAGAGAAGAGAGATGCTGATTGACAGTCATCAGCTCTCTGCTCTGGGAGCCGAGAGAACCGAGCCATCGGCGGTGTTCGATCGCTCGGCTCTCAGTGCAGAGGCGGTGGGGGACAGATGCAGCATCAGACCGTTGCTGCATCCACCTAGGTAAGTATGAATCTGAAAATAAAAATACAACCCATAGTTCTCTTTTAATTCACAGTAATCTTTGAATGTAGAAACTACAAGTCCTGTCCGCCACTGCAGCAGACAGACTTGTAGTTTAAATGACACACTGATCAGCACACCCGTATTTCATTCACACTGCCTGCAACTCTGCAATGACAGCCTGTGCAGAGTTATGGGCACAGAGCTTTAGGCAGTGCGTGCAGGAGCCTGACATTGCACAAGTGGTCTGGTGATCATGGGTGCAATACTACACTTGGTGGCTTTTTTTTTTTTTTTAAATAATAAATGCTAATATTTTTTCCTGGCAAAAATATGTGCATATGTTATTTTTTAATTAAAAGTGAACCTGGCCTTTAGGTATTTATACCTTGATCCTCTGCCCCTAGACTAAATTAGCATTTAACCATTGCAGTATGGGGGCCCTACTGCAAGGGTGGATTTTCTTTATTTTCCAGGGATTTAAACTTTTATTATGTACAATAATGTCAGAGAAGACACTTGGGTCAGGCAGGAATATAAATGGATGGCTTTATGTATATATGTAAGTGTTTGTGTATACTTTATACATGAAATTCCACATAGGGGATACTGTGGTGCACTAGGGTGTATATACTCATTATCTCTTGACTCCTGCACATTGTATATTACATAAACCATACCCCTACACCCTGTACTTTATCCGCTCCTGACTGCTGCATTACATTATTTTTGCTCCTGACCTTTGTGCTTTGTAATTTATCTAATCTTGACCTCTGCACGCTATACATAGGTATAATGATCAGGTGTGGGTAAGATGGTTGGTCATGCATAAAACGGGGTGGGGGGCTCACCTTGGCATATTCGCCCTGGGCACTGGATGACCTTGTCCCGGCACTGCATCCATGACACTCAGTTTGTAAATAATGGGGTTTCTAATACAGAATAAAAGCAGAGTACTTCCTGTGTGGTTGGAAGCATACCTTGTATAAGGATAGCCAAACTTGTGTAAATTTCTCTCATTCAGCCCACAGACTGAACAAGAGAAATAGTTTCATTCCCCCATCTATGCTCGCTAAACAGTGTGAATGGAGGGAACTTCCCTGCCGGGTATTGTATTTAGAAAGCTATATCACCTGTTGCTATTTGAATACCTGTACAGTAACACTCAGCGTTGGATAATTTTCCACCCAACTCACTCAATATTTATATCCACATTTATTAAGCTGGATGGTGCCAACAGTGCCACCCACAGTTTGAATTTTGGCTGATTCAACACAAATTGGCCAAAATTTGAGTTACGTATTGCTAGCTATAGAACAAACCAGATGCTCCTGTCTGTGCTGGGAGAAAGGAGGGGCTGCAGATTAATATAATATACCTGCCCTCTAATAAGAGCAACTGTTTATATCCACTGGTCCAACACATGCCTGGCCTAATCAGAACTACAGCTCTGTATTCAATAAAGCTTACTCTCCCCACTAATTACAGAACTCTAGTTCTAACTAGTCAGAGGGCTTATCAGCTTGCAGAAAATAAACCACTGCTTCCACAAGGATGTTTATTTGCCGCCTAGCACTGGCCATAACATTTTTTGTGAGACCCGGAAAACATATAAACAGTAAAACATTGAATACTTAAACTGGCCATAGATGATTGTCCTTCACTAAGACAGTGGGACTCAGTGCTGTCACAATACACTAATCAATGGCAGCAGCCAGTTGTCTGCAGCTGCTGATTGACAAAAGTTTTCCAACTTGTTCTTTTGACAGAAGCCAATCTAAGAATCGGCTTCTGTTGAACACAGATGGCCATACACTGATCAAAGTTAGTGCAGTTCCTGCTGAACAGGACAAATTTTGATCCAACTATGGCCATCTTTACACTCTTTTGCTACACCCTGAATATATTTTTAAAAGTTACTTTATTTGTATTTTAAACCCATTTTAAAATAATAATGTAGTAAAAGCTTTGCATGATATGCCAGTAGATGCAGAGAGGTAACAGAACATTGACAGCTTTTGGTGGTTTGTTCCCTCTTCTCTCTTGCATTACGTCCTCTACCTGGAATGCATAGATCTGTTGTGCCTAAAAACACACCTGTGGCATCAGTTGGAAGATATTTAGTCCTGCAGAGTAGTCAAGCTAAGACTGAACACAGCCTCAATTTTTTAAATTTCAGAGTGCCTTTTTAAACTTGTGGTGTATGTTGACCTTCCAGGCTGCTGTTGCTACATTGGGTCTTGCTTCCTCTTCATAACTTGACCCGTACACCACACCTTGCTTTTCCTAGTACACAGCTCATCTGTGGATATCTATTACCTTAGCTCTTGTTGTAAATAAGACTTAGTAATAAGAAAGTTTCTTTGCTTTTTGCCCTGGCCTTCCCCTTGTTCTTCAGCTATGCTTGTCTACTTCCAACCCTGACCTTCAGCCTGTCTTAAACTAATCTATGCCTTTATGTTGTACGGTGTTTGGCATTGTCCAAACTGATTACTGTCATCATCCTGGAAATCTTAAGGGTTAAACTTTTCTTTTTGCAACCCAACACCTGCACCAACAGTAGATATAAAGGAAACAAAGAGACACTGCTGCCTGTTGGTGATAGGGGATCCATGTAAATCAAATTGTCATCCATTTGAAAATATCTTTGGATGCTACCTGATATTTTCATGTTTCCTCTGTAATAGAAATAAATATCCTTATTGCACTACCCCAGGGAAGTTGGCCTTACGTAGCCGTATCTTGCCCCAACGTACGTTTTGTCTAAATAGACGTTGTCAAGGGAATAAACTCTGACAACGTCTGTTTAGACTAAATGTACGTTGGGGTGGGATACAGTTGGGCTGACATTACCCATGCCTGTCTGGAGTCGGCACCAGCGGCATTCTTAGAGATACATGCTCAGATTTTTTTGGATGTTCGTAAGTAGAATTGTTTTTATGCTTACATTAAAATACTTGGCGGTATTACACTATCTGGTGTCTCATATTTTCAACCGAGTCCTATAGTGGAGCTGGAAGGGAGAGATGCAAGCGGAGCATGCTGGAGATGTGTAACAGATGTCCTCTATGCTAAAGAATCCATGCAGCAAGACTTATGCAGCTTCATGCCATACTAGACCACCTATAATGCGTGGTCTCATGACTCGGTAAGAGGTTGTCTATTTGGCGGTGGTGGGTTCACTTGTCACCTGATTGTTGAATATTTTTTTAGACGTTAAGAGACACTTTTTGGACACTTAATATATTTATATGAAACTTAAATTAGGTTTCACCTAATCATTCGGTGATTCTTGCAGACACACCAATTATAATTGTGTTTGATTCAGTTTATTGATATTTGTTGGAATGATTAGAAAACACAGCACAAGAGTTTTTTGAGTCTATTTATATTAAGAATTTGTATTGTTTATGCTTTGAGAGTGCTGCTGTAGTAATTAAGATATGAACATTTAGATTGGCGCTAAGCACAGTTTTATATATATTCAGATATCCTAAATACTGCAGAGAACAATGGCTCATAATGATATGCTGTCGCTCCCTGCAAGATTTTTCTGTGAATGCATTGTTTGAACTGGATGGGCTTGTGTCTTTTTGAAGCCAGACTAACTATCTAACTATGAATATAGGGCAACTTGACCCCTATAGAAAGAGTAGTATCACTGGATTAGTGAATTGGTGAGTCTGGGATAAAATGTCATACAGAGAAGATGAGTATAGCAGCTGGAACTGCATTTTAATGGTAGAGTTGTTGAGGGATCAATTATTCTATTTTTTGCCCAACCTGGAATTGGGCTTTAATTAGACTGAACTGAAAGGCTGCAATAAACAAAACCATCTAGTTTTTTATAACAGAGAAATGATAGGAAAGTCTGCATTTACTTTAACAATCCAGCATTAATGTGCTTAAAGATGTGTAATGGACAGCATTTTATCCAAGCTTTTATTAGCTTTGTAATGTGTTTTTCCTTAACTATAGCATTTGCAGAAGAGCAAAACACTGCAGATTGCACATAGGGATCTTACTTTAACAATACTACAAATGAAGAATTTATAGATTTTACTGCTAGTGCCGAATCCTTTTATTGACAGAATTCCACTTTGTGAAATCTCTCCAGGACTAGGCAAGTGTTTTATTTTTTTCTTTAAAAAAAATGCTTGATGAGTGACCTTTTACTTCACATAAAAATGTGTTTGACAGGACAGTCTCCCCGCACTGCTTTGACAAGACCCTCAGATAACTGATCTGTGCGTGTGGGTGATGAAGATTCAAGACATACAAAGTACAAACAAAGGGGGCATATCATCCCAGTCAACAGATATGTGTGCAATTGAAAAAGAACATTTTCTCAAAGCTTATATCTTTTTTCTTAAAATAACTTTGGTACAAAGAAAATAATATTTTGCCATTTCCAGTATCATTTTTGTTATCCTTTTAAAGATTTTTTTTGTGTTTGTGGCTGCACAGTACAAGACTGCTACACAACTTAAAGTAACACTCAAGGCAAACTGCTAACATACATGTAAATTGTTTTACATGATAAAAAATGTGTAATTTTGTTCTGCCAGGTTTGTGACTTACACTCCGGAGCCATGTAAGTGACACATTTATTTCCTGTTTCAGTATTGCAGCTTCTTATCTGCTTATTGGACAGTAAATCAGCTAATCAGCATCATTGAACTGTTTATTTATTGTCTAATAAGCAGGCAGGTGTCATAAACAAGTGCCAAACATAAAATGTACTGTATGTCCAGCCAAACCTTGTTTTCCTTGTTTTAATTTCAGTGAGGGAGAATTACAGATTTACCCTCACTTCCTGTCTAGTTAAGAATATTTTACCAGAGAGGAAGTGTTTTTTTTTTTTTGTTTGTTTTTTACAAAACGGGTGCTTTATTACAATCTGCAATATTACAGTATAAGTAAAATACAAAAATATAGTCTAGCACAACACAAGACAAAAAGATGTACACATCGGATACAGTCATGTCCAACAATCAAACCCCATTAGAGAATAGGCAAACGGAAGCAGAATATACATAGTATACCATAAACAGTTAACCAGATAAGAACCAGAAGGAAAGATCAACTTCCAGGGAGGAAAAGCCCTCACACATCTAGAAACACAATGTTGTAGGGGGCAGAGGTGGAGGGATGATAGAATAGGATCAGGTGAACCATAATAGCTAAGAGGAGGGAGAAGAAAGGGAAAGTGAATAGGACCCTCCCGACCTGTATCGGACCCTACATTTTGCTCGGACAATATAGTTGAATCTCCTCTAGTCATAGTCCAAGGGGACCACACCTTATCAAATTTCCAGGGGCAGCCCCTATTCATGTATGTTATCTTGTAAAGAGGGAGGGTCGTATTTACCAAAGCTTCCCATGAAGACACCTCAGGTTGCGTTAAGTCCGACCATTTCATTCGCTCAGTATGGTGAGAGCTAAAGACAGAGATGGGGAAAGGGACAATTGTAATCTAAGAATAATTTCCTCAAAAATAGCTGCCCAATATGCCACAATAGAAGGACATTCCCAGAACATATGTAAATAAGATCCCAGATGAAGTCTACAATGGAGACAAAGAGGATCATGATCTGAGAATATTCTATGGAGTCTGGAGGGAGTATAATATACCCGGTGAAAAAATTTTACTTGAATTAATTTATCCCTAGAGGAAACGACTAGCTTGGGGCCCTTCTCCAGTTGGTCCTCCCAATCTTCCCTGTCCAACATGGATATATCCCCCTTCCAGTACTCCCACAATTTTATTATCTTCGGGGAATTAACATATAGGAGAGCACCATATGAAGTTAAGAGAGGCTTGTCTAAATCACCAGGGGCCAATGATTCCTCAGTGGGATCGACCTGAAGGGAGGGTGATTGTGGGAACTGGTATCTGACAGCATGTTGTAGCTGGAAGTATCGGAAAAACATCCAGCCAGCCAAACAAAACTTCTGAGACATTTGTGTGTAAGACACAAAATGTTTTATTTAGTAAAGTAGGAGAAGGCTAGAACCCCATCAGAGTTTTCAGGTATAACTTATAGAGACACTCTAAGCTGAGACAAAGAGCACCATTCAGGGCAGTGACGGCTATGCTTAATATTTTTTTTGGGGGGGGGCGGCAAACTAGCACCACCCCCACGGGAGACGGATGGCGGAGATCTCCCTGCGAGAGACAGACGGCGGGGATTCCCTCCATACCCCCCCACACACATGCGGGTTGACGGACGTGAATACGGCAATCAGATGCCTTACCTTAGGAGGCAGGGGGAAGGAAGAGCCGGGATGACTCTGACTGCTTCTCCCGGCTGGATTTCAAAGACATCTTCTGCCTGAAGGGGTGAGCCCATGCTGATGCAGCACACAGTGAGACATTCTCCTCCTGGCCGAACAGGAAGTGTGTTCTGAGACACGTTTGGGTCACAGGACCCACTTCCTGATTGACCGGGAGGAGAATCAGGAAGCCAGTAGCGAATATTAATTTGCTATTGTCACACAAGTGGATAGTCTTACTGTGCCCCGAGACCACCCTTTTGTGAAGCCAATTAGAGCCTCAGGCTCTAATTGTGCTTCAAAAAAAAAAAAAATTGAAATCCCAGCATCCGGCGTTCTGCATGTAGATTAGAGGCCGGCACATAGATTATGGGGGCGGCGCCCCATATGGACGGGCTGCCACTGATTCAGGGGTGTAGAAGCATCATCAGAGAAAGGAAGGAACACCACTCACTGACCCAGTGCATGAATATGTGGATGAATGTGGCCTCAGCCAGTACTGCTCCAGCCATGCCCTCAGAGTTTTGTATCTGTCTGTTCCCATTACAGATTTCCCTCACTCCCTAGCAAAATTGGTAGCCTAGTCCCCAACTAGGCTGCCACAAGAATGAGGGGGCAATTGGACTATCATGGTACAGTAAGGCAATACAATTTTGAATAATATAACGGGATATAAAAATTACAAAGGATTTTATTGATGCCAAAAAACAAATCATCATTTACAAATGAAAAACATGGTAGCAGTACAAATATATCACCAGTGAAAAGATTAACCCCGAAAGGGGAGAATCACATTAAGACAATGGATCACAGATGTCATTTTCCTCAACTAGTTTCGTGGGCAGGGCCGCTTCATCGGGAGGGTATCTGTGATAGGATCAAAGAGACAATATAATGATCGAAAGTCATAAAAGTAAGGATTTGTAAAGCAGCATCATGATTAAAAGGGGTATTAATGGGGATAAGGCATTTGCCTGTACACAGACCCTCTGGACCTGGGAACCCAGGATTGTTGTGCCTCAGTCAGCTTCCAGTAAGCCACTCCAACCTATACAGCTTTATCACAGCCAAGTTGCGGTGCCCTGTACCCTAGGCACCGACCCTGGCTTGTTAACTATAATACCGTTTACCTTTTTCCTATAGGCGACTTTGGCATGGGTGGATTAGCTCTACCATGCCTCCACCCTATGCCTATGAGGTCACACATTGGCATCAACCCCTCTAGTGGGCTTGCCTCTCCCGGGACCCCATATATATTTTTTCTACATCATTACCAGGTATATGCTGCTTCCCCTATTCACCTCAATTGCACTGTGGTTCACATCCCTCCCTTTTTCTGTCTATCACTCTCCCCTTCCTTTTTTCCTCCCCCCCCCCTTTCCTTCCCCCCCCTTCTTCTTTCTTTTTTCTTTTTTCCCTTTCTCCCTCTCTTTTTGGTGTCCTTTGTTTTCTCTTTCCTTCCCTTCTCTTCCCCTCTTTACCACTTCTTTGCTTGCTCTTATTTTCCTTTCCTTATTGTCCCCTCTCTTTTCTTTCTCTCTTTCTGTCCCACACCCAGTCACACCATGCTAATTCGTTCACTCCCCCATGCACCTCACAATCAATACATCCCCTGTCTCACTTCAATTTCAATTATCTTTTTTTCACTTTCACCAATGTTTCTCACTCAATATTTGATGCTTTTTTCACGTTTTTTAAATGCACACTCCGCACATTTCACCATTATTCCATTACTTTTACTTTTATGTCCACCCCACATTCATTTTCACCATCTTATTCACCTCTTTGCTGGCCTACAATTTTGGCTTGGGAAGTCCACAGCATATCCATGTCTTTTACTTCATCTACCCCGATTCCGGTCGGTATTATTTGTGGCTCCCCCGAGTCGCTGCGTGTGACCTCTTTTGGTGGCGGCGCTCTGTGCTTAGTGGCTGCTGGGACATGGGTAAGCAGCTCTGCTCCTTCCCCCTTCTTATCCCCATCAATACTCCTTTTAATCATAATATGCCTTTCGATCATTATATTGTCTCTTTGATCCTATCACAGATACCCTGCCGATGAAGCGGCCCTGCCCGCGAAACTAGTTGAGGAAAATGACATCTGTGATCCATTGTCTTAATGTGATTCTCCCCTTTCGGGGTTAATCTTTTCACTGGTGATATACTTGTACTGCTACCATGTTTTTTATTTGTAAATGATGATTTGGTTTTTGGCATCAATAAAATCCTTTGTAATTTTTATATCCCGTTATATTATTAAAAATGGTATTGCCTTACTGTACCGTGATAGTCCAATTGCCCCCTTGTTCTTGTGGCAGCCTAGTTGGGGACTAGGCTACCAATTTTGCTATTCAATGATGCCTGGATGATGGTACAAGTCCCTATCAATCCCTATTTTGGTACCCACCATAGAGGCCATACTTTTTTTATATAAGGAGAATTAAGAGAAAAAGAAGTGAAAATCAACCAGAGATATATTGGGAAACCCAAAACTCTGTGTCACATTCTAAAAAAGAATCTATGGAAAAAAGGTTTAGCCCCAGGGATATTGCGGACACAGAGAGAAATGCAAATAGGGTACACCTAAAATTGAATAAAAAGTCTAATCACTTTATTGATACAAAATTGTGTATATTACAATATAAATGTACAAAGATCACCTAAAAACAATGAAATATCTAAATAATGGAGTGAAACAGCCGCAAAACTTGGGACACACAGCAGATAAGAACTAGAAATCAAGCTGGTAGAGCGTGTGTGCCAAGATACCCAACATGTTTCAGGAGGCAAAAGAGGGATTTTTTTGATGTGTGTATTTCCTTCTTCAGGGATTACAAGAAAGCGTGCTATTCCATTTCTATTAGAAAAGAGAGGGGGGTAGTATATCAATACTGAAGTAACATATAATTACAATCAACTGATTAGGCATAGAAGCAATATGATACATGCAATCGGTGGAATAAATGTATCCTGTACTTACAGATATATGTTCAAATTCGACAATACAAGTCAGTAGATGAAACGTCAGGCCGTGGATGTTACTAAGCTGTGCTTCCAAAATTGATTCATATAGTTTAAGGTGTTTGAAAAATCAATCCCAAATAAATGGGGTGCAAGCTAGAACGGTTGTAGCTAAGTTGGTGGTAACAGGTCCAATGGTCGCCCTGAAGCAGTCCGACAAACTCATGGGGATACCCCAGACAAACAGAGACAGATGTCTAGTAAAAAATGTAACAAAATATAATTATAAGGACAAGGTAGTGTGACTGTATATCGGCAGTCTTACACTGGGTTAAATAGACAAAAATTAGTCAGAACCCATGGGAAGAGAGTGCAATATCAAGTTACCAAGAATGGCAAAGGCTGAGGCATATATAAACAGTTTCCATTACCTGTGATTGAGATGTCATATCATGTTCACAGAGATCCCTGGCGTTTCCTGGCTGTGTAGCAATCAGTGCTCACACTAGCAGGAATACATATGCCCAGGGATTAGTGATAGGCCAATCAAAACTCAAGATACCTTTTTTTTCTATATTCATTAGGTGGATAACACACCTGGCACGCTGTCGAGCAGGATTATGGCGTGCGACCAGAGTGGATATGGCTGTCCCTTGCCTTCCACCTCATCGCTCCCATTCATCCCACTCTCCAGCATCTCAAACCCCCATTGACCATATGGTCGATTCGGGGTTGGTCTCTTAAATTATACTTAACTACCCTTAGTTTACTATCCAACAAGTTGTTACCATTAGCCCCCATGCAACCATGCACCTTAGACGTCCATTGGTTGGGGCCAGACTATATTTTATTACCTTATTACAGGCTACCCGCCTATTTTTATCATGATGCACCCCATCATGTGTCCCAGTCTTCGACCCCTTGATACCTTGGGCCTCTGTTGTGTTTTTTGGCTGCATTGGCTTCATAGGATATTTCTCCTATTTATCAATTAGTAATTATAATAATTTTTTGCTACATCACAATTTTACTTCCCTTTAATCAACTCTCATTGATTGTTTTAGTGTCAACTACCCTTTTTTCATATTTACATTTGAGCCTTGCTGCTTCCCTTCCCCCCCCGTCCCATGACAGGTGCTGGCGTGGGACGCTCCACCTGTGTCTTACCGCGGCGGCCCAGTGAGCTCCCTGGTGGAGGAGTCGGTCCTGTTCTCGCGGGCCACCCCCTCCTCTTGCACTGGCCCTCGGCTAAAGGGCCAGTGTGCATGCGCGCGACTCCCTCAAGCATGCTCCGTGCGGGAGCTCTGACCTTGCGACGTCACGTGCCGGGGCCCACCGGCATGTGATTTAACGTTGCAGGGTTGGGAGCTACAAATAACAGGCATTTGCCTGTACACAGACCCTCTGGACCTGGGAACCCGGGATTGTTGTGCCTCAGTCAGCTTCCAGTAAGCCACTCCAACCTATACAGCTTTATCACAACCAAGTTGCAGTGCCCTGTACCCTAGGCACCGACACTGGCTTGTTAACTATAATACCATTTACCTTTTTCCTATAGGCAACTTTGGCATGGGTGGATTAGCTCTACCTTGCCTCCACCCTATGCCTACGGTCCACCAGTGCCACAGACTGGGGTCACACATTGGCATCAACCCCCCTAGTGGGCTTGCCTCTCCCGGGACCCCCATATATATTTTTTCTACATCATTACCAGGTATATGCTGCTTCCCCTATTCACCTCAATTGCACTGTGGCTCACATCCCTCCCTTTTTCTGTCTATCACTCTCCCCTTCCTTTTTTCCTTCCCTCTCTCTCCCCTCTTTCCTTTCCCTCCTCCTTTCTCCCCTTCCCCCCCCCCTTTTCTTCTTTCTTTTTTCTTTTTTCTTTTTTCCCTTTCTCCCTCCCTTTTTGGTGTCCTTTGTTTTCTCTTTCTTTCCCTTCTCTTCCCCTCTCTACCACTTCTTTGCTTGCTCTTATTTTCCTTTCCTTATTGTCCCCTCTCTTTTCTTTCTCTCTTTCTGTCCCACACCCAGTCACACCATCTTTTTTTCACTTTCACCAATGTTTCTCACTCAATATTTGATGCTTTTTTCACGTTTTTTAAATGCACACTCCGCACATTTCACCATTATTTCATTACTTTTATTTTTATGTCCACCCCACATTCATTTTCACCATCTCATTCACCTCTTCACTGGCCTACAATTTTGGCTTGGGAAGTCCACAGCATATCCATGTCTTTTACTTCATTTACCCAGATTCCGGTTGGTATTATTTGTGGCTCCCCCGAGTCGCCGCGTGAGACCTCTTTTGGTGGCGGCGCTCTGTGCTTAGTGGCTGCTGGGACATGGGTAAGCAGCTCTGCTCCTTCCCCCTTCTTATCCTCATTAATACTCCTTTTAATCATGATGCTGCTTTACAAGTCCTTACTTTTATGCCTTTCGATCTTTATATTGTCTCTTTGATCCTATCACAGATACCCTCCCGATGAAGCGGCCCTGCCCGCAAAACTAGTTGAGGAAAATGACATCTGTGATCCATTGTCTTAATGTGATTCTCCCCTTTCGGGTTAATCTTTTCACTGGTGATATATTTGTACCGCTACCATGTTTTTTATTTGTAAATGATGATTTGTTTTTTGGCATCAATAAAATCCTTTGTAATTTTTATATCCCATTATATTATTCAAAATGGTATTGCCTTACTGTACCGTGATAGTCCAATTGCCCCCTTGTTCTTGTGGCAACCTAGTTGGGGACTAGGCTACCAATTTTGCTATTCAATGATTCCTGGATGATGGTACAAGTCCCTATCAATCCCTATTTTGGTACCCACCATAGAGGCCATACTTTTTTCTATCATCCCTCACTCCCTGTCTGTTGAAATTGTCATCAGCAAACAGATTGTGAGTGTAAATCTTTCTAATGGTTCCTTGGATAGCAGTAAAAAACACAATAGGATTTTTAATCCTTCCTACTCTGTCTAAAGCTAGAATTAAATAACTTTTTTATTTGGCCTGACATACACTTTAAAACAGGAAATAGTGATGTCACTTACCAGACCGTGTAGAAAAAGTTTTTAATTTACAAAAAGCCTCCAAAGAATTATAGGATTGTTTTTTTTTTTTAGTCATTTGGATAGTTGTTTCATCAATACATAGCTGTCTATGTTGAGTTACATTTTATGAAAAAAAAAAAACACTTACCCACAAAATTTCTATTTTTGACAGGGGGTGATGAGCTCAGTATGGGTGTAATGCTGGTCTTGCTTACCATCTGTCTTGGTGTTTGAAGGTTGTTTGTTTATATAGCACCACCCTGACAATGGAAACATAGTGGTACCCCCAGACACAGGCCAACATTTCACCTCACGATGTAGATTACCTAGGCAATAGTAGGATGTGAACAGATGGGTGCCAGTCACTTTAAAATCAAAAGGAGTTTGTTGACTCTCATTCAAAACTCCTGGGAGAGAGGGATAGGGCACAGGACACCCAAGAAGTAGCAGACTCCACAAAAAGGGAACAAAAGTACTTACTATCCTCACAAATAAAGAGCCTTGAAGCCGACCTAGCATTCTGTGATTGTAACTCCTGACTGTAAAGCACTTGGTAAATCAGCTGCCAGCACCCTGGGTAGAAGACACCATACTCCAGTGAGGACAAAGCTCCACATCCAAGACATCTGGAGGTCTTCCATCGCTCTTCAAACCCCAGGCTCTTCAGGCCAGATCCAGGCCTCTGTTCAGCACTCTTCAGCACTCTTCAGAGGTTTCAGCAACACAACACCCCCCCCCCACTTCCAGTAGACCCAGAGGAGAACAGACTGACTTCCCAAATCACACCCTGAATGATTATATCCCCTCCCAGCATGCACCAGCAGCAATGAAGTCTGGTTCAACTTATCTATCCCACCAAATGATAAAGATTGGATGGAGATTATTTTCAAATGTCATTATGATATAATGCAAATGGGGAATATTTTACCATGTATATCACACCTCACCTCATGGCAGCTTGCAGTCTAATTTCCCTAACAGTTACAAGAATGTGTAAACACCCATGGGACCGATTTGGGTTACAACCAATTAACCTACTAGTATATTCTTTGAGTTTGCATTTCACATTATAGTTCAATAGACTGGAAATTGTCATGTCTCCAATTCTAATTTGATTCTGCTTTTTTTCTGCTTTCAGCTGTTTGAATTCATGAACTTCTTGGCAGAGAACTTCATCTTCTGTTACATGGGGCTGGCTCTGTTTACCTTCCAGAATCACATTTTTAATGCTCTCTTTATATGTGGAGCATTTGTATCCTTTTCTCCAAAGGAAATTGGAAAGCCAGATTTTCCACCTTTAAACGTCAGGAATGGGGATTAAAAAAGGAGGGGGTGTTATCTGGTTCACCGGATTAATTTTATGTACATTATAGTTAACATGAATTTGGTTTTCTATCCAGGACCATTAACAGGTTTCATATTCAATGTTTTTTTATTTGATCAAAACCCAGCCATATGTGTATAGCATTATTCACAGATTATGCCTTTAATGTTTTGTGATGAAGGGAAGTATTATTCTTTGTAGCCATACATAAATGTCAGCATATTATTTCAGCAGTGATATTCTTGCTAGCAATTAATATCATTTACAGAATATATTAGAATAAGGATGCAAAAAAGGGGTCACTTACAGAGAAATTCCATGCATAGAGTGTTGAAATTGCCCTTACACAGGCCAATAATCACTGGAGATTAGGCAGGTTTTTTAATGTTCAGTATTTGTCTAATTTAAAGTGATATTACAGGTTCCTTTTTTTAAAATAAAATAACAAACACGTCAGTATGCAGTGGTTTTGCACAGAGCAGACCCGACCCTCCTCTTCTTGGGTCCCCTGCTGACGCTCCTGGCTCCTCCTCTTTGGCGAGTGCCTGCATAAGAAGCCAATGGCTGAAAGTGCTGAGTGTTCTAATGGGGGGATAGTCCCCCTGTCAGAACACAACAGCTCAGCGGGGGAGATCTCTGTGTAAAGTCTGACTGTTAGTACAGTGGCTCCGCCTGCAGCAGTGTTTTTTTTTTTCTTCAACCCACTAGGTTGAAGGAAAAAAAAAGTATTAGTGTGTAGGCTTAAGGGTCATGTCATATTAGCAACTTTGTAGCAGCTATTTATAGGAGCTACAAATAAATTTGTGTATTTTCTCTGGTGATTGGTATGTAGCTACAGAGTGGCTACTATAGCTAGATACAATGTATGTCTGAGTAGCTCCACGTAATAGGATTAGCCACAGGATTAGCCACTGAGAATGACAAGTTAACCACTTCCGGACTGCTGAACGCCGATGTAAGTCCCTACTTTGAGGACGGATATCGTTGTTATGGCAGCAGCTAGCTGCCATAACCCCAGAATCCCCATGTTCTGCCGGCGGTCCGGTAAAAGATGAAAGTGGTCTCTGTGATGGATTCGCAGCGAGATCACCTTTATTGGTGACAGGAGAGGGCGATCGGAGCTGTCGGCAGCGGCGGAGGCGATCGGATCCTTCTCAGGGCTGTGCATGGAGACGAGTGAGGGGAAGATGGCCCCCACCCATCTCCATGACACTGCAGGGCAGAAGCAACCTCAAAACATCACTTTCTCCCATAGCTCTTAAAGGGCCATTTTATTTTTTTCATCATTTTAAATGACAACATTTTTTTTTTTTTTTTTTTTGCAGTTATTGTAAATATGAGATCTGAGATCTTTTTGACCCCAGATCTCATATTTAAGAGGTCCTGTCATGCTTTTTTTCTATTACAAGGGATGTTTACATTTCTTGTAATAGGAATAAAAGTGACACTTTTTTTTAAATAGTGTAAAAATAAAAGGTAAAACAAATAAGAAAAAAAAATGTTTTTTAAACATGATGCGGCCCACCGAGAAGCGAACGCATACGTGAGTAGCGCCCGCATATGAAAACGGTGGTCAAACCACACATGTGAGGTATTGCCGCGATCGGTAGAGAGAGAGCAATAATTCTAGACCTCCTCTGTAATGCAAAACATGCATCCTGTAGAATTTTTTAAGTGTCGCCTATGGAGATTTTTAAGGGTAAAAGTTTGTCGCCATTCCATGAGCGGGTGCAATTTTGAAGCGTCACATGTTGGGTATCAATTTACTCGGCGTAACATTATATTTCACAATATAAAAAAAATGGGCTAACTTTACTGTCGTCTTATATTTTAATTCAAAAAAGTGTATTTTTTTTTAAAAAGTGCGCTTGTAAGACCGCTGCGCAAATACGGTGTGACAGAAAGTATTGCAACGACTGCCATTTTATTCTCTAGGGTGTTAGAAAACAAATTATAATGTTTGGGGGTTCTAAGTAATTTTCTAGCAAAAAAAAAACAGTTTTTAACTTGTAAACACCACATCTAAAAAAGAGGCCCGGTCTTAAAGTGGTTAATAAGTTTAAAGTGGTTGTAAACCCTTACAGACCACTTTTACCTACAGGTAAACCTATAATAAGGCTTACCTGTATTTATTGGAAATATACGCTTGCGCCGACATCATGCGCACTTTAGAAAAGGGCATGTTTCTATAGGGCCCGTGCCGTGGCCGTCGGCTCCCGTGCGCGTGTGCGGGAGTGATGTCCCGCGATTCTGGCCAGTCACAGAGCCAGAGTCCACGGCCCTGAAAAGAAGAGGGTAGAAGATGGACGCTTCCAGCAGCAGGGACATTGCGGGCTTTGTTTGCAGGTAAGTGGCACATAATGGGATAGTATACATTATGCTTTTACTTTGCAGGGGAATAAAGAGGAAGTAAAACCCATCAGGGTTTACTTCCTCTTTAATACCTCATGCACAGTTGGTGTTTTAAACCAAATTAACAAATTGGCCAAAAGTATAAGGGCCCAAAAATTACCACAGATTAAAAAAAAGTAAAGATTCTGATATACAGGATAAGAATTAGGACTGTGCAGGTGGGGACAGATGTGGTTGAGGAACATGATATGAAGACACAGATGATGGGCCAGAGGTTCCAGGGTACACAGGAGGACCTTGAGCCATAGTGTATAGATAGCTGAGGGGTGGCATGCAACTTCGTTAGTCTGCCCGGTATTGCATTGCAACTGCATAAATGCTATCTATGAACTGCTATTCAAGGTCACCACCTATGTCTTTAAGCAAGTGATAGAAGTTGTGGCAGAAGATGGTACATGGATTATCAAGATTGAACAGCTCACTGCACAATGCTTTACTGGCTCTTCTCCATGCTCACTCCCCTTTGCCGAACAGTTGGATGTAGTCCTGAAAGTAGTCCTAAAAGAGAAAATACACTTTATGAAAATAAAAAAAAATGTAAAACTATTTTAAAAAAGGGAAAGAAAATTAGAAAAATTTGCAAAATGTTTAAAAACCATAATAATAATAATAATAATAATAATAATGATGATAATAATAATAATAATAAATAAATAAAAATTAAAAACACTATATTCGACCCTCACCCACGAAAAAATCTAATATTCAAAAAAGAAATACTCTCTACGAGGTCCATAGTGTTTTCCAGTGAGTATGCAAGATGTTTTCTAAAAGAAAAAAAAAAATATGGTTAATATTTCATTCTGTAAAAAGATTACATGAATATTTTAAAAAATGCAGCAATATGCACTTCTAACCTATCCTTCTTGCTCTTTGACAGTCTTCCAGTTTTCTGGGTTTGAAACGATGTCTGTCCACACTTTGTCTATGCAGTCATTATACTTTGGATGTGAGACATCCCATAACTCTGGATGGACCCCGATTGCTGAGATCAGGTCCATCTGTAAAACATCTTGGGCCATACTGCATCCAGGGAAAGCAGACATCCACACCAGAAACAAAAAGCAAGGGACACTGGTAACTTCCTGTACAAACACAAATTTCCTAGATTTTCAATAATATTCAGTATGATATTGTTGCAGTGTCCAGTAAAATCCATTAACGCTTGTAAACTCGCCCAAACACCGATAGGCGCATTAATGCATTTTTACTGCTGAACCACTTCTCTCCCTGTTTTTTTGGAGGTTCTTTTTGCCTGTAAACACCTGTAAACGCCTATGTGTGCATGGACACATATGCTAACATTGAGGGGTGTTTAGAGGCTGAAAAGAATGCAAAATGTCTCTAAAAGTAGCTTTAGAAACCCCCAGTGTGGCATGAGGCCTTAGGAAAGAAATTGTGTTCCTACTACAAATTGCTGCTACAAAATCGCTCATGTGTCATAACTCCCATGCAATGTACTCTATACCTGAGGAATGTTACAACATAATTGCAGCTTTTTGGTTTTCTCATCTGTTAATTTTCTGGCTTTTACGATTTAGAAGCTCACATTATACACAACATAAAACATGAGTTATGTGGTTTTATTAATGACTGAAACTAAAGGCCCATACATACTATTGGATTTTCTGCAGACTTTTGTCTTTAGATTTACCTAAACCATATAATATGAGGTCAAACCTTAAGAGTTTCAGTTTGTATGCAATCGGGCAGGCCCTTGCACTACATGGTTTTGGTAAATCTGAAGACAAAAATCTGCAGAAAATCTAATAGTGTGTATGGGGCTTTAGATTGCAAGAGAAACGTAAGACTTTTTGTTCTCTGGAGCATTTTTAAACAATTCCGTCATAGTAAGTATGCTGGGGAAAGTCTGGGTAGAATGAGGATCTCATGTGTACTGTAATACACTGTAAAACAACAGATATAGGGGTTGATTTACTAAAGACAAATCCACTTTGCACTGCAAAGAAGTGCAGTCACTTTAGATCTGGGGGGAAGATCTTAAATGAGGGGAAGCTCTGCTGATTTTATCATCCAATCATGTACAAGCAAAAATGCTGTTTTTTATTTTTCTTGCATGTCCCCCTCAGATCTACAGTGACTGCACTTCCAAGTGCACTTGTAGTGCAAAGTAGATTTGCCTTTAGTAAATTAACCCCTGTGTGTTGTAAATGTTTCCCGCTGTAGATGATTCTAACCACTGATATTGTTTCTCCTTAATTTGAGAAAAAACAGGTATCAATTTTTGTAGCAAGGGCATGTAACATATACCCTCTTACTTTTTTCTTGAACTTGGGTCGAAGGAAGAGAATTCCCTGGAATTTTCAACACATGATGATGTTTTCAGGTATGTAAAAGTTATGTAGTCAATTTCCTTATCTGTAAGTCTTATTGAATCTAAATTTATTGCCATTGTTTTGTGCAGAACAATTTAATATGAACTTCAATGCTGTACTCCAAGCGGATATAAAAAAAGCAACAAATGTTGTTGTCTATTTATTGCAAAAAGTAAAGAAATGCACATAAAAAACATACAATGCCTTGGAAAAGTATTCATACCCCTAGACATTTTCCACGCTTTGTTATGTTACAACCAAAAACATAAATGTATTTTATTGGGATTTCATGTGATAGACCAACTCAAAGTGGCATATAATTGTGAAGTGGAAGGAAAATGATAAATGGTTTTCAACGTTTTTTTACAAATAAATATGTGAAAAGTGTGGCGTGCATTTGTATTCAGCCCCTCTGAGTCAATACTTTGTAGAACCACCTTTCACTGAAATCACAGCTGCAATTCTTTTTGGGGATGTCTCTACCAGCTTTGCACATCTAGAGAGTAACATTTTTGCCCATTCTTCTTTGCAAAATAGCTCAAGCTCTGTCAGATTGGATGGAGAGCGTCTGTGAACAGCAATTTTCATGTCTTGGCACAGATTCTCATTTGGATGTAGGTCTGGACTTTGACTGGGCCATTCTAACACATGAATATGCTTTGTTCTAAACCATTCCATTGCAGATCTGGCTGTATGTTTAGGGTCATTGACCTGCTGGAAGGTGAACCTGGTGACCAGGTTTGCTTCTAAGATTGCCCTGTATTTGGCTCCATCCATCTTCCTATCAACTCTGACCAGCTTCCTGTCCCTGCTAAAGAAAAGCATCCCAACAACATGATGCTGCCACCACCATGTATCCTTGTTGAGATGGTGTGTTCAAGGTGATGTGTACTGTTAGTTTTCCATCACACATAGCGTTTTGCTATTAGGCCAAAAAGTTAAATTTTGGTCTCATCTGACCAGGGGACCTTCTTCCACATGTTTGCTGTGTCCCCCACCTGGCTTCTTGCAAACTGCAAACAGGACTTCTTATGGCTTTCTTTCAACAATGGCTTTCTTCTTGCCAATCTTCCATAAAGGCCAGATTTGTGGAGTGCACGACTTATAGTTGTCCTGTGGACAGATTCTCCCACCTGAGCTGTGGATCTCTGTAGCTCCTCCAAAGTTACCGTGGGCCTCTTCGCTGCTTCTCTGATGAATGATCTCCTTGCCTGGCCTGTCTTTTTTTTTTTAATTATTTAATTACTTTTTTATTGCCATTTCAAACACAAATACAAAAAGAACAGAAAAATATAGTCAGGCAGTTTAGGTGGATGGCCATGTCTTGGTAGGTTTGCAGTTGTGCCATACTCTTTCCATTTTCGGATGATGGATTAAACAGTACCAGTGAGATGTTCAAAGCTTGGGATATCTTTTATAACCTAACCCTGCTGTAAACTTCTCCACAATTTTATCCCTGATTTGTCTGGTGTGTTCCTTGGCCTTCACGATGCAGTTTGTTCACGAAGATTCTCTAACAAACCTCTGAGAGCTTCACAGAACAGCTGTATTTATACTGAGATTAAATTACATACAGGTGGACTCTATTTACTAAGTAAACAGATCGAATGAATAATTAATGGGCACGGCACCAAGCTTATGTGCAAAGTGTGCTATACCAAACTGATGCTGCTCCTAAATTAGTAAAAATACTAATAAACAGTATGACAAAACAGTATAGGGCGCATCAAATGTGCAATATGTTACGATGTAAACCTATAGATTATGCAAGGAAAGTGCTATAGTGCATGACAATTTCCTTGCATAATCTGTAGGTTTACATCGTAACATATTGCACATTTGATGCGCCCTATACTGTTTTGTCATATCTATTTACTAAGTAGGTGACTTTTGAAGGCAATTGGATCCACTAGATTTTAGTTAGGGGTATCAGAGTAAAGGGGGCTTTCTTTGTAAAGAATGTTGAAAGCCATTTATCATTTTCCTTCCACTTCACAATTATGTGCCACTTTGTGTTGGTCTATCATATAAAATCCCAATAAAATAAATTTACGTTTTTGGTTGTAACATGACAAAATGTGGAACATTTCAAGGGGTATAATTACTTTTTCAAGGCACTGTATATTGGATTGAAATTTTGGCTGCAAGGGTAGAAAAACACTTAGACCCCTTTCACACTGGAGCGTTTTGCAGGCGCTATGGAATTAAAAATAGCGCCTGCAAACCGCCCTAAAACAGCTGCTCCATTCACTCCAGTGTGAAAGCCTGAGGGCTTTCACACTGGAGCGGTGCGTTGGCAGGGCATCAGAAAAAGTCCTGCCAGCAGCTTCTTTGGAGCGGTGAAGGAGCGGTGAACTCATTGCTCCTCCACCACTGCTCCCCAATGAAATTAATGGGGCAGCGCTGCGATACTGCCAGCAAAGCACCGCTCCGGGCGGATTTAACTCCTTTTCGGCTGCTAGTGGGGGGTTAAAACCACCCCACTAGCGGCCGAATAGCGTCGCTAAAACGACCGTAAAGCGCCGCTGAAAATAGCGCCGCTTTACTGCTGCCGCTGGTGGCAGCACAGTGTGAAAGGGGTCTTACTGGTGATTAGTGCAATTTTTTTAATTGCAATTGAACAATACAATCAAGAAATACTTACTAGTTAGTTTTTTAGCTAAGAAGTCAGGGCTACTGAATATTTTACTTAAAACTGCATATTTCACAAGCCTTTCAAGAGTGAGTGAATAGAACATTAGAGAAAGACAGTGACACAGAAAAAAAAGCATCATTATATCTGACAGCTGAATAAAAGACAAGACAGCAACTAAAACTTCAACATCAAGTGGAGGAAATTATTAAATATGACATGTCTGTTGTTATGCTGTAATGGAGAGGAAAGTTCAGCTTTCTCATCTACCATGGGAAAAAGAAGGTCTCTGGAGCGCTTTGAACATTGACAGCCCATAACACATATGAATTTTAGGGGTCTTGTTTTAAAACAGTATAATCAATGCTGATAAGACAAGCATCAGCAGCTGACCAATTTGCTTAACTTGAAGCTCTAACTTTAACTTGGAACTATGGACAAAATAAAAAATGACATATATGATGCAGCCTGTCTTTAACATTAAGGCCGGGTTCACACTGGCACGACACGACAGTCATACCACTGGGTTCGACTTTGCCCTGCGACTTGAAGTCGGACATTTGTCCGACTTCAATGAACAGGGATCAGACTTTGATCCCCAACAATACCAGGCACTGTGTCTGGTATGAATCTTTAGGGGGAACTCTACGCAAAATGTTAAAAAAAACGGCATGGGTTCCCCCTCAAAGAGTATACCAGGCTCTTCGGTCTGGTATGGATTTTAAGGGGAACCCCCACGCTGAAAAAATGGCATGGGGTCCCCCCAAAATCCATACCAGACCCCTATCAGCACACAGCCTGGCAGGTCAGGAAAGGGCCTGGTATGGTTCGGGGGGGCGCTCGCTCGTCCCCACCCCCTTTCTGATTTTGATGGGGTGACCGTGTGACGTCATCCAGAGGCACTGCCCCTTATGATGTCACCACCCAGGACATAATTGGTGAAGTCATAAGGGGTGGGCCTCCGGTGACCCCGCCCCATGCCAATATAAGTAGTGGCACACCGTGCACCCGGCATTAGAGCGGGAGAGAGCATTGAGTCAACATCAGAAGAAGAACAGAGGGAGAAGACAGTGGAGAAGACCCAGCAAAAGAGCAAGAAGATATCGGAGAAGACCCAGCAGAGGCAGAAGACAGCGGACTGAGGGAGAAGAACCGGAGAGGGCTAGAAGACATCAGTGGAGAGCGGAGAAGACCCGGAGAGGGGAGAAAAACTGGCAGAGGCAGAAGACATCAGCGGAGGAGGCAGAAGAGCCGGAGAGGGGAGAAGAGATCAGAAGAAATAACAGAGCTGCTTAATAAATTACTTAAAAACATGTGTAATGTCTTTTATTTTTGACACTTTTTTTAGGTGAATGGGTAGGGGTACTCATTCACATAGGGTGGGGGGCTGGGATCTGGGGGCCCCCTTGTTAAAGGGGGCTTCCAGATTCCGATAAGCTCCACGCCCGCAGACCCCGACAACCAATGGCCAGGGTTTTTGGGAAGAGGCCCTTGTCCTCATTAACATGGGGACAAGGTGCTTTGGGATGGGGGGACGCAGGGCCCCCCACCCCAAAACACCCACCCCCATGTTAAGGGCATGTGGCCTGGTACGGTTCGCTCGCTCGTCCCCACCCCCTTTCCTGACCTGCCAGGCTGTGTGCTCAGATAAGGGTCTGGTATGGATTTGGGGGGACCCCCACGCCGTTTTTTTCGGCGTGGGGGTTCCCCTTAAAATCCATACCAGACTGAAGGGCCTGGTATGCTCTTGGAGGAGGAATCCATGCCATTTTTTTATTTTTATTTAGCGTGGAGTTCCCCTTCCAGATCATCAGAGCACAAGTCGCATGCCAAAGTCGGATCAGACAAGGCGACGATCCGACTTTGATCCGACTTCAGTGATATTCAGTAGGCTGAAGTAGAATCAAAGTTGGACCAAAGTAGTGCAGGGAGCATTTTCAAAGTTGGACCAACTTGTGTCGGACCAGTTAAGACGACTCCCATAGGGAAACATTGATTTTCACACGTCATGCGACATGAGCTCCCTTTGTCGGAGCGTTTGCTGTACCAGTGTAAAGCCGTCCTAACACAGCAGTCTTGCTTGTACAGTAATACCTCAGATTGCGAGTAACGCGGTTAATGAGCGTTTCACAATACGAGCTATCATTTTTTTAAAATCCTGACTCGGTTTGTGATTGTTGTGTCCCGAAACGAGCAGTATTCAAGCCTCCGTGGTGTGCAGTACCACATTTGGCCAGAGGTGCGGGGGCGCCGGTTACACTCGGAGCCGCTCGGATGCACTCAGAAACACTCTGAAATACTCTGAAACACTCCTGAGTGTTTCCGAGGCTTTCCGAGTGCATCCGAGTGGCACCGAGCGGTCTCAGAGTATTTCCGAGTCTCTCCGGCACCCCTCACCTCTGGCCACACGCGGTACTGCATACAATAAAAGTCAATGTGGAACAAAATATCTTCGTTTCCATTGACTTCTATAGGGAAACTTGCTTTGATATGCGAGTGCTTTGGATTACAAGCATTCTCCGGGGAACGGATTATGCTCGTAATCCAAGGTTCCATTGTACCTGATTATCTGATGTTTGTAAAATGCAATATGATGCTACTTCGAAAAAAAATCATTTTTATTTAATTTAGTAAAATTTTCTTTGAAGCAAATATTGAAAGTGCAGAAAAGTACTGATAACGAAGTGCAGAAAAGTATTGTTTATGGGCTAATTAGATTTCATTCATGTTAAATTGAACAAAATATTTATTTATTTATTAAATATTTATTGTTACAATGACAGTTTAAGTAGGAGCCTCACTGAATGAGGTCGATTTACTTAAGAAGTTGAGAACCTTCAATGGAAAAATTGAGGGAATATTCAGTTAATTTATCCAATCACATGAAAAGCATTCTTGATCATTTTGAATGCTCAATCATGTGCAAATGCTTTTTACATGATTGGATAACTGAAGTGGAAATTCACACATTTTCTTTCAGCATAGATTCCAAACTTCTATAGAAAATCAACTTCATTGTCTCCGGCTTATAGACTCAAAATTCAAGTTTCGAAGTTGACAGAGGGACCTAGTGGAAGCTTCCACAGCAGACCAAAAATAGTAGATTTTTATAAACATCCTATAGGCTTAAAGTGCACCTGTTACTAAGTTTAAAAATTCAAACAGATATATTGTTGGAAAAGAATGTTCAAATGCAACTTATTCAGTAAAAACTACATGTCAGACAAATAGATATGAGATATATTTGCAGCTGAAGTTAAATGTATTTTCTTTGGGGGCGTGTCCAAGATGGCGCTGGGAGCAGACGTGTGTTAGCTGAGCTCCCGGCCATCAATCCTGCCATAATCCTGGTGTAGAGGAAAGAAAAAAAGGCCGCTGCCGCTCTCCAGAGCTACTGCGTGAGGACTGGGCGATGCCCGGGGGCAGAAAATCGAGCCAGAACAGGAACACTAATACTCCGGTGCGAACCCGCTCAGTGCCGCGATCCACTGCACACGAGGCCTGCAAGATGGTGTTACAGTCAGCCTCCCCATCTGACGAGACTATACAGGCTGGTTTGGCGGGCTTTGATGCCCTAATGCTTGCCATAACTACCTGCCAAGCAACACTAACGAAAAAAATTGATCATGTGCAGACTGAAACTGCACTCATCCGCAGAGATATGGACAAATTCCGGGACCGTGTGACCGAAGCCGAGCGACGAATCTCTGACGCTGAGGACATACAGAGGGAGCATCATGCTGATATTCAGGCCCTGAAGCTGAAAGTTAAACACCTGGAGAGCAGAGCCGAGGACTCCTGGAACCGTAACCGGCGGAGTAATCTGCGGATCCTCGGCCTCCCGGAGGGAGCTGAAGGAGAAGATCCAGTAAAATTCATGGAGGAACTTCTGCCTACTCTGCTCCCCAGGGCTAGCTTCTCCCCTCACTTTTCCATCAAGAGAGCTCACCGCATGCCAGTGATCAGAAATCCTCAGGGCGCCCCGCCGCGCGCTTTCATTTTTAAATTGCTACACTATCGGGATCGAGACACGATTCTACGGGTGGCTAGACTCCAGGGAGAACTGAAATTTGAGAATGCAAAAATACTCATATTCCCGGACTATTCGGTGGAGACTCAACGCCGCCGCAAATCGTTTGATCACGTCCGGATCATGCTGCGCCCAAAGGGAGTAAAGTACAGCATGCTTTTGCCCGCAAGACTGCGGATCCAGGATGGGGAGAGGATACAGTTCTTTAGGTCCCCGAGGGAAGCAGCAGCTTGGGCAGAATCTCTCCGTCATTAAACTTCAGGTATGCTGACCCGTTTATATGATGTCCCTCTGTCTAGACTGTATGCCTTGTTAACCCTATGCTGGTACTAACTCAGGATCCAGCCACCTTGTGGACTAATGCATGACCATGACTGTGTGCAACAAAGGTTGAATGGCCCCCTAGTGTCCAGTACACTGTCCGCTCTGCTGAACCCTATGATGCAGTGCTTCGTGATAGACCCTGGGGGTTGAGGTGGCTTCCTACATCCTGATACTTTACACATGGAGGATATGGGATACATACGGGAAATCCAATGCATAAGCCATCTACCGATCCCAGGGGTTGTACTATCAGTTTTGGAATAGAAACCTCAAGAGATTGGGATTTTTGGGGCAACAGAAAACCAAAATATATTAAAAAATTACAATAAATTTTATTTATACAAAAAATTATTAAAAAATGAATTAAACATATAACCATATATTTTTTTTTTTTTTTTTGATTGAATAACACACCCCATTTTCAACTACCTCTCTTTTCCGGATTTCTTCTTTCCCCATATGGTGGACACCATCTGGGAAGTGAGATACCTTTTTCCTCCCCTTGTTTTTTGGGGGGATTTTTTCTACATGGCCGCAAATGAATGACCAATAGGGGGTTTTCAATCATTTATACAGAATTTAAAGTATTTAAACCATTGAAGAGTAAAATGATTATCTCCCCTTTTGGGGGCAATCTTTTCACCTCTTCACTGTATCCCTAGGCTTCTATGCCCATACACTGTTTGGCTATTTGCTTTTTTCAGCTCTCATATTCCTACTTACATATTTTAATTTCACATTTACTTTTATCTTTTTCATTTTTTATGTCTCATATTTTTGCATTTTTTTCTTTATAGGAAGGAAAAATTTCCTTCTCTATGGCTTATTGAAGACATACTCTATTCATATCTTCCATACAAGGTTGGTTTTGACTTCCACAGATGTCATGTCTCCCATACAGATGATATATAAATATACATATATATGTTTTTTTCAAATTTCACATCCCCCCTCTCCCCTAGCGTTTTCCTTTCGCCTGGGGTAATTTGGCGTCTCTCCTTGGATCTCAATTTCTGGGGGCTCTTTTGCACGATAAAAGACCGTTTACTAATTGGAAGGGGGAATCTTTGGAGTGTCACGCTGAGAACTCGTTGGGTCAATCATGATTACTGTAAGCTTTCTTTACATATTATTTCTCCTTTGGTATTGTAAACATATATGTATGTATACTTATGCCAATTTTGTGCCTTTCAGATAATGGCAAAAATTTATCCCTGAAGAAGAAATTTTACGATTTCGAAACGCGTCGGATTATAAGATTTTGTGCCACGTCTATAGTATATCATATTGTTTTTCTTTTTCAAATATATATGGTTATATGTTTAATTCATTTTTTAATAATTTTTTGTATAAATAAAATTTATTGTAATTTTTTAATATATTTTGGTTTTCTGTTGCCCCAAAAATCCCAATCTCTTGAGGTTTCTATTCTAGATTGTTAAGGGATGATGGCAACTTCTTCACACTATATTTCTGAGAAGTCTATACGCTTTCCGTACTATCAGTTTTGGTGGGGGTTGGACGTCCCTCATCCATTGATCAGGATTCGGAGACTTATCCGCGGGACCTGAGAAATAAGTCTCACCTTTTATCCTGACACTGACAAATCGCAAGTACTAATTCCTCTGTGGAGAGTTGAAATCGGAGCTGTGTACTCTTTCCCTCACCTCTATTATAACTCGAGGACCCAGATTCTGCTCCAGGAGCCACCATACCTGGACCTCATATGTCCAATGCTGCTACGGTAGTCACGAACACAAGTAATCTGAGGAGCAATATCAGGCAATGAAGGGTTTGTTGCATAAGTTAATACCCCAGTGTTCTTAAGTATGTGCCCCCGGAGACCCGGGAGATCTACACTGAGTATCCATGCCGGATTACTACAAGCTTGTTGTAAAGTGGAAGGCTAGACGCCAATTGCACATTGCCCTCAAGTTAGGCTTTGAGACGAACCCTTTTTGTTTGACGGGAATGATGCCCCTCTTGCTGGGTTGGGGGGGGGGGGACGATTGGTTAAGTTGGACTGCAGTTACAGACCTTGTTTTAATGGTTTCACTGTTCTTATGTTTATTATATATGACAGTACCATGGGTTGATTGCCTGTTTCATACTACATGCCTTTTGTTATCTAGCTTGCGTCCTTCCGGGTCCAGACCTACAGATAGGGAGCGTGCAAATCCCATATATCCTACATTAATCTTGGGATGTTTTGATGACCTCCCTTAGGCTGTTCTCCTGGAACACGAGAGGGCTGAATTCTCCTATTAAACGCTCTCTAGTATTCCAATTTGTTAAAACTTATCAGCCTCATATATGTGTGTTCCAGGAGACACACTTAGTGGGTAAGAGGACTTTTAGTCTTAAAAAACCGTGGGTGGGATACCACTACCATTCGTCCCATTTCACTTTTTCAAGAGGAGTGAGCATCCTAATCCTTAAGTCGCTTCCCTTCAAGCTCCTTGATCTGGCTCTGGACCCAGGAGGTAGATATGTGGTAATACATGCACTCCTTCATAACTTGCCATGGGTGATTGTGGGCTTGTATCTGCCACCTCCAGCTTCCCTTCAAGTTCTTAATCAGATAACCGCAAAAATAGCAGAATTTTCTACTGAAAACGTAGTAATCATGGGAGATTTTAACTTGGTACCTGATGCGGGCCTAGATAGACTATCCCCCACTGGTGCGACCTGCCAGGGACTCGCTGAATGGGCTGATATTTATGGTACGCACGACCTCTGGAGATGGAAACACCCCCGAGAGAGAGCATATACTTGTCATTCTGCGTCACACAAAACCTTCTCTCGCATAGACCTAGTCTACGCGGGAGGTCCTGTCCTACCTAGTGTCCAAAACATTACAATCCTTCCCAGAGGAATCTCGGATCACACCCCGCTTCTCCTAGATCTAGATGCCTCGACTGTATCATCAGATAAACTCTGGCGCTTGTCTAGGTACCGGGTCTCGGACGTGGACGTTGAGCCGAAATTTAGACATGAGCTGGAGACGTACTGGGCGGAAAACGAAGACTCTGGCCGCCTCTGTCTGGGATGCTTTCAAAGCATATTCCAGGGGACAGTACCAGACCATAATAGCAGGGGTACGCTGGAGTAGGAGAAGGGAGCTTACGAACCTAGAAGCCGAGGCGGAGAGGCAGGAGGCTTTATTCGTCAGATCCCCAGAACCTCAGACGTATATCCGCTTGCAATCACTCCTAAGAGATGTCCTTATGCTGAGGACATCTCTAACGCAAAAAAGGCTGTTGCACCAAAAGCAGAGGATATTTGAGCAGGGGGAGAGGATGGGCCATCTGCTGGCGTGGCTCTCCAAGGAACAGAATGTGAGTATGACGATAGGACATATCCAGGATACTGGCGGCTCTATCCTCTCCTCACCGGCGGATATCAATAAGGAATTTGCCTCCTATTATCAGAACTTATATCGCTCTAGAGTAGATTATGACCCTAAGGAACTGACGACCTACCTGGCAAATATAGACATACCGACTCTTACCCCCACATATGCTAACAAATTAGACGCCCGTATTACAACAGTAGAAATCCTAAAAGCATTAAAGATGATGCAGACGGGCAAAACACCGGGCCCGGATGGTATCCCGGTAGAATTTTATAAAATGTACGCAGAACAGCTGGCCCCCAAATTTCAATCTTTACTGGCCAAATATATAGACGGGGGTTCCCTTCCCGAGTCAATGCATGAGGCAATAATAGTGGTTATCCTCAAGCCAGGAAAGGACCCGACTTTATGCTCATCCTATCGTCCCATTTCCCTCCTCAATGTAGACACTAAAATTCTTTCAAAAATTCTGGCCAATAGACTAAATACAGTAATTACAGCCCTGATACATCCGGATCAGACGGGCTTTATGCCTGGCAGGGAAACGGACATCAATATCTGACGGTTACACACGCATATCGCGCTGGCTCCAACCCTGGAGTGGTAGCCTCACTCGATGCAGAAAAGGCGTTTGATTCGGTCGAGTGGGGCTACCTCTGGGCGGTCCTCTCTAGGTTTGGGTTCGGGCCTAAATTTTTAACCTGGCTTCAATTACTATATGCCAGACCTACGGCTCGCATTCGTACTAACGGATTTTTCTCCGACTAGAAAGCGTGGTGATCTCCTTTATTTGGGCGGGGGAAACCCCCACGGGTGGCAAAAACCATTTTGTATCTTCCACTAGCTGGAGGCGGATTGGTGTTGCCTAACTTCTTAGTATATTACTGGGCAGTTGTCTTAGTGACTGTGAGGTGGTGGTTTTCGCAACCTCGGCAGTTACTCTAGAAGCGGCAATCATGGGATCATACGCAGCGTTATCCAATCTCCCGTATAGGGGAGTGAAAGCTAGCCCTGCTATAACAGGCCCCATGAAGACCACAATCCAAGTGTGGAGATATTCTAGGTCAGCTTTATTACAGCCGTCATGTGTTTCCCCACACACACACCACTTTGGGCTAACCCCATGCTCCCACATCTCTCCAGCATCCCGGACCCGGCGATCTGGGCCATGAGAGGTATCACTAAATTAAAGCAGGTTATGCCAAGGGGAGTCTTAGCGTCCTTTAGAGAGTTGCAGCTGGCTCATAACTTGCCAAATTCCTTCCTCTTCAGATACTGGCAGCTACAACATGCCCTCAGGGCCCAGTTTCCCTCTGGGGTGTCGCTTGAGCCAGACTCAATTGAGCGCCTCCTGATTTCCGGGATGTTGGAAAAACCTTTATCTTCCCTATACCTCTATTTGACAGTTGCCCACGACGTAAAAACCGACAAAACTAGACTTAAATGGCAGGCAGATATTCCCTCTCTGGGTGAAGAGGAGTGGGAGGAGTGTTTACAGACATTTATCCCGTCAATGATTGCAGCCAAGGATAGATTCATACAATTAAAATTCATACATAGAGCCTATTATACCCCCCAAAGACTAGCGAGAATATATCCTGGACTGAGCCCTAATTGTACTAGATGTGAGCTAGAAATAGGCACCTTCTTTCATATGGTCTGGTCCTGTCCCAGACTGCGCCCGTTTTGGGATGCAGTGGCGGACAAGCTGGGAGATGTGTGCGGTGTTGACCTGCCACTAGACCCCTTAACCTTTTTGCTGAGCCATCTAGAAGACATAGAAGGAGACCACTATATTAAACAGTGCTTAACATATTCTCTATTTTATACAAGGAGAGAAATACTTCTAAAATGGAAGAAAAAAGAGGCGCCCACCAAGGAGGCATGGGAAAAGGCAGTGAACAATGTACTGCCGTTATACCGCATAACCTACGAGAGCAGAAACTGTCCTCAAAAATTTGATAAAGTGTGGTCAGGCTGGGTTGATGCATGTGGCTGAACTCCAATAGAGGGAGGATGCCCCATGGGTCAGATAAGGTCATGGGGATGCCTCCGATGGGGGGGGGACACAGAGGTGGACCCTTCCTCGGGGGACACAAGAATAGATCCAGATTGGGTTCAGAGTGGGGGTTGGGACTTCCCCTCCTCCCCGCGGTCCTCCTTTCCTTTCCGTTCCCTCATGACCCCCTCTCCCTCTCGCACATTTGGTTGCGGGAGCGGGGATGGCTCTTCCCCCCCCCCGGCTGGAGTAGGGTAATTCAAATGCTTCCACTTCTATGTAATTCTAGGTATCTCTTTAGGACCACCCCCCGACGAAACACTAATTACAGGATGTCATAATTTCTGCAATGAGTATGCATTGTGTATATTTTTACAATATGTGTTAAACTGGATTATTCCTCATGCATGTGATATCGCAGTTATGTAGCCAACTGTCTGGTACCAGATCCGTATATGATGCTGATAATGTTTGTACTGTCTTAAATGTTTAATAAAAAATAAAATTTACTGTTAAAAAAAATTTATTTTCTTTTATTGGCTTGATTTTTCCCCTTCCTGCCTTTCATGGCTCTCTGTTTATGGCACATACTAGTGTCCCAGCAATCAGCTTTGGAAGTGGAGGGGCAGGACAAGAAAATTATATATATTAAACCAGCTGCCTGTATCTCTGGATCTACTGATTGTTTTGACATGTAGTTTTCACTTAAAGTATCCTCTGCTCATTCATTTCATAATACCATCAGTATGGTTTTTACAAGATTAAAGCAAAACTCTTGGCAGATATAAAATACACATGTTAATTCCACTCTGTAGTCATTAAAGCGATTGTAAAATATGTATTTTTTAAATAATAAATACCTCTATACTTGTCTGCTCTGTGCAATTGAAACCTCTTCTCTGGCTCTCCCGCCGGTGCTCCTGGCTCCTCTGTCCAATGCCCCCAGGGGAAGCTGCTTCCCATGGAGGCACTTGTGCGTGCTAGCTCCCGACCCTTGCTGCTGCCTCCTTTGACACAGACAGTAGGACTCTGCCCCCCGGTCCCTCATCACTGGAGCTGATTGACAGATTGCTATCAATCTGCCTAATTATGAAGGAGACAGCTGCAAGGGTCGCTGCTCTCGTGCACGTCGCTAGATCAGATTGGGCTCAGGTATGAATAAGGGGGGGGGGATCCTGCAGCAGAGAGGGTTTTTTACCTTAGTGCATGGAATGCATTAGGGTAAAAAAAAACCTTGAGGCTTTAGAATCACTTAAATACATTATTAAACACATTTTATAAAATCAAGCAGTACAAGTACCTGGATCTGACTTGGTATCAGCCTCCTACTGTCCAGGTAGAGCAGAGCTGAAATGTGAGAGAAAGAAGCAGTACAGGGTGCCGGTCAGTTCATGTGCTGACAAGGAGCATGCTGATAGGAAGAGACAGCAGAGTGAGAGAAAGATAAGTGCATCACTATGCTGCTTCTCCTTTCACTGTCCTGGTACTGACTTGGCTCAGACAGCCATGACAGCCTAGGCTCAGAGGAAGAGAGTTGATTGATAGAAGACATCAGAATGGGGACATCTAATGAGTCAAAATCAATACTGCAGGGAACAGCTATAAAATGAAGGTGAATATTGTGGTACATATTGCGGCAAAGTGGAAAGATAGTGTTGCATCTGCAAGGTCATCTTATCGGTTCTGCTGTCCAACTTTATATACTGATCATTTTTACACCCCAGAGATCTCCACAGTTTCTTTGACGTGTAATGTAACATAGCACAAATGTGCATTGAAGGCCACACAGCTAAAAGGTCCAGATACAACTTTATTCCAGTAAGTATGATTGTCTGTACAGGTCACATCAGTAGCTGATTTGCCAAACCAGCCACTGATGAAACCTGAACAGATAATAACTTTGGAAGAGAAACTATTAAAAGTCCAGTTCACATCTAGTCGATATAATTTGTTTTCTATCTCAAGCCCTGATGAAAAGGGCATTTTTGGTCTCCTGAAATGCATTGGATATTTATTTTGACGGCCCCCCCCCCCGCCCGTTCTTTACTGGAATACAGTCATATATGGACCTTTACGCAGTGGTGTGGTGCTTCAGTTCACATTTTTGGATCACAAGACTGGCTGGAAAAAATGATAAATCTTATTGCAAATAGACAATCCACGTCTAAATATTTGTTTATTTAGTGATTTACTTGGAGTTCAACTATACTATGCTTTTCTTTTTCAAATATCTCCTTTCTTCAAAAATATAAATGCTTATGCTGTCATTTTATCAGATTATAAAGATTTATCAAAATGTAATAGTGTATTTGGCGATTCCGGTACTTATATAAAAATTTGAAGGTAGAATATCATTCATCATACACTGCTAAAATACATTCACTTTCCTTTAAGTAAAACATCAAGTTCTATTTCCATGCTGCCACAGTAATAAGCATTTAGTGACTTGGTTATTAAAAGCACCTTGTCATATTTTACCATCTTTCTGCATGTATTTAATAGAACTTCCTGTTAAATCAACACCTTCCCATAAAGTCACCATCAGAGAGTGGAAATGTGATAAAATGCAATGGAACCTGACAGAACCTGAAAGCTATCCATTAGAACGTACTTGGAATTTTATCTGATGCGTAGCGAGACATAAAACTGTATCACGCACTGCGCTATGCAAACTTATCTATATATCTAGAATATTTCTGCTTTATGGTAACAATGGAGCTGCCATTTATTGTCCTGCAGATACAGAGGATCTGATGCCTTTTTGTGATGTGGAAAAGTAATAGCATAGGCTTGTTCTACTTTTTATTTATCATCCTTATTCATATTTAATGTCACACACACCACTGTTTTAATGTCTTTCTAGGCTGTTTGCACAAACTGTTCAGAGATCTTTGCAATGCTGTTGTTTCATTTATCTGCATTGGTGTCTGGCAGCTATTTTCAAGGCTTTTAAAGGTATAAATTTGTCTTTATCAACGACCTGCAGTCATCTGTTATTTTCTGTTCCCATTCCCATGTCATTCTTTACAGTCTGGCCTTGCACTTTGCTTGTCATCCAAGCTCTTTCTTTGTCACATTTGGAATCTCAGCCCAAGAGAACCCCCTTGACCTCCTCCTCTCTATGCATGGCAGAGTGCATTAACAGTGATGGCTATTAAACACGACTTCACCATTTCTCAATCAGTACGGTATTCGTGTTGCCTTTCAGTGTTTTTCTTGACCTTCACAGTCCTATGCAGATGATGGCTTGAAGCAGACAGGATATTCTTTTTCTTTTTATGGTGTTTTCCTAACAAACCAGTTATCATTTACAGCTGTGCCCACTGCTAATGATATGAAATCTCAATGAAATGGTGAATTTTATCAGGTGCAGTATGGTATTGCAGCTCTGCTACAGGGAAAGTTGTTTTTCTTATAAGCATAAGATATACAGTATTTAGGCTAGTTAACGCAGAACTCTGGGGATCAGAACTACAGTATATGGAACAGTTAAGGATAGTCAAGGATTCTATTCTGAGGCACTGCTGGAGAAGGAGAAAATCCTTGTTCACAACACAATGCATCTGCGAATCTGATGCGTTCACATGGAGGTAATGGGCTTGTAATTCGCACCGCAATGCCCAAAAAATGCACACTTTTTTTGTGCAATGCGCAGTTCGAATGCAACGCACATATGGGAACCAGATACATTCAAATGAATGTATTTTAAAATGTCCTGCGAATTGGATGCGGTGTAAGCCGCATCTAATTCGCATAGGTGTGAACCGGGGCTGAAAGAGAATGATCACATTTACTTCTATCCAATTACATCCCTGCCTAACTTGAACTTGACTTTTACTGAATCACATGTCAGGATTTAAGGGGGGCTTCTTATTGGCCCGTTTTGGCACAAAATTACTCGAGCTCCCTTCTTGCTTCTTCTTGCATAGGACAACAACCCATTGCTATAGCCTCCACCATATTGTGCCCAACTCCTTGCCATAGGCCTTTCTGCAACATCCCTGGCTAGTAGGCTACCTATTCTCAAGAAAGAAATGTCCACTCAAAGTCATAGTTTCCACACTTTACTGTTGTTCTTCAAATAGGGCAGTGACACATCACATCACATAGACATACTATCTGGTGTTGCTTGGCCTACTTCACCAATCACATCAAGTGGACAGTCTGCAGCAGTCAAATGTATGTGAAAGCCATATGCTGCACATCAATGATAAGCCATCTTCCCTTACTATCCCTCTCCTAGGGAGCATCACTGTGTTGGAACCCAGCATCCTAATGTCACCCTCTCACTCCCTGGGTCATCACTACTCACTAGGAGGGCTCTGACTTGCCCATTAGGCTTTATGCACCCAGCTCACGACTCCCTTCATGTCGCTCCAGAAACAGGATTGCTGCAGCTGCACCTCCAGAATCTGTACACTTCTCCCAGGAACCCAAGGTGGATTATCACTCATGCCAGAGAACACTTAGCCTCACCTAAGAGGCCTTTTGCATTCCACTCACAGTTCAGTTAGACCAGTGGTTCTCCACTCCTGTCCTCAGGACCCACTAACAGGCCAGGTTTTATGTATTACCTTGGGGAGATGCAGACTAGAATACTGCAATCACTGAACAGCAAATGATATCACCTGTGATGTATTTCAGTTATCTTGCAAACCTGGCCTCTTAGTGGGTCCTGAGGACTGGAGTTGAGAACCACTGAGTTAGACCATGTTCCCAGTCTATATAGACCATTTTTTGTGACACAAGAAGACTACAGCTGGGTGTATGCTGCTCTCACCCTTACCTTCTGCCCTGTCCAGCTGACTACATCTACAGGTGTGTGGGCTTTTTGGCTTCCATGCCCCAACTCACCAGAGCTCCTCCCATCATGGCTTTTATATGGGCAATGACGACACCCATTACATCACTATTTATAAAAGGGGAACTAACACCCACTTACATAATTCCTCATTACACACTATTTTGGGACAGAGCCACGTAGCGTCAGACTAGTTAACTGTACCTGCTTACACAGGGACCTAGAAGAGGACACTCTGGGTATTGTAAGAGAAATAACTTTGCACAAGGTAATCTGTTGTCTGCTGGGAACCGTTGTGCTTCCTTCAAGGGCTCCAACTTTGCCAGGCCAATGTTTTCTCCTTTTCTCATTCACTGACCAGCGTGACAAAATATGGACTGGTTATAGGATAAAGACTGTCTTTTATACAGCATACTGTTGCTAGATAGAAGCTGTTCAGTTCTGTTAATTACTGTTAGTCAGGATACTCCATGTGTTTAACCATATCTCTTACAGTAATGGTATTGTCTTATTGATTGTATAAATACATTTGCTAATCCTCCCTTTTTTGTGGTGCTTGGCCTAGTAAATTCTTTACAATACCTCAAAGTGTGTCCATAAGTGCTGGGTGAGCATGGTGTGTCATCTTCAGGTGTGCAGGGAACGCACAAAACATTTAAGCAGCTCCTCTGGGGATAGCTCTACACTGACATAAGTATCTAAATCTGTCTTGCTATCATTATCTGGAAATTCTTGCCCAGCAGCATTCAGACTGGGAGATCACAGCCTTGTGAACTAATCAGGGCTCTTTTTCTTTGTACAGCGATGGGTACCTCAAAAAGTTGTTAAGAATTACTTTATTAAACTTGGAACAGTTAAGTGATTTTTTTTTTCTGATTGGTGGTTTTTGTTACTCGTTGCGCATGATTATTGTACTTTTTTTTTACATCCGATTTTGTTTATAGAAAGGTTTTTAAAAAACATATACAAAACCACAAAGAAAGATAAAACAGGTTGACTCGTAGGACATCAAAGCACCAAGTATAAACAGTAATCTAGCAAGTACACCTTAGAGCCAGAAAGAATACATAAAACATATACAATATGGATAGGCTATACTAGCAAAGCACCAGAGCTCTATAAAATGTAATAATATCCATCCCAGAGATAACGGATATTAGCAGGCAAAGAAGGGGCAGATTACTTCTATCCAGTTTGACCAGTTTTTTCCAAACTTATGAAGAGGCACTTTACAAACTATAGGTATGTTTTTAAAAAAAATAACATATTTGTTCATCTTAGATATCCAACCACTCATGGTAGAAGGACTGGCTGAAACCAAGCGGGAAACTATCATCTTTCATGCCACAAAAAGTGATTACCAGTGTCTGGCTGGGATATGGATCATTGAAGTTTACATATCCCAGGAGACATAATTCAAGATCTGGGGTCAGCGTGAAGCCATATTAAGTATTTAAGGTATCAAGCACCTCTTGCCAAAAGAGGTGGAGCTTGGGACATCTCCGGAGCAGATGTCTCAGGGAGCCTGGAGAGTGAGCACACCTTGCATGTTGCGAATTTTCCCTGCGGCCAATTTTGTACAGAAATTTAGGAGTACTATAGAAACTATGCCGAACAGCTGGGTCATTCTTTGAGTCAGAGAGAGGGAGACCAGCTGGACATCAAGGTCAGCATTTCATCTGCGCTTATAGGAAATGAGAATTTAGAAAGGAATTTAAGTAGTAGTTGTGCATATATCTGATATTTAGGACCCTTGGTAGTATTAACCAGGGCTAAGGTGTCAAACATGGAAGTGGAGGTGAAGGAGATGGTCAGGGTCAGACCCTGAGAATTGAAAGCGTGTTGTTATTGTAAGTATTGGTAGAACCATCTCTGGTGTAAGGCAAATTTAAAGCAAAGCTGTTGATAGGTTTTTTAAAAGCCTCCTAAGTACAGTTGCATCAGGGTGGTCACCCCCGCTTGCTCCCACATCTGAAAACCTTGCAGGCAAGTGCCTCATTTGCCCATAGTGGGGTGTACTTAATATGTCCAGTAATACCCAGTAGTGTCTTGGTAGTCTGCAAAACCATATGCATCTGAATTAGCGTGGGGTAAGCATGGTGGGAGTGTGACAGGGTAGTTGAGGCTTACAAGCTTGGTTGTGTAGCAGGAAGGTGAATATATAATAAGAGGAGATTTGAGGGTCCCTACTTTCCCAAACTGCAATATGTTGAAGTTGGGCAGTGAGGAAGTACACTCAGGGGTTTGGTGCAGCCAGGCTGCCCTGGTCTTTTGGATATTGTAGGGACTCTAGGGGGCTTCTTTCACCAGGTCTCAAGAGGCCATGGTAAACCTTTTAAAATACATAAGAGGGATCCAACAGGGTAAGTTATGTAGAAAATATAATTACTGGGGCATCCAGATCACTTTGAGCAGATTGGTGTGGCCAGCCACAGATAAATGCAATTTTCCTTGTCAAAAAGGTTTATTGATTGCACAATAAAATGAAAGTCCATTGGTTACATGTACAAGGATGTATAAACATAAGCTCTTTGTTAAACAATAAAACAAATTATATATATATAGGTAACATAGTATGTTATTGTTTGCATTAAACTTCATCACATACATTTAATTAATTCCTTAATTAATTAACTGCTCTATGTTACTTTATCTGATAAGTGTGACATTTTTAACTATAAATATCTAACAAAAGATATCTTAAAAAACACAGTACATATATCGGTCTAGTATGTATTAATATAGAGCAGATATGGATGAACAAATATTGTACCATAACATAAAATGAGATAAAAAAAAGAGAAGTAAGAGAAAAGGAAGGAGAAGAAAGAATAGATTAACTGTAAGTTCACAAGGTCGGTCCAGGTACCAGAGCATAGTTATGCGTATTTATTCCATGTATGAATAAAAATGTGGTTACACGGTTTTGTTAAGTAATCAGTTAAATAATCAATTACCATAGCTGAAGGACTGAATCATTAAAATTTGGGGGTAAATGAGTCTTTATCCATGGAGTCCATATTTTCTTGAATTTTGGAATTTGGTTGCCTTCAATAGCTGACATTTTAGCATGAGACATTGCAGAATTCATTCTGTTCTTAGTTTCAGCCAATGACAGTTTTGGTGATTTCCATGCTTTTGCCATTGTTTGTTTAGCAGCGGTTGAAAGTTGAACAAAAAGCTTAAATTGGGAGAATGTTAGATAGTCTGGTTAGATTAGGTAATGCAATGAAAGGGTCTGGTGTTAGCGGCGTTTGGAACATTTTGGAGACTAGTTCAAATATTTTCCCCCAATAAGATTTCGCTATTGGACATGTCCACCATATATGTAGGTGGTACCTGGATCTGTACAACCCCTGAAACAGAGCGCTGAATGATTGGGAGTGTATTTAGCCATTCTGGCAGGTACAAGGTACCAGCGGGTTAGAACTTTATAATTTGCTTCCATCGCAGTAACATTGGGCGAGGAAGATTTAGTAGTTAACCATATTTCAGACCATTCTGCATCATCCAGTTTTCGTCCCAAATCTTCCTCCCACTTTTGGACATAGGTTAATTTATCTGATTTTGATTTAGTCAAAAGTTGTGTGTAAAAAGATGACATCATTCCTTTAGCAAGTGGGTCATTTTTGCACATTGATTCAAAAAGTGGAAAGGCGAGGTAAGGGTGATTCAGCATTTGTAAGGGGTGCGAAAAAAAATTTGATTTGTAGATACCTGACTAGTTCAGACTGCGGTAAACCATAGCTTTCCCTAAGTTCTGGGAATGATCGGAAGAAATTAGGAGTAATGAATTCATGGTGCATTAAGAGGTTGGCATTTGCCCAGGCTTTAAATGATTTTGGATATAACAATGCTGGGTAGAAGGCAGGATTTATGAAAAAGGATAATAGGGGGTTTTGTTTTGATTGTAGTTGATTTTTAGTTTTCAGACTGTCTCGGAGAGATACAAAATATTTAGTTATAGGGTTACTTAGTGTACAACGGTCTTTAGGTTGGAGCCATAATAAATTAGAGATTGAAAGTGGATCACATTCCGAGGCTTCTATTAGTACCCATAATGGGATTTCCTTTATTGTATGGTACTTGGTGATACTGGCCAGGTGGGTGGATTTGTAGTAGCTGGCAAAATTGGGGAGACCAAGCCCTCCATTAGTTCTACTGGTATGCGTGGTTTGATAGGGCCCCAAACAAATATTGATACCTTTTGTTGCACCAGTCTTAGATAATAAGATGGGATAGAAATTGGTAGTACTCAAAACAGGTATAATAACTTGGGCAAGATGGTCATTTTAGTTGCATTTATTCTTCCTATCCAAGATAATGGGAGTTGTGACCATTGTTTTAATAATGTTGTTATTTGTTTTAATAAGGGGGGGTAATTGGCTGTGAATAGATCTGTATAAGAGGCTAAATATGGGATATACTTATCTATCCATATAAAGGGGAGTGCAGCTTTTGCTAGAATCAATTCTGCATCAGTTAGGGAGATATCAAGAGCCAGGCATTTCTTAGGGTTAATGGCCAGGCCCGATATTGACGCAAATCTACTTAAAATGGGCAAAAGATTAGGGCCTGAAATTTGTGGGGATGACAGGAAAAGAAGGATATCATCCGCAAATATGCAAAGTTTATGCTTCAGACCTCGTACTTCAATGCCAGCAATCGTAGGGTTGGTCCTGATAAATTGAGCTAAGGGTTCTAAAATAAGAGCGAATAAGAGAGGGGATAGTGGGCATCCCTGCCTTATACCTCTTTCGATTTTGAATGATTTGGATTTGTATCCTGCATATTTTATGTATGCCATAGGCTTATTATATAATGCTGTTATCCATTTTATGAAATGTGGGCCAAATCCCCATTCTTGTAAAGAGTATTTCAAGTAGGGCCATGAAACTGTGTCGAATGCCCTCCTGATGTCCAAAGAAAGAAAGCAAGAAGGGATACAACGTTTTTTGGCGATATGTGCCATAAGTACCGCCCTGCGCACATTATCACCTGCTTGTCTATGCGGCATGAATCCTGCTTGATCTTTATGTATTAAATTACAAATTATTTGGTTAAGGCGTTTTGCTAAAACTTTTGCTAACAGCTTAATATCTAGGTTCAGCAGAGAGATGGGGCAATAACCTGCGCAGGAGGCAGCATCGGAAAGGGGTTTCGGGATCATGCATACTATTGCCGTCAATGATTCTTGCTTTAAAGAATGGTCATTCAACAGTACATTAAATGCGTTTGCTCAAATGGGGGATAGAAATTCTGTGAATGTGTGGTAATATAGAGCCGAATAACCATCCAGGCCTGGTCTTTTATTTGTCTTTAGTTCTTTAATAGAGGCAGCCACTTCCTCCGTTGATATAGGTTTTTCTAAAAGTGCTTTTTGATCATGGGATAAGTCTGGTAAAGTGATGTTAGAAAAGAAGGAATCAGCTTTGGTATCATTAAAATTTTGGGTTGATTTGTATAAAGATGCTAGTTGTGTTTTGAATTTATACACAATTTTGACTGGGTTACTAGTGTAATTGTCTTTAGACACCTTCAAGCGAATTGGTTTAAATGATTCATTTATTGAATTTAGTGCTCGTGCTAGATAAGTGCCTGTTTTTTTTTGTTTTTTTGTATAAAAATTATGTCTAGTGCGTTTATAAGTTTTATCTGCCGTTTCCGTAAGAAATAAGTCATATTCTATACACATTTTTTCTAATTGGGATTTCGTGTTAGGTGACAGATTGTTTTGAAATGAAATAGACGCAGCATTAAAGTCGCTTTCTAGTTTTCGGGCAAGAATTTTACGTTCCCTTTTGAATAATGCCATTAGTCTCTGTATATTGCCTCGCAATACCGGTTTGTGGGCTTCCCAGAGTGTAAGGGGGGATATATCTGGTGTGTTATTGTGCATCAAATATCCTTTAAAGCCTGCTCAACTTTCTGGCATTGTGATGGATTTTTTAGCATTATGTCCGGTATATACCAAGTAGGATCATGTGCCTTTGGCATAGTGGAAGCTATGGCTGTAATTACCGCATTGTGGTCTGACCATGGAATGGGGAGTATATCAGATGCGAGTATCTCAGGTATCATACCAATATTTAAGAAAATATGGTCAATGTGGAAGAAGGATTGATGAGGGTGTGAAAAGTAGGTGTATCTTTTTTTAATTGGGTTGTTTTCTCTACAGGTATCGACCAAGTTGTACTTGGAGAGGAGTTGAGAGAACGGTAATTTGGTTGAGGTATTGTGAGGTGTGTAGGGCGATATGTTAAGGAATGGGAGGATAACCTGATTAGAATCACCGCCTATAATCACCGTTCCAATTTTGTGTGTATTTACCACTTGCAAAAGATGTGAGAGGAAAGGGGAGGGATTATTGTTAGGAGCATAGTATGAGACAATAGTCACTGCCGTATCGAGCAAATGTCCCTGAAGTATTGTGTATCGTCCTTCAGGGTCTTTGATCCCTGATAATAAAGTGAAAGGGGTGGATCGGTGTAAAGTTATAAGAGTTCCTCTTTGTTTGGAATTTGCAGAGGCTGCAAAAATTTGTGGGTAAAAAGGGGACATATATTTAGGAGTGGAATCATTAGTGAAATGTGTTTCCTGGAAACACACAATATGTGCCTTACGTGCATGGAAAGTGCGAAATGCTTTGGTCCTTTTTTGTGGTACGTTTAAACCCTGAACATTCAGGGATAATACGTTTAATGGTGCCATGGTAACTGACTATAAAGAGTGGACTTACCAAGAAGTATACAATTCTGGCTTGGTGGAGCGACCTGTGTGAACTTAAAAGGTTTAGGAGAAAAAAGAGGTCTTGTAGAGTCTGAAGTGGAAGAGAAAGAAAAAGCAGAAGCATAAAAGGTTAATATATATAGCTTGATTTGAGACAAATAGATATGCAAAAAATTTAAAAAATAAAAAAAAATACAAAATTTCAAAAAATTCTAAATTGACCCCTGATAGGGTATGTGGATCCCTCTCAGGGGAAAAATCACCTACGTCGGATTCGCACACCATATGTGTGTAAATGCAATTTTTACCAGGTATTGCCCTGGGAGTGGAATCTCGAGAGTAGTGGGAACAGATTATGGGGGATGTAGTCATGAGTGTGTGCAGAGATATTCACCCCAAGATACTTAAATTATGAGTCCACTTTGATCTGTGATAGCGCAGTAGGAAGGGGGCCCAGAAGATGATTACTGAACTTGCAAATCAAGTTAATATAAGCAAGCTGCAGAATACATACAGTGGATATAAAAAGTCTACACACCCCTGTTAAAATGTCAGGTTTCTGTGATGTAAAAAAATGAGACAAAGATAAATCGTTTCTTTCACCTTTAATGTGACCTATAAACTGTACAACTCAGTTGAACTATAATAATAATAATATGGTTGCATAAGTGTGCACACCCTAAACTACAAATACTTTGTTGAAGCACCATTTGATTTTATTACAACACTGTCTTTTTGGGTATAAGTCTATCAGCATGGCACATCTTGACTTGGCAATATTTGCCCACTCTTCTTTACAAAAACACTCCAAATCTGTCAGATTGGGAGGGCATCGCCTGTGCACAGCTCTTTTCAGATCACCTCACAGATTTTCAATCAGATTCAAGTCTGGGCTCTGGCTGGGCCATTCCAAAACATTAATCTTCTTCTGGTGAAGCCATTCCTTTGTTGATTTGGATGTATGCTTTGGGTCGTTGTCATGCTAAAGATTAAGTTCCTCTTCATAATTCTCTTTATCTTGACTAAGGCCCCTGTTCCAGCTGAAGAAAAACAGCCCCAAAGCATGATGCTGGCACCACCATGCTTCATGGTTGGTATGGTGTTCTTTTGTTGATGTGCAGATTTGTTTTTTTGCGCCAAACATATCTTTTGGAATTATGGCCAAAGAGTTCAACCTTAGTGTCATTAGACCATAACACATTTTCCCACATGCTTCTGGGAGACTTCGGATGTGTTTTTGCAAAATTTAACCGGCTTGGATGTTTTTCTTTGTAAGAAAAGGCTTCTGTCTTGCCACTCTACCCCATAGCCCAGACATTTGAAGAATACGGGAGGTTGTTGTCACATGTACCACACAGCCAGTACTTGCCAGATATTCCTGCAGCTCATTTAATGTTGCTGTAGGCCTTCTGGCAGCCTCCCTGACCATTTTTTTTCTCATCTTTTCATCAATTTTGGAGGGACGTCCAGTTCTTGGTAATGTCATTGTTGTGCCATATTTGCTCCACTTACTTTATTATTTTGTATTATTTTGTACCCTTCTCCTGACCTTTTAACAATGAGATACTTCGGATGCTTTGGAAGCTCTTTAAATACCATGGCTTTTGCTGTAGGGTGTGACTAAGAAAATGTCAGGAAAGATTACTAGAACTGCTGAACTTTATTTGGGGTCAATCAGAGGCACTTTAAATGATGGCAGGTGTGTACTGACACCTATTTAACATGCATTTGAATGTGATTGCTGAAAACAGCTACATCCCCAGTTATAAGAGGGTGTGCACACTTGTGCAACCCCCTTATTTTATTTTTTTTATTTTTACTCCCCCCCTAAAAGATTTCAGTTTGTTTTTCAACTGAGTTGTACAGTTTATAGGTCACATTAAAGGTGAAAAAAGTTCTGAAATGATTTATATTTGTCTCATTTTTTTACATCACAGAAACCTGACATTTTAACAGGGTATGTGTAGACTTTTTATATCCACTGTAGTGCTATATGGCAAGGACAAATGATTCTAGTTAACAGCCCTGACTTCTCCCCCCTGTTTTCCATACCTTTGTTTTTTATTAGCTGAATTTCTTCCAATGATATTTGTATAGATAGTTATTTTTCAATAGCTTCCTTTTTATTTAAGAGGTCAGTCCACCCAAATATGATATTTTGCTTATAAGTAAAACCCGGTGAGCTGAGTCAGTCCCTTGTTTTGTATAAATGTCCTGGATACTCCAACAGACAGATCTCTTTATAATGCTACTCTATTCCTGTCCAATTAGGAATTGGGGATGTTCTTGTCTACCCCTGCATGTTCCAATTCAGTTTGTTTTATTAAATAAGATCATTAAATTGTCAACACAGAGAGTGTGACCCTTTCATAATAGGTGTTCAAACCCTGGAATTCAAGATCAGAATATCATAGAAATGAAAGAATATCTCAAGTGGACAAATTCTTCAGCATTTACCAAAATTAAAATATCAGTCTTGGATGGACTGACCCTTTTATGACGCAACACATTGAAATAAATACAGTCAGCAGCACAACAGAGGCATATTAACCTCAAGAGTTAAATTGTTATTGTTATTTTTTTTTAGAGAAGAGCCTTTGTCGGTTATCAAAAGGATAGCTGAGCGTTTTAATTTGGCTACACACAATCCAAACTGACATTTAGGCATTGTGTACAGCTGCCCGTTCCTCCGGCTTCTATCAAATGGTCTTGCGGGGAAACCAGCATCCAACCAGCAGCGGATCAGTGCTGGCAGCCAATGGCTGGCAGCGCTGATCAGTGTGTTCTGGCGGGGTGGGGGTGGAGTCAGAACAGAAAGGCACAGTGGGGGAGATCCTTGCAGTTTTTTTTTCTTCAGCTAGCTATGTTAAAAAATAACTTTACGTGTGTACCTCCATTTTTCTTAACCAATTCTCAAGTAGGCATTGAGATAGTATTTCAGAATTTTTCAGAATTTTTATATAAAAATCAAGCTGAATGAAAAAAAACAAAAAACTAACAGGGTGTGGCCAGCTTAAGAAAAGGGGTATTTACACTGCTCGTTATCATTAGAAATTATGTACAATGTTAGTAAAACAAGACAGTAGAAGACCATTTTTTAAAAGCTTACTTAGTAGAGAACCTTTTTTCCCTTATTTACAGTACATTTTGGTGGTGGAATAAAATTATGTTCATTTTTACAAGTACCCTATATATACAATACAGTACAAGTAATCACATAATTTAAAGTGCACGCCATTTTTTTGTAGTTTTCAAGAAGAGAAGGGGGTGCAGGGCCGGATTAAGAGCATCATGGGCCTGGTGCTGAGGATTCGGTTGGCCTTTTTATGGAGCTGCCAAGACCAATTTTCAGCACTGTCACACTTTGAATGACAATTGCGCGATCATGCAACTCTGTACCCATATAACATTTTTATCATTTTTTTTTCACACAAATATACCATTTTTTTGTGGTATTTAAACACCACTGGGGTTTTTATTGTTTGCAAAACATCAAAAAAGACTGACATTAAAAAAAAAAAAATGTTTTTTCTTTGTTTGTTATAACATTTTGCATATAAATAATTCCTCTTCTTCACTGATGATGCTACACTGATAGGTGTCACTGATGAGGCAGCACTGATAGGCAGCACTGATGGGCACTGATAAAGCAGCACTGATGAGGCTGCACTGATATGCGGCCCCGATGGACGCTGAAGAGCTGCACTGATAGGCAGCACTGATGATCACTGTATGGGCATTGATAAGGTGGCACTAATGAGGCAGCACTAATATGCAGCACTGATGGGCTGCACTGATGGACACTGATAGGTGGTACTGATAGGGGCACTGATAGGTGGCACTGATAGGCAGCACTGATAGGCAGCACTGAAGGTCACTGATAGGTGGCACTGATGAGCGGCACTGATAGGAAGCACTGATAGACAGCTCTGATGGGCACTGATAGGCGGCACTTATGGGCACTGATGAGTCAGCACTGTTGAGCTGCACTGATGGGCACTGATGAACTGCATTGATAAGCAGCACTGATGGGCACTGGTAGGCGGTACTGATAAGGCGGCACTGATGGGCTGTACTAATATGTGGCTCTAATGGGCTCTGATAGGCTGCACTGATGAGCTGCACTGATGGGCACTGATAGGCTGCACTGATGGGCACTGATATGCGGCACTTATGGGCACTGATAAGGCGGCACTGATGAGGCAGTATGAATATGCAGCACTGATGAGCTGCACTGATAGGTGGCACTGATAGGGGGCAATGATGAGCTGCACTGATAGGTGGCACTAGCACTGATGAGCTGCACTGATAGGTGGCACTGATGAGCTGCACTAATGGGCACTGATAGGTGGCACTGATAGCCGCCCCCGCCCTCCCCAAGAGTTAACCCACTTCAGCCAGTACACTGAGTTGCACAAAATGATAGCAACTTATCATCTGCCCGACTTCCCCAGGCCCATGCAGAGCTTACTTGCAGTTGTTGTATAGTACTTCCTCCTCCTTGCTCGCAGTGGCGCTGCCCACACTCCTTTCCCATCGAGCCTCTCGGGCTGACCTCTGGATGACAGCACGCCAGCCAGGACGTCAAGCTCCACCCGACAAGGAAGTGTGCTGGACTCCAAAGGGAAGAGAATGCTCAGCCTCAGCGTACTGGTACCGCGCCGCAAAAGGCCATTATGGAAGGCAATGTATGTAGCGGCTGCCGGCCAGCTCACTGTCTGTATTGGACCTATAATTCAGCTGTCTGGCGTCTGCAAGGCAACAAAGCGGCCGGCGGTTGGCGACTGGTAATTGTGTCTAGAATCAATGTATTGGTCCAATATTATGGTAGGGGTCTAGAGCTACAGCTCCAATAGCCCCTACATTAATCCGGCCATGGGGGGAGGCTAAAACATCTGTAAGGGTTTTATTGCCATCTGTGTCACTGCTGAGGAGATTCACCCTCTCTGTTTGTCCTGCTAACCATTTTTCCAGAGACAGAAAGTGACAGGATATCCAAATTTCTGTTAAAACTCCTTATATTCAAGTGGGGACATTAACTTCTAGAACAAGCAAGTCATACTTAAATGAGAAACTGGGCCCCATTCATCAAAATAAATATTCAAATTTAATTGATTGAAAGATTATTAATATTATTATAATAATTGAAACTTACAACATTTTCTCAAACACAAGGCTTAAAACATTTCCTAAAGCATTTAGCTGCAAAGTTACATAAGGAAGTGTAGTGAAGAACAGGTGAGGGTGCATTTAGTTTAAATTCATAAGCCTCTGTGGGGTGCAAAGATGGAGCTGGATACAGTATCTTCCTATGGGGATACTTTTTGCAGTGACAAATGCCTAGAAGGGGAAGTTGTTCTGTTGGAAGGCCTCAAGTCTTTTGCAGACTCTAATGCCCCGTAAACACAATCGGAAATTCCGCCAGCAAAAGATTGAGAAGCAGGTGCTCTATTTTTCCGACGGAAAAAGTTCCTATTGGAAATTCCGATTGTCTGTAGCAATTCCGACGCGCAAAATTCCTACGCATGCTCGGAAACAATTCGACTTCATTTTCTTGGCTCGTCGCAGTGTTGTACGTCACCGCGTTCTTGGCGGAATTCCGTCGGAAAAACCACCCAAGGTTTTTCTGACCGAAATTCCGATCGTGTGTACAGGACATTACAGGTTTTCTTCTAAGATTGCTCTGTATTTGGCTCCATCCATCTTCCCATCAACTCTGACCAGCTTCCCTGTCCCTGCTGAAGAAAAGCATTTCCACAACGTGATGCTGCCATCACCATGTTTCAGGGTGGGGATGGTGTGTTCAGGATGATATGCAGTGTTAGTTTTCTGCCACACATAGCGTTTTGCTTTTACGCCAAAAAGTTAAATTTCGGTCTCATCTGACCAGAGCACCTTCTTCCACATGTTTGCTGTGTCCCCCTCATGGCTTCTCGCAAACTACAAACAGGAATTCTTATGACTTTCTTTCAACAATGGCTTTCTTCTTGCAACTCTTCCATAAAGGTCAGATTTGTGGCATGCACAACTAATAGTTGTCCTGAGATCCCATCTGAGCTGTAGATCTCTGCAGCTTCTCCAGAGTTACCATGGGCCTCTTGGCTGTTTCTCTGATTAATGCTCTCCTTGCTCGGCCTGTCAGTTGAGGTGGACAGCCATGTCTTGGTAGGTTTGCAGTTGTGCCATACTCTTTCCATTTTTCGGATGATGGATTGAACAGTGCTCTGTGGGATGTTCAAAGCTTGGGATTTTTTTATAACCTAACCCTGCTTTAAACTTCTCCACAACTTTATCCCTGACCTGTCTGGTGTGTTCATTGGCCTTCATAATGCTGTTTGTTCACAAAGGTTCTTTTACAAACCTCTGAGGGCTACACAGAACAGCTGTATTTATACTTATATTAAATTACACACAGCTGATTCTGAAGGCAATTGGGTCCACTAGATTTTGGTTTGGGGTATCAGAGTAAAAGGGGCTGAATACAAATGCACGCCACACTTTTCACATATTTATTTGTAAAAAATGTTGAAAACTAATACATTCCAAAAAGGATCTTCTGTTTGAAATATGAAGATTTCAATATCTGTTTCTCACTTATCAGCTTCCAACAGAATACAACCAGTAAATATGTCCATAGTAGTTACTATGTGATTGTTTTTATTTTGTTTAGGAATACTCTACTACATTATAATTCTTTAATCTGAAACCAAAATAATGGATATGTGGATATGTGATAGTTTATATATCAAATATTGCAATTCACTGAATATCACTTAGACATTGTTGAAAAATTGAGGACCTTGTGTATTTTTTAATATGTTCTTACTGGAGTTGCTTCTTAGCCAACAATCAGTTTCAAACCTTCATAGCAGGTGGAAAGCTGACTGTTGGTATTTTTTATTCACTTGTGTTCTCATTCAAATATACCCATAATCAATAATTGTTGACTTTCACTCTCTTCCCCATGACTTGCTGTCAGGTTGTACATGTTACTAAGTTTCTCACTCTCCTTCTCCTTTTTTCTCTGCCACTAACATCAAATGTAACTTTCTGAGAAGATTATTCTGAGATTCCTTTCAGTGATATCAAGGTAATCATCATAATCGTTTTGACAGCATAGTGATCTATTGTTACAGTCTGCCTAGCACTCCTAGCTGGTAAATCAAGAAACTTTTTTTTGTTGACCCAATTCTCAGCCTATTTATTGTACTCTCTAGTAGTTAGCAGCGTCCAGTAATTCATTTTATAGAAGAGACTTAAATGGAATATGTCAGGATATAAATATGGTAGTTCTATTTCTGACTTTTTTCAGTGTGCAAGTTTGGAAGCTTTCATCTTTATCCTCATTTGACTACTTACTGAGTCACTGACAAAAAAGCATGTGCTTATAAACAGTATGGGAAGCAAAAGAGAAACAAGGCAAGGAAAAGAAAGTGGAAAGGGCAAGAGGAAGAAAAGGGGAGAGGAAGAGAAAAAACAAAGCAAAAAAGCACAACAGGGTGGGTGGGGGCAGTAGGTGAACATCGGAAAGAACACATATAAGGAGGGAAAGACCATCAGCTTCTTTTCTCACACTCCACCCCTAAAAACAGGGTGGGGGGAGTGTGAAAGAAGACCACCACCGACCGAATCATGCGATCCACAGGCCCAGACACAGTCCCATTGTAGGCTCAAGTCTCAGCCTCACTCTTATAGGTGAACCCTATAAGCAGCAGCAAAACCAAGTGGCAGTGAACTTAGACATCCTGTCTTGTGAGATGTGTATATCAGCTCTTCCATCTCTCTCATGTTATTAATCCTGTGGAACCACTCACGTATAATAGGAATATCAGTAGAGTGCCAATAGCAAGATATACATTGTTGAGCTGCATCAACCATGTACATCGGCAATGATTTATTGTAATCTTTTCTCGGTAAAATAGAATTATGAATCAAGAATTGCGCTGGAGTAAAATCCAGCTTATAGGAGGTGACTTTAGTAATAATGTGTATGAGTTTCCAGTAAGGCTGAAGGTTGAGGCACGCCCACCAAATATCTATCATAGTTCCTACACCCTCCCACATCGCCAACACAAGTTTGAGATAAAAGTGTGAAATTTGTGTAATAAAGAGGGTGTGTGATACCATCTCAAAAAGATCTAGTACCTGTTTTCCTGTGTAGCAACATTTAGTGACTGCTTTTGTATGTAGGTGCACACAGACTCCCACTCCTCATCCGTAAAGGTTTTATTTAGTTCACATGCCCACGTCTGGCAAGAGGAGGACGTGAACGCGAGAGAAATAACCTAAATAGAGGTATAAAGAGTGTAAATGACATGCCTTTGGGGTTGTTTATGAATACAAATGTTTTTCAATACTGTCAATAGTATGGACTTAGCTGTCGTAGGGCCCTGCAATGTTAGAAAGTGATACATTTGAAGTTTAGTCCATCGCAGAATCTCGTAGGGTTCCATCAGATTATTAAGAGCCTCTCTGGTCATCAGAGTCCCCTCATGGAAAAAATGTGCACCTCGCTATGTGGCCAACCCTGTCTCAAAAAAAGCATTGGACATGCCAGGATGAAAAGGAAGGGTTGAAGCGTAAGGGTGTCAGGGGACCAAGACATGCAGATCCTTTCGTTGGCAAGAAAGCTCAGTTTGCAAAGATGGCCCTATTAATGGATGTGATTTGGCCTCTGCAGGAATGTCATAGAGAAAATGAGGGCAGGTAACTGGCCCAAAGCCTGGACATGGGTAGGCAGGGCAAGAAACGCAACTCAACTCACCTCAAGGGGCATATCTGGGGAAAATCTCCCGGTTGTCTAGGTCTTTGAGATGCCTGTGCATCTCTATGAGATGGGTGACGTGTGAATCCGAGGTGTGCGGCAGTCGTTGGCCGTGCCTTCCAATCCTTGCGGAGCTCAGGTACCATTGCCCCCAAGGCAGATTTGATGTCGGTCGCCAGGCATGGACTGGCCATCGGGACTACTGGGAGTTTCCCGGTGGGCCGATGGCTCAGTGGGCTAGTCAGGTGCGGTCCTGGAGCCGCTCCTCTCTGACAGTGAGTGATCGTGATTTCTCTCCTGTCAGGAGGAGCTGCTTCCGTCACTTGCTGGAGAGAACATTAGGCGTTATGATCCCCCCAGCCTGCAGGGGGAGATGGACAGCTGGCAGACTTTCCTTCCTCTCTCCCCTTAGCACTTGTTATCACATGACTGGAGAGAGGAACGAGAAGCTGCCTTCAAAACGGTGAGTACATGTGGGAGGGGGAGGAGAGTGGGGACTCTCTGATGTGAAGGGGACTTCTGATGGGGACTCTGATGTGAAGGGGCTTCTGATGGGGACTCTGATGTGAAGGGGACTTCTGATGGGGACTCTGATGTGAAGGGGACTGCTGGTGGGGGGACTCTCTGATGTGAAGGGGACTGCTGATGGGGACTCTGATGTGAAGGGGGCTGCTAGTGTGGACTCTCTGATGTGAAGGGGACTGCTCGTGGGGACTCTCTGATGTGAAGGGGACTGCTGGTGGGGACTCTGATGTGAAGGGCGCTTCTGATGGGGACTCTGATGTGAAGGGGCTATTTATGGGGACTCTGATGTGAAGGGGACTTCTGATGGGGACTCTCTGATATGAAGGGGACTTCTTATGGGGACTCTCTGATGTGAAGGGGACCTCTGATGGGGACTCTCTGATGTGAAGGGGACTTCTGATGGGGACTCTCTGATGTGAAGGGGACTTCTGATGGGGACTCTCTGATGTGAAGGGGACTTCTGATGGAGACTATGATGTATAGGGGACTTCTGATGGGGACTCTGATGTGAAGGGACTTCTGATGGGGACTCCCTGAGGTGAAGGGGACTTCTGATGGGGACTCTCTGATGTGAAGGGGACTGCTGGTGGGGACTCTGATGTGAAGGGGACTGCTGGTGGGGACTCTGATGTGAAGGGGACTTCTGATGGGGACTCTGATGTGAAGGGACTTCTGCTGGGGATTCTGATGTGAAGGGGACTTCTGATGGGGACTCTCTGAGGTGAAGGGGACTTCTGATGGGGACTTCTGATGGGCACTCTCTGATGTGAAGGGGACTGCTGGTGGGGACTCTGTGAAGGGGACTGCTGATGGGGACTCTGATGTGAAGGGGACTGCTGGTGGTGACTCTGATGTGAAGGGGACTTCTGGTGGGGACTCTGATGTGAAGGGGACTTCTGATGGGGACTCTGATGTGAAGGGGACTGCTGGTGGGGACTCTCTGGACTGCTGGTGGGGACTCCCTGTTGTGAAGGGGACTGCTGGTGGGGACTCTGATGTGAAGGGGACTGCTGGTGGGGACTCTCTGATGTGAAGGGGCTTCTGATGGGGACTCTCTGATGTGAAGGGGACTGCTGGTGGGGACTCTGTTGTAAAGGGGACTTCTGATGGGGACTCTCTGATGTGAAGGGGACTGCTTATGGGGACTCTGATGTGAAGGGGACTTCTAATGGGGACTCTCTGATGTAAAGGGGACTTCTGATGGGGACTCTCTGATGTGAAGGGACTTCTTTTGGGGACTCTCTGATGTGAAGGGGACTGCTTATGGGGACTCTGATGTGAAGGGGACTTCTGATGGGGACTCTCTGATGTAAGGGGACTGCTGGTGGGGACTCTCTGATGTGAAGGGGACTGCTGGTGGGGACTCTGATGTAAAGGGGACTTCTGATGGGGACTCTCTGATGTGAAGGGACTTCTTATGGGGACTCTGATGTGAAGGGGACTGCTGGTGGGGACTCTGATGTGAAGTGGACTTCTGATGGGGACTCTCTGATGTAAGAGGACTGCTGGTGGGGACTCTCTGATGTGAAGGGGACTGCTGGTGGGGACTCTCTGATGTGAATGGGGACTGCTGGTGGGGACTCTGATGTAAAGGGGACTTCTGATGGGGACTCTCTGATGTAAAGGGACTTCTTATGGGGACTCTGATGTGAAGGGGACTGCTGGTGGGGACTCTGATGTAAAGGGGACTTCTGATGGGGACTCTCTGATGTAAGGGGACTGCTGGTGGGGACTCTCTGATGTGAAGGGGACTACTGGTGGGGACTCTCTGATGTGAAGGGGACTACTGGTGGGGAATCTCTGATGTGAAGGGGACTGCTGGTGGAGACTCTCTGATGTGAAGGGGACTGCTGGTGTGGACTCTCTGATGTGAAACGGACTGCTGGTGGGGACTCTGATGTGAAGGGAACTGCTGGTGGGGACTCTGATGTAAAGGGGACTTCTGATGGGGACTCTCTGATGTAAGGGAACTGCTGGTGGGGACTCTCTGATGTGAAGGGGACTGCTGGGGGAGACTCTCTGATGTGAAGGGGACTGCTGGTGGGGACTCTCTGATGTGAAGGGGACTGCTGGTGGGGACTCTGATGTAAAGGGGACTACTGGTGGGGACTCTCTGATGTGAAGGGGACTGCTGGTGGAGACTCTCTGATGTGAAGGGGACTGCTGGTGTGGACTCTCTGATGTGAAACGGACTGCTGGTGGGGACTCTGATGTGAAGGGAACTGCTGGTGGGGACTCTGATGTAAAGGGGACTTCTGATGGGGACTCTCTGATGTAAGGGAACTGCTGGTGGGGACTCTCTGATGTGAAGGGGACTGCTGGGGGAGACTCTCTGATGTGAAGGGGACTGCTGGTGGGGACTCTCTGATGTGAAGGGGACTGCTTGTGGGGACTCTGATGTAAAGGGGACTTCTGATGGGGACTCTGATGTAAAGGGACTTCTTATAGGGACTCTGATGTGAAGGGGACTGCTGGTGGGGACTCTGATGTAAAGGGGACTTCTGATGGGGACACTCTGATGTAAGGGGACTGCTGGTGGGGACTCTCTGATGTGAAACGGACTGCTGGTGGGGACTCTCTGATGTGAAACAGACTGCTGGTGGGGACTCTGATGTGAAGGGGACTGCTGGTGGGGACTCTCTGATGTAAGGAGACTTCTTATGGGGACTCTGATGTGAAGGACACTGCTGGTGGGGACTCTGATGTAAAGGGGACTTCTGATGGGGACTCTCTGATGTAAGGGGACTGCTGGTGGGGACTCTGTGATGTGAAGGGGACTGCTGGGGGAGACTCTCTCATGTGAAGGGGACTGCTGGTGGGGACTCTCTGATGTGAAACGGACTGCTGGTGGGGACTCTGATGTGAAGGAGACTGCTGGTGGGGACTCTCTGATGTGAAGGTGCTTCTGATGAGGACTCTGATGTGAAGGGGACTTCTGGTGGGGACTCTGATGTCAAACGGACTGCTGGTGGGGACTCTGATGTGAAGGGGACTGCTGGTGGGGACTCTGATGTGAAGGGGACTGCTGGTGGGGACTCTCTGATGTGAAGGTGCTTCTGATGAGGACTCTGATGTGAAGGGGACTTCTGATGGGGACTCTCTGATGTGAAGGGGACTTCTGATGGGGACTCTCTGATGTAAGGGGGGCGCTGTTGGTGACATTCACAATTAAAGTGGGCCTGTCATGATGAAGTCCAGGGCCAAATTTTTGTCCCCGTCCAGCCCTATCGGTCGCTAAAGTGTGGAGGTCTAAGAGGTTAGGGAGAGGTGATGAGGTTCCCCCTGACATTCACTTACCCCCACTGTCGGTTCAGAGTCGCTGCTCAGGGATCGGGCTGGGGGTTAGGTGGAGGCCTCAGGTCTTGTTCGGAACAAGGCTGGGATGTTCCTGCTCAGCTGAGTTCCTACTTCCCGCGGTGCCCGACTTGCAGACGTACTCCGGCCTGGCTTCACCATTGTGCTGACAGTGGAAGGTGTCCAAATAAGTAGAAATAGTGCTTCAACACACCGGAACTCTTGATCTAGGCAACCGAAGCCAAGCCACATCCCTGAGAATTAGAGTTTAATAGTGGCCCAGCTGATGAAATGGCAGCCTCTGTGATGTTTCGGGGTGCACCCACCCTGGGAATTTTACGTGAACTGTGCCAGGGTCCACTTGTCCCTCCTCCCTAATTCCTTGCTGGTTTGCACTCACACTGGATCGTAAGGAGGTGGTCCTGGGAGCACTTACAAGTTATCCTGGCCAAGTGTGGAGTGCCCTTGCTAACCAGACCATCGATCCCTGTTTCATTACACTATGGAGAGAAATGTACTCTTGCATGTTTACACTCACACTGCAGCAAATTGTTCCAGATTAGAAGTGAACCGGATCTGGGACCACCGGTTCCAAGTGGGTCCGGGTTTGTCTTGATTAATTGGCCCTGGGCATGGTTTGGAGCACTCACACTACACAAACAGGCCCAAAGGGCTGAACAGTGCCCAGTACTAGTTCAGAATGCTAGTGTGACTGTATCCTTTGTGTCAGTTAAAATATAAAGGGAATGGTTTATGGAAGGTTCTATTGTAGTGAACCCCTGATAAAATTATTATATCCACAGCTCACAGTAGATTAACCACACTGGTGGTGGTTACATGGGTGTGTGGGAAGAACACCCCTTACACTGGCAGTCAGCACTGTGCCCCATTACACTGGCACAGTGGGAAGTAGGCCCCATAACATTTGGCACAGTGGGAAGAATGCCCCTTACATTGGTGGCCAATATCGTGCCCCATTACATTTCATGTAAGTTAGAGCTACACGATTCTTGATAACATGAGAATTGCAATTTTTTTGCTTAGAATGAAGATCACAATTCTCACGGCGTAACATCATCTTTCACATTATACAAAAAAATTGGGCTAACTTTACGGTTTTGCTTTTTTTTTATTTCATTGAAGTATATTTTTTCCTAAAAAATTGCTTTTGAAAGACAAATACAGTGTGACATCCTCCATTTTATTCTCTAGAGTCTCTGCTAAAAAATATATATATATAATGTTTGGGGGTTCTAAGTAATTTTCTAGCAAAAAAATACAGATTTTAACTTGTAAGCAACAAGTGTCAACAAGTGTCAAAAAAGGTTTAGTCTTTAAGTGGTTAAACTGACCTCATTTACAGACGGAAGTTCATTAGTTTGATCGAAAAGAACCGAGAGATACATTGTTTCTCTTTATTGCTGTTGATTAGGGATGAGCTTCGAGTTCGAGTCGAACTCATGTTCGACTCGAACATCGGCTGCTCGCCTGTTCTCCGAACAGCGAACAATTTGGGGTGTTTGCAGCAAATTCGAAAGCCACGGAACACCCTTTAAAAGTCTGTTGGAGAAATCAAAAGTGCTAATTTTAAAGGCTTATATGCATGCTATTGTCATAAAAAGTGTTTGGGACCTGGGTCCTACCCCAGGGGACATGGATCAATGCAAAAAAAAGTTTTAAAAACGGCCATTTTTTCAGCAGCAGTGATTTTAATAATGCTTAAAGTGAAACAATTAACATAACATAACGGGTGACCCCGCCCCCCTCTGATGTCACGGGGAATGCCACAGGGAAGTCCCCGTCAAGTCCCCGTGCGTCAGAGGGGGCGGGGTCATCGGGTGGCCCCGCCCCCGTTACTTAAGAACCGTCAAAAGAGGAGAAGCATCACACAGCGGGAGCCTCCCTCCATGCCATCATGGATGCGGAGTGGCCCGAGGAGAAGAAGGGAAGAAGACGCCGCGGAGGAAGATGCCGGACAAGAACACCAGAGGAAGAACCAGAAGAACCAGAAGAAGAAGATGGAGGAAGAAACAGTAGGAAGATAGAAGAAAGAAGAAGCATTTAAATAAAGGAATTGTCAAAAACTCTCTTGTAATTTTTAACAATTTTGACAGTTTTTTTGTGAAATGGTAGGGTACACATTTCACACAGGGGGGAGGGCCGGGATCTGGGGGTCCTCTTGTTAAAGGGGGCTTCCAGATCCTGATAAGCCCCCCGCCTGCAGACCCCCACAACCACCGGGCAAGGTTTGTGGGGATCTTGTCCCCATCAACATGGGGACAAGGTGTTTTGGGGGGCTACCCTAAAGCACCCTCCCAATGTTGAGGGCATGTGGCCTGGTACGGTTCGGGGGGGGGGCGCTCTCTCGTCCCCCCTCTTTTCCTGTGGCCTGCCAGGTTGTTTGCTCGGATAAGGGTCTGGTATGGATTTTTGGGGGGACCCCACGCAATTTTTTTTTAAATTTTGGCACGGAGTTCCCCTGTGGGGAATTCCCATGCTGTTTTTTATCAATGAACTTTTATGTGTATTGTCGGACCGGCAATTCATTAATAGCCACAAGTAGTTTTAAATGACTTTTTTTCCTTTGAATTGTCATGTTGCTGTCAGACTGTTCTAAACACGGGAAACATGTGCCCCTTTATAGGCATACTATAGACACCCCCCAGGTATGAAATTTAAAGGAATATTACACTTTTATTGTTTCACTTTAAGCATTATTAAAATCACTGCTCCCAAAAAAACGTCCGTTTTTAAAACTTTTTTTTGCATTGATCCATGTCCCCTGGGGCAGTACCCAGATCCCCAAACACTTTTTATGACAATAACTTGCATATAAGCCTTTAAAATTAGCACTTTTGATTATTCGTGTTCGTGTCCCATAGAATTTTAACAGTGTTTGCATGTTTGAACACATTTTTTGCCTGTTCGCAAGTTCTGGTGCAAACCGAACAAGGGGGTGTTTGGCTCATCCCTACTGTTGATAAACATTTGCCGGCTGAGTTTTTTTTTTGTTTTGTTTTGACAACTCTGCTCGGCTCAGCACTTGTTTAACATGAATCAGGGAAATACTGTATTAAAGTGGAGGGCCACCCTAAAAAAAAAAAATTGCATGAAAAATCCTAAAAAAATTTTTTTTTAAAATTTGAAAAATAAATAAATAAATAAACTTACCTAAACCCTTGTTGCTAGGCAGTCTTCCTAATCTGCCTCTTCCTATTCCGCGGCGTGTTCTGCTCCTCCGTGAGCGGCCCCGTTGCCTTCTGGGAACTGTGTGTGTTCCCAGAACACCACGGGGCCATTCACAGAGCGCTGCGCCGCTCGTGCGTGCGCAGTAGGAAACTGGCAGTGAAGCCACAAGGCTCCACTGCCTGTTTCCCTTACTTAGGATGGCGGTGCTGGGACCCGAGAGCCGAGGGACGGGTCAGCCGAGGGCGGCCAACATCGCGGGAACCCAGGACAGGTAAGTACTTATTTAAAGTCAGTAGCTACAGTGTTTGTAGCTGCTGACATTTAAATTTTTTTTTTCACAGCCGGAATCACGCTTTAAAATTATGAGAGGGGGTTGAATCGTGATAACGATTCTTGTAACGATTAATCGTGCAGCTCTATTGTAGGTGCCTCTTACATTAGTGGGAAGAATGCCGTGCTTACAGACAGCTAACATGATAATCGGTGCTAGTGATTACTTACCTGAAAAATGAGTGATGTTGGTGCAGGAAGTAGGCAGGCTTCATCAAGGAGGTGATCAATCTGCCTTTGCTCAAGGAATCTCCATTAACTTCAGGAGGAACCCCTAGGGTTTCACAAAAAGTTGGTTGCAAAAGGCTGCTTTAAGTAGTGAAGCAAAGATAAAAGTGACAGTCCCAAAAGTTCACAGTTGCAGCTGCTATATTTTTTTCAGACAGAATCCTGTTAAAGCTTTAAAAAAGAATCTCTGTCAGATAAAACAAGGAAAGTGTCACATAGCAGCATAGTAAAATAGTCACTATGACTGAAAAAAGGCCATCAAGTTCAACCTATTCCAAAACTTTTCTAACTCTGTTGATTTAGAAGAGAGCCAAAATCAACACTCCAGCTAAACAACACAGCATGACTATGTTATATCAACACAGGAGGGTTTAGCAGTAATTACTTTAAACAATTTGTCTATGTCTGTAAAGAAACTATGGAGAGGTTTATTGAGAAATCACCCTACATTACTCTATTGACAGCTATCTCTCTGATTTTATTGTGAACAATATTACCTCGATCTTGGCAGAATAAGACATAGCCCATTATAATTGCTGGTCCCTAGCTGTCATACTTCTTACTGACTGCATTCTAAACTCCTGAAATAAATGTACCTACAGAAACAATTCTGTATGCCTTTCTTTTGGATCCATCCTCTTCTATCATTTGCTGGTTGGACTATGAGTATCCATCTCTCTATTTTGAAGCGCTAAAGATTTTTTTTTTTTTTTACATTATTATATGAATTGTAATAATATTGTTAATATGTAATAGTGTTAAGATACACCAAAAAATGTTTAGAGCTTCTATGAGTTGCAGATTTTTTTTTTTTCAAAAAAAAAATTCTGCTTCAGTGGAAGTACACTCTACTGAAAGGACATTTTGTAATCCTTTTATACAAAAACACCTTACTTTAATGCATTGGAATTGATTTACTAACAAAGTTTAGTCTGTTCACCTAGCAAAGTGAATATTCACTTTAAAAACTCTATGTTCACGCTGACAAATGATTATTAGCTAATAAGGTAAACCTGTATTCACTCTGAAAATCCATTAAAGGGAAATAAGAAAAAACATAAGTTAAGAGTGAGCTCTACTCCTCACATTTTAAGAAATCAATTTGTACTCAAGTGGAACATGAAGTGGTATTAAACCCAAAAACAAAAATGTAATATTTTGCAGCTAACCAATCCTTAGGCATGGTGTATGCAATCGTTTTCTAGTTTATTTTTCCTTTATTTTACCTGGTGATGCAGCCAGTAACACACTTCCTGAGTTAGGGTATCAGCATTCTGGATGAAGTAGTAAAGCAAACACCTTTGGACAGTTAAGTGCTCGACATAATACGCTCATCGAGGCATTGGAGGCAGATATGTTTTACCATGAATTCCCAACAATTAGGTTGCTAATTAAGCTTTGGAAATCTGTTAAGAAATGAATGGGGTATGAGGAATTCACAGATTACACCCCTATCTGGAATAATCGGAATTTACAGGAAATTCTAAAAATCGGAAAGAGTAAAGGGTGGGAGGCTGGTGGTATTAAAAAGCTAAGACAGCTATACTCAGGTAATACTCTTAAAGAATTCTCCAAGCTGATTAAGGAATTTAGGATCCCTCAGAGCTCCCTGTTCCTTTACCGGCAGATAGAACATGCTCTCAGGGCCCAATTGGGCGATCAGCCCATGGGTGGGGTGGAAATGCCCCTTGTTCGTCAGCTACTACAAGTAGTACCCACTAGGGGGCTAATAACTAAAATCTATAATCAACTAAGCAATTCAGAGAATAGAATAGGGATACTTCAGAAGGTAAGAGCTAAATGGGAAGAGGAACTGGGGGCAATTTCTAAGGAACAATGGAGGAGAATATTTGAGATGGCGCCTCTGGTGTCAGTATCCCCCTCGCAGAAGATTTCTCATCCGATGCTGCTTAATAGGGCCTATTATACTCCAAAACGGCTCTTTAGGTTTGGTAGAAGGCCTAATGATAGTTGCCCTAGGTGCCAGGAGTCTGGGGATCTCATCCATCTACTTTGGAGATGTCCCAAGCTATTCCGATACTGGGAGGGAGTAGCTAGCAGTTTGGGAGATACCTACTGCACGTTAGTAAAGAGGGAGGCGGTGGAATGTATTTTGGGATATAGAAGGGTAGAGGGGGAGAAGAGGTGTATTACTCAGGCAATCCTGAGGGGCTTATTTCAGGCTAGAAAAATGATAATGCTAAGGTGGCAATCAAAGGACCCCCTGACAGTGAATGATTGGATAGATACACTGGATGCCTCTATTGGCAGGGAGAGATTGGAGTATATTAAAAGGGGGAATCTTCAGGAATTTGACAAAATGTGGAAGCCATGGATGGATAAGGTGGCCTGCTTAAGGGGAAAGCTTGGAGTGTAAGGGACTAGGTTAATAGCCCAGATTTATATGCACTAGTGAAATACAGAACCGGTTGGTTACACGAAGAAATTTAGGGTTATTGGTGTTTTGATTTAGGTAGGTAACAATAGAAAACACTAAATTCTGTGTTTGGGTAGGATTTCGTATAGAAAGGGTAGGGAATAGAGGGAGGTGGGAGTTGGGGGATGGGAAGGGGTGGGGGGTTATTATAAGTATTTAATAGTTCACTATTGGCCCTAATAGGGGGCTATGGGTGTGGGGACCCCATTAGCCCAGTTTCTTATAGGTGGTCTTCTCCTAGTTCTCTTTTAGGGGTTTTTTTTGTATATTTCTTTGTCATTTGCTTCTTCTCTACGCAGGGCTGCAAGTGTTAATGTCACCCAGGGTATCCCGGGGTGGGAGAAATAGGATTTATATAACATGTTTGGCCCGAGCGGGGCTATTTAAGCAGCCGGGAATAAGTAGGTTAAGAACTCCTTTAGTAGGGTATTTAATAAAGCTGTATATAACTGATATGCCCCATACACACGGTCGGACTTTGTTCGGAAATTCCGACAACAAAATCCTAGGATTTTTTCCAACGGATGTTGTCTCAAACTTGTCTTGCATACACACAGTCACACAAAGTTGTCGGAAAATCCGATCGTTCTAAACGCAGTGACATAAAACACGTACTTCGGGACTATAAACGGGGCAGAGGCCAATAGCTTTCATCTCTTTATTTATTCTGAGCATGCGTGGCACCTTGTCCGTCGGATTTGTGTACACACGATCGAAATTTCCGACAACGGATTTTGTTGTCGGAAAATTTTATCTCCTGCTCTCCAAAATGTCCGATGGAGCCCAGACACGGTCGGAATTTCCAACAACACGCTCCGATCGGACATTTTCCATCGGAAAATCCAACTGTGTGTACGGGGCATTAGTCTTATATTTGATAAAAGTAAGGAAAAAAAAGAAAAGAAAACCACAATGATGTGATTCTAAGTTGGCGACAATAAATTATTATTACGCTGATTAGGCCAGTTGGTGGCGCTCGCTGATGTGGAAAAAAGAAAAAAAAAAAATGTAATATTTTGCAGCTAACCAATCCTTAGGCATGGTGTATGCAATCGTTTTCTAGTTTATTTTTCCTTTATTTTACCTGGTGATGCAGCCAGTAACACACTTCCTGAGTTAGGGTATCAGCATTCTGGATGAAGTAGTAAAGCAAACACCTTTGGACAGCAGCATTGTCAGTCAGAGGGAGAGTAGAGTTAAGGTGGCTATACATGGATCAAAATTTGGCTGGTTCAGCAGGGATCGGCTGAATTTCAATCCATGCATGGGCAGACTTGTTGTACAGAAGTCAATCTACCAATCGACTTCTGTACAACCAGCCTGTTGGATTTTCCCAGCTCAATCAGTGCCACTAGCTATAGCTGGCAGTGCTAATCAGTGTATTCTGATGGCTAAGAAGTCTCCCCACTGTCAGAATACAAAGGCTCAGTGGGGAGGATTTCCCCATTCACCTTGAATGTGTGGATCGGGAAACTCTTTTTTTTGTTCGTTCAACCCGCTGGTTGAAAGAAAACAATTACTCATCTATGACCTGCTTTAGACTAGCAGAATTAGATTGACTTGACTAACAAATCGAAGCTGAACTCCAGCTAACGCTTTATATGCAGTTAGAGCAAACATTTTGTTCTAGCAGACTGCTAGAGACATGCAAATCTCTCCCGCCAAAAACTACATTTGCCCACTTCCAACAGTTCATTATTTAGTGTACGCTGCCTGCGGCGTACACTTATGCCCTATACACACGGTCGGATTTTCTGACAGAAAATGTGTGATAGGCCCTTGTTGTTGGAAATTCCGACCGTGTGTAGGCTCCATCACACATTTTCCATCGGAATTTCCGAAACACAAAGTTTGAGAGCTTGCTATAAAATTTTCCGACAACAAAATCCGTTGTCGGAAATTCCGATCGTGTGTACACAAACCTGACGCACAAAGTGCCACACATGCTCAGAATAAATTAAGAGACGAAAGCTATTGGCTACTGCCCCGTTTATAGTCTCGATGTACGTGTTTTACGTCACCGCGTTTAGAACGATCGGATTTTCCGACAACTTTGTGTGACCGTGTGTATGCAAGACAAGTTTGAGCCAACATCTGTTGGAAAAAATCCATGGATTTTGTTGTCGGAATGTCCGATCAATGTCCGACCATGTGTACAGGGCATTCGGGCCAGAGGTCATTCTGTTTTTTTCCCAGGATCTTACATATGCCAGGAATAGATCTATGATCTAGGGACACTGAGGTTGATTTACTAAAGGCAAATAGACTGTGCACTTTGCAATGTGCAGTTGCACTCTGCAAGTGCAGTTGCTCCAAAGCTTAGTAAATGAGGTAAAGCTTCACTTTGCAAAGAATATCCAATCACATGCAAAGAAAAGAAAAAGACAGCATTTGTGCTTGTACATGGTTGGATGATGGAAGTCAGCAGAGCTTATGCTCATTTAGTAAGCTCTGGAGCACCAGGAGAAACTTTGCAAAGTGCACAGTCTGATTGCCTTCTTGAGATGGCACTTGGATTTAAGGCCTCGTGCACACAGGATGCTTTTTCCTCCCCTGAATGCCTTTGCTGCTGGCAGGAAAAAAGCAGCTTCAAAATTGTGCCTAAAGCCATTAATTAATTCATACAAATAAATATTTCATTTTTTTGTATTTTAAAATATATAATATATATATCACACCGTCATAGAACCCGAGCGAATAGCATCAAATAATACATTCAGCAAAAGTCCCCCCTTGATCAAGTGTGACAAAACCACATAACAGGGTGGAAGGGAGGGGAGATTGCCAAGCCGATCCCAGGTCTACTTCAATGGGAGCCTGCATGTGAGGTGCTTATATAGCCCCCCAATGCACGTTTTCCGCCTAACACACCTATGACATGCCGGCTCGAGATTTAAAGGTACACTACCAGAAATGTTTTCTTTTTTTTCTTTAAATCTTGTGGCCGCCACAATCCCATGTTGTGGGTACCTGAGATGTACCCACTTTTCCATGGGAGTGTAGGCTCCACACTTAACCACTAAAATAATTGACACTTAAAATAAACCAAACGTAGAGCAAAGTGGTATTAAAATAGCCGCGGCACCTTTATTGGTATTAAAATGAAACTCAGCTCCTTAGGGACCATGCCCTCTATACTCCTTAAAGTGCCCAACGTACAGCTACGGCCATTTGCGCAGGAGTGCCGTTCTGCTGCGGTCAGTAGATAGCGGGCAGTCGGCAAGTGGTTAAATAAAAGCCACCTCTGCCATGCAACCGAATAATCGGTCCATGTTCTAGGAGCAATTGAGTGCTGAATGGCGGATATAACCAGAGTCAAATTAAGTCCCACAGATGACTTGGAATGTCTGAAAGGAGCCATCTAGAATCGAGATAATGCATCAGCGACCACATTATGCTTACTTGGTACGAATTTACTCTTAACCCAAATATTCAATTTTAAACAAATCAAGACAAAATAACGTAGAAGTTTTATGACAAAAATGGATTTTGAAGAGAGACAGTTTATGTCAAAAAGAACTCCCTTATTGTCTGAATGAATGATGATTCATTTATTAGCAAAAAAATACCCCCCACGTTTCAAAAGTCACTACAATGGGAAAAAGCTCTAATAATACTATCAAATCAACCTTGAGTAGAGATATAGTAATATTTGCCACAGTTCATTTTGGTGTCATTTACACTTCATTCCTTAAGGTTCTTAGTATATACTGTAAATATGCATTCATCTGTTGTTTTTAAAAGACTCAGTGGGATAAGGATTTTTTAGTAAATGCATGAGTTTGCAAACCACACAATGCCTCAGCTGTATATTTTACAGACCATTCTCTTTATAAAACCAATATACATAGTATACATGATCCACGCTGTTTTGAGAAAATATTAAAGTTCTCCATTTTTGTCTGTGTGTTATTATTACCAATTTGTGTTACATGGATGCTCTATAATGTTTAAATTTTCCAGCCTAATTTACATTGTAAATGTTAATCAAGTGCATGTTTGCACTGATTGCACTCCAGTCCTTAAATGCTAGCATTTTTCATACAATCCTAGAGGCTAGATTAGTTATGCCTTGCTGAGAATTATTGTGTTCTAGGTTTATTAGTTATTTTCAATTGAGAGGTAGAGAAAGTACATGTACTGTATTTTATTTTGTTAACCATGCAGCTCCCAGTGAACTCAAGAATGTCATACATATGTACAACTAAATTTGCTTATTTTTAACACATGATGTCTAGATGAATAATCCATGAACCAGGTAGATTCTGATGAACAGTCCAGTGTGGGTATAAAATCAGCACAGCAGTTTGTCTTTGTATATGTGACAAGCTGGGTAAAGCTGTGATGTCTATGTACTGGCACTGCAGCAATCTTATTACCACTTTGTTGCTTATAAGCAGAATGTGTACAGGCTACTCTAAATGTTGTTTTGCCAACACCGAGCAGAAGGAGGGAGAGAAGCACACAGAAGCTCAGACGGGCCCAAAATACACTCAGACAGTTTAGACCTGACAAATGCTAGGATGCCAGTCTGCATTTCCTTATCAGCCATCCTACCAGTTCCTGTTACTATGGTGAAGGACTGATTTGTTCAGTAGGGTAATAACAAAAACCAATAGAAATCTAATCTGATTACATTTTACTGTAATCATATTAATAAAAGATGAATTCCTATTTGTTGTTTGATTTTGGTACATTTTGTGCTTTGTTGTTTGATTTATTAAATGTGCATAAATGTATGTGACATGTTTCTATGTTACTGCATCTACTGCTTTGTCTAAAGTGGATTTGGTTAAACACACTAGGCCTCATCAGAGCTTATAATATAATATATATATATATATATATATATATATATATATATATATATATATATATATATATATATATATATATATATAATTTTCTTGATTTTCTCTTTGATTACAATACACTGCCTGTACTGCCACATAGCAACCAGTCAGATTCTCCCATTTTGACCTTTAGGGTCGATTCACATTGTTCCGCTGTGTTCCTGCATGTGTGTAAATGTGTGTTATGCTAAAGCAGCCCACTCATCAATTCATTTTGAATGAACTACCAAGGTACCGTATTCATAGCTCCCAACTGTTGCTAATTTCGAGGGCTGTTCCTGATTTGGAACAAAGTCCCTCTGCCCCTCTTTCCTCCTCATTTGTCCCTCATTTTGATCTGATCTATATAGTTGTATATAAAATGCACTTTTTATTTCAAAAAAGTGTTTCCCAGTACTAAACCTTTCATTTAATTTATAAATGGCCGCATTTGTAAATTTCAAAAGCCAGTATAGTAGTGGAAAAAAAAAAAAAAACGTGTGGTTTTAACTAACCATTTTTTAAAATCAATTTTCCTTTAGAGCTTTGGACAGGCTTTGTTACAGCTCTCTGAACATTAGTCAAAGCTCCTGTCACTAAATAAAATGGTTAGCTTACAGTCCTGTTTACACCTTGCTTTTGCTTTGCTTTGCTTTGTTTTTTCTTCAAAAATTATACCCCATGTCATTTTAGTTGTGCTTCAAAGCATCTTCAAAGCCTACATAGAAGTCTATGGCAAAGCTTGCTTGAAGTCGCAGTGAAGCCCCACCGAAGCCCCACAAAGCCTCACCAAAGCCTCCCTGGAGCCCCACCAAAGGCTCATAGACGTTCCACCAAAGCCTCATTAAAGCCCCACAAAAGCCTCATTGAAGCCTCATTACAGCCCCACCAAAGCACCAAGCAAAAGCAAGGTGTAAACAGGACTGTAAGCTAACCATTTTATTTAGTGACAGGCTTTTTACTGGTGTTCAGAGAGCTTTAAGAAAGCCTATCCAAAGCCTTGTTTTGAAGCAAGTGTAAACTAGCCCTTAAGGGAGAATGGCAGGGGGTATGTCCTGCGTAAACTGTTGGCGCTATATAAATAATAATAATGTCCTATGCCTATATACTTTAGCTTATAGGTGTCCCTCATTCCCATCTCAAAAAGATGGGTGGTATTCCATATTGTAGATTCAGTGTACAGTATGTGCAGCATTTTTGTCAACACAGCACACCACAATCAACAAATGGTTGTGCCATGTGTGATATGGTGTGCTAAAACCTGTGTTAATTATTGTGGACTGGCTTGGTGAGCAAGAGGTGTCATCCAAAGTGAATGGCACCCTACTATCTTTCAAAATGAACAGCACCTTAATGCTATCCAAAAAGAAAGGCACCACAATGCACTAGGCTTAGTTGCATGCTCTAACATACGTTATAGTATTATGCCATTACATGCACATTACCACAATGGATCAGTGTAAATAGGTGCTTAACCACTAAAGACCAGGCCTTTTTCTGACACTTCTCATATACATTTAAAAATCTGTATTTTTTGCTAGCAAATTACTTAGAACCCCCAAATATTATATATATTTTTTTTATAACAGAGGCCCTAGAGAATAAAATGGTGGGCGTTAAAGTTTTTTATGTCAAACGGTATTTACGCAACAACTTTTTTGAAAAAAATGCACTTTAATTAATTTTAATGCACAAAACACAATATAATACCCATTTGTTTGGTAAAATATAAAAAATGATGTCACACCAATAAATGGATGCCAAACATGTCATGCTTTAAAATTGTGCATGCCCATGGAACGGCAACAAACTACGTATATTATTCATAGGCGATGCTTTAAAACTCTTTATAGGTTACCACTGTAAATTTACACAGGAGGTCTGATGCTAGAATTATTGCTCTTGATCTAATGTTGGCGGTAGTATCTCACATGTGTGGTGCTATCTAGTTTACTTACAATGCGGGATAGACCCGTACGTTCACCTTGGGGGCGAATATTTTTTTTTTTTTTTTAATTAGTATTTATTTTTTTATTTGTTTACACAAGCAGTGAAAGGTCCTCTTTACTGAGACTTGTGGGGTCTATTAGACCCCAGATATTTCCTCTACCCTTAAAAGCTTTGGATAATATCAAGATCGGTATGATCCACTGCTTTTTACAAACTACTAATGGTCTGAAAGTGACAAAATACTTGGCGCTTCCAGTATCTTAGACCATAGAGATGATCTGGGCCATTCTGCTCCTGATCAGCTCTATTGACAGCCGGCAGAATCGTCATGGTGGGATGCCATTTTTAAAAACAATCCAGTGGCTATTTAGCTGCTAGATTTGCTTTTACAAGAAAGTGCTCCTCTGGCTGTAAAACAAGATACTGGTCAATCGTGTACCACAACCACTATGCCTGCCTCCCCCTCTGTCAGCACTGTACCTTCACCCCCCCCATTGCACCACTGTTCCTGCATACCCTTGACCACTATCCTGCCTTACTATTCTCACCATCTCTCATGTATGCCGTCACTGCACCAATATGTGCCTTGCTGCTTAACAAAACTGTAGAAATACGACTTTTGTGCTACCAACACTGCACCAATGCATCATTTTGTATTCAGCCCATTCAATGAATAATTCATATCAATTATTCAGTCCATTCAACTTTTACTAACTATACTTTAACACAAAATGACAGCACTCATCTCTGAATAGCCCCAGCCACAATAAAAATGACAATCTGTCAGAAAACACAAACTGTAAACAAGGGGTACTGGTGTATGATGTGGTTGGTTTAAGCCTCTTTAAAAAGCTGCTTTCTGCTTATTGCTTCAATTCTATGTTTACACTTTAGGTTTGCAGTTTGTTATTTGGTATGGTTGTCTTCTGTGTCATTTTAACTTTTAGGGGTGGATTTAGTAAAACTGGAGAGTGCAAAATCTGGTGTAGCTCTGCACAGAAAACAAAAGCCTCTTAACTTCCCTGGCGGTATTCCTGAGTGTGACTCGGGGGGGAATTTTCAGTGCCTAAAGCAGTAACCCCGAGCCACACTCAGGATCGCATTGCAGGATCCAGGTACAGTTACTTACCTTGTCCTCAGGATCCGCTCAATGTATCACAGCGCTGGGCTCCGTTCCCTGCGAGCGTCGCGACACATGGGGACGGAGCACTACGCCAAATTCAATAAGTGAAACACACACAATACATATAGTACACTATAATCTTACAGATTACATTACTGTATCAAATCATTTCACATCCCTTTTGTCCCTAATACTTTGTCCAGTGCCTTGCATGCAGTTTTATATTATAAATACTGTTCTTTCTGCCTGGAAACTGGAGATTGTGCATAGCAACCAAAAAGTGTCCCTTTTACATCAAATGCGGTTTTAGACCAGCTAGAAAACAGCGATAATAAATTAGAATCACTTGCAGAATTGAGCGATAGTGATTCGTTGGGAAATTCATCATAAAACACTGAAAGTAATGACAGCTACAATTCTGAAACTGAGCAAATTTCAGTGTTTTTGATTTAATTACATTATTGAATATTTTTTATTATTATTATTATTATACTATTATTTATAGTTATTTATTATATTATAATTTATGATTTTGTGTTTCAAACTTTATCATGCCCTGGCTGTCTACTGGACTCTTGTTTGGACAGATTTAAGTGTGTTATTCCTAAGAATTACAGGCCTATGATATAAAACGTCAAATTTCCATGCAAAACATTGTACCGCTTTGAGCATCAAAAATCTGAAATAATCATACCGCCAGGGAGGTTAATGGCTATCACAGATATCAGTCACTATGAAGCCCACCCCCGTGTTTTCTGTCTTAGTAAATGGATGAGAAAAATAAATTGTATCTTTCTCTGTCCTTGCAGAGATAGAAAAAATAGTGTGTGTAGAAAAAAGAGATAAAATAATAATACAAATGTAAAAATTAATAATTTTTTTTATTTTTTAGAAAAATACCTAAATCAAGGTTTGATCTAGGTAAGTGCCAGGGTTAGTGTTTGGGTCAAGGTCCGGGTCAGTATTTTTGGAAATATGTATTTTTTTTAAATTAGTATCAGTGTCAGTGTGCTTTGGGTAGGATAAAAAAAAAGCAAAATGTGCACTATTATTTCTGGGCTGTACTACGGGTACATACAATTAACATACACATATGTGGTATCGCTGCAATCATCAGGAGTAGAGAGTTTGTTTTGAGTTGTTCTTTGGTGGTAGGCTATGGTAGTAGCAAAAATATACAGCTAAATAAAAATAATGATTTTTTTACTATTTTGGGCCAGTTTTCCTTTGATAGCAGAAAAACAAAAAAAAACAGGAGATATCCATTACTATTTACTGCCAAATGAAAGCCCAGTTAGTCCTGAAAACAAGGTATAATCCACCTGGATGCACAAAGTAGTTGTGATGATATGTACGGTTTTACTAACGCATGTCAAAGTTGCTGTCAGAAACCATGAATCAGACAGAGACAGAAGTGCAGTTAAAAATTGAGGAGGTGGAGGGTTCGCTCCTTTGGCACAGTATGATCCCGTTGGGGTGCTCGGGGTTGGGAGTCCCTCTATTTCCTTAGTGCTCTCCACCAGACCAGGTTACCTATTAAGCTGGCCTAACAGGATTGGAATATCCATTTTTATTTTATACCCATTTGTTAATGGCTTACTGTCGTGAACTCGTCATTTTCCAGGATTTAATGTTAATGAACCTTTAAAATAATTATTAAATGTATCATATTGTATTCTATGTATTTTAAAAATAAAATATTTTGAAAGAAAAAAAAAATCACACTTGTTTAATAATAATAATAATAGTAAAAGGTAAACAGAGCAATGTAGTCAAATCATAGCCAGATTTGGGTAACTGGAACGGATATTTAGACAAGCCAGGACGTCAGGGAGCTAGAGATCAATGTACTTCAGGACAGGCCAGGAAACCAGAGAATCAGCATAGTGGAACAGCAAGCATGATCAGGAACCAGAAGGGATGTCAGCCAACCAAGTCTTCAACAGGTTCACAGGAGAGAGTCTCTGGATGTGTTGACCAAGGTGAAGGCAGAGAGGGACTGAACTGAACAGCTTAAGTAACCAGCAGGACTGACGAACAGGATATCATCATCAGGTGAGTCACTGTGAAAAAGATTGAGAAGGAAGGGCTGAGCCCAGCCCTTACAGTTGCAAAATTGGGCTTAGGCATTAAGATTTGTTTTACTCTTAGGCGTGAAGGGGGTTAATTAAAAATAATTATAGTGCCATCATCCAGATACAGAAATAGAAGGGACAGTGTATATCCCCTTAGCGCCGACCATACGCACATATGCGGCCTCGGGTTTAAGGGGTTATACCGGGATGATGCATGCAGCAGCTGCTGGTACCTTTTTTTAGAGCAGGCAGTTGGCTCTTCAGGGATAACAACCGATGCGGCTGAGAGCTGCTTGGCTGTTATTCTGGAGGAGCGGGAGGCGACATCCCCCCCCACCACCTTCCGCCGCTCTTTCCAGGCCTCCTGTCCCACTAGGATACCCAATCCATGGTCCAGCACAGGAGTCTTCAAACTACGGCCGTCTAGTTGTTCAGGAACTGCAATTCCCATCATGCCTAGTCATATCTGTGAATGTCAGAGTTTTACAATACCTCATAGGATGTGTAGTTCCACAACAGCTGGTGGGCCGTAGTTTGAAGATCGCTGATCCAGCACTTCTGCCTGCTAGAGTGAGACTGGAAGGAAGCCCGAAATGGCTTCCTTCCAGTCTGCTTTGTGTAAACATGGAAGCGACCTCACAACGTTATTTCTGGTTTACTTGGCTGCCAGTGGCGCCGTCTTTTAACCACTTAACAACCGGCCCATAGCCGAATGACGGCTGCAGGGCGGTTGCTTAACTCTGGGAGGGCGTACTATGACGTCCTCCCAGAATTCCCCTCTCGCGCGCCCCTGGGGCGCGCACCCGAACACATCCGGACCCGGCGCATCACGGATCCTGGTAAATGGCCGCTGATCGCGGCCGTTTACCATGTGATCGCGCCGTCAAATGACGGCGTGATCACATGTAAACAGACCGGCGTCATCTGATGACGCCGGTTCCTCTCCTCCCCTCCTGTGTACCGATCGGTACACTGTGAGCGGAGAGGGGGATGGATGGATGGCTGGCTGCAGCACTGTGGGCTGTATGTGTAGTGCCCACAGCGCTGCACAGAGATATCCAGCCATCCATCCATCCATGCTCAGCCATCCCTACTACTCTGCAATGCTGTGCAATACTCTGCAAAGCCCCACATTACCCTGGAATACCCCACATTACCCTGGAATACCCCACATTACTCTGCAATACCCCCACAATACTCTGCAAAGCCCCACATTACCCTGCAATACCCCGCAATACCCCGCCATACCCCGCCATACCCCGCCATACCCCGCCATACTCCGCCATACCCCGCCATACCCCGCCATACTCCGTCATACCCCGCCATACCCCGCCATACTCCGCAATACTCCGCCATACCCCGCAATACCCCGCCATACTCCGCAATACCCCGCCATACTCCGCAATACTCCGCAATACCCCGCCATACCCCGCAATACCCCGCCATACTCCACAATACCCCGCCATACTCCGCCATACTCCGCAATACCCTGCCATACTCCGCAATACCCCGCCATACTCCGCAATACTCCTCCATACCCCGCCATACTCCGCAATACCCCGCCATACTCCACAATACCCCGCCATACTCTGCAATACCCCACCATACCCAGCCATACCCAGCAATGCTCTGCCATGCTCGGCTGTACTCGGCCTCTGTATGTGGCCAGGCTGTGGAAGTCTCACACATGTGGTATTGCCGTACTCAGGAGGAGTAGGAGAATCTATTATGGGGTGTCATTTTTGGTATGTACATGTTATGTGGTAGAAATATTGTATAAATGGACAACTTTGTGTTAAAAAAAAAAATGCGTTTTAACCACTTCCCGCCCGCCGGCCGTCATACAACGTCCTTGACTTTGTGCGGGGATATCTGAATGATGCCTGCAGCTACAGGCATCATTCAGATATCAGCTTTTTCAGCCGGCGATTCCCTACACCATAAGAATGATCATAGTGGCTGTTCCACTGCTTGATCGTTCTTACGGGAGGCGAGAGGGGATGTCCCCCCCTCCCGCGCTTCTACCGATTCACCGCTACGATCGAAGCCAGGATCTTTTTTTTTTTTTTTTTTTTTTTTTTTAATTTCAGGCTTCCCAGCCTAGAGGTGAGATGTGGGGTCTTATTGACCCCATATCTCACTGTAAAGAGGACCTGTCATGCCATATTCCTATTACAAGGATGTTTACATTCCTTGTAATAGGAATAAAACTGGTCAAAATTTTTTTTTTTTGGAAAAAAGCATCAAACTAAAATAAATAAAGTAAAATGAACAATAAAAAAAAAAAAAAAAAAATTTTAAAGCGCCCCTGTCCCTGTGTGCTCGCATGCAGAAGCGAACACATACGAAAGTCCCGCCCACATATGAAAACGGTGTTCAAACCACACATGTGAGGTATCGCTGCAATCGGTAGAGCGAGAGCAATAATTCTGGCCCTAGACCTCCTCTGTAACTCAAAACATGTAACCAGTAAAAAATTTTAAAGCGTCGCCTATGGGGATTTTTGAGTAGCAAAGTTTGGCACCATTCCGCAAGCGCGTGCAATTTTGAAAGGTGACATGTTAGGTATCTATTTACTCGGCGTAACTTCATCTTTCACATTATGCAAAAACATTGGACTAACTTTACTGTTTTGGTTTTTGTAAAGCACAAAACGTTTTTTTTTCCAAAAAAAAAACGCGTTAAAAAAAATGCTGCGCAAATACCGTGCGAGATAAAAAGTTGCAACGACCGCCATTGTATTCTCTAGGGTCTTTGCTAAAAAACCATATATAATGTTTTGGGGTTCTATGTAATTTTCTAGCTAATAAATGATGATTTTTACATGTAGGAGAGAAATGTCAGAATTGGCCTGGGTGCTCCAGAACGCCTGAAGGTGCTCCCCTGCATGTTGGGCCTCTGTATGTGGCCACGCTGTGTAAAAGTCTCACACATGTGGTATCGCCGTACTCGGGAGTAATAGCAGAATGTGTTTTGGGGTGTAATTTGTGGTATGCATATGCGGTGTGTGAGAAATAACCTGCTAATATGACAATTTTGTGGAAAAAAAAAAAGTAAAAAAAAACCTTGATTTTGCAGAGAATTGTGGGAAAAAATGACAACTTCAAAAAACTCACCATGCATCTTTCTAAATACCTTGGAATGTCTTCTTTCCAAGAAGGGGTCATTTGGGGGGTATTTGTACTTTTCTGGCATGTTAGGGTCTCAAGAAATTAGATAGGCCGTCAGTACTTCAGGTGTGATCAATTTTCAGATATTGGCACCATAGCTTTTGGACTCTATAACTTTCACAAAGACCAAATAATATCCACCGATTTGGGTTATTTTTACCAAAGATATGTAGCGGTATAAATTTTGGCCAAAATATATGAAGAAAAATTACTAATTTGCAAAATATTATAACAGAAATGAAGAAAAATGTATTTTTTTACAGATTTTTCGGTCTTATTTCTTTTATAGCGCAAAAAATAAAGAACCCAGCGGTGATTAAATACCACCAAAAGAAAGCTCTATTTGTGTGAAAAAAAGGACAAAAATTTCATATAGATACAGTGTTGCATGACTGAGTAATTGTCATTCAAAATGTGAGAGCACCAAAAGCTGAAAATTGGTCTGGTTAGGAAGGGGGTTTAAGTGCCCAGTTGTCAAGTGGTTAAAAAAATTACAGTATTCAGAATCGCCATTTTTGGCGATCTGAATACTTTGAAGTGCAAAGGAGGGATTGGGGGTCTTTTAGACCCCCAATCCTTCCATAAAGAGTACCTGTCACCACCTATTACTGTCACAAGGGAAGTTTACATTCCTTGTGACAGCAATAAAAGTGATCATTTTTTTTTTTTAAATTGACAAGGTAAAAAAATAAAAATAAATAAGAAAAAAAAAGTTTAAAGCACCCCCGTCCCTGCGAGCTCACGCAGCAAAGAAAACGCATAAGTCACACCCGCATATGTAAACGGTGTTCAAATCAAACAGTGTATCGCCGTGATCGTCAGAGCGAGAGCAATAATTCTAGCATTAGACCTCCTCTGTAACTCTAACCTGGTAATCGTTTTTTTTTTTTAAAGTGCCGCCTATGGAGATTTTTTGGTACCGTAGTTTGTCGATATTCCACGTGTGTGCGCAGTTTCAAAGCATGACATGTTAGGTATCTATTTACTCGGTGTAACATCATCTTTCACATTATACAAAAAAATTAGGCTAACTTTTTAGTTTTTTTTAATTCATGAAAGTGTCTTTTTTCCTAAAGAATCGCATTTGAAAGACCGCTGTGCAAATACAGTGTGACATAAAATATTGCAACGATTGCCATTTTATTCTCTAGATTTCTCTAAAAAATATATATATAATGTTTGGGGGTTCTAAGTCATTTTCTAGCAAAAAAATACAGATTTTAACTTGTAAGCAACAAATGTCAGAAATAGGCTTAGGCATGAAAGGGTTAATAAACAGTGTGTGACATTTATGTGGAAATGCACAAAAATGTGTACCATGGGAAAACACTGAAACGTTATAACTCTTGGTGACTTCAACAGGTCTCTAGGACTGCAGTAGAAACCACTTTCCTATGTGCTGGCAGGGGGAGAGAGCAGATTAAGCAGAAGGATGGCCTGCATTGTCCAGTCAGGGGGTGTGTAGTTTACCAAACTGGTCTGCTGGTAAAGTGTAGGTCACAGACCTGACTGTTCTGTATGGTTGGTGTATCTGGTTCACAAGACAGGGTGCAGAGAGTTAAAAAACGTATTTGGTATGTAAAATAGTTCATATACAGAATATATTTCAATTGGGTTTTTAGCTGCACTTGGAGTTTGGTTTTAAGAATGGAGGAAACCTAAAGTCATGGGGATATACATAGTAGGGTGACCAACAGCACAATATGAACCCCAGAAGGAAAAATTGAGCCACTTAGCAGATGGGATGTGCCCTCTGAAGAGTTTTCAAAGCAAAGATTTCTTTAAAAGCTCATAATTGTTCTTTTTTGCAGGTTTACGTGGAGCAATTGCCTTTGCTCTAGCAATTCGAGACACAGAGACTCAGCCCAAGCAAATGATGTTCACTACAACACTGTTGGTCGTTTTCTTTACAGTGTGGGTATTTGGAGGGGGGACCACACCAATGCTCACATGGCTACAGATCAGGTCAGTACTGTATAGATTTCAAGTGGGAAAAGGTATTCCTTTTTTCAATTCCTTAGTATTCTACTGATTAATATAAAATGCATTGCAGCTATCACTTTATGTAAACAATTAGGGTTTTATGATATAAATATAAACTTTATGTAATTATAGTACAGGAGCGGTGATTTAAAAAAAAAACTAATTTTAGTTATCAGTAACTTTATGTGGTCAAGCTAAAGCTAATTATGGCAGTAACTATAGTAATACTGTAGCCCTTCTTTTTTTTTTGAGAATCATTGCTATACTCATGCTTGTGTACTATAAAGTTGTTGGTACAGTCTGTTAAATTAAAGATTGTTATTGTTATTGCAGTGCAGAGTTATGTCAGGAAATACTATTTGTCCAGTATTTTCCTTCTATTAGCAGTAGTGTTCATGCTTGGTCAGGATGTAAGACTGTCATTTCTTCTACCCCAGTGCAATACTGATAACCACTTTACCTCCAGAAGACTTACCCCCTTCATGATCAGGCCATTTTTGCTACACGGCACTGCATTATTTTAACTGACAATTGCGCGGTCATGTAACACCTTACCCAAACAAAATTTATATCATTTTTTTCCCACAAATAGAGCTTTCTGTTGGTGGTATTTTTCCCCACAAATAGAGCTTTCTGTTGGGGGTATTTGATCACCACTGTTTTTTTTTTTTTGTGCTATAATTGAAAATAGACTGACGATTTAGAAAACAAAACAAAATGTTCTACATTCTGCTATAAAACTTATCCAATAAAAAAATAAATGTCTTCATAAATTTAGGCCAAAATGTATTCTGCTACATATTTTTGGTAAAAATCCCAATAAGCGTATTGATTGGTTTGCGCAAAAGTTATAGTGTCTACAAACTATGGTATATATACTGGAATTTTTTGTTATTTATTCCCATACTAGTAATGGCGACGATCAGTGACTTATAGCTGGACTGCGATAGTATGGCTAGAAATCTGACACATTTTACACTTTGTGGAAACCAGTGACACTAATACAGTGATCAGTGCTAAAAATTTGCACTGTCACTGTACAAATAGCACTGGTTGGAAAGAGGGATTAAACATCCAAGGCGATCAAAGGGTTAAAGATTCTTTCATGTGTGCCTAACCAGTATTTATGTATTTACTGTGAGGTGCTTTCACTAAGGAATATGCTGGTTTTTATTCCCAGCACAAAAAAACAGGACATCCTTGCTGACAGGACAGAGCTCTGTATTGTTTACATATGCAGAGCTCTGTCCTGTCTTCCTCCTTGCCGATCAGCAGGTGCCGGCCAGTAGTTGACTAATCACAGCACAGCTGGCGCGCCAGCAGTGCGCACATGCACCACCTACCCGAAACAGCAGGATCACGTATATATACGTGATTCTGTGAACCAGTCTGCACTGTAGCAGTAAAGCTACAGTGCGTGGTCGGCAAGTGGATAATAGATGCTCATAATACTGTCAGGATTCTATGAAATAAAGCTATAGGCTTTTTTTTAGTTAGTGGATGTATTAGGTGTTTTCGATAAGCACATATTTTGCATTACTATTGAACATGCCGGATCTAGGGAGGTCCTGGAGTGAACGGTGTCCCTTCATATTTCAGTTGTGCCCCTTCCCCCTCTGTTTCCTCAGAGGTTGGTAAAAAATTGTTTGGGTCCTGGAGTCTGGAGGTTTTATAGAGACTTGGGAAGGGAAGGTGAAGTCTCAAATCCTGGGTCCAAGTTTTGCGGACAATTAGCACACTGATTGTGCAGGTGTGTACATGGATTTTCTTAGAGTGGTGACTAGTGTGCAGGGCTCCATCTCAGCAGACAGAGGATGTCAGTAGGGCTTCAACTAGTAGACAGGTGAGAGCCAGGGCAGCAGGGATTTGCAAGGTGTATGCACTGAGGTTGTGTTGGAAGTCTGCTTGGGGAATAAAGACACAGTGCTGCAAATGGAAGCCAGGAGGTTGAATGTGTATTATTTTGATGGATGGATAATGCTAAAAACGCCTGTATGAATAGCCCTTGTGTTAAACCTTGATTTAATAACAGTGGGAAAAAAAAATATTTAAGTTAGTGGCTGCATTCTTAGGCCCCTCTTACATGAAGGCCCCTTAGGCCCCTTTCACATGGACGACTGTCCATTTTTCAGGCAGATCCGAGCAGGCCACCCATTAACTTCTATGGGCAGGCGGATTTGAGCGGAGATGTGTCCGCTGACACCCTCCTGCAATCCAATCCGACAAGATCTGCTCAAAACATACGGATGGCGATACGTTCGCCATCTGTCCAGCGGAACGGTTAGGATGGGATTGGATGAAAACAGACAGGCTGTCCGTTTTCATCCGATCTCCCCATAGAGGACAGCGGGGCTCTGACAGGTCTGTCTCTGCACAGTAAACGGAGACAGACCTGTCATCCACCTGCTCAGCGGGGATCAACGGAGCGATCCCCCGCTGAGCTAGCGTACTCCATCCAACAGATCCACTCCATTGATCCCAGCCTTAATCCTCTCTGTTTTAGGTTGGTTTCGAGCTTCATAAATAGAAGCCCACTTCCCTCACTTAGTGCTAGTTGACATCTGATCGGGAAAGAATTGAGCTGAAGCGAGGATAGGCCAGGAAAATTACGATATGTATCTGGTAACAATTTTCCGTATTCCTGGCCCACCTCACTTCAGCACACAAGGGGATGCAACTAGCTGTATTATTGGGCGGGCAACCTAGTTAAAAGAAAAATAACTCCACACTCAAAAGAAATGCTGCTAAAGACCAAACTATTTATTTCTCTTGTAAGGTGGCTGAGACTACAACTGTCCCAAATGTTACTGAACTTACTGAAAGTACATCTAGCTTGTAGTGCCAAACAAAGTTTGCACACAAACTCCAGCTGGCTGTCCTACAGTTATCTTCCACCAAAATATTGGCATAAGCTGTCCAAAAGACTGCCACCCCTCTGGTTGAATGAGCTTGCAACTGTTCTGGAGCAGATAGGCCCTGTTTCTTGTACACCAAATCAACCACCCTGGTAATCCAAGAGAACTCATGAGGATGCTGCCTCCCCCTTTCTTGGACCCGATGGTCCAAGTTTCCTGTGAGAAACTCGTAAGGAATTCCCTCCCAGTTTTTGTGGAAATTAGATAACACTTTGGATTGAACTTTAGAGATGCAGGTAACATCATGTTATCCAGTAGAATGACACAGAGTGGCACATAATGTGCCACAATCTCCAACACCAAGTACCACAACATTCATGGCTGTATTGAAAGAAAAGGTGCCTGCATCAGCACTTTTAGAACCACCCCTAAGTCTCAGGAAGTGGCAAAAATTTCCTGGGGATTTGCATGCGGATTGCAGCCTGTATGAAGCATCTGATCATTGGCTCTTCCGCCCATCTGCAGCCTGTGAAGGAGGATAAGGGGAAGATATGTCCTCCATAGCCTTTCATATGTAGTTTTCATGCATGATCTCCTGGCTTTCATCTTAATCACTTCAGATGAGAATCGTTGTGGCTCTAGTCTGGCCAATTCAATGGCCAGGCCATTAAATGCAGTCTCGCTGTATTGGGGTGTTCCCACTAGCCATGGCACAAAAGATCTTTTTTGACTGGAAATGGAACTGGTGGTGCCAACGTCATCCGGAAGAGCAGTGGGAACCACGGCATCCTCGGCCAGTGTGGTACAACCAGTATAGCATGAACATGTAGCTGCACACTCATTGGAGTTACCATGAGACCTATAGTCCTCCATAGGGCAAACATTGGTTTGAGGTATTTCTTTTTGAGAGCCCACTTGCTGTTTCTGGGGAATATTCTGCTTAACTGGTCTGTTAGTTGATTCTGCTTTTCTGGCTAGAAGAACGTTGTCAATGGCTCTAAGTAGCTCTGTGCCCAGTGAAAAATGTCTGTTGTGAGTTGTAACAGGGGAAGACTTCTGGTACCCCTCTGATGGGCAATATAGGCTATCGCTGTTCTGTTGTTGATCATCATCTTCACTTGATCCCACTGAAACCGACTTGCAATGCTAGAAATACTGCCTTCAATTTATTTATTAGCCAGCCAAACTTGGATAGGGCTTCCAGGACAAAGAAATGACTGGCAGGACTGACAAAAGAGAGAAACCGATTCCTGTTCCAGTGTTCTGTAAAAGAGCCAACTCGTGAAAATCTCCAACCACGTCACTTCCGGTGACTTTCCAGCAGCAGTAATTGCAGATTTTGATGATTTGGCTGTTTTCACAGAACACCGGCAGCGTATACACCACGGTACACAACATAATGAGTGGACATTGTTAGTCCTCCCATTAGTAACCAACAACATGGCCGCCTCCAAGGCGTCAACAACATTTTTTACTCTTTAGCCGGTGTTCTGTGAAAACTCGTCTTGTACCGTAGTGTATACACTGCCGGTGTTCTGTGAAAACAGCCAAGTTGTCGAAATCTGCAATTACTGCTGCTGGAGAGTCCCCGGAAATGATATAATTGGAGATTTTGACGAGTTGGCTCTTTTGACAGAACACTGGCTTTAAAGAATGTTTACTCTGTTGCTAGGCAATGAGTATCTGCTGCCTGGTGCCTCCTTGCCTCTGTGCCCACTGTGAGATCATCCCTGGCTGCCCTTGCTCTGCCATTAAAGCCAGAAGAGCAGCGTGGTGTGCTGCTATACAAGAATAGGGAACTGGCAAAGCAAGGCAACTGGCGACATCCTAAGAGCTCACTACTCTTACCTGTTTAATATAATGCTGTTTAAGCACTAAAAAGCCTGTGTCTCAGCACCCAGAGCAACCACTTTCAGGAAGCTTTACTTCCAACCATCTGGGTCCTCTGACGCCAGGAATGGCTGAACCTGGAGGGGTAAGAGTAACAGGGAAGGTATTACTTGCAGTAAACACTAGCACTTACAGCATGCAACTAACAGGTGGCCTGTAGCCTGACCAAAAAAGGAGAATACTGACTGAGGGAAGGGGACTTATATTTATGATGCTAGCAACAGGTCTGCCAGTAATCCAGTGAGTTCCTAAATTTCTGTTTTAGCTGAGCGCGCAAGCAGTATTATCAGCCCTGCCTGCTGGACTGCAAATCCTCCCCTCTCTGTGCTTCTCCATATGTGATTACTTACACACTAAGCAATGATGCAGCCTTCTCTCCCATTAGTCTGCCTACCCATTGTGTGTTGAAAAAGAGCTCTTGGGAGATGTAGTTCTGTGGGGGCAAGCTTATGTGAATAGGAATTGCTGCCCCTGCAAGAAAAAAATAAAGGAACAAGGCAAACTAAAAATTGGTGCTGAGATGTGATCAAGAGTGGGAGAAAGAGATCTGAGGGTAAATGTGAGTTATGCCTGAACAAAACCTTTAACCAATGTGTAGCACTAAGCAATATAATACACAGGACCTGCATATTTAAAGAGCAAGTTTGTCTACCCTCACTTACAGATATAATATAAATTGGCCCTCAAAAATTCCACTTACCTGCTTCTTTTTTGCGTCCTGGAGGGAGGGGCGAGCACTGCCAGCAGGCGGGGTTGTATGGGAGCCGTTCGCGGAGTGGAAGAGAGAGGAGAGCAGACGACAAGATGATCAGAGCCCTGAGGAACATAACAGCTTTCATTTTAATTGTCGTGTGTTCCCCGCACTCGCCCCTCCTCCTTGTTCAGGGACTTTGATAGACAGATCACACGTCCAATCCCAGGACGTATGACGTATATCAAAGTTCCCTAGACAGGAGGCGGGGCTGTATGTTACGGCAAGCAGAAGGAACATACAGCAATTGAAATGAAAGATGTGATGTTCCTTGGCGCTCTGATCATTCGGCCAGCTATTCCACTCCTCTCTTTCCCTGCACAGGTAGGCTGCATTGTTAGGCACAGGCTTCATTGTTAGGCACAGGCTTCATTGGTTGTTACAGGCTGCATTGGTGGACGCAGGGTGCATTGTTAGGCACAGGCTGCATTGGTGGACACACGCTGCATTGGTGGACACAGGCTGCATTGGTGGCTGCATTGTTAGGCACAGGCTGCATTGGTGGACACAGGCTGTATTGTTAGGCACAGGCTGCATTGGTGGACACGGGCAGGCTGCATTGGTGGACACGGGCAGGCTGCATTGGTGGACACGGGCAGGCTACCTTGATGGACACGAGCATGCTGCATTGATGTACACGGGCAGGCTGCATTGATGGACACAGGTAGGTTGCATTGTTGGGCACAGGTGAGGCTGCACTGATGGGCACGGATAAAGTTGTTGTTGATATTTATTTTTATAACTTAATTCTGCATAAAACATTTTAGTGTCATTTTATGAGATAATATATGAGGGTCAGAATTAGGGGCAGGGCATGGTAGGGGTTGGGTGGGGCAACTGGTGGCAATTGGTGGCGAGTAACCCTTGAGGCCTGGCTAGTAGCTCAGGACTTGAAAATTTGGGCCCTGATATAAATGATACATAATAGCCAGGTTTTTAAAAACCTTAAAGTGTAATTAAACCCAAACTATGAAAAACTCTTATTACACGCAGTCCTTCCCATCTTCTCTGTGTCCCCGCTGAAGATTGAGATTGTGTAGACCAGCTGGTGTCCTCTATGGAGCATTCTCAATTTCAGTTCCCTTCTAATCTGTTAAAGCGGTTGTAAACCTGCTTGGTCATTTTTACCTACAGGTAAGCCTATAATAAGGCTTACCTGTAGTTAAAATGAATATCTGCTAATCCGTGCATCGTTTAGGAGGTATTCGCCCTGGGTACAGCCAGTTACATCACAGGCGCATGCGCTTTGAAAGTTTGGAATACCTTGCTGGACCTTCAGAGCTTCATGCCAGAACTAAGGGCTCCCCCCGTGAATGCACGGGAGTGACGTCATCCCGGCTCCAGCCAATCACATAGCCGGGGAGCACGGGAACCCAACAGAAAGACCAGGAGATGTCAGTCCTCTCAGCGGTGACAGCACAGCACTGGAGGGCTTCATTCCAAAGTGAGTATTTCATAATGTGCTAGTATGCGATGCATACTAGCACATTATGCCATTGCCTTGCAGATTTTTTTTTTTTTTTTTTTACAACAGCCACCGTTTACTACCCTTTTAATTTCCTCCTTTTTCTTATCTGTGCAGCCCACATGACAATAGAGCCACACATGTGGGCGTATACAAAGTGGTAAATGACACTTCCCTCCCTCCTCCACCATGTCCTCCTATTGCGAAACACTATGGGGGTAGGATATAGTATGCTGATTGATTACATTCACTAAGAAACTCACAAAAAGCTTAGTTTTAATATAAATCGGTATTAAATATATCTAACTAGGTCTTGTTCCTGTCCCCTATGATTGCACAGTGAAGAAGAAGCAGCATATTAATGAGCTCAAGCCACAAAACACCAGCACTTTTGAAAGTTTCACGATGCAGGTTTATTTCTTCATAGTGAGTACAGGATGAAAACCAAACAGGTGCAGGAGAAACCAGACACAATATTTATTTGCACACCTCTCTGTCATCAATGTGCTTTGTCCTGTTAGCAGTAGGGATGAGCTTGGGATCAATCTGAAATCTGGAAGGAAGATGTCGGTGCTGGGCCAATCAGCTGGTAGTGGATTGCCACAGCTGCACTACACAAAGGGGTGGGGATGGCCATGACATCTTTGGCCTAGTATGGCCACGTGACTATATTAGTCAAATGACATTGCCAACTTCATCTTCACTTTTTTTTTATCCCCAGGGTTTACTTTTAAGGTTAAAAATAAACAAAATGCAGCAGTATGTGATATATCACTCAGGTGAAAAAATATATATAATTGCTGTGGGCAATGCGCGAGTGAATGATGGAACAATTTGAATTCCCAAACAAAGAATATAAATGGTGAACAAATATATAAATGAAATACTTGTTGTCAAGAAAGTGCACAGTGAAAGAAAACATCAAAGTAAACATCAAAATATCAAAAGTTCTTAATTTCAGCAAGTCCACAGTGAGGAAAAAAAAAAATAAAAAAAAAAAAATATATATATATATATATATATATATATATATATCCAAACTTATTTTCAGCAAGTGCACAGCTTGTATAACAGTGTAAATTTGCTGTCCCCTCAAAATAAGTCAACACACAGCCATTAATGTCTACTAAACTGCTAGCAACAAAAGTGAGTACACCCCTAAGTGAAAATGTCCAAATTGGCCCCAATTAGCCATTTTCTCTCCTTGGTGTCATGTGACTCATTAGTGTTACAAGGTCTTAGGTGAGAATGGGGAGCAGGTGTGTTAAATTTGGTGTTATCGCTCTCACACTCTCATACTGGTCACTGGAAGTTCAACTTGGCACCTCATGGCAATGAACTCTCTGAGGATCTGAAAAAAAGAATTGTTGCTCTACATAAAGATGGCCTAGGCTATAAGAAGATTGCCAAGACCCTGAAACTGAGCTGCAGCATGGTGGCCAAGACCATACCGTGGTTGAACATGCCTCGCCATGGTCGACCAAAGAAGTTGAGTGCACGTGCTCAGTGTCATATCCAGAGATTGTCTTTGGGAAATAGACATATGAGTGCTGCCAGCATTTCTGCAGGTGTTGAAGGGGTGGGGGGTCAGCCTGTCAGTGCTCAGACCATACACCACACACTGCATCAAACTGGTCTGCATGGCTGTCGACCCAGAAGGAAGCCTCTTCTAAAGATGATGCACAAGAAAGCCCGCAAACAGTTTGCTGAAGACAAGCAGACTAAGGACATGGATTACTGGAACCATGTTCTGTTATCTGATGAGACCAAGATAAACTTATTTGGTTCAGATGGTGTCAAGCGTGTGTGGCACCAACCAGGTGAGGAGTACAAAGACAAGTGTGTCTTGTCTACAGTCAAGCATGGTGGTGGGAGTGTCATGGTCTGGGGCTGCATGAGTGCTGACGGCACTGGGGAGCTACAATTCATTGAGGGAGCCATGAATGCCAACATGTACTGTGACATACTAAAGCAGAGAATGATCCCACCCTTCGGAGACTGGGCTGCAGGGCAGTATTCCAACATGATAACAACCTCAAATACACCTCCAAGATGACCACTGACTTGCTAAAGAAGCTGAGGGTAAAGGTGATGGACTGGCCAAACATATCTCCAGACCTAAACCCTATTGAGCATCTGTGGGGTATCCTCAAACAGGAGGTGGAGGAGCGCAAGGTGGTCTCTAAAATCTCTAAAATCCACCAGCTCCGTGATGTCATCATGGAGGAGTGGAAGAGGACTCCAGTCAACCTGTGAAGCTCTGGTGAACTCCATGCCCAAGAGGGTTAAGTCAGTGCTGGAAAATAATGGTGGCCACACAAAATATTTTGATATTTTCACTTAGGGGTGTACTCACTTTTGTTGCCAGCGGTTTACACATTAATGGCTGTGTGTTTACTTACTTTAAGGGACAGCAAATTTACACTGTTATACATGCTGTTTACTCACTGCTTTACATTGCAGCAAAGTTTCATTTCTTCAGTGTTGTCACATGAAAAGATATAATAAACTATTTACAAAAATGTGAGGGGTGTACTCACTTTTGTAAGATACTGTATATATAATATAATATCCCATAAATTGACTCTGTGAAGATGATCCAAATAATATTAACCGTGACTTGACACACGTGCTCCCCCGGTGTGACTGCGATTACCTCCAATTGTGTGACTGCACAATTAAATTTGGTCCACAACAGCAGCTGAACCACCTCTGGGCTCTAAGTATCAGGATTCACAGGCTCCCCCAGGCTTAATCCAAAGATGGTATCCTCAATTTAAAATACAAAAGAGGCCAGATAGAGCATTATTGTTTAAATATAGAAATTTATTGTAGGTAAACATCAGGGTACTCACACTTTATGGGTGCTTGCAGCGCACCAGGCTATAGAAAACATACAATGTTAAAATCCTCTCCAAATGGTTTGCAGGCTTGTGTGAATCAGCAGCTAGCTCAGAGTGCAAGTGACTGTGTCCTCCACCGTCCTGGCCCCTCCCCTATGCGTGACGACACAGTCACTTGCACTCTGAGCTAGCTGCTGATTCACACAAGCCTGCAAACCATTTGGAGAGGATTTTAACATTTTTCTTTTCACTGTGGATTTGCTGAAATTAAGAATGTTTGATTATATATATATATATATATATATATATATATATATATATATATATATTCTCACTATATTGTCATATTTTGATGTTTACTTCAATTATTTTTAGATTTCTTTTATTGTGCACTTGCTTGACAAGAAGTAGTTCATTTATATATTTTTTTCACCATTTATATTCTTTGGGAATTCAAGTTCTTCCAACATTCACTTGAGCATTGCCCACGCCAATTATATATATATTCTCACCTGAGTGATATATCACATAGCACTGCATTTTGTTTATTTTTAATATTTTATACACAGATTATGAGAGTGTGAATATGCTTAGTGTCTGTGGATTCGTTCTCTTACATTTAAAACATTCTTTGGACACTTCATTGGTAGCTTGCAAGACATCTATCTTTGTCACTTTACTTTAGAGGTTGTAGCCCGAGACATTTGTGCAAATTATAGGCAAGGTTCCTAAGGTGAAAAAAAAACACTTTGTACAACTTATTTTTATTCATTTTATTGAAGTGATTTGCTTTATACGACGTTAAAAACATGAAATGGATTTAGGTATGAATCAAAACAGCAGCAACAATGTCTGAAGTATCCAACTCTCCACAGTAGAAACAATAGGATGTAATAGAAATATTCACTAATCCAGAAGACAGAAGATGCAAGTTAAAGATTATTCCTGTATTGTCTGGATATTGTTTTTTTCTAATTTTTAAGTTAAATCAAGCTGCAAGAGTTCTGAAAAATGCAAATGGAATTAGAGATATTGTACATTTATTGAAACTGATCTTAAAGATTGCAGTTTATTTTCAAAATTTTTTATCATTTTGTTCACACAACTAGAGCTTTCTTTTTGTGGTATTTATTCACCACTGGGTTTTCTTCATTTCTGTTATAACATTTTACAAATAAATAATTGTTCTCCATAAATTTAGGCCAAAATGTATTCTGCTACATTTCTTTGGTGAAAAAAACCCAAATCAGTGTATATTTAGTCTTTAGGAAAGTTATACAGTCCACAAACTTTGGTTAATATCTGAAAACCGATCAATCTTAATGTTCAATCAGTATTTTATTTTTACACATTATGTTTACTTAAATGGGCATAGATGGGCTATGATTGGACCAGTCTTTACCATGTGATCACTGTGACCAATCACAGCTAGCAACACAATTGTACACAGTTAATGGCATGAAAGGAAGCCATCCATTGTTTACAACTATCATGTGACCTGCTGTGATTGGTTACAGTGGTCACATGGTACTGGCAGTGCGCCGGTATACTGATCAGTCATATGACATCCACCCGGATCAATGAGAGTCCCGCTCAGCCGTCATTTGCTATAGGCTGGGCGAGAAGTTGTTAAAATATATGTATTGTATCACTGAAAATCAAGCCACTGAACACCAATGTTAATGAAGTTATTGATTATTTTGGGCCACAATAATGGCAGAAACCAAATGATCTGCTTTAGTATAACTACAGCTATGTGTTTTTGTTGCTTCGATGCTGCAGGAATAAAATGTGTGAGGTGTGATATTACTATGAGAATCCCCCACCGAGAAATGGAAAAGTATATCCTCTCTGCATGGCAAAATCTACCTATAGCCCATGTCAGGGTGTGTATAGTGTCACCTGGGGCAGACATTTTTCAGAAAAAAATGGTGACCAGACCTCAGATGCACCCTTTGACAATTGATCATCAAGGACAACTGACAATAAAAATACATTATTAACCACTTCCGGACCGCCGCACGCCGATATACGTCCTTACTTTGAAGGGGGTATTGTTGTTATGGCAGCAGCTAACTGCCATAACCCCGGTATCCTCTTGTTCGGCCGCCGGTCCGGTTTCCGATAGTAGTGGTCTCTGCGGCGGATTCACCGCAAGATCACTTTTAACGGCGTCAGGAGAGGCCCCCCTCCCGCCGCGCTCTGGTGCCCTCCGCCGCTTACCGGAGGCATGAGCAACAGCGGAGGCGATCAGAACTTCACCCTTGCTGGACATGGAGACGAGTGAGGGGAAGATGGCCCCCACCTGTCTCCATAACAATGCAGGGTGGAAGGGATGTCATTATGTCCCTTTTGCCCATAGCTCTTAAAAGGCCATTTTTTTTTTTTTAAATTGAAATGGCATTTTTTTTTTTTTTTTTATTGCATTTAAGTGTAAATATGAGATCTGAGGTCTTTTTGACCCCAGATCTCATATTTAAGAGGTCCTGACATGCTTTTTTTTCTATTATAGGGATGTTTACATTCCTTGTAATAGGAATAAAAGTGACACAATTTTTTTTAAAAACATTGTAAAAATAAAAAATAAGGTAAAATAAATAAGAAAAAAAAAAATTTAAATGCGCCTCATCCCGCCGAGCTCGCGTGCAGAAGCGAACGCATACGTGAGTAGCACCCGCATATGAAAACGGTGATCAAACCACACATGTGAGATATTGCCACGATCGGTAGAGAGAGAGCAACAATTCTAGCCCTAGACCTCCTCTTAAAACATGCAACCTGTAGAATTTTTTAAACGTCACCTATGAAGATTTATAAGGGTAAAAGTTTGTCGCCATTCCACGAGCGGGCGCAATTTTGAAGCGTGACATGTTGGGTATCAATTTACTTGGCTTAACATTATCTTTCACAATATAAAAAAAATTGGGCTAACTTTAATGTTGTCTTATTTTTAATTCAAAAAAGTGTATTTTTACCCCAAAAAAGTGCGCTAGTAAGAGCGCTGCGCAAATATGGTGTGATAGAAAGTATTGCAACAACCGCCATTTTATTCTCTAGGGTGTTAGAAAAAAAATGTATAATGTTTGGGGGTTCTAAGTAATTTTCTAGAAAAAAAAATGTTTTTAAACAACACATCTCAGAAAGAGGCTCGGTCCTTAAGTGGTTAAATAATATGTGGAAGGTTTAGTCACATGAACACATTCTTTTAAGAGAAATGCGAATGCAAAGTGGTTTAATTATTGTTCGAGAAGCTTTTTATACCTTGTTTTCTATCTGAAGTGTTCTTGAACTATATTGTTGCAGTTTGTTCCAAGTAGAATGTTAGAACACTGTGTAATCTATAATTTCCTTCTTAAAGAATTCAATTGAAGGCCTGGCAATGTTATACAAACTTAACCACTTCAAGACCGCCGCACGACGATGTACGTCCAAACTTTGAACGGGTATATCGTTGTTATGGCAGCAGCTAGCTGCCATAACCCCAGTATCCCCGTTTTCGTGCGGCGGCCGGCTTTCAGATGAAAGTGGTCCCTGCGGCAGATTTGCCGCAAGATCACTTTTATCGCTGGCGGGAGAGGCCCCCCCCCTCCCGCTGCGATCCGGTGCCCTCTGCCGCTTACCGGAGCCGTCGGTAGCGGCGGAGGCGATCGCGTCCTTCTGTGTGGTGTGTCTGGAGACGAGTGAGGCTAAGATGGCGCTCACTCGTCTCCAATACACTGCTGGTCGGAAGCGACGTCAATACGTCACTTCCGTCCACGCCTCTTAAAGGCACATTTTTTCAAATGTCATTTTTCTAAATGACTTTTTTTTTTTTTTTAATTGCATTTTAGTGTAAATATGAGATCTGAGGTCTTTTTGACCCCAGATCTCATATTTAAGGGGTCCTGTCATGCTTTTTTCTATTACAAGGGATGTTTACATTCCTTGTAATAGGAATAAAAGTGACACCATTTTTTTTTTTTAAACAGTGTAAAAATAAATAAAATATTGTAAAATAAATAATACAAATAAAAAAAAATTTAAAACCCCCCTGTCCCGATGAGCTCGCGCGCAGAAGCGAACGCATACGTGAGTAGCGCCCGCATATGAAAAAGGTGGTCAAACCACACATGTGAGGTATCGCCACGACCGGTAGAGCGAGAGCCATAATTCTAGCCCTAGACCTCCTCTGTACCGCAAAATATGCAACCTGTAGAATTTTTTAAACGTCGCCTATGGAGATTTTTGAGGGTAAAAGTTTGACGCCATTCCACAAGCGGGCGCAATTTTCAAGCGTGACATGTTGGGTATCAATTTACTTGGCGTAACATTATATTTCACAATATAAAAAAAAATTGGGCTAACTTTACTGTTGTCTTATTTTTTTATTCAAAAAAGTGAATTTTTTTTCAAAAAAAGTGTGCTTTTAAGACCGCTGCGCAAATACGGTGGAAAAAAAAGTATTGCAATGACCACCATTTTATTCTCTAGGGTGTTAGAAGAAAAACCATATATAATGTTTGGGGGTTCTAAGTAATTTTCTAGCAGAAAAACTGTTTTAAACATGTAAACACCTAAAATCCAAAACGAGGCTGGTCCTTAAGTGGTTAATTTAACATAAAACTTTATATTAAAGTGAATTAGCGATAACACTGCGTTCTAACTCATTTTGTTGCATACAGAAGAGTTGGAATTAATGCATCTATGCTTTAGAAATGACTTCACTGTTTTGTACCTAATATCTGCTTTTAAAAGCTGTAGGTCAGATAAGATTGTTTTGCACATATATGCCGGGCCACTACTTTACAAATAAATATTACAATTTTATGTTGTTTTTTGGCACTGTATTTTGCCAAACACATTGTGATCTCTGCCACTGCTGATTTGGGAGGCGGAAGGGGTATATGTTTGGTGTAGGTTTTATGAATTTTCTAAGAAACGCAAAAATTATGGCGCAACCAATGAACTTTTGTTGATCAGTGGCTAAAGTGAGCGATCAGTGCATTCTGACAGCAGCAGGAGCTTCTGTCAGAATACAATATACTGGAGTGGGATTACGTCCACCTTCCTTGTGTGGATGGAGGAATCTGTTAGAATTGTTTTCGTTTAGCCTATTGGTTGAAAAAAAAAAACAGACCGTCTATGCCCAGCTTAAGTAAACTCACTGCCTGGAGTTTGTTCAGACCAACACTCAAGAGTGTCAGATACCTGGTATCCTGCTGTACTCAGTGGTTATTCCTGCCCATCTCTACATCACTATTGGGCCCTGTAGTGACACGGGGGTTGGAGGAAGAAAATTGGATCATTGCAGGAGGACCAAGGGATTGACACTCCTGGATGTGTCAGGAGAACTGTGTCGAGTGAGTTCTGTTGATTAGAGCAGTGTTTGACAATGCAGCCATCAGGGGAAGCAAGTTCTTTTTTCCTCTTCCTTACAATTAAGACCTTTATTCAGAATTTTATTTTAGCGATGGATTGATTTAAACAAAAACATATTCTATGATCTTGTTCTTTTTTTTGTTCCTATCATTTTAAGTTTATGTAGCATCAGCATTTTACACTTAAGTCTTTAAAATGTTCATTCACATCAGCGTTTGGCCATAGTCTGCAAATGATTATTCATATGTAATACGTATATGTAATTCATATGTGATTACTTTATCATCTCTAGCATACCGAAACAGGAAAAGCAGGACTGTTAAAAGCAAGAATGATAAAGTGCTGAGATTTACAATCATGTTTGTTTAATAAAACAAACAACAAAACCTATCTATAGCAAATACTTAGCAATCCTCTCTCTGTGTTCTGACCACTGCACATTTCCATATAATGCAAAAAAAAATAAAAAAAAGAAGACTTTTGGGTCGATTTACTAAAGGCTCATAGACTGTTCACTTTACAATCAAAGGTGCACTTTGTAGAGGTAATTTTCCCCAGAACTCAGTGAATGAGGTGAAGAGCTGCTGATTTTCATCATCCAGTCACGCACAAGCATAAAGGCATTTTTTTTCTGTGCTCATGACAGAGTATTTTTTGCATAATGACATTTCCCTGCATTCACTAAGCTGTGTGCAAAATTCCCTTGCAAGGTACACCTTCCCTTGCAAAATGAACAATCGATTTGCCTTTAGTAAATTAGCCCCCACATGTCATTAGTAATAGAAGTGGAAAACATCCCACTCAAGATTCAGACCATTCGGAATATGTTTATTTAATGGAAAAATCCCTGAAAAAACATCTTTTACTTAAAGAGTAACTCCACTTTTGTTGAGAAAAAAACATTCCCCTCTGGGTGATCTATGTACATTGCAGGGATTTTACCAGACTTTGTTGCAAATTCCTACTTTTGGTTATTCTGAAGAAATCCCTCTGTGTTTGTCTGTGTACATGTAGTAAGTGAATCTAATGGGAGTGGTTTCATAATTATCAATCAGTTGCTGCACCTGCGGGGCTCTAATGAGGCAAATTGCTGGGTCTGCATCCCTTTAGATAGGTTTTCCTATTGGGAGTATCTCACTAAAAAATTACATTTTTGCTGCAGGGGATGCCTAATATATGACTTGTATCTTAGGGCAGACTTCTGGGAAAATCAGTGAGCCAATCACACAAGCAAGAAATGATGTTTCTGGGGGTATTCTGTACACATTCTGTGTACAGAACACCTTCAGGTAGCCATATTTTATTGCGTGTTACAGAAAATTACAGGAAAGGAAAGGTAGTTTTAATAACATTCAATTAAAATTTGACTTGAATCACAATTGTATACGCTTATTTGCTATTATTTTTCCCCAAAAAAGTGGAGTTACCCTTAAAAGGAGAAGTGTGGGATTTAAAAAAAACAACGAACATACATATTCACTTCTCTGCTGTGCAGCATTGGTCTCCTGCTGCAGCTGTTTCCCGTCAGCTCTAAGCCAGAGAACTGAGTGATCACATGACTGCTGATTGCTCAGTCTGCTCTAAACAGAGAGCAGTGACTGTCAGACTGCCCCTCCATTGATCATTGGAGTGCCAGGCTGTGGAGGGAGCTGGAGCAGTTGGTTCAGGCTCTCAGCATCACGCAGAGAGGCTGGGCCAGCTGCTGGTCAGGCATCTGGGAGGATCCCAAAAGTTTTGGAACCTGGAATGCCTCTGTAATATCAGACAACAGCGGAACCTAGCCCGCTGATGGTCGATTCTGGGTCACTCTCTAGATGTGGAAAGCTCGTAGAGACATACCCAAAAAGACTTCCAGCTGTAATTTCAGCGAGAGGTGGTTCTACAAAGTATTGTCTGAGGAGGGCTGAATACGAATACACACCACACTTTTCACATATTTATTTGTAAAAAAAAATTTGAAAACCATTTATCATTTCCCTTCCACTTCACAATTATGTGCCACTTTGTGTTGGTCTATCACATAAAATCCCAATAAAATACATTTACATTTTGGTTGTAACATGACAAAATGTGACACATTTCAAGGGGTATGAATACTTTTTCAAGGCACTGTATATAGTCACATATCATTGTATTTTGATGTATAATTGCCCTTCGGGCACATTTTTTTTTTTTGCTGGTGGTATAGTACTTCTCCCTAGAAAAGATCATAGGGCCAGAGTTCCAGAGTTCAGTCACATAACTGGCATCAGAAGAAGCACATATCACTACTTAAAAAAATAAACCATCATTAACTCCAGTTAAGGACAGTAAATATTCAGACATGGGTGACAGACCAGCTATTAAAAAACAGCTCTGCCAGCTTCTAAAATCCACATCAGTGTTTTACTTCACCGGTAAATCCCCTCTTAACAACAGCTGTTGAATTAAAACCAGTGGGGTTGATCACTTGAAATATTCAGTCGGATTCAGAGAGCTTAAAAAAACATTTCCCCAGAACATAACTGAGTATTTGGAGCAAGCAGTGGTCAGTGTAAACATTATTTATGCATTTCTTCAGCCCTTATGTATCTTTCGCTCCCTGTATCACACAGAGCTTAGGTGTCCTTTTATGAAACTGAGATCAGCGGCGATCCCGAGTCTCACCGCTGATCTCAGCGCTTTACCAGTTTATGAAACTGAGATAATCAGCGGAGAACATGTTCTCCGCTGATTATCTCAGCAGAGTGAGAATTCACAGAAACGGCCAGTTTATGAAGGTGCGATCTCCACACCTCACTGGCGATCTGTGACAGAATTCTCACTTTCTGATTCACCATTTCAGAAGTGGAGAATCAGAGTGAGAAGCCTGAAACTGGCTGATATTCTGGAGAAAGAAAGAAGTCTTTTGACTTCTTTCTTTCACCAAACAGTCAGAGCACACCTTCCCCACCATTACACACCCCAAAACCAGCAGGATAGGAATTTATAGTATATATATATATATATATGTATATACATATATATATATATATATATATATACATATATATATATATATATATATATATATATATATATATATATATATAAATATACATTTATATATATATATCTATATATAGCTATATATAGATAGATAGATATATATATATATATATATATATATATATATATATATATATATATATATCTATATATAGATAGATATATATATATATTTTTTTAGATGTTCACGTCTCTGGCTGGGTTCACACTTGTGCGATGCGTGAACCAGCGTGATTCCTGTGCGGGTTTTCACATCGCACCTACATTGACATCTGCGCACCACTGCGGGTGTCAATGTAAAGTTAATGACACCCCCCAGATCATTTCACAGATCGCAGTGCGAACTATGTAATGGTGCAGGAATCGGATCGCATGGGTGTTCACACCCATGCGATCCGATTCCAGTGCGGACCAAATAAAGGGTCCTGTACCATTTTGGTGCAAATGCAATATGATTTAGGGCCAGTTCCCACTGCTGCGGTGTCCGAGATCGGATGTGATTCGCACCGCAGTGCAAAATCACATCCGATCTCTGTGCGATGCGATTTCAGCCATACAGATAGTATTGCTAAATTTGCATTGCCCTCGGACCAAACTCTTACAGGACCCTTTTTTTGGACCACAGCAGAATCGGATTGCATGGGTGTTCACACCCATGCGATTCGATTACTGTCCGAGTTTGCAGATCGCACTGCGATATGCGAACTGATTTGGGGGTGTTAACTTTTAGGCCCAGTTCACACTTGTGCGATGCCGGACATCGCACAGGCATCGCATGTTATTTGCAGCACACTGCCATTCACATTACATGCGATGTCTGTGCGGTGCGATATCAGCTGTACAGATAGTATGGCTGATATCGCACCGCATTCGGTGCAAACACGCACAGGACCCTTTTTTCTGTTCGGACCAGAATCGGATCGCATGTGTGTTCACACATATGCGATCCGATTCATGTCCGAACTGTCAGTTCGCAGTGCGATATGCAAGCTGAACTGGGGGTGTCCTTAACAATGTATTGACACTCCCCAGCGATTCGCATATGGCAGTGTGAACTGACATGCGAGTCGGTGCGATGCGGGAACCCGCAGTGGATTCGCAGTGTTCTCGCATCGCACCAGTTTATCAATTTTTATGTTTATCTATAATGAAATATATTTTATTTTAATTTATTAATAAATATTTATACTTGTATACTTTATTAAAATTATTTTTTTAATGATTATAAATGTATTTTGCATTTATATGAATGGTGTATAGCTGCATTACATATGTGCATTACATTCATTTACTATACACCATTCACATTTAAATAGGAACATGTATGATCTTTAAATATTGATAAAAACAATGTTTTTTTTATAATTAGGTTAATGTATATTGTGTAGGGGGAATTTATCTTTATTATTTTATTAATATGTTGGGGAATAATGTGTGCTGATTTGTGTTAAACTTTTGTATTTTATGGTTCCTCATACTGTAATCCCGCTATATCACACGAGATTACAGTGAGAGGAGCCATTCTCAGGAGTTCCCGGCGTTTGTAGATCGCTCCTCAACTCAACATGAGAAGCGATCTACACACTTTCATAAACAGGCACTCAGAGGAGAGCGATCTCCCCTGAGAATGCCTGAGAACTGAAAAGCGGTATTTTACCGCACTTTCATAAAAGGACACCTTAATAAGTACCATGGGAAAGCTTATAGCAGTTTAAGCTAAGCAGAAAATGAACTAGATAAATGATCATGGGCAGCAGAAAGCACTGTCAGTAAAAGAAACTGTGTGCCACCACCCTACAGAATGTTTTTCAACAATAAAAAAAATGAAAAGCTGCCATTTTGAAATGAATGTGTTACTGGTGTCTGAGAGAAAACATAACGATAGGTTACCTGCTAAGGGAATTAGCTGCTCATTGGAAACAAATTTCAACATGGCCAAAACTATTTTGTCTTGCCGAGTATACCTGCTGAGGATAACTGTGTGCCACAGACAGCCCAATGATCTTATAATCCTTTTTTTTTTGTTTTCTTTCCTACTAATGTATGGCAAGGAAAATTCTTGTGTTTCTTTATTTTGTACATAATCATTACAAATGGCAAAATAATGTAGGGCTGATTCACACATAGGCAGCTTGCTGCAGTGCAGTAACATGTGTTAATTTCAGGTGGCTGCCAATGTTCCAAAAATCAGACAAGCATAATGTTTTTTTATCATGCAGTGCACCAATGTGCTTTGTGGTGCTGCAGTGCATGTGCATCAAAAGTGAATTGGCTTGAAAATTAATGACAGTGCAACACAATCTAATTTGAGCATGGTGCTCTCCCATGCATTGTGGTAATGCATGCATTACCACAACACACCTCAATGGATAGGTGTGAATGGGTCCTTAGTTTTTGGGGTTTTTTTTAATCCCTGCTCTCTCAAAGTACATGGTCATGTCTTCAACCTTTTCATTTCCACAACTTCCCACACATTCTGTCTATAGGTCCTTCCTTGGTTACAAAAACACTCTTCAGTCTCCCAAAAACTTGACACCCCATTTTTATTGTTTTTTTAGAGGACCTTTTTCCTTTTGAAGGAGCATCTATTTCTGTCAGTTGCTGCAAATATTGGCAGTTTTAGAATTACATTTTGCTGAAAATTGCTATTTTCAGTTCTATCTTTGTCTTGAATTTCAGCAGAATGGATGATCTTTTAGTTCATGGTAGGATTCTTGCATGGCATTTCTATGTTTAGCCAGTGTAGAAAATACAAGATGTCAGGGAGGTGAATTTTCTAGGCAGAATAACCAAGAAAAAGTCTGACATTTAACAAAATTTAAAGAGCTTCTGAATGGTCACCTATAAAGTGTTAATTCTGAAAATTCTGAATGTTTTGAATGTTTTGTAAAAAAGTATATTTATAACCCAGAAAACTATTTATAGGAGCAAAATAATATATAATAAATCAATTACTTAAAGAGGTAAATGTCTGAAAATAGACATATTTGCCCTCCAAAAATTAATTGTTCAACTCAAGAGGATCTCACTGTAATCACTACACTATAATAAACCACATGGGAATGCAGATTGCACTTTCTCCCTTTGTTTATAATCTAGTTTAAATTTAACAAATAAATAACACAGACATCATTGAGTGGCAAAATTATGGCCGCGGCACATTTATTGGTTTTATATAAAATTTTCAATGAATAACAACTTCATATAAATATATTATTTATTAGTAAATGTCCTTAAACTTTATTAATCTGCAAAATATAACTTTGCTCAGCCATAAAATGACTATAATAATCCACGCTTTTAGAATTTTCCAATTCTTCCCAGAAGGTCACATGATGCATATCCCAGTCTCCTCCCGTTTTCCACCTCTTTCCATTTTTGCATATTTAAAGTGGTATTACCCTATAAATTATGTGAAAATATATATATATATATATATATATATATATATATATATATATATAAATAATTTTTTTTTTTTTTTTTCTTTGTGAAAGGGAGGGGCAACCACATGCCCATGTTGTCGTGCCCATATGCTTGTGCCCTCCTTCTCATGGGAATGCAGATTGCACTTTCTCCCTTTGTTTATAATCTAGCTTAAATTTACCAAATTAATAACACAGACATCATTGAGTGGCAAAATTATGGCTGCGGCACAATTATTGGTTTTGAATAAAATTTTCAATGAATAACAACTTCATATAAATATATTATTTATGAATACATTTCCTTGAACTTTATTAATCTGCAAAATATAACTTTGCTCAGCCACAAAATGACTCAAGCAATAAATCATAAATGCCAGTCCCCAACCACCACACTTAGTTACATAGTTACATAGTAGGTGAGGTTGAAAAAAGACACAAGTCCATCAAGTCCAACCTATGTGTGTGATTATGTGTCAGTATTACATTACATATCCCTGTATATTGCAGTCATTCAGGTGATTATCTAATAGTTTCTTGAAGCTATCAATGCTCCCCGCTGAGACCACCGCCTGTGGAAGGGAATTCCACATCCTTGCCGCTCTTACAGTAAAGAACCCTCTACGTAGTTTAAGGTTAAACCTCTTTTCTTCTAATTGTAATGAGTAGCCATGAGTCTTATTAAACTCTCTTCTGCGAAAAAGTTTTATCCCTATTGTGGGGTCACCAGTACAGTATTTGTAAATTGAAATCATATCCCCTCTCAAGCGTCTCTTCTCCAGAGAGAATAAGTTCAGTGCTCGCAACCTTTCCTCATAACTAAGATCCTCCAGACCCTTTATTAGCTTTGTTGCCCTTCTTTGTACTCGCTCCATTTCCAGTACGTCCCTCCTGAGGACTGGTGCCCAGAACTGGACAGCATACTCCAGGTGCGGCCGGACCAGAGTCTTGTAGAGCGGGAGAATTATCGTTTTATCTCTGCATTTGATCCCCCTTTTAATGCATGCCAATATTCTATTTGCTTTATTAGCAGCAGCTTGGCATTGCATGCCATTGCTGAGCCTATCATCTACTAGGACCCCCAGGTCCTTTTCCATCCTAGATTCCCCCAGAGGTTCTCCCCCCAGTGTATAGATTGCATTCATATTTTTGCCACCCAAATGCATTATTTTACATTTTTCTACATTAAACTCATTTGCCATGTAGTCGCCCACCCCTTTAATTTGTTCAGGTCTTTTTGCAAGATTTCCACATCCTGCGGAGAAGTTATTGCCCTGCTTAGCTTAGTATCGTCTGCAAATACAGAGATTGAACTGTTTATCCCATCCTCCAGGTCGTTTATGAACAAATTAAATAGGATTGGTCCCAGCACAGAACCCTGGGGAACCCCACTACCCACCCCTGACCATTCTGAGTACTCCCCATTTATCACCACCCTCTGAACACGCCCTTGTAGCCAGTTTTCAATCCATGTACTCACCCTATGGTCCATGCCAACGCACCTTATTTTGTACAGTAAACGTTTATGGGGAACTGTGTCAAATGCTTTTGCAAAATCCAGATACACCACGTCTACGGCCTTCCTTTATCTAGATGGCAACTCACCTCCTCATAGAAGGTTAATAGATTGGTTTGGCAATAACGATCCTTCATGAATCCATGCTGATTACTGCTAATGATATCATTCTTATTACTAAAATCTTGTATATAGTCCCTTATCATCCCCTCCAAGAGTTTACATACTATTGATGTTAGGCTAACTGGTCTGTAATTCCCAGGGATGTTTTTTGGGCCCTTTTTAAATATTGGTGTTACATTGGCTTTTCTCCAATCAGCTGGTACCATTCCAGTCAATAGACTGTCTGTAAAAATTAGGAACAACGGTCTGGCAATCACCTGACTGAGTTCCCTAAGTACCCTCGGATGCAAGCCATCTGGTCCCGGTGATTTATTAATGTTAAGTTTCTCAAGTCTAATTTTAATTCCGTCCTCTGTTAACCATGTAGGTGCTTCCTGTGTTGTGTCATGAGGATAAACACTGCAGTTTTGGTTACTGAAGCCCCCCGATTCACTCGTGAAGACTGAGGAGAAGAATAAATTCAATACCTTTGCCATCTCCCCATCCTTTGTAACCAGATGTCCTTCCTCATTCTTTATGGGGCCAATATGGTCTGTCCTCCCTTTTTTACTGTTTACATACTTAAAGAATTTCTTGGGATTTTTTTTGCTCTCCTCCGCTATGTGTCTTTCATGTTCTATCTTAGCCATCCTAATTGCACCCTTACATTTCTTATTGCATTCTTTATAAATTCTGAATGCTGAGGATGATCCCTCAACCTTGTATTTTTTGAAGGCCTTCTCCTTTGCTTTTATATGCATTTTTACATTGGAGTTAAGCCATCCAGGATGTTTGTTCGCTCTTTTAAATTTATTACCCAATGGGATACATTGGCTAATGCCCTTATTTAATATGCTCTTAAAGCAAACCCATCTCTCCTCCGTATTCTTTGTTCCTAATATTTTATCCCAATTTGAAGCAATCTTCAAGTCCGGCCCCACCCCAAGACCACGGCCGACTCAATACTAGACCCTATACTGTAACTCTAAATTAGAGATATCCAGCCCTACTTCAGATAAGTGCACTCCATCTGATCTGTATAAGTCACTAAAGCCTCCTTCAAGATCTAGGTGTCTGTATGAAAATCCCCCTATAATAGGCATACATTTTTCTATTGTTTATTTATTCTGCGTCTAATCTTTTCCAAATTTTTAAAGTTAGGATTGTTTAACCACAAAAGTCTGGGGACAATTTCTGAAAAAATGACTCTAGTATTTGGGGACGACATAGTGAAACTGTGTAAATCCCGCTTCATTTTATCCATGAGTTGCGGGGTGTTGACTTTACCCACATCATTCCCCCAAGGTGGATGATTACAATATCAGGATTTGGCAAACTTCAAACAACCTGCAAATATGAAAAGACAAATTATCCCAGCGGAGACCCCGGATGCCTTTCCAGAATACTTGAAAATTAGCATAATCCAAGGACAGATTAGATGTGTAGCAATGTAGTGCAGCTCTTTTAAATGCCCAGTAAATGAATGAGTGTCCTAGAATCCAAACAATTCTTCTATCACCTGGAATTTAAAAAGAAAGGTTAGGTCTCACATAAATTTTAAAACATTGAGATTCCCATCTGCCCAACCTTTGTATGATGGAGTCATCAAGTCCCATTCTTGCAGCCTCCATAGCTGCCCCGATACGAAAAGAATGGGGTGTAACTCTCAAGTGTTGTAATCCTAACCCCTTCATGCAACCTTTCAAAACAAAATTAAACTGGTACCTGGTCATAGGAGAACTATCTGCATGAAGAAGAAATTGACCACCCACCTGAGACCTAATGTGAATGTAATTCTTTACCAAGACTAATGGGCAAATTATTTCATTGCTACATGTATGTAGATTATTTCACTTACCTCTAACGATCCTGTCTGTCTTAGAAAATGGGATAAACAATTTAATCCCTTCATCCATGACATCCACATGCTGTAACAAAAGACCAGCATGAGCTAATTTATTATTTGGAAGCAGTTCTGAGATTCGTAATGCTCCAAAAAACGCTAATACAAATGCTACCTTAAATAGCTTAGATTGAAATTCTGAGAAACAAACTTCTGAAGTAATCATACAAATCTTTTTCAATAACTCAATTGAAATAGGTCTCCTATTATCAGCAGTATAATGGCTCTTCCTGTAACCTTTCAGAGCTTGTTGTACAGAGAAAAAAGATGTACAACTAGGCAGACCTTGCTTTTTAGAAAAAAATATACTCCTCCAGAGTTTTAACAATAAGGCTGTAAGACATCTCTTTATGCATTAAGAAACATAAGAATGCTAATATTACCTGTTCTGAAGGAGAATCAAAACGGAAATTAAAATCTCTAGCAAAATTAACCCATTTGTTCCACGCAGCAGTATATTCTGCCCATGTGCTATTTGCAACTGACTTTTTTAAATAGTCTTTAATGATTTCTAGATTAAATCCCAAAGGTACTTTGGGCATGTTATCCCCTCCAAGATGGCATTGGGTAGTAACTGACGGAATCTTGAAATCTGAAATCGTGATAGAGCGTCCGCTATTTGATTCTCCTTTCCCGGCAGATGTTTAGCTTTTAACCATATGTTGTGATATAAACATAGGAATTCCAAATTTCTAAGTAATTTAATCAATAATAACAATTTTAATGATAAGCAATTCACTGCATACAATAAGCCTTTATTATCAGTTTGTATTAGAATCCTTTTATTGGCAAATTGCTTACCCCAAATTTCAAGCGCCACTACTAACAGAAATAATTCTAAAAGAACTATGTTCTTTGTAGCATTTAATTTTACCCATCTAGAAGGCCATTTACCACAGCACCAATGCGTCTTCCATACTGCCGAGAAGCCACAAGACCCCGCCGCATCTGTAAAAAACTCAAAATCTGCAACAAATATGTAAACTATCTTGGAAAAAAGAGTGAACATTATAACTGTCAAAAAACTTTAACCACACTACTAAATCTTCTTTTAGCTCAGAAGTTAGCCTAACATGCACAAACGGGGATTTTAGGCCTGAGATGGCCAGATAAAGTCAACGCGAAAAGGCCCTAACCACTGGCATTATGTGAGACGCAAAGGCTAATAAACCTAATAACGACTGTAGTTCTTTTGATAAAACTTTTTTTTTTTAAACCCAGATATTATGAATTTTAACTTATTTATTTTCTCCAAAGGTAATCTAAATCCTAAATGTATTGTATCAATATTAATACCTAAAAAAATAAATGAAGATGTTTGAAGCACTGTTTTTCAGCTGCCAAAGGAATACCATAGTATTCAGCAATCTTACCAAAAAGCTGAAGCATGAGATAACAGATAGGGGAGTCTGCAGGACCATGACTAGGAAGTCATCCAGATAATGTAGGATTCCTTCATATCCAGACTCAAATGTTACCACCCATTCCAAAAACGTGGCACATATTTCGAAATAGGCGCAAGTTATTGAGCAGCCCATAGGTAGGCACATATAATAAAAGTTATTTTCAGAATGAATACCTAACAAATTATATGCTTTTGGAGCGATTGGTAATAAGCGGAAAGCTGCCTTTATATCCATCTTGGCTAACAAAGCTGCCCTACAGAATTTTCTCATTTTAAAAACTGCTTCTTCAAATGTGCAGTTTGAAACTGAAGACAAACTTTCTTCAATCTCATAATTTAAAGATGCCCCCTTTGGGTATGACAGGTGGTATATAAGCCTGTACGAGTTGTGTTCCTTTTTTGGGATAATACCTAATGGCGAGATCCTAAAGTTGATAAATGGAGGATTTTTAAAAGGATCCGCCATACGGCCTTTCGATACCTCTTTATTTAATTTTTCTTTTACAATATGAGGTGATAGATTGAAAGGCTTTAGATTTTCAACCATATTATAACCACTACCACTGAATATAGGCAATGGGAAACCATGTGAAAACTCATTAATTACAGTTTCCTGGTCTGGATAAATTTCTAACCAGTGAAGCATTCTTGCTACTCTCACTGGTGTGCATACTTTTTGCATGACCCCTTTTAAAACACTTATAATGGGTGTGTGCCTGAACATTGTGAACATGCATGCCTATATTTACAGGCATTACCCCATCTGCATTGTGTTTCATTAAATGCATAGCAGAAATCTTTTTTGCATGGCGAGATAAAAGACATGGGTGCCAGTTTAGAAAATGTAGATTTTTGTGCAATATTAAATGAAACCATAGCCCCACGTCTTTCATACCTCACTTTAAAAAATGTTTAATAGACAGTTTTTGTCTGAATGATTTGTCGTAATTATACCATCCTAATCCTCCAAAATTCTTGTATGCCTCCAATACATGTTCTAGGTGCTGAAAAAGTCCGCAACAGAATTCTGGGTGCTTCTTACCTAGAACGCTTACATAAATTGTGAATGACTGAAGCCAGTTATGGAAAGATCTTGTCACTGGTCTACGCCTATCATCTTCATCTTTTTTTCTTCAAGTTTTCTTTCAGATTTTGCTATAAAATGTTTGGAAGATGGCAATAGTGACAATATGTCTATAAACTCACCCTTCCAGATTTTTTCTTTTGTTTGATTGGAAAGATGATATCCCAGTGGTGAGATCTCACATGGTGGCGCTTCTTTCATACATGTTTCAGGAACTGATGAAATAGACCGAGAACGGCAGGAGGAAACAGGAATTTCTACTACAGAATTTAAACCATTAGAGCTTGCCACATAATTAGTGCTACTTCCATCTTCAACTGTATTCATATTATTTGTATTACTCGACCATACTGCTGCATAATTAGGACTCACATTCACATTTGCAGCCATTTTGTTAGATATGTTTGCAATAGATTCATTAAAGAGGAGTTCCAGTCAAAAAAAAAAAAAATAAAAGTCAGCAGCTACAAATACTGCAGCTGCTTACTTTTAATTTGACACTTACCTGTCCCAGGGTCCAGCGATGCGGGGGATCGAAGCCCCGGTCGTCTCACCCTCCATTCAGCGGCACCGGCATTGCAACTGTGGGCGCCGGGCTGTGGCTTCACAGCCCGGCACCCACTGCGTATGCGCGAGCGGCCGTGATTGGCCGCTCAGTCACCTGGGACCTGTTATGGGTCCCAGATGATTGACAGGAGGGAGGGAGCAGAGCCGAGCCCTTCCTGTGCCGAGGGGGAAGTGATGTCACCAGCCCAGGCACTGGAAGAGGCAGACTACGAGGGACACCCTAGCAACAGGCATTTAGAGGTAAGTAAAAAAAAAATATATCCAAATTTTTTTTGTATTTTTTTTTTTAGGATTTTTCATGTAGTTTTGTTTTTTTGGGTGGAACCCCACTTTAATATTATTTAGTATGCTGTATAACTCACCGTGAACACTAGGTGGTGCTGGTTCACTGTTGTGAATAGGAGCAGCTGTATGCTGCTCACTGTTTCCTCCACTGGTCAGCGAGGGTATTGGCTGCCCATGTTCTGACATTAGGCTGCTTTCACGGTTTACTTGCCTGGAGATGTGACTAGCCTGTTGCCCAGCAACCGCTCCTGTGACTGAACTCTCCTCCTGTTCCTTGCTCTGAATAATTTGAGTGGATCTACCTCTGCCTCTTCTGGGTGGTGACGGGGATAGGACCCTCCGCTTTTTCTTATTCCTCTGACTTGTTCTTATATAACCAGCCTCCACGGGTGCATCTTACAGCGGTGTTTCCTGGCTGCTCTGTAATACTCAAAGGTGGGGGCGGCTGGGGTGGCGGACCCCTGTGGCTCTGACTGCACTGTTCAGGTCTCCTGAGTGGCGGTCTCCTTCTCCTCAGGTGGTGAACAGGAGAGCCTTCATTTCTCTCTGCTATTTCTTCTGCTCTCTGTCCCCGCCATGTCTCCTCTCCTTCAGCCAATTGAAGGCACCTCTGTAGCCATTCTTCTCCCCCACTGCTACCTGCCCGCTCCAGCACTTGCCTCACTAGGGATTTTCGTTGACATGACAGTGGTGAGGTGGAACTCCTTAAGCTGTGACAGACCCACTGGTGGTTACCTCAGAGCGGGGTCCTATTTATAATAATCCCCTCTTTTAGAATTTTCCATTTGCATCGCATGACCTTCTGGGAATTTCCCAGACTTTACGTGATACGTATCCCATTCTCCTGACTTGTTTTCCACCTATTTCCATTTTTGCATATTTAAAGTGGTGAATGTTGAAAATTCTGCTTGTGTCGCCTAACTGCATTTTCTTTTTCAATAAATATTTTATTAGACTTTCCTAATAAAATGTCTGTCTGATGGATGTAGAGGCTTAAATATTATATTGTGCCATAAAGAAAGCCGCTACAAGCAGCCATAGCATGAAAGATAGCATAACCATTATCAAAACACAGGATATTTCTTTTTGCTATGATATATGTGGTATATCATGCATTTATATCAAAAAGCCAATGATGTGTTCATAGACATTGTTATTAAACTAAAACTGAACTTCATAATGTCCATGATAAAACAAAGATTAGGATATGAACAAAAGAAGATAAGGAGGAAGTAAAAGTAAAAAAGGAAGAAGAAAATAAGAAAAAAGGCAGAGTGAACCAGGTCCAAATGTAAACTCCCTGTTGGAGGGGATCAGGCCATTGGAGACTGAGATAATCCCACTCATGCATTCAAAGTAACCTACAGTTTCCATGTCACTTAACTGCATTTTTTTCAGTTCTTGAATAATGTTTATATTTTTCTAGCTGCCATATCCAGCTCAAACTGTTTTGGTTCTGCTCAGAAACCTGCAGTTTCCAATTCAGTACCCGCATACCAGCCAGCTTCACAAACAAACGTAGAATTCAGCCTTGGGTATTTTTGAAGATTGTTATCCAAAAAAAAAAAAAAAATGTTTTTTTTTCATGTATTGTCATACTTTTCAGTAATTATTTTTTCAAATCAACCCCCTTTTTAAAAATAATATATCTGGTTGATGGATATCTTTCTGGTATTCGTTTTTACCATTTCCAGTTTCCTTATGCCTAAAGGACAATTGTCAAAAGTGAAATCTCTGGCAAACCCTGTATTTTTCTCATGAGGGATGTACTCATGCACTTCTTTGCTGCTACTCTGGAATATATGGCACAGTCACTGCACAGAGAAGGGTCACAAGCAAAACTTACTTACTGTTATTGTCCACTTCTGATATTCATATATTCAACCATTTTATATTCCTTCTCAACATATTGTAGCTAAGCAGGTCAAAGTGATGATAAAATTGTTTTTTTTCTTTTTAGTTGTTCTTCTCTGGATACTGTATAATATGCTGTCATTTAGCATAATGAAGTGGAAGGGTAGGCAGACACATTTTTTAAAGTAGACCTCCACCCTTCCTAAACAGCCAACACCATTTAAATGTATTTATTTATATCAACATGATTATTTTTGTGATATGTTGCCTCATTCCCATTGCTCTGTCCTGCCTGCATTCTCAATCCTGTGCCACCATAAAAAAAAAAAAAAAAAAAACGACATCAGTCCCTGACTTTTTTTTCTAGGTTCTCTGTGTAGGCCCACCAATAATGCATACACAATGCCTGAAAGCTGCTGCTTGAAAAAAAAAAATATATTTTTCAAAATGAGGGAAAGGACTTCTTTTCCCTGAGAAAACTCCCTAGAAGGCTCTGGAGTTACAGCCTTCCCAGGGGGCATCTTTGAGGCCAGGGCTACATCACCAGTGCCTCAGGAAATCAGAAAGTGGAGCTACAGAAAAGATGCATATAACAATGTGCCTATCTGAATAAATATGAAACTTGGGGATGATGTAAAATCTCCATGCAGACCTGCATGTACCAGGATATTTTGTGTTTGGAGGGGGGGAGTTCCACTTCAAGTGCGATGACCTGAGTTTTTGCGCACTGGATGAATGCAGATCACTGCTAGTACACACACAAAACAATTGTTTTCTATTAAAAATGTTTGCTTTACATACACTATAACCATTTGCCACCCGCCCACGATCAAATGCCAGCAGAGCGGTGCGGCCCTCGTTTTTGGGCGATGTCATATGACGACATCCAGACTAGCTGCGATTGCGCGCAAGCGGGAGTGCGCGGTGATTGCGGGTGTGGCTCTTTGCCCATGTGATCAGCTGTGTCCAATCACAGCCGATCACATGTAAACAGAGAAGTGCTGTTTATCGGCTCTCTTCGCCTCACACAGGGATGATGCGATAAGGTAATCAGGGCACTGATCACTGATTACAATGCAGCCCCAGCAGTGCCCATTAGTGATGTCACTCTATGCCCACAAGTGCCACCAGTCTATGCCCATCAGTGAGGCCAAACTGTGCCCATTAGTTAAGTTAATCAATGCTGCCTTTCAGTGCCCATCAATGCCTGCCCATCAGTGCCACCCATCAGTGCTGCCTATCAGTGCCATCTATCAGTGCCACCTATCAGTGCCCATCAGTTCTGCCTATCAGTGCTCATCAGTGCTGCATATTAGTGCCACCTCATCAGGGCCACCCCATCAGTGCCCTTCAGTGTCGCCTCATCAGTGCCCATCAGTGCAGCCTCATCGGCGCCCATCAGTGCAGCCTATCAGTGCAGCATATTAGTGCCTCCTCATCAGCGCCCATTAATGCCGCCTCATCAGTGCCCATCAGTGCAGCCTCATCAGCGCACATCAGTGAAGGAGAAAAATTACTTATTTACTCAATTTTCTGACAGAAACTAAGAAAATCTTTTTTTTTTCCACATTTTTGTTATTTTTTTCATTTTTTAGCAAAAAAAATAAAAACCCAGCAGTAATTAAATACCACAAAAATAAAGCTCTATTTGTGTGAAGAAAATGATTAAAAATGTATTTGGGTACAGTATTGCATGACCGCGCAATTGTCATTCAAAGTGCGACATCGCTGAAAGCTGACAAATGGCCTGGGCAGGGAGTGCCCTGTATTGAAGTTGTTAAACCAGGTTTTTGAAGCCATGTAAGGCCAAATATAGGAGGATATACATAGAACACCTGTGTGTGTAAAAGGGTTGCAAACTCTTGCCATGTGTCAGTTCGATTTCCTGCAACCCAGTGGTCCTGAATATGGGCATGGAGTTTCACTGGGTCAGAATTAGGAAAGAGGAGCTGTACTTAGTACTTTCTAAGACACAAAATGCAGTGTACACAGACTATAACATCATCATTGTCCTTTCTAGACCTTTTTCACACTGAGCCGCCCCGGGCGTCAGCGGTAAAGCGGCGCTATTTTAGCGGCGCTTTTTGGCCGCTAGCGGGGCGGTTTTAACCCCCGCTAGCAGCCGAACAGGGGTTAAATCCGCTCGCAAAACGCTGCTGCATTTGCGCTTTGCCGGCAGTATAGCCGTGCTGCCCCATTGTTTTCAATGGGCAGGGGCGCTTTAGGAGCGGTGAGTTCACCGCTCCTAATGCGCTCCAAAGAAGCTGCTGGCAGGACTTTTTCTGACGCCCTGCCAGCACACCGCTCCAGTGTGAATGCCCTCGGGCTTTCAATCTGGAGTAAATGGAGCCGCTGTTTCAGGGCGCTTTGCAGGCGCTATTTTTAACACTTTAGCTCCTGCAAAGCACCTCAGTGTGAAAGGGGTCTTTATGTTTGATTTGAAAGGTTGTACTGCTGTGTATCTAGTTTCTACTATATAATGCTTGATCAAACAGAGATGCTGACATTTATTTAGCTCTGTGTTTGCTTGAGGTGGTAAAGTCACAGACCCTTATCTAGTTTAGTCTTTCTATTTTAAACTGTTTTCTTTTGTGATTCATTTAGGAAAACAGGCCTCTGATCTGCAATTTTAGGTTTTCTGAGTTCAGAACCCGCAGTGATCTGTAAATCCCTTTTCTGCTGAAAACCTAAAGGGATTACTGACATCCACTTATTTTTGTGACCTTATTAGACCATGACCAGCCTGGAGGCTGTCGCTCGGAAAACAAAATCCCAGCTAAACAATATCTCCTGCAGGGCAGCCAACCGGGTGAGAAATTAATTAAAAGACAGCAGATCTGCACTGAAAGCCAGGGAGCATCCAATCTTCCTAACAATGTACAGTAACTTTTATTTATAAGGCTTTTCTTCTGTGAAAAAGTGTTATCAGTTTTGTAATTCCAATTGCGGTGTTGCTGTTTTCCAGCAGAACTGTGTGTGTTATTAAAATGGCAGATCGGGAAAAATGCGTGTGTGTTACTAGTGTTAAGGAGATGGGTTTAGTGTAAATGTCTCTATCTAATGTAGTGCAGGAACTACTAATACTCCCCTAAATGTCTGAAATCCTCCAATTTGTTCATTTAAAAAGAACATCTCACTGCAGAAAGGTGGGTGCTAGCATTGTTGACTTTTAAAAGATTGGGGTTTCAGGTCTATCGTTCTGACCTAGGTTCACTATTAGGTGAGTGAGTGACCTGGAAAATGTATGTTGGCTGTATAAGCGTTCCAGTTCTCTGACAAATAGCGGAGGAAGAATGAAGATGACCAGGTGTCAGTTTACCTGAGGCTAGGTGACAGATACACACCGTTGGGATCAGGAGTGCACCGCAAGGTAGTAGACCCTATGGCTGACTGCTGCGGATGGGAGTAAGGATAGTAAGGAATGCAGGGCCGCTGGAACACCAACACGGATCCCACCGGGGTTAGAGCATAAGGCCCCTTTCACACTGGGGCGGTAGGCGGCGTCGGCGGTAAAACAGCGCTATTTTTAGCGCTGTTTTACCACGGTATTCGGCCGATAGCGGTGCGGTTTTAACCCCCCGCTGGCGGCCAAAAAAGGGTTAAAACCCCTTGTATAGCGCGGCTATAGCCACGGTATTACCGCGGTATAGCCGCGCTGTCCCATTGATTTCAATGGGCAGGAGCGGTTTAGGAGCGGTGAATACACCGCTCCTTCACCGCTCCAAAGATGCGGCTGACAGGAGATTTTTTCTTCTCCTGCCAGCGCACCGCTTCAGTGTGAAAGCCCTCGGGCTTTCACACTGAACAAACAGCGGAGGCTGTTTAGGGGCGGTTTGCAGGCGCTATTTTTAGCGCAATAATGCCTGCAAACCGTCCCAGTGTGAAAGGGGCCTAAGATTCCCTAGGGCATGGAGTCTAAGAGCCAGCAGGTGTTCACCAGAGCCTCTAGTGGTGAGGATGGACTGGGCTGCAACTGGCTCCAGGTCGCGACCCCCAGGGTCCCCAAGCTCACACCCACAGTAGGCAACAAGAGGATAGGGATAGTAAGGGAATAAGCCAAGGTCGGGGCCACAAGCAGACAAGGACAAAAGAATACACGCCAAAGGTTCAGGGTCACAGACAAACGGATAGTGGGGGACACGCCAAAAGGTCAGGGTCACGAGCAGACAGGAAAAGTTGAGAACACGCCAAGGTCAGTAACAGAAACACACGTAGAGAACACTGCAAGCAGGAAACAGGAAGCCAAAACACACAAAGGTTGATCAGCAGGGCTGGCCTGCAGTGCACAGGTTAATATAGAGTTCTCTGATAGGAGCTGGAGTGGAGCCATGCTAGAGGAGAGATTATAAAAGCAGTCAGGTGAGAGTCGGCTGTTCTCTAGAGATGAACACATGGTGATAGGTAAGCTGACAGACAAACTCTATTGCATAACCATGACACCAGGACTTACATTTTTAAAAAGCCAGCAGCTCCTACATTTTTATCTGGACAGGCTCCCCTTAAAGTGTTTGTTACTCCAACATTTCATATTTCTGATATGTGCCTGCTGTACCATGTACTTGTATAAAAAGGTATCATGTCCTCTTTGTATTGCTTCCTTTGTGTGAAATCCCTAGTGTTCCTGTCAGTTCCCCTCCTTTCCTATCAAAAACTGACCACACTAGGCATTCAATTATCAGAATTGGAATAAAAAACATGCAGCGCTAGAAAAGTGCATTTAAATTAACAACATATATATCTGTGAGGAAGTGCTAAAAAGAAAATCTGTACCTATTGGGTAATAAAAGTGATAGGTGAACATCTAATATGTAACCATATTAAGAAAAAAGTCCATAAATGTATGGTGGATCGTCTGTTAGTCCCAAAAGCACATGGGGGTTCATGGGCGTAGATGGTGTCGCAACTCCACGTAAAGTGGGGACTGGAAAGGACTGTGTATGAGTGGACACTCTGCACATGAATCTTCTACATTCCCAATGGAAACTGTAATTGGTAGAAATTAATATTCTTACCCGAAGAGGTGGACACAGTCACCATACGGTGGAGTGTCATACAGGCTTGAGGGATACAGCGATCCCAAGGGTATCCGGCTGGGGGAGTCCTGACGGGGAGTCACATCCAGGGTGAGGATCACCGTACGATGGTATGGAAGTTCCCGGTCAATCAGAATCTCTCTCTCAGATGGAAGGAGTATGGAAATGGAAATGGCCAGTGCTCAGCAAGGTCCCATTCTTTTTAAATTCTCTAAGGGGAGATGACGATAGGTGAAGAAAGACGGTCTATCTTCACCTATCGTCATCTCCCCTTAGAGAACTTAAAAAGAATGGGACCTTGCTGAGCCCCAGCCATTTCCATTTCCATACTCCTTCCATCTGAGAGAGAGATTCTGATTGACCCGGAACTTCCATACCATCGTACGGTGATCCTCACCCTGGATGTGACTCCCCGTCAGGACTCCCCCAGCCGGATACCCTTGGGATCGCTGTATCCCTCAAGCCTGTATGACACTCCACTGTATGGTGACTGTGTCCACCTCTTCCGGTAAGGATATTCATTTCTACCAATTACAGTTTCCTTTGGGAATGTAGAAGATTCATGTGCAGAGCGTCTACTCATACAGAGTCCTTTCCAGTCCCCACTTTACGTGGAGTTGCGACACCATCTACGCCCATGAACCCCCATGTGCTTTTGGGACTAACAGACGATCCACCATACTTTTATGGACTTTTTTCTTAATATGGTTACATATTAGATGTTCACCTATCACTTTTATTACCCAATAGGTACAGATTTTCTTTTTAGCACTTCCTCACAGATATATGTTGTTAATTTAAATGCACTTTTCTAGCGCTGCATGTTTTTTATTCCATTTTCCCTGTACATTGTCTACCACTTTGTTACATGCCAGCAGCTACTATTCACACAATTTTTTGTAATAGCGCAATTATTGTTTGGTTTTATTAATTATCAGAATTGGCCTGACACCCCCCCTTCCCCGCAGAGCTTTTTACTGGGAAGCTCAGTGCTCTGTTGCTTCTCCTCCCCTCCAGCTCTTATGCAACTGAGAACAGAGGGTATGTGCTCACTTATTATATATTATATATTTATAATTTTTTTATATCTATACACAAGTGTTTTACCTTTCTCTTCTATTTTGAACCGAATGGGTTGTTTTGAAAGGTTGTTTTACAATCACTTTAACATACAGTGTGGACTTCAGGGCCAGTGATAGAGTTACTGACCAGAAACATTTTATCTTTTACAGACAGCTGAAAAAACTGCAGACTTCTTAATGTTATAGATGAATCACAGTAATACCATTAGAGCATTCATAATGACTGTATTATCCAATTTACATTTATGTGTATTTTTCACTCCCTTACAGTTCCGTTTAGCATCTGAGTATGTGACTTTTTTTGCATTTTTGTTGTAGAAGAAAAATATAATTACAGTCAATGAAAGGTCTGTGTCCCAATCAACCTCCCAATCAAATAAGATCAAAGGGTACAAGTATCCTGCATAGTGTTCAAGATTGAAAAATGGGCATAGACTTGTGGCAGTAACACTCCAGTCAGACATGTTGCCATGGTCAACAGCAATAAGCTGGTATACATTGTGGAATTGACCGTACCATGGTAAGATGGTGTTGAAGAGGTTTATGAAAGGAAAGAAACCAAGTACTCAGAATAAAAAAAATTGAAGTTGCTTAGCATGCCTTGAAAATCAGATTTTCTCTGTAGAAGTGGGATGCAGGAGTTTTGTTACTACATCTGCATCCAGCCTTCTGAAGAAGATTGGAGTGAGGGCTCGTTCCCTCTAACTAACGATACAGTCCTTATCAAATGCAGCAGTAAAAAGCAGCAATTAGATATGGATTGCAAGTAATAATAATGACTGGGCTGAAGATTAAAATAAGAGGGTATGAACTATGAACTGGGAGGTGTAAATGGAATTTCAGGTATCACAATTGTGGAGTGAGCTCATCAACAAAATGTCAAAGAAGGGTGCCCCTCTGATGACCCCAATGATGTACCTAACCTTCTAACCAAAAAGTCAACAAGTCCTATAGCTCTACTACAGTGATTTATTTTTGTAGCATTTGAAGCTTGCCATATAATCACTAGTTTCAGTGCCTACTGATGTTTGCAATACTGATGATGGATCATCACATTGTGTCTGCGTAGATAAGGATTGTATAAGCTTCAGAAACATCTCTGTATCCAGTTATACATCTCCAGATAAAATAACCAGATTTGTAGATGTACAATTCTCAGCTATATAATTGCCATTCACATGGCCACATAAGCTATATTGTATTGCATGATATCTTGAATCTAATAGTAGAGGGTTCCTGACTGGAGCATAGGGTACTGAGATGACCTCCTTAGTGAGCTGCTATTCATTTACTGTGTGGTCACAGCTATGACCAAGCTGTGTTGCTTTGACTGCAGTGGAGAAAAGCATAGTCAGAACCTTGTATAGTAGTTGAGAGAGGTTAAAATGTAATAGCACATTGTAGATGGGGCAAGGGCAATTACAAGCCTGCTGCAGCAGCTAGAGTGATATTAATCACTTAACAACACAACCACACAATACTAGACACTTTCACCCCCTTCCTGTCCAGGCCAATTTTCAGCTGTCAGCTCTGTCACACTTTGAATGACAGTTGCGCAGTCATGCAACACTGTACTCAAATGAAATTGTTATCGATTTTTTTCACACAAATAGAGCTTTCTTGTGTTGGTATTTAATCACCACTGGGTTTATTATTTTTTGCGCTATAAATGAAAAAAGACTGAAAATTGTAAGGGAAAAAAGTATGTTTTTTTTTCGTTTCTGTTATACAATTTTGCAATTAAATAATCTTTCTTCATAAATTTAGGTCAAAATGTATTCTGCTAAATTTCTTTAGTGAAAATAATCCAAATCTGTGTATATTATTTAGTCTGTAAAGTCCACAAACTATGGTATATATAGATCTGAAAATTGATCAATCCTGATGTACTGATGGCCTCTCATTTCTTGAGGTCCAAAAATGCACTTTCGGAAAATGCACTAAAACTGCCAGACATAATACAAGTGAATGGCAAAGTGCAGCTAACCCGCACCAAAACCACAGTGCACTGTGGCCAAAGTGCAGCGGGGCAATGTGAAGCCAACCTTAGGGTCAAATACCTGAAGCAACAAGAGCAGTGGCCACTGTGAGTGAATGTACATTGCCATGACCTGTCATGATGCAAACCGAGCAGCTGTGTGGTGTCCTGTCTACAGAATAGAGCAAAACCTGCTGATATTTCCTCCACTGCACAACTGAAGGCTAGCAAATAGAGTCCTCCCCCATTAGATTACTTTGCCTAGCAGGAGCAACTGGGAGCCAAGAAGCAGGAGTCGGTGACAAGGGGCAGAACTGGGAGGCAAAGCACAGTTTCAGACATAATTTGTTCCTACTGTGCATAGCTTTTTTTTTTGAAAAATATTTATTGGGTTTTATGGCATACAAAAGTATAAAAACTTAGTGTAACAAAAGTCACAGAGTATTAATCGTTACAATCTATAAAGTTCAATGACTTCTCATAGTAGTTGAAATACAATCTTGTTATATCAGTTAGAACAAGAGAGAAGTAACAGAAAACATAAAAAGAAAATTAGGGGAAAGGGAAGACGGGGGAGTTCATGTTTGCCATCTTATCAACACTATGGAGCGTAACTTTGCTCGACATATGAAATCTTAACATCTAAATACCTTCAGGAGTGGAGGCAGCGTCTGAATAAACGTGAGGGGGTGGATGCCAAGGGGCACAATGGATTTGTGGATATCCTACGGTGGGTTAAAAGTAAAGGAATCTGGGGTGGGGGGTATTTTGAGTCGGCCAAGAGAGTTGGTGACATCTTTTGTCAAGTACCATTTCGTGTAGCGAAATGGGTTCATTATCTCGATCAGTGCCTGCGGAGCGAATGTAGCTTCAATGTATTTCCTCCATCTTTTGAAAAAACGGGAAGTCAATCGGAAATTAAGGGTGATGGTGTCCAGTCTCTCTAGATGGAAAAGTGATGCCAAGGCTTTTTTAAACGTTGTTAGGGTAGGAGGAGTAACTGATATCCAGTGAGACATAATAGTCCTGCGAGCCACTAGAAGACACAGGTGAGCCCAATGTGGAATATTTTGTGAGACCCTCGTTGGCGATGAGGTTGAAGGGGGTATGCTAAACAGGCATAATAGGCAGTCCTTAGTGCACTGAATTTTGTGGACCTCGTTGATGTAAGTGATCACCTTAGTCCAGTAAGCATCAATCTTGTTACAGTCCCAGAGTCTGTGTAGTAAAGTGGGGCGGGGTATGTTACACCAGGAACATTGCCCTTGGGTGGGGTCCTTCTTGTTGAAGCGGAAAGGGAAATAAGCTCTGTGAATGATCTTGAATTGTGTTTCCCTCCAAGATTCAGAAGCAATAAGGTTGCGGACTGTCTTGTACCCCTCAAGGATTTTTTCTGGCAGAGATTCGTCATCTAATACGTGTGACCATTTTTGAAAGGGTTTGAGGGCATACTTCCGTGTTTGATGTTGTATGAGACAGGAGTAAATATTGGAGATGGAGTAGTTATTGCTTTTGATGAGAGTATCAATGCAGGATGTTTCAAGTGGGTTGGTACTAGGACCAGAGCATGATTTGAGATAATTGATGAGTTGGTGATAGAAGAAAACATGAGTTGGTGGTAGGGAGTATTCTCGCATCAGGGTTTGAAATGGTTTGAATTTGCCCGGCTTGTTGAGATAGAGAGACGAGACATCTGTGAGGCCTTTAAGTTTCCATTGGCCAAAAGCTTTATGGATGATAGATGGAAAGAACATAGGGTTGCCTTGTATTTTGAGGTATTTGGAGATGCTGGATGGCACTTTGAGCAATTTTCTTACTTCTCTCCATGCAATGACTGTATCCTTAATTATTACACTTGTTTTGAGGTGGGGGGGGGTAATGTATTGGGATTAGAATGGAGGATGGCCGAGAGGGCATATGGGTGTACCATAGCCTCTTCTATGGATAGGTTAGAATATTTAGAACCACCAGTTAGCCAGTCTAAGCCCTGTCTAAGTAAACATGCCAGGTTGTAAAAACGCATATTGGGTAGTCCCGCCCCGCCCTCGCCCTTCGGGAGACATAGTTTCTGTAGCGCTATGCGAGGTTTCTTGTGAGACCATATAAAGGCAGTTAGGGCCTTCTGGAGTTTTTGGATGTCTGAATGTTTAATTAGGAGAGGTATGGTCTGCATTGGGTAGAGCAAGCGTGCAAAAGACACCATTTTGAAAAGGTGGCATCTCCCAAAGAGCGAGAGAGGTAGGGAGCCCCAAGCCTCCAACTCCTTCATAATTTTGGTTATCAAAGGGGGGTAATTCAAAGAGTACAGAGAGGATGGTTCACGTCCTATTTTAATGCCCAGGTATGTAATATGTTGGTTGGCTATGGCCAGGGGGATAGGTGTTTCCATTTACTGGAGATATGGGGGTGTAATGGTAGGATCTCACTTTTATCAAAATTGATTCTGAATCCCAAGCAAAGTCTGAAGTCTGAAAAAAGTTGTTTGTGTCTGTCAAAGTCTGTTATAGGGTCAGTGGAGAATAATAGTATGTCGTCTGCAAATAGTGCCGAATGAAGAGTGTGGTTCTCTAGAGTGATGCCACTGATTCCATCAGCTGAATTTAGTATTCTGGACAGGGGTTCGATTGCTAGATTGAACAGGAGTGGAGACAGGGGGCAGCCCTGTCTCGTTCCTTTTGTTAATGGAATCGTGTCTGAGATAAAGTCAGGGGTGACAAGACGTGCGGTAGGGGATGCGTACATTTGTAAAAGGGATCGCATAATCGGTCCTGAGAATCCAAATTGTGTCATCACTCTAAAGAGCCAGGAGAAGCTGATGTTGTCAAAGGCCTTTTCCGCGTCTAATGACATGATGGCAATGTCTTGGTTAGGGTGAGTTTTGGCGTATTCCAGAGCCATTAACACTTTGCGAATGTTTAGGGTAGCCGATCTGCACGAAACAAAGCCAGATTGGGCTGGGTGTAATAATGATGGCAGTAGGGGAGCTAGCCGCGACGCAATTATTTTGGATAGGATTTTGACATCGACATTGATTAATGATATTGGTCGGTATGAGCCCGGTAATAGGGGATCTTTCCCTTTCTTAGAGATTAGTTTGATGTGGGCCTGTGTTCCCGTAGGAAGATAGGGCCCTCCGTCCCACATAGCTGCGTAAACATGTTTTAAGGTGTCCGGGATAAATTCCCTAGTCATTTTATAGAATTCGGCGGTGTATCCGTCGGGTCCCGGGGCTTTGGCCGAGGCCATGTTTTTGATCGTAAATCGAATATCATCAACAGTAATGGGGGCATTAATCATCTCTAATTGTGTGTGGTGGAGTTTGGGTAGACGTATTTTGTTGAGCAGTAAGTCAGTAGTAGGCAAGTCAATCGGGTCAGCTTTGTATAAATTGGTGTAGTATTCCACGAGTAGGTTGCTAATTTCAGCTGGGGAGGTGACCAGAGAGCCTGTCTTAGCTCTAAGAGCAGAGATACGGGTAGGACGTCTGGGGCCTGAGCACATCTTGGCCAGGAGCCTACCAGCCTTGTTTCCAAATCTATGAAAATGTAGCTGAGAGTATGATGTTTTGGCCGCTTCATGCTGTTCTGCCCAGAGGTCAAAGGTGCTTTTGGCCTGTCTCCATTTTTGTATGTTTTCTATGGTGCGGTTTAATGTGAGCTGCTCATGTGCCAGGCGTAGGGCTTCGCTTGATTTACTATATTGTTGCTTGGCTCTTTTTTTAAACTGGGTTGTGTTTGAAATTATTTTACCCCGTAAGAAGGCCTTGCCTGCTTCCCAGAATAGGTTAGGGTCTGTAATGTGAGCTCCATTAGTGGAGATGTATTCCTCCCAGGCGCAGTATAGTGTATGTTGAAAATCCTCATTATCAATTAAATAGGAGGGGAAGCGCCAAGTAGGGGAGGGAGATGAGCGAGCTGTTTGGGTTAGATGAACCACGATTGGGCTGTGGTCTGAGATCACTGCGTCTTGTATGTCTGGTGCGCTGATTACGGAGCTTAGGGCCGGGGAGGCAAAAAAATTGTCTATACGTGAGAACGTACTGTGCGGGGGCGAAAAAAAAGTGTATTCCCGATCCGTTGGGTGCATTAAGCGCCAGACATCCACAAATTGCATGGAGGTGACGGCTTGTGACAGTAGGGTAGATGCAGATGATGAGGGGGTACGGGTGTGTGTTCTATGTGTAGGGGGGCCTGTGCGATCAGCTAGGGAGGACATGACTGAATTAAAATCCCCACCCAATAGGTGTAACGTCTCTGGTGTAGTTAGCACCCATTTCACTAAATCTTGGAAGAAGGAGGTGTCAGGAGAATTGGGAGCATAGATGTTAGTAAGTGCTATAGGTTTGTCATCTATAGTCAGATATAGAGTCATTTTCCTTCATTCCGAGTCAACCTTGACATCCCTAACAGTGTGCTGTAGATTCTTGTGCAGAAGGATAGCAACACCCGCTTTACGGCCTACTGCTGGTGAGCCATAAACAGAGCCCACCCACAATCTACGAAGACGTTGCAGGTCGTCTGCAGCCAGATGTGTCTCTTGAAGTAGAGCCACATCAGCCCGGAGACGACGCAGGTGTCTGAGGATGGACATACATTTGTTTGGGGAACGCAGCCCCTTAACATTCCACGAGACAAACTTTAGGTGACTCCCAACTGCAGACTGTGACATAATTGATAGTTAAAAGTGTTTTGGTTTAGGGGTTTGTATAAGAACCCCTTTGTAGATGTGCTATCTACCTCTTGGGAGCCACCAAAGCGCCTCAGAGCCCCTGAAGACATATGAACTAGGTTGGCAAACATGAACTTAAACTTCTCTAAGCAACAATAAGTTATGAACATTAATAAGGCAGTATATCGTATAAGGAAATACATAACTTTAGTTGTGGACTTCTCTTTTTTCCACATGAGGTCCCACCTATCTAGTTAGCACAGCTCCCATTGATTGCCAGCTCCTCACTTAGGGGCAGGGTGGTAGCAACGGGGGGGTGAGGATAGGGTTGGTAGGGGAGAGGAAAGGGGGATAGGGGGGGTACAGGATAGGAAGGGAGGGTAGTCTAGGGGGGGAACCCCTGAGGAGGTAGTGCAGGTTGTAAATTAATCGATGGCGAGGTATGCTAAACACAGGGGAGGGCCCCCCTCTTAAAATTAGGCTTAAACAAACCAGAAAATAGAAAATACAAGTAATCATAGCATTGCAAGTGTCCCTGAAAAGGAAGGTTTCCCGGGTAGTGGGGGACTATTACTGTTATTGAGTTACATGACCATAACATTATAACTGCATAACTTTTAGCTGCGTAACTTTCAGCTACAGGTTGGAAGGGGTAGTGCTCCATAGAGAGCATGTACGGCAGTTTATAAAGGCATCAAAAGCATCCTCATCTTAAGGATAAAAAATTTAAGAAAAAGAAAAAGTATAAGATGGGTTGATACTACCCGTTAGAAGGTGGCGACGTGAAAGAGGTGGTGATGTGGAGTCCTTCGACGATTCCTTCGATTCCCAGAGCGATCTTCCTGGTTGGTGAAGCGGCTGCGCTTATATGGAGGTTTGGTCGGGCTTCGGGGGTGTTTAGGGGGTCCATACGCATGCTGTGAAGATGACGATGGTGATCCCTCTGCCGCGGCGCTGTGTTCCATTTCGGAGCTTCTGTTGGTTAGGTAGGTTTCCGCCTCTTCAGGTGTATGAAAGGTGAGCTGCTCCCCTTCAGATGTTTGAACGCGGAGGACAGCTGGATAAGCTAGGGAGAATCGGATTTGATTGTGGTGCAGAGTGCAGCATACCGAGGAGAATACCTTACGTTGTTTCATTACCTCTATGGAATAGTCAGCGAAAAGCAGCAGTTTCGCGCCATCTACCACCAGTGAGCGCGTGCGACGAAATTTTTGCATTATGGCGTTTTTGTCAGCGTAGTTTAAATATTTCACTATCACATGCCGAGGTTTAGCGCGTGTGTCAGAATATTGACCCATACGGTGCGCTCGTTCAACAGTGCACGGTATGCGGAGGCCAAGTTGCTCTGGGATGGTTTTCGCACATATGTTTGTAAGGTGGGAGGCTGGGATCGACTCTGGCAAGCCAATGATGCGCAGGTTGTTTCTTCTTGAGCGATTTTCTAAATCGTCCAGCTTGTCCCATATGTCTCTATATGAAGCATTGATACGTGCAAGTGCTGCAGATGAGGCTGTGCAGTCATCTTCTATTATAGAAATCCTTTCCTCCACCTGGGTGATGCGCTGGGCCTGAGCCTGGAGCTCTATGTGCAGCTGTTCCAGCCCTCTGTGCACCGCTGCGTCCACAGTGGCTGTTAGGGATGGCCCCAGTAGTTGAACTACAGCCTGGGCAATGTTGGCAGGGGATGTGGGGTCGGTTTCTGCCATAGCAGGGGCAGGGGGAGGTTGTGGCTGCTGCAGAGGCCGCTCTACTATGTCCGGAGCGGCCGCCATCTTGGCTGTGTCGGCCGCTATGTCTCCCGCCGGCGGAGCTGTGGAGGGGGGCGAGGACAGCGCCCGAGCGTATGATCGCTCCACAAAGCGATCCATGCCTGCCTGGGATGGATCGGAGGCAGTAGGGGTTTCCCCCGGTGCTGTGACTGGCTTAAATGCCGGTTTTGTGAGGAGCTGTGCGGGAGCTGGAGCTGCTCACCTCCTCCTCATGTGGCGCCGGAACCGGAAGTGTGCATAGCTTTAAAGTCCCTCATTGGTTGCTGGGACGCTGGCAGTCCTAGCAACCAATGACTGCAGCAGGGAGATAATTGTAGAGGTAAGAAACAAGAAGCAGGACTAGCTGACAAAAATCCTCACTGAGTGCGGTTTGTGAGAGCACCCATTGAAGATACACCACTGAGTGAAGCCCAATGCTGGAACTTATTCCGACAAAATCTGTAATGGTTGGGAGGTATGTGTAGACTGTACACAGTGCAGAGGTATCTCTCATGTTATGTCCCCTACTGGTTGAATATTCTTAGCCTATTAACTCTCATGCTTGAACAATCTTCAGCTATTTTTCTCTTAAGATTGAATATTAGGGCTTATTACATTCCCCGGCAAGAAGCAAGAAGGAAACAATTACTCATGTAGCTATGTGGAAAAGAAAGGATTGCAGATGGCTTTTCTCCTTTCCAGCTGTGTGAGTGACAGGGCGTGCTATAGATGTACGTACCAGCCGTTCACAAATCCCCTGCCATCGGGAACTGTTTCTGTGAGAGCTGGGCCCTTTGTACCTCTCTGCTCACTCCTCTGCTCTCCCCCTCCCTCCTGGCAGTCAGATCAGATCCAATTAGGGGGCAGTAGAAAAGGAGCCAATGGAAGCCTCAGAAAAAACTTGCTGGGCAGCAGCTATGGATGATGTAATTTGTAGTTCTTAAAGGGGTGTTGCAGCATACTTGCTAATGGAGACTAACGGCTGCCAGACTACAGTTCCCACAGATCCCTGCTCCTGGAGAAGGAGATTTTCACTGTTTTCCCAGGCAAATCTGCCAAGATCTAGTCAGTTAAGGGAAGAGAGCGATAGATACAGATCTGACATCAGGGTCTGTGCCTCACATCCGAGGGGTTGAAGCATTAAAGAGCAGCTAAGAGGACCTGTTGCTGTTCCCCCACACCAGGGAGAGGAGATGGACCTACACATGGACCTGCTAGAGCTGCCTTTAGAGAATGATTTTGAGAGTGAGAGAGAGTCACTGTGTATTCAGGATACAATCTGAGAGACTGTGGCCTGGGTGAGGATCCGGGACCCAATCACTGGGAACTGCTGATCGCCAAGCCATTGGGTCTAGATTAGCTGCCCGCCAGGAAATGGTGAGCTGAACTACACATCCTAAATGCCAGCCACACACTGTTAGTCCTAATAGAGACTTCCCTGCTTATGAACATTTCTCCTATCAGCTAACCACATTCTTAAAGAGACAGTGCACCACCTAAAGAAGGGCCCTGGCAGAAGCTGACCAATGTTAAATTGTAGGCACAGGTACTTTCTACCACCTCCAGGGGAACCCCAATGCTAGAAACGCATACACCCACCGATTGTTAGGGTTGTATGTGAAAGGTGTACACCAGGGCCCTTTTGATTCTTCTCAGGTTGAGGTTGTTTGGAGACTCTAGTTACCTGGTTGTAGGTTAATTTAGTCTTGCTATAACATTCGAGTGCCAGCTAGTGAGTAATAGACCATTTCACACTTGGTTATTGGTTTATCCCATGTTTGTTTATATTGCCTTAATACATCTAATTAACTTGCCTCTAAGCTGTTTGTGGCCTTATTCCTGTGCATTCTTATAGTGTCAGCCTGCTAGCCCTTAAGTCCACAGATGTAAACGGCTTTGGTATATGATCAAAAAACAGAAAAAAGGGCAGCGCCGCTCTAAGGGTAGTAGATTAGTAAAAACAGAACTTTAATAGTGTAAAATGTGCACTCACAGTTGAATAAAAAAACAGGCATGGGTAAGTTCTCCTAGGCAACGCAGAGTCTCATCTGGATCCAGCTGGGCTGTGGTGGAGCCGGCCTCGGCCGCTTCCTGTGGTGTCTGTAGCTCCGAGGCGTGGGATTCCCTCAGGCAGCGCATCTATCAAGTGTGCCAGTGGGGACTGAGCAGTTAAGAGAACGGAGGACCCATCACCAGCGGCTCTTGTGGGGATAAATGTTACACACACACATATTACAAACAATATGGGTATTATTCATTACTCTTGCATGAATGTTGAAATGTTTGCAAAGAGATTTATTTTTTAAATCGGCCCTCATGTGTTGCCTACCAAAAAGATCCTAGAACGCAAAGGCCTCATTTACACTTGTGATGCTTACTGAAGAATGTTCCACGTTGGGTTTGACAAGCCATGAGGAGGACTTATTTTGCCTTACCCAACCGCAAGTGTAAATGAGGCTTAAAGTTTTAGTTTTTTTTTCATGCAGAATGTGATCTTCTTACTTTACTTCTCATCTGTAGCAAAACACAGTTTATCATTGGTATTAGCTTGCAGATGTACAATTACAGCGCTGAGAATACTGAAACTTTCTTGTCTTGTATATATCTTCAAATGAAATAGATTTGGCATTTTTGCTAGGTTGCATATTCATTCCATGTTTCTCCTCACACAACAAAGTATTTCTGCATTAAAGAAATTTGCATGAAAAACTACAGCCATCATCATTTCCTGTTTCAAAGAAAAACCCCTTGATAGCTGAATGCCTCATCTTTTAAAGATTTTTGCTTGAAAAAAGAAATATTGGCTAAATCTAATTACTGCTAATAACATTTACAGTGTTATCATGCATTCTCAGTGTTTGTGCAATCAAATTAAATTTGTTGGGTTGGTTTCGCTCAATGGTTTGATTTTTCATAGAATATAAACATATGGAGGATTAACTATGATACCGTATTATATATAATTGCAGCTTTCTTAATGTACTACATTCAGCTAAAATGACTACCAGTGTGAAAGTTAAAATATTAAAGTATACCTGGCATTAGAGGACTAGGGGGCTGCCATAGCTGACCTACTGAAAATGTTAATTGCCTGGCTATTTTGCTGACGCTCTAGTTTCATGTTTTTGAGTCATCAACCTAAAATAAGTATACAGGTCAGGAATGTCGAAGAAGACCAATCTGCATACTGTTTCAAGTCAGTGACTCAGAATGTGGAAGCCAGAGGGTGACAGCCAGGCTAGCTTTTTCAGAAGGAGATTTCAGCAATACAAGCCTTTAATGGTTCTCTTATTAAAGCAGTATTAACCCCAAAAACAAAGTTTTATTATATTCAATTCTTAGATGTGATGGCTGTATTAGTTTCTTTTTTTAGACTTTCTTTCATCTATTTTCATCTGGTGATCCTGTTGTTTTTCAACAAAACAAGCTCTCTGCCAGATGTATCAGTTTACATGGTTGAGACAAACCATTTAACACTGGCTGGGGTGGTTACAATGATCAGCTTTTATTTATTCATGTAAAACCATTGATACCAAAAGGAAAAAAAAAATGATTTGCTGTAACTGATTATAAAGGGTGAGCTGGAGTTTGGCTTCAATTTGTTACTGTATCTAAATCTTCTAATACATTTAACACTCCCCTCCCCCCAAAATGTCTGTGCTTGCATCTGCTTTTCCCCCTATGCTCATTCATCCAAAAAGAAGAACACACGATCTGACTCTTCTCCCCTCTTCTCGCTGTATATTATACAGGATTTATATAGCGCCAACAGTTTACGCAGCACTTTACAATAGAAAAGGGAGACAATACAGTTATAATACAATAAAATACAGGAGGATTAAGAGGACCCTGCTCAGAAGAGCTTAAAATCTAATAGGGTGGGGCAGGTGGTACAAAAGTTTGTAACTGTGGGGAATGAGCTGATGGAAGTGGTAAAAGATTATTTAGAGACGTGATAGGCTTTCCTGAAGAGATGAGTTTTCAGGGATCGCCTGAAGGTAGCAAGAGTAGGGGATAGCCAGACAGGTGGAGGTAGCGAGTTCCAGAGGATGGGAGAGGCTCTGGAGAAATCCTGGAGACGAGCATGAGAGGAGGAGACGAGAGAGCTTGAGAGTAGGAGGTCTTGAGAAGAGCGGAGAGGACCGTTTGGGTGATATTTGGAGACAAGATTGGTGATGTAGCTCGGGGCAGTGAATGGCTTTGTATGTTGTGGTTAGTATTTTGAATTTAATTCGCTGGGTGATTGGGAGCCAGTGTAGGGATTGGAGGAGAGGGTTGGCAGACACTGAGCGGTTGCTAAGGTGTATAAGTCTGGCAGTAGCATTCATGATAGACTGAAGGGGGATAGCCTATGGAGAGGCAGGCCAATGAGAAGGGAGTTGCAATAGTCAAGGCGAGAGATAACAAGGGAGTGAATGAGGAGCTTGGTGGTTTAATTTGTTAAAAAGGGGCGAATTTTAGAGATGTTACGGAGGTGAATTCTACAAACTTTTGACAACGATTGGATTTGAGGCTGAAATGACAAGTCAGAGTCTAGGATTACACCTAGTACCCTGGCGTGAGGGGAGGGACTGATGGTTGCATTGTTGATTTTGATGGAAAAGTCATGGAGGGGAGCATCCATGCTGATATGTCAGTTAGTAAGTTAGTAATGCTAGAGGAGACTGAAGGAGTGAGGTGAGGAGTAGACAGATAGATTTGGGTGTCATCAGCGTATAAGTGGTATTGGAAGCCGTGGGCGGTTATCAAGTGACCAAGGGAGGAGGTGTAGATAGAGAAGAGAAGGGGTCCAAGAACAGAGCCTTGGGGGACCCCCACAGAAAGGGGCAATGGAGAGGAGGAGACAGAGTCGTAGGTGACACTGAAGGAGCGCTGTGATAAATAGGAAGAGAACCAGGATAGAGCAGAATCTTGGAGGCCAAGGGAATGTAGTTTATTGAGAAGGAGCGGGAGGTCAGCAGTATCAAAGACCGCAGAGAGGTCAAGTAGCAGGAGTATGGTGTAGTGGCTGTTGGTTTTAGCAGGTAGTAAATCATTAGTGAGTTTTAGTAAGGCAGTTTCTGTGGAGTGCTGTGAGCGAAAGCCAGACTGTAAAGGGTCAAGAAGGTTATTTTTACTGAGGTAGGAGCTAAGACGGTTGTAGACTAAGCATTCTAGAAGTTTAATCTGTTGATTTTGTACTTGGACATACATAAAGCCAAGAAGTGTCCTATCCCAAACATGTCCTGACCCATAGTTTAGGAAACACAGGTTTAGAGGACTAAAATATACCAATCACTTTTATGGCACAGAGCCATGTATTCCAATGTTATACCACACTTGAAGTTCTTGGTCCTGATTTGGTCCTGCAATACTCACCCTCAGTCAATAAAAGTATTTTCTGTCCATATAGTGTTTATTAAGACTCATGCCATGACATCCTGTACTATTGGAAGTGTTTATTTTTATTTTAAAAATGAACAGGTTTTACTATGTTAGAACGTACTGTATTTTTACTCTCTTTAATTCAAGTCAAAATATATTGCAGACGATCAGGATTACTAGATATGAATACTGTAGAGAGAAATAAAATCCCAACACCAATGACAACTAGCAAGTCCCTTTGAAAAAAAATATGCATTTATTCTTCGAGGTGTAACAATAAGTGGCAGAACAAATGCATTTTCTTTTAAGAATGCCCATTGTTATAATTAGAAAGTGAACCAGTAAATGACAATGGACTTTCAGAAGCGATAGTTGGTAATAGTCCCTCAGAATGCTGCCAAATTTCTGTAGGAACTGTTCAAAACAATAATGCTAAGAAGACAAAGTTGGAAGTAAAACTTAAATGCTGACTCCACTTTTGTGGAAAAAAAATTAAAAAATAAGAAAAAATGTATATAGTGTATACAAGGTCATATTGTAATTGAATGTTATGAAAAATTACCTTTAATTTTCAATCCGCAGCGCTGTAATTTTCTGTAGAATGCAATATGGTTACCTGGAGTTGTTCTGTGCACAGAATGTGGACAGAATGCCCCCCAGATATGTAATTTCCTGCTTGTGTGATTGGCTTACTGATTTTCCCAGAAGTCTGCACTAAGATACAAAACAGATTTTGAGCATCCCCTGCACCAAAAATTTAATTTTTGCTGATATACACTAAAAGGGAAATCATGTCTAAAGGCATGCAGACCCTGCCACTTTCCTCATTTGAACCCTTCAGGTGAAGAAGCTGACTGATAATTAGAAAACCACTCCCATACAGATTCACTAAGGACATGGACACAGACACAGACAAACAAACAGCTATATCTGCAGAATAACAAAAGGTAGGAATGTGCAACAAAGTTTGTTAAAAGCCTACAATGTACATTAATCACCCAGAGGGGAATGTTTTTTCAACAAAAGTAGAGTAATGCCCCGTACACACGGTCAGATTTTTCGACGGAAAATGTTCGATGGGAGCTTGTTGTTGGAAATTCCGACCATGTGTAGGCTCCATCAGACATTTCCATCGGAATTTCCATCACACAAAATTTGAGATCTGGATCTAAAATTTTCCAACAATAAAATCCGTTGTCGTAAATTCTGATCGTGTGTACACAATTCCGACGCACAAATGTCCACGCATGCTCGGAATCAAGCAGAAGAGTCGCACTGGCTATTGAACTTCCTTTTTCTCGGCTTGCCGTACGTGTTGTACGTCACCGCGTTCTTGACGTTCAGAATTTCCGACAAGATTTGTGTGACCGTGTGTATGCAAGACAAGTTTGAGCCAACATCCGTCGGAAAAAATCCATGAATTTTGTTGTCAGAATGTCCGATCATGTGTACGGGTCATTACTCTCTAAAGCCAAATTTCAAGCAGATATTAAAAAACACCAATGAATACAGTTATTAATTAAAACAAAATACATAAATGTATTTTATTTGCAACAAGAAGTACAAGCCCAATTCCAAAAAAGTTGGGACACTATGTAAAATCTATGTTGTACCTAAAAACAGAAAGCAATGATTTGCAAATCTTATAAACCCATATTTTATTCACAATAGAAATTAGAAAACACATCAAATGTTTAAACTGAGAAAATGTACCATTTTAAGAAAAAAATAAGGTAATTTTGAAATTTATTAAAGCAACACGCCTCAAACAAGTTGGGACAGGGCAACAAAAAGCTAGCAAAAGTACAATCCCAATTCCAAAAAAGTTGGGACGGGCCATCTTTTCAATGCTTGTATGAATGCCTGTATTTGACCTGATTATAGCCGATGCACACCAGCACTCAGACTGCTGTGCAGAGGCTGAACTTTAGTCCGATACATAATATATACAAGAATGTACTGATTGAAGGAGACAGCAAAGAGATGACCTCATCAAGAAAATTGAGGTCACAAGGCTGGCTATATATGTATTTAAACTGTATTTTAAAAGTCTGTAATGCCAGGTTGGGCCAGGAGACTAGAAGCATATGTAATCTCTTTATGATCCTTGCACCTTCGGGTTCTTAAACAACTGGCCCAGATACTTTGACATTCCACATGTGCTGTACTTGCTGAATTCTGTACTCTGTTTTCTTTTTCAACAAATAAAGAATTGACCAAAAAAAGATCCTCTCCTGACTATTTTCAAATGGACTAAATATTCCTGTATACCTTGTATGCTTCCTATACATTATATATGAGTTCCATCCTCTTTTTATGCTGGTTCTGTCTTCCTCACCTTCCTGTATTAAAAGACCAGCATTTGTTTTCCTTTTTTCAATAAACTGTATTCCCCAACATTTTTACAGTGCTCCAAAACTGATGTAATCATATGCATCCATAGTCACAGCTGGGAGTGCAAAAGATAGGATAGTTACTTTTGGGATCCACAAAAGGTAGCATATCTTTTGTCCCCCAGGCAGATGGCCCTTCCCTGATGCAGGCCCTCTGTGTCCTCACATACAATTTAGGGCTGATGATATCAGAGTGCCTGCAACCCACATAGTGGCAAAGAGAAGCAGCTTTGGGGGATTGGTCAAGCAGCTGAAAGGAGCAAGGAATATGGTTAGTAGTATAGTTGCTGTATGTCCCCCTATAGACAAAACAAGCATGTACCCTTGCAGTGCCAAGGTGGAAAGCACACTGCACTGGGCAATTTATTTTTCTCACATTTCAGTTTTAAACATTTTCCTAAATACGGTCTAATTTGAAACTGATGGATAAATAATGAGTTTCCAAGATTTGTATGCCCATGCTTTAAGAAAATATCTGCACGTTCATACGCCACAGATAAATTCAGTATAAATGTGTGGATTTTATGTTGTTTATGTGTCACAAGCAACAGTTTGTCCAGGATTTGTAAGTCTGCAGCATATTCTTTATGTCAGTATTGCTAATATGAAGCATGTTTTGTTACTGCTTGCTTAGAAAAAAGTGCAATCTCTCTTTAAAAAAGACTCTTTAATTGGATTCTTTTGGGTTCACATGTGCATTTTTTATGTACGCCTCATTAAATTGCAATTGTTTTTCCTGACAAGTATTTTTCTCTCTCCAACAGTCAAGTGAATCCGTTTTTAATGAAGTTCCCTAGCAAACCCAATATGTTAAAAGCTGTTTTTGTCATCTAAGTTCCTGTAACTGTGTGTTGAGATTTAAAACTCAAATTCAGAGAAAGTGTGTTGACTGCAAATGACATGTGTATGACAATCCTTCTCTGAATGTCACAGATGTCTTATAAAATAGGATTCATTTTGTAGACTGACAGCATTGTTTATATAAGGCCAGTCCTCTGTGTACAAGAATAATGATTCTTAGACTGGAAACAGATCTGCAAAGTCTTATACAGGATCGAAGGATAGAGAAGAAATATGCATTGGGACAACCCTGTCAAAGCACAGGAATAATTTTTGCTGTTGATCCAACATTTGCTACTGTTTCAGCCCTTTTAGCTTAGTTAAGTGGTTGTAAAGGAAGAAGGTTTTTTTTATCTTAATGCATTCTATGCATTAAGATAAAAAGCTTTTTGTGTGCAGCAGCCCCCCTCAGCTCCCATAATACTTATCTTAGCCCATCTGGATCCAGCGATGTTGTAGGAGTGTCTCAGCTGCCCGGGACTCCCCTCCTCATTGGCTGAGACAGTAGCGCGGCACCATTGGCTCCCGCTGCTTTCAATCAAACTCAGTCAGCCGATCAGGAGAGAAAGGGGGTGGGGCCGTGCTGCAGCTCCATGTCTGAATGGACACACAGAGCTGTGACTCGGCTCAAGTGCCCCCACAGCAAACTGCTTGCTGTGGGGGCACTCAACAGGAGAGAGGGGCCAGGAGCACCGAAGAGGGACCCGAGAAGAGGAGGATCGGGGCTGCTCTGTGCAAAACCAACTGCACAGAGCAGGTAAGTACAACATGTTTGTTATTTTTACCTTACAAAAAATGAGACTCTACAATCACTATAACCACTGGAAGACCAAGGTTTTTCTGGCACCTTTAGTTTACAAATTTAAATCGGCATTTTTTGCTAGAAAATTACATAACCCAAATATTATACATTTTTTTTAGCAAAGACCCTAGGGAATAAAATGCCGATCATTGCAATTTTTTTATGTCACACGGTATTTGCGCAGCAGTTTTGCAAACACAATTTTTGGGGAAAAAATACTTTAAAGAATAAAAAAAAAAAAACACAATAGTTACCCCAATTTTTTGTATAATGTGAAAGATGTTATGCTGAGTAAATAGATACCTAACATGTTACGCTTTAAAATTGCGCATGCTAGTGGAATGGTGACAAACCACGGTTCTTAAAAATCCCCAAAGGCGATGCTTTAAACGGCTTTACAGGTTACCTGTTTAGAGTTACAGAAGAGGTCTAGGGCTAGAATTATTGCTCTCTCTCTATTCGCAGGCATACCTCACATGTGTGGTTCAAATACCGTTTACATATGCGTCCACCACTTACATATGTGTTCACTTCTGCGCATGAGCACGGAGGGATGGGGGCGCTTTAAAAAAAGTTTTATTATTATTATTTATTTTACTTTTTGTTATTTTTACACTGTCGCTTTTGATTTATTTTTATTTTTTTTATCACTTTGTATTCCTATTACAATTAATGTAAACATCCCTTGTAATGTCCTCTTAATGGAGAGATCTGGGATCAAAAAGACTTTTTCTTTAAAAACAAAAGATCAAAAAAAATGTTTTTGATGTTTTGCTAAAAAAAAAAATAAACAAAATAATTAATTTTCTTCTAGCCTAGCCTGGAAGTGACGTCATGATATTGCTCTGGTCCTTCAAATCCATAGAGTCGATCAAAGAGTATTAACTCTGCTTGGAAGTAGCCGACCGCACCGCCAGATCGCTTCTCAGGCGAATCGTCAGAAACGGTAAGCCTGAGAAACACTGGTGAGTGGCAGGGGGGGGGAATGTCCCCTGCCGCTGCTTCGGAAACCTTGAGTCACTCGGACCGGTTTCATGAGAAAGCTGGCCAGCTGCTGCAGAAAAACGGTACTGGGGGGTTATGGCTGATATCTTCAGCCATAATCCTTTTAAACCACTTGCAAACTGCAACGTATGTATACACATTGAAGTCGACAACTGGTTAAATTCAGCCAGCAATGTTTTTGATCATTGAACATGGAAGTACCCTATCCAAATGCATAACCTAGATGATGTTAACCTGGGAAAACAGCTTATAGGATGACAAGGTTATACATGCTTTGGCGTATACTGGATGTGGATGAATTGGCTTACAAAAGGCGCTTATGAATCAGGGAGTAAGTACAGCTCATGGGGCCCCATAGCAAACATTTGATATTGCCCCCTGATGACCTCTCTCTGTGGCACCTAGCAGTATTAACAGTAATGATACTGTCACTGATCTTAACATAAAACATACTGTATACTGTATCTAAATCAAGGACAGGCAGCAGTAGAGCTGTCAGAATAGTCAGTACACTACTAGTGCTACCAGTGCTGTACATACACATTGTCTGGGGGAAAGCAGCAGCAGTGAAAGGAATTAACTTTTAACCTTGATTCTCCATCACACTCCTCTGTCTGTCCTCAGTTGCTGCTGAGTTGTTTTCAGTATGTCAGATCTATTATCTCAAGGATTTGTAAAGAGGTGTTCTATTAGACAGAGAAACAAAGAGTTGTAATAGCAATTAAAATTACAACCATCAGCATATATTATGTGATTCCATAATTGTTAGTGCTCCTGCACACACTGTAACCATTATCATTTTTTTCTAAAAACTGGTGTTTTTACAGAAATACAAACCTCAGTTTTTCAGGTTTAAGCTGAGGAGATACTCTACAACCTTTGGATGACTGCATTAAACATATAGGCTTAAAGTGTATCTGAACCCAAAAACAAAAATGTAATATATTGCAGCTTACTATATGTGGTGGTTGTATTAATCTTTTTTTTTTTCCTGCTAAGAACATTTTCAGCAAGTACAGAAAATACTTGATAATTTTGCCAGAAATTTAAGCCGGCCATAAACGGTTTGAATCCTGCTAAATAGGGCAAGATTCAAGGCTGAATGTGCCCAAGTTGTTTGATCGAACTTGGGTACCACCAGCCTGCTGGATTTTACATGAGATTATTGCTAACAATTGAAACAACAAAAAGACAGAGAGGAAGCACAGACCTAGTGCATTATCCTAAAACCATTGCTTTATTAACTGTTTGCCAACCAGCTCAGCTACGCAAATTGCCGTAGGTGTACGTCGGGCTCATACACAGTGATCTCTGGGGGCGCACGCTGATTGGCCAGCGGGGGAGCCAATCAGTTCCCCGCCCTTGATCGTTCCCTGCAGAGACAGAATGGGGATCTGCTAAAGTAAACAAGGCAGATCTCCGTTCTGTTAGTGTCCTGATTATCAGTGCAGTCAAAATAGTGCCCACCAGTGCTGCCAATCAGTGCCCACCAATGCTGCCAATCAGTGCCCATCAGTGCCTCCTCATCAGTGTCACCTATCAGTGTTGCCTATCAGGGCCTATAAGTGCCCATCAGTGCCACCTATTAGTGCCCATCAGTGTCGCCTTACAGTGCTGCCCATCAGTGCCATCTATCAGTGCAGCCTCATCAGTGCACCTATCAGTGCATATCAGTGCTGCCTCATCAGTTCCCATCAGTGCAACCTATCAGTGCAGCCTCATTAGCGCCCATCATTGCAGCCTCATTAGCGCACAAAGGGAGAAAAATTACCTACTTGCAAAATTTTATAACAAACTATGAAAAATGTTTTTTTTTGTTTTTTTGTTTTTTTTTTTTTAAATGTTCTGTCTTTTTTCATTTGTTTAGCAAAAAATATAAAAAAAACAGTGGTGATTAAATACAACCAAAAGAAAGCTCTATCTGTGTGAAAACAATTTTACAAATTCTGTTTGGGTACAGCGTTGCATGACCACGCAATTGTCACTCAAAGTGTAACAGCGCTGAAATTGGGCCGGGCAGGAAGTTGGTAAAAGTGCCCAGTAGGCAAGTGGTTAAAATTTGTGTGAGTGTAAAGGCAGGTGTCCCAATACTTTTGGCAATATAGTGTATCTCTTTCAGGATGAAAGAGAAGTGGTACCATGCAGTGTTCATAGAGACATAATAATATTTGTAGTCAGAGTCTTCGAGTTAAGTTAGAAAGTGATACTCCTAAGCACCAAGGCCCGAGGTGTGCCTTGGCCTGACTGGTCAGTATGCCTGAAAAGAGGGCATACCATGAATGTAAGAAAAAGTATTATGAGTATGTATGAAGATTTGGGGAAACGGGTGGGTGGGAACCCAGAAGAGCCAAAGAACCCTGGACTGACAGAGGAGGAGGCTTAAATAGCCCTCTCAGACTCCTCCCACAAATACAGACTAGCCTCCGGCCAGCCTTTGTACTTGTAGTCAGAGTCTTCGAGTTAGAAAGTGATACTCCTAAGCACCAAGACCTGAGGTGTGCCTTGGCCTGACTGGTCAGTATGCCTGAAAAGAGGGCAAAAAGACACAAATTTAGGTGAAGAAGGAAAGGTAACAATCCATCAAGTGGAGTAGCGCGCGCCCGGATGGCAACAGTATATATCTGATAAGTGTCCACTATGACAGGAGAAACCCCCGACTCCTGACTTGGTGATGAGACAGAACCCCCTATAGAACCTGCGAAGCTACCCAGAACCCAACTAAACGTCCTGTGAACGATTGGACAGAGCCTGAAGCCCGAGATGACCCAGACATGAGAATGAACTGCTGTGAATGAGAGGATGTGTGGGGGAAGGGGAGCCATGGCTGTCCCGAGGAGCCCATGCAAAATGATAGCCGAGAAGATCAAAACTTCAACCGGACACCTGGGAAGTGCTCCGTGAAACCCTCCCCCCAAGCCCTGGCCTACCTATACTGGTATGGGAAAGTGCGAGGGTGAGTGCCAAAGGACAACTGGCAGGAGTTCAAAATGCTAAATACCTAAAGGATGTGATGGAGTAGGTGGATGAGGCCCAAGCCCTATGGCAATAAGCATTGACAACATGGAGAAACCATGCCAGACACATAATACTGGTCCCACCTGATACAATCGGGTCGTGCTGCAGCCTGTGACCTGGCAACCCAGTCTGAATTCTGAACCGAGGAAGGAGGGCCAGACTCCACACCGGGGAAATAAGTCCCATGGCATGAAACAGTCATACCTAAAGTGACTGAAACCCCCCTACCTGAAACCGGCTGGGGAACGAAAAAGATGACTGGACTGACGTTCCTGAGCAGTCTTCCAGGCCACATCCTAGACAAGATATCAGGCCCGAGAGTAGAATCCAGAATCATAACGACGTTTGCCCAAACCTACCACTTAAGGACCAACAAGGGGATGATGAATGCCAATGCAGCCCAACCTGAGAACATGAACAAGAGAAATGACAGGCAACAATACATGAGAACAGCAATCCCCCTCTGTGCCTACCCAAGTATGAGAACATGAGCAGAAATGTCAAGACCACTGCGCGTGAATGAAGCTGATGACGGCCCCCCCCCCCGTGTAAGTAGTGAGGGAGCCCGAGTAACCTGCCACGCAGAGACAGGTAATTAACTGAAAACTCAGGGCTGGTGTACCCACAGACTGTGGTGGGTAATCGTAGAGGTGTGGTGAATGCATCGTATGACGTATGATATACAGGCGAAAAGATTGTGGCCAACAATCATTAACAAACGAAACCTTAGCCCGTATGGATCTGTAGACGTGACAGATCCTGATATGTGAGCCCTAGCTAACTGACCCAGGTACAAACATGAACAAGATATGATGAGACATGACAAACAACGAAGATAAAAAACAGCTACCAGAGTATACTGTGACTGAACAACAAAGCCCCTCTGAGAAACGCTGTGACAAGAATGCTGAGACTGAACACTGAGGTAGAAACGCTATGACAGAAATCTTGGGGCAGAAGCGCACTGACAGCAATGTTGACAGAAATCCCTACGACAGAAATGCTGAAACTGAAAGCTGAGGCAGGAACGTGAGAACCGAAACCCTGGGCAGAGCATAATGACAAATGCTGAGACTGAAATCCTGGGGCAGAAATGCAATGACAGAAATCCTGGGGAAAAAACTCTATGACAGAACTCAATGACAGAACACTATGACAGAACGCTATGACAGGACGCTAGACAGAACGCTATGACAGAACGCTATGACAGAAATGCTGAGGCAGAAAAGCAAAAACAGAAATCCTGGGGCGGAAACGCAGAGGCAGAAATGCCATGACAGAAATCCTGGGGCAGAAACGCTATGACAGAATGCTAAGGCAGAAATACTAAGACATAAAAGCTGAGACTGAACGCCAAGCCAGAAATGCTGGGGCAGAATGCTGCCATGACAGAAGGATGCCATGACAGAAATCTTGGGCAGAAACGCTATAACAGAAATCCTAGGCAGAAACGCTGTGACAGAAATTCTGGGCAGAAACGCTATGACAGAAAACCTGGGCAGAAATGCTATGACAGAAATCTTGGGCAGCAATGCTGTGACAGAAATCCTGGTACAGAAACGCTATGACAGAAAACCTGGGGCAGAAACGCCTTGACAGAAATGCAGAGACTGTGCGTTGAGACAGAAATGCTGGGGCAGAACACTATGACAGAAATGCAGGGGCAGAACGCTATGACAGCAATGCTGGGGCAGAACGTTGTGACAGAAATGCTGGGGCCAAACGCTATGACAGAAATGCTGGGGCAGAACGTTGTGACAGAAATGCTGGGGCTGAACGCTATGACAGAAATGCAGGGGCAGAACGCTATGACAGAAATGCTGGGGCAGAACGCTATGACAGAAATGCAGGGGCAGAACGTTATGACAGAAATGCAGGGGCAGAACGCTATGACAGAAATGCTGGGGCCGAACGCTATGACAGAAATGCTGGGGCAGAACGTGTGACAGAAATGTTGGGGTTGAACGCTATGAGCGAAATGCTGGGGCCGAACGCTGTGACGGAAATGATGGGGCAGAACTTTGTGACAGAAATGCTGGGGCAGAACGCTGTGACAGAAATGCTGGGGCAGAACGCTGTGACAGAAATGCTGGGGCAGAACGCTGTGACAGAAATGCATGGGCAGAACGATGTGACAGAAATGCAAGGCCAGAACGCTGTGACAGAAATGCAGGGGCGGAACGCTATGACAGAAATGCTGGGGCAGAACGCTATGACAGAAATCCTGGGGCAGAAACGCTAAGACAAACGCTGAGACAGAAATGCCGGGGCAGCACGCTTATGATGGAAATGCTGGGGCAGAACACTATGGCAGGAATGCTAGGGCTGAACGCTAAGACAGAAATGCTGAACGTTACGACAGAAATGCTGAGGTATAAATGCTGACAGAATTACAGGGCTGAACATGACAACAGAAACGCTGGGGCAGAAACGCCATGACAGAAATGCAGGGCCGAACATGACGACAGAAATGCTGGGGCAGAAATGCCATGACAGAAATATTGGGGCGGAACACCCTGACAGAAATTCTGGGGGAGAATGCTGCGACAGAACTGCTGAGGCAGAAAACGCTACGACAGGAACGCTACGCCAGGAGCGCTATGATAGCAAAACGCTGACACTAAACGCCTAGATAGAAACGCTGTGACGGAAACCTGGGGCCGAAACACTATGACAGAAATCTTGGGGCCATAACGCTATGATAGAATCCTGGGGTCGAAACGCCATGATGAAACACTTGTGACTGAAGCGGTGGATGCCTGGGAGTCGTGCGAGGATTTCCCCCCATGAATCCCCACGTGAGTACCGAGAGGTGGACAGGTGGGTGAGCGCCCCCCCATGAGAACCGGGAAGCGTGCGGGCGATTCCTCCATGATGTACGGTGTGAGTTCCAGGGAGGTGAACTGGCGGGTGAGTGGCAAGTGGAGAAGCGGAAGGCCGGCCCCCCAGCGCTGGCAGGAAACACAGGGATGAGGGAGAAGCGAGTGGCGCCCCCCCCGACCATGCGGGATTGAGCCCAGCGAAGGTGGAGGATGGACAGACGACACCCCCCCCCACAGCGTGGGAACCGGGCGGGCGGCACCCTGGCCAAACCGAGCCCTGGGGAAGTGGGTGAGTGAAAGATGGATGAACAGACGCGACGCACCCCCCCCCATGAGCGCCGAGAGAAGCGCGGGCTGCATGCAGCTGTGAAGGAGGATGGAAGGATGCCCCCCGGCATGAGTGCCCGGGGAAGCACGGGCTGCATGCTGGCCACATGGAGCTGTAAAGGAGGATGGAAGGACGCTCCCCCCGGCATGAGCGCCGGGAGAAGCGGGCGGGCTGCACGCTGGCCACACGGAGCTGTGAAGGAGGATGAAAGGATGCCCCCCCTCCCCCCGGCATGAGTGCCGGGAGAAGTGGGCGGGCTGCACGCTGGCCACATGGAGCTGTGGGGGGAAGGACGGCTCCCTCCGGCATGAGCGCTGGGAGCAGTGGGCGGGCTGCATGCTGACCATATGGGGCCGTGGGGAAAGTGGGTGGGTGGAGGATGGATGGACTGATCCCCCCCATGAGCGCCGGGAGAAGTGAGCGGGCGCCCCCCCTACGATGCTGGATGAAGCATGGGACTGTAAGGGGGACAGACTGGGCGGCCCCCACGATGCTGGTGGAACCCAGGGATGACAGTGGGGGGGACCGAGTGGTCCCCGGGAAAGGAACTGACACCATGCTGCGGCTGACCGTCGCTCTGTGAAGAGGCCGGAAGTGACGTGCGTCCACCCAGAAACGCCAACGAGCCCTGGCCTGACAGAGGAGGAGGCTTAAATAGCCCTCTCAGACTCCTCCCTCAAATACAGGCTAGCCTCTGGTCAGCCTTTGTACATACTGAGAATTAAACCTAGCATACAGAAACAGAGAAATGGTACTATGCACCCTTTGTGCATACAGAATAAGAACAGATACTAAGAATTATACCCAGGAAACAACAGAAGAAGCAGTACTGTGCAGTGTCCAGTATAGGATAGGAACAGACTGAGAATTTGACTCAGCATATAGGACATGAACAAAAACAGTAGTGTGCAATGTCTATACCCCCAGAATAAGAATATATACTGAGATGACACCCAGGCATATGCTGTATAATAAATATACTGGTACTGTACAGTGTCCATACATACAGGATAGGAACAGATACTGGGAATTATACTCAACATACAGGACAAGAAAAAAGGTACTGTGAAATGTTAATACACACTTAATGAGAACAGTTCCTGAAAATTACATTTAGATTTTAAAACTAGGTTTACAAGTAGTTTTAAGCCTGATGAACAAAAAGAAAAAAAAATGTTCCTCTCACAGCAGTTGTTCAGGAAGCATGACTGCACTGTATGTTCTATATAGAGGTATATTTCCCTCTGGATTAGAGGTTGTATATACAGCATTGCAAAAGCAAACATGACACATGATTAAAAATAAATAAATAAATAAGGATTTTATTACAGATACAAAATGAACCGTTTGGAAAACCTCGATAGATTCCCTTTAAATAACATGCTATGAGTAATCTGTGTTTTTTCCTGTGACTTTGTCATATATTTTCCACAGAAATAGCGTAGAACACTCTGGTTTGGAATAGGTTTAAAATAGCAGATCTGCCGGCATTCTGTGACACAGCGATGGTTTCCCATCTAAACCAGCTGGATGCAGCTAAAAAATAATGCCTATAATTACCGAGGGATCAAGCTCCATAAATATTTATGGACAGTATTATAACGAACTGAATTGTTTTGACAGTTCTTGCAGCATGTAGCTGTGATATGGGTAGAAATTGCTGTAGCTGTTGCACATGTCTGGATGTGTAAGCCTGTATAAATGTGTTGTTTCAGTAATTGTAAATGGCATGAACAGAGTGAGTCTGGAGATTGTAGCCACAGTGCACTGTAATGATCTGCTGAGTTGTGGATTACAAGAAACGAAAATGAGTTGTAGCCTTCTGCCCACATTCAGTACATTTTCAGGATTTTCCAACTCGTGATGGTCACAGCTTTTAAAGATAGAAAAACAAGGTTGGTGGCTAAGGCGAAGGATAAGGGGTATGACCCACTGAACTTTGCTTTTTGCTGTTATCATTTAAAAGAGAAGTATGGACTTGTAAAAAAAAAAAAAAAATGTATACTCACCTAGGTGGATGCAGCCTTGATCCGGTGCTGCATCTGTCCCCTGCCGGCTTTAAGACATTGAACTGAGCGATCAAACACTACTGATCACTTGGTTCTCAGCCTTCAGTGTGCATAGAGCTGGTGACTGTCAGTCACTGGCTTTCTGCTCTGCCCCTCACTGAAGCGCTGGGCTGTGGCTGGCTCAGACTCTCAGCGGCTCACTTCGAGGCTGAGCCAGCTGCCGGTCCAGGCATCTGGTCAGATCCCAATCGTATGGTCGGGATCTTTTTCAGAGCCTGGATCTGCTCTGTGACATCAGCCGACAGCTGTCGGCTAAAAATGGGTCAATGGGGTGAAGAATGAGCTGCACTCCTGTGATCCTCAGGAAACGTAAAGCCAAAATAGCTTTGGCTATAGTTCTCCTATAAAGCTCAACTCCTTCCTTACCTTCAGTCTTACATAGTTGCACTGATTCCTCTCCTGTACTAAAATTGCTTGCACTGATTTCAATGCATACTGTGAGGCTTCTCCCGCCTCATTTCCTACTTGAAGGACATCCACCACTATCTACCCTCTTCCTCTCCAGCCTTACTGGCCCACCCCTTTCATTCATTTGATTTCAGTTTTTGCTGTGATGGGGGCTCAGGATCCCCTGTGGGCTTTACCTACAATGGTCTGCTTGCAAGCACAGCCTTCCTATGAATGCCCACCATCCATACTAACATCCACTCACTGAGGTATTTTGATATTTGCAGAACTCCTCCCAAGATCCAGCCCACTGCTTGCATCAGCACTAAGGGCTATTGATAGTACTGAGGCAGGGTGCTGTAATATCTTCAGGAAGCTATGTTTAGCACTGCTAGCAATCCCAAATGAGCCATGATCTGCTGGCACTGCCTAGAGAAACACAGACACCAAATAATAATGTTACTGGGTCTAAAATAAGGTATATAATGAAAACCAGTTTTATTTAAAAATGTGATTGGCATGTTAATAAGAGGGGGAGGAGGAACCAGGGAAGGCAAAATATAGACAGATTACATTTCACTTGCAATAGGTCTTTATTAAATTTTTGGAAGATACATGGTATAATCTGTACAAATATTTAAGTGTAATCAACATTGTAAAAAGACACTAAGTGCGTCTGTGAAAACAGTAACTGTTATGATGATACAAAACAATAAGTATGGCATAATAAAAGTTAGGTTTACAGTAACAAAACACAGTATGAGCTACGGGGTAGGTAGGGAGGGGAGGTGGAAGGGAAGGGAATGGGGTCAAAAGTGTAATGACCATAAACTGGGAGTAATTCTTGGAGTAGATATGAGCGTCAGGCCTTACACAGAGGATAATCAAGAGACGTATTTCTGGAAGCCTTCCAGAACAGGGGACTGAGAGAAGAAAAATAAAGGGACAGAGAAATAGAACAGAAATGAAAAGAAGAAGAGGAGAATAAAAGAAGGGCTTCAGGGACACTCCATCCAGAAACCCAGGGCATTCAGTGCCTATAACCGTGCATAGCTTTTTTTTGGGGGGGGGCAGTTTATATTTCATCTTTAAGCATCATGATTATTTTAGCGAGTGGTCAGACAGATGTAATGTACAGAACCAAGTTCTGTAACTAACTTTACTTTGGGTAAGTTCATATTTGCTACTGGATCCACCTATAGTCTTTGAAAGGGAGACACTATTACTGGATACAGTGTGCCATGTATTTATTCCAAATTGAGCATTGGGATCAGATTACCAAAATGTCAGTGCAACTTGTGTCATGTAATGATGCTCTTGGCATTGGTCTTTTTCATGGCTTGTATGGCCATGATCCACAGAACAGTGTGTGCCTACAATCTAGGAATCCCCAGCCAAAGCTACCATATACATAGTTCTTATGGCACCAACCTTTATTTAAAGCAGGTGTGTGGGCCTAGCATCAAATTGTGCATGAAAAGCAATCACATTGTAACAATTGTGTTTATAAGTATCAGAAATTGGTATTATAACAAATACCGAACATTTTTTTCACTTTAAAAAAAAATGTGGGCAGCCAGTTAATACAAATGCAGGTACCTATGCATAGGAGTAGAAATTTAAAGTGATGTTAAAGGCAATTGTATTTCTTTAAAAAAAAAAAAAATCAAACATAACATACTTACCTGCTCTGTGCAGTGGTTTTGCACAGAGCAGCCCCGATCCTCCTCTTCTTGGGTCCCCCGCCGGTGCTCCTGGCCCCTCCCTTCTGCCGAGTGCCTCCAGAGCAAGCAGTTTGTCCATTCACACACAGAGCCATGGCTCAGGCCTGCCCCCTCTCTCTCCTCATTGGCTCACTGGCTATAATCGTTTTAGCCAATAAGGAGGGAGAGTCTCTGGAGAGCTGAGGCTCTAATGCACATTGCTGGATCGCAATGGGGCTTAGGTAAGTATTAGGGTGGTGGGGCTGCGGGCTACTGCACAGAGAAGGTTTTTTACCTTAATGCATGGAGGTAAAAAACCTTGAGCCTTTAAAACCACTTTATTTATATACTTATATACTTACTTATATACTGCTCGCCTGCATGCTCTGTGATGATAGAATCCAGTATAAAAATCTAGGACCCCAGTAACCAGTTTCACAGTGATAATACTGTATACAAAATACAAAAACTGTAAACAAAATACATATGTTTTACAGAGGATTGCAGGGTACACATCATAGTCTGGTAAAAACATATTTTTTAATACAAAGTTCATACGAGTTCAATGAATATATACAGTAACAAAGTCCATTAGAACATATTGTGCTTACAATATCACTTAGAAATGAACATGACAAAAGGTAGTAGAAGTTGTTGTCAATGTACATTTTGCACCTACCAGTTCTTCAGAAATCCTTGTCTATATGCGTACTCTGTGTTAGTGGCTCAAACCTTTGAAGAAAAAGCATGAAAGTCAGACAATTAACATTTGGAGCATGCGAAATCAGCAATTGAAACATCATGTTTCCCTCAAGAAAGGATTTAAGAGGCCATGTTAGTGTTGTGCTGCCCTAACGTACATTTTGTTGCACATTAATGTGCAATGTATTAAGGAAGCCATGGACGAATATGACCCTGTATGTGCTTCGTGGTGCCTGCCATTGTATCAGTACACTGGGGTTCTATTCAAAATGCATTTTACTGTGTGTTAATGCATAGCATAAATATGAATGGGCACTTAAAGTTTATTACCAAAAACCTTATTTTCTTTGGATTGAGTTTTTATTGCTGTATGTATCCTCTTTTGAAAATATCACCCTCACTATTCATTTGTCTTAGTCTCATGTCATGTGAACAAAAAATATGGGAAATACAAAATCATTTATTTGCCACTGGTATAGAAGGTAATGTTAAATCTTCCAATAGGGACACCTATTCTGGTGACAAAATGTTTGCCCAAACTTTGGAGATAATTGCTTGTACTTCCTGTATCCACAACAGAAAGTTAAGGAAATTCCCCCAAAATAGAGTAGAATAAAGTGTGTGTATATATATATATATATATATATATATATATATATATATATATACACACACACATTTATATATATATATATATTCCTTATTTCTACTCAAACATAATATGAGATGGTTTTGAGAAGTCGTGGGGGGAGGGGGGGAGGCGAGTGGCATGTAAGAGGCCTTCTGAATACAACAGGTAATCACCACTGTTAGAGCCCTAACACTTTTGTGTGATGGGATGAAAAAAAATCTTGCTCCTTTTAAAGATTTAATTACAGCTAGCAGAAGCCAAAACCTAACACACTGCTGTTTTAATTAAAAAACAAATTTTAACCACGGTGCTTCTGACTAATGAAATTCACAATAAATGTGTTACTGTTTCCATCTGGTCACATTGCATAGTACAGCTGTGAAGGTTCTCATTTATCCAGGTCATGCTATATCTAGTAAGTAGTTAGTTACAGTCAACTGGACTTGTTCTGTAATGTTGAAACTGTTGTGAAGCTTATCCAAACCACTTCTTCTATTCTAATAAGTGTTAGGAAAATATCCCGGCATTTATATTCAAACAGGTAGCCTCAACGCCTTGATCAAATGGCAGTGTTTCTTAACTTTTTTTTAAGTCAAAGCACCCTTTAAAATTGTGCACAATCGCAAGGCACCTCATACTAAAATGTAAAAAAGGAAATAGTTTTACATAATGTGCAGCAACATCCAGACATGTATGACACCCAGTGTTAAAAGTGATTTATTATTCCAAAGCTAATACACCTTTGCACCCTGGTACTAACTAGTATTGCAATGTTTCTCTTCTCCTTCAGTTTCTCTCCTTCACTCAGCTAATGTGGCCCCGGTGCTGATGAAGAGAGGGAGGGGCAAACAAGGATCCTGTGCAGGTGCCCGACATCCTCTTTATCAACCAATGACGTAATTGGCTGTTAGAACGCCAGTGGCTGGAAGGTTATAGTAGTGCACAATGAAAACCTGTGGCTTTGTGTAAAAAAAGGCAGGCCCAATCCACAGGCTGGCTTGAATACAATGTTTGGGCAATTTTTAGGCATTTCATGTAGTTTTTAGGACTCATTTAGGTCTTGTTCTTACAGATGTGCTTAAGCAATGTTTGCCCACATGGGGATGCACAGGTGTTCAAGTGCATCCCCGGTAGGTGGTTGTGATCATGTCAGTTGGGATGCAGCAACTGCAGGGGTACAGCCGCTGCTCTGCACCCACACAGTTGTCAAATTAGGAGCAGCATCTGAGTCTGTGCAGCTACTGCATCCCACATGACTTAAATTGGACTGCCTGTCGGGATGCACAGAACCCCTGTGCATCCCCTCACTGGCAGACAAGGCCCTCACATGGGCATAAGCTTAAGTATGCTCATGTGTATAATGTCCTATTATGATAACTATTGTTGTGTAAAAAACATACAATAGTCTGTCATATTATAACTTAAAGGGTACACATGACGTCATGACATTTGCATTCAAAGCAACCTAGGTACGTTATTATCACCAATATAAAACTACATCACCATGCTAAGTTGTGCAGCTTGAGCTCCAATCATTTTCAGAAGGCTATTACATCTAGATAGCCTAACAGACACATACTCCCCCTGTCAGCTTCCTGTAAAAATGATAACACACATACACACACATATATTTATACTGTATATATACACATTTGTGTGTGTGTGTGTGTGTGTGTGTGTGTGTGTGTATATATATATATATATATACACACACACACACACACACACACCTACAATAGTTACATGACTTCAAACCATTTTTTTTTTATTCTGTTGAGACAGGCTATTAGGACTGAGCATGATGTGGCTAATGAAATAATCTTTGTGTAGCTAGTGGTACTGCCAGCCAAGGGTCACATAGTTTATATGGGAAGCGCCTACATTGGAAGATTATTTTTTTCTTTTGCTATAGGAGAGTTAACCTGGTTTGATATTGATAATATCGATCACTGATTGTTAATAGTAAAATAACCTGCACCATACAATTTTAATGTATTTCAGAATGTATCCCAAAAGTTAATTACACAACATAGCAAGAAGCTACTAAAAAGTAGGTTTAATAGAGAGGAAGTGAACAGCAGAATGTTTTATGTTAAACACTAGAATCTAAATAGTCAATCTGCAGAGGAAACAGAAAGAGCTTGAATTTTATTGTCTTTTCAAGTTAGGGAAATAAGTTAAAAACTCAGCTATTGTCATTCAGAAATCATCTGCTACTGTCATTTTTATACAAAAGAATTATAAGGTTAAAGAGAAACTCCAAAAGTCAATACTTTTAACTGAACTGGCAAACTCATTTTAATTTTGGAAGAATACCATACTTTCTGTTCAAACAAAAATACATATGATATACGGTATACAGTATAAGTCCATAAAGATCTGTGCTGCCAGTTTGGTGTGAGGATCCAAAGTCAGTGCCAGTTCACACCACAAAAATGTCCTCCAGATCTGTTTCAGAATGCCTTTCTGCATGCACTGTTTTGATGCATTTTTAATGCTTTTTACCACATTCCAGTACAATTCTGTGCAGAAAAAAGCAGCATGTTCTACTTTTTTTTTTTCTGGAACGGAAATGCACTGGAACGCACTGCGCTGGTGTGAACTATGCCATTGGAACCAATATAACCTACTTTTAATGCTTTTTTGATGCAGAAAAAAAGCACTGCAGTGCGTGTGGTATGAACGGGCCCTCAGGGTGCTTGTTTCTTCCTCACCCCTTCATTTCCTTATCCCGTGCTTTTCAGGAGTGAGAAATCAGCCTCCCACCCTTGAGGGTTGTTTAGAAGCTTGTTAAGGGATAGAGAGATAGACCTTTAGTCTTGGTTCAAACTCTCTCCCCTTTTGAAATGTTAAAGTGTTTTGTATAGCTTTTGTGCTGTGTCCTACTGGTGGATTTCCTATCTTTGAGATACAGCAGGATGTGAGAGGAAATCTTCCCAAAGTGAGGGGAAATCATATTTTAGAGAGTTGTCTTCATTAGAAGATTTTGCCTTACCTCTTGCATTAATCACAACTTCAAAATCTATGGTCTCACTTAATGTTTATTCTTGGTGGCAATGGTCACCAGGACACATAAAGAGATAAATCTCCCTAGTGGGGATACAGACTGCAAAAATAACTTGACAGAAAGTGTAACCCTTCCCCCACTCTATCCAACACTTAAAAGAAAAGATGTTAAGCTGTACTTGCAAAAAGTGATGTTTACTGTAACTGCTGACAAATACCATGCCATTTCTCTGTAATTGTATGTCAGCTTTTAAAAACAGAAGACGTGGTGAAGCAGCAGCAAATTACAGTTGTTCCAACTGATAATCAGAAAGGTTTTACAAAAAGTATTCCTACTGTTTATTTTACAAATATCAACACCGCGCTCACATATATTGACTGACATCCAGCTGAAGCTCATCTACCCACTCCTGGGTTACCAGAGAGCAGTAATATTATTCGGCAGCCACATTTTCAATTACAAATATATAGACACTAGATTCAGAACTCACCAGAAACATCAGACCTGCATTTCTGAAGGTCTCTAAAAGCTGTTGAGAAATGAGAAAAAGGTAGAAAGTCCCAGGTGGACTTTAACTGTAATACAGTCTGTCTATCCTTGTGTGGAACTCATGAGTGACTGGAACGAGGAGGAAAAACTGCATCAAGTGGTTGCTGTTACTACTGGTGACTACCCGGAGAATGGATAATTGGAAGGCTGTACCACAAGCATTTATGGGCCTTCAGAAATGCAGATCAGATGTTTCCAGTAAGTGAGGAATCTAGTGGGTTTTTGCAATTTAAAGCATGGCTGCTGGTATACAATTATTATTATTATTATTATTATTATTATTATTATTATTATTATTATTATTATTATTAATAATGTTTTTTTTTATAGAGTTTTAATAAATGGTGAAATGTAACAAACTTCCACAGGATGGCACAATATGCAGCAACATAGGTCACACCAATTGAAGGCCTGCTGTCTCAGATTTTTCAGTGAAGTGACCGGCCAATTCTCATTTCACTGTCATACCTTCTGTTACATCTCATGTATGAAATCTAGGGTGTTTTTTTTACAGCTCAGTGATATTGGCACCAGATACATATCCTTTATTATTGTCTTTAACTTCTCTACAGCAATATCACACAAAAGCTTTCCCTTCCATGTCACATGGGCGTTTATTTACTAAAACTGGAGTGCAAAATCTGGTGCAGCTGTGCATAGCAGTTGCCAGTTTTTTTTTGTCAAAGCCTAATTAAAAAAGCTGAAGTTAGAAGCTAAAAGGGCTACCATGCTACCACAGCTGTATCAAATTTTGCACTCCCCAGTTTTAGTAAATCAACCCCACTCTGTCCATTTCTGCCCAGTAAATACCTACAAACTGTAATCAGGAGAAGAAGAGCATGTGGGCATCAACCATCAGAAGGGCCTGAGAGATGGATTAGATGTAGTAAAAAATCCAATCGCATTAGAAATTTGATGGCATGTGACTTTTGAAAGATGCTTGCTTAAAGCGATAGTAAAGCCCGCTTTGTTATTTTTACCTACAGGTAAGCCTATAATAAGGCTTACCTGTAGGTAAAATTAATATCAGTTAAAAGTGCACTGTTTAGAAGATTGTCACCGGCGCATGCGCTCTGAAGGTCCAAAGCGATATGCTTCTTGCCAGAACCAAGGGCTCCTACCCGCATGCACGGGAATGATGTCAACGCAGCTCTGGCCACTCACAGCTCTGGCGCCTGCAAACCTGGAAGAAAGGCTGGGGGAAGATGTCAGCCCTCTCAGCAGTGACGGGGCGTTGCTGGAAGGGCTTCGTTCTAAGGTAAGTATTTCATAATATGCTAGTATGTGATGCATAATGGCACTTTATGCCATTGTCTCACAGGTTTTTTTAATTCTATTTTTTTATTCTGCAGCGGTTTACTATCACTTTAAGGCATTGTATGTTGAACAAAGCCTGTTTTCTTTTAAATTACTATATACGTGTTATATATTTAAATCAACAAAGTTTTTTCAATATTGCAGCAGCGCTTGTGTTCCCCCAAATCAATAGGGTCCACTTCACAGTGAAAATTCCTTAAGTTCAAATGGAACAAGTGGTACGAGTCCTACTGCTAGATATTGTTGTATTCTGTGAGGGTAGTTAATCCTTTCACCAAGTGATACACCACGTGCGGGGAACCCCAATGAAAACGCACTCACCAGAAATCCAACCAATATGAGCCTTGAATAATAATAGTAGGTCTGCACCACCTTCCAAACGACCACCAGATGTCAGTCTTATGCCGCGTACACACGGTCGGACTTTTCGTCTACAAAAGTCCAACGGACGCCGACGGACTAAAGCTGGCTGGTAATCCGAACGTGTGTGGGCTTCTCCGGACTTTCAGCAGACTTTTTCAGCCTCAAATCCGACGGACTTTAGATTTGAAACATGCTTCAAATCTTTACGTCGTAACTACGACGGACCCCGAAATCCGCTCGTCTGTGTGCTAGTCCGACGGACAAAAACCCATGCTAGGGCAGCTATTGGCTACTGGCTATGAACTTCCTTATTTTAGTCCGGTGTACGTCATCACGTACGAATCCGTCAGACTTTTGTGTGGTCGTGTGTAGGCAAGTCCGTTCGTTAGAAAGTCTGCTGCAAGTCCGCCGAAAGTCTGCCGGAAGTCTGTCGGACAGGCTGTCGGACTTTTGTAGACGAAAAGTCCGACCGTGTGTACGCGGCATTACTCTTGGTAGCTCCAATAAGATATGTGGGAGAAATGGAATGTCCACATAGCGTGATATTGCTAAAACACTTTATTAAAACATCCAATCCTCCCCCTTAAATAACATGCGTACCAGAGAAATATTAAAAAGAGCAAAAATGGAAAAGTGCACTGTGCCTGTAGCGTTCTCCAATCGAGCAAGATGACAGGAGCGCTCGCTGTGTGAGATTACAGCCACACGCTTCCTGGTTACTCCTTGATCGTTGGAGCGCATACGTCACTTCCGGTGCGTCACGTCCCTGACGTTTCGTCACTACCTGGACTTCTTCTGAGGGCGTGACACACCAGATGACCGGCCAATATTTATATAAATGGCAGACGCCACAACCAATCACCGGAGGCCATAGATCAAGAGAGCTGTGAATCTCCGCCCATACGCTGAGTACTGTCAGCAATGGGTGAAGCGGCTCACCACAGCATATTCGCTCCTATGGTCTGTGTCATGCGTGCCAATGACCGGATTATTATGGAAGATGACATAATACATGTAAACAAATGTCTGAAATGCCCGTATTCACTCAGTAAGTGTACCCCGGATGTCCATCCGCAGCACAGCTACCGAGGGCATAAGTAACATGGGCATTCATTAAAAATTGGATACATATTCACACATATATAATGTAATGGTTAGCAATAATAAAACTGCACAGCGATTTTGCATTATATCATACCCTTTCAGTACAATGACAAAATTAATAATAAAACTGCATGGCAATTTTAAAGTATATTACTATGTAAACTAACAAAACCCAAATGCTGAGTTGTATCTACCATTCCAATAGATGATACATCTCCTATTCAGAATAGAACCCAAATGGGTATAGTAATGTATTGCATTCAATAAATTACACTCAGTGAATATATTTATAAAACAGAAAATAGCCATAACTAGAATAAAACCAAATATAAATCTTTTATATCTAAAATTAAAATAAAGCTTAAATTGGTGCTAAAATTAGTAGATGAGAGAATTCTACCATGGGTTGTGACTATGTGTCACTAATGAAGCAATTGATGTCGAGTTCTATGTTGAGGCCCTTGAGAGAAATCACATCCACGGAATAGATCCACTGGGTTTCGTGTTTGGTTAACTCACGGAAGGTGGAAGGTGGTGCAGACCTACTTCTATTATTCAAGGCTCATATTGGTTGGATTTCTGGTGAGTGCGTTTTCATTGGGGTTCCCCGCACTTGGTGTATCACTTGGTGAAAGGATTAACTACTCTCACAGAATACAACAATATCTAGCAGTAGGACTCGTACCACTTGTTCCATTTGAACTTAAGGAATTTTCACTGTGAAGTGGACCCTATTGATTTGGGGGAACACAAGCGCTGCTGTAATATTGAAAAAACTTTGTTCATTTAATTTATTCTCTATTGCCTATTATCATCATTGACTGTTATTTAAAGTAGCTGCTATTTATTTATTCATTTATTTATTTATCTATGTGCTGCATCTATTCTGTTGGGTATATCGTACTAGGCGCAGAGCATTGTTGTTTTTAGGCAGGCATATATAACATTTTATTTCTGTGTTATATATTTACTTATATCATACAGTGCGTTGGGAATGTGAACATAAGATCATAGATGCCCAATTACATTACAGGCATTCTCATATCTGGCATTAAATATAATTTCTGTACCTTGTATATCTTTCAGCTGTAGACAAAAATTGTAAAACTCTGTACTCCCTGAAAGTGTTAGCACGACAAAAGAAATCAGTAGGTGCCCTGTTCTAGAAAGACACACCAGGGTGTGCCTGAGATTGTAAATCATTTGAAGTTTTTCCTCATTAGGGCTTAATGATTACAATTATTTTACTATGATGATTTCAAATAATATACTGGGTGCTAGTAATTACAGATACTGTGGTACACTTTCCCTGTGCTGGAAGTATTTTTGATCTCATCTAAAAACACAAAATTTCACTTTCATTAGCAAAAAACTGAACATGAACCACTGTTGTGTCCTTTGTATTTTCTTTCTCTCTGTTTAATTAAACCGTCATATCGATTTACCAAAATTAAACTATTCGCAGTAATAACCTGAATATATTATTACCGGGAAGCTCATTTGTGTTGAGGCATTTATCTGTTGTATCTTTCTTTCAATTGATGATAAAAATACAAAGTTTAGATTGTTTAATTTGTCTGGATCCTAGTACAAAGGCACTGATGCTGAAAAAAATGCAATAATCTATGACATTTAATAAATGCCAACACATTCTAACAATGGTGATCCAGACATGGCCAAACAATGGCATAGCTGGTATTTTTTTCCCAATTTAGTTAGTATTTTTTTAAAGGATCATCAGACCAGTGTTCATTTTGAACAGCCCATACATTTATGGTGAAATAATATACTTCCACATGGCCTGCAGTGAGTAAGCAAATCTAGTATTTGCTGGTCTTGTAAACCTTCAGTAAGCCCTGATTCACACTGGTGCGATTTGACATGTCAAATTACATGTCTAATCGGCAGCAATGGCACCGTCCTAATCGGTGAGACGCCGCATTTTTGTGGTGCAACACCGATTTCAAAAAGTAGTTTCTGTACTACTTTTTGCGATTTAAGGTTGCGATTTCCATTGAGATCTGTGCAGAAACCCGCACAGATGTCTGTGAAATCACCTCTGAAATTGGGACTGACATGCGGGAGTGAAATTGTGCGAGTTCAGTTGAACTCGCACGACTTCATTTCCGCAGCTCAGTGTGAACCTGGCCTAAGGCCCGATTCACACTGGTACGATATACGCTCCGACTTTGGGAGCACGTCGCATGACGTGAATAAATCAGTGGTTCCCTATGAGAGCCGTTTTAACTGGTCCAACACAAGTCAGTCCAACTTCAGAAAATGTTCCTGTACTACTTTGGTCCGACTTTGGTCCATTTTCAGCCCATTCAATATTATTGAAGTTGGATCAAAGTCAGATCCTCGTCCTAACCATCAGACTTATGACATCTGACATGGTGATTACAGCAGCAGGAAAAGGAATTTATGTCACACTGTGATTGTTTTGATTGGTCAAAGGACAAGTCGGACTATCTCAAAGTCGGAGCAAAATCATATCCTGTTCATTCAAGTCGGACGGTAGTAGGACCAAAGTAGGACCGATGTTGCAGAGCAAATTAGGATGACAGTAGTACAACAGTTGTGTCGTACCAGTGTGATCCCGGCCTCAATCGCAGCCCTAATATTACAACATTGTTTACATAATTAGTAATAAACTGTAAGGACTGGTTCACACCACAATTTTTTGTGCTCTGGATGTGTTTCTGCGTGCATGTTTTTGATGTGTTGTGGTACACTTTTTCCACATGTGCATTTGGGTGTGTTTTTGATGTGTTTTTCTGCTTTCTGGATGTATTCTGTACAGAAAAATACATGTTCTATTTTTGATTACTGCACTGGACCACAACGCACTGGTGTGAAATAGGGCCATTGGAATCCATGCATTTTTGATGCAGAATAAAAATGCCTTCGGCTACATCTGGTGTGAACCAGCCCTAATAGTAGATTATTTACAGTAGTATTATCTTGAACTGATGTTTTGAAGAAAACCTGCAACATTTTTTCTGAAAGCTAAGTAGTGCTACAGCTGTGGATCAAGTAGTGCTAAACTTAACTTTAAAACAGCTGCCTGCAACACGCTTTTATATTTGAAAAGGTTTCTAACAATCCACATATGAGTTATACTCCATATAGAGAAAGCATGTACAGATGCTTTTTTTGTGGGGGGAGGGGATGACCCCCTTTGTCAAGCCTATTCCCACACAGGAAAAAGTGACACCATTGGAAGATTTCCCTTTTATTCCTGTGCAGTGTTTTGGGTTGAATATTACATAGAAGTGTCATCATAATAAAACCAACAAAAAATAATTAACCACTTCAATCCCAGAAGGTTTTACCCCCTTAATGACCAGGCCATTTTTTGCGATACGGCACTGCATTATTTTTAACTGACAATTTCGCGGTTGTTCGACGTTGTACCCAATTAAAATTTATGTCCTTTTTTTCCCACAAATAGAGCTTGCTTTTGGTGAACCTCTGCGGTTTGATCACCTCTGCGGTTTTTATTTTTTGCACTATAAACAAAAAAGAGCGACCGTTTTGAAAAAAAAAAAAATATATTTTTTACTTTCTGCTATGAAACATATCCAATAAAAAATGTAAAAAATGAATGTATTCATCAATTTAGGCCAATATGTATTCTGCTGCATATTTTTGGTATAAAAAAATCACAATAAAAGGTGCAAAAGTTATAGCGTCTACAAACTATGGGATATTTTTATGGCAGTTTTATTTATTTTATTTTTTTAATAATAATGGCAGCGATCGGCGATGTTTAGTGGGACTGTGACATTGCGGCGAACAAAAAGGACACCTAACTGACACTTTTGACACTTTGCTTCCCCTCTGGCCAATCAGGGCCTGCGCCCCTGCTGGCTATTGCACAAAACGACATACAAGCATGTCATTTCACGCAAAAGAGCCGACCTGTCACAGTATGTGTACTGCGGCTGGTTGGCAAGGGGTTAAAAGCACACAAAAAAGAAAGAGAATGGATAATGTTTTTTTTTTTTGGGGGGGGGGGCTTTTGTCAAGCCTGATCCTACACAGGAACAAGTGTCCCCATTGGAAGACTTTCCTTCTATTCCTTTTCAAAATTTTGGATTGCCCTTACATTATGGTGGAATGGGTGATCAGGACAATTAGAGGGAGTGAATATCTGTAACGCGCATCACAGTCTTTATTAAAAACCTGATTAATGATTCTAACCATTCACCACTCTTTCCAAATCTAAAGAGGTTTTGCCTTTAGTAATGCTTTAAGGTGTGCAAACCACATACGAACAACTGATGAGATAAAAGTGCAAACTACTTCTACTGTCCTATGATGCAGTGCTTAAAGCCTCAGATCTAAGCACTTTCACAAAGTTGTAGTGTGCCTAGCCCTGTGCAAATAATGACCTTCTTAAAACCTAAAACAGGTTAATTTCAAATAAAGGTTTGGTAGAAAATGTTGCCTTTTAAAAGCTTTGAGAGTCCTGAAAGCTGTGGTTGTCTAATGCAGCTTCTATGGTACTTGCTTAGACTTAACTCTTGTATCTGCCATTGTGTACATTAATGTAACATACCAGACCACAGCAGTGTGAATGGTTCCATAAGTAACAGCACATATTAAAACTGTATACGCCATTGAGTGGCCCCCAGAAGACAGCTCTGATAACCATTAATGTGGTTGAAATAATCAGTTTGATGTTTGGCTGTAGACATTTACAAAGGCGCTGATTAAAATCACAGTAACCACGGAAACAGACTGGGGTGGTTATATGCCTGTGTATGATAGTATGACATGAGTCAGCAGTGATTTCAAATATGAGTGCCTACAAGATCTGCCAAAAGAGCCATTTTAATTGGTCACTACTATAAAGTAATTTAGAAGAGCTAATTATTAATCAGCCTGATCATTTGGCACAAAGCATTATGTTTCTATTTTAGTACAAATTAAGTAAATTAAGTTGGTATCTAGTGATTAAGCTAGAAAAATAGTAACTGATATTAACATGAAGTGAATATAAGCCCCGGCTAAGACCCCATACACACTATTAGATTTTCTGAAGATTTTTGTCTTTAGATTTACCAAAACCATGTAGTGCAAGGGCCTGCCTGATTGCATACAATATTGAAACTTGTAAGGTTTGACCTCCATATTATATGGTTTTGGTAAATCTGAAGACAAAAATGTGCAGAAAATCTAATAGTGTGTATGGGGTCTAACAGTACATTTTAATAATACAAACATGAGTCATATGAACATTACTAATATAGTAATACCTTGGTTTGCGTACATAATTCGTTCCAGAAGCATGCTTGTAATCCAAAACACTCTTATATCAATGCAAATTTTCCCATAAGAAATAATGGAAACTCAGATAATTAGTTCCACAACCATTTATTCATATACAATGATCAAAATATGAGCAAAAGCTCATATTAATACTGTACATTACTGTAGTAGGAATACTACAATACTACACTGTACTGTACCTCTTTTGAAAAAACAAAAAAAGAATCACAGTTTTAATGTAACAAAAAGAAATACACTCACAATGTTAAAGAGTCAAGACATGCTAAAAAAAGTTGCACTAAATCTAGTTTTTAGAACAGGATTTGTATTGTATACTATTTTACTGGTAATTCTGAAAATGAATTCTGGGTAAAGCAAAAATCCTCCCTTGTGTTGTTGCCCCTGTACTGCACCTCGCTTATTTCTAAGGTACTGGAAAAAGTACTTTCTCTTTCGTTCATTGACAAACACAGCACTTCCTTATTCAGAACCATAGGGTTATACCACCCCTACAGGAGTTGGACACTAGGCATAAAAAAGACTTGGCTACACCTATGGGCAGTCCTAGGTGGTATAGACCCCCCTCTCTGCTATAGGCCTTCAGTTTTTTTCTGCCTAGTCAGGAGTAAGGACCTAGTTCCCTGCTGGGATCTACAGTCCTGGCAGTTTTTTTTTGTTTGTTGTTTTTCTTTTTTCCTGGATTTTTTTCCGGTGAGACCTACAATCAACTGCCGGGCTGGGCGACGGGCTGGACACTTGATCCAGTGGTCTCCTTAGTCTCGCCAGCGAGCGCGTGTAGACCGTAGCTACGTGCTAGGTCGGCCGCGACATGGCCCCACTGGACGGGGGCTGGGCCTGCGAGTTAAACGTCTTGCGAGGTCCCATACGACAGGGCCTCGGCCCGAGTCACAGCGTCCCTCAAGGCCGACAGCCCCCCTACTTTGATGGCGAGTAGGTTCTGTCTGGAGCGGTGCCCGCCCGGTTCCTGGTATGGTGAGTACATGTCCACCCTCTCCCCTTGGTGGGTTTGGACGGACGGTCAGTCCTGCGGGTTCTCCTCCGTCCCCTGCACCCTTGCTCCCTGGGGTGGATGGTCCCTGGAGGTCCCCTGGTAGCCCCCCTTCCCCCTCCATATTGTGTAGTGTGGTGCCATCATGGTCCATCCTGGGGGATGGTGTAGAGAGTACTGGCATTTTTAGCAGGCCAGAGCTCCTCCTTTTACCCCGGTGCTGACTTGTGGGTTATCTTCTCCCTCAGGCGCCTTGTGTGTTTGGGACTACATCTGAGGCAGCAAGCGCTACGCTGGTGGGGTGGTAAGTCTGGTGGGGTCCCTTCCTCTCTCTGCTGCAGGCTGTGGGGTGTCCTGGTGATCCGGTGCCGATACCGGCACCGGGGGGTGTCCCATAGCAGTGGTTGCTCTTGGTGTGGTGGGGCCTCTTCTTCACCTATGGAGTCTGTTTCCCCACCTGACCCCCTCTCAGAGGCTGCAGGTGCCTCCGGGTCCCAGCCATCCGTTGATGCCCTGATGGTGGTCCTGGAGTCCTTTGTGTTTCAGGTGGAGGTGGCTCTTGGGCGGCGGACTAGCTTCATCTGTCTCGTCAGATCCTGAATCTGATTCGGCCATCGTGGACGGGGCCCATCCTGCAGGGTTTGCAGCCACGCTCCTGGATTTTTCTGACAGTGAGGATGATTCCTCTGCCCTGGTGGCTGTGTAGGAGAAGGCGTTGGTGGACGTACTGATTGCATCTGTGCAGGAAACTTTAAAAATGGAGGATGCAGCTGCGGCGGAGGTGCTGGTCCCTTTTGGCACTCACAAGCCATCTCGCACGGCGAAAGTGTTCCCTTATCCCGCCTATTTTGACAAGTTTGTCTATAAAGAATGGGAATGTCCAAAACGGCACTTTGTGGTCCCAAAGCGCTTCGCTGTGCGTTATCCCTTTGAGGAGAGTCTTCTCAAGAAGTGGACGACTCCACCCATGGTGGATCCCCCGGTTTCTCGATTGAACAAAGCCACCATGATTCCAGTTGAAGACTCTCCAGCTTTTAAAGATCCGGCTGACAGGAAGGCGGAGTCTCTGAGCCGCACTATGTTCATTATTGCGGGTTCAGTGCTTTGGCCGGTCTTAGCCATTGCCCTGATGTCTCAAACGCTGATGGAGTGGGTGAAGCTGTTGTGCCGCCATCTGGAGGGTGATCAAATTCCTCCTGCCTTCACTGAATTGGTGGACCAGTTGGTCCAGGATCTGCAGTTTGTCTGCGATGCCTCTTTGGACGCAGCTCCCTTGCTTTCTAAGCTGTCTGTTTCAGCGGTGGTGCTTCGGCGTGTATTGTGGCTGAAGTGTTCGACTGCAGACCAGGCCTCTAAAAAAGCCCTAATTGATCTGTCTTTTGAAGGCGATCGTTTGTTTGGGGCCACTCTGGATGATATCATTAAGAGTGTCACGGGGGGAAGAGTACCTTTCTTCCACAGTCTAAAAAGGGGAAGGAGCCACGTTGCAAGCGTGGTCCTTCCTTCTCGGTGCACAGAAAGTTTTTTCGTCCCTCAGGAGGGAGGTTTCAAGCGACCCTGGTCAGGCAAACCCGAGATCGGGTTTCTCCAGATCCCCAGATAAGGCCCCTTCACCCACATCCCGGGTGGGGGGACGTCTTCCCTGGTTTGCGGGCCCGTGGACCTGTCTGATAAACGACATGTGGGTCCATAAAGTGATTCTGTCTGGTTACAAGATCGAGTATCTGACTTCCCCCCCAAGCAGATTTTTTCCTTTCCACTCGTTAGCCCTCTGGGGCACGGTACAAGACCTGTTACTTCAGGGGGTGATCGTCCCGGTTCTGGTGTTGGAATGTTTCAATTCAAATCTGTTTATGGTCCCCAAAAAAGAGGGTATGGTACGTCCAATTCTGAACCTCAAGGCCCTGAACCGCTTTGTGCAGGTTCGGAAGTTCAGAATGGAGTCCATTCGCTCAGTGGTGGCATCCCTTCATTACGGTGACTTTCTTGCCTCCATCGACATCAAGAATGCCTACCTGTTGTGCATGACACCAGCGATTCCACCGCTTTGCTGTGGGAGAGGAGCATTATCAGTTTGTGGCATTAACCTTTGGTCTCACCTCTACTCCTCGGGTCTTCACAAAAGTGTTGGCCCTGGTTCTGGCGTTGCTGCGCCAGCGGGGAATTGCTGTTCTGGGCTACCTGGATGACCTTCTTCTGCGAGCGGAGTCCCCTGCCACCCTGAGGGGCAATGTGGAGATCGCTATTCAGACTCTGGCAGATTTTGGGTGGCTGACAAACTACCAGAAGTTTGTGCTGATTCCAGCTCAGAAATTGGATTATCTGTGTCTGACTCTGGATTCCGCTCTAACGAGAGTGTTCCTTCCACTGGACAAACTCCAGAAGTTTCAGGCGGTGACTCGCTTACTCTCTTTCTCTCTGCGGACCTGCATGCGGGTGCTGGGCCTGATGGTATCTACTTTCGAGGTGGTCCCATTTGCTCAGTTCAATTCAAGACCCCTGCAAAAAGAGATCCTGTTAAAATGGGACAAATGTCCAGGATCTCTGGACAATCAGATTTGACTGAGCCAAGAAACCAAGGGGTCCCTGATCTGGTGGCTTCATTCCCCGGTTCTTCGGCTGAGAAAATCCTTTCTCCCTCTGTACCAGATGGTGGTCACCACCGGTGCCAGTCTTTCCGGGTGGGGAGGAGTCCTGGGCCTGAGCTCAGGGTCGCTGGACGCTGGAGGAATCCAGGCTACCTATCAACATCTTGGAACTCCGGGCGATCAGACTCTGTCTGAATCATTGGACAGATCGTCAACCACCAGGGAGGAACAAGAAATGTGTTAGCAGGCCTGGAAGTAGCCAACATTCTCCAGTGGGCAGAGCGCTCCGTCCCGGCCATCTCCGCCGTTCACATTCCAGGGGTGGACAACCTGCAGGCGGATTACCTCAGTCGACAGGTGTTGGATCAAGGAGAGTGGTCCCTTTATCAGGATGTGTTTCAACAGATACGCCTGTGCTGGGGCACTCCAAAGGTAGATCTGTTGGTGTAGTAATCGATATAATTATTAATATTATATCTGTGTATTAATTTGTCTAGTCCCTATCATTGGTTGGTCTATTAAACTCTGAGCACATGCTATTGTTAATATCACAATAATACCAGGTTAGCTATGAAACCAAACACACGGTGCTACTAGTTAAACAATATCTTATTTTATTTCCCAATGAGTTAGGAAACAATCATAAAAGTACTAAAAGGGTATTACAATGTTACATAGCTTACAATCAGAACACACTTTACTAACAGCACATCTCTACAACATATAACAACAATGAAATATTAAAGATACTTATCACACATGGTTTCCTCTGCGGGTTCTGGATGATAAAAGGGGTTTGGGCCTCATGGAATATAGGCCCAAGCCCTCGGTCAGAGCAAGGTCCCAAGGTAGCATAGGGAGACCCTTACAGCAGGCTTCTCAGCAACCAAGAGGGGGAACAAAAAGCCTGTGTCTTCCTTTCATTCAAACATACACGCCCACTCGTAGCCACCCCCATTTGCCTTTTATCCAATATACATTGCCGATGAGGTATCCCTCCCAAATGTCTGCCCATTCTCCAGGAAGCATGGTATATTGTCCACCAGGGCCAGCGTCTCTATTAGCCCTGTGTCAGATCTTCAATAGACATCTTGGCAGCAGTGGTCTCTTTGAAATTTGTACTCACACATGTCACAGCAGGTGGGCTTGAGCCAAGGCATTGTTCTTCTGATCACAAAGCTTTGATGTGTTTCATTCCTACCTGGCTGTGTCAAACAGGAAGTGAAATACCAGAAGTAAGATATTAAACCATGTTGCTATCCAACAGTTGGCATCCCGGATCAACTGAAAGGTGCAGCGATTTGTGGCCAGGTCTCGGGATCCTCTGGCAGACACCACGGAGGCTCTGGTGGCCCCATGGGGCCAGTTTTGTCTGATCTACGCCTTTCCTCCTCTCAAGCTTCTGCCCCAGCTGTTATGCAGGATCAAGGCCAAAGGAATTTCGGTCATTCTAGTGGCCCTTGACATGGGTTCGTCGGTCCTGGTACGCCGACCTGGTTCGCCTGGTCACAGACGCCCCCTGGTGGCTGCCTCTCGGAGAGGAATATTCAAGAAATTCCCCTGCTCACTCTGTCCCAGAAGGTGGCCTTCTTGGTGGCTATCACTTCTGCTCACAGGGTGTCGGAATTGGCAGCATTATCCTGTCGTATGCCCTACCTGGTGATTCACAAAGTCAAGGTGGTTGTTAGTCCTTGTCCTTCATTCCTTCCAAAGGTTGTTTCTGATTTCCATTTGAATAAGGACATTGTGTTGCCTTGCTTGTGTCCCAGCCCACTACATCAGAGGGAATTTGCCTTGCACGCCCTGGATGTGGTTCGGGCGATCAGGGTGCATTTGGTTGCCACTGAGTCCTTTCAGAGGTCAGACTCCCTGTTCATGATCACGGACTGGCCAAAGAAGGGGCTGTCTGTTTCCTCTGCGACCATTTCTAGATGGATCAGACAGGCGGTGACTCAGGCCTATTCTATCAGGGGTCAGGTTCCTCCCTTCCCAGTGAAGGCACACTCACGCTGAGTGCCCCTGGGCCTTCCGTCATCAGGCGTCAGTGACGCAAGTTTGCAATGCAGCCACCTGGTTGCACACAAAATTTTACAAAGTGGATGTGCTGGCATCTGTGGATGCCTCATTTGGTCGCAAGGTTCTGCAGGCTGCGGTCTAGGGTGTCTATCCCTCTTGAGGGGGTTTCATGCTGTTCAGGTTGGGCTCCAGTTGTTCTTGAGCTCCGGTTATCTGGTTGGCATGGCTGCCACACCCCTCAAGTTTGGCACTGCTTTGGGACATCCCTATGGTTCTGAATAAGGAAGCGAGGTGTCTGTCAGTGAACTCAGAAAAATGGATTTTACGGTAAGTCAAAAATCCCATTTTGTCTTACCTGATCCCTAGCCTTTTCTCCCCTATGCTCCAGAGGTCTAATACCCTCTGATGTGATCGAATATAGTGCAGGACATAACCCTGCATTGAATGTGAGCATGCCGGGAGAGAGACCACAAGCTGTCAGTAGAGGATCCGGTAAGTAAAACTGCTTTTCCGGTACCCTGGACCTAAATGAGCAGTTAACTCTTGCAGTGCAGGGGCAGCCCCCTGGAGGGAAGGATTTTTGCTTTCATCGCATATAGACTTTAAGAACACCTGCCACAAGCATCCATGTTTTCAGATAAAGATTCCAAACCTGCAGGGAGTAGCTCCGTATGTGAATTATAAAATGTTATCTGTGTAGCTAATGTATTCGATAAAAAAGCTTGGACAAGGTATTTTGGTGTTACTAAATATAATTTTCGGAATCTCCTATGGCAGAACCTGCATGTCCCTTAGACCCTCACATACATATGTAAACCTGGATTATATGGGTAAAGGGTTGTGAAGAAAAATGGTTTCAGCATAACTAAAATTCGGCTCAGTATGAAATGTTTAGGGAAGGATAGTTGTTTTTACAAACGCTGTGCCCACAATGTGAAATTCCCTAGTGGATATATTTGTATATAATGGTTAGGCATTTGGGACCTGTATCAAATTTGGACTTTTCCTGATTTTATGGCTAAGCTTCATCAACTTCCATACCCTGTCCTGTGAGGGCCCTCACTGGCCACAAGGGCAGTCTCTGAACAGTGAAATGTCTTAGCCATGGAGTCAGGGAAAGACAGACCCCAGAAACAAACCAAACTTAATGGGGGGGGGGGGGGGATTTCCTTTATGGAAATTCTGTCCAACAACAATGCAAACAACAGCAGAGCAAAGAAGGGTTGGGCCATCTGTCAGGCTTTTATTGTTGTCTGTTTCCACATTGGGGAGACCTTCCCTTACTTCCTCACCCAGTGACACCTAGGGGTTGATTTACTAAAACTGAAGAATATACAATTTGTTGCGGGTTTGCATAAAAACCAATCCGCTTCAAAGTTTATCAAAGCTTAATTGAACAAGCTGAATATAGAAGACAATTATCTACCATTTACAGCTGTACCAGATTGTGCACTCTCCAGTTTTAGTAAATCAATCACCTATTGTCTTGGGGTATGACACATTGTTATCAGGACAGGTAGTTGAGAGAAACAACACCCCCCTCCAGCAAGAACCACATCATCCCCATCCTGCAAGAACCATTTTCACCAATGATCTCATGAGGCTGCCTTCTATCTCCAGCAGCATGCACTCAAAATGTAATGTAACAGTGCTGACTGCTTTGCCACTATCACCATTAGCAAGGCACCGATGATGTTAAAATAATACAACTGTCAGCAAGTATTTTGGGAACTAAGGTCCTTGCGCAGCTTCCCACACCACCCTTCTTATAATCTGCTATGTATTTAAGGAGTGGCCCTAAAGCATTTTCAGTCTGATTGCTGGCCTTCAAAGTGAATCCAGTGTACTTTTAAATATGTACAAACATTGAGTTAAATTGTGACAGCAGGAGAGAGAGGAGACTTTTGTCTCCAGCTCGCCAACATATCTACATGCATCCACTATGCATGAAAGCTTATGATTAATATGTTATTTATAGCCCATAATTCTGACCTTAAAAATATCTGGAGCAGATGAATCACATATAAATCTCATCTCAACTATATGAAAAGGGGGGGGGGGGAGAATAGTCCACAGCGCACTGAGGCAATTACTAGAAACAAAATGTAATTATAAGAAATTGACTTAACAATGAATAATAGGTATTATTTAGAAATTCCTTACAGTGAGCTCAATATTGTCCCCAATATCATAGCAACTTATCACCGTAGAGTCAGGTCTCCTCAGGGCAAAATAGCTATGACTAAAAACATGTAGTAGAGTGGTTTCAGTTTAATGAGAATGATACATAAATGTAATTTAACCAGCACATTCTGTGCTGTTAGCTCCAAGATCTACTAATGAGTTTCTTTCTAAAGGCTCCATTTAAACCCTTTCTACTTTTTTTGACCTGCGAAAGCTTTTACTTCTCAGTTATGTTTAATGACTTGTTTTCTCATTTTCATCATTGTCCACTTTGCTCTGTCCCTTTGGTCCAACTCACATTACTTCTACACTGAAATGCTTTGGCATGTATAGAACATGTTGTTACACAGCTTTATAAAATCCTGTAGATATCTTCTTTATTCTATTATTTTACATTTAACATGTGAGAATATAGATATGGGAGCTGTCAATGCTGACTTGCAGGCTCTGGAGTTGTCATTCTCATTTTGATGTCATTACCTAGGGAGTCAGTGACCTGGAACAAGTGTACAGTCAGTAAAGTCTGCACTCCCATCTTGTATTCTGGTTACAGGTCATTGACTCACTAGTTAATGAAGTTGGTATCAGAGTGACAGCCCCAGATTCTGCACCAGCCTTTACTTTGTTTTTTTCCACAATTACATGCAGGCAAAACTGTCCAGAAACAGTGCAAAAAACGTATTATAACATTGTTGGGGTGCTTTCAATGGTGTAAAAATATTAGTTCAAAACTGTTGCTGCAGTTGCTTAAAACAGTGTTTAAAAGAGAAGTATGGGTTTGCAGAATCAAACCCTGGTGTCTCTGCACCGAGAACTGAGCCACCGAACACCGCCAATGGCTCGGTTCTCTCAGCTCCCCGAGCGAAGAGCTGCTGACTGTCAATCAGCAGCTCTCCTTCTCTGCTCTTCCATGTTCACTGGAGCGCTGAGCTGTGAAGGGGCGGGGACTGGCCGTCTCAGCCTCTCAGCGGCTCACTGAAAGGCTGAGACGGCCATCAGTCCATGCACCTGGCAGATCCAGACTCCTAGAGTTGGTGACTGGACTGATTCCAGTGACGTCAGCAGAGAGCGAACTTCAGACTATCTGCTGAAAATGGGTCACAGGAGTGCAAAACTAATTGCACTCCTGTGACCCATAGTAGAAGCCCAGCCGAACGAGCTCAGGCTGGACGTCTCCTTTAACACCTTTTTTCCCCATCTGATCTGTATCTTCAAAATACATACTCACCCACATAGCGACTCCTACATTGCCTACTGTGATCCTCTGTTCGGGTAAAAGCCTGGGTCCTGTGCCACTGTCTTGTTTCTCTTGACCTTGCTGTCTTTTCTGGGTTCAGGCAGTCAGTCAGGGGCAGGGCCTGAGAAAATGTAAAAACAAAGAAAAAAACAACATTTGCAAATGTGGAGGGGGTAGGGTTTGAAAGAAACACATTCCATTCTTGGATTTTAACAATTTGCCGACCGTATACTGTACATATATGGCCGAAAGGCGGCTCTCCTGCACTGGATCACGTACCTAGTACGTGATCCTGCACTTCCACGTTGGATTATTCACAGTGGGAGCCGATCAACAGGTACCACAGACTCTGTCCGCCAGTACCCGCCACTTGTTCGTTACACAGGCAGTATGTAAACAAGGCAGATTGTTGTTCTAGCAATGGGGAAGGCATGGTTTCTGTGTTCCTGCAAAGCAGGGACACAGTTCTATGCCTTCCCCTAGTAAAAACACCTCCCCACAGTCATAAAACACAGGCACACAGCTAACCCTTTGATCTGCCCTGATGTTTACCCCCTCCCAGCCAGTGTCATTAGAACAGTGACAGTGCATATTTTTAGCACTGATCATTGTATTAAAGCCTCGTACACACGATCAGATTGTTGACCAACAAAACTATGGACTTTTGTCCGAAGGGCATTGGCCCAAACTTGTTTTCCATACACACGGCACACAATTGTTGGCCAACAATTACAAACGTCGTAGTGACAAACTACATGGTTTTTCTGCCCTGTAGCACCACCCTTTGGGCTCCTTCTGCTAATTTTGTGTTAGTAGAAGTTTGGTGCGTGTTGATTCGCGCTTTTCTTTTCGCGCTTTTCTTTTCGCGCTTTTCATTTAGCGCTTTTCAGTTTGTGCTTTTCAGTTTGTTTCTGAACGGCCGTTCATCAACCAGACATGTTGCGGAATCGGAGGCGATAACGTGTTATTTATTATTGGCCTTGGAGTTATTGCTTTGACATTATTTTTTTTGGTTGAATAATGATTTGATTTGGTATATTTTCTATATTTTTGGATGCATAGAATGCACTTATTGGTTAAGTTCTATTGGCAGATAGCATGTCTGATTTTTTTTTTTAATGCACAATAAAAAAAATGTGTAGAATAATACTTGGCTGTGTGTTTTACTTCAAATGACAGTTTGGGAGTAGGCAGTTACATTTAAAAAAATACAATGTCAAATTGACAAGGGACACCAACATAGTTGTATCTTTGATACTACGGGATAATGGTGTTGTGGTAACTTGCACAAATAAAAAAAAAAAACAAAGCATAATAATATTATTCTTGATATCACTAAAATAAAAAAGCCTTTGAAAATTTGTTTGCAATAACTCCATCAGTATCACCATCAAGCAGCTTCATTATTATCCCATTAAAGAAGAGAATGTGTGCTGCATTTTGAGATTTCATAATTTGCCACGTCACGAATGTGAATTCTCCATTACGAATGCTAGTTTACAAGACCGACCGCTTCTGGCTCGTCCTTGCTTCCGAACATGTGTGTTTGTACTTTGGACTTTTGTCCGACGGACTTGTGTACACATGCTCAGAAAATCCGACAACAGACATTTGTCCACGGAAAATTTTAAAACCTGCTATCCAACATTTGTCCGCAGAAAATCCGACAACAATTGTCCGATGGAGCGTACACACGATCGGATTTTCTGCCAACAGCCTGTCATCGCACATTTCCAGTCGGAAAATCCGATCGTGTGTACGAGGCTTTAGTGTCACTGGTCCCCAAAAAGTGTCAGTTAATTTCCTGACTGTCTGCTGCAATATTGCAGTCCTGAAATAAGTCGCTGATTGCCACCATTACTAGTAAAAAAAAAAAAAAAAAACATAGTTTGTAGACCTTATAGCTTTATCAGTATATGCTTATTGGGATTATTTTTACCAAAAATATGTAGTAGAATATATATTGGCCTAAATTGATGAAGAAGTTTGATTTATTACATTTTTTTTTTGTTGGATATGTTTTATAGCAGAAAGTAAAAAATAGTTTGTTTGTTTTTTTCCAAAATTGTCTGTATTTTGTTGATTATAGCTCAAAAAATAAAAAACTGCAGAGGTGATCAAATACCACCAAAAGAAAGCTCTATTTGTGGGAAAAATGGACATACATTTTATTTGGGTACAGCACTGCACGACTACGCAATTGCCAGTTAAAATAATGCAGTGCCGTATCGCAAAAAAATGGCCTGGTCAGGAAGGGGGGTAAATCTTCCAGAGGTCAAGTGGTTAAGAACTGGCAGTGTTACTGTGTCCCAACTCACTGGCAATGTCACTTTAGCTGTACAGCTTGGTGTGCCTGTAAATGTGAAAAAATATAAATAAAGGTATGTGAATTAAAAAAAAAAAAAAAAAAAAAAGAAGTATATTGAGTACTATTATTACATGCGTTAACCCCGTAAGGTTATGATAGTATTATATTTTTCCTAATAGTTGGGGCATAGTGGCAGAATCCACCTTTCTGCCCTTACAGGTTGGTTATCTTTAAACATACATTTCTTAAAGAGCTAAGGGAGGGTGTGAAGGTGCTTAGGCACTACCAGAGTCATAGTCTTCAGTCTAATCCAGCTATATAAACTGGCAAGAAAAAATATGTGAAAACCTGGAATTAACTGTTTTTCTGCAGTAATTTGCCATAACATGTGATCTGATACTCTTCTAAGCCACAACAGTAGACAAACACAATGTGCTTAAAGTGTTTGTTAACCTAAAAAAAAATTTAAAAATAAAGATCTTCTTTCTTTATCTGCTTAAGGACCGCCCCACGTACATATACTGCGGCAGGGCGGCCCTTTCGTGCAAAATCACGTACCTGTACATGATTCTCGTGATCGGCTCTCATGCGCGCGCGCCACCGGAGCCCCGCTCCTGCTGTGATTGGACACAGCGCGAGTCAATCAGTGGAACCCGGCGATCGTTCGTAGAGAGGCAGAACTTATGCCAGAAAGAAAAATGGAGATCTCATGTTTCTGCTAAGCAGGAACATCTCTGTTTTCCTTTAGTCAAAGCACTCCCCCTACAGTTAGAAAGCACACATAGGGAACACAGTTAACCCTTTAATCACCCCTGATGTTAACCCCTTCCCTGTCAGTGTCATGTGTACAGTGTCAGTGATCACTGACAATGTAGTACTGATCACTGTATGGGTGTCACTGGTCCCCAAAAAGTGTCACTCAGTGTTAAATTTGTCCGCTGCAATGTCGCAGTCCCGCTAAAAATCGCCGGTATTACTAGTAAAAAAATTAAATAAATAAAAATGCCAAAAAAAGCCATGGTTTGTAGACACTATAACTTTTGCGCAAACCAATCAATGTATATGCTTATTGGGATTTTAATTACCAAAAATATGTAGCAGAATACATATTGGCCTAAATTGATGAAAAAATTAGATTTTTAAAATTTTATTGGTTATGTTTTATAGCAGAGTTTTAAAAATACTTTTTTTTTTCAAAATCTTTTTTGTTTATAGCGCAAAAAATTAAAACCGTAGAGGTGATCAAATACCACCAAAAAAAAACTCTATTTGTGGGGAAAAAAGAACATACATTTTATTTAGGTACAGCGTCTCATAACTGCGCAATTGTCAGTTAAAGTGCCGTATCAAAAAAATGGCTTGATCGGGAAGGGGTTAAAAACTTCCAGAGCTGAAGTGGTTAAAGCATGTTATACAGCACAGTGCTAGTGCTGTGTAATGTGGCCCCTTCTATCCCCTGAAATACCTGGCTGATCCTACCAATTTCTGCCTTTCCCTATGTAAACTGGCCACAGTATATCATGGCTGCTGACCCCTGACACCATAGTCAGTTTACGTGTCGCCGTCATCCGCTCTATTCTCTGTCCTCCTCTGTGCTCTTCTCTGTCCTCTCCTCCCCCCTCCCTGCCTGTCAGCTCCATGTCCATGCCTGCCCCCTCTGCTCCTGCTGCTCAAATTACTGTGATTTTCTTACAGTATCCCTTCTGTTTATGTATCTAATGTCCCCCTGGGACTGTGCCTTATAAAAAGAATGCAATATATACCTGATTACAGAGCGCCACGTGACCCGCTGCTTCTCTCCTCCTCCCCTCCTGACTGACGTCAGCGGGGGATCCTTGGCCCCGCCCACTGCAGCTGTCTGGTCGAGAGAGGAAAGAGCTGACAGGTCATGTGAGCACCGATCTGCGCTCTGTAAACTGGTATATACTGCATTTTTTTTAATAAGGCACAGACACAGGGGGACAACAAATACATAAACAGAGAGGATACTGTAATTTTACATTGGTGGGTTAACAACCACTTTAAGCTGATGACACACAAACAATTCTAATTTCTGGTGTCTTATTTGAACATACCTAATAAATATTCAGAGTGATAAAGGTAAAAGTAAGTGAGTAAGTAAGTGTTAATAGCTGGCCAAACATCCATTGGCAGCAGTCACTTCAAGCAAGTGCTTTCAGTAGCTCTGGATCAGACCTTCAATATTCAGGAGACATTTTTGACCATTCCTCTTTACAAAACTGCTGCAGCTCAGACAAATTTGTAGGATGTCTAGTGTGAACAGCGCTCTCTTGAGGTCATTCCACAGCACCCCTTCCTGCACAGTCCTGGGACCACTTTATTGGGGTTTGTACACCCAGAGGGCAGGAAGGATTAGCGATCATGTGACCTATGTGACCGGCTGTTACAGTGGTCAACATGATCGAGAGCCGTTCCTGCCGGCTACCATTCTTTAGTGGGGACTGAGAGCTGTCTTTGTCAGCTCAGTTTCTGTGATAGGAGCATGCTTTGATCGCACTTTCAGCGCAGAAACTTTGGCCATCCAATGATGCATGTATGTGGTGTGTGGGCATTAAAGCCTACCCTTTTTCCACCGAACATATGTGTTATGCAGGAGGCAACAGGTTAAAAAATGACAGGAGTAGTAAAATGTATTTTATATTTTGTTTGTTGGTGTGGGTCAAAGTTTAAAAAATTATATTTCTTTTTGATTTTTTTGTTCATTGAAAGTCTTAGATCTGCTTTAGATAATCACAAGCTTGGTATAGTGCCACCTACAGGAATAGGATGCTAGGTGCAACAAAAAAAACAAAAAAACAGGACGGCCCAGGAGGGCCCTGTTGATGGTAAAAACTTCACAATAAAAACAACTTTGTTATTAGCGTAGCCTCTAGGAGTTAGAACATAAAAGCTTCCTCTTGGAAACCCTAAGTTCCTTTGGTTTACTTTAGGTGAGCCACTGGCTGGGTTACAGGCCAGATAATATAGATCGTGGTAGTCTCTACAGTCACAGCTATTGAGCGCATGCAGTTCCTTGCTGCATGCAGGTTCCACTGTGATGACCCAGTTTCTTGTAGTTAAGCGGTGGTGTTTTAACCCTAGGGGGCACATATGTCAGCCCAACTGGATGGTCACTCAAAGGGGTTGGTTTACTAAACCTGGAAAGTGCAAAATCCGGTGCAGCTGTGCATAGAAACCAATCAGCTTTCAGTTTCTTTGTCAAAGCTTAATTGACCAATCTAAAGTTATGCCGCGTACACGCGGTCGGATTTTTTGACCGGACTTGTCCAACGGACGCCAACGGACCAAATCCGGCGGACAATCCGATCATGTGCGGGCTTCACTGGACCTTCAGCGGACTTTTCCAGTCGCAAATCTGACGGACTTTAGATTTGGAACATGCTTCAAATCTTTACGTCGTAACTCCGCCGGACCCAGAAATCCGTTCGTCTGTATGCTAGTCCGACGGACAAAAACCAACGCTAGGGCAGCTATTGGCTACTGGCTATCAACTTCCTTATTTTAGTCCGGTGTACGTCATCATGTACGAATCGTTTGAAAGTCTGCCAAAAGTCAGTCGAAAGTCTGTCGGACGGGCTGTCAGACTTTTGTTGCTGAAAAGTCCGACCGTGTGTACGCGGCATTAGAAGCTGATTTTCTATCATGCACAACTGCACCAGATTTTGCACTCTCCAGTTTTAGTAAATCAACCCTAAAATCCCCCTCCTTACAGGCAAGCAGCACTTTGGTTTCCCCCAGTGGTGGTCTGCATTCACCATGGCAGACAGCTTTGACTCCTGGCAAGTTGGTTGCCAAAAGTGTGGCGAGTAGTGTTCTGTCCACCCATTACCCTTTCATGTCCTATTCCCACCCGCC